>NW_023416309.1:2252356-3502213 GCF_014176215.1 Rousettus aegyptiacus
AGGGTGTGTGGACCCTCTAGTGAGAAGAACAAATGTGACTAAAGTGATGGGAGAAAACTCAAATACTGAGTTCCTCTAGGAGAGCAGAGAGCAGGAAAAAAGCATTCAGGATGTACTGAATGTGTCTCCTCTCCTCCTGTACACTCTTAACATGGGTTGCATGGTGCCTTGCCCATTTTGCTTCTTCTCTTTGGTAATTGTGAGCTCATTACTGGAGAGAGTCTGGCCAAACAGGGAGTAAAACCCATAACCCAAATGGCTCTCCAGGATATTGGCAAAGTCCTTGTATAATTGGTAGCAGGGAGCATCTGAAGCTCAAGAGTTTCCTCAGGCTGCAAGAGGCGGCATGAACCCAGGCTCAGGACACACAACAAAGCCACGCTAGAGATCCACAAGCCCAACTCACTCTGCAAAGGCTGTAGGCTGCTCCAGCTATGCCTTTCCCATGGTAAATATGCAGAAAATCCAGCCACTTGGACTGTGGTTCACAGAGGAAGGAAACAGAACTTAAATTATGTGGGGAAAAAATATCAGGGAGACTTATTTGTACTGTATCAGAACAAAATGATCTAGACAAAACCATCCACATGAAGATGGGCAGAATTTAACAAATGGGAAAGCATCTATGCAAAAATACTTTAGCAAAAAAAAAAAAAAGATAAAGATGGTTGTATGGAAAAAATGAAGGGAGGGAAGGTGAGAGGGGATAGAGCATGGACAAGATAGATGAAAAAGGTATTTAAGAAGAAAATGCAATGTAAAAAAAGAAATTCCTTCAAGTAAATCATCTCTTTGTTTATAGAACATTTCCTATGTACCAAGCCCAGTTCTATTCACTTGAACATGTGTCCTCTCATTTAATTCTCATAACACTGGTATGGATGTAGATTCCATTATAAGCTCCACTTTACAGATGGGAAAACAGATATCTAGAGGATAACTCAGTTGCCCAAGTGGCAGGTCCAGCATTCAAAACTGCTTGTTTACACTGGTTCTTATTATATGAACTAATTATAGAAAAATCTAGGTAAAAACATGAAAGCATAAAAGGAAAAATAACCTATAAATCAAGTATCTAGGTGCAACCACTTCTTTCAGTCATTTGTTTTACCTATTTAAAATAGATTTTTATACTACGGTCATGCATCACTTAAGAACAGAGATATGTTCTGAGAAATGCTTTGTTAGACAATTTCGTTGTTGTGCAAACATCATAGAGCACACTTACACAAACCTAGATGGGATAGCCTGTTGCACACCTAGGCTACGTGGTATAGCCTGTTGCTCCTAGGCTACAAGCCTGTGTAGCATGTTACTGTACAAAACAACAAGAGAGTAAATGATGCAGTCAAGAGACTAAGTAAACATGAGATGTATGAGGCTGCTACCAATGTAACACAGCCTATTGTTTTACAGCAAATATTTTTATAAGTAGTTAGAGTATAATCTAAGATAATAACAAGTATATAGTAAATACATTAATTAGTAACAGTCATTTATATTATTATCAAGCACGATTTTACTTGCTTATGCTTTATATGACTGGCAGCGCAGTAGGTTCATTTATAGCACATCACCACAAACATGTGAGTAATGCATTGCATTATGATGTTATGACCAATGGATATGGCATAACTAGATGATAGGAATTTTTCAGCTTTATTAAAATCTTATGGGGCCATTGTTATACAGGTGGTATGTCATTGACTGTGATATTGTTATGTAGTACATGACTGTCATTATTGGTTTGTTATTGGTTTATTACAAGAAGTTCAAATGAGAAAATTTTAAACTACCTAAACTCATATGATCCACCTCCCTTTAGATACACACACATTTATTTATACTCTTACTGGTAAGAATACAGATCAGAAGTGATGGAGAGTTTATATACACACAGAGCTGTATATTACCTACATGTAGTACTGGTATAGTGGTGTGATGTCAAACAGTTTGGAAACAAATAATAAAAGGGTGTCTCCCCTCCCACATCTCTAAGTTTCATCTCATCACCATTGTTAACAGTTATTTGTAATTCCTTCTAGAAAAAAATTGATATCAGCATATATTGTTTAGTATTTGTGTATGTATGTGTGTGTATTTGCTTACTTTGGGTGTCAAATTTATTACTTTAAACAATTTTCTGTTTCATAAGATTCTACCTTTGACAGTATCTAGTTATTCTCTTAATTTCATACTAAGGAAGAGGAGGAAATTACTCCATTTACTCTCATCTTTCCTTCTCTGCTCCCCAACTTTTATTATTTTTATATTGTCAAAGTTCATAATATTTAATTTCCCACAGTTCTTTAAATTTAGTTTTATATTTAGAAGAATTCGATGTCCACCAAAATCCCCCTTAACTGTGTATTTGTTTTTGTTGTTTTGTATTTTTTATTTTTCTTCAGGCCAAGAAGTCCTAGCATTCTCTTCCCAGCAGTGTTTGCAATGATAAGACGCTGGCTGCAGGGAATAGCAATGAGGATGACTGCTAAGACAGAAAAGACACACTCAGATACTGTTTGCAATGACAAAAAATAGATTAGCCAACTAGGGCAATAATCAAGGTCCAGGTTAAAACCAGCTAACCAGATGTGCTGATCCTTCAACAAATCATAGCTCCTTGGGTTATGACCAGTAAAATGAAGAATGCTTACCATGGCAACTGTGATGGACCTCATCAATATCAGTGATAAGAATAAGGGAAAAGTAAGAAAAAGTGGATGTGAGTACTAGCAGCAACCTTTGGAGTTTGAGTACAATGCAGTTGGCCACACTGGAAAGAACACCAGTGACAGAGATAGCAGCTAACAGTGTCCCATCCAGGGCACAACCCTATCTCTTTAACATCTTTTGCACATTATTTCTTGTCATTCAGAGAGAGTGGAGATAGTTCTCATACTCTGAGGGAAAAAATGTGTCATCGAAAGGTAAAAGGTACAAGTTATTGCTTTTATACTTTCCTAATGACTTTGATTTTTAAATGAATGAACAGTGATATATAGTTTTTTTTTTTTTAATGTGGTTACTGGTTTAAAAAATGCTGACTGTTTTCTCATTCAGTTTTTTTTTGGGGGGGGGAATGGGGAAAAGGGACAGTGTGTGTTAAGTAGGTTTCTGCTCCCATAGAATCATGTTAAATGTGGCTAACAGTGTAGATACTAAACTGTGGTTAGCTGTGAATTTGTGATTTTATCACTTTACTCTTTCTAGATTCTCTGAATTCCATCATTGAGTACATTTGATTGTTGCTATTGTTTTTATTTTTAAAGAAATCTGCTTGAGCAATAAATTTTATATTTTCTTACATTGAAGAATGTCTTGTTGCTTTTATAATTTTATAACAACTCAGCTGTCTATGCTAGGTTGGGATATATTTACTTCTTTCAGCACCTTTTAGAAATTGCTCTTTTGTCTTCTAAAAGTTACCGTGGCTATAGGACATGTAGTACACATTACTTGTGATTCTGTTTCTTGGATTGAAATAGTTTATCTTTACCTTTTATATTTAATTTCTCAACAAAGCTCTGTCTATATTTGCAATTATTTTATCAGTTGCATGATGCAAGCATTTTATGTGCAAATTAAGATTCTATTTCATTTTAGGAAATTAAAAAATATATATCTTTAAATATATGTTTTCATTTCTATTTTGATTCTCTGAGATAGAAACTTTTTCCATGTCGTATTGTCTTTATTATCTTCTTCTTAATAAATTTTATATCCTTTCATTCATGTTTTTCTTATATGTCGATAATTTGATTTTTAGCTGGATGCCTTGTAAAATTCTGATTATTATTCTCAGAAACATAAAAAAGTATGTAATGGTATTGCTTGCACAAACCATGACATAAAACAAATTACTTTCTATGGAAAATTTCTCTATGCTTTAGCAGAATGAAAGTATATTAAGAAGATAAAATATTATTATGCCCAGGCTTCAAAAATCAGCATAAGCCCAAAATAAAATGTAGAGACAATCTTTTAAGACTTGGAACAATTGTATTAAAAAGATTAAAAAATATTAGAGAAAAGGTAAATGTACTGGAGAATGAAATGCAGAAGAGTCAATATCTATCTCAGAGAAGTTCCAGAAGAAAGAATAGAGAAAATAGAGAGGAGAAAATAAATAATAAAATAATAGGCTTGGTTTAAAGAAATAATAGGTTTTTATTGGTTAAAGTAAAGAAATCTTCAGGCTGAAAAAGGTTGCTGACTGCTAAGAAGGGAAGATAGAGAAAAGAGTATAAGGAAAATAAGAATAACTTTTAGAGAAAACAATAAGATATCTACAAAGAAAGAAGAATTAAATTAGACTTGCCAACATCACTGAAAAACTAGAATTAAACGCAGAAAGATCCTCAAGTTTCTAAGGGAAAATATTTTTCTGCTTATAAATATATCAATTAGATATGAGAGTAAAAAGCAGATATTTTCAGTCTTACAAGAACTCAGAAAATTTACCTCACATGCATCTTATATGAAAAAAAGAACATTGGACTTTATAAGGGTATATTCTGGAAAGAAAGAAATCAAGAAAACATAACTATGGAACCTGAGAAAAAGTGAAATAAACCCAGGAGTACAATGAACAGAAATCCTTAAATGACAGCTGGCAGCCAGCCTTCAAAACATATTAATGCACTCAGCAAAAATATGCTTAACAAGCTCCAAGATCAGAGAACTATAATGTAAAATGCAAGTGATTCTTCAGCCATCAAGAAACTGAAAGGCAATAGGTTCTCTAGGCAAAACACAAAGCTTTCATAGGAAGTCATTGTACAAATATGAGACCAGCTAAAATTTGGCATAATTTTATACAACTAATGGCATTTCAAAAATGGAAACTTACTTGGCTTTATACCTTGGGATATTCTCAGTAGAACAGCAAAGATTCAGTGACCAGGAAAACATTCTTGTCTTTATGAAGATGTTTCTCTAATAAAAAATGTCTGACTGAACTGCAGGAAATTGCCACATTTTTTGTAGATAAAGGACATTAAATATAAAGAATTTCATATGATTTATACAATTCAACTGACTATATAATCATACTATCAACAATTCTAGGTGTTGTGTTTTGATTTTCAGAATCAACATGAAAGTAAAAGATTGAAGACACAATTGTAATTGCAGAGCAAGAAATAAATGATTGAAACTATGAAAGCCATGTATGTTTAGGAGATGAGAGGGTGGGGAGAGGTAGAAAGAAGTTCAGGGGCACAGAATTACTTATTTATTTTGTGAAGAGTCTCTAGATTGTGATTATGTTTTATGGATCAAGAAAGAGAAAGGATATTATAAAATAAAACTAATATGTAAATATATTAATATTGAGAACTTTAATTAATATTAATATTCTCACTATAAGACAAAAGAGATATGAATACAAACTAAAATAAAGAAACAAATCCTGTTCCATTAAATCTAAATTGGAAATATCACTACAGGCTCATGGTTTTATATGCAGCCACCACCCATTCATCCATCCATCCATTCTAGCTCTATCTACTGAAAAGATAAAATACCAGTAACAACAAATCTACCTAGTGACCCAGAACTTGATTTCTCAATACTATTTTCCACTAAAATGAACCATCCTTATAGAAATGGCTGATTCCAGGTCTGAGGCAAGAAAAATGGAAGATGAGCCTGGACATCTTCTCATATCAGAGAGTGAGACAGTATTTAAGGAGTAATGAAAATATGTCAAAAGGATATAGGAGCCAACTTTAAGGGTATTTCACTGAACATACTTGGGATAATTTAACTATCAAGAAGTATAGCATATAGAAAAAATAAATCCACCAATCTATAGTAATATGAGAGCAATTGCTTATGTCTATATATTGTTTAAATAAATTTATAAGAATAGCAACTTTAGGTATAATTTTCCAAACAAGAAATAATTCAATTTTCATTAATAGAATAGACAAGTAAATTGTATTATATTCATACAGTGAATAATGTATGTCTTTCCTTCTCCCATTCCAATAACCCATGGCTTCTTTCCATACATAGCTCCTCTCAGCATCTAGAGGGGTCATCCTTTCTCTCATCTTAGCCAGGATCCCTCCTCTCCTCTCCTGCTGTGCTCTCTTGAACACCCTTCTGAGGGGGACTTCTGTCCCTTCACCAGCAGCAATAAACCACATAAATGCCAAGAATTTCACAGATTCTACATATCAACCAGGGCTGTGATTCTTAACACTTGCTTTATATTAGAATCACATTAATTAATCCCCAGACTTCACCCCCAAGACTGGAATTCAACTTTAAACAAAATTACCCCAAGTGAGTCTAACCTTCAGCCAGGATGAACTAGAAAAAGGTGAAAAATTCTGAGACAAAGTGAGTTTGATTGACATAATCACAGTAAATGATGAGTTGAGTATAGCACTATTTAATCCTAAGCACAGTGAAAAAGAAATTTTAACCAGGGCAACTTGGACTCTAAAATACCTTTTCCAAATTTCAGTTAAACTTTCCATAATAACATTTGTTAGTGTTGCATGTTCAATGACAATATCGATACAGTTAACATTGAGTGCTTGTGATATGTCAGCCACAGTTTAAATGCTTTCTCAATACTATTGATTTCTCAATACTATTTTGTATTTACTCATCATGTCCAAACCAATATCCAAGAAGCCATCCTCAACAGTAGCTAATATTTGTATTAGGTTGAGTCAAATGAAATTGCTACAATGTGGTCTTTTTTTTTTTTAAATAACAGTTTAATAGGGATGGTTCATTGCCTGGATTGGGACCCAACGGTCAGAGGCAGGGAGAGAGGGTCCAGGCTCGATCTGCAACTGAAGACATCATTTGCTAAAAATGAACACGGAGGATTCGGATTCTTACCCCACAAAATTGTTCACAGGCCACCAAAGTACACCAACTGAAGTAAGTGGGCAGTCCCCTGGAAGGAAAAGGGAGTTTCCTACTTCAAAGGAGACTGTGGAGGAGGATATTAATAGCCAAAAGAGATCTTGCAATTGGGAAGTGCCAGGGGCCATCAAGACAGTAGGTAAGTGAAACTCTACCTTACTGTTTAACCTGGAATTTATTCCAGTGTTAGGGAAGGAATTCTATTTCTGACAAGTAGGATTTGATATCGCTATGACCAGCAACAGTTCACTGTTTCCTGAGAGTTTTCACTGAGCTTATCCTGTTCTTTGCATGTCGTTTATACTGGGACAAGATAATTTATCTTTAGGCTTATAGTCACCAGGCCATGAGAAGCCTACACGAAGCCACGCTGGCCATCACTGGTATGATTGAGATCAGGACATGGATTGGTTGGTGGTCCTGGTGGCACTTTGGGATCATGTCCCTTGAGGGGCATGGTTAGGGAGAGGACATGTGAATGTTGGGCAGCTTAGCAGGTAGGTGGAGGCAGAAGATGTCCTGGGTAGTTGCCTGCTCAGCATCCATTGCTCCCTCTCACTTTCCAGCAGCACCCTATCTCATCTGGGATAGTGATATGCCCCACTGACAGACTGTATTTTCTCACTTCCTTTGCCAATAGAAATAGTAAATGAGACAGAAGCATTTGTTGTGGCATGGGGCCCTGGGAACTTTTTTTGTAATGAGTCTTACTGCTCACTATAGCTTTTTTTCCTCCTTTCTGACACCAGTGAAGTGTTCCTAGACCCTTCCTAGTGGGCCCTGAAGCACTGATATAGTTTCATAGGTTCACTGTATTTTCCTCTTTTAATGAAGGACACCTTTCATTCTGAAGTACCTATGGTCTCTGGCAGGCCCACTAGCAGTCTTCCTTCTTAAATCCCAGCTGGATGCTCCTTTAGGCTCAAGCTGGAATCCCTTCACATAAGGTACAAAATAACAAAAGAACAAATGTAAGAATTGCAGAGCAGCCAGCTTAGTATCCAGTATCCTTGCCAAAGCTCAGAAGATATTTCCTTCTGTTACCTACCAGGCCAGCCCATGGCATTCAGGACCATCAGCTCCAAGACTCTAGGTTGCAGAAAAAAACATGTACTTCTAAAGGTAGAAACCTGGGCCCTGGGGTAGGGGAGACGGCAGGCCATTCATCTGACGGGAGGACAGAGCCAGTAGCTGAAGGATGACATGTGTTTTCAGCCCTGATTTATTGATAAATGAGAGAGACACTGTCTTCCTGTGGGCATTGTGGTTATCTGGAGACACAGGAACCCTCATTTCCACTCCAAGCTGCTCCACTTGTTCGTTTATTTCTTTACTCTAGCACTCTGTCCAAATTCCATTCTAGGTCCTGAGGCACAGGGAGAAGGCAATCGTTGTTCCAGTTCAGCTCTTTGAAAAGTAGCAATATGAGCCCAACTCTGATAAGCCTAACCAAGGAAGGTATGAGAAACCAAGGGAGGCATATCAATACACTAAATGAGGGAGGAATGAAGAAGCAGAGATTGATGTCATAAGGTTAAATAGGAAGGCTCTCAGATCAGCATCTGTAGAAGGGACAGAGGTAAGAGTAGAGAGAGGGGGAAATAGTCTGCAGTGCAGTTAACAAAGGCCTCGCTGACCACATAGGGAGCTCTGAGTCTGGATGGCCTCATAGAGTTAGCAGGTAGGATGGGGGACAGGACTTCATATCCTGCACTGGACAGTCATTGGATACAGGCTTCCTAGAAAGGGATATAACGTGGGCCAAGGTGACTCTCTTCAGCTGAGACAACTCTGAAAAAGGCTGAGACTAAGGACTGACTACCAAAAGCTAACCCAGGAGCTTGGAAAACATGTCTTTTCATCCTGAGGGTGATGGTGGGCCTACATTACAATATTCGCAATAATGATCAAATAGGTCTGGGAGAAGCCCTGAATCATATGCTTCTCATGGACATTTATGATATAAGGAGGCTTGTTTAACACTGTTTATCCCAGTCTTTAAGAAATGCATATTGAGCACACCACACTCTGTTCTTTCTAGCAGACCGTTCAGTAAAACTCAAGAAGAGAGCTATGAGGAAGCTGGTTCATTGATGCTGTCCTAGAAGTTGGTTCCCTGGATGTGCTCCCTGAAGGCTCAGCTCCTCCCACCCCCAATCTCACCTTCTGAACCCTTTCTCAATGGCAGTAAGTTCTAGAAACAGCCTTACAAACCTCAGCAATCTAGAGCAAGATACCTGAGATCAGGCAAAGTCACTACCTAGAGAATCCTGAGACTTTGCCCACCCGCAACACAGACTGCTTGACAGTAGTGTTGGTCTCACACTCACACACCCATTGGCCACTGTGGAGACTACTAACCTCCTTGTCCTCATAGTGGTCAGCCTTAAGTTCCCACCTGGTTTTAGGCTACTACTCTACCTTGTTGTCTTTTATCTGAAATGAAAGCCCACTGCCTAAGTTCTGACATCTCCAGGCTTATAGTCTTTTGGATGACTTTTTACTTCTGGTCGACTTTTTACTTCTTATCTTTGGGTCACATTTTGGCTCCTTTAGAGTGAAAGGGGTCTGAGTCAGTGGACATCCCTCAGCTCCAAATGTCCCCCTCCGTTCTTACCACCAAAATGACATTCCACAAGAGGAGGAAGGAGGATGAGAGAGTCATGTCTCTGTCATCATTCTCACTAAAAGGCTGCATCGAGGCCCACAAAGACTGCCTTGAGAACACAGATGGGAAAGAGAGGGGCAAGTGTCTGCCAGGTGAGTCACCCCTTAACACACTGATGGCCCAACCTCTCCTAGATCTTTATTTCCCAGGATGGTATTTCAGTTGATTCCAAATTAATCTGTCAGGAGAAGCTAGAGGAAAAAGGACACTGTTCCTCATCCATGCTGTTCTTTTCCCTTTGTTTTCACTCAAAGGGAATTGATGTGTCATGAATGAAAGAGTGTGAGTTTTAGAGCCATGATAATTTTTGTGTTTAACAGCTTTACTTAAGTATAATAGACATACAATAAACTGCACATGTTTAAAATGTACAATTTGATAACCTTGTACCTCCACCACCTCCAAAAGCTTCCTTGTACCCCTTTAGCATCCTTACTCTCACCTTGCTACCCCTACCTTTAGGCAACCATTGACCTGCTTTCTGTCACTATACATCAGTTCGCATTTTCTAGAATTTTCTATAAATGGAAGAATATATACTTTTTGTATGTGAGGCTTCTTTCACTCAGAGTAATGATTTTAAAATTCACTCATGTTGTTGCATATATCCATCATTTATTACTTTCTTATTGTTCTTATATCATATTTTGACGTATGAGATAAACGTTATAGAAATATATCCATTACATTTTTCCTGGAAAATCGGAAGTATAGTCTTATAGAAAATGTACTGGACTCAATTAAAAATTTTTTTAGTTGGTGTGTTTTAACTGTGTCACCTTGGATAAGTCACTAAGTTTCCCTTTGCCTCCGTTTCCTTTCTTCTAAGATGGGATTAAGAATAGCACCTCACTGGTCATGTTCACTAGTACTTTTCTCATTGATTTGAGAAGCCCAGCCCATGGGACTTGTATCTGCCTGCATGCTTGAATGGCTTTGTAGAGTGGCACCTTCTATTGGCTCTGGCCCCATGAGGAGATGACTGAGGTTTGTCAAGGGTCAGGCAGAGAAAGATAAAGGAAGCAAGAACTCTCAACCTTCTGTCTAGGAGAGCTGCCAAAGTGGGAAGCTCTCTGCTTCGGTTCTGATAGACTGAGGTGCTGCCATAGGACTAAACTTAGGTTGACATTGGTCCCTCACCAGGAGGAGAGGTTCTGAAGCTATTTCAGAATTGTTTCAGCTAGAAAAGTGATATCCAAGTGAGAAGGAAATTTAGAGAAAGTGAAGGGAGTGGCTGAGTGACACACACAGGAAGCTGCACTCCTATTTCTCAGCAGGAATAACATTTAGGAGAATACCAAAAAGCTGTTCAAATCTCTTTGGGAAAGTGAGGAAGGCATTAGGAAGTCCACCAGATGGGCCCTTTATCCTAGCAAACTTAAGTGAGAGAAGTATAAAGAGAAGGGTTGACCTAGCAAACAGAGGAGGCACTCCTCTGAGCTTAGGGCAGAATTTGTGGCAGATTGTATTTTGCAAAGATAGTCATAGCAATGTCTTCTTTCCCACATTCCCTTCTACAAGCTTGCCACTTCATCATCAAGAAGAGGCATCTATGACCTCTTGAACTGGACCTATAGATAGTCATAGCAATATCTTCTAAGATAGTCATAGCAATATCTTCTTTCCCACATTTTATTATACAATTTTGCCTCTTCATCATCAAGAAGAAGCATCTATGACCTCTTAAACTGCTGTGACAATAGAATATGGAGGAAGTGGCATTATGTGACAACTGAGGCTAGGTCATAATGATATAGTGTGTTTTCTCCATGTTCTCTGGGGATGTTCACTCTTGGAACCCGGCCACTATGCTGTGAGGAAGCCTAAGCAGCCCATGGAGAGGCCTACATGAAGAGACACAGAATTCCAACCTATAGTCCCATTTGAGACCTCAGCCAATAGCCAGTGCCAACTTGCCAGCCATGTGGGTGAACCATCTTGAAGTCGATCCTCCAACCCCCAGTCTTATGCAACAAGGGACAGTGATGAGCCATACTGTCCAAGCCACTAACATTTCAGGGCAACTTGTCATGCAGAAATAGATAACTCATCCAAACTCATCTAGGAGAAAGATATAAGTAATGACAGTATTCAATAGCGGACCCTACTCAATATGAGGAGATGCCAGCTCCAGCCTGTACTGTTGCCTAGCAGCCTTCTCTGTTGTGCAAGGATCTCCCATCCTTCTGGCAAGTCTTGGGCATTAAAAGACAAGAATAAGAACTGTCAGACATCCAAGTTGAAAAATAATAATAATGCACTTTCAGTCACAGCATAAACATTTTTTGGAATGGCTTACAAATTGTTCTTGTTATGGGGAATGCAGAACTAGAGGAGAAAAAGAATAATCAGAGGGATCATTTCATAAACTATACAAATGTCTAACCAGTGTACTGTATACTTGAAACTAATAATAAAATAAAATGCTAAAAAAATGTTCCTGTTATAATACTATTTTTGAATTGTGGGATTCACTGAGTACTCCAGATAATGCCTCTGTAATGTCAAGAGTGTAGTCTATCATCCAGGTGTAGAGACCTGGCTTAGAAGATGAACTAGGCTGTTGAGAGCATTTTATGAGGACTTACTAAGGATTTATTACAACCTAAATACTGTTTTGCAGCATTTTGTAGATAAAGAAGCTGAGGGTCCCAGAGATAAAGCTCATAGAGCCAATAACTGAAGGAGTAAGGACAGAAAGCTATGTCTGTCTTCAAGTGGTGCCTCTCAGATGGCACTGTATTCTCAATTCTCCTAGGGGTGGAGGTGTCCAATTAGGCAGCTCTGGGCAGGCCTGCAAGTCTGCGTGTCCAACGAGGCTCATACATGCCCCTGAGAAGAAAGTGCTGCAGAAGAGATGGTGCTAGCTCCAGTCCCCAGCCTGTTAGGCCCCTGGAGCAGATATAAATTCAGAGAGAGGACATGGAAGCGTAAGGCTATTTTGACAAACTATTGATTTTCCTTAAACTCCTGCATATTTTCTACAGGCTAAGCAAGAGTTTGCCAGAGAAAGGGTGAATCCTATACGTAATATCACCTTCAAGTCTTTTCTGATCTACAAGTTCCCAGATGGAGGTTTGAGAATCTGTCTACCAAGCTGGGTCAGCTTGACTCCACCCCTGAACTCAGACCCACTCAGTTTGTCTGGTCTGGCAGCCTGTTCTAATACGGGAGGCCTCTCAGGAAACAGACCTCGCTTCCGGCTATCCTCACACCTGTTATGTTTGGGATATTGGCAGGAGAGATACCTGTGGAGCTAGGCACATCTGAGTCAACAGTCCAGCTCCAAACCCTTTACAACTGTGTGACTGTGGAAGAGGACCTTCACCATTTGGACAATGAGGCAGTGATACAACTTCAAAAGTCCTTGAGATAATGGAAAGCAATAATGTTAAGCAAGCTGCTTAACAGAGTGATACAAGCATTGACACATGCATGCCAAAGGAGGGAATTAGAAGAAACAACTTGGGAATCTGACATACATATCTCACTGAAACAAGTCTTCAAAATGAGAATGCAAAGTGTCCATTGATCCAAGATGCAGCTGGAATGTGAGCTGACAGAAGAAATAACTTGCAAGCTGAGAGGCGTTGACGAAGCACGCAATTTTCTCTACCTTGCACCAAACGCTGTTGTTTCACACTGAAACACACAGCAGAGTCACAAACCAGAGGCCCTCACATGTTTTATGGACTCTCCTTTCTCTTGAAATTGGCATTATAAAGAGAATTTTCTAGGCCCCAAATGTTTCCTCCTGCAGCCACAATTTCCTAGCACCTTAGCAGGACATCTGCAAAGCTTGGTATCATGTGTCATGTTCCCTGATGTCTCCTGTGACCAGCTTCAACAGGATCTTTGGGCCCCTGTGTGACTGTCCCACACAAAGCCTGCCTGCTCCCACCTCTGTGATGACCCCTCCCCCACACCCCTGACCTCTAATGGTCTCTTTGTCTTGACCTGGGTTCCCTTAAAGAAAGACAGTTTTGATCAGTACATAATCTTTGATTTCCACTCACTCCCCATCTCCACCCTCTGACCCAGGTTGAGTCATGGGTTTTGTTGTTTATGAAGCATGGTTATTCTCTGTAAACTTGTCAATCATGCCTCTGTCCTTTGGAAGCACTTTTGTTCAGGATATATGGGCTGGTTTAGGTAGGCTTGTTTGTCGTCAAAACTGTATATGTTTTACATACTGTATTTAATTATAAGACTAATACCACAAGGATGTTAAAAATTAGGCAGAAATTCTGTTTTTCTTACTGCATTAAAAATGAAATCAAAACAATCAAGCTGTTGTTTAGACCAGGTAGGAAGCCTGAGTGCAAGGGTCCCCTGGCAGGTCAGAGGCTAGGGAAATCTTCTACAGATATACTGAGCAGACACCCAGAGTGGGTGATGGCACTCATAGTGACTGATCATCCACTCTGTGCTGGACACTGATTGGGGCACACCACTTTAACCTCCACACAAACTCTGAATGTCCTGTCTTCTTTAATCTACTGAAGAGGAAAAATGGTCAAAGATGCTGATAAAGTGTCCATGGTCATGTATGAGAAGCTAGTGGGGCTAGGAATTATTCCTAGTCTCTCAGATTCCTCTCACTGCACTCCCAGGACTGACTGTAGCTCTGGCTCAGCAAGTGCCTTTAGGATTAGGTAGTTCCCAAACTATTGTTTTGAAATTGGCATTATAAGGAGAATTGTCTTGGACACAAGCAGATATAAGTCCAGCTCCAAGACTAATAGATATCTGACTGGAGAGTTGCTTATTTCAGGGAGCCTCAGTTTCCCCATTGTGTAATGGGATAGTGCAACCTACTGCAGAGAGTTCTTGGAGGCCTCAGTGAGATGGTACATATGCTGTTCTGGGTATCTTTCTGGTTCTGTTCTGCAGGTCCAGCTGAAGTGGAATCAGAGCTGTCCAACCACAGGTTCTCCCCACAGCCAGTGTTCGATGGAGCCTACCACCTCCAAGTCCCTTTTTGGCCCTGGACTCTCACTGGAAGCCAAATACCATCTTTCATTCTGTGGAACAGTCATTCTGTGGAACAGTTATTCTTTCCAAGGGCAGTTCATAAAATGGCTTCTTTTCTTCCATTCCTACAAATTCTAGGGGATTCTTGTCTAAATAGAAAACATGGTAAACAGTATAATCCACAAGCTTGATCTGCTTAACATGAAACTGAAGACTTGACCTCAGCTGGCTCTTGGCCTATGGTTCTTTTTAGACTATTTTGAAAAATATGCTAAGTTAAGCACAAACCTTTCCCTGCAGACTTCCTCTTAATTTTTAAACTCCATGTATATCAAAGGAAATGCAAGCCTTATGTTTCTAACCCATTTATCCTTAAGTCACTAAATTTGTTCTTCAAGAGTGATTGAATGTTCTGATGGTTCCTTTCTTGGGACAGGAAGTTGTACTGACCTTAGAATGAGCAAGCTCTGATTTCCTAAGGTCTGAAAAACAGCCAGAGCCCTGAATCTAACAGAGTTGCATAAAGAGTGACTTCTGTGGCTAATAGTTACATTACGGTTCTTTTAGATTCCACGTCCCTTTGAAGAAACCATTCAGCAAGAGTGAGTCATTGATTTGTTTTTCCAAAAAACCATCCTCAATTCCAAATTACCAGCACAATTCAACTGAGGTACATAGATGTTTTTTTTTTTTTTTTTTTTTTTTTTTGCAGTGAAATCTGAATTGGGCAAATCTTGGCTTTGTGTTTCTTTGTGCATTTAGAATTGTATTACAAGTCAGGGCAGGCCTGGGCTGTGGCTTTGACTCTTTCTATAGGCTCCAGAGATTTGCAGATGTTGTGGTGTTGCTGATGATTTTCAGCCTAGTTTGGAGCAATCATATTAATGAAAGGAGCTTACCCAGTAAAGGCACTGGTGTCATAGGGTGGAGGTGAATACCATAATGCAGCAGAGGGCTTAGTGACAGTGGTTCAAAGTTGTTGATTTGAGCCTCCGGCTTTCTGAGTAATTCGTCATAAATTTTTCATAAATTTGAGGATGAAAACAGCTTTCCTGTAAGTTCCAGAAGGCCCTGGAGAGGCCTTGTCTATATTATTCCTTGTTGTATCCAAATTAGAACCTGGAATGTGGTTGACGTGCAGTTATGTATTTGTCTAAAGGAAAAACGAATGAATGAATGTCCAATGCCCCTTCACTTTCATTTCTTATAGAAAAGGTCTCAGGTAAGTAAGCCTTCTCACTCTTCAGCTTCTCTTTCCTGTGCGGTCCCGGCATTTCTCTGTCTAGTCTCCAGACACTTTTCAAACATTCCTTATTTGCAGATGAGAATGTGTACATGCATACATAAGTAAATAACAGAGTGAGTGAGTGGTCAAAGGATAAGTGCTCTATGTCCTTGTTCATCTCCATCGATTCAAAGCATGTCTACTTTCTCCGAGTGAGGCCCATGTAGGTTGGATCTCTACCAGTCTTTGCCACTGAACTCCCACAGAGCGAAAACACTCCATTTCCACATCACAGTCTTTTGTGATGCAGAGGGATCCAAGCTGCTGTGGCTACTACCACTACCAGTTGGCCTCTTTATCCCCAGAGGAGTGTGCCCTGGTTGCCTTTGCTCATGGCCCCTGTGTCTATCCCTATCTTGCCCACTGACACTGCCCCTTTCCTCAGAGGGCTCAGCACAACTGGGGCAAACCTACAGGTAAGTGGTCCCTTACCATCCAACAAGGTAAAGGTTATGGGTGGACTCTGCAAGGTATTAGATATGCTCAGGGAAACTTTCCAGGCAGCCAAGGAGTTCTCGGAGCAGGTGAAAATCCTAAGGTATATGTACCACATTGTGATCCTTAAACAGTAAAATTGGAAACAAACAAAAAAGCCAGGACCTAAAAGTACCTAACCACATGGAATCTGAAAATAGTTTCCTAAATATCAACCAGGCAGGGAGGAAATTCAAAGAAAGTAAGCACATTTAAGAAAATAATTAAAATATAGATACGCTAATGAAATGTGTGGACTCAGGCCAAACCATTCTCAGAGGGAAAGTAATTTCTTTCGACAATTTTAACGAAAATGCAAAAGGAGCTTTAATGACCTAAAAAGTCAACGGAAACAAAGACGCTGGTTCACCCAACAAGGGAAGAAGAAAGAAACACAAAAAACATAGAAATAAACAAAAAAGAGAGGAGCAAATTGACAGATATGGGTTAATTCCTTTCACTTTTTGTGCAGAGTCTGATGGAGGTTCGAGGAGGCAGTGAGGCCCCAGGGAGTAACTTAGTGGCACCACTGAGAGCTTCGCAAGCTTCTTGTGCCTAGCACACCCCTCAGAGACAAAGACAGACTCCTGAGACCCCAGCAATGGTGCAGTTGGATTGGAGACAGCTTGGGATCTCCTGGAGTCATAGCAACAGGGATGAGGGGGCCTCAGCAAAGACCTATGTGGATCCAAGATGAGAGGCAGGTAAAACAGTGTCCTCAAGAGGCAGGTGCTGCTTCGACCTAAGCCACTACAAAACATAATCACAACCTTAGGGTGAAAGAGAAGATTTTAATGACCAAATTTAATTTTTCCATAACTTTAATGGTGTGGACCCTGAGAAGGAATATACCTACCAAGAAGGGCTCCTGGTGGCTAACTAAATTAAAATTAACCAACCAAACGAATAAACGACATGACAAAAAAACAAAGCCTAGCAGCCATTTCTAAATAGGGGTCTCTCACGCAAGCCATACTCATGAGAGAAGCCTGCACTAAACTGCCTGCCTGCACTATGTTCCTGCTATCTGAGCTAGTCCTTATAAAGGAGTTCCTGGCACTAACTGTATTTCAACCAATAAGACTGAGACTTTCTCCATCAGCTCAGAGTTGTGTATCTATATCCCCATTAACATCTACACCAACCAATCAGAGCAGCTCTACTCTGACCAATCAGGACACTGCTTTTTTTGGGCAAATCAAACTAAGAGGATTTGAAGTCTCATTTATATGAGAATGAAACAATCAGAGACCAGGGACAGGGACTTCTATCTATATAAATCACCTCCCTTATGGTTTGGGGAGCACACTTTCCCTTTCCACCAAAGAAAAACTGCTTCATTCCCCAGGCTGGAACTGTATGAACTAGGACAGCTGGAAAGGTGACAGCTGGCAAGAGGGTTTCAGGGGGAAGCCTGGAATTTTCTGACTCCAAAACGTCTCTTCTTACTACCTAAATATTGTGGTTATTGTTTCATTTCTGGGAGGTGGTAAAGTTATAAGATATATGAGGTTGGTGAAGGGAGATGGAGAATTTGGGAATTGAAGAGAAGGTGATGGTGACAAAGAGAGGGTCTGTGTGGGTCAGTGAGGTACTTAACCACCATGTGTGAAATCCTATGGCGAGTGTGACCGAATGGATTTGCACAGTTGAGGGGGGACTAACTGTTGTGTGAGATCAGGTGTGCTTTAGGGGAATGATGGTGTTGAGGCATAAAAAATGAGGATAATTGATGGTGAGATGTGTGAGAGGGTGTATGTGATGTGGGTGCCAGCTAGAGAGGGTGAGTGGAGCATGCAGTTTCGGAGTGATTGTGTGCAGAGCATAAAGCATTCTGTCCTGGAGTGTGTTGGTGGATATTGTGGTTTTTCCTCTGTGAAGAATAGCTAGCTCCTTTAGTGAGTATTTAAAATGAAGCAGATTAATTTTAAAAATACCTAATTTAGAATTCGTGAGCTTTTTAAATCTGAGGACATTTGTCTTTTTCAGTTCCAGAATATTATCAGCCATTATATTATATTGTTTTTAAATTTAATTTATTGAGGTGACATTGGTTATTAAAATTATATAGGTTTCAAGTGTGCAATTCAATAATATGTCATATGTATACTGAATTGTGTGTTCACCACTCAAAGTTAAATTTTCTTCCATCACCATGTATTTGACTCCCTTTACCCTTATCTGCCTTCTCACCTTTTTCTCTTCCATCTGGTAACAACTAAGCTGTTGTCCGTGTCCACGACTCTCTGTTTGTTTGTCTTGTTCATATGTTCCTTTCAGTTTTATACCCCACATGTAAGTGAAATTATATGGTTCTCAAATGCTTTTGTCTGACTTATTTCTCTTAGCATGATCATCTCAAGAGCCATCCATGTTGTCACATCTCCTTAAATATTGTCTCTTTTTTCTCTCATTATGAAATTCCTGTTAACTGTATATTGGAGATTCTTAATCTATCCTGCATGTCTATTAACTTTCTCTCTCTCCCTCCCTCTCTCTCACTCTCTCTCCCATAACTAGGATTTAAAAGACTTTCACATTTTGGTTTTCTCAATTGTCAAGTCCCCTTCATTTTGTTCAATCCCTTGTTTATCTTTTATATCATCATTTGTTTTTATTTCAATAAATATACTTTCACTTTTGGACTTATAATTTTTTTGTATGTTCTTGTTCTAGTTCATAATCTCTGAAATGTGAATCACAGCTTCTTATTTTATGGGTGTATTACTTCCTTTCTCTCTAGGAATTTTAAGTTACCAAGTTCAAAGTTCCTTTAGATTACTTATTTTTTATTTTATTTATTTATTTTTCAATTACACTTAACATTCAATATTATTTTACGTTAGTATCTTGTTTACGACATAGTGGTTGGATATTTATCTAATTTACAAAGTGATTCCTTTTATTGGACTAATACCCTCTTGGCACTATACATAGTTACTACAGTATTATTGACTATATTCTTTATGCTATAATTTATATCCCCATGACTATTTTGTAACTACCAATTTGTATTTCTTCATTTCTTCAACTTTTTTACCCAACCCCCCAAACTCCTCATCTGGCAATCATCAATTTGTTGTTCTCTGTATCTATGAGTCTGTTTGTGTTTGTTCATTTATCTTGTTCTTTAGATTCCACTTATCAGTGAAATCATATGGTGTTTGTCTTTCTCTGTCTGACTTACTTCACTTAGCATAATACCCTCTAAGTCCATCTACATTGTTGCAAATGGTAAGATTTCATTTTTTTTATGGCTGAGTAATATTCCACTGCATATACGTACTGCCACTTCTTTATCCAATTGTCTAGTGATAGACACTTAGGTTGCTTCCATATATTGGCTATTGTGAATAGCACTGCTGTGAACATAGGAGTACATATATCTTTTTGAATGAGTGTTTTGGCTTTCTTGGGATAAATACCCAGAAGTAGAATTACTGGGTTATAAGGTAGTTAGTTCTATTTTTAATTTTTTGAGGAAACTCCAGGCTGTTTTCCAAAATGGCTGCACCAATTTGCAATCCCCACCAACTATGCATGAGGGTTCTCTTTTCTCCACATCCTTTCCAATACTTGTTGTTTGTTGATTTATGGATGATAGCCATTCTGAAAGTTATGAAGTGATATCTCCTTGTGGTTTTAATTTGCATTTCTCTGATGATTAGTGACATTGAGCATCTTTTCATATGTCTATCAGCTATATGCATTTCCTTTTTGGAGAAGTGTCTATTCAGAGCCTCTGTTAATTTTTTAATGAGATTGTTTGGGGTTTTGGTGCTGTGTGAGTTGTTTACAAATTTTGGATGTTAACCCCTTATCGGATGTATCATTGGCAAATAGCTTCTCCCATTCAGTAGGTTGTCTTTTAGTTTTGCTGATGGTTTCCTTAGCTGTACAAAAACTTTTTAGTTCGATGTAGTTCCATTTGTTTATTTTTTTTCTTTTGTTTCTCTTGCCCAGGGAAATAAAAAATATATTACCCTCCCCACAAAAAAAATATTTCTAAGAGCACTGTCAGAGTGCTTACTGCCTATGTTTTCTTCTATGACTTCTATGGTTTCAGGTCTTACGTTTAAGTCTTTAATCCGTTTTGAGTTTATTCTTGTATCTGGTGTAAGAAGGTGGTCTAGTTTTATTTTTTATTTTTTGCATGTATCTATCTAGTTTTTCCAATACTATTTATTGAATAGACAGTATTTACCCCCATTGTGTATTCTTGTATCTGTTTTAATGCCAGTACCATGCTGTTTTAATTACTAAAGCTTTGTAGTATAGTTTGATATCAGGTATTGTGTTACCTTAAACTTGTTCTCAAGATTGCTGTGGCTATTTTTTTTTGTGGTTCAATATAAAATTTAGGATTATTTGTTCTAGTTCTGTGAAAAATACCATTGTTATTTTGATAGGGACTGCATTGAATCTATAGATTGCTTTGGGAAATACCAACATTTTAACGATGTTAATTCTTTCTATCCATGAGCAAGGTATATGCTTCCATTTATTTGTATCTTCTTCAATTTTTTTCTTCAGTGTCTTATAATTTTCTAAGTAAGAGTCTTTTACTTCCTTGGTTAAACCGATTTTTAGATATTTTATTTATTTTTTATTTTATTAAAGATTATTGGGGTAACAGTGGTTAATACAATTATATAAATTTCTGGCATACATTATAATTTGATATCTATATATTCTATTGTGTGATTACCACCCAGAGTCCAGTTTCCTTTACTATGATATATTTGATCCTTTTTACCCACTTCACCCTCTCCCAACCCTCCTATATTTGACCCCCTTTACCCCGTCTAATGCTTCCTTCCTCCCCCACTCCCTACACCCTGGTAACAGCTAGTCCATTGTCCATGTTCCCTAGTCTCTCCTTGTCCTGTTCATTTGTTGCTTTTAGGTTTATATCCCACATATAAGTGATATCATGTGCTTTTCAACTTTTTCAGTCTGGTTTATTTTGCTTAGCGTGATTATCTTGAGGTCCATCCAGGTTGTCACAAATGGCAGTATTTCATCTCTTCCTATGGCTGAGTAATATTCCATTGTACTACGGCTTCTTTATCCAGTCACTTTTGTAGGACACTTTGGTTGCTTCCATGTCCTGTTTGGTAGAATTCACTGGTGAAGCCATCTGGTCTTGGACTTTTACTTTTTGACAGGTTTTTGATGATTGTTTTTATATTGATACTGCTGATCAGTCTATTTAGATATTCCAAATTGTCTTGAATCAGTCTAGGAAGATTGTATTTTTCTAAGTACTGGTTCATTTCTTCTAAGTTATTAAATTTATTATTATATAATTTTTCATAGTATCCTTCGATAGTATTCTTTGTTTGTATTTCTGTGATGTTAGTCATAATTTCCCCTCTTGTATTCCTAATTTTGTTTATTTGTGTCCTTTCTTTTATTTCTTTAGGGAGTCTAGCCAAACTCATTTTTATTAACCTTTGCCATTTTTATTAACCTTCTCAAAGAACCAGCTCCTCTTTGCATTTATTTTTTCTATTGTTTTTTGTTTGTTTCCAATTTCATTATTTCTGCTTTAATTTTGATGATTTTTTTCCTTCTCCTGACTTTAGGCTTCATTTGTTATTCCTTTTCTAGTTTTTTAAGATGAAGTATTAGGTTGTTTATTTGGGCTCATTCTTGTTTTTGGAGACAGGCCTATAATGATTTGAATTTTTCTCTTATGACCACTTTTGCCATGTCTCAAAAGTTTTGATATGTTGTACTATCATTATCATTCATTTCTATGTATCTCTTGATCTCTCTTTTTATTTCTTCCTTAACCCAGTTATTCTTCAGTAGCATGTTGTTTAATCTCGTGATTCTTCATGATTTCTTTTTGCAGTCGATCTTCAGTTTCAAAGGATTATAATATGAGAATATGGTTGGTATGATTTCAACTTTCTTATATTTGTTGAGGTTATCTCTGTGTCCCAGTATGTAGTCGATTCTTGAGAATGTTCCTTATGCAGTAGAGAAGAATGTATGAGCAGCTCTTTTGAAATGGAAGACTCTGTATATATCAATTACGTCCAGTTGGTCTAATGTGTCAATTAAGGATGTTATTTCCTTATTGATTTTCTGTTTGGATGATCTGTCTATATCCGATGGTGGGGTATTTAGGTCCCCTACTACGATAGTATTTTGGTCTGTTTTTCCCTTCAGTTCTGTTAGTAATTGCTTTACATATTTCAGGCCTCCTTGATTGGGAGCATAGATATTAATAAGTGTTATGTCTTCTTGGTGTGTGATTCCCTTTATCATTATGAATTGTCCCTCCATACCTTTCCTTACCTATTTTATTTTTAAGTCTATTTCATCCGATACTAGTACCACTAATCCCACTTTTCTCTGAATGCCATTTGCTCGAAATATCATTTTCTACCCTGTCATTTTGAGTCTATATTTGTCTTTGGAGCTGAGATGTGTGTCCTGGAGGCAGCATATGATTGGGTTTTGTTTTTTGATCCATTCTGCAACTCAGCCTTTTTATTGGTGAGTTTAGTCTGTTTACATTTAGGGTGAGTATTGAAATATGAAGTCTTCTTATAGCCATTTTATCTTTTGCTTTCTGGTAGCTCGATGTTTCCATTGCTCCCTTGTCCTCTGTTTTCTTTATTTTGGTTGGCTTTTGTGGTTTTTGCCTCTGGTTCTTCTTCTTGTATGTTATATACTTTAGTTCTGAATCTTTGGTATGTGACTACCATTACGAATATGAAAAGGATAGTTATATATATATATATATACACACACACAGTCATCCCTTTTCTTCTGCATGTGTCTTATCTCCTTTCCCTTTTGCAAATTTGGATCTTGGAATCCTCTCCTTTTCAGTCATTGTTATCTCTATTTGTCCTTATGTATGCTGAACGTTCTTTACTATCTTGCTATAGCAATTCTCTTCTTATTATTTAAGCTTATAATGCTCTGTTCCTAGTAAGGATTGTACTCCTCTACTTGTATTTTCCTGATAGTCACTTTACTCCTAATTATGTATTTTTTGTTTTGTTTTGTTATTTTATTTTAGATGAGCTAACACCTTTCAGTATTTCCTGTAGTGTAGGCCTCATAGTGGAGAAGTTACTCAATTTTTGTATGTCTGGAAAGGTCTTAATTTCTCCTTCATTTCTAAAGGAGAGCTTAGCTGGATATATTATTCTAGGCTGGTAGTTCCTTTCACTTAATAGTTTAAATATTTGATTCCATTCCTTTCTGGCTTGTAAGGTTTGTGCTGAGAAGTCCAAGGATAATCTAATGGATTTTCTTTGTAAATTGCCATTTTCTTTTCCCTGGCTGCCCTGAGAATTCTGTTTTCTCACTGATTTTTGATAACTTTTAAAACAACGTGTCTTGGTAAAGGCTTTTTTGGGTTGAGATGATTGGGTATTCTGTTGACTTCTTGAATTCCAAGCTCCAGCTCATTTCTTAGATTTGGGACATTCTTGTCAACTATTTGTCTGAAAATGCTTTCTAGTTCCTACTCCTTTTCCTCGCCTTCGGTAATGCCCATTATTCTTAAGTTTCCTCTTCTAATTTTACCAGCTAGTTCTTAGATTTCTCTTTCATTATTTTTTATTTTTTATTTTTTTATTTTTGGTTTCTCTCTTCTTCCTTCTGATTTATTTCTAGATTTCTGTCTTCGATATCACTGATCCTTTCCTCTATATGGTCAACTCTATTTCCCAAGCTTGCTATTTGATTTTTCAACTCGGGCAGTGTGTTTTTCATCTCCAGAAGTTCTATTTGGTTTATTTTGAGGGTTTCAGTCTCCTTGCTCTGCTCATCTAGTTGTTTTTTCAATTCCTGAAATTGTTGATTTGAGATGTTTTGGATCTCATTGAGTTTTTTCAGAAGTACCATCCTGAATTCTGTCATTTAAGTCACATATTTATGTCTGTAAGCTTATTTTCTGGAGATTTTTCTCTTTCTTTCTGAGATAGCTTGTCATCTTGGTTGTTCATGGTGTTTAATGGACTATTTCTGCGCCTGGGCATTAATGGAAGTGTATTCTGTTGTTTTTCTAGAAAGAAAATTTGTTATATAAAGGTGTCTCTTTAGCCTGCTGCAAAGAAGGCACTTTTCTTTTGGTTTCCAGTAGGCGGCGTCTAAGTCTTTTCAATCCTTGCTTTATATAAAGCCTAAATGTTGTTGTTGTTATTATTATTATTATTATTTTGTAGATATTTAATCATACTTGGTACTCTCAGTTTCAGTCCCTGTCAGTGTTAGCAACAGTTTCGGTAGCATTTTCTTGGAATCCCCTGGGGTTCTGCGGTATTCAGTCTCAGAGGGTATGGGGGTTGGGGCCCTTTGGTTGGAGGTTAGGAGCTGCAGCTCAGCCTTGGTTTTGGAACCGGGGCAGGTAAAAATCAACTGTTGTTTCTCTACTGTCCTGTCCTGCTTCTCTGCTTTCTACCCTGATGACTGGGCCCTGCTGCTGGCTGCTAGAAGTTCTGGCACTTCCAGGCAGGCTGATCAGGGAAGTCACCACACCCTCACCCCTCCCCCTCCTCCAAGGAGCTTCGGCAGCTGCAAGAGGTAGCTTCCTTATTTCTCTGATCCACCACCCACCACCCGACACCAGGGTTCTGACCTGTGGTAGCTCTTATGTGCAGATCCCATGCTGAGATGTGCTGGCGTGCAGTTTGGGTGTTTCTTGTTGAGTTTTAGATGGTCAGCTTATTGTTTCAAGTGGAGAGATCTAAGGACGTCTTTCACTCTGTCATGTTTCCTCTAGAAAATTTAGGTATTTTATTTTTTGATGCAATTGTAAATGAAATTCTTTTCTTAATTTCTTTTTCTGATAATTCATTATTGATATATAAATTAGTGTATATATTGATGAAGTCTGCGATTTTCAATCTTAAGTGAATCACATGTAGACAGCTTATATATGGCTCTTGTTTTCTTATCCTTTCAGCTATTCATGTCTTGATTGGAGCATAAAATCTATTTACATTTAAAGTGATCATTGTTAGGTACATTCTTCTTGACATTTTATCATTCATATTTATATCCCCCCCCTTCCTTTTCTTAAAAAAGTCCCTTTAACATTTTTTGTAATAACTTGTTTGGTGATGATGAATTCCTTTAGCTTTTTCTTTTCTAGGACGCTCTTTATCCCTTCTTCAATTTTAAATAATAGTCTTGTTGGATAAAATAGTTTTGATCATATGTTCTTACTTTTCATCACTTTACTATTTCATGCCAATCCCTTTTGGCCTGCATAATTTCTGCTGAGAAATCAGCTGACAGTCAAGAGAGCTTCCTTATAATTAACTAGCTACCTTTCTCTTGCTGCTTTTAAGAATCTCTCTTTTTCTTTAATCTTTGGTGTTTTAATTGTGATGTGTCTTAGCGTATGCCCCTTTGGGTTTATTTTAACCCGGACTTTCTGTGCTTCCTGGGCTTGTAAATTTATCTCCTTTTCCAGATTAGGAAAGTTTTCGGTCATTATTTTTTGAAATAGTTCTCATTCCCTTGCTCTGTCTCTTATCTTCCTGGTACTTCTATGATGTGAATGTCGGTACACTTGTTGTCCCAGAGGTCCCATAAACTATCCTCGTTAAATTTTTTTTTTTTTTTAGTTTTACTTTTCTGCTTGAGTATTTTCTGCTGCCCTGTTTTCCAAATTGCTAATTTGATCTTCTGCTTCATCTAATCTTCTATTGACTTCTGTTGTATTCTTTCCTTCAGTTATTGTATTCTTTATATCTGACTGGCTCCTTTTTATGGTTTTATGTCTTTTTTTACATTTACTATATTTTCGTTAAATTTCTCACTGAAGTCATCTATTCTTCCCCTAAATTCACTGAGCATTTTATGACCAGTGTTTTGAATTCTGACTCTAGTAAGTTGCTTGCCTCCATTTTATTCAGCTTTTTTATTAGAGTTTTCACCTATTCTTTTATTTGGGGCATGTTTATTTGTTTCTTCATTTTGGTTGCCACCCTGTGTTTGTTTCTATGAATTAAGTTGATCTACCACAGCTCTCATCTTTGCCAGGTGGACTTATGTAGGAGGAGTCCTTTAGGGCCCAGTGGTGCAGTCTCCCTGATTGCCTGTACTATGTGCTGCAGGAGTGTCCCTTGTGCGGATTGTGTGTGTCCTCCTGTTGTAGTTGAGTCTTGATTGTTGTTGTCAGGTCTGTGGGTGGGATTGACCCACAGGCTGACTGGCTATGAGGAGTGGCCATTCCCACAGCATATGAGCCTCTGCGCGTAGACTGACCACATGGAGTGGGATTTGTCCCAGAGGCCATCCTTTGTGTGTTGTGTAACACTTGTGGATCTAATTGGGTGATGCTCCGTTGTGGTCTGAAACTGGCTTTTGGGTGTGTCAATTCTACAGCCTTTTGGGAGAGGATCTGGTGCTGCCTGTGACCAGCCCGGGGCTACTTGGTAGGAGCTACAAAGCTATCCATAATTGGTTGCTTCCCGTACTGGATCTAAAAGTGTGTGGAGAGGTCACACTGCAAACTTAGGCTGGCTGCCACTAGTGCTATGCCTGCTTGGGACAGCTCAGCAAAAGGCCCAGGGCACCCTGAGGGCCGCTGCCACCTGCCAGCTGCCCCATAGGGCTCAGCTGCTAAAAGAGTCTCTGGTGGTACAAAAGTTGTGTGAGGCAGGATCTCAGTGAGTCACCAGGGTAGGGTGAGGGTTTTTTTTTACCAGGTAAATGAAGATTCAGGTCTGGTGCCAGTACTGAGCCAAGGGCCACTCAGAAAGAAAAATGCTGTAGCCTGAGAAACTTTAAGAGTTATCTAAGAGAGGTTGCAGAGTGAGCTGACACTGACTTCCTGCTGCCAAAAGTGCCTCCAACAATGCAGTTGAGGTGGGTTGTTTGCTGGTGAAAATGCTTCTGGTGGTGCAGGAGTTGGGTGGATTAGAGGTCCAGGAAGTCACTGGGGTGGAGCCAGAAGATTTCACTAGGCCAGTGCAGATTCAGATTTGATTGTGTGTGAGGGGCAGGGGAGGGCTCAACATAGGAGAGAGGTAAAATGCTGTAGGCAGCACAGGAGGAGGGATCAACACAAGGACTATGGAGGCTGTCCTTTCAGCTCATGGTCTGAAGTCACAGAACTAAATCTCTTCCTGTATGTCTCTGGCACTCTTGAGTGGCCATCCCTCTGCTGGAGCACAGGGTGAATGCCTGCAAGCGAGTCTGTGCACAAGCCTTTTAAGAGGACTCCTGGGTTTCTGACAGCCTTCTGTCTCATCCAGATAGATAGAACTTCTTCACTGTTTTACACAGACAGATGTTGTGGCAGGTTCTCTTCCCAGCTCCAGTGCTCTAGGCTGGGGAGCCTAGAGAGCTGGGCCCCCTCACTCCTTGGAGATATTCCTCTCCATTTTTAACTACCACACGTTGATGTGGGGCCACCTCATTTTGCATCTTCCTCCCTCATACCCATCTCCACATGACTTCTTTATATCTTTAGTTATAGGACTTCTGTTTCCCTAGTCTTCAGATTGTTCTTAGGTTGGTTGTTCTATAATTTAGTTGTAATTTAATGTGGTCATGAGAGGATGCAAGCACAGTGTTTACTTATTCTATCATCTTCCTTGATTCCTTTTTTTTAGCTCTGTTTTCTCTGGAGGTTAGTTCTTCCACTTACTGGATTTGTTAACTTTCATACATAGTGTTTCATTCTTTTGGCTTTTTGGCTCATATTAGGGCATTTTATTTTTATTTTATTTTTTGTTTTTTGGCTATTTTTGGTTATTGGAAATAAAAGTTTTATTTCCAAAGTCTCTTCTTACTGCATGGTGGTTGTCCAGATTCAGCCAGGCTCCTTGTGGTCCACATCTCAGAACAAAGTCTTAGAAAAAGGCTCAGGGATCTTGCCTTTAGGGAGATTGCATTCCATTCCCCGAATTTGTGAACAGCAGTCATTAGCACCAAGTTGCACAATTCCAGAGGCACCACGTACATAGAATAAGATGTTAACTGTGCCCCCTGGAATTGTGAAATAAAATGGCCCTTATGGCAGTCCATTTCCAATGTTGAGATATCTCTCTAATTGTCTTTCACTCCATGCAAGTACCACTTTTCTGAGACTCAGAGAAGATAAATTACTTTCATGAAGAAATTCACAAGAGAATGGTCTGAAGTCCATGCATTTTTCTGCTACACTGTGCTAAAACCCAGAGCTGTTCAAGAATGCTGTAGAAAACAAGTGGTTCCTTGAAATTGGCACTGAAGGTATTTCTAAGATCACTGAAAATAGATTACTGACATTTTTCTATGTATGTGTGTATATGTCTGTGGGAAGAAGGGATGACTAAAATATACGAGTTGGGGCTTTACTGCCTCCAGATTGCCTTATATCTCCTACAATTGCAGCAGAGACTGAGTCTTGAGAGGGCACAAGAGACTTGGCTATGTGTGTACAGGGAGAATTGTCTGTGATTCTTGCAGTTCCTTCCACTACTACCAGGACTGAATGTGGCCACTCTCCTTCAGTCAGAACTCTCTCAATTTTAAACAGCCTCTGGTTTGGGTTATACTGTTATTGGATGTGATTTTTTCAAAACCACTCTTCACTTTGAGTTTACTGTCAGGCAGTACCAACACCCAACCCTCGACACCCTTCATCAACTGCTTCATAGGGAGAAAATAGAGTCCAGCTGAAGACTTAGCAAACACACGCATAAGCCTTTGCACATTTCCTCTCTTACAGGTGACCTAATGGGTTCAGTATCCCTGGATATGTTTGATATTGGTGCCACCAATTCCCCAGGGTCACTGGTTTACTGAAACCAGCGCCTGCAGTCTCTCCTACTAAAACCTCATTGCCAAAGAAAAGATATCAAGGCTACCATGGTAACTGACTGCATGTTCAGCCAATTAGATCTTTGGGAGGAGGGTTCAAGCCCTTTCATTTGGCTAAGTGTATTATATACAATGGGAGAGCTGCCCAGTTGGGTTTTCCCATGCCTAAAATGATGCCTGGGACATGAGTGGTTCTCAGTGACTAAAAGGGAACACTTCGACCAATGATAAAGGCCTATATTATGACCATCCAAGAATGATAAAATGATAAGGAGAAAAATGGTTCTTTTCAATGGCTCCAATTCCAAAAGATGACAATCTGGATGGACTCTAGGTTTTCAAAGTAGATGAAACTGCTTTTCTAAATGATTTATGTCTGGAAAACTTCAAAGGCAGTTGGCCAAGCAAGTACTCTCTTAAATTTTAAACCCTGGTGTATTTAAAGAGAAATGCAAATTGTCTATTTCTGATTCATTTGTATTTGATTTGTCAAAACACTCTTTTATAAGAGGTGTTTTTTGTCCAAAAATCTTTGTGACCCCTGTTTGAAGTATTACATCCTAAAACAGGGAGTTGGCTATGGGCAATTGTCATAAGTCCAGATCCTGATTTTAGGGCCATGTCTCATCTCCCTGGAGGGCTTTAAGGCCTAAACAGACTCCCTGTCTCCCCCAATTTTTGAGAATTAGAACAGGAATTTTAAAAGAAGAAGCTGTGGCTGGTTGTCCTCAGATCCCCAACCAAGTCTTAGAGGTTTGGCTAAAAATCTTGAACACCCTTCCCAGAGGATAGTAAATAGAGCCTTATAAAAATACAGCATTTGTGTTACTTTGACTTTATGAAGTTTATATACTCGAAGTGCAACATGATAAATGAATGTGTTTTTCTGTGGTACCTCTATTTGGACTGCTGTATTAGGGTCTGTATTCATTGAATGATATCTGGAATGACAAATCATCCTTTAAAAATATTTTTAAATTACATTCTTTAAAAAAAAATTCAAATTGAGGAAAAATTTGCATAAGGCAAAATGTACAAGTCTTAACTGTATAAATTGAGGAGTCTTGACAAATGTATATATCCATATAACCAACAACTCCATCAAGTTAAAGAATATTTCTATCACCCCAGAAAGTACTTGTATCTTCTTCCAGCCAATTATAATTACCCATAAGCAACTACTGTTCTGATTTCTGTTACCATGGTGAATGCTTCTCAGATGGGCCTTAAGAACCCCCACCTTAGTATTTATGTCTTTGTGTGATCTCCTCTACTGGTGTATGGGCTGTGACAAGTAACTTGCTGTCCGTTCTGAAGTTGGGTTACAAAGAGACTGATGCGTATTTTGCTCACTATTTCTTTCAGTCTCTCCTGGAGCACCAGCTCTGGTGGCTGCCAACTGCCATGGAAGAGGCCCATAAAGAAAGGCCTATATGGCAAGGAACTGCTATCTCGAGCCAGCATCCACCAAGCTCTTGAGACTTGCCAATAGCCATACCCAGCGAAGTTGTGAACAGAAGGTCTCCCAGTCAATCCTTGAGATGACTATAGCCCCTAGGCAACACATTAAAGCAGCCTTGAGAGAGAGTATGAACCAAAGACAACCAGTTAAGCTGTGCCTGGACTCCTGATTTCTGTCACCATGGTGAGAAGCTTCTCAGATGGGCCCTAAGGATTCTCAGAAACTGAGATAATACATGCTTATTTTTTTTTAACAACTGATAAATTTTGGCTTAATTTCTTGTGTAATAATGAATGATTAATACAATCACCATGGATTTGTTTTGCCCTTGAACTTCTGAAAAATGAAATTGCACAGTAAGTATTCTTTTGTGCTTGGCTTCATTTGTTTAACAGTGTCAGTAAGATTTATTCATGCTGCTGTGTGGATCAGTAATTCTTTTTCATTGATGAGTAAATTTCATTGCATGAATATGTGATCATTTATTTTTATCCATTGACCTGTTAATAAACATTTGGATTGTTTCCAGCTTTATGCTTTTTTGAATAAAACTGGATAAAGGTGCTATAAACACTCTTGTACAAGTCTTTCTATGAACATATGTTTTTATTTTTCTTTGGTAAATACCTAGGAGTACAATTGCTGGATCATTTTTGGTTAATCTTAGAAGAAACTTCAAAAGAGGTTCCAAAGTGGCTGAACCATTATGAACTTCTTTTTGCAAAGTAGCTATTTACGACTTCCTTCTGCTTATTTCTTCTTCCTCCTCCTCCTTATTCTTTTCTTCCTCCTCCTGTATTTAGGTGGGAACATAAATTGTTGATTTAAATTTTTTTTTCTAATACAAATATTTAAAAGTATAAATTTCTCCCTAAGTACTATTTAATTTCATTTTGCAAGCATTTACATAGTATGTTGTATTTTCAAGTATCATTTGGTTTAAAGTATTTTCTAAGATCTACATTTTTTTCTTCCCAGGTGATAGATTATTTTTAATTATACTACTTAATTTTAAAATATTTGGATTTTTAATTTATTGTTATTAATTTCTAGTTTCACTATAGCCAGAAAATATACTTTGTTATATTTTAACACTTTTTATTTATTGAGGCATTTTATGGCCCAGCATATGATCTATCTTGTGAATATTCCAAGTCCACTAGAAAATAATGTATATTCTACAACTGTTTCATGTAGAGTTCTATTAATATCAATTAAATAAAATGGATTGTTAATTTTGTTCTAACCTACATCTTACTAGTCTTGGTCTTATTCTATTAATTAGTAAAAAAAAAAGTTGTTAAAATCTTGAAATACATTTTTACAGTTTTCTGTTCCTCTGTTTGTCGAGTTTTGTTTTATGTATTTTGAATTTTGTTATATGATGCACATAATTTTGGAATTGTTGTTTTCTTCATGAGTTGATGATTTTATCATTGTAAAATTGTACTTCTCTGTCTCTGGGAATACTTTCTGTGGTGAAGTCTACTTTTTCCAATTTTAATACAGACATACCTGCTTTCTTATGTTTCCTGTTTGCACAATGCATATATTTTAATTTGTTTACCTTCAACCTCTCTTGTGTATTTTTATTTTAAGTGCATCTCCTGTAGTCAGTAAAAGCTTAGATATGTTTTATTTTCCATTTTGATAACATCTGTGTTTTGTTTAGAGTGTTTTTAGTACAATTACATTTAATAAGTATTGACAGATTGGGTTTAAGTCTACGATTTTGTTTTCTAGTTGTCCACCTATTTGGTTTACTCCTATGTTCCTGATTTTTGTCATTTTTTGAGTAAATTGAATTTTCTTGGATATTCAATTTTCTTTAGTTTCTCTTTAGTTTAAATCTTTGTAGTAGTTCTAAATGATTTAAGATAATAATATGCATTTTCAACATATCATAGTCTACATAGAATTAATATAGTAACTTCATGTAAAGTATAAGAATCTTAGAACTGAAATTCTATTTATTCTTGAGGCTATTATAACTATAATTTTACATCCTTATAAGTAAGTAGTAAATATAATATTGTGTAATGTAACATAATACAATGTAATGTAATAGAATAAAGTAGAAGAGAAAATATATAGATTAAAGAGAATTCAGAAAAAACTACATAAATTTTATTTCATATTTATATTAATAAAGAATAAAATGCATATGTACATAGTCTTTCATTTGTATGAAGTAATATGTGATTAGTTAAAGCAAAAAATAATGAGATTGTACTATTTATTTATTTATATAGGTTATGTTATATTTACTATGTATAAGGGTGTAAAATTTATGATGATAACACCAAAATGGATATATATATAATCCCTTTATATATATATATATATATATATATAACCTCTTTGTGTGTGTGTGTGTGTGTGTGTGTGTGTATCCTCTTTGTACCTTTGGGCTCAAGACTCCTCTACTCTAATGAGAGACACTAGGGCTGCAGGATGATACTAGCAAGGGGATTCTGTCACAAGCAGCCAACCAAGAAATACTCTCCATTTATTGCAGGCAAAGGAGATCTCACCAAAATGCAGTCCAAAGACTTCCTTTACCCATGTAGTGGAAAATTCCTTTGCTCTTTCAGGCACCACCAGCAGGATCCCACCAGCAGTGGGATCCCCAGAAAAATTAGATAAACTGAATAACAAAAATGATACTACAAAGGTCCTGAAAATTGTATTGTTGATACTGCAGATGGCAATAGTAGGTCGGGCCTTTGGGCTAAACCTAAATGGGTTACTGCCTGATATAATCTAAATCATCTAACACAGCAAAAACCTGGGAAATTACAATTTGAATGAGAAAAGACAATAAACCCTAACACCAAGAGGAATGAAATATTGAATTTATCTCACAAGAATTTTAAAGCAACCATCATAAATATACTTCCATAATCAATTATTAATTGTCTCGCAATAATAGAAATAATAGAACATCTCAGAAAAGCAATAGAACTTACTTAAAAGATCCAAGTAAAAATTATAGAACTGAAAAATACAATAACAGAAATTAAAAAAAAATCTTTCTAGATAAGCTCAACAGTAGTGCGGAGATGACAGAGGATAGAATCAGAGAACTTGAGGATAGCTGAATAGAATGTACTCGATTTGAACAACAGAGATTTAAAAAAAAGGCTGGAAAAATCAATAGAGTCTCAGAGACCTATGGGATAGTAACAAAAGATCCAATACTGTTATCATTGAAGTCCCAGAAGAAGAGAAGAACGATAGATGGACTGAAAGAGTATTTGAAGAAATAATGGCTGAAAGCTTTCCAGATTTAGCACAGATTTTAAAAGCTGAGCAAACTCATAACAAGAAAAACTCATAGAAATCTATATCAAGACACATTAAAGCTAAAATTGCAACAAAAAAATACCAAAACAAAAACAAAAACAAAACAAAACAAAACAAAACAAAAGAAACAAACAAAAACCCTTGAAATCAGCCAGAGAGAAATAATACATTACTTATAGGGGCCTACCAATTTGATTAAAAGCAGGATTCTCATCTGGAAACCTGAAAGTCAGAAGGTTTCCATTTTTCAAGTGCAGAAAGGAAACAAGTCAACCGTGAATTCTATGTTCCGTAGAACCAATCTTCGGTAATGAAGGAAAAATAAAGGTATTCTCTTACAAAGAAAAACTTAAAAGAGTTTGTCATCTGCAGACATACCTTAAAAGAAAGGCTGAAGGAAATTCTTTAAACATAAAGGAAATGCTAAAGGAATCTTGGAGCATCAGGAAGGTAGAACATCAGAAAGAGCAGAAATGTGGGTACAACTATAGACTATACTCATGAATTTTATAAATCACATTTGATTATTGAAATAAAAGCTATAACACCATCTGCTATTTAAAAGTGGGAAAGTGATATTTAAAAATGGGGAAAGCAAGGAATCTATTAAAAGTTTTCAAGGTTTCACTGCTTCAATTAAAGTGGTAAAATATTGATACCAGTAGACTGTGATAAGAAACATAAGTATATGTAATGTCTTGAGCAACCAGTAAGAAAACTATACAAAGAAATGCGCTTCAAAATACTATAAATAAACCAAGGCAGAACAGGAAGACAAGAAAAGAATAACAGAGAAAACAATGAAATGACTCTCTTAAGCTCTACCATATTAATAATTACCTTAAATATAATAGTCTAAATATGTAAATTTAAAAGTTGAGATTGGCAGAGTGGCTTTAAAAAAACTACCAAACTATATGTTGTTTATAAAAAATTCACTTCAAGTTCAATAACCTAGGTAGATCAAAAGTGAAAGAATGAAAAATGTTATAACCTGAAAACATTAATTTTAAAAAAGCAGGACTAGCTACATTAATAACAGATAAAATATACTTCAGAGCAAAAAAAGTTATTAGAGACAAAGAGAGACATTACATAATGATAGAAGGATCAATCCAGGAAGCTATAATAATTCTATATGTATTGCATCAAACAACACAGCCTCAAAATACATAAAATAGAGCTGAAAGAAGAAATATACAAATCCACAATAATAATTGAATATTTCAACACCCCCTACCCTTTCAGCAACTGAACTACTAAGCAGAAAATCAGCAAAGATATAGATCTAAACAACATAATCAGTTAGTAATACCTAATTGACATACATCGAACACTCCACCCAATAGCATTTATGTATTCATGGAAAATTCACTAAGATAGATCATACCTTGGACCATAAAATATCCTCAACAAATTTAAAAGAATTGAAATCATACAGGCTGTGTTCTTTGATCATAATAGAATCAACTATTATGTATTAGAAAGAAGAAAGAAAAATCTCTAAATGCTTGGAAATTAAATAGCACACATAAATAATCCATAGTCAAAGAAGAAGTCTCAAAGGAAACGAGAAAAAAAACACACATGAAGCTGAATGAAAATATAACATATTAGGGACACAGATAGAGTGCTAAACAGATAGAGGGAAACTTACTGTTCTCACATTAGACAAAAAGGAAGATCTTAAGTCAATAATCTAAGTTCTTTAACATATGAGAAAGAAATCAGCATAAACTCAAAACAAGCACACGGAAGGAAATAAAAAAATAATAAGAGCAGAAATCAATGCCAGCAAAAACAGAAAAATGATAGAAAATATCAATAAAATAAAAAGCTGATTCTTTTTAAAAAATCAATAAAAATGATAAACCTCTAAATAGAAAGAAGATATATGTCACCAATATCAGTAAAAGGATGATAAAGGTATATTATAAATAACTTTACTCTCATAAATTCTACAACCTGAAGAGTAAAGTTGTTGATTGACAACCACAAATTACCAAAACCAACAAAGAGGAAATATACAATCTGAATAGTATTTTAAGCATTAAAGGAATTGACAAGTTCTTTAAAAAGAAAGAAGCTGAGCATTACAAGAGGTTACAGAGGAAGAATCACCATGGAGTAGCCCTCATCTCTCAAACCTGGCTCTGACTCAGTGACCTGGTCAGAAAACCCAGCCAAGCTGGTGTGGTGTCTCCAACTTTCTGCTGCACAAGTAAGGAATAATGACCCCAGGACAGAGTAAAGATATGATTTAAAAATTAAAATGAGAATAGAGTTCAGGGAGCACACATTTAAATCCTTGGGTTAGCTTTTTGTAACTGGTTCTTTTTGTGTAAGGCAACTGATCAATTTGTAATCATTGTAATGCTTTGTGAGTTCTTTTATTTTAAGATTTTCTTAAAAGAACCTGTCATATTAGACTTCTGGACTTAATTAAATAATAAAAAGTAAAGTATTTGCATTTGCTATCTTTTAATGCCTAGGGAAATTTAATTTTTTAAATGATGTATATGTAGTGTGATCTAAATATTTGGAAACATCTTTATTTAATATTCAAAGGAAAACAAATTGATATATTCATGCAGTAAATAAATTAGACATTACCAAGTACAAAATGAGGAATAATATTTTCCACACATGAAAGCTTCTCAAATATTCAAAGACTTATCAATAAGATAAATCAATCATAATTCTAATCATTATTATTTCCGTATCATTTATTAGACATTTTATTTTGTGCACTTAGGGATAACAATAACGATTCCCTTACAGGGTAGGGCTGGTCACAACTAATGATGGTCTAGCAAGAGTTGCTCCAGCATGGAGAGCTTCAATGCTGTCTACACACTAGCCTCCCAGGGGGCTGTAATACATGTCAGTTTGGTTTGGTTTGTCTAGGGTGCAGCCTGGGCATCAGCATTTGTTTATAAAACTCTCCTGAAGGGTTTCTAATGTGCATGTGGCTAAGAATCACTGCCTCACAAATTTGAAGAAGTAGGTAGAAGAAGAGTAAAAAGACACCAGGAAGAACATTTGAGTAAGGCCTTGGATGAGAGTTTTATTTCATGAGCTAAGATGCAGGGGGATGAGGAGGACCGTTGCTGGGCCAGGACCATTGCTTGACCAGACCACCTGATGTTTGGAGGCAGAATTTCTCTGACATTATCTCTCATGTATGAGTCTGTCCCCAGAGTCAGGAACTGTCTTGCCAGGCCTGAGCAAAGTGTGAAGGGAGCAATGACATTTCTGTTAAAACAAAATGGTGGGGTTCCTAAAAGGTGCTTCATCTAGGTTAGAGGGTGGCTGGTGGAAGAAGTCTTTGGGCTAGTAGTTGGCCTTGTGCAGACCGAGGTGGGAGGGCCACATCCCTGACTCTGTGGTTCTGCCAAAGAGGACAGGCTAGCTGATAGTTGGCAGCCTGCCAGGGGCCATTTGCAGAAGGTCTAAACTCGGGGAATAGATGTGTGAGCATTCGTGTAGAATTTCTTTTCTTCCCATACATACTCGTTAAGAACCTTTTGGTATCATTCTGGTAGGCACTGGAAAGATAGCAGTAGTGAATAGGACAAGAACTTTGAACTCATAAAAGGATCCAGACAGGCAAATGGTCACAGTTCAGTGTGATAAGTGCACAGAAGAGAGGTAACTATGAGGTCTTAAGGAGCAAATAGCTCAGAGAGGCAAACTCGTGTATAGAGGTCAAGAAAAGGGGCTCTGGTGCCATACTGCCTGGGGGTGTGAGCTGAATGAAGCAAGACATTATACTTCTCTGGGGCTTATTTTCAACATCAGGAAAATAAATTAAGATGAAATATGATACAACACATTCTGGGAAGTGTGAGTTAACATATGTAAAATATAATAGTGGCAGTTGGGCAGAAGATTGTGGACTAGGTTTTTACCTAGGGTATGCCTCCTACCAGGTCCACATTGAAATTACAACCAAATTATAAAATAAGCAACGTAGAGAATCACCTGAAATCCAGCTGATTGTAACACCTATGTCTGATAATATGAAGGAGCCACATTGAAGCCAGTAGGAGGGGCAAAATCATGAATTGTGCCAGACCCATACCCACGGGTAGGGGAGGATCACCAGGAAAGAGAGAGAGGCTGTAAAGGCTCCCCTGCAGGAGGGGGTGTGGTCCTGGCCTCATTTAGGGGCTCCCTAGCCTAGGGTCTCAGTCCAGGGAAGAAGAGATTCCAATAACTCTATATAAACCAAGGAGGATTCCAGCCGTCTGGGTGAGACCAAAGGATACTGTGTTGTAGAAAGTAACTCTCGATGGAGGAAGTTGGACTCTCAAACAACTTTGTTAGAGGAAGAAGAATTTATGCTGGCAGAGCATCTGGAGCTTAGCAGTACCAAAGCACGAACGCCCTTGGTTAGATTTCTTACAGCTTATATACCTCTGCAGTGTCCATTCAAGGGGCATGTGAATCCTTTGTCTGAGGTTCTACGTGCACCTCCTGACTCAGATGGGGAGGGAGAGTTTCAGGTGGGGCTGCAAGGGAGAAGGAATCCCTGGACCACCAATCCTATCTATTTACAAATCGTTTCTCTTGTAGGTGTGACAAGAGTTTCCAGAAGGCCATTCAGAGATCTATAGGATGTGGTTAATATATAACCAGCTGAGTCAGTCATTTCTGTAAGTCCTTCCCTTTGTGATTCTCAGGTGATTCCTCTCTTATTTCCCCCTTTGAGACTCTAGACATTCTACTTTTATGCTGGAGTCTCACATCCTGGGGGATCTCCAGATAGTGGCGGGTAAAGTATATGTAGGCTACACCTTGCTGCTGTACGATGTACTATACCAACCATGCCTTTTAAACTTTTTATTAACGGGGGCAGCAGACACAGCCCTATCAGGCAGATTCTTAGGAGTAGTAAAACTGCTCCTATTAAGGTTTTAAACCTACCAAAGGCCAAAAACCATCCCCCCAAAAGTCTACTGGGGTTCCATCTGTGCCATACTTGCATGGGCACATGTGCTAGTTTTGTCATCTTTTCGACAAGGTCCTCAACTGCCTGGCCCTGGTCATCTATCTGTAGGCAACAGTTGGTGAGATTGAACTTTCTATACATGCCTCCTTCTGCTGCTAATAGATAGTCTTACTGCCAATCTGTTTCAGTAGATGGCATTTCTAAATTGAGTTTGTGGATGTGTGAGGAGATTCAGGGCTCTCTCAGTACCATTGGTAATGATTTCTAAGACTGCCTGTAGTCAGATAATCTGGTTTAACATGTATATGAGGGTACAGTATCCCCAAGATCCATCTTCTTCCCAAGTGACAGGCCTATAGTATTGAATTATCTGCTCTGGGGGCTACTCATCAACCTTCTAGTCCCCTATTTGGAGTTCTCTTTTTACCCATTGTAAGGGTTGTGGGGCTGGGCAACTAAGCTGTTCCCCTATTTTTAGAGGTAAGAAAAAAAAGAATGACTTTATCATGCCAATTATATAGCTCCCTTCCCAATTTCTGGGGAGGCAGATTTAGGTTGTGTTTCTATAGATTCAGCAAAGTCCACATGTGGCGATCCAGTCTTGGACCCCTTCTAGGATGACTTCAGGGTTTTTGTAGGCAGACCCAGAAACCCCCCAAGTAATTTTCCTGCCTAACTCTTTTCTAAGAGCTATGAACTCCATTATTATTAATGTGAATGTTGAGGGATGGGAGTCTCTTATTCCATATATGCTTTCTGCTGAGAATGGTTGTAGTCCCTGCCTACTGGGGTTTCATGGAGCTTTTTTCCTTTCTGCCTTAACCAGGGCATGGTTTTGGGTTTCCTGCTGAAGTGCTACCTCAGTACCTAGACAAGGCAAAGAAGATTCAAACTGGTTATTTAAATTATATATCTATTAATTTCTATTATTGATTTGCCTATTAAACAAGTAAAGGGAAACAAGCTTGGTTAATATATTTCTTAAAGAGTAAAAAGACCTTTGGCCTAAAATCCCTTCCCCTCTCAGACTCTTGCTTGGCCCGTCTGGCCTAATACCATTTCTGCTGACAATGGGCCAATGACCCTTATCAATAGCCAGAGGATCTGAGTCACCAGTTTCGGGCAATTATTGGGATTTGAGGAAGAAGGCCTTTTTTTTTTTCCCTCAAAGAAATGAGGGAAGAAATGTCCCTTATCATTTCCTCCCTCTTTTGATCTGTCTCATGTCAATGAGACCAACTTAAGATGAAATTGATCACTTTGTTGCTGTAAGAAAATTCTTCCCTTAGGTTTCAGTTTTGTCTTCGGTATCCAATTGGAAACAGACCTACAGGTGGGAGTGCTTTGGATGCAGCAACAAGTGACAACTCCTACAAAGATAAACAAAATGAAAATAAGAAATGCTTCCTTTAGTCCACCAAGACTGGGCAGCCGGGAAGTGAGGGGAAAGAGATCAAGACCAAAAATTCATGTCCTCTGTTCAATATTGGACACAACATTATAAATTTGTTTCACTTTTTCTTCAATTAATTGTGAATTGTCAGAGAGGTTAAAACAACATAGTCTTTTAAATTATTTACACCCATGGTTATATCTGAGTAATGGTGGTCTATAGTGGCCCTGTTTTCAAGGATAGCTTCTCTGGCCTATCCTAATTCTTCTTCCATGACTTGGACAGCCTGAGTATGCGTTTAAGGCTTTTGCCATGGAACAGGCTATTCCGTTGACTTCTATATTTAGGACAATAGTCATAGCTGGTACAATAAATAAAAACAAATCAGTATATTTAGCTGGACTAAATAAGCGTAGGTCACTATTACAACTGGGGTCAAGGGTGAGTTCCCTGCGGTGCCTAGTTGTTGACTTTTGAAGCATAAATACAGTTTGTCTTCCTAGGGAACAAGGTCCCCCATTACTGTCTTCCATTAATCAGAAACCATCCAGGGGGCAATTTAACATGTGAACATTTCCATAGTTTATAGAAGTAGTGGAGCTGCAGTTCAAGATCATATTATCTGAGATGTTAAAACATTAGCTAGTACACTTAGTAAATGTTATGCATTTTTCTGCTCGTGTTGTAGAAGAAATTTTTAAAGAAAGTATAGCCTTATCCTTCCTGAGTTTTGGGTGGGGCCCTTTCTGTTTGCCTTGAGGGCTGACTTTCAACAGATTGCAGGGAGGTAGTTGCTCTGTTAGTAGGAAGCTCTGACATAGAGACAGGTTGTCTACGAATGGTTTAGCCTTAGGTTCCCCATAAATGTGCTCTGTGTGGTGAGCAAGGGGGTTGCCCCCTTTTTTGGCTGTGTCCCAGTTTTCCAGAAGAGGCACTCTTCACACTGGACCCTGGTCCTGATGTGTGGCATAGAATATTATTGCTAGCCCTGGTCTCACAATGAGAAGAGTAAATTACATTAGGCTGACTATTTATTCTCGTCATTATGCAGTTAGCATTTGAGAGATAACCATGGGATGGGTCAGAACAGAGTAGGTAGCTCTAGTATCTAGTAAAAATTCCATTTTTTTTCCTTCCTGCCATGTCGAGGGTGACCTGAGGTCCACTGTTGTGATCATGGTGGATTTCTCTAGGACTAGAGCTTGCAAATGCTTGGGCCTCTGTTTTTGGAGGAGAGAGCAGCCCCTTCACGAGAGGCTTGCTGTGTGGGGCAAGGGCTTATGAGGTATACCCCTCCCCGGCTTCCCAGGACTGGATAAACACTCGCCCTTCCAGTGCCCATCCTTCTGCAATTTGTGCATTGATTATGCTTCAGTTCTGACAATGCCACTCTGGCCAACCAAGATCGAGACCCTCCAGGCCTGAAAGGTTTTTATTGCCTAGGGTTACCTCAAGATGGTCCCTGTATTATGGCAGCTAAAATTTGCACCCTTTTTGTGTTCTGCTTCATTCTCTCCCCAGTCCCAGTTATTGGACACCTTAAAGACCTCCGGCACCAAGGCAGCCTTTGGGATTGGGATTTAGGCCCCAACTTTTGGGGCTTCCTTTGAATATGGGGCATAGACTGAGTTATGAAATGTATAGCCAGGAATGTTTGGCCCTCAGACTTTGGGCTGATGTTAGTATATTCTCTAAAAGCCTCAGAAAACTGGTTAAGGCAACATAAAATACAGATATTATTTTGATTAAGCACAGAATCCTTGTTTTCTATTCAGAAAACTTTTTCATAAATTGGTATCAGACCAATAGTCTAAGAAACATTTAATTACAACTCTAATTTTGCATTAGCTTACTTTTGACATTTAAATTTCTAATTTTGTTTAGCTTAATCACATACAATTTCCCCTCAGGATTTCTCTTCAGAAACCTCCTACCACTTTGCTCATTCCTTCAGTTTGCCTCTTTTCATTCATTCAGAAATAACCAACTTTAAGGCAAACACTTTTTCTTTAATTTCCTTCAAAATAAATCTCCATACTTTATACTTTCTGTTACTAAAAACATACATTTTCCTAGCTATCATAATTAGAATTCTTAACTCAACCACCATATTACATATAACACCAACAAATACAGATCAGAGGTCATACACATCCTCATATTTCCCCATCATCAGTATTTGTAACTTCTCTAGCAGTGTATATCTAGTTTCCTCAGGGAGTGATGAAATAGATGGGGTCCCCGGAGAAATTGGACCCCTTCAGAGTTCAAAGGTGAAGGGTGAGGAGAAAACTCCTGATTATTTTGAAATTTCTGGAGGCGCTCCTATCATTGGGACATCTAATAAGTCTGGGTTTTGGTAAAGGAGCATAGCAGTTTGTATATAGGGGACTTCTTCCTATTTTCTAGTTTCTTGCAAAAAAAGATCTAATTGGAGGATAGTATTGTAGTTTAGCGAACTGTTTACATGCTAAACTTCTTGATTCTCCCTCCCATCATTAGTCTGGAAGGAGGAGGATCCCCTGCGGGTCCTCGCTGCGAGGAATTACTGCCGCTGTATTTCACTGACAGGGGGCTGTGGAGCTGTGGTTCCTGCCTTCCCTGCAGCGTACAAGCTGGAAAGTGCACGTGTCACTGGTGAAAAAGGAGAGAAAACAAATATTCTTCCCTAACTGAGAGTTGAACCCGGGCAACCTGGGCAAAAGTACTGAACCTTAACCCCTAAGATACCAGGGGACACAATCCTAGCTGTGTCTGAATCTGAAAGCATGTTACTTGCTCAGAGAGGATTGCATGTGCACCCTGTGGTACAGTGCTGGTGCTACCTGGAAATGTGGAAAGGGGATGGGAAATGGCAGCATGGGTCTGGGAGTTCTCTCTGGAGTAGTTAGTAAGTGCCCATTTGATTTTTTTTTCTTTCAAAGGCTTTCTGTTATGTAGATTCCCAGAGGAAGAGCTCCTGTTCTCTTGCTTTTGTGGCTTCATAGAGGGGTTTGGCCACATGCGTCAAAGGTAATTTGAGCCTGTAGTTTTCCTGGGGTCAACTTGACCCCATTATCCCCTGAGAAGCCTTTCTTAAAATTTTCAACATACAATTTAAGACAGTTGGCTTAGAGAAACCTCCCTCCATATTTGCATTATGGAGCTTCTTAATGGAGGGGAAAAATAGACCTTAAAATTTCAAGAAAATAATTCTCAGAGGGCCTCTATGTCAAAAGGGCCATTTTATCTCACAAAAGGAACAGTTTATGTAGGATGAGTTTAAATCCACAATATCCTGAATAACCTTTTTTGAAATTCTTGACCATCATGGCCAGGGGAGTAGGCTTTCTCTGTGTACCCTCCATGCCTCCCACGACAGGCAACAATCACACTACACAGAGGGTTGGGGAATAAGGTCGGGGAAACTTTGGAGGGGACTCACTTTGCCCCATCTCTGGCTGCTCCCCTTGGGGGGATCTTTCAGGTGCCTCTTAACATTGGTGGGTCGGTATAACCCCCCGACGCAGATCACTGGAGTAGTCTCCTTACAGAGATCCAGTACACCACATTAAGCTGTATGAAGTTCGCCACAGAACCACGGATAGAGGCTCAACTCTCACTTCATGGTAAGGCTGCATCTCAGTCACTCAGCACTCACTGTCTTTCATACAACCTCCCACCATTCCTGTCCTGTGGAGAGTAAGCAATTGCTCCTCTTAATCTGTGGAGGGTACTTGGTTACTCTCCAGAGGGGGATCAGCCCTCCCTTCCAGTGGGGAAGGACTTCAGATAGCTACCCTTTGTCTGGTTTTTCCTTACTGTGGCTTTGATGCATCCTAGTTTTTTCATTCCTCCATTGTCTGATCCTTGCTGGGACAAGCAGATGGAGTTTCCCCTTCTGTCCTGTGAGGCATCCACATGGGGTAATCCCCAGTGTGCATTCAGTGGTGAGTCTACAGAGCGGGTCAGGGTTTCCCCAGTAGGGTACCTGAAGTCTGTCAAACACAGACACCATTCCTTCATGCTTCCTGGCCAACACACCAGAAATCTGTTGCAGGAAGCAATAGCCGGCAGAGGCATTTGGACTCTCAGACAACTTTGTTAGAGGAATAATTTATTGCCGGTGGTGTACATGGGGCTTAACAGCACCAAAGCATGAGCTCCTCTTAGTTAGATTTCTTACAGCATATAATACCTCTGCAGTGTTCATGCAAGGGGCGTGTGATTCCTTTGTCTGAAGTTCTACATGCATCTCCTGACTCAGGATAGGGAGGGAGAGTTTCTACTGGGGGCAGCAAGGGGGAAGGAATTCCTGGACCACCAGTCCTATCTCTTTATAGATCATTCCTCTTGCAGGTGTGACAAGAGTTTCCAGAAGGCAATTCAGAGATCTATAGGATGTGGTTAATCTATAACTGGCTGAGTTGGTCATTTCTGTAAGTCCTTCCCTTTACATTTCTCAGATGCCTCCCCTCTTAACTGAAGCCCTAGAAGCCCCTTTTAAGGACCAAGGCTTTCTGACCTGAGGGCACTCACCTGGGATACCAGCAGTTGGTCAGAGGGTCACACGTGGGATTCATACCTAGAAAGTCTGCATTACTCAGCACCAGAATGGGGGCTGGAAAGGCAGTCACCATTGTAACTTAGTCCACCCTCCAATTGAGCAATCTACAGACTATGCAGGTTGACTGTGCAGACCTCTCCCACACAGCCATTAGGAAGTGCTGGCCTGAGGAAATCAGCCGACCATACCCAACGTGCAGATTACTTTTGTTGCTGAATGGCTGTCACGCACTATGCCAGTTCAGTGCCAAGCATTCTCAGCTAGTGGCCAGTGCTGTGAATACACATTTCCAACATAGTTTTAGGCAGATCACTGCTGCTAAAATGAACTTGGGTGGATATTGGTGATCTGTGGGCAAGTCCAGACAGCAGCTGGTCTTGCAGTGATCTTGAGCTTCTGTGGGAATGTGCCGACGATTACCAAAGTTACAGCAAGACTGAGGCTGCATTGATCTGATTGCCATTGTCTCCCTGAGAACCCGCCCCATCCTACTCACAAATTGGCCAAGTTGGCTCATTGACAGTGAACCACCACTGCCTTGCCCCTCCCCTGTGGGTCTGCCAATCCACACAGGTAAACAACTTTGGCTAGGAAAGCTCAGTAACTGCTCAGAAATCAGTTTCAAGCAGACCTCTGCTGCCTGCAAGAGTTGCAATATTGCATCATGGGAGTGCAAGGGTGTGTGGGACGACCCCAGATGGCAGCTGGTCTTACTGTGATCTGTGACTACAGCAAGAACACCTGGGCACAGAAGTTGCAGCAACACTGAGGCTGTATTGGCTGGATGACCCTTATTTCCCTGAGATCCCACCTCACCCAAGCCACAAAGCGCCTGCAGCCCATTGACAGGCTCTGGGTTTGTGCAGTCTACATAGGCAACAGACCTTGGCTAGTGCAGGGTGTGCATTTTGGAGAAAACAGTGGTGTATAGACCACTGCTGTCTCTACAAGCTGCAGTATCTCTTGAGGAGATTTCAGGGTCTGTATTGGCCTGCCGGCCTCTGCCTCCCTAAGTGCCTGCCGCACGTTAATAGGCAGCTGCCCCTTCCCTGGGGTGGTGCATTCAGGCCCAAGGTGGATAGCAGCTGACCTTGCTATGATTGGAAACTTGTACAGAGAGCCACAGAGATAGCACTGGTGTGTAAACTGACACTGTAGTGACAGAGGGAAATTTACTCAATAGACATAGGAGACTCCCGGGGTCTCTGTGCCACCCAACATGCATATCACCCAGAGGCTTTTCCAGTTTCAGACTTATGGGTAACTGATAGGCGGTGTCAGACCTGGAGGAGCACTGGTCCCTCTGCTAAACTACTCTAGGTCAGGGGAGAGAGATTACTGGACTGTTGCCTACAGCATTGTCTCTTCCACTTACCTATTGATCTAGCATTCACAACAACCATCTCTGGATCGTTTTATGGTTCCCAATGGGTAGTCCTGAGCAATCGAAAGCAGCAGCTGACCTTGGCCTACAGGGGAACCCTTCCAAGGGGCCACAAAATCAATGCATCCAGAGTCTGACCGCATAGAGAAACTCCTGACTAGCCCCATTAGTAGTACACACAAAGTATGGTTGCAACAAGTACTCAAACCTGCTAGGGCAAATTCCACTCAATGGGGTCAGCCCCCACACAGCAACTCTTACCCTCTGGGTGCAGCCAGTTTTCACAATTAGTCAGCCTGAGTGTTAATCCCATCCACTGATGTACTAATAACAGTAAGGGCTTGATGACAAAAGAAGATCACGCACAACCCACACAAAAATTATATCCAGAGCATTTAGCATAGGAAATCAGGGAGAGTGTGTCAGTAGGCCACACACTCTCTGGCCAAGATTGAGAGATGAAACCAAATATGCCTGATACATAAAAATGAGCATAGAGAGGCTAATAAAATGAGAAAACAAGAAACATGCCACAAATGAAACAGCAGGAGAAAACTCCAGGAAATAAACTAAATGAATTGGAGGCAAGCAACAGACCAGACACAGAGTTCAAAATAATAGTTATAAGGATGCTCAACGAACTTAGGGGGAGAATGAATAAGCACAATGAGAACCTAAACAGAAAGATCGTAGACATAAAAAAAAGGACATAGAAACCATAAAAAAGAACCAAACAGAAAGGAAGAATACAATAACTGAAATGAAGAATACACTAGAAGGAGTCAATAGTAGATTGGACAAAGCAGAAGATTGAATAAGTGAATTGGAAGACAAGATAGCAGAATACACACTATCAGAACAATAAAAAGAAAAATAATTTTAAAAATGAAGGTAGTTTAAGAGACCTTTGGGAAACATGAAATGTAAAAATATCATAGGAGTACCTGAAGAGGAAGAGAGAGAACAAAGGATTAAGAATCTATTTGAAGAAATAATGACAGAAATATTCCCTAATCTGGCAAAGGAATTAGACATACAAATTCAGGAAGACTAAAGAGTCCAAAATGAGAGAAAGTCAAACTGATCCACACCAAGATACATCATAATTAAAATGCCAAAGGTCAAAAAAAAAAAAATAGAGAGAGAGAGAGAGAGAGAGAGAGAGAGAGAGAGAGAGAGAAAATTTCAAAAGCAGCAAGAGCGAGGCAGTTATTTATTTACAAGGGTATATGCACAAGAATGTCTGCTGATTTTTCAATGGAAATTTTGTGGTGCAGAAGGAACTGGAAAGAAATAGTCAAAGTTATGAAAATCAAGACTCTACAACTACAAATACTCTACACAGCAAGACTTTTGATTAAAATGGAAGGTGTGATAAGGAGCTTCCCAGACAGGAAAAAGCTTAAGGAATTCATCACCAACAAGCCAGCATTCCAAAAAAATGTTAAAAGGACTTTTGTAAAAAGAGAAGGGGTAAGAAAGAAAATAGAAATAACAAATACAAATAATTAAATGTCAGTAAATATGTACCTATTAGTAATCATTTTAAATGTAAATGAATTAAATGCTTCGATCCAAATATATAGGGTAACTGAATGGATAAGAAAACAAGGCCCATGTATGTGCTGTCTAAGTGAAACCTACTTCAGATCAAATGACACTCACAGACTGAAAGTAAAGGAATGGAAAAAGATATTTCACGCAAATGAAAATGAAAAAAAAGCTGTGGTAGAGATACTTATATCAGATAAAATAGACTTTAAAACAAAGGCTAAATGAGAGACAAAGAAGCACATTACATAATGATAAAGGGATCAATGAATCAAAAGGCTATAACCTTAGTAAATATATATGCACCCAAAATAGGAACACCTACACACATAAAGTAATTATTGACTGACATAAAAGGAAAGATCAACAGTAATACATTCATAATAGGAGTCTTTAACACCTCACTTACACCAATGGGCAGATCTTCCAGGCAAAGAATCAACAAGGAAACAATAGGCCTAAAAGACACACTAGACCAAATGGATTTAATAAGTATTTTCAAAGCATTTTATCCCAAAGCAGCAAAATATATATTTTTCTCAAGTGTACATGGAATATTTTCCAGGATAGACCACATGTTAGGACATAAAACAAGTATCAATAAATTTAAGAAGATTGAAATCATATCAAACGTCTTCTCCGATCACGATGGTACGAAATTAGAAATCGACTACAAGAAAAAATTGGAAAATACACAAACACTTGCTATCATGCTATTAAACAATAAATAGGTTATCAATGAGATCAAGGAAGAAATCAAAGGTACCTAGAGACAGATGAAAAAGAAAACACAATGACTCAAAATCTATGGAACACGGCAAAAGCAGTCCTAAGAGGGAAATACACAGCAATACAGGCTTACTTCAAGAAACAAGAAAAAGCTCAAGTAAACAATCAAAACTTACACTTAAAAGAACTAGACAGAATAGCAAACAAAACCCAAATTAAACAGAAGGAAGGAAATAATAAAGATCAGAGTGTAAATAAATGAAATAGAGTCTAGAAAAACAATACAAAAGATCAATGAAACCAAGAGCTGGTTCTTTGAAAGTATAATCAAAATTGACAGACCCTTAGCCAGACTCATCAAAGAAGAAAGAGAGAGGACTCAAATAAATAAAACCAGAAATGAAAGAGGAGAAATAACCATGGACTTCACAGAAATACAAAAGATCATAAGAAAATACTATGAGCAATTATACCCCAAATTGGACAATCCGGAAGAAAGGGACACATCCTTGAAACGTACAATCTCCCAAGACTGAGTCAAGAAGAAACAGAAAATCTGAACTGACTGATCACTACCAATGAAATAGAATCAGTAATCAAAAATCTCTCCCTAAAACAAAAGTCCTGGACAAGATGACTTCATAGACGAATTTTACCAAACATTCAAAGAAGATTTAACACCTATTCTTCTCAAACTATTCCAAAAAAAATTCAAGAAGAGGGAAGGCTCCCTAATTCCTTTCATGAGGCCACCATTACCTTGATTCCAAAACTAGGCAAAGACATTACCAAAAAAAGAAAACTGTAGGCCGATATCTCTTATGAATCTCTTATTGATGCAAAAATCCTCAACAAAATATTAGCAAACTGAATTCAACAATACATTAAAAATATCATACATCATGATCAAGTTTGATTTATTCCTGTGATGCAAGGTTGGTACAATATCTGCAAATCAATTAATGTGATACACCACATTAGCGAATCAAAAGATAAAAACCTTATGATCATATCAATAGATACAGAAAAAGCATTTGACAAAATCCAGCATCCATTTATGATAAAATCTCTCAGCAAAGTGGGAATTGAGGGAACATGACTCAACATAATAAAGGCCATATATGACAGACCTATAAGTAACATCATACTCAATGGGGAAAGGCTTAAGACATTTTCCTTAAGATCTGGAACAAGACAAGGATGCTCAGTTTCACCACTCCTCTTCAGCTTTGTATTGGAAGTCTGAGCCACAACAATCAAACAAAAAAGAGAAATAAAAGGTATCTGAATTGGAAAGGAAGAAGTAAAACTCTTGCTATTTGCCAATGACATGATACTACATATAGACAACCCTAAAGATTCTACTAAAAAACTGTTATAACTGATCAATGAATTCAGTAAATTAATATTCAGAAGTCAGTGGTATTTTTATACAACAATGAAGAACTTTCAGAAAGAGAAATTAAGAAAACAATCACATTTACAATTGCATAAAAAACAATAAAATACCTAAGAATCAAATTAACCAAAGAGGCAAAAGACCTGTTTTCAGAAAATTATGTCATTAAAAAAGGTAATTGAAGAAGATTCAAATCAATGGAAGCATTTACTGTGCTCATGGGTAGGAAGAATTAACATCTTTCAAATGGCCATACTAACCAAAACAATCTATAGATTTAATGCGATCCTTACCAAAATATCAATGGGATTTTTTAGAGAGCTAGAACAAATAGTCCTAAAATTTATATGGAACCATAGAAGACCCTGAATAGCCATGGCAATCTTGAGGAAGAAGAACAGAGTTGGATGTATCATACTACCTGATATCAAACTATAATACAAGGTGACAGTGATCAAAACATCATGGTACTGGCATAAAAACAGATTCGTTGATCAATGGTACAGAATACAGAGCCCAGAAATAAGTATAAGCCAATACACTCACTTAAAATATGACAAAGGAGGTAAGAATATACAATGAGGTAAAGGCAGTCTCTTCAGTAAATGATATTGGGAAAATTCGACATATACATGCAAAAAAAAAAAAAAAAAACTGGACCACCTTCTTATACTATATACAAGAATAGGCTCAAAATGGATTAAAGACTTAAATGTAAGACCTGAAACCATAAAACTTCTAGAAGAAAACATAGGCAATAAACTCTCTGATATTGCCAACGGTAATTTCTTTTCAGATATATCTCCCTGGGCAAGGGAAACAAAAGAAAAAATAAATAAGTGAGACTACATCAAAGTAAAAAGTTTTTGTACAGCAAAGGAAACCATCAACAACAAAAAAAGACAACCGACTGATTAGGAGAATATATTCGCTAATGATACATCTGATAAGAGGTTAATATCCAAAATATATAAAGTACTCATACAACTCAACAACAAAAATCAAACAGTCCAATTATAAAATGGGCAGAAGATCTGAACAGATACTTCTCCAAAGAAGAAATACAAATGGCCAATAGACATATGAAAATATGTTCAATGTCACTAATCATCAGAGAAATGCAAATTAAAACCACAATGTGATATCACCTGAGACCTGTCAGAATGGCTATCATCAATAAATCAAAGAACAACAAGTGCTGGCAAGGATGTGGAGAAAAAGGAACCTTCATACATTGTTGTTGGGACTGCAAATTGATACTGCCTCTATGGAAAACAGTCTGGAGGTTTCTCAAAAAATTAATAATGGATTACCTTTTGAACCCAGCAATTGCACTTCTGGGTATTTATTCACAATAATTTGTAAAGATCTATGCGCTCCAATATTCATGGCAGCACAATTTAAATTAAGCAAGATATGGAAGCAACCTAAATGTCCACAACAGATGATTGGATAAAGAAGTTATGGTTCATATATACAATGGAATATTACTTAGCCATTAAAAAAATGAAATTCTACCATTTGCAATGACATGGATGGGCCTAGAGGTTATTATGCTGAGTGAAATAAGTCAGACAGAGAAAGATAAATACTACATGATCTTACTTATATGTGAAATCTGAGGAACAGAAAGAACAAACTAATCAAAAACTGACTCACAAATACAGAGGACAATTTGGGGATGAACAGAGGGGATGGCAGGTTGGGGGTTGGGAGAATGAGTGAAGGGTTAAAGAAGCACAAATTAGTAGTTGATAGATGGTTACAGGTATGGGGAGCACAGCATATGAAATGTAGTTAGCATTAATATAATGGTTAGGTGGAAAACCAGAAGAGAGAAGGAGCAATTAGGGGGATCGTTTTCTTAACTATATAAATGTATAACCAATGTACTGTATACTTGAAACTAATAAAAAAATACAATAGTGACTAATACATCATTAGTACTTAATATATTTTATTATTATTATTATTATTATTATTATTATTATTATACAATACCCCTAGGAATCTAGGAAGGCTTCTCAAAAGAAGTTAAAAGGAAGTTGGATTGTAAAGGGGAGTAGCAGTGTTTTGAGTACTATTTAAGAATGGGGAGGGCATTACAGGCAGAGGGAACAGTATGTGCACTGGCCCAGAGATAGGAGACAACATGTGGCCTTCACAGAAGTGCAAGAGGTTTGGTAGGAATGGAGCAGGCATGGGGGAGCCCTGGGGAAGCCAGGCCTTGGAGAGATGCAGATGAAGGTCAGTGGGTACAAACTTGGCCCTACAAGTCAGAGTCTGTAGACCCCTGTTAGGTTCACGGATGTCTTATTCAGAGGAGTATATTCTATGAATATTTAATAACTCTGTGACCTTATATTTATAATTTTTAAAAAAGATCTTTTATAATGATAGTTTGTATTTGGAAGACATTTTTACTGAATAGATTTTAGTTTAAGTTAGGTTCCTGACTAGCGTGCCTCAAACTAGGATACTTGGTCACCCAGGAACTCAGCTCCTTCAGGGTCAGGCTCGCTCGCTCTCTCTCAGTCTCTCTCAGTCTCTCTCTGTCTCTCTCTCTACACACACACACACACACACACACACACACACACACACACACACACACATATAGACACATATACACATTTTCTCCCACACCCATAAATCTAGGCTAACAAATGGGCTGTGTTAACTATACCACCAGGCTCTCTTTATATAGACATACATTTATTATTTTCTCTTTTTTTCAAGTGGACAGCACATTTTTACCAGCTTTGGAATCACAGCTATGGGTAATGAGAGTGTGGGTAGGGATAGCCTGATTGACAGGCGTGGAACCTGGGCAGTTCCCCACTGGCTCCATGTATGTTTTGAAGGGCTCCATGCTTAGTTTAATATTCTGCTGTTGCTGTCTCAAGATTCTTAATAACTTTTGTACAAGGAGCCTCATATTTTTGTTTACACTTGATGAGGTAGCCAGTCCTGTATATGAGGCCCTAACTATTAGCTGATTTTCTTCATTGGCAGATGTGAAAGCTGAGGCTTAAAGAGGTGCCCATCATCTGCAGTTGGGAACTGGAAGATGATGGGGCCAGTCTGCCCGACGCCTTTTTATTGTATGTAGAGGTAGCCAAGTGCTACATTGGAGTTTAGGGGAGAGACATAATTAATTTCAACCATTTTCCTTGAACCAATAAATAAAGGTTCCCCTCCCCAGGAGAGTCCTTTCCCTGTTGTGGGCTTTTTGAGGCTTTTTTCCAGCTGCAGGAACTTCCCAGTACCTCCTACCCAGGAACCAGGTTCTGGGACTGGCCAGGGCCCAGCCACTGAGCTCAGAGCCAGGTGGTACTGAGGAGGGAGGGTCAGAGCCAGCTTAAGTACTGACTGGTATAATACTCTGAGCATTCGAGGTGGTAAAGCCTGGTTTCTAGATGTCCCCATCCCGTTTGCCATTCTGGGTCCCCAGAGCTGCTGCCACACACACACATCAAGGATAGGACATGGGGCTGTGTTATCCACACCACCAGGCTGATGCTAGTGGTGAGGGTGAGTGGGGTTCCTACTCTCTACCTGACTCTCTCATTTCAGGAGCCCCCTTCTCACTCCCACCATCAGAGATACCTTCAGGGAATCATTTATGAGAGTAGTTTCATGTTTCCATGGGCCAATCTTAAGGAGTGAAATTTATGGTGAGTTCTTAGCAGGTACTAGGAAAGTTCTCTTACAATACACCAGGCACCTGAGGATCTCACTTACAGACTTATGTGTAGCTCCAAGATGGGGGAGGAAGGAAGGGGCTATGGTTCCCAGGGGCTGAGCCTGTGTAACTACACCTGGCTCTCTTGTCCTCCCTGCTTCCTGCTCATAGAACCACAAGCTGAAAGGGGCCTTCAAGATCCCATAATCAAACCTTAACATCTCCATTACAGTGCTGCACGGTTTCTGTTTAGGTAGTAATGGGAGGGGAGGCCCTTACTTCAGGAGCAGACCACTCCACCTCAGGACAGCTCTAATAATAAGAAAGGTCGTCCTTACTATATGGCTTTAGGAGGTGTCAACTTGGCTGAGCTGAGCTACATTTTCAAGAATTCATATTCAGCTATGTTTATGGTTAGGGTGGGTCACAGGAAGAGTCTTGGGAGAATAAGAGGATCAACAGGCAAGAAGCACCCAGATGTTTTGTTGCTGACTGCTGATTCATATGATGGCATAAAGCTATAGCCAAGCCTGCTCTTCTGACTCTTGTCCAGGTGTGTGTGTTTAACCATATGATGGAGGGCCCAGCTTCTGTGGGACGCCCTTGTAACCAGGTCAGACACAAGAATGGACATGGTTTCAGCCCGGCCTCTCACATGTAGATCCAGGCCTGCTTGTAGCCTTTCCCTTTTGACTGCCTGCCCTATGGAATGCAAGTTTCAGCATCAGCAGTAGGGACAACAATCCTGTAGAACCTGCTTAGCCAAACAACATTCCAAAACTAGGTTAAGTTGAGTTCTCTACAACACTCCTACTGGTTCCATGTCTCTGCATGAACCTTAATGACACATTTAGATCACACTGGAATCAGGTGCCGTTTAACTTACACTTGTGGGCTCTAATAAACCTCTGATGTCATAAGGAAGTCTATCCTGATCTCTGCATCATCCTTCCTACTGCATTTCTCTTTTCCAGCTTAGAGACCCTTGGTACCTTCAGCCCTGCTGAGGAGTATTTGAGCCCTTTCAATAGATTGTACTCTCATATCCAGTCCTTTGATCACAGCAGGACATCAACAACTGGGTCTAATTATCCAGGTGAGGCCTTTGCTATCTTTAAGTGTTTATATCAGGTCTTTCACACAGAGCTCAGACAAACAAGTATTGATGACCCCTAGTTCCTTCCTGAATTCATAAGAACTCTTTCTTCATCCTGACTTTAGGAAAGAGGGAGCAGTCATGAGAGAAACCTAACTCACTCTGGATGTTTTTGGTTTTCTAAATGCCATGCCAAGCTGGGCTTCCTCTGTCTCATCAATACTCATCAAGCATCACAGGCTTGGTGAGCTGTCTGCTAGCGTTAGCACTGGGCCTTCTGTGGATTTTAGCTACAAGGGGGCTGCAAGGGCCTAGCAGGGACACTACCCCACCCAAGCAGTGCCTGCTCACTCTCCCCCTTGCTCCCAGGGTAGACATGGAATGGAACCACATTAACTGGCTGAGGTCTTCTACTTGTTTCCCTGTAGTTAACTGGCTTCCTAAGTCATTGAACATTTCAGACTGCTCACCTTTGCCTTCTTACCCCATGGCTCAGGGTCCTAACAGATATAAAGAGATGATTAAAAGTGGAACAATCTGTTTGATGTTTCTTTACTACTGTCATCTAGGACCTGGGATTCTGTCTTGTGGCCTAGATTATCTAGGAAATTGTTCAGTTCTCAGTTAAGGCCTTTTCATTATAGCGATGAGGCAGTGAAACCAATTCCCTGACAACCTTACCTCTGGATTCTCAAAAAGAGTCAGCTAAGCTCCAAAATCTAGGCAGAGACCAGATCCCATCTTACCCTTGGTCCACCCAGACTCCTTAGTTTCTGGCTGCACATGTGCACACTGTCTATACTTGTTGAGCTCTCCACCCCTACTCCTATGATTTTCATACTCTCATAGGTATGGAACAAAGAACTTTTTCAATACAGCCAATCCAAACAAGAGCTATTTTAGGAATCCCAGAGGAGAAAGAGTCAGGGAAAGGCTGAAGCTTTACAGGTTGACTCATATGTGTTTAGTATTGCTATAGGCACCAACTCTGGTCAGGCACTGCTGGGAGCATCACTTGAGCTGACAGTGGCATCTATGGCAGCATGTCTGTACTAGACAATTCCTTTGGTGTTAGTTACAGGCATTTTTATAGGACTTGCTTCTAAATTTCTGTGAGCATTCAAGACCTAGGTGAGTCTGAGAAACTGGACCTCAAAATGGAAGAAGACTTACTCTGATTTTCCTGGAGCATCTTGAGAGCAAGCACAGGAGCCCACTGAGTCATGGAAAGTACCATTTCAGACACCTTCTGGGAGCTCTTGTGGACACTGTGTGAACTGCCCCTCCTCCTTAGCTATGACTGCAGATTGGCTTAGAGATTCTTCAATATGTGAAGTGAAAGACAAAAGTCAGTTCCTCCTGTCCTTCTGCTAGAGCTCCACATTCTCCTGGAACTACCATTTTCAATGAGGGTTGGGGAACTGGGGTTTGGGAGACTGCCAATCATCATCCTCATATTCATCCTATTTCTTCCTAAAATCTACTCAGCGGTGGAAGAATCAGGAAGAACAGGCAGATGCCACTTCTCATCTGAACCCTGCCAGGCACCCATGGGGTCTGCTGGAGGCAGCAGGATAGTAGCTCTGATGTTCCCTCCTTCCCTATTACTTCTCCTGTCCCTTTCTCTAAACTCCCAAGCTTGGGCCCTCCTGGAGGATGAGAGAAGTTTGGCTTAAGATTACAGTGCTCCTAACCCCCTCGTCATATTTGGTTTCCAGCAAGCCTCTCCCCCCGCCCCCACATCCCTGCTGCCATTTGTCCTGAAAAAGATGTTTTCTCAACTTGTTTTTCTCTTTCCTACACCAATCAGTGGAACTTTCTTCATAAGGGCACAGCTTTGAGGGCAAATCTAGATTTGAACCCAGGTTCTCCCATCTGTTAACTGGGTACCTTAAGAAAGTGAATGACACCTTAGTGTCTTCAATCTAACAGAGGACATCATAGCTATAAGGATGATTTATAAAGGTACCTGGGAGAGGCCAGCACCCCATGGGCATCTTGTACATACAGAGCCCCTTTTCTCTTGTTATTTTTCTGCTAGTCCAACCACAATTGCTCCATAACTTTCCCCTCATGCCCCTGACCAAGGACATTGCTCTCCTCCAGGCAGGGGAGTCTGGGGCTCAGTGGCCCTAGGCTGCATGCTCATGGACTTTTGGGTATGTCCAGGATTGTTGGACCCACTGACGTTCCCTTCCTAGGAAGGCTATCAACAGAGAACCTGACTCCTAAAACAGTTCTCCTGTGAGGTACTGTGGTTTCAGAAGCAACTTACCATGTCTCATAGAAAAGCTTATTCTGTAATCAAAGTTTAAGTAACACAACAGCTTCTCCTACCCAACATGGCTGAGACTTATCATAATAGCTCAGTGATTTAAAAATGTATTGTGTTGATATATTATTATTTCTGGCTAAAAAAAAAAAAGAAAGAAGAGAAAAAGAAAATACAAATGCAATTTTTACCTAAGCTCAATAGAAAGTCCATAACCATATTCTCCCCCGGTTGGCAGGATTTCTGGGTTGTAATATCTGTGGTCCCAAGGAAATCAGGGCCTCAGCAGAACTGGCTGAGCACTTCCCGATACCCTTGACTTTGATGAAAAAAAGTTCAGGGAGCACCAAGAATAGGCTCAGATGAAAGTAAACACAGAGACCTAGGGTAGTGTCTCCAGCTGGAAAGGCCCAGCACTAGGAAATGAGGCCTGAGATCTGCCGAGCCCTACAGCTGATACATGTGTGGCCTGGAGAAAGTGACAGATCCTTCCAGACCCTTTGCTTTCCCACTATGAAAGGGATCTCTCCAATCCCAGTGAAATCTGAGAGCAGGTATCAGGTCTCTCTCCTTTGTCCTTCTGCTGCAACAGAGGCCAGGAACTATACCCAGCCTGGTGTCTTTTTCCTGCCTCCTACACTAATAAGACCTGTGTGTATCCTGGGAACCTGCCAGCCCCCTCCACTCCCACCCTCACGAGAACAGAGTACCAGCAGGGGTCAGCTCATAAACCTTGCAGGATCTGCAGAGGGCAATAAGCCAGTGGGGAGAGGCCTCTCTCAAGAATAGCACAAAGAGCCACTGTTTACCAAGCTCGTGCCATGAGCCAGGCACAATTTTCGTACTCACAACAGCTCTGTGTGCTCAGTGAGGAAAATGAGGTCCAGAAAGTGTGGGTCAAAGGTCTAATGTGTCCAACCAGAAGACCCAGAGGGCCCCAAACACTTCCTGAACTGTCTACTCAGGAAGCTGCAGAAAGCTCACTCCAAGAGGGTTCCTGAGATCAGTGCAAGGGTGTGCCTCTTGCTGCAGATGATTTGGGTATTGGGTCTGCATTCTGCTTTGACTCACCCTCCCTGAGGTCAATGGCTAATGGATGAGAAGCACCTGAGTCCTGAGGCCTTGCAGACACTGGGGCCCTGCCTGCTCTGAGCCTTGGGCAGAAATCTGCACAGAGAGCTCCCAAGGACCAGGCATAGTGCCAGGCTCCTTATTTCATAATTTAACCCTTATACAAATAAGGAAACTGAACTCCAGAGAAGTTAAATGACAGTTCAAGTTCACCCGACATGTGAACCAATACAGGACTCCATCCTGCCACAGTGCAACCAGGAGAGACTAATCAGCAGAATTGGCTGGGTAGCTGTCAGAAGGATTTGTCAGGATAAGCACAAAATGTAAATTGCCCAGTGTCTGACACCTAGAAGGTGCTTGCGAAATTAGATAGCAACTAATGCATGTATTTGGTTTTATCATGTGCCTGGCTCTGTTCTTAGTGATCCACACATACTCACTCATTTATCTTCACCACATTTCTGTGAGGTAGGCACCATCATCATCTCCACCTTACAGATGAGGCAACTGAAGCTCAGAGCTCAGGACAAGTGGGCTTGTCCAAGTTTCCATGGGACTAGGGTCCATGCTCTGACAGCAGGTCCCTCACTCTCTTCCTCTCTTGGAGTCTGAAGGCAGAGCAGAGGGAGGCCCAGCCTGACAGACACAAGGAAAAACCTTTCAGGGCAGAATGCTGTGAACTGTGAGAGGGTTGGAGATGGGAGGATGTGGTGTATTTTGAACCTGATATATTTCACATTTGAAATTCTCCCCTGACACTCTCCAGATGCAGGAAGTGGTTGAAATGCACATTATTCAAAATCCATCCCAGGAGAAAAACCTGACACTAAAACAGAAGGGAAAGTGGTTTAAGTGTGGGGGGCTTTTACCTGCACTGTAAAGGCCACTGCTCATAAGATGTTCTTTACTAAAAATTCAAGGAGACTTGCTGCTGCCCATACACACTCGTTAGACTATTTTATCTTCATTAGTTCAGAGACATGGATGACAGAGCAGGCCAATGGTGGACCCCACCAAAGAACAAGACCCATATAGCATAGACTTCTAGTAATGTCTAAGAGAGAGTATTTTATAAACAGTGTCCAACATATAATTCAATTTTCAATTCTTGACCAACAGGAATCCCATGCAGGCCTAGTACTCTGAGACCAGGACCCCAGCCAATCAGCTTGTGGGGTGATTGCTGAGACGCTGCTTTGGGGACAGAAGAAGAAATGGGAACCCAGATGATTGGTGTCCTGGAGAGGCAGGAGGCAGAGAACAAGGAGGGAAGAAGGTGTGTCAGAGACCAGTGATCCTTGGCACCTTGCTCTTCCCTGTCCCATGCCTAATTCATCCCAAGGCTAACATATTACTCCCCTAAAAGCCCTCTAAATGAACTCATCTCCCTCTGTGCCTACCACCTGTCTTGGGACCACATCTCATTTTCATGAAGCAATCACACCTAGCTCTAAGCACGCTATTACCTGCTCACCCCATTCCTGGTTTATTATTGCTTGTGGGGTGGAGGCAAATCACACCCCCTATACAGAGTCCATGTGTGAACTGCCTTCACTTCCTCTCTAGCTTTCTCCCTACCTCATCTTCCTCAACTTTCTAAGGCTTCTCCCTCCTGAATAACCACACTCCCACCTGCCCCAAGGCCTTTACACATGCTTTTGTCATCCCTCAGTTCCCTATCCTTTTCACATAGTTTTCTATCTTATCCTTCAGCTACATGGTCTCCCTGACTAGGTAACCACCCTAAAGTGTGTTGGTGTGCATGCATTAACAGGCCAGCTCTGCCATTGTCAGAAGAGTCTTTTTTTGACTTAATGCTTTCCTCTCTCTCCCTTTAGTGGGTGATCTTCATGAGAGCAGGAGCCCTTGTGCTCCAGGGTCTGGTGTAGGACACAGGAGGAGGTGCTGAATGCTGGAATGTAGAGTCTGTGGAGACTTGCTTAAGCATTCAAATTCTAGAGCTTTCCATCATCTTAGAAGAGTGGCTTTCAAAGACTATAACTATTATGATATAGTGAAATAGAGTGTGCGTGAGATTGGTCCCTCTATTCTGGATATACCTCTGAGTATCCAAGAAGACACGAGGATTCCTAGTTTGTGTCAGGAACAAACGTGAGCAGAAGCTTGCTGAAGGAAGCCTTCCCTGTCAGGGTCTCTGAGAGTGTACACTTGGGCTGCAGCTGAGATCACAAATACCTATCACACTGGAATCAGAACCAAAAGCTTATCTAACAAGTGGATAGATTAAAGTGTCATCACTAGCTCTGTCTGGAGAGCAGGGGCTTCTCAGGCAGGTCCCTACTAAAGAAGATGTGTAAGCATTGTCTTAAAGCAGGAAGGACAATCTTGGGAAGACCCAGGAAAGCATTGGGGAGGGGTGCATGTAAAGGTATAAAAGTGGGGGACAAATGTGGCATATTCCGGGCATAGACATTGGTGACCTTCTAAGGAAGTGCTAGGAGAAAGGGACCAGGATATAAGGTAATAGCAGAGCATGAGCCATTAAAGGATTTAAAACAGACTCTGCTGAGGAAAGGTGACCTTAGCAGCTATGGGGAGAGATGGAGGGGAGGCTTAGGGTAGAGAGAGAGGAGGAAGCTGTGGCCACCCTTCAAAAGGGAGAGGGGAAACCTAGAGGAAAGCTAGCTCACAGAAGGTATCAGGGACAGACAAATAGGCGAGACAGAGCTCAACACTCTGCTGCCATCTGCTACAGGGATGACTGAGCTCATGGCCTGCTCAGGACTGAGCCTACCCAACAACAGGGCCTGTAACTGTCACAAATGGCCATGGATACTTCCAGACTGGTTCCACCCATAGGCTCCACCCTTGGAGAGTGGCAGCCGACAGAGAGATGTTGAAGAATAAACACATACAGAAAAATACCTTATAAACTGCGATAAGTGTAAGAAAATAACAGAAGATGGTACCTTGAGAGAACAAATAGGGGAGGGGAAAGAGTTTAGTAAGATTGAGATTCAGAGAAGGGCTCTCTAAGGAGGAAACTTTCAAGCTGAATTCTAAGAAACCAGTAGGAGTTGGTCAGGTAAAGAAAGTGGCAGGTCTTTCAGACAGAGGGAAGAGCAGAGGCCAGGCCTCTGAGGAGGTAAAGCACACACACCTGGAGGAGCAGACAGTGCAGCATGGCTGCTGCTCAGTGCCTGAAGGGTAACAGGAGTGGAGGCACTCAGACCCTGACAGCACTAGTGAGGCAGTGAGGCCCCAGTGAGTCCTTGTGAGGCCTGGTGAAGTGTTAATGAGGCCTGATGAGGCCCTGATGAGACACTGGTGAGGTTTGGTGAGGTTCTGGTGAGGCACTGAAGAGGTCCTGGTAAGCCCTTGAGTTGGGTCCCTGAGAGCAGATGTCAGGTCTGGGGCCTCTGTGTTTCCAGGTCTAGCCCAGGTCCTGACACAGAGCAGAAGCTTGGTAATAATCAGCCTAGCACAGGGATGAATGATCTTTCAGCCCTAGCATCGTCGGCCCTGATGGCCCCATATTGGGTACTAGAGTGGTGGACTTGGGAGGTCTTGGCCTTAGCAGGACTCCTGCTAACCATGCCCTGCTCATTCTGCCCTGCCTAATGGAGGAGGCCCCCTGGCAGGCACACAGGCCCTTTTTCTTTGCTAATTACTACCTGACATTTTAATGTTCATGTTTAATTGCATTCTCCACCACTTGGTGCAAAAAAATAAAAACACATGAAGCCTTAGAGACCTATAAACCAAATAAGAGAACTTTTGTAAAGCCCTTTGAAGTCCCTACTGGAACCCAAAACTCATTTTCTCTTTGAATGTGCCAATTGTGTGATGGGGCTTTTGAAATGAGAAAAGGCTCTGGGTTATGGGAGTAGAGTCATACTACCCCTTTCCACAAACACATGGGCTGGAGACACCCATAACCCCCCTGACCCTCTTGAGCTTAAGCAGCTCTGCTCCTTTTCTGAGAAGCAGCACAAGTTACTCAGAAGAGTGTTGCTTATGAACTGAGGAGCCTGAGTTCATAGTCTAGCTCTGCCATCTTTCATGTATGACCTGGGCAAATGGTAGTGTTTCTGTTTATTTCCATGGGGCTGTGGTGATGTCAGTGAATGAGCAGCTTGCACAGTGTCTTGTGTGTGATACTATCTCATCTGCACTGAATTTAGTCAGGTGACTCTTTAAATGTACACAAAACTGCAAGTAAACTTTATGATCATACAATCTTTTAAAAGATTTTCCATGGGAATGAATGCACATTCCAGAGAAAGTTTCTTCCTTGGACATGGCGTGCTCAGGTGTTCCAGTATTCAAGAGTGGCTTTGGAGAGGTCAGGTGGGGTGACCACTCTGCATTACCTTCAATAGCTGCTTTGCTGAGCAGATCAATGATAATTTTGCAGTTAGAATGCTCTTAAACCTAATGATGAGGTCTTTTTAAAGTTTAAAGTTGCTCTATAGCTCACAGAAGCCAGAGTCACTGGCTCCCACTTCACTTTCTTTTCTAGTTGCTCTGGAAGCCCGGAGGAGTAGGCCATTGTGGCAGAGTGCAGTTTCCAGAAATCTCATTGGGTGCATTTCTCATCCTAATGAGAATTTTCTACTCTCCCACAAGGAGGTGGAAGCCTGCTCCCTCTCTACTTTGAATCCAGGTTGTCTATAATGACATATAACCAACAGAATGCTGATGCCATGTTGTGGGAAGTCCAAGCTCAGTAGACAGGCAGTTGGCAAATACAGAGAAAGAGATTTGGTGACCTGGAAGCTCAGTCTTCTAGTCATCTTAACTCAGGTACCAGACATGGGAGTGAAGAACTCTCCTGAGGATTCTAGCCCCAGATTAATCGTAGGTATCAAGGAGTAGAGACAATCCAACCCCTCTCTGTCTTTTATAAATTCATGACCCACAAATCTGTGAACATAATAGCCTTTGTTTTACACCACTAAGTTTGGGGTGGTTTATTAAACAGCAAATTAAAATTGAAACAGCCATGAGGGTGTTCAGATAATACATTACTGGAAGTCGAATTGAGAAATGGGAGATGAATGGAGGGCCCATATAACTTAATGATTAACGTGGAATACTTTTGAATATGAAAGAAAGCACTATTAATATATAGGTCAGAATAACAGGCATAGACTGGAATTCTGTTGGACCCCTGGTCATCCTAGCAATGGGTCTACCTCATCACTGATCCTCCTTCCTTCCCTTTTTATACTTCATGGGACAATGCCTGGGTTTGGCTTTAGAAAATCCAGATTTATTTTTTGTTTTCATCTTATTAGCTGTATTATATTGAATATATTGTCTAGATAATTTTAGATAATCATCTCAAACCTCAGTTTTCTAGTCTGCAAAATGGAAACAACACCTTTCTTTCTTCATTCTCCAGAACATAGCAATTAACCTTTTGCCTCTTTAACATCACAGAAATTGTTTTGGAAGGAGTCCTCAGTGACTGGTTCATGGTGAATCCAAAAAGCTCTGCTCAGTTCTCACCTTATAAACCCCTCTGTGGTGTCCAACAGTAGTGGTTAATTTGTCTACTTGACTGGGCCAAAGGGTGCCCAGACATTTGGCTAAATATTATCTGGGTGTGTCTGTGTGTGTGTTTCTGGATGAGATTAATATTTTAATTGAGAAACTGAGTAAAGCAGATTGCCCTCTCCAATGTGGCTGGGCCACATTCAATCCACTGAAGGACTGAATAAAACAGAAGGCTGAGCAAGAGAGACCTCACTCTTTCTGTCTTTGAGCTAGGCCATCCATGTTCTCCTGCCTTCGGACTTGGAGTGGAACTTATACTATCAGTTCTCTTGTTCTCTAGTCTTCAGAATGCAGATTTTGGGACTTAGCCTCCAAATTGCAGAGGCCAATTCCTTATAATAAATAAACAAACAAATATTGGTTCTGTTTCTCTGAAGAATCCTGACTAGTACACCAATCCTTCTTGGCACTAGGTTCTTGTAACATGTTTTCCTTTAGTTTCCACAGCATCTCTCTCTGTTGAATAAAGAATTATTTTGATGGGCTCATTATTAAACTTGACACAGCTGAGGAAAGAAGTCAAGAGTTTGAAGATTTGTTGAGAGAAACTTCTTAAACTAAAACACAAAGGAAAAAATGAATGAAGAAAAAGAAAACAGAATGCTCGAGAAATGTAGGAGATTATCAAAAAGTATCAAAGGATATAATTGTAATGTCAGAAGAAGAAGAAAGAGTTGAACAATGCAGAAGAAATATGTGAAGCAATCATGGCTGAGAACATTCCCAAATCAATGACAGACAGTAAACCACAGATCCAGAAAGCTCAGAGAACACTAAGTGGGATAAGTACTAAGAACAAAAAATAAAAAACAACAAGAAAATACACCTAGGCATATAATATTTAAATGGCAAAAAATCAAAGACAGAGAGAAAATCTTGGAAGAAGCCAAAGGGAAAAAATCCACTTTACCTATAGAGGTACAAGGACAAGAATTACAACAAACTCCCATTAGAAACCATGTAAGCAAGAAGAGAATGAGTGAAACACTTAAAATGTCGAAGGAAAAGACAACAATCTTGAATTCTATATTTAGACAAATTACCTTTTAAAAATGAAGGAGAATAGATCACTCAAGCAAACATATCTCAGAGAATTTGTCATCAGTAGACCTTCCCTATAAAATATGTTAAAAGTTTCCTTAGGCAGAAGGAAAAAGATATAGATTAGAAGCATGTATCTAAATAAAGGATGAAAGAGTATCAAAGAAGGAATAAATCAGAATAAAATATTTTATTTTTCATATTCTTAATGATCCAAAATATAACTGTTTATATATAGCAACAATTATAATGATATATTGTCATTAAAGCATATGAATAAGTGAAATAAATGATATCAATGTCACAAGTAAGTTTCTTATTTACACTTAAAGTGTTATATTGCAATATTATTTAAAGGTAGACTTAGATTATTTAAAAATATTTATTGTAAACTATATGGAAGCTACTAAAATACTTTTTTAAAAGTATAAATGATATACCAAGAGAGAAGGTAAATATAATCATATAAAACCTCAATTAAAATCAGAGAAGTCAGAAAAAGAAGGAAGAAGTAACAAAGACTAAATATAATAAATAGAAAACAGTTATAAAAATGGTAGATTTTAATTCAACCACATCAATAATTGCTTTAAATGTAAATGGTCATCTATTCTACTCCTAGGTATATACCCTGAAGAAGTGAAAATGTATGTCCATAAAAAACTTGAACACCAGCGTCTATAGCAGCGTTATTCAAAATAGGCAAAAAGTAGAAAAAAAGCCACACACTGATGAATGAATAAACAAAATACGATATATCCAGATAATGGAACATAATTCATCCTAGAAGATGAATGAAGTGACTTCTATTTCAGCGGAGAGGGTGTAGCTATACTTTTTCTATTTCCCTCACTAAGTACATTTAAAAGCTCTGGCCATTATACATAAAACGAACATAAGAAGACTCTGAAAATTGGAAGGAAAAAGGCAGACCAGCTAGGGACCCCAGAATTTAAGGAAAAACATAAGTCGAGTACCCTGGGTTTTTTTTTTTTTTTCGCCAATTAATATCAATCTTGGCACTCAAGAAGCCAGCGATCTTAAAACACCAATGATGAAGACAAAAAAAAACTCAAAGAAAAGTTTGCTTTCTTTAGCCAAACAGCTGTGAAGTGAGCAACCTGAAAGACAGCAATTTTTAAAACAAAAACTGATGTATTCCAGCCAAACAGAACAGAAAAATATGCTTGTTACACCCGTTTCCACAGCAGCAAATGCCATGTGGGGAGCCTAACTTACACACTCTTCAGTCCCTAAGGAGGAGCTGTAACACCCTCCCCAGCTTGAGAGGCATCAAAGAAGACAGAGTACGAGTCAGGACTTTCAGCCCTTCAAGGTGGTAACGAAGGCCATGTGAGGACACACTTACTCTTTCAAGCCAGGAGACTCAGTAGAAACCCACCGGAAGCCAGAAGTCCCACCTGTGCCCAGCAGTTACAAGGTATTCCCCTTGAATGCCAATACAAGCTGAATAGGGAACCTGGAATTTTGCCCTATGAAGCAGTAACAAAACAAGTCTATCTCTTTCATCTGCCTGCTAGAGCAGTGAAAGAGGAAGTCGACTATGACAGGTTTAAATAATATCCGAAGTTTCGTCATATTATACCTGCAATACCCATGTTTTAATAATTATCACAGATTATATCAAACTGAATGAAAAAATTAAGTCAATAAACGCCAACAGAAAGATGATAGGGATATTAGAATTATCTGACAAAGATTTTAAAGCTGCCATTATAAAAGTGCTTCAACTGGCAACTACAAACATAAAACTGTCAGCAAGAAAATAGAAATACCTAGAGCCACCACTAAAAATGTTACATAAAGAAATACACAAAGAAACTACAGATAAATCAAAATGGAATTATAAAAAATGTTTAAATAACCCATTGATAGGCAGAAATAAAGAAAACAGAAATGAAAAACAAAAAATAGAAACAAAAAATAAAATGGAAGATCCAAAGCCCTAACATATCAACCATTACATTAAATGTAAATGAGTTTAAATACACCAATTAAAAGACAAATGTTGGCAAAGTGAATTTAAAAATATGACCCGACTACATGCTGTCTACATGAAACTCACTTTCAATATAATAATATAGAGGCAAGTCAAAAGTTAAAGGAGGACAGAAAGACCAGTCCTGCAAATATTAATCAAAACAAAGTAGGAGTAGATTTATTGAGAACAGATAAAGTAGACTTTATAGCTAAGAAAATTCTAGAAACAAAGAGGAATATTATATAACGATAAAAGTGATCAATCCTCCAAGAAGATAGCAATTCTAAATGTATAAGGACCAAACGACACAGAAGCATAGGATGCGAAGCAAAAATAATCATAGAACTAAAAGGAAAATTAAACAAATAGTCAACCAGTACTCCTCAAAATCGTCAAGGTCATCAAGAACAAGGAAAGTCTTAGAAACCGTAAACAGCCAAGAGAAGCCTAAGGAGGTATGACGGCTAAATGTAATGTATTCTGGATGGAATCCTGGAAGAGAAAAAGGATATTTGGTTAAAAACTAAAAAAAATTAAATAAGCCACAGACTTTAATTAAAAATAATGTGTCAATATTGGTTCATTAATTATGACAAATATGGAAAACGGTGTGGATGAGAACTTTACTGTAATTGAACCTTTTCTATAAATCTAAAAATAATCTAAAATTTAAGTTTGTTTAAAAAATTACTATGTTTTTTTCATAAGATACCTAAGCTAGAAGTAAAGGTGGAGGAGTAGTTAGTTAAACTGCTTTTTTTCTGATTCACTTCATAGCTCCACTTAATTTTAGATTTTGCCCTGTAGATTCTGCCCTGGAGCATCTCTTCCAAGCTGTCATCTCTCAATTGCCATTGGTCCTCCTTGCTTCCAGGTGTCCTCATCTTTCCCCTAGACTGAAAAAATAGACTCCTCATGAATCTTCTTGCTTCCAGTCTTAGTCCTTTTCTTTCCAACATCAGTCAAGTCCAGTAGGCACATACGCTTCTAGATGCAAATATGATTAGTTTCCCCCTCTTTTAAAATTACTTCAGTGGGCCTCCGCTGACTTCAGGGGAAAGGTGATACTTCTTTGGATCTTCTGAATCTATACCAGACTACCTTCCTCTCCAGCTTTATTCTATCACTCACAATACCCTGCTTTGCCACCAGTGCTCCTGGCATCTTGATTACTCACAGTTCCCCTAACCTGCCAAACTATTTAAACATCTACATGATTCCTGGTGCTGCCTCTGCCTGTATGGGTGCCTCTGATTTCTCCATGTTCCTCTCTTGATAAAATCTTATTATAATTCTTCCCTTATTACTCGTCTCTTAAAATTCAGTTCCAAAGTCCTTTTTTTTTCTCTAAATAAAAGGTGCCAGACACAAGTTACCACTCTCCTCTGTGTCACGACCATAGCCCTGTTGGTCTTACCTGAACCCTTGGGACAATTTTGCATCATAGGATCACAAACTCTTTGAAAGCAAGAACAGTAAATAAGTCTTTGTACTCCCAGCACCTATAACATTGAGTGCATAGAGTCCTTGGGGTGACTAACAATTAAGCTGTGGGCAGAATAAGAAAAAAATCAGTAAAGAAGACTGAGAAGAAACAGCAAGAGAAACAGGAAGAGAACCAACAGAGTGATGCTGCAGATGCCACAGGGAGGTGTTTAGGCATCTGATTGCATTGGGCTAGATCATTTAGATCTATATGAGGGCTCCTCACCTGATGACCATGGTGTCCGGGAGAGCCAGCAGAGAATATGACTTTCTTCTTGTGACTTCCCAGACTAGAAAAGGCATGAAAATATATGCTCGAACACTTCCTATGGCCTCCTGGAATATGTCATCTTAGCTATAGCAGCAAGTGCACTGAATGATGCTCACACACAGTATAGTCTCCCTTTACCAAAGTGGCGATCCCAACACTAGAAGAACAGAGGGTCCCCTCCCCTCCCAGATGACAGAGAGATCCCCAAGTATGAGCACAACCTGGGATCTCAGCCATCTCTGTGAGATAGATTGATATTGCAAGCAGATGGGCTAGAATCAATTCTCCATGGCACCATTTTTTTGTTGGGTAATCCTCATCAAGTTAATTTTCTTAAATTTCATCTGTATGGTGGAGACAAAACACGAACTCCACACAATCATTAGAAGGATTAAATAAGAAATATGTGCAAAGGGCTTGACATATAGTGTGATAAAGATGCTGCTATCTTCTTCTTAGGAATTTTCTTGGTTATAAAGACATAGATTCTGAATGTAAAAACTTTATGGTTGATCTTTGCTCTCTGGATATCATAATGACCTTAAAGCCCACCACGAATATGAACATTCATTCCTTTTACTGACTTTTGTTGATCTTCTATTTATGTCTAGACAGGGAAAATGGCATGAATTAAGACGTTTCATGTAATTGGAGGGTTGAAAAATGATACAAGTAAAAGTGGACATAAAGTAGGACAAGGAGGTAAAGGTGGACCACAGAGGGTGTTGAATGCCACCCCAAAGATGTCAGCACATGCCTGTAACTGCCGGAGATCATGAAGGGCCATAGTTAGACAGTGACAGTGAACTGATACCCTTCCCTATCTACTTTTTCAATTTGTTCTTAGTTATTAAAATGTCAGTTGATGAACTAATCGCGATTGATAGTGAAGGAGTTCATGCTAGATTTTTCCATCTCAATCTCTTGCAATTTTCTCTGAAGAAGAGCATTGGGCAACTCAGAATATCTGGTACGTATTAGATGTTGATAAATATCTGTTAAAATGAACAAGGTGTACTCTAAGAAAAGTTGAACTAAAGTCAAACCTTTAGGACAAGTTTTGAACATTAATAAAAATATTCTAGATGCTTAATAAAAAAATATTTACTCTTTGCAAACCTTAGGTGAGAAACAAATGATTCATATTGAATTCAATAACTGGTGGTTATTTAGCTAAGTCTTGATTACATGTAAGAAATCAGAGCTGGTCAAGGAATAATGCTGCAGTGATGGGCTTCTCTGCTCCCCCAGTCTGGACATCCTTTTCATGAAGGGACACTTTCCTGTTTGTACAGCAGTCAGAGGTTCACATGTGAATTCTTTATATGCATTGCAAGTAATCCCAAGCATCTGACTTTCATTCTCTGCTCACAGTTGGGAGCAAGTTCGAGAAATCAGTAGAAAGTTGGAGGTTTGTTAATGGGGGTTTATCTTGGCACTCAGTTGCAATTAAATCCAGTGGGTTAAAAGCTTCTGAATGTATTACCCTCTTTTAAACAGGGCACTTATAAACAGTGTTTCCACAATGAACGATATTCATCACTAGTGTTATATATGGCTGCCTCTCACCCTCAAATAATGCTTTCTTCTCCTGGAAGAAAAAGCAACTTTCCCATCATCGTAATTGAATCCAAACATCTGTCACCCACAAAGGCATGGTTTTAGAGGTCAACTAATGGATATCTGGCTTACAGTGCACTCAGAACCACATTCATTTGCAACACATTTACACCCACACCCACATGCACACACTCCAAATGTGTCACTTCAGGAAACAGTACTTTTTTATTATTTCTTTGAATAAAATTTCTCAATGATGGAAGATATGTAGCTGGAATAGTAAAAAGAGCAAGAACATGGGGTGAGGAGGCCTTGGCTCTGATCATGACTGCCTTCACAAGTTGCATGACCTTTAACAAGCAGTATAACCTCTCCAGCTCAGTTTCCATACTGAGAAATATGGATGATAAAACCTCTTCCACCATTTAACTCTTATAACCCAAACACTGCATTATGTGTTCATGTATTTGTGGCTTTGCATGAAGGTCCCTGTGCCAGCTGTGTTCTACTGGAGACTTATCGACCTTCGGACTCAGCATATACGATATGCGATGCTGCATCTCCAAGAAATCCCTCCTCCTTTCCCCCAGGTAGAGTTACCAGCTCCTTTTCAATCATCCCAGAAACCTTGGTACTAGGTCCATTATAGTTTTCATTGCATTATATGGCTACCTCTCACTTGTGTGCCAGGTTCCCCTCCTAAACTATTAACCCACAGAGAGCAGACCAGGTCTTATTTTTCTCTATTTTCCTGGCAGCAAGCAAAGGATTAGCACCACGTAGGTGCTAAGAAAATGTTGAAGGAAAGAACAAACAACTGGAAAAGTATTTTATTTTAATATGTTTGTCTGTTTGAGAGTTTGTGAGCTAGTTGAGGGCAGATATCTGACATCGAGCGACCACTCGATAAACATTCCTGTCATTCACTAGTGGGCAGATAAATGAAGTGCCAATCTGATCAGTAGAGAGTCAGACCCAGAAGTCAACGACAATGCATTTGAAGTGTTATGTGCACACCATACCACCAGCTTGAGGATTTGTCTTCTCGTTTTTTGAAGAAAGTCTCTTCTTGAAATCTTAAAATCTTCCACTGTAACAATTAAATTTTCAATTTCTCACTGTAATTTATTGTATTTGTACACATAACATGTATTTATATATTTATAAACATATATTCAATTAATATATATTGAAACTATGTTGTTAATTATCTACAAGCTCGTGATTATCTTAACACATAGACCTTCAGTCTGATTTTCCTGGAATATCTCATTTTACATCTCCCTCCTCTCCCTCCCACCTTTATTTTAAAACTTCCTGTGTTGTTTACCTTTAGATAAATCATTGGTAGACAGCTTTGCTGTAATTCTTAAAAATTAAATTTGACTGAGTTTTCTACTGAGGGTGTTTAATTCATTTACATTTATTATAATTCTTCCTACTTATTTCTGTCATTTAATGTGTTTCATTTATTATGTGTTTTTCTTTTTTATTTATTTCTTTTTTGCTATTGTTTTTCTTTTTTCCTTCTTCTGTTGAATTAATAATGCTTGCTTTCCTCCTTTTCCCATTTGGCTACTTTGGAAGTTAGATATTCTATTAGAATTGCAGGGAGTGTCCCCTAGCATCTTCATCTTATAAAATCACATTTATATTCTTCTAACAATGTCTGAACTTATTCAGCATCTCTATCTTCATCCCAAATTAGGCACTGCTTTAGCATTGTTTCAGTACCCTCCAAACACCTCGGCCCTATTGTCTTTTATAATTTTAGTTCTATATTTATTTTTTCTAATAAGAGTTATATATGCCAACATAGTTTCTAAATAATTCTGATGATCATTTTCTTTTGTATCCTACTCTTCTCTAGATTTATTTTTCTTCTTGCTGAAATTCATCCTTTAGTGAAGGTAAATAAAGGGTAAAATATCTTCATCTTATTGTATGTCAGAAAATGCCTTTATTTCAAATACTCTGAAAAGGGAGTGAAATGGCTGCAGAATTCTAGGCTGACTGTTCCTTTGAAGATAACTCTACTTCATTTTCCCAATTGTAGCGGATTGGAAGCTGCTATCAGTCTGGGCATGATTTCTTTGTAGACAATCTCTTAGGTTGGCTTCAAAATTTCACCTTCATCTTCATCAAAGTTTTGTGTGTTTTGGGGCATCGTTACATGTATATTCAGATATAGATTTATTTCCATTTATCTCAGTATGTGCTTTCAATCTGAAAGTCCTTCCTTTCTTACTCTTGAAAGTTCTCCTGTTAACACTTTAAACGTTGCACCTCCTCTTTTCTCTTTATTTCTGGAACTTGCATTAAATGAATGTTGATTCTCAATGCCCCTCTATATATCTTAACTTCTTTCTTAAATATTCATGTTTTGCTTTTTGCTTTCTTTTTGTGGAACTCAGACCCAGAAGGTTAAGTTAATCACATACCTCACTTCATAGCAGGCAGTCCATGCAAGGTCCCTCTCTTGTCTTATTCATGTGGTTATTTTATTTTATCATGATCTATTTCCTTTCTCCACTCCCACAAGAGAAACCAATCCAGTCTTTTTCATGTGTCTTTTTTGTATGTTATCTAAAAAACATGCATTGTTTCCTGAACATGAGTTTTTAATATATGGAAACACTATTATGTTACTTAGGTCAATTTGTTTCTTACTTTTTCACTAAGCACTGTATTTTGTAAGAGCTATCCATGTTGTTGTGTGTTCATCAAGTTTATTATTCCTGATTGCTACATAATTGTGCTTGGAGTGCCTTGACCATGTGTTAACCCATTTACTCTTTCTATCCATCTTCCATCTGTATTATCTTCCTATCTCCAGGGACATACGTAACTTAATTAGTACAAGATTGCCTTTCAGGATAGTTGTAATATAGCTTATGCTTTCATGAGTTGTTTGAGGTTCCCATATCCATATGTTCCTACCAGCATTTGGCTTTACTCAACTTTCAACAATTTTTGCTGGTTTTTTGATTGCTACATACTTCTATGTGGAATTCTGCATAAATTTCATAATGCTATTTTCCATCTTATTAATTTTGTCTTTTACACTGCCCAGTTTTTATCCCATCTATGGAAATTTGAGTTTTTTATTTTGAGAATTGTATTTTTTATTTCATTGATTTCTAATTATTTTTTCCTTTTATACATTCACTTTTGTTTATTAATAGTAACCTTTTATTTTGTAAACAGCTGCCTTTTTTTTCTTTAGGTAATGTTGGTTAATATTAAAGGTTTCAGGTACATAACATTATAATTTGAAATCTGTATACTCTATTGTGTGCCCACCATCAAAAGTCTAGTTTTGATCTGTCATCATACATTTGACCCCTTTTACTCATTTTGCCCTCCCCTGTCCTCTTTCCCCTCTGCTAACCACCAATCCATTGTCTGTATCTATGAGTTTTTTGTTTGTTTGTTTGTTTGTTTTTTCATTTATTTCTTTTTTGTTTTATATCCACATATTAGTGAAATCATACAGTTATTTTCCTTTTCCATCTGACTTATTTCACTTAAAATAATACCGTCAAGACCCATTTGTGTTGCTGCAAATGACAATATTTAATTTTTTTATAACTGAGTAGTATTCATTGCATATATGTTCCACACATCTTCTTTAGCCATTCATCTGTTATAGACACTTAGATTGCTTCCATATCTTGACTATTATCAATAATGCTGTAATAAATATAAAGGAGAATATATCTTTTCAAATTAGTGTTTTCATATCCTTCAGATAAATACCTAGAAGAGGAATTGCTGGATCATGTGGTAGTTTTATTCTTAATTTTTTGAGGAATCTCCGTACTGTTTTCCACAGTGGCTGCACTAATTTACAATCCCATCAAAAAAGTGTAAGGGTTCCTTTTTCTCCACATCCTCACTAACACTTGTTCATTGTCTTTTTAATAATAACCATTCTGATAGGACTGAGGTGATATCAGTCCATTTCCCTAATAATTAAAAACATCAGTTGTTTTTGAATGACAGCGTTTCTTTAATAATCTCTTGGAAAATTTTAAATATTTATTTTCAAGACCAATTTAAATTGCAATCTACTGTCCCTCAGCCTCACATTTCTTGATGCTCTTTACTTTGTCCGATTTTTTTTTTCTGTAGCATTTATCAACACTAACATACTATATAAATTATTTTGTCTATCTCCCACCTCAATCAGGGCAGGGATTTTTGTCGGGTTTATGATTCATCAACATCACTAGAACACTGTCAATCAAGAATAACTGCCCAAAATATTCATTTACTTGATCAATGAATGGCTTTATCTATGTTATCTTCAGTTCCTTTCAAGTGAACCTTTCATGTTATTTGTGTTTTGGCCGACTATTATAGTGCTAGCTTTCTCCATGTGGATAAATGTCCTAGTGTGCACAAGGAGTGGTATTTTCTCATTTTAGTTACTTCTACCTCTCCCTGAGATCACTCCTCCTGTGTATCACTTTTACTGTTGCCTTCAACTAGCTCCTGGGACTTCTACACAGATCTTATGCTGGTGGTCCACTGTTCTTGCTACAGACATATTTCTGATCCTGTTCACAGGCCAAGTCATGGGTTGCCTTGGCTTCCAGAAGAATGGCTTCCTTCATTCCCTCTGGCCACCCCAGGGAAATATTTATTGCTGTCTATAGTCATAGGCAGCTATCTCAGATTTGATTCCACATCTGTGTGCTCAGGACCCAAATTGGTGGGCTCCCCACAGAAAGCCGGACTCCAGATGACTCTCCAGCTGTGAAATGAGATCAATCACCATTCACAGTGATGGTCTGCTTTATGATACCAGCATCCATTCCTGCAGCTTCAGCCTGGTCATGTGGAGTAACATGTTGTTTCTGGTCCACAGAGATGTTTATCTTGTTTTTAAATGTGGCTCTATCCTCTCAATATTTCTAAACTATTTCTAAAAATACTTTATTACCTTATTATCACTTCTAATGAATTTCACAAGTCTATTTTGTAAAAGCTGTACACTAATTCTTTTTCTTCTCTTTGCATTTTAGGTCTATGACCATTCTCTGAGCCATAAAGGCTGTATGTAAACATCTCTAACATCTAATATTACCCCCACAAACACCCTTGTATCTGTTCTCTTTCTTCCTAGTTCTTCACTGTGCACATGGGGTATCATCTCCTTGGATGAGGCTAGTTAGGTTTTGTGCTTATCTTAGTCTACTTGGACTGCCATAACAAAATACCACATACTGGGTGCCTTGAACAAGATAAATTTATTTTCTCTTAATTCTGGAGGCTAAAAATCCAAGATCAAGATGCTGGCAGGGTTGGTTTTTCTTGACGTCTCTCTTCTTGGCTTGTGGATGGCTGCCTTCTTGTTGTGTCCTCACACGGCCTTGCTTTATTCAGTGTGAGCACACACACATGCACACGTGTGCACGTGTACACACACACACACACAGAACTCTGATGTCTCTTCTTCTTATAAGAATCATTGTATTTGATTACAGTCTCACCCTTATGATCTCATTTAACCTTAATTACCTCCTTAAAGGCCCCATCTCCAAATACAGTCATATTGGGTACTAGGGCTTCAACATATGAGCTGAGTAGGTGTGTGGGGGTGGGCACATTTCAGTCCATGGCATTCCTACTAAAACCTGTGTTACAACCAAACAGAAACAAATGGTGCAGTAAATGGAGACTCATACATTTGGTACTTTTTCTCTTTTAGTCAATGATTAAGAAGAATAAAGTAGCACTTCTGTCTGTGATTCAAAGTTCACAAACACTGTCACTTGTACACATATCCTTTCATCCTCATAAATCTCCATTGTGGGTGTATGTGCAGGGGTTGTCCTGTGAGGCAGAACTTCATATTATTTTTGTGAGTTCAACTGCTAGTTATCAATAGAGACATCAACTCACCTTGGAGCAGACTTTCTTTGTTCTTCTTTGCTCTAACTACCTTAAAGGCCCCTTTTCGTAACTCAATGCTAGCAAGTAAGCTCCTATTGCATATGTTTATTATTTTACATGGGGAAGGTCAGTCTTCCCAATATTACTCATGGTTTCTAGAGAAGAGTCAAGATCCCATATTATTCCTTTATGAGGTTTAATATTAGCAAGTGGATTGAGTGGACTCTTCTGCATAGAGCTGACAGAAAAGGACAGAGGGGTCCCTGACAAGAGATTCACTGTGAGGGAAGAGAAGAAGAGACTGGTTGCTCTGGCCCAATATGCCATGAGAGGATGTGGCTGAGCCTGGACATCCATCCTGCCTGGACACATCTTGGGAACATGTACAATGTGAACATGAGTGTGTGCTAATGTATATGTGTGTGTATGTAGGTCAAAGATGCTAGCTACCTGAGTAATTAAATACAGGGAATCCAGGCCCACTGAACATAGGCCACCATAGCATATGTCAGACAGCTCCCATCCCTACCTCCTGCCCTCACCCAGTGCTGCTGTGTATCCAGATCACCTGGCCCAGAACTTTCTGCATAAGGCTTGCCAAAGATGGGGGTGGGGGTGGTGAAGCAGCAAGAACACTGCTCAGAAGAGAGTGGCAGAGAGAATATCAGCTTGACATGAGGCATTGCCAGTTTTCCTGGTTTCTTAGGGCTGATTATCTGTTCCCAGGAGGAAGGATGCTCTTTAGGGAGGGCAAGTGGGAGCATAAGCACCTATTTGAAAATTTAAATATTAGAAGCAATGAGACTTGTTTTGTACACTAAATCATGGATTGCCTTCACTATTTTGAAGTCAAGAAAACCAAAGCAAAAATACTTATTTATGGATCAAATACATGTTTATTTAGCACCTATTTAGCACCAGAACCATAATTGGGTGCTGGGTCCTCGGAGAGCATCAACAAAGGCTTACCTGCAAGCTAGGCAGAAACACCCCGAACGCCTGTGCTGATGTCACATGATGTACACAGCATGATAAAGCCTGGAGAGCCCAGAAGGAGGGTTTCCCATGGGAGATGGCCCCTGGGCAGTGCCTTGAAGAATAAATAAGAGTTTGTCAGGAGAAGAAGGAGATGGCAACAGTAGCAGAATAGGCTCCCTCTGGTCAGGCTTGTGTCAGCCAAGTGTCTTTATTCCAATTCTCTAAAAGTAAGAGTCTCCCTTCAGTAGATAGAGCTGAGCTCGTCTGTGACCACAGATGATTCCAGGGAGAAACTGGAAATTACCTTCACTGACTGATGTGAAATCTGAGTCAGGGATGTCAGGGTTTTAGTACAGTAAGCTCCAGAGTCGGAACTCTACATCCTGCACTTGGCATGTTCCCCTAACACAGGAACATTTCCCATGAATCTGGCCAAACTGGACCTGGTGCTGGAGATACAAAAACCTCCCCAGGCTGGCGGGCCCCTCTGCCCAAGTGGAATGCTCCCCAGGAGAAGTCCCATCAGTGACTCCTGCCTTCATCTGCTTTTCATCCCCCACTCTCTGAGGCACAGTCTCTCACATTAAAAAACATCTTTGCAATTGCCAACTGCTTGCTGCTGGATCAACAAGATCACCTGCATGTGGGAGGTTTGACAGGTAAAGTTCCTTGACTGGGCACTTCAGTAAATCACTATTTACCTAGGTCTGGGGGTGGCGTCCGGTGCTGGCGAGCCCTGCAAAGTGTCTCGGGTTCCCAGAGCAATCTGTTCTATATCAGCTGAGCACTCCCCAGACCCCAGGGTGTTCTCTGGCAGAGGTCTGGGTTCTAACGAGGCTCTCTTTGTCTACGGATCACATTTTGGTACTCACTAGGGAGACTGCTAACAGAATGAGGAAGCATCCGGGATCCTTCATCCCACAGTTTCTTAAGTTCCTGTCAATAGGACTTTGACTAAACCTGTTCCTCATCTCTCCAAATAAGTTACAGAAAGAGTAGTTTTCTGTGCCATCACACATGTCAGCAATAAAGTGACGACCCCCAGGAGATCCCACACCCCTGGCTAAGGTTGTTGCTGGCGAGCCGGTGTTGTTTGAAGCCAGAATCTCAAAAGTATTAAGATGTGTTGGAAAGAGAGGAATTCCAACACCATCTCTCTGTTGTGGAATTAGTGCACCCTTAGGAGCTTTCCAAGAAACAGGAGCACTGGTATGGAAAATGCACAGGAGGATGACTGGTGACCATCCCTACCCACTGCCCCTGATGGAGACAATAGCAGGGATGCTTGGGCACCTGGGAAAGCACATGGAAATGTGACTGTCGATGTTCTGGGCCTTCCATGTTGTTCATGTGTTGTAGGAATTTCTTATGCAGATTCCTAGCATCCAGACCAGGGAGAAAATGGGCCTAGCTAGATGGGGTGTTGGGTATGTCCTTTTACATGGGCTATGTAAAAGACATATTTTTATTATTTTATTATTAAAAGGAATAATTTAAAGGTATCTAACACAGGTACTAGTTTAAAAGGAACAGATCTTGAGTTGAGACACCTGAAGGGATGTTGCAGCTAGATTCAGCAGAGGCCTAGCTGGCCATTAGTCCCAAGGTCTTGGAGTGTTCCCAGTGGGGCCATGAGTATGGGGGATGGGATGAGCCCATGTTGTTGGAGCTTTACTAACACATATTTCTGCAGCCATCAAAAAGCTGGCTGAGGGCTTGAGACATAACTCTTCCAGGACTGGAAGGGTAGGAGAGCAGGGAGAGAATTTTTTTAATGGTACTCAAACCTTATAAAGATTATATCTTTTTGTGCCCTTTCATATTGGTGACCTTTCCTGGAGCTCTGTCATGCCGTGAGGAGAACAGGAGAAGCAGCCTGAAGAAGGCATTTGCATGCAGGTGTCTATACTCTGGCCAGTGCCTGGGAAGATAAGAACCTTTGAAAAAGGAGAAGCCATCTGATAAATAAAGGAGAATGAAAAGCAGAGAGGGAGATGAGACCCTGAGTCGAACTAAAAATAACAATTACTGAGTGCAAAAAAAGATACCAGTTGCAAGTGAGGGGCAGAGGAGTCCAGAAGCCCAGGAGGGGTGCAGTGAAATTAGCTTTTGAGTTGCAGGTATTTTTATTAAGCTCATGTCTTATGGTAGATAACAAAATGATCACAGAGCTTACAGATTCTTTCATCCAGTATTAGAGTCTTTCTCGACCCCCTTGAATCTGGGCTAATCTTGTGACTTGCTTTGACCAATAGAATACTAACAAGTGTGACATAAGCAGAGACTTGCTTGTCCATCTTGCTGCTCTTTGAACTCTACTGCCAGTACTAGAGGCATTAGGTATTAGGAATTCAATACACATTGTGAAGGGAAATAAGAATGGAAGGAAGGAAGGAAAAAAAAAAAAAGAAGGAAGGAAGGAAGGAAGAAAAGTCATTTGGACCTTATGTAGTAACTAAAATAAGTAGTGTTGACAGGATTCCTTTGATTAAAAGTAAAATCATCGACTCTCAGAATGAAAAAGGACCTTGATATTAATAGCAACTGTTTCATAATTACTCTTTCTTGAGTCTCATATCTCTGTATTGTAAAGTATGCATAAAAGATAATTTTTATTCCTCTCATTTTCATTCCTCTCTTAAAATATACCTTATTCTTATATCCCTTAAATTTCACTCCTATCTTAGATAAGGAGTTAAATGGTTTGCTCAGCACCATAATGCTTAAATGTTGATGGCAGAACTCAAACTAGGATTTCTAATTTCAAACACCCAACACCATCCTATCTGGAAGTCATCTGATTTAGTGCTTCCTGTGCTCCAGTCATTTGAGTGATGCCTTCAAAAGTTTTGCCATATATGTACCATTTGTCACCAATATTTTACTTACTTTTTTCTTTAAATGGAGTCATTTTAACTTTAGTATATTAACTTCCAATAGATGTGTAGTTTATATATAATTGTTATTTTAATTTGCATTTCTCTATTGGCTAAAGATGTTGAATTTTTTTATGTGCCTATTTTACATCCATATATCTTTTTTGGTGAAATGTCCCTTTATGTCTTTTGTCCATTTACTAATTAGATTTTCTTTCTTTCTTTCTTTCTTTCTTTTTTTTTTTACTGTTAAGAGGGGTTTTTTTTTTTTATATATATATTCTGGATACTAGTCCTTTATGGATATGTGGTTTGCAAATACTTTCTCTCATCCTGAAGCTTAACTTTTTATCTTCTTAATAGGTCTTTTGTGGAGCAAATTTTTTATATCTATGAAGTTTAATTATTAAATTTATGCATTTTGCTTTTGGTGCCAACTCTAAGAACTTTTTGTCTGGCCCTAGCTCTTTGAGATAATTTTTATTACTGAATTTTTATACTATTTTTAAGTTTTGTAGTTTTGTGTTTTACATTTAAATCCATGAGTTAAATTTTTTAATGGGTGTAATACTTAGGTTGAGTCTTTTTTTTTCTTGCCTATCAATGTCCAGTTGCTCCATCCAGAACCATTAGTTGAAAAGTCTCCCTTTCCTCATTTGAATGGCTTTTGTGCTGCTGTTAAAAATCAAATGGACATATTCGTGTGAATCTGCTTCTTAGTTCTTTACCTTGTTCCACTGATCGATCTATGTGTCTATCCCTCCACCTAAACTGCACAACTTTTATTACTGTAGTTATGTAATAAATTTTGAAAATAGGTAGTCTGATTCTTTCCACTTTATTATCCCTTTCAAAAATGGTTTTAGCTATTCAAGTTCCTTACTATTCCATATAAATTTTAGAACAATTTTTCCCACAGCAAAAGCAAAACAAAACAAAATGAAAACAACTTGCTGGAGTTTTGATAAAATTGCATTAAACCTGTTTGTTAACTTATGGAGGATTGACATCTTTACTATGCTGAGTCTCTGATCTGATATGTATCTCCATTTATTTAGGTATTCTTTGATATCTTTCTTCAACATACAAGTACTATACATAGTTTGTTAGATTCACACCTAAGTATCTCATTTTTTGAGCAATCATAAATGGCATGGTATTTGTATGTTTATTTTAAAATAAACCTTTGTTACTTCATAAATGAAAAACTGATATCACTAGCTGTAAATAGAGAATAACCACAAATATACATAAATTTAACTGAAATAAAACATCTTTTTAAAAAAATTTTGTCCTGTGTGCTTTGTAAAATCAGCTCATGTACCATCAATCATGAGTGCACCACATTTTGGAATGTAATTCAATCTTCAATGATTCATGACTAACCAATAAGACATTTCTAAATTTGACAATCAAGACTTAGGTGAAAACCCTTAGGACTGAAAAACTCACTACTTTCTAAGGTAGCTAATTCTATAGTCAAAGAGTTCTAGTTGTTGAAATTCCTTTCTTTGGTTGAGCTGAAACCTCTAGCCCTCTCCCAGCTCAGTTCCAAGTTATGGAGCCCAGGGACAGATGCTACCAATGACTTTAAGGTGAATCAAAGTATGACTTGTGTAATATGCTCTCCAATGCCAGCAATATGCCATTCCCCGAAACTGAATGGGATATTCCAGTGTATCACTACCTGACTCTACACACCTAGTATACCAGCAGTGTTCCCGCAGATCTTCAGCTGGCTAGGAGGTGACCAAGAAAATCTGCCTCAATTCCCCATATATCCCACTATTGTCACACAAATCTGGCTGACCCCCGGCATGTCCATTCTTGCAGCCCAGGTACCTTCTCAGAACATGAAAGAGGAGATAAATTACTTTCAGAATCATTCTATCCACTTTTTTTTTTTCTATCCAGTCTTGGGCGGGCAAGGGACTCTTTCAGAATCTGAGGACAGATGGGTGATTAAATAAAACCCTTATTTTCCAGAGGCTCAGAAACAAATATAAGTGACAAATGTGCAATCACTAATTATTGGGGCAATGATAGATGTCTGTGCAAAGAGCTACAGGGATCCAGTGTCCAGGTTTCCCTGGGGAACAGAAGACATCAGGTAGTGTTTTATCTATGTGAGATATTTATCGCCATTCTACAGTTGAGAAAACTGTGATTTTTACATAGTTTCCTCAAGATTGCAAGGTCAGTGCAAGACAGAACTGGTTTGGGCTTTAGGCCAAAGCCTTATCTTTTTTTGCCCCTTGAGCAAATGGAAAGCTCTCCGTATTTATTGAATAAATGAAAAAAGGTAGAAATGAATTCTATGTTGTCTACTGAGGTGTCTCACCAGAGGCAAGAAAGTGCCATTGCTCCCCTGGTCCTTTCAAGTAGAGGCTGTTTATGCTCCTGTCCTGGGTCAGTGTAGCCTGCCCTGGGAGCACCAGGCCAGAGCCGACCACAGTCTGGGGAGGAATCCCTCCCTCCCTCCCTTCTTCCCTGGAAGGCCTGTGGGCTCCTCTTCACACTCCCAGGCTGTTTGCTCACCTTCACTCACTTGGTGAATGACTTTGAGTAAATGGCCTTGCCTGAACCTGGCCAGGGAGGCAAAGGAGCCAGTAGTGAGGAGCGTAAGGAAGTGTGGGGCAGTGGAAAAAAACAGCCCTGAGTACATAGAATAGGATCTGCTGCACAAGGGGGAGAAATAATTGGTCCAAGGACATACTTTAATCAGCTCAGAGCCAAGATTTGAATTCCAAGTTTGCCTGGCCCATTCTCATATGCCCCTCTGCCTCTGCAGAGAATTAGAGAAATAGGCTGGGGCAGCCAGCAACACTGAGCATGCAGGTGATCTGAGAGAAGAGGGGGCCACTGTGGAGTCCCTGGGCCAGGAAGAACATGGGATCTGCTCTGCCCCAGACAATGCCCTACCAGGGCCTGATTTGCCTACATTCTCAGAGCTCCAGACAGAACTCCTTCTGGCAGGGCTAACCGTACTGCAACATCTCAGCACGGCTCCCAGTGAACCCGACGAACCCTTGGGGGCTTTATTTTCATTTCGTTTTGGCAGAACATGACTTCCTGCTTCTAAGAAAAACATCTTTAAGCAGAGTCATGAACCAGTTCCAGGGTGTCCTGCACATCCCCCAGCTCCATCAGAACAACAACGTGATGAGCTAAATGAAGCCCAATTGGAAGCACATGGAGCCTGTTTCCTTTAAAAGTCCCCAAGGGTCTTAGACCTGGAGGAGAGGGGTGTTTGATAAATCATGTCAGAGCTTTTATCAGGCCCATCGTGTGCAAGCAAAAGCCAGGAAAGGGAGTTGGAGCCAACATGGCCCCAGAATTCATACTGGGAGGATTAAAGTATAAGAGCTTCCAGGCTAACTTCAGGACTGAACAAGAAGAAGGAACTAGTGTTTATTGAGCACCTACTATACGCCAGGTGCTGGGCTAATCCAGGGGCCAGAGAGAGAAGTAAGCCAAGTACTTGTCTTGACTCAGGCAGAAAAAGACTTCACAGACTATACTTACAAGGCACAAAGAGGAAAAGCATGGGGATTCTGACCCTGAGCTAAAGTTCACTTGGGCACATGACCCTGAGCTGTTACTGATGCTCTGTCCTGATCCTCACCCCTGTGAATCAAGGGAAGGTAAATTTGTGTGAGCCAAAGTACAGTGTTTTGAGTCATTTCCCATCTCTCTTCCATCAGTGTGGGCAGATCGGTGCTTGACCCAGATTCCAGGGGAAAACAGAGACACCTAGGCTAAGACAGGGAAGGGCAGTGAGGAGCAGGAAGAGGGAAGCAGCTGAGGGCCTGAGGAGTCCAGCATTGTTACATTAACTGTAGGAAGTTCACGCCCCCTATCCCTGGGCAGCTGGGCAGGCTCCTTGTTTGGCCCACGGGAACCTTATCAGGAAGAAAAGCCTAGCTTGGTCAAGCTATGGCCTAAGCAACTCACTTTTCCAACTATCATAGCCTGGATATAGGTAACACATAGCAGTTACTAAGTTTATAACTTAGTGTTAGTGGTTTATAAGCAAAAATTCTCCCCAACATAATATTCACTTAATTGGAAATTTTTCTTGCAATTTTTGGGAAACCGCACGTTCCTAAGAACTTTAGAGGGGCTCTTTCTTATATGACAGGAAAGGGTGCTAATAGTAATGGACTTTGGAATCACACAGCCATGGTTCCAATGGCACCTTCATGGCTGATTCAGTTTCCAGTCATCAGTTTTCTTATCTGTGAAATGGGAACAAGGTCATTTACCTTAGATTTGGTGTGAGGGTTATTTTAGTTAGCCACATATTCCTTTTTGTTATAAAAATATTAGGGAGACTTATAGGATATGTAAGGTAGATTAAAATGGTAGAAACATAAAATTAGAAGAAGGAAGAGAATCAAAGGAGGGGATAGAAAATAAATACAGGAATAAGGCTAAAAAGCCATATACAGGTTATATAATAGCATTTCATTTTCCAAGGGTGAAAAACAGTTTTATCTCTAAGCATGCTTGTTGTCCATGTGAAAATGGCACCCAGGTGTTCTACAGTTCATTGAGGTCACACAATGATGCAGAACAAGCCCCCACAAGAGTTTAAACACCTCCTGGTACCAATATGAGGTAGGAATTAAATCTGGAAATTTTTTAAAGAGAATGCACTGGGCGATAATGAATGATGTCCCAGGGAAATTTTATCAGTTCTTTGAGAGGGCAAACTTACGGGATGAATAAATAGCGTCGTGAAACAAAGCTATTTAGTAAAAGTGATTTGTCTGTGTGTTCCAGGTGCCCTGCTCTTTGGTAAGCTGACTTGATATAGATGTAGATTTCACAAAACCAGGAAGAATGACATAGCCAATAATCTTTCAAAAAATCATCCTACAAATTAAAGACTGTCCTCTCCAACAGATACAGGATAGTCAGCTGCTCTTGGTTGCTGATTAAATGCAGACCCCATAATCTTTGACAAGAAGTTGAGCAGAGGAAGTGTTGGCCTCTACTTGGGAAAACCGAGATACCCAGCGATGATTCAGACCTGTGTTCTTGCTTAGGAGTGCTTATGTATGTGACTGTCTCTGTGTGTCATAATCCTCAATAGAAAATTATTTTGAATCAACTAGAAAATACAGACTTTAATAGAGGATCGAGGGCCTAACATATGTACACACCTTATTAAATGAACACAGTAGTTTTAGTCTTGAAAATATTCACAGCCAGTGAAATCAACTAACTACCCCCAATCAAACAAGCATTTCCACAGAGCATTCTAAACTTAGGCTTGAATAATACTGCTTCTTGGAGATGGTAAGAAAAATTTTAGTGAAGTGAATGATTTATTAAAGAGATACTTGTTTATAAACTTCTTAGATTGAAAATTGTCTACAAAACTATAAGCTGAATTTTAGAGTAGCTGATGCTGCATTAGAGCAATGCATAGTTACAGTTACAGTGCCTAGTTGCAGTGCATAGTTACACCTCATCTCACCAGCAGCATTGAAGAGGACGCATGCATTTATATTACACAACTCAAACTTGTGTGTGTATATATAATCTTATTTGTTCTGCTTTAGCTCTTTTAGCTTACATTAATAATTTTTTAAAATAAATCTATTTATTTATATTAGTTTCAAGTATACAGTACATTGGTCAGACATCTATGTTGTTCATAAAACAATCTCCCCAATTGCTCCCTCCCTCCCCTGGCCCTACACTTAGCCATCATATTAATGCTAACTGTATTCCCTGTGCCGTGTTCCCACCCTCATGCCCAACTATCTACTAATTTGTACTTCTTTAATCCTTCACTCCATTCTCCCAGTCCCCCAACCCCGTCCCCTCTTTCTGTCACCAAATTGTCCACTATATTTTTGAGTCTGTTTTGGATTAGTTTGTTCTTTTTGTTTCTTAGATTCCACATATAAATGAAATCATATGGTATTTATCTTTCTCTTTCTGACTTATTTCACTCAGCATAATAACCTTTAGATCCATCCATGTCATTGCAAATGGTAGAATTTCATTTTTTTAATGGCTGAGTAATATTCCATTGTATATATAAACAATAATTTCTTTATTCAATCGTCTGTTGATAGGCATTTAGGTTAGAACAAATAATCCTAAAATTTATATGGAGCCATATAAAACCCTGAATAGCCATTGCAATCTTGAGAAAGAAGAACAAAGTTGGAGGTATCACACTATCTGATATCAAACTATACTACAAGGCTAGAGTAATCAAAACAGCATGGTACTGGCATTAAAACAGATACATTGGTTAACGGAAGAGAATAGAGAGCCCAGAAATAAATCCAAGCCTATACACTCAATATATGACAAAGGAGGCAAGAATATACAATGGGGTAAAGACAGTCTCTGGTGTTGGGAAAATTGGACAAGTACATGCAGAAAAAGAAACTAGACTGTATTCTTACTCCATATACAAGAATAGACTCAAAATGGATAAAACTTTTAGGAGAAAACATAGGCAGTAAACTTTCTGATATACCTAACAGGAATTTCTTTTCTCTTACTTTAAACTGTTAAAGTTTATAGTATTTTCTTTATCCTCTGTCAATATATCATTTTATCAAATCTAATGTGTCATCAGTTCTATGATATACCATTGCTTTATGTTCCATTAAGTAAACAAAAAAATGCTGACAGTAATATTTTATCAATAATAAGTATATGTCAAATAAGTATATGCCAATTTCAAGGATGCTAAAATCTGGGGAAAAAATGTGTCTATTATGGATTATAAAAGATGGTAATTACTTTCCCATGCTTTGTCTTTAGGTTAATTCTAAAAACAGAAATAAATCACTTTTATAATATTATTTTTGTGTAATATACCAATAGAGTGTTAAGAACATAGAGCAAGAATATAAGCTTTTGTCCCTAAACCAGTGCTGCTCAGAATTGTCCTATGTCAAAAAGATTCTCTTTTCATTCTAGTATTCTTCATCTGGTTTTCTCATATATCTTTCCTGGAATGTCTATTGTATGTATTTTTCTAATAATAATAATAATAATAATAATAATAATAAAATATTTGCCTTTACCTTATCACCAAGATTGTCTCACCCCGAACCCAAATCATTATTATATGTTGTAAAATCTAATTTTTCTTGAAAATATTCTTCTTGAGATCCTCTGGTTGAACTGGTTTGTTTCTAGATCTGCCACATAGTTACCGTCCTTAGATTTTCCCAACATTGAATACTAATTTATATTTTCAATTTCTTAAAAGCATACATTTCCCCGTCTAAATAAGAAAATCTTTTCATTATTTTGTAGGATATCCTCAAATAATTTTTCTTTGAAGAATGAAAGGAAAGCGTATATTTCCAGACCTAAGAAAACTGAGCGAATTTCCAACTGTGCATGTTCATTTATCTCTGCTCCTTCGCCCCACCAAATAGACAGTAATTTTTTAAAGCACAAGCTTGTTGTTTTTTTTTTTCTTTTAAAAGACAGGAGATTAGTTAATACCAACAAATTGTTATAAGCTAAAAAGTGGAATAATAAATGGTAAATGGCTGAGTAGAATCTCAGACCTCAAAGCCTCAAAAAATAAATGGCTAAGCATTTCAATCCACCATTGACCCTTCACAGGCTCAGAAACTGGTGGCCTATCTGCCTTTGGGACTGAGGGTAAGAAGGAGCCAATCATGGGAGATTGCTAGCAATATATTTGAGTTGTTAATGGTTCTCTCAAGGATTTGATGATCTGTGATTATCGGTTCCTATTTATAATTAAATTATGATCGTGATTAAGGAAACAGGCACAGCTTTTTTTAGTCTCCTGATGCATACTCTTGCTATTCTCACTGCTGTTTTGAAAATTTTCCCTCCTTTTTTTGTTTCTTTATTGTCATTTTACTAGAAATTTAGAAAACATGAGAAAAAGAGAGAGAGAGAATAAAAGATAGATGATAGATGATATGTAGATCTATAAATGATAGATAATAAATAGCTAGTTAGATAAACAAAAATTTCGAATAAGTACCACCACTGCTGGAAAATTTTAAGGTTCCACTAAGAAACGATTTCTTCTGACTCATGGTGCAGGTCCTGTAACCTTGGTCCATGATTCAAAAGCCACATTCTCTGTTGACCTCTTGTAGCTTTGTCCATAACCAAGTTATATCAATAAGGTAAAGGTCATTAAAAGTTAACAAAATCCACCAATAAGACAGCATAAATATGATGAGCCCCAAGTGGCAAACAGTTGAACATTAGGCTGTGTGTGTAAAGTCCTCTAGCTCTCTAGCTACATCTGGAAAACATTGGCTTAAAATACTCTGACCTACAGTGTGTCAACCAAGATACAAAACAAGATTTGGATAAAGCATGTGTTAATTAAATTTGCAGGGAAAAGAGAGAGGTCTTTTTAAAGACAAATGCCTTTTGCAAACCACATGTGACCATATCTATAGAGTTAACAAAGGCGAGTGAGCATTTCAGAATCAAAGCCCACCCTACTGTTAGGAAATCTTTTAGGGCCTAGATTTTTAATCTACCTCTGAAACTGAGGGACCATTGCCCAATTGGAATGTTCCCATCTTAGTCTGCTTGGGCTGCCACAACAAATGTCATACACTGAATGGTGCAAGCAATAGAAATTTATTTCTCATAGTTCTAGAGCTTGGAAGTTTTTGACAAAGTTTGGTTTCTGACTAGAGCTCTCTTCCTGGCTTTCAGGCAACTGCCTTCTCACTGTATCTCATATGGTGAGAGGAGAGAGAGCGATAGAGAGAAATCTCTGGTGTCTTCCTTTTTTATAAGGACACAAATTCTAGTGGATTAGGTTCTTATCCATATGACCTCATTTAAAATTACCTCCTTAAGGGCCCTATCTCCAAATATATTGAGGACATTGGCTGTTAGGCCTTCATCAGATAAACTTGTGGGGACAAAATTCAGTCCACAGCAGTGCCACAGGAGCCACACAATGAGACCAGTGGCTATTCTTCATAGAAGGGAGCTGAAAAAAATCTCAGGTATCTACAGCGATCTGAGAGTCTCTCACCTCACTAGGTATACAACCAGCCTATGTGAGACCATAACAGCTTGTTTCAGCTCCTACTCCACGAAAAGAATTATAAAATCCAAATTCTGTCTATTCTTAAAGGAACAGTGGCTGCTTCTGGTTTCTATCTTGTTATTTATGTTAGCGTATTATTGTGTGGCCATAAGACCACAGGTGTTCATTCTGATCCAGGCTCTCCATTTCACTACTTTTTTGAATTTCGGCAAGTTATTTAACTTCTCTGAGTCTTACTTTTCTCACATGTAAAATGGGCATCATAGTGCCAATCTTAAGGCTATAGGTAGAATTAAGTAGGTAATATGTGTCAGGAAGGCAGTGCTGTACACGGAGGAGGATATAGCCCACAAATATTCACTTCTTGCTTCTTCCCTACTTTTCAATGACTGAAGATACTCTATGGGGCCCTTCTGATTTGGGATCCTGCAAAATGTGCATTCCATTCCATATTGTTCAGGGGCCCCTTTCCTGGAAATAATCAGATACAGCTGGATCTGCACAGAGGCTGCATTTCCAAGAATAAAAGCCATACCTGACCAGATCTCCCTGTATGGCAGCAGTTTCTGGAGTTCTTTTCGTTTTCTCTTTCACCCCCTTCCAAGGCAGCTCTGCCCACAGGTCTGCCTCATTCCAGGAGCCTCTCTGATGTTACTCTCATGAGAGGATGCTCAAGAGCTTTTGCAAGGGTGACCAGACCAGCACATCTCTTGGAATTTGCTAAAAGTACAGTCTCAGGACAGGAATTCTCAGTTCAGCTCCTGGCATGTCAAGACCACTCCACAAGTTACTATAGTGTCGTTTTTGTTTTTCTTTTAGAGTCAACTCTGACCCCAACACTCTAATTACATTTGCCCCAGATAGTTTTTATTTTGTTCACCATTCCATCTCTGGTGCCGAGAATGGTGACTGGCAAAGAACAAGTGTTCAATAAATATCAGTAGAATGAAGGAGCCAGGCAAGGGTCTAAAAAGTGGTGGACCTTCCATAGATTCATATAGGCAGAGTGGGATGTGATCTTGTCAAGGCATGCAATTCGAAAACTATGCTATGCACTTCGAAAACTATGCTGTGCAACAAACATCAGTAAGGAAAAGCAGACTGAACAGCTAGAGGCCCACCGTGGATTGTGAGATGGTGCCAAGCATTTGAAATCGGCGGTTCATAGGTGGTCACATATATCTCCTCCCCAAAACACATTCATACTTATGGCAGCAGCCTTGGAGGTTAGGAGCAGTCTCCTCATTGCACCAGTGGTTAGAGCAGAGGAGTAATTATACCTGATCAGGAACTCACACTGGATTCTGCACTGACCACTCTGTAGGCAATGGCTGGTGATAGCTCTGAGAGGGAGGATAGGACACTCACGTCCTTCAAGATCTTACACATTATAGTGATGGAGCTCCCAGGGGCCTAAATCAATAGCTTTGATTCATATCTGTTTTAACTAACTGTGTGGCCTTGAGCTGCCTGTGTCTCAGTTTTCCTTACTATAAAATAGGTTACTGGTCTAGTTAGCTGACCCTACCTATGCTCTTAATTTTTCCCTGAGATTCTTTTTAAAACTCTGGATTTCCCTTGTAACTTGCTTATTAATACCACTACACACATGTGTGTACACGTGTGTGCACGCGCGCACACATGCGTCAACAGTGGTTCTGAGCTGCTTGGGAGCAGTCTTAAAACTCTGAATCACCAGTCCCAGCCCACTGAGAATTTACTAAATAATGTGTGAGAATGAAATGCATTTTGCAAATTTACTATTTCTATGCAAATTGAATGCTATCAAATGTTCAGCTAAGAGAAATACAACAAATAGCATTGCCCTGTCTTTGAATTCTTTCTTGCAGTGGGATTTTTATTATGATGAAGAAGTCTCCAAAGTGATGGGACAGAGTGTCCCACTGTGCTGGCCTGAGAGCAAGGGGCCTCCTGTGCTCCTGAGGAAAAGCACTGCCGCAAGACAGCAGTGCCCACCATCCCACTTTGCTGACATTTGAAAGCACCAGACAAGAGGCATCCATGGAATCTTGCGTAATTCTACGGGGGTGGGGGGGTGGAGGTGGGGGGGGTGGTCTATGAACCCAGCAGGCATCTCCTTTGCTGAGCAAGGTATAAGTACAACTGGGAGACAGCCCAAACACTAGTGATGGTATCTGTTTCTTTGTCCTATGGTCAATTAGCCTTTATTTCTAAATACCCTGGGGTCACAGTGTTTCCAGCAAGCAGACTTTCCAAGCTTCTGCCACCCTCTTGAAGACAATGCCCAACTTAATGAAGATTGATGGCCCACTGAAATCCCCTGGGCCCCTTCCCCACAGTAGGAGAAGAGACTGTGGGGAGCCTAGGGCAGGCACACGTCATCTGGGGTACTGCACTAACAACTACCACTGGCACAGACACAAACCTATAGCAAAATGGGCTAGCTTACTCTTGACCTTTATATGCTGGTTAAAAATAAACCTTGATGAGATGTCTTCTGACTCCAACCCTGTTTCCACACACTCTAATGAGACTTTCAAATGCAAATGTGGCCCCTGAGTTAAGCCCTTGCTTGGTGACCTTATATTATTACTGCCTTGGGGATAAAAATTGCAGCTGGCAGGCAGGGCTACTCAAATCAGGCCCTGATCTCTTCTTCCTCATTCCCTGCCATTCCTTCCCAGACATTTCAGCAATCGGGGCTGACCCTAGTTCCAGGTCCTGCCATCCTGTCTCTTGGGTAGGATCAGGGCTAGTGGTATCCAGGTTTCTGCAGGTGGCCTGATAAGCCCCCGCTCATCCATCCTCTTTTCCTAAGCCTCCCCTGACCCAACAGTTAAATCCCTCACTCACTGTAATGCTGTACATCTGTTCCTTCTTCTGTCTCATTTTTTTTAGTGTATTCCATTATCTTTTTTTTAACTCTTTAATTTTTTTTTTCTAATTACCAAGGGGCTACCTGTTTATATAAATTAGAAAGTACAGAGTTTGAGAATACTTGTGTATTATAACCAGGCTTCCTTGGTGGGTATTTTTCAGCCATTCTGTGTTTACATCTGTCTCTTGGAGGCGAGAGTGTTCCTGGAGGTGAGGTGTTGCCTTACTAACCTCTGGAGGCCTGTCAGTGGTACAGAGCTAGAGAGCAGATGTGAGGACCTCACTCATTCTTGGAGTCACGTCCAAAGCCTATACGATGCAATTCTGCAGTTCCAGATGCTTCTGTGTCTTTTCCCTACAGTCCGATCTTCCTACTGTAAGTCCCTAGAAAAAGTGCTTAAAGATCAGTTTCACACTTTTAGAGCCGGAGCAGCCCTCTTGCTATAAATGTTTAGCTCCGAGAAGTAGAGTGAGAACTCTGATTTTAAAGACCACAGACCCAGGGATGGTGTAAACTTAGGCCTCTGACTTGGAATCAGGGCAGCAAAGCTAAGCAGCTCTTTTTAAGCGTTGTGCCACAAAGAGCAAGAATACAGTGAGCCATGGATTTTCCCAAAGCTAGAAACCTGAACTGAGATGAAATCCCAAGCCGCTTTGGTGACTAAATTTGTGTTTTGCCCACTTACCCACACTGCTCTCTACCTAGAAATGAACGAAAACCAGACTATTTTGATGTGATTTGACATTCAGCACCAGAGTCTGACATGTAGAGAAACCATTGCTAATCAGAGTAATTCATGCAATGATGGCCTCAGTGAGGGGTACATCAGCTCCTGAGTGGGTCTACGAGTGCTTTAGACCAGCGGTCGCCAACCTTTTTGGCACCAGAGACCAGTGGTCCTATGAGAATCTAATGCCTGATGATCTAAAATGGAGCTAAGGCTCTGCTGCTAGTACTGGGAAGTGCCTGCAAATGCAGATGAAGCTTTGCTCACTTGCCCTCAGCTCACCTTTTGATTTGCAGCCCGGTTCCTGACAGGCAATATACTGGTACCAGTCAGCAGCCCAGGAATTGGGGAACCCTGCTTTAGATAGTCACAGCTTATCTTTGATGTGTTTTTCAAGAATCTTGTGGTCTTTCCGTTATGTACTTAGTCAGACATGAGTGACAGGGAAACAAAGGAATGAAAGCCCAACCCAGAGACTGCCTAAAGAACACCCTGTTTATAGTTAAAGAATTCCTCCTGCATCCTGGGAGACAAAGGAAAGGAGGCCAGAACCTATAGCTGGTTTAATCTGGCCACAGATGTTTGCACAGAAGTTACTACCCTAACCTGCCCACAACCTCAGCTTCATTATACTGCCATTATAATACCATGTCTATGCCCAAAAGTTTATGAATCTAATTATAACAGACTGAATTCTGGGTAAGAACAAGCTCAGTAGTTAGGGAGTTATATAGCAGCCAAACGTCAGTCAAAATGATCTAACGTGCCAATCACTTAGGAACACCTTTGTAATCACCCATTATGGCCCTAATAAAATGCAGACCTTCCCACTCTTGTGTTGTTACAGCCCTCTTTGGAGCGTAGTCTATCTTTTATCTTTTCATCTGCCAAATTCCACAGGGCCGTAGCCTTCTTTAGCATGGTCTGTCTCCTTCTAAAATATACTTTTAATAAATCTTACTTCTTCTAAATCTCCCTGTGCTACAATTATCTCTGTGTCAGCAAACATACACACACACACACACACACACACACACACACACACACACACAAACTGAATCTCCAGTGTTACTGGGGGAGTGCTGGAGTTTAGATCACCCCATACAGTAACACTTCTGCTCTTTCTAGACCAGGTGGTCATTATCCTTGAACATGTGGGATCTGGCATAGTCTAAATATATAAAGTTGACTTGATCTTGAAATCTCATTTGAAATCTTCAAAATAGAATTCATTTAGTCAATAGGACTTTGTTTTAAAAAGTGCTTTCAAACATTTGCCAAGTAATAGTACATGACGGCATGACCTCTGTGTTACCGGGCTTCATGAAAATGGTCCTAATGGTCCCTGTCACTCTATGCACTCTGGCCACTCCAGAATGTGAATAGTTTGTAAGTAGTGTGCACACTCATCTGCAAGATCCACGGCCAGCTCAGAAGGAACGCTGCCTGAATCACTGAGGGAGAAGCCAGTAGAACCTGTTCGCAGACATAGGTTTTAAAAACGTATTTTAGTATCATCCCAAACCATTCAAATTGTCCACATGGCTTTATAATCCCCATGTTCACATTCCACCTTCCTGAATAACTTCTCCCTACACACTCACATCCTCTTTTATTCCTCATTTCCTTTCCCCCTTAACAGGTTCCACTGGGAGGGAAATGAGAGTAAGGAGAAGTCAGCCAAAGGATCTTCTGCCTGGGGAGCATTTGCTGATACTTCAAGTGCTTAAAGATCTGCAGCTCCCAAATGGACCATGCCAAGCTCTTTCCCCTTAATTTCAGAGGCTCAAGGTGCAGTTTAAAGAAAATCTATTCCATGTGTTTCTGGTCCATCTCCATGCGCTCATTCAAATGTTGGATTTTAAGAGTTTGTAGATATGAATGATATTTTGGGGGTTAAATTTAAACGAGTTCCGTGCTTTTATTTCTATGGAGAGAGGAAGCTGAGTTTTGCCAAGAATGAATGAGCTGGCATCTTAGAAGGTTCACAATGGGTCTGTAACATTGAAGCCATAAGACTTCGGTGGAAGCTCACACATTAGGGACTTCAGAAGGGAAGCTTTCATTGGAGAGGTTGAAGCCTCTCTATCTTCAGCCTCTGTCTGTTCTATGCTTAACCCCTCATTACAGCTTCTATTGGTACTTAGCAGTGTTAAGATGGAATCTACTACTGCCAAGAGGCTCTCATCAGCCACGGATGATCTTTGGGGGTGGTTAGAATAAAATTTTGGCAGATAATTGATGACTTTAACCTTTGGCTTTGAGATATTTAGAGGGAGGTGCAAAGATCCCCAATGCTAATAAGTTGAATCAGTTCCCAACATGTCAATACATAATATTCCAAGTTGTTGAAGTTCAGGGCAGAGAAACATGACTGAGGATCAGAATTCAGGGCCTTCTAAATTAATATTAGTGGTCAGGAAGAAGAATGGAAGGAAACAAAGTCTTTCCGGAGAGCTTTTCACTAAAAAAGGAAAGGGGGAGGTGGAGTTAGGCCCTCACCAGGGTAAAGAAACCTGCACATCCCTGCCAGTAGAACATTACAGGAACAGCATGAAATGTGCTGTTTGCGGTCTGTGCAAACCTTCCACTTGGCTACATAACTGACACATGGTGTATATATAAAGAAACACATTAACAAGGCAAAACGCCTGGTGCTAGGAACTGCTCTCATTTCCACCCAGTTTACAGGGCCTGCAGGGCAACAGCAGGGTGTAATACAAAGCTATTGATCTTGGAGCCAGATGAATCTGGGTTTTCATCTGGAATTTACCAACTAGTAGCCATGTGACCCTGGCTAACTTATTTGCCTCCATTTCTTCCTCTGTAAAATGGGTATAACAATATTTAACCTCTTGGGGTAATTGGGAGAGAATATGTAAGAAAATGCAAAGTGCTTAATAAACAGTAATAATATGTAAAGATGGTGACAGGGCTGCCATTGGCAGGTGAGTGGGGTTCTGTGGCTGGTTGGCTGAGGTCTCAAGATGTCTACTCTCCAACTTGGTTATTGAGCCTTAGCATATTTGAGAGGAGTAAAGGCAAATGTCTTCAGAGCTCACAGAGTGGGGCCATGCAGGGCAGGGAAAGAGCTTGGCTGTGGAAGCTTAAGACTTTCAGGTCTAGGCTTGAGTTTCAGCTCTGCATCCTGGGCTGAACCTCTCTGAGCCTCAGCTTCTTCATCTAAAGAAAGATGCATAATGGTACTGGAACCTCAAAATTGTCCCAAAGATTAATAAGAAAAAGAAGCAGGGACATCCAGTGATGTACTTTGCGAGCCCTGTGCTCCATGCTGAGCAGCTCCAAGCCCTGTACTGGTGGCACCACACCTTGGTTTCTGGCATGGTCTCTTGCGGCAACTATAAACACAGCATTTTACCAGGTGGCCCCAGAGGGGCACAGGCCTGAGGCTAAACTTGGCCTGAAACTGGACCCCCTCAGGACTGTACCACTGGACACCTACTACACAAAGCTACACTAATAAGACCAGAAGACTTAAGAGCTTTGCTTAGTACACAGAAACAGAAAAAAAAAAAAAGATAAAAAAACATAAAAATGGAGATGAAAATTATAAAAGGTAACCAGTCAGAAATGAAGAACACATTATCTGAGATGAAGGGTATATTAGAGGGAATCAATAGAGTAGAGGAAGCACAGTATTGAAAACATCAATATAGAGGGTGGGATAGTGGAGGACACACAATCAGAACAGAGAGAAGAAAAAATAATCCAAAATAATGAAGATAGTATGAGGAGCCTATGGAATAACATCAAATATAACAACATTTGCATTCTAGAGGTACCAGAAAGAGAAGAACAGCAAGAAGTTGAAAACCTATTTGAGGAATAAGTTTCCTAACCTGGTGAAGGAAATAGACGTACAACACAGGAAGCGCAGAGAGTCCCAAAAATTATGAATCCAGAGAGGTCCACACCAAGACACATCATAATTAAAATACCAAAGTTGAAATACAAAGAAAGAATCTTATAAGCATCAAGAGAAAAGCAGTTAGTTTAGTTACCTTCAAGGGAGCTCCCATAAGACTGGCAGCTGATTTCTCACGAGAAACTTTACAGGACAAAAGGGCTTGACACAAAATATTTAACGTGATGGAAACCCAGAATCTACAACCAAAAATACATTATTCAGCAAAGCTATCATTTAATCTTGAAGGACAGATAAAGAGGTTCCCAGACAAAAATAAGCTAAAGGAATTTATCAACACCATGCCAGCATTACAAGAATTGTTAGAGGGACTTCTTTACAAAGAAAAACGATGTATCAAAATTATGAATAAAGAATGATAATTACTACATTCCTATCAACAAGTATCTCAAATAGAAAAGAATTGAGTGCTCCAACCAAAAGATAGAGTGGCTGAATAGATAAGAAAACAAGACACCTACATATGCTGCTTGTAAGAGACTTACTTCAAATTAAAAGACACAAACAAACTAAAAGGAAGGGGATCGAAAATAATATTGCCTTGATGAACCTAGAAGGTACTGCACTAAGTGAAGTAAGATAGAGATAGACAAATGCCACATGATTTCACATACATGCAGATCTAAAGAAGAAAATAAACAACAAAAATGAAAACAAACTCATAAATATAGAGAATATTTTGAAGGCTACTAAATGAGAGGGGTTAAGGGATTGATGAAAAGGGTAAAAGGATTAAGAAGTACAAATGGATAGTTACAAAATAATCATGGAGATATAAAGTATAGCATAAGGAATATAGTCAATAATATTATAATAAATATGTAAGGAGGCAGAGGGATACTAGATTTAGTGGGATGATCACTTTGTGAGTTATATAGATCTCCAATCACTCTTCTGTACAACTAAAACTAATATATATTGTATGCCAACTATAATCGAAAAAAAAACCTCATTGAATTGTACAAAGTAAATATGAGCAACTAATTATTTATTGTATTTTAATAAAGTTGTAAAAAAGAAAAAGAAAAGAAAGTTGGGAGAACTCTTGGCAGGGTCCATGAAGCCAATGTTCACGGGGACTAGACAGGTAAAGGAGTTAGGGGCAGCCCATGGGAGGAAATAAAGAGTGGTGGAATAGGGAAGAACTGGAGTGTACATGCCCTGACCTAGGACATTTGCTTTCACTGTTATAAACAGCCCCATCGCCACCAGCAGGAACCACACTCACTGCATGAGCCAAAGAGAGTAGGTCAGCCCTGGGTAGCTAAGATGTAACCTTTGAATAATTGTTACCTATAATCTTACATGCTACATGATTATGAAAAATCCCCTAGTTAAGGATGGAAATCTCCCCTGACTGCCAAAAAGTCAGATGGGTTGAAAAACCATATTATCAGAGGGTACATGCCTCTCAGTCACACCACGGTCTTGGGCAAGTCATTTCCCTTGTTAAGCCTTAGTTTCCTGTCTGTAAAACCAAATGCCAGCTATGGTTAAAGGAAAGTGTAATCACCAGTCACCTGGCACATGGTAGGATCTCAGACATTGCTTTTGTTTTTTTTAATTACCACAAAAATGTCAAGCTGTCCCATTTTTTTTTTCTGATGGTTAGTGCAGGCTTTTCTTAATATTGGCAGCCAAATATACAAAAGAAAGGGTACAGATGAGATCAGTCTGAATGGAGCCTCCTGAAATAGCTCAGGGGGAAAATGCAGATCTGATCTGGGTGCAATTTAATTGTTCTATTAGCACAAAATAGAAATGCACATGAATGCTAAGGCTTTTCTGTTGCACTTAAGCAGAAGGCTTGTGGGAGGAAGGCCCACTTCCTTGCAGGCTCTGCTTACAACTGACTTCATGAGGGCTGCTCTCCCATCTCCCTGGTGTGTTTTGATTCTGGAAGCCCTGCCAGCTGCTAACAGAGCCCCTATTCACTGTAGCCTCCGAAGAGTAACAGAGCATTTCACTATTGCATGCACTAGGTTCACAGAAATCAGGTTTACAAAGAGTTATTTTCTTAAGGACAGATTTTTTAAAATTCCATTTCCTTTCCTTTTGCCCATGTCCAACCCCCATATCCTTTTGATTGGACCAGAAAGCTCTGTGGCCAAGCTTTTCTTGGATCGCATGAATCAAGATCAATAAATATCTGTTCTGGAGCATGACTTGCCCTGGCGCCTCTCTACATTCTGGAATAAGGGCCCTGATTTGGGGCAGTTGTGCAGTGTTGGCACGTCAGCTCTTCTGCTGCACATTTCTGTGTCGTATACAGTGTGGGCCCACCAGACTGCCTGCACCCAGAGAAGAAAGGTCCTTCCCAGGGGAAATGTACATAGAGGCACCCTCCCTGGAGTCTTGCCTGTCTCAGGTGTGGGGACAAGGAAAAGGTTCTATTAGTCTGGGATTTCCACAGCATGATTTTGGGTGGTTCATGAGATGTTCAGGCGCCACTACACACATGATCTCTTTAAGTACCAGCACAATTCCATGAAAGAGTATGGAGTGGTCTCTACTCCTTGTTGTCTTTGCTCCAGGATCTCTCTTTAAGGGACTTTGATCAGGTATTCGCCCCTACTGTTCCATCAAAATCTCTCCAATGACCATCAGCTTGTCAAATCCAACAGTGAATTCTTTGTCTTCATCTGGCTCCACCTTTCAGCAACAGTTGTCAGTGATTACTCCATCCTTCTATACTTTCTACTCCTTATGCTTCCATAGAGCAAGAGAGGGCCAAGTGGTCTGCTTTCCTTCATCAGGCATCTATGACCGCTCACCTCCTAGGTAATAACATCTGGGCCTATAACTTCAAACACCATTGATGCAATTAACACCCCTACATCAATCATTTCAGTTCCAACCTCTCCACACTGGCCTAGTTCGAATTATCATTCAAATGTCTATTTAGGATTAATATATCCAAAACTCAGTATGTTCAAATCATAATTTGATTCATTTCTCTTCTTTTGCCACAAAACATTGCCCTGCATAAAATGCACACTCCACTCTATTCTCTTTCTTTGCTATATTTTCTTCCTACAATTAGATTTTTCATTTATTTACTTGTTCCTTGTCTATCATCCCTATTAGATTTTTAACTCTACAAGAGACACTTCCTTTACCTTATATTTAATGCTGTATTCTTAGTCCTGTGGACCATCCATTCAGGCACCCAATAAATATTTAATGAATGAATGAGTGAATAAAATAACACTGGATTTTGTAATATGAATGTTATTCTCTTTCCAAATTTCTTTCAATCCGTAAAATCATGTCTGTAACACTATTCTAACACATGATAATTTCCCTTTTTAACAAAGAGAGAATAGTTTCACTCTGAGAAACCTGGCGAAACAGTATCCTTTTAGAATTTAATAAACTTGTTTTATTTTCATTGTCTTTTTAATATAGCTCCCTACCATGTATATGACTGGTATTAATAATTCTATATTTATACTGTGATATAAAGTTTCCTTTTAAATTTTATTTCTTTAGGCAATATGAGTGAATCAATTTAAAGAAAATATTAAGTAAATAATAGAAGATTAGACACTGGCATGGCTGGTAAGGGAGAGATATCTGCTTAACTTCCTAGCCACAGTGTCACTGACCAGAACCACAGGAAGTGAGGCAAGTATCTTCTCATCATGGGACTGGGGTTAGGGGGGTACTTCATTGGGAAGGAGGGGATCAACCTCGAAGGGAAGTTTGGTGGGCCCAGACTGTACACAATGCACCTGTACAGCAGAAGAGGCAATAGACCAGGGCTGTCTAGCTGACCACAACCAGGGCCCTTATACCAGAATGCAGAGAGGACCCGGGGCAAGTCATCTCTTTGGGAGATTCTAGATAGTGGCTGTCTCCTCTCAACTTCTCTTGGGATGTGTCGGACTTTATTTTCCTGTCAGGGTGTTATGAAAAGGAATTTGCACATGGCCAGAGTGAATGGCTCAAAAACATTCTGAGAAGATTCTGGGAAGGAGGAAAGGAAGGTAAAAGAAAAAGAAGAAGCAGGACAGAAAGTGAGGACTATATTAAGCATTTACTGCTTATCATGCCTTGTAAATTATCTCGATTAATTTACTCTGAATATTTGGTATCTGGTAGACACCAAGGCATGAATGTCTAATTACTTCATTTTCTGCTCTGGGACCAGGTCTTTGGTGATGAAGCCAGACGTCGTCTCTCCTGGCATGAAACCTCTTCTCTCTGCAGACTTCTCTCTGAGACTGGGAGCTACATAAGGCTGGGACTTTGGTTCACCTTAGGCCACATGTTGGCATCCCCAGAACCTCATGAATGCTCAGTTGCCCAAAAGTCCTTGCTGAATAAATGCAGTAAAACTAAAAGTGACGCAAAACGACTCTGAAAATATTAAGTCCTCATTAATAATTCTAAGACAAGGTGATACAGGAGCACTTCAATAAATGTGTGGAGTGAATGAATGAATCAGCTTAAAGAAAATGCTGTGAAGTGAAGGCTGAAGCTGGGATGCTGAGTGAGAGAGGTCTGGGTTTCTCTATTCTCCACTCAGAATATTTATTTACTAGGGTTTCCCACCTTTCCAACTGTTGGAGGTGAATGGCACAGAAATTTTACAACGAGATATCCTGCATTGTACTAAAGGTTCAATGGGTTAGAAAAGGTTTGAACCATCAGGAGATCTGTGTTTTTATATGATGATCAGAGTGGCAGACCTGGGACTTGCCAAGGCAGGAAGCATTGCGAGATGTGAGATGGTTGGTGTTGGCTTTTGACTAATTATAGTGTCATTTGTGGCAGGGGCATACATGGTGCGTGGGGCTGGCAGCCACTCTCCAGGGCTAAAGCTCCCATACCAGTTAACTTCTCTTATGAGGGTGTTCTGAATAGAGAGAAATGTCTCCTGTCAAAGGGAAATTATTCTGGCATTAGTTAACAAAGACAAAGAAAACTCTATTTAGGATTATTGCAATAGGGTTGAGAACTCAAATAAAAACATGGGCAAGTGAGGATTAATAGTGAGAAGGATGAAGAGGAGAATAGAAAATTACATAGAGAAACTTGATTATAAAGGGTGGGGGAAGAGAAGCTTAATTGGACATCAAGTGTGGGAGGATTCTCAGTAAACTTGTTAAGCAAAATTGTTTGCCAGAACTTAGCTAGGGGCATGGGTTGAGCTTGTGGATGGAAAGAAACAATATTTTTAAGTATAGTACTGTGAAAAGTCACTTTTATGTCTCTCAAATCCCCAGGGATATAAGCTAGGTCTATAGGTTAAAGGAAGGATCTCGAAGAAATTATAAATAAGTGCTGAGCCCTAGGGACCCTGGTATGTAGCTTAATCCAGATGCTTTACATGAGGAGGAAGATAGTATCCCTCTCAAATTCCAGCTCATGAGATCTCAGTTTGTAGCAGGCACTGCTACCTGGAAAGTAAAGCAACGGCTAGAGCCAAAGATCTGGAAAGGGGATGTCAGCTCTAGAACTGTGTGGGATATACAAAGTAGAAGATGAGGGCTCTGGTGGACCCTCAAGAGATACCCTCTGGGCCCATGGATGGAATGAAAGTGTTTGGAGAGGGTGGTGATAGACCTTCTGGAATTCTGTGACTTGGGCTAGAGCTAGAGAGTACTGAGCTGAGGTCTTTGCGGGCTCATTTCTTGGTCAGACTCCCCAGGCTGGATTGGGCATGTGGGGCTTGGCGAACATCACTATGGCCCTGGAGAGTGATAACCAACTGGCAGGATGATGGCCAAGGCCCAACTCCATTTTCATCATTAATGAAAGAGTGTGTTACTTTCACCGGACTGGCCATCCTGTGGCATCAGTGTGGATGAATGCTTTACTTTTCACACGAATGTTTGAAAAAGGTAAGGTTTCATGACATTTCTGCCCAGGTATTCCTCTTCTGGGAACTTAGCCAAAGTAAATACTATTAAACAGAAAACAAGCTTTATACACAAAGATGTTTATTGCAAAGGTACTTATGCTGGTGTAAAATTGCAAAAATAATCTAAATGTTCCACTACAGGGGATGGTGATTAAGTAAGTTCTTTCATAGTCCACTCTGAAATATTTATTCAGTCATTAAAAATGACGATTTCACATTCTATAACAATATGAAGAAATATTTAAAATCAGTGAAAAAGTGGGAAACAGAATTCATATATGTTATGTTTGCATCTATATACAAGTAAGAAAAAGCAAAATCTCATGCCTTCAGAATTCTAATAAATTTTGATATTCCTCTGTTAACCAGAAAACCTAACTGTCCCAAATATCCTCACCCTAGATAATTCTCTATAAGTTTGCACTGCTGTATGGTTCAGGTCATTCCAACATGTCAGCTAGACACCTGGGGAGTAGAGATGGATGCATGCACTAAGTGTCTCTGACAGGCTCCATTAGTCAGTATGGTGAGGCTGTACTGCAGTAACAACCAAGGTTACAGGATCACAGTTGATAACTGGGGACTCTGTTCCTCACTGTTCTCACTCAGAATACAGGCTGACAGCCTCCCCTACTATAGTGCAGATTTTAGACAGCTGGGAACTGTATGGGTTGCTCCCCACAATTAAACACTCCATCCCAGAAGTAACCACATCACTTCCACTCACACCCCATGGTACAGAAGTAGTCCTGTGACCCTCTCTCCCACAGGAAGGTCAGCCTTCTCTGTGCTATGAAAGAGACTAGCTGCCTCTGAACAGCACCACTGGCCACCACAAGGGCCTTCTATGAGCCCAAGTACCACCATTAGATCCCTTGGGAAAGTTTCTTGGAGCTGATGGCTCAGCGTTGCCCCTCCTAATTTGACTACCACCTAAGAAAGGCAACATCAGACATTCAGTCTCAGAAACCAATGACTTCTTACTACTCATTTTTTTTCTTTTTCAAACTTCAAAATGAAAATATTTACCTTCTACAAAATTATTCATCCTTGGGCACTTTACAGAATGGGCAGCATTTTCATACTCACACTGCCTGAGGCCATGACTGACACAGAGCTACCTGGGGTTTATGCCCAGATGAGCTCTTCATCACAGTGTACTCTCCCTCCAGATTTAACTCTCCATCTGTGGGGATGCCGTATTCTTCAGAGAAAAAGTTCTAATCAGAGGTTGTGAAGATTAATTCACTGAGTACCGTTTCATCATTGGCACTACTGAAATGAAAGCATTTAAAAATAAATGAATAAGTAAAACAGAAGATGACAATGTTTGTTGTAACAAAAGCACAGGAGCCACTGGGAAAATCACAAGTCTCTCTCTCTTTCTCTCTCTCTCTCTCTCTCTCTCTCTCTCTCTCTCTCTCTCTCTCTCTCTGATTGCTCCTATCTCTGTCTTATAACCTTGTTTCATCTTTGTGTTGTAAGGGTGATGGTTAATTTTTTTCCTGTCAGACTTGCTTAATCTGAGATACATCTCTGCTTATTTGAGGTGCCAGACTTAGCTCAAACCTTACTTCACAGGCTTGAGTAGAGCTATCAATTGGAGAAGGCTGGAAGAAGATACATTAGTTTTTGAGTGCTGCATAACAAATTACCACAAGCTTAGTGGCTTAACACAACACAAATGTCTCATCTCACAGTTCCTGGGGTCAAGAGTCCTGGCACAGTTTGCTGGGGTCCTCTGCCCATGGTCTCACCGGGATGAAATCACAGTGTCAGCCAGCTACATTCTCATCCGGGGCACACTCAATTTGTTAGCATTATTTAGGGCCTTGTGTTTACGACATTTAGGTTCCCTTTTCCCTCAGGGGCTATGAACTAGAGGCTACTCTCAGTCCTAGAGATTGGACAGTTCCTTGACAAGGTCCCCAACATGGGCATGACTATTTGCTTTCTTCCAGGCCAAAAAGAGGGCTGCTGCCATCTGTCTCCTTCAAGACTCACCTGGTATGGTCAGGCCCACCAGGGTATTTCCCTTTTCACTATATGAAATTCACCCTATTAGGGAACTTAGTCATTCTGCACAATATGGCTTCATAGTCTTGGGTCCTGCCCACACTCAAGGGGAGAAAATTATAAAAGGCATGTACTCTCTGGGGCAGGAATCTCTAAAGTCTGCCCATGACAGGGCCTGCTTCTCCGTTATTATTGGATTCAGTGCACAGCTAGAGGGAGCCTCCAGGCAGGGCACACTGAACTGTCCTGGACACAGAGAACAACCACGTTTTGCTTGGAGAGTTCTTGATTCTCGTATGCCAGCCCATAATCAGAAGGCGCCCTGCTTCCTTCTGCAGAGCAGAGAATGGAAGCCACAGGAGACACTTGCAATTTGCAGGCACTGCCTTTCTTTCTCTGTGTGGCTTCCAAAGGAAATGTGGGAGGGCCAGGGAAGCCCTGGGGAAGGACAGGGCCCTTGGAGCATGGCAATGCCACACACAGAGGTCCAGCAGACCTTACACCCCTAGGGCAGTCATACTATTTTTTCTCACCAGTCACGGGAAGCAGAGGCAGTGAGGGGTGGGAAAATGATAGCAGCTGTGCATGGGGCCTTGGCTGACAGTTGGTCACATAAGGGGTGCCAGAGACCTCCCCTCCTTTTTGGAAACAGACTCTCTGGCCTCTGGCCATTTCTCTGGCAGCTGGGAACCCATGTGAGAGGCAACACTGAGTCCCAAGAACTGTACTGGGATTGGAGCTGGTGGCCTTGGAATCCAGTCCTGCTCTTTTATTGACTGTTGATCTGTGCAAGTAACTCAACTTCTTTGAGCTGGTTTCCAGCTCCATAGATGAGGGTAGGTGAAGGATAGAGTGAGGTCCCTTAGAGAAGGCAGCTTTTTAGCCCACCTTGTACTGCTAGTGCAGTCTCCACTGCCAGCCAGCCATGTGGCTATGCCAAACCCAGAGCCTGAGCCATAAGTCAGGTCTGATAAGTCAAGGCTGTATTCAGGGCCTCAGTTTTCTTATCTCAAACTAAGGAAATTTGACTGGTCCTAAAATATGCACTATACTGTCTGAGATCTAGGGCTAGGCCTCTCTCACTCTGGGATAGCCTGCTGTAATTTTAATCATCTTTTTTTAAATGAAATTATCTAGTATTTGGTAGGTACCAAAGGTTTAATTTACTTAGTGAAACCAGGTTGAATACAATAGGCTCTAGGGAAAACCTCAAGTTGGATAAATCTGTCAATCTAGATTGGGTAGTATGTGTATTTGAAGAGTCTATCACTGAAGACAATACTCCAACCCAAGCAGATGCCTTAGCTTAACCCTCCAGGGATGAAATGCTTGTTGCCCAGAATCTTTATCTCAGTTACTGTTGGGTAGTTCTGCCCTAAGCTTAAGTCAGCCTCCCAGTCATTCTTTGGAGAGTTTGAGGAGGCTGTGTGTGGCAAGTGCCAGCTTGGGGCTGTAGGGCAGATGCAGTTGTGCTGTGATGCCAGACCTGTGATTCTGAAACCCTGCCCTAGGTCTACCACTTGCCTTTCCAGAGCCTCAGCTTCCTCCTCTGAAAAATTAAGCCAATACATTTCATTTATCTTGGGTAAAGTGAGACTGAATGAATCTTAAATGGACAGTTTACAGGGTATTATGGTCCCCTAAAATCCATATGCTGAAGCCCCAACCTCCAAGACCTCAGAATATGACTGTATTTGGAGATAGAACTTTTAAAGAAGTAATGAAGGTAAAATAAGGTCATTAGGGCAGGCCCTAATCCAGCATGACTGGTGTCCTTATAAGAAGGGGAGGTCAGGATATAGACACACACAGAGGAAAACCCATATGAGGACACAGGGAGAAGATGACAAGGAAAGAGGCATCAGAAGAAGTCAACTGGGTTGCCACATTGATCTTGGACCTTTGGCTTCCAGAATTGTGAGACAATAATGTCTGTTGTTTAAGCCCCACAGACTATGGTATTTTGTTATCACAAACCCTGCTGACCAATCCACAAGGGAAGATGTGTTTTGCATTAGGCAGAGAGGGGAAAGCCCAAGTTGGCTGGAGCTCCACCTCTGCAGCACCTCCCACAGCTAGTTCCTGTCCGCCACCTTTGTGGCCCACTGCCCACTGTGCCCAGGCCCACCCTGTGGCCTGCAGCACCACGTGTCCAGCACAGGAGTCCTGGCCTCGGGCAAGGTAGCTGACAGCATGCCATAACAAACTTGTTTTGATTGCAGGCGGCTCTGTTGAGAGGCTGTAAACTCTGCCAACTCGTCTAACATGATTCCGCGAGAACTGTTGACTCTAAATTACAAGGACTTAATTTTTCCAACCACAGCTAGGCAGTAAATGACTCTCTGAAATGACAGATGGAAAGTTCGGTTAATATGTTTATCTTCGGGATCTAAGCCCTGCCTCCCCCACCACAGCTCAATCCTGCCAGCCCAGAGAAGGGAGGGTGAAGTTTGTTGTCCCCAAACACCAGCCCACTACCCAGGCTTAGACCCCAAACCTGATCTGAATATGGGGTGGCTTCCTAGGCTTCACTCTGCACAGCCAATTAGGCCATCTCCTCAGAAAATCAAGTGAGCTGTCCTAATGAGACAATGACCTGGCTTTGTTCCCTACATGGCAAATAAAATGGTCTCTTCAGCTGGGTCACCCATAGAATAGTAATTCAAAACTCTCTCCACTAGCCTCTAAGGATATACTAGGAAAACTGTGGTAATTATAACAGCTAAAATATACATAGCGTTTTCTATGGATCTGACACTGTACCACACTAGGATATAGGTATTACTATTCTAATATTATTATTGATGAAGCTGAGGTACAGAGAAAGTAAGCCATCTGCTCAAGGTCACACAGCTAGTTAGAAGCAGAGTTGGAATTTCAGTATGGGTAGGTTGGTTCCTAATTCATGCTCTTGACCAACTCTGCACTGTCCCCAAGGAGATTTACTGTGAGAAAGTGCTAAGGGAAGGATCCTGGCATGTCCGTCACCACTTGCCTCTGGGTCCCCTGCCTCCCTATAGACATCAGTATGGTAAGCTTGAGCCTGCCTGGGCAGGGTGCCAGCTCACACCTTAGCAACTCACCCTTGGGGCACACTTCCCACCTTCCTCCATCACTCTCACCTTTAGTTCTCCAGGACCACCCACACCTCTACTGTCCTGGGATCCCTGCCCACCAGCCCCCAAGTGATTTCACTGTTTAGAGGTAGTGGCCATCATCACCAGAGTGAGCATCCTCTCCAAGACCTCTGCTCCCAGGAAAGGACTCTAGGCCATCACCAAAGGCCCACCGTTTTGCTAGCTGCTACCCAGATAGTTTTCAGGCTTAGCCTGTTAGACACTGGGCCAGCCCCTGGTACAAGGAGCTAGAGCCACAGAGAGGATTTGAAGACAGTTCTGCCTTAATGGGAAGAGAGATAAGACATGATCATTACAGTTCTTGATGGCGTGAGCCCCAAACATGTCAGAGCCTAGAGCATAGGTAGGACCCTGAAGCCTTGTGAAGAGAGGCTTCCTTGCCAAGGTCCCGCATGGGCAGAGTCTTCCGAAAGGTTAGGTAAAGGGAATTAACAAGAGTCACAACAGAGGAACAGTTTGAGCTAGAAAAAGCAGGAGAAATGGTATCACATTTTGTGTGTATGTAAGCCCAAAAGAGTGGAGTTCCAGGGCATGACAGGGAGACTGGCAGCACTGACAGACTGACAGACAGACAGATGGACAAGGCTCAAAAGAATGACAAAAGCCCAACTGCATGGCTGCTGTGAAGGTTGTATGTGCACATTTAAGGAGTGTGGGCCTCTTCCTTTAAGGGATGCATACATTTTCTGTGTGTAGTAAAATACACATAACATAAAATTTACCATTTTAACCATTTTTAAATGTGCAGTTCAGTGGCATTGAATGCATTCATATCATTGTTCAACCATCCCTGCCACTCAGCCCCAGAACTTTTACAGCATCCCAAACTGAAACTATGTACCCACAACAGCTCTTCATCCCCCTCCTCCCAGCCCCTGGTCACTATCATTCTCCTTTCTGTCACTACACATGTGATGGCTCTAGGTAAGGGGACTCGATCTCAACTCAGGAAGTGTGACATGGGGCTTGTTTAGCTAGTTTCTGTAGCTGCAGAACAGAAGTTGTATTAGGGAAAAATCTCAACGGCAGCTGTCACAGAGTTCAAGTAGAATACAAAGGCTGCTTGCACTGAAGCAATGGCCACCAGAAGATGGCCAACCCGGAGGTCAGGAGACCTGGGTTTGAATTTCATCTCAAGTATTTAGAGCTTTGCGGCCGCAGGCCAGTTCTCAGTCTCTGTGGGCTCATACATGAAATGGAGATGACAATACTTTGTGGCAATGTGGATAATAAACAATTGTTATTTATTGTTCTCTGTCCAGTGTCAGGTATATACCAAATGTTTTACATGATCCATCTCAGATCAGCTTCAGGCCATACAGAGTGAGTAACTCTAGGGAACTAAGGTTTATTGAGGTTCAGGGCTTATAGCCCAGGATTTGTAGCTGAGAAAACCTTAACCCAAGACCCAACACAGAGGGGTTGCTCATAAATGTGAGTTTACTTACAATCTCTCTATAAATGTAAATCAACCATTATGTTGAATTTCTCACATGAATGCACAAATAAGTCATTTGAGTAAATGGCACTTTCAACTCTTGGAGTTGCCCTAGAGTTCAAAGCAAAGTGGCCCCAACACAGATTGGTTTCAGCACAGCCATGTTCCCTGAAGGAGGCCCTGGCTTCTGTTGAAAGGCAGAGAGAGCCCCAAGGCCCTGACAGCTCCTCAGAAAGTCTGTGCAGAGGCCTTTGCCTGAGGCTGTCCAGGCTTGCTACTTACATATGGGAAGCAGCAGAGCCCACGGAAAGCACCTGGGGACAGGAACATCATTTGTTGAGCTTCCCCAGAAACCAGTCCTGAGTTATCTCAGGGAAGTAACAAAGTAGGAAAGGCCCATATGAGAGGAGGCTATGTCCAACCTGCTGAAGAGGAAATGGTACTACCCCCATGGGACCCAAGAGCCAGAGTGCCTGGAGCCAGGAGGTCATTCAGTGAGTCCAGGTTGCAGGATTCTTCCCTGGAGCTTGGCCAGGCATTCCAGGCATGCCGTTATCATAAGATAGAAAATGGGCTGAGACAGGTGCTCTATTCTCCAATACTTAGACTCCCATAAGAAAATGCAGGGAACACCCTTCTCTCTCCCTCTCGTTCTCTGCAATGTCCCACTGCCGAGTTGCACCTTCTCAGCCTAGTATGAAGGCATTTTGTGATTGCATCCAGTTGTATTCATTTCTCCTCACGTACACTAAGAGCTTGAGAACAGGGAAAGGTCAATTCCCTCTCTACCCCAAGTCTGTGCTTATTAGTGGGCTGTGCCCTTTACTTAAAACTCTTTCATTTTCTTCTGCAAACCAAATTCTACTCAAAAACAACTCAATGCTCTTATTCTGATGCCTTCTGGGATTCTCCCCAACAGATGGTCTTCTACCTGTTTCTTCTACCCCCCAAGCCCTGTACTGGATTCTACCTGTAGTGTTACCCTTCCACATTTGTCTACATGTCTGGTATTTGCTAAGTTGGCAAGGTCTGTGCCACAGTTTCCATTGCTATAGTGGCCAGCATGGACTGATACAGGTTGGTGCCAGGGCAGGCTGCTTGTCCAAATTAAGCAAGGTGTTCCAGTCATCTTTCTGGATAAAAAACCATCACAAATGTGGTAGCATATAACCATCATTTTATTATACTCATGGATGCTGTGGGTCTGGAATTGAGTCACAATGCAGTAGAATAACTTGTATCTTCTCCATGAGATCTGTGATCACTGCTGTGAAGCCAAAGACAGAGTGACTCGATGGCAGGAAGCTGGAATCATCTGGAGACGTTTTCACTCTGCCCTACATGCGGTCTCTCCATATCCTCTTGACTTTCTCACAAGGTGGTATCCTCAGGATAGTCAGACTTCCCACATGGCAGCTCAGGCCTCCAATGCTCGTGTTCCAGTGATAAGGAGAAAATTATATTGCTTCTGCCAGCCCCCTTTTCATTCTTTCTTTTTTGTAAGGCCATCGAGAGAAGACATAGACCCTATTGGTCCATGTGAGGGTGACAAAGTCACATTGCAGAAGAGCATGCAGGATGGATAACATTGTTGCACCCTTCTTTGGAAAATATAATCTGCCACAAAATGAATAACAGAGAAATTGAAATATTAATATTCAACTGAAAGTTTCTTCTCTTTCCCTCTGGAGAATTTGTCCACCCCCCTCACTCTCCAAAATCAGGTTTTCAGCACAGGGAAGAAGTCAAGGGCCAATAGGTTTATGCAGTTGAGCTCATTCATGGCTCAAGAAATATGTATGCTTGCACAAAACTCCTTTGCAAGCACATATCCTCGTGCATATTTAAAACATAACAACTCAGATCCTGTGACAAAAAAAAAAAAAATTCTTTCATCTTTCTACAGGGTAGTTTTCAGAATCAGACTTTCTTGAACTAAGTTTGAAAACTAAAAGAAGAACATTAGGTCCTAATCTCCATTAACAAATTCCTTCTAACCAAGAGCTTCCAGGTTCCACTTTGTTCATTTCTGTAGGAATTTGGACAAGCTAAAAGAGACACTGTTGTCCAACTTAGGATCTCCATCTTATCCAGTTGGAATGAATGTCAGATTGAAAGGAGGAGGGGTAGAGATAATTTCCTCAAAGGCATGTACTATGAGGGAAGGAACAGAAAATAATGTATCAGAATAAATACAATGCTGGATGTTAAAATGTGCATTTGTTTACTGAACAATGTTAAAGAAATTTAAAATGCAATTGGTCGTATCTCTTTAATTAGAGATGAAACCAGGGGTTTGGGGGGTATTGAGGTTAGCTGAAAACAGGGCTGCACTGACCTCAGTATAAACAGAGGGAAAGTTAGTGTGAGCACCAAAATAAGCAGTTGATTATTTTTCTTTAAATGTAAATAATATTTTTGGCCAGTAGAGAGCTGAGGACAGGCTAAAACTGCCTTTTCTGCCTTCAGCAAATAAAACCTTTTCAAGACACAGGGTAGATTCACCACCAGTTTAGTCTCTTTTCAAAGTCATGTGACTTATTTGAGCCTACGATGCCATTTAAACTGGTCTAAAACCTTCGGGTAACATCTGGAAGGAATGTATATCAACAAATGCCAAAAATAACTTTTAAATATCAGTCCTCTGGAATAAGCAACTGGGAGGGGGCATTCTTAAGAAGCGATGGAAAGATCAAACTCATTTTACTGGTTTGGAGAGCAGCCTAACTAATGCACCCTGGAATGCTGATGTAATGTGATTGAGACATTCCCTCAACTCTGCCCCATCACTGTCAGCAAATTAGCCTGCAAAAGACATGAGGGTATCGCTCGTCTATGAGCATGCCCATGGTAATCAGGCAAGTCCTTGGCTTTTCTGGGTTTCTTCAGGAATCAGTATTGCCATCTAAGTCAGCCAATAGAACTTAAAAAGAGGTAGTCCAGAGAAACATGGTGTCTAGGAAGCTGACTAAACATCCAGCCTGGTCTGCTCTCAGTAGATCTTCTTCCAGAAGCTCTGTTAACCCATCCTTCAGCCTATACTCAAATAGTCTGCCTAGACGAGGAACACATTGCCTCCTAAAATCTCCTACTCCATTAGGAGTCTTTGTTGGGCAGCTTTTCCTAGCACTAAGTTGAAATATCAGCCCTCTCCAAGCAGTCACAGAACAAAATTAAAGATGTGGAACAAAATTAAAGAAAGAAATACCAAGCCAAGCTCATTCTCACTTGTACCCTGTGGTCACACAGTGCTCCCTGGACCTTTATAGGAGGAACCCAAGGCAACAAAGCAGAAGGATGAGCATTGTCTGTGGGTCACTTGCCATGTGGATGGTTCTCCACTGAGGTTCCAGAGCTTGCAGGGCCAGCACACGGGGACTGTCTACACAGAGATGCAGGGCAAGGCACAGGGTGCTATGAATATGAGAAGTGAGACCCAGAGGAGTCAGCTGGTGCCATGCTTATTGTAATACATAGAACTGAACCTCAGGAGTGCAAATCCCACAGGACATGGAAAGATTCACCCTACATACTGCTGCTTTGTTGAAGAACAATAAAGTGGATATGCGGGGGGAATTAGGTATGGCCTTTAATTCCTGTTTACTGTGGAGACATGTTTAAAATATTCACTTTCTCTGTATGGATGTTGCTCTGACTTTGTAGAAATGGAGGTCATTGCAGTATTGGCAGATGAGTGATACAACCTGAATTACTTGTGAGAGGGTCACTCTGCATGCTAGTGGAAATTCAAAGTATGCCTCAAATGTAAAACTATTGAAATCCACAACTTTACTTGTCTGCTTATTTGTTCTTTTGTTCAGTAAATATTTATAGAAGACCTACTATGCATTGAATGTTATCTGTCCTTAGAATTGGGGACAGGCCAGGGAATAAAGAAAACATGTCCTTATCATCCTGAGGCTCAGCATCCTGAAGAAGAAATAAACAAATGGTGATGAATTTTATGAAGACGAATGTCAGGCTGAGGGGCAAGGAGGGGAGAGTGAATGGGGAAGGCCCTTTTACAGAGGATGGTCAACTAGGGAGATGCTGGGAGAAGCGCATTTTGGCAGTTCTAGTCAGAGGGATTTCTAGTGCAGAAGACCTGTGGCAGGAACATGCTGGGCTGTCAAGGTGCAGTAGTAAAGAAACCTGTTGCTCTGGAGGAGAGTGAGCAAGAGGGAAGATGATGGGTGAGACAGCTGGACAAATAGCGAAACTCTGATTATGTCTCTGATTTTGTAAGATAGGGGCCATTGGAGAGTCCTGGCAGAAGAGCCAATGGCTTGGCTTGCATTGTGAGAAAATTACTCTGTATTTTCAGAGAAAAACTGAGGTTAGGGGAGCAGCAGGGGAAATGGGAGTCTATTGCAATAATCCAAGCACGTGATGGTGGCCCAGACCAGGCCATCTTTAGCTTCGAGAGCCCATGATGGTGATTATGTCTAACTGAGCATATTGTCACCTGAATACAATCAGAGTTATCTTAAGGAAGGTGAAAAAGGATACAGGCTAGGCAGCTTCAGGGCCCGTCATCACTCCTACGTGCCTTCAGTTCCAGATTTGGGTCTTTAATACTATTTTACACCAAAAGGCATAAGAACTTTTGTCCTCAACTCTTGGGGTAGAAAAAGTATTAATGAGTATGGAAGATACTGTTAATAATGATAAATGACAGTAAGGTTGCTATTGAAAGGAAAAAGGAGGCATTTTGAAAAGATTCCATCGACTAAGCAGAGCTTGAAAAAGGAAATAATTCTAAAGGTTACCTAAAATGAGTTGATTTTGTGGAAGATCTTGAATTCGCAACAATATGTAAAAGAGATAAATTAATATAATGTGTGCAAAACAAGAATATGTATATTAGGATGTGTTTAATTTTATTGCTTTTAAGAAGTAGAAGAATATGTTTGTATTTATTTTTTTCAATGAAGCATATATCTACAAAGGATAGTGTTGTATTTCTCACTATCCCTGTAGATAAGAAGAAAATAAGCAGAGGGAACTATAAACAAACTAAAATAATCCCTCAAACATAGTTACTGTATAATCTAACAAGCAGGTGGAGGGCAAGTCAAGCAGTCGATTGTCCTCATGGTCCTGCACAGAAAACAATTACACAGAGTATCTCACAGTGTTCCAGGATGATTAATTAGCCAATGTTGCACATATGCCATCTCTCATCTCCTTGTAGATGGAACCTTGAGATGACCCTACTAATTATAATGCAATATTGATAAGTCATGCATAAGTTTCCAATTAATATTTATAGACTAGGCCAATTTATCATAATGACAGGACAATAGTTTAGGTATTACCAGCCATAAGAAACTTTTAGAAATACATCATTTCTGGGAAACGTACCAAGTCTCAAAAAATTAAATCTTCGAATTTAGATTTTAAAAGGCAGAGGCTTAAACGTCTGGATATAACAACTAGAATTTCATTATCAAAAGGAACTCAGCCAGTGATTTAGTTAAGATCACTTTAGACTATACGAACTTGTTCTAGATCTGAATCTGTGAACTCTTCACTTCTGAAATGGCATGCATGCACGTTGTTTGGGATCTGATAAGATTATTAATATTCAGTAGAATCACTGAAGCCCAATGTGGTTGTAAAAAATAAAACCTGGGAATATTATAAATAAAGATAAAAATTTCTTTTAAATGCAAGAAATTCATAATTCCATCTAGTAGATTTAAAAAGTGCCTATACATTCTTTTATACTTTCCTTCAAAAACTGCACACTAATTCCCCTCTCTTTAAATGTGAACTCTACTTAGTGACTTGCTTCTTAATGAATAAATGCTACTGCAGTGATTATGTGTACCATCTGAGACCAGAACATAAAAGACATTCTGATTTTTTACCTATTTTTTCTTTGAAACTTATTCTGGAGAAGCCAGCTGCCATGTTGTGAGTACACTCTAGCAGTTCTATAAAGAGGTACACATGGTGAGGAACTGAGGCCTCTTTCCAAAAGCCAATGGGGAATTGAGGCCTTACATCAACAACCATATGAGTGAGCCATCACACGAGCAAATCTTCCAGCCTCAGTCAAGTCTTCAGATGGTCACAGCCCGGGCAGTCATCTTGACTGTAACCTCAGGTGATGCCCTGAGCCAGCACGACCCAGCTAAGCTATTTCTGACTTCCTGACCCGCAGAAACTGTGAGATAATAAAGGTTTATTGCTGTAAGCCACTAAGTTTTGGAGGTAATTTATAATGTAGTTACAGGTAACTAATACATTGAGACAGGGAAAAAGGGCACTGGAGGGTCTTGTTCTGACAATTTAGTGTTTTGGCCCAGAGGAGGCACATTTAACTTTTCTCTCAGGCCATTAGCCAGAAATGGCCAAAGAATCATGCCAAGTTGCAAGGGCCAGGGAGTCTTGTTATGTGTGTGGGCAGGGAAGGGACTCAGATATGGGAAACTATGGTAAGCCTCCACTACAAAGCATTTCAGATAAGACATTAAAGAGCATCTGATATATTTGACCTGTGCTTTTAATTAATGTTTAGAAAGTTTGATTAAATAGGTTTGTAATAATGTATAAATTTTAAGACACATAAGATAATTATGTCAGTGACAGATTATATTAGAAATGTATAATTAGACAAAAACATTGATTGCAAATATAGGAAAATATTTATTGTTCGTTAAAAATTTTAAGAGTAATAACCTTTTGGTTAAATCTAAGATGTATAAGTACTCTTTCTCTTGCCCAAAAACCCCTTGCACTTTAAAAAATCTGTCAGCCTAGTAAAGACATGTATGAACAAATGTTGACCTGGTACTCATAAAAAAGAAAATGGTAAGTTCTGGAGGACATGACATTGCTTCTTAGAAAATTTCTAAGTGTAATCATTAAATAGGAAACAGTGGCATACTTTGGTAGGTGTGGCCAACAAGGGCTCACCAAGACAAGCCATAACCAACCAACCTTATTTCCTCTTAGGGTGGGCTTCCCTATTACGTTTAGCACAACATACGCAAAGATTTTTTTTTTTTTTTTACCTTTGCCTTACATGATGTTCATAGCTAAAATAAACCTCAAGGAATGTTATTTCTAATCAACCTGATCAGAAGTATTAAGATATATGTCTCATTTCTCTGTAACTGTCCCTCTCTTGCTAAATAACTTGAATAAGACAGAAGCATATAACTAAAAACCGGGGGAGTAGTTAGTCTGGTGAATCATCAAATCATGATTTAAAATAATTTTGTTAGAGTGGGAAATGGTTTGAAGCCAAGATGAAATAGAATATGGTCACTGAGAACCTTTAACTGGTAGACAGGACCACTTTGTCTCTTTACCCATTTCTTTCACAATATGCTTTATGGTCAATAAAGGGATCCAAAATCTTTTCTTTTTCCTTCTTTCCTATCTGACTACAGATAGTTAGAGCCTAGGATTTGTCTTCTGTAGCCACGCTGGCCATCTTGCAGTGTGTGTATGTGCGTGTGTATACCTGCGTCTTCCAGCTTCTTTACCTTTAAATTAATGAGAGAGTTAAGACAGGCTTGCACTATTTCCCAGTTGTCTTCAATAAAGGAGGAAGAGAACTGAGGTCACCCTTCAGCCTGAGAGAACCAAAATGAGTTCTGGTTTAGATCAAAGTTGTCTGGGTTTTGTCAATCTTGGGACACATGCCCAACACTAATAAAGTCTTTTCATTTTTATTTTCCTCTCTTTCTGTCTACAAACCATTGGACAGAACCCTGGAAAGGAAGAGGGGTAAGTCTTAGGCCTCAATTCCCAATAGGTCCAGATGGAATATAAACTCAAAGCATGACATGGTTGCTGGGAAAACTAATGTTATCTTAGGTGGCATTGACAGAATTGTGCAGAGTCCAGAAAAAAAGCAGTGTTAACTTTTTATCTGGCAATGGTCAGATAATAGTAAAATGATGCTTGCTTATGAATTCCACACTAAAAAGTGGTGATGTACAGAGTGGTGATCAAGACAGTGAGAAGTTGGAGGTCACATGAGGGATGCTGGAGGAAACTGAGGCTGTATAACCTAGACTGAAAGGAGCCATATTAGTGACCTCAGGCACTTGGATGGCCATGGGAAAGTGGGTGTGGACAGAGCCAGCTGCATTTAAGGGTAGAGAACTAGACCTGAGAATTGGCCATGCCAGGAAGATAGTTTCAGAGCAAAGAAGAGTCTTCCATTTGAGCTCTCTTCACATGGCATTTTCTAGATAGTGAGACTCCATCTTTGAAAATGGCCAAAGAGAGGCCTGATGGTCATTTTTTAAAGATTAAAGCCAAGGAGAAATTAAACTAGTGGCCTCCAAATTCCTTTCTTATCAAGACTCTGTTCTCCTGGATCTGACTAACCCAAAGACAGAAGCTCACAGGTTAGCCACATGGAACTCTTTTATCTAATGAAGAGAGCTTCAGTCTATATGGTCAACATAATTTTTGTTTGTTTGTTTGTTTATTTCACCCCCGCTTTGTGGAAATATAATAGACAATTAGTTGCTCATATTTATATTGTACAATTTGATGAATTTTTTTCAATTATAATTGGCATACAATAATATTGTTTCAGTTGTACAGCATAGTGATTAGAGCTCAAGTGATTGCCCCCCTAAATCAAGTACTCTTCTTCTTCCTAACATATTTATTACAACGTTAACTATTTTATTTTTGCTACACTTAGTAGCAAAAATCGTCCATTTGTATTTCTTAATCCCTTCGCCCTTTTCACCATCCTCCCAACCCCCTCCTATCTAGTAGACCTCAAAATGTTTTATGTATCTATGAATTTGTTTGCATTTTTGTTGTTGTTGTTGTTATTTATTTTGTTCTTTAGATTTTGCATGTATGTGAAATCCCATGATATTTGTCTTTCTCTATCTGACTTACTTCATTTAGTACAATACCCTCTAAGTCCATCAAGGCAGTATCTTTTTCCAGTCTCTCCTTTTAGTCTCTGTGTGTCTTTTACTCTGAAGTGCGATTTGAATAGGAAACTAACTAGAGAAACTGGGAAGAGATCTGGTAAGATAAGTAAAAGGGAAAGCCAGAGCCAGATCTTCTGGGACTATAAATATTTAAGGAGCATTAGAGCATTATACATATTTCCAAAGTTCCCCCTGAGGCCCTAAATAGGTCTCTTTAACTGTTAAATGAGAAATATTCGACATAAAAGTTTTGGAACTCAGAAGGCTCTGGATAGTGAAATGAATTTAAACTAGACTTTTGAAGTCTTTGTTTTGCTCATAGATTTCTCCTTTGTGACAAAAAGCCAATACCATTGTGTCTGCAAACAAATCACATCTCTACATACAACTGGCTGATTTTATAAACTAGTTCCTTTCTAAGATTCCAAACTAGTCTTATTTTATATGTAGAAACTGAGGTCTCACAGGTTTCAATTAGCTTGAAACGAGTCTTTTGGTCTCTGTATTCTCATCAGGTCATGCCTCGTGATTGTGCAATAGACTTATTTCTTCAAAGAAGAATCCAACGACACTCCCAGGCACCTTGTCAACAGCCCTGGGCTGGAGAGGAAAGGCAGTGCTCTTCTCAGAAGCTCGATTTACAGCAGGGCTCACCCTTTGGCCTAAGACAGCTTTGATCACTGTGAAGTTTCCACAAACACAGAATGAATGAGGAAGAAGATGGTTATGTTTTTAACTTGATCTACACTGATGAGATATAAGGGATATACAGTCTTCAACACAAAAATTTTCTTAGCTCTTCTGGTTCAAATAGCTGTCAGCTTAAAGTAGTTGTATATTTTGTTTGCTTTTTTATCACTTCTGTTCACATAATAAAGATTTGATGGTGATAGTCATTTATGACTTACTTAGTTCAGTAGAGTACACATCCAGAAAGCAGCATTTTTGCCTTCAAAACCCAGTTCTCTGCTTTTGACTTTCTGGCTGTGGTTTTGGGCAAGTTACTTAACCATTACGTGATTCAATTTTCTCATCAGTTAAATAAGTATCATAATAGTATCTACCTTGTAAGGCTATTGTACAATAAAATGTGTTAATATATGCAAAACATTTGGAAAAGTGCTTGGCTTATGGTAAGTATTCAAGAAGTAGTATTTATGTTTTGCTAAGTTCTTAACTGGCAGCCAACCAAATTCCAAAAACTGTGAACAGTCTCTGTGTGCTCAAGTGTTGGGGAGTGGGGAGTGGGGTTAAAATAAGGTAATTCATGGGTTTCCCCTAAAGGCTCTAAAGTCCATCAGAAAAGAAAAAAGAAAAAACTAAATGAAACAACAATCTAAGGATTATTAATAAAAGAAAGTTAAGAATGGGCAATAGATATCAATTAACAAAAAAAGAATGAGCACAACAGCATCTTCTGCAGTCATGATTACCTTTAGATACAGAAATGTTAAGGAAAAGAACTGTTATCAATGGCCAATGATATAAAAATAGATATATGCGAGGGCTTTCTGGCCAGTTTTGTTTTCCTGCTCTAAGTGCTGCACTCTCATCCTGGTCTTGTCTTCCTCCTGTTTCTCAGAAAAAAAAGATTGCCTGTTACCAATTAGGAAAGGCCACAAGAATTTCAGACACCTTAGTCCTGACAGTCCCAGGCCTCTGAACCAAGGCTGGGTGCATGAGGGGAAAAAACAAAACCAAACCCTAATATATTTATGTTACTGTTGAGTGAGTTTGCTTTTTATAGCAAAATGCAAATTCCAATACAGTAATCATGGTTTCTCTGAAAACGGATTAATGTTTCAAAAGTGAAAAAGAAAAAAAAAGAGAATCATGGGAACTGTAGAGTGGTCACTGATCCACCAATTTCTCTCTCTCACTATCCTTTTAAAATGATTTTCAGGGCATGGGAGCTGAAAATAGTGCATGGACAACTTAATATCAAATAATAGTGCTGATATTTTGATCTATTCCCTAGGTAGCCAAAATAATTAAAGAATTTAAGGATAGAGAGATGGTAGATAGATAGATAATAAAGCTAATTAAGAAGTGGAAAATATTGAAAAATCATATATACTTAAAGTAAGAAGAAAGTACCACGAAAAGAGAACAATAAAAACTAAAAACTTTTTAGAGATTACAGATATAATTGCCAGAATAACAATTTCTTTAGGCATTCTAGAAAATAAGGAGGGAGAAATCTCACAGAATATAAGTAAAAGAAAAAAACATATATCTCCAAAATTTGAAAAATAGAAATTTCAGAAAGGGATAATAGAGAAGATGAAGAAAATTAGCAAAGAAATAACTCAAAAATATACATTTTAGGAGGCAAAAGGGAGCAGTTTTTCTTTTTTTTTTTTTTGCACCTTCTCTTTAGCTAAAGAGATGGTGATAAAGCTGAAATACTCATAGTCTGAAACATAAACATACCATAATCATTTTAAGATCATATGATATTAAGAACCACAAGAAAAGTAATTTCTATTAATCCAGAAATCGTTTGTGTAAAAATCTGTTTAAAAGAAATAATTCTAAACCAAGAAAATCTACATATGCAAAAATGTTCTCTGTAATACTAATTATAGCAATAAAAAGTTAGAAACAACTTTAAAATGTTTGATAATGAAGGAATGGGAAAGAAGCCCAAAAGGAAAAAATGCAAGTGGCTAATAAACAGATTACTTTATAGAAGAGATACAAATTACAGTAACAGTTAATTATCAGTTCTGCCCAGCAAATTAGCGGAGGTTTAAAAGAATAATGTCCCGTGTTATCTAAGGTGTAGACAAACACAATTTCATGCTCTATTGGGATAAGTGAGAACTGGCACAGCATTTCTAAAGGATATTTTAAAAAAAAATCTTTATGATAAAATGCATTCATTTACCCTGCAATTTTACTTCTGGATGTTTAACATTAGGGGATAATCTGGTTATCTGATCATACAAATGTGTACTCATAAAGAATTTTAGTAAATAACATTTAAGTGGTAAAAAACTAGAAATGATGCATGTCCTTCAGCAAAGGACTGAGGCACTAGGGAGGGTTACAACATACAACAGTACCAGGAAGATTTCAGCAGCTCTGCATAGGTTCATGGCCATGCTTTATTAAGTTCAAAATTTAAATGATAAAACAGTGTGTCTTGTATGATGTTATTTAGGTGAGTATGCTTTATGTATAAAATGTAAATATGTTTGTTGAAAATGTTTGAAATTATACACACCTTAATTGTAATAGTTGCTATTACAATTGTCGAGGAATTTTTTTCTTTTTAACTTTCAGAATTGTTAGACATATTCTTTAAAGTGCATTGCCATTTTAACAGCCATTTTTCTGGGGGTGAGGGAAGGAAATAAAGAATGTCTCTCCCCACTGCCAGCCTCCCGGCCTCAATAGTATAGAGAACGGAGAACTGAGTCTTCTCTTGGAGCAGGTGTGCTTGTTTTAAAGCCATGATGCTGGATAACTAGGCAGGCATCTCATTAATGCCAGATCATGTGAAGCCTAAGTCATCACTTTTGGACAGTTTCCTCTTATATATGTTTGGGTAATAACCCTGTGTAGGTTCAACTCTCTCATCTACTTATAGGTACTTTTTATAACTGGTTTATCTTGGAGCATTCATCCGGAAATCACATAACTTAAAGTGACACATCTTTTCCTAAGCTTTACTAAAGCTTTTGTGATCGATGTGAGCATTTAGTAACACTTATTTTAGATTGTCCAGCCTAAAATTATTGCTATAAAGTAAAAATTTTGGGCCTTGAAAACACTCTATTAATAATGTAAATCCCAACTTATGTCTTCATTCTTTATTTCTCCAAATATTTTTTTACTTTGTGTTTGTGTTTGACACTGTTAGGAACTGGAGATACAATGAAATTATGGATTGAATTGTATTCCCCCAAAAATTCACATATTGATGATGCAACCCTCAGTACCTCAGAATATGACTTCAGCATCTCTCTATTTGAAAACAGGAACTTTACAGAGGTAACTGAGTTAAGGTGAGATCATTAGAATGGGCCTTAATCCAATGTGCCTGGTGTCCTAATAAAGGGGAAATTTGGAGACAGACATGCACTCAGAGAAAATGCCTTGCAAACATGAGGACAGCCATCCGTCAACCAAGGAGAGGTCTATCTGTTACCGACCCTGCCAACACCTTGATTCTGACTCTTGACCTCCAGAATTTTGAGAGAATACATTTCTGTTGTTTAAGCCAGTAGTCCCCAAACTTTTTGACATCAGCGACTGGTTTTGTGGAAGACAATTTTTCTACGGACCAGAGTAAGGAGATGGTTTTGAGATGATTCAAACACATTACATTTATTGTGCACTTTATTTCTATTATTTTTACATTGTAATATATGATGAAATAATTAGACAACTCGCCATAATGCAGAATCAGTGGGGTCCCTGAGCTTGTTTTTTTTTTGCAACTAGATGGTCTCATCTGGGGGTGATGGGAGACAATGACACCCAAAGAGTGTTGCTCATGTCCAGTCTACTCCATAATCTCGTTTTGGTTGCTGTCACTGCAGGAAACTCAGCTTCACAAAGATAGGATGCTGAAAATGCAAGCGGGCTTTTCAGTGTTTTTGTGGCAATCTCAGGATATTCTGCATTGACTTTAACTCAAAATGTATGCAGATTTGAAGTTGTCTCAAACAAACTTTTAGGGCCACAGTCATTTGTGATTTCAAGCAGTTGGTCCTCTTCTAGCACGGACAAAGTGATTCACCTGGCCTATTCACAAATGAGTCTTTTGTGGTTGGAAAGTAATGCCCAAACTATTTTGAAAGCTGAGACAGGTGATCATGCACCAGGTTGGAGAAAGAAGTCCCTGGCTTAGTCTCTTTCAAAATCTCTGTTAATGTTTGAAATATGCCAAAAATCCCAATGTTCTCTCATCACCTTCATAATTTCAGTTTGGCTTTGAAGGCAGCCACTTTATCTGCCGACTTGAACATAGTTGTAGTTCTCCCTTGAAGTGACAGATTAAGTTGGTTATGCAGGTTGACAAGTTGTGCAACCCATTCTGTGTCACTGAAATGTGTTGCCAGTGGTGACTTTTTCTGAAAGAAATCTCTGGAGTAGCAATCATAACTCATAAACTCTTGCCAGTGACCTACCTTTAGAAAGCCATCTCATTTCTGTGGATAAGAGAAGATGTGTGTACTCTGTATCCATCTCTTCAAAGAGCTGCATAAACAAATATGAGTTAAGAGCATGTATTTAATGTGGTTGATAATTTTAATCACATCCTGCAAAATGCTGTTAAGTTCAGGTGACATTTTTCGGTTAGCGAGCATTCCTCTGGATGACAGAGAGTGCATAGATTCACATTCAGAGGAGACCTCTTTGACTCGAGTAGTGAAACCAGAAAACCATCCAGTCATGGCAGCCACTCCGTCTGTACATATAATGACATGAAATGACTAGTTCAGTTTTCCTGATATGTAATCATTTAAAGACTTGAATAGTTCTGAAGCTGTGATGTTGGTTGGCAATAAAAGTGCACAAAACATATCCTCATATATATCCTCCTGAAAAATATATGACACAAAAATAAGCATTTTTGCCTTGTTATCAATATCACTAGATTCATCAACCTGGATTATATACCACGGTGACTCATTAACACTCTAACAATTTTGCCTCAATAATTATGTCATTAATTCATCTAGGCATGATGCTAGCTGAAAGAGGAACACCTGCCACCTTTGGCACCACAGCCTCTCCTAAAAGTTCATGACAAATGTTCTTAGGAGCAAGCAGGATCAACTCTTCACTAAGAGTAAAGGGCTGCTTAGCTTTAGCAATGTGGTTAATACCAAGAATGATGCTCTCAGCGTAGACACATTTGATGTAGTGGTGGCCTTCGATAATTGCTTCTGTTCTTCATGTTCTTTTTTTTTTTTCTTTGAAAAATTCCAAAGGCGTATCTGTTAATGCAGGGTGCTTAGTTTCCATGTGGTGAAGCAATTTTAAATTTTTGTATCTTCACTGAATAGCCAGTCATCATATATTTTACAAAGTAGACTTGGATAATGTGAATCACCTGTTGCAATGAACCTTCAATTTAAGTATGACTCCTGGTATTTTCTTCTAAATGCAACTTTCTTTTTGGCGACGTTCTTAGAGTCTTCTGCTGTCTCATCACTGGGTCTTCCCCTTTTCAAAGAAGCACTCCAGTGCCATTTGTTATTCATTTTGGCTAGAGTTAACTTGTGAGCTTACCAAAACTGTGACTGAGGCAAGTGCACAGTGCAGGAAAGAGATGCAGATAGAAGTGGTAAATAAAATAACGGGCAGGCCACATGTGGACTAAAATCAGTGTTGGATTCTGACTTAAAGCTTGCCATGAGATGGAACTTAATTGTCACTTGCTATTCACTGATAGAGTTTTGATGACTCTGGAAGCAATTGATTTATTATGGTCTCTGCAGTAAAACCTGCCTGCTAATGTTAATCTGTATTTGCAGTTGCTTCTCAGCACTAGCATCATCGCCTCAGCTACACCTCAGATCATCAGGCATTAGATTCTCATAAGGAGCTTGCAATCTAGATTTCTTGCATGCATAGTTCACAATAGGGTTCGTGCTCCTATCAGAATCTAATGCCTGATGATCTGAGGTGGAACTGAGGAGGTGATGCTAATTCTAGGGATGAAGCTTCGCTTACTTGCCTGCTGCTCAGCTCATGCTGTTCCTAACAGTTCACAGCTGGCACTGGGGGTTGGGGATCCCCGATTTAAGCCACTCAACTTATGGTACTTTGTTACAGCCACTCTAGCAAGGCAGTACAGCTGGTGATCAGATATATGCCTCATCTTCAGGAAGCTTCCTGCACAGCGAGGGAGAAATAGCAACCGAATTGACACATGATGAAAGTTGTCATGGTGTGGGACAGAAAGGATGATCCACTCTTCAGGCAGATGTCATGGCCAAAGAGCTGTCCAGCTTTCCAGAGGGCTCAATTTGGGTTTCAGTCTAGTCATGCTTAAAAATTAAGTTGAGAAAAATGTTATTCCTTGAGGATTGGATGAAGGATTAAGCTAAGCAGTGTAGAACAAGTCCTTCGAATCTTTTTCCCAGGGGCTCTTTTCACATACCTGTGCTTCACAGATAAAGCACAATCAAGCTAAACCAAAGATGGCCTGGAAAATGCCTAGTTGATGGCCCTGTGAGGATGCTGGTAAAGGATGCTGTCCCCTGCCCTGCACAATGAGTTCCAGTTTGGGAGACCACAGGCATGTGGGTTTGAAGTCTCAACAGCATATACTAAAGTGTGCCTTCTGGGTAGATGTCATGTTCTGTTTATATTAAGGCACTGTAAATAATGTCATGTGATCATGTTTTCCTCTTCCTGTGGCCTGCTTGGAACCTCAGAAATGCCTTTAAGACCCCTCTAGAAAATGTACAAGACCTTGAAGTTCACATTTCATGCTTTATTTTATTATTTTTACCACCTTATCCTACATCAACTCAAATTTCAACCCATATCAATTTCATAAACACCCCCAATAAGTGCTTATGTGAAGAAGGGCATGGATATTTCTTGATGTGAAGAGGGATGTTTATTGTTTATGTTAAGAGGAGCATGGATATTTAAAATTAAATAGACAATTTAATTGACTATAGAAACCAAGATATTTTGTTCAGTTATTAAAAATGACATAATATTGTAGATAAATATTTATATTTGTTCATAGTTGATATTTTGTTTAGTTGATATTAAGAAAAGAAAAGCCTAGAGTCCATTTGTCTTTTTAGCTATGTCCCCTTCAGTTTTGGATGTAAAACGAACTGGAAGCAGCTCCAGGAGCACCTGAGAATAATTCTGGAGCCATTCTAAGGAACAGAACCAGGCTGCAAGCCCAGAGCAGGGGCATCTGGTAAAATGTTTCCTAACCCCCAAAGTCTCATCTTATTATAGAAGCAGACTCTTCACAGTGCAGGATCTCAATGTCTAAGTCAGGCCGATGGACTTGCAAACTAGAAGGACAAGTTAGTTGCCCCAATTCCCATCTTGAGATACAATGATAAGACAAAGGCAGGGTAACTGAAATAGAAGCTTCCACCAGAAAAGGGTGAAAGGCACATCACAACTGCTGGAATAAGTCTGGGCTCCTGCAACCCACCTGCTGTAGGACAAGGATCTTCCCTGATTAGAAGCTGGTTTTCTTCCTGGGAAGTGTCTCCCAGTTCACTATTCTCACATAATCTTGGATCCACTTTTTTTGACACCCTTCCTTTTGTGTTTGCTGCTGAAGAATTTTCTTAGCCCGAATCCTGCCCTTAGGTATTTGGGGACTGAGAAGCCTTTTGTAAGTTTCATAGTCTCAGTTCCTGCTATAGCAATGTGGTCATTTAGGTCCCTTGAATGAACCTCCTCATTAGAATAATAAAACAACAGGTACAAGAAACATCTTCTCAAATGTAAGGCTGAGCTAGCACAGAAGTTAAGAATCCACAGAGTGACTTTGAAATATCAGGAGCCGAACAGTTTCTGTGAGATCTTAAACTTACAAAATTTGGAGGACTTCTAAAAGAAAAACCAAAACACTAAACTTTAAAAACAAAATGAAATTCAACTTCTTGGAAAGACCTCATGCAAATAGAGTCCTGAAACAAATTTTTTATTGGTGTTACGGTAAATCTGCATCTAAAAAGCAGTAAACCTAGAAATTAAGTGTATGCTTTGAGATGGCAATAAAGATATTGATAAACTGCAGATATTCTTAAATAAGCATACTGAAATAGCTAAGGTAATCATTAATAGAACAAGCATCGTTTGTATATCTTTAAAAGAAGTAAAGAGAAAACAATGGAATCAGATTTTAAGGCACTTCCAAATTAAAGCATAAAAGAAGGCATTAAAAAATAAAAAAAAAACAAGATAAATAAAAATTGCATAGTAAAACTCTGGGAATAAATCCTAATTGTACTATAATTGACCCTTGAACAACACAGAATTTAGCCGAACAGTGCCCCCACCACCACCTCGTCAAAAGTTTTGGCATAACTTTTGACTCCCACAAAACTTCAGTTGCCTCTCAGTATCCATGGGGGATTGATTCCAGGACTCAAATGGATACCAAAATTCTAGGATGCTCAAGCCCCTTGTGTTAAATGGTGTACATCAGTATATATGGTTGGCCATCCACATCTACAGACTCTCAGTTATGGATCAAAAATACTGTTATTGATCTGTGGTTAAATGAATCCACTGAGGCGAAAACTGGGCATATGGAAGGCCAACTGTACATTTATTGAGAAAAATCTTCATATAAGTGGACTTGTGCAGTTCAAGCCTGTGTTGTTCAAGGATGCATTGTAAAACTAAATGAGCAAAAATCCTCCTAAGATTAAAGAACTATCAGCTTGAGTTAAAAAAATAATTCAATTATATAATGTTTATAAGAGATAACTGTAAAATCTAAAGACATAGAATAAGTAAAATAAAAAGATGGAATAAAATGCATTAGTAAGTAACAACCTGAGAAGGAAATTCTAAACTTAAATACAACTAACTGTAACCTCAAATATATATAAAGCAAAAATTGTCAGAAAAGGAGAAATTGACAAATCTACCTTATTAATAAAATATCTGAACATAGCATCTCTAAATAAATAATATAACAAGCACCTATCATACCTAACAAATTTTATGTATAGGATACATTATAAAATTTGACCACATATTGATCATAAATCTACCTTCAACAAATTTCAAAAAATTTATATCATACAAACCACATATTCTGACCACAACATAATTTAGAAACAAATAGCAAAGGTAACATAAAATATGTTTCAAAATTATAAAGAAATGCTTTAAAATAATTCATAGGACAAAAAAAATGAAAGTCAGAAAGTTTTCATAAATGAATATAGTAAAAATTACTTCAGTGTGAGTTAAAGGAAAATTTAGAGCCTGAAATGCTTTCAGTAGAAACAAGGCTTAAGCATCCAAAATATAAAATTAGAAAATAATAGCAAAGAACATAAAAGGAAGAAAACAATATAAGAACAGAGATTAATGACATAAAAGCAAACATAAAGAAAATAGGCAAAATCAATTATTTGAAAATGTTAATAAAATAGACAACATTGGGCAATATTAATCAAAAGACGAGAAAAAGCACAAAAATAGAGATTTAAAGGAATGTAGATAGAACTGCAATAACTACAATATTGCTGAAATTAAACTAATAACAAAGAAATATTATGAATACAATAAACAATGAGATAGATACATACCCACAAAAATACGATTTATTAAAATTGTTTCAAGAAGAAATAGAAAACATTACTAGTTGCTAGAATTCTTCTACAAAGGAAATATCAGACCCAAACAGCCTTAGAGTTGATTTCTATTAAACATCAAAGAATAGATAATTCTACCTCACACGTATTCTTCCAAGGAGTAGAAGAAATAAAGCATATACCAACTTATTTTATGAGGTCATCTTTTGCTTGATGACCAGACTAGAAACTGCAAGAAAATAAAATTACAGGTCAATTTCCCTTGTAAATAGAGATGAAAAATTCTAAACAAAATACTAAAAAGAACTCAAAGTGCATTAAAGCACTTTGTAAAGACCACTTTGAGATTATCCCAGGAATACAAAATTGATTTAATTTTTAAAAATCAATTAATAAAATTTACTATATCAACAGATTAAAGAAGCAAGACCAAATACTCATGTTTATAGATGCAAAGATCTGTTCAATAAAATTCAACATTTATTTATGACTTAAAAATAAGACAAAACCATATAATATAGTAAAAAGCAAAGAATGAGAGGAACTTCCTTAACTTGACTACAAAGCCTACAGTAAATCATATGTAAAGGTGTTTAAGATCAGAAAAATAACAAGAATGCCTGCTTTTGCCTTTTCTATTCATTAATGTGCTTAAGAGCTTAGCCAGTGCAATAAGGAAAAAAAGTAAATAAAAGTTGAAGAGATTGGAAAGCAACAATAAAAGTTATCACTATTTGCAGATGTTAAGACTTTCTATGTAATATATGGTGTTATTACATTTGTGTTAGGCATACACATGTATGATAGTAGTGGTAGGAGCTGTTAATTGCAAAAAAGAAAGCTGGAAAGATTTAAGTTGGAGAAAGATGATGAAGGAATCTGGATCTCATTGCCAGGTTAAAGAATTTTTACTCTATTCCAAAGAAATATCTCCACATTCTATCAAGAAACAATGAATATATATACAAGCAATTGATTGACTAAATTACACCTATGTTTTAGGAGGTTAATTGGCAAAGTACTAAGATGACCTTGTTGGAATTTTTGGAATGGCTTTTTTATGCCACTTGACATACTTAGGTCATTTTCCAGAAGTCAAAGCCTCCTTTCTGGATTCCATGAACTTTAAAGTGGGAAGTATCAGGTGACTGCTCAGTTATGAGATGATCTGTCACACTTGCCTTAGCCAGAACTCCTCCTTCCCTTTAGCAAAAGGCTGATATGATGAGCTGGTCTTGTAGGACAACATTGTTCCACCAGCCACAGCATGCAGGGACTGACTGCCATACCCCCACCAACCCCCAGTATGAATGAGCTTTGGCCAACTAGGATTTGTTGGTGGCTTTCCTCTGTGTTCCCACATCTGCCCAGAGTCTGATCTCCTTGGGGACTCTTCTTCTCTGTCCTGCACTTGCTTTTTGAATGAGAACAGATTTGGTCCCTCTGTTTTGACCCTTCAGACTGTGTTCAGACACTTTTCTCAGTCACCTGCTATCCAGACCTTGCCTTGTCACTCTCCTTTCTGGAAGAATCCCAGATTCCAAGGTTTCCAGCTCTGGACTACAAACATAACAAACATTCCCTAGCCAGGCCTACTCAGGCCCACCCATGGTCTCAGCTCTTTTGTCATTAAGATAAAGGCTTAGATCCTGATCAGTGTTTGCTTACCTCCTTAGACTAGTATTTGGCCTTGATCACAGTTTGTGAAATTGTGGGTTGCAGCCATTAGTAGATTGTAAAATCACTTTTGTGGGTCATAATCTGAATTATTTTTTGATAGAATAAAATTGTATTTTCAAATAGAACAGAAGAGCAAATATTAATTTGTCTCTGACATGATAAGGGTAAGTACTGTTTATTATAAAACTTATATTTCAGTTATCTTTAAGTGCTGAGTTTTGACACTGTTATGAACTAAATTGTGTCCCCTCAAAATTCTCATGTTGAAACCCAAATAGCCAGTACCTCAGAATGTGACTATATTTTGGAGACAGGGCCTTTAAAGGAGTGATTAAGTTAAAAGAGACCATTAGGATAGGACTTGATACAATCTAACTGGTGTCTTTATTAGAAGAGAACATCTGGACTCACAAAGAAATACCAGGGGCACACATACACAGAGGCAAGACTATGTGAGGACCCTGAAAAGGCAGATACCTGCAAGCAAAGGAGAGAGGCTTCAGAGAAATTAAACCTATTGACGCATTGATCTTGGACTTCTAGCTCCCAGAACTGTGAGAAATAAATTTCTGATGTTAAAGCTTTCAGTCAGGCATTTTGTTATGGCAACTCTAGCAAACTAACACAGATATATAATGTAATTCTTATGGTGGATGGTGGATTCACTCAAAAAGTTAGTCCTTGGCTTAGATATTCTTTAAGGGCCCTACTTAAAACTCACTGGGGGTTGAGAAGAGTAAATATCTGTTCTTCAGTGTTTAAGGCAGTTTCCTGAGGATCTCCATTACTCATCAATGTCCCCCAGGAGTGTGCCCCAACTCGATGTTCATAGTGAGTAGATACAAGGCATGCAGTAGGCCTCTGAGAGCTTTGAAAGTCTGTACCTATGGTTCTCATCACAAAAACAGAAAAATACAAAGCATGTAGGAGTAGGAACTAGCTACAGGAGTCCAGGGACCTTTTCTGTACTTTACAGAAAAGGGTTTTTTTTTTTTAAAAAAAAAAAAAAAAAAGACTTTTGAAAGGTTCAGGGCCAGGAGTGTGTGGCCTCCCTGACACTGGGCCCCTTGTGTGATGAGATAATTTGAATGCAGTAGTAGGTGTTTCTGGATCCTGCTCCATTTCCTTCCATCAATTCATCCCTGAGCACTATCCCAATGTATGAGGGTATGTCCTATCCTAATAGATCAGGCCCCATCCTGACTGGAGCATTGGCACGCTCAGCACAGCATATTCTGAAGGTTAATCTATAAATGCAGTCCCCAGAGAGCCATTTGATGACAACCTCCCCTTCTCAGGTATACTTGGAGTATCCAAGAGTCTCACTCTCATAGTTGCTGTTTAACCTCCAATGCCTGCTGCTAAAGAGGTTTTTGTCTCCAAAAATAATCTCTAAACGATGTTTAGCACAACCCCACCATAATTTATCCTCTCCAAAGAAGTAAAAGGAGGCTAATGCCCAGCTCCTGGCACAGACACAGAGCAGGCCTTGGAAGAGGATGTAGCCGTGACTTCAGTCTTTGGCAGAGGGCTGTGGACTGGATAGGGAGCCAGGCCAACAGCAGAAGCACTGGCATAGGACGCCTAATATTCTTCTATCTGGGGCCAGAAAATAGTACAAAGCTCCTCCCATTCATCCCAGAGCTTTGGGAAGCTGTCACCTGAACTGGCTGCACGATCATCCCTGGGTGTCATCAGGACTTCACTTTTCCAAGAAGTTCTTTATGGGTACTTGAGTACCAGGCAAACAGTGGCCTGCTTTTTGGACCTGTTCTCTAATTGTGAGAAGATCATTTCCCCATGTCCCGGTTTGGGCCTCACACTGACCCGAATGAGAGACCAAATATCCCTGCATATCATTCCACTCTAGACATACTTTCATTCAAGGCTGATTCTTAGGACTAGAAATGCATTACTTTGTGTCAAGAGAGTGATATTGTGGGTCTCCACACGCAAGCTTTCTTCACATGCCTTTTCCCCACTCATTCGGGGTTCTAGTTGACCTGGAACATTTTGAGGCTGGTAGAAAATGGATGATGGAATCTACAAAGGAGCAAGAGAAGGTTATTCAGCATGTAATTAATCTTTACAACAGCCCCATAAGTGAAAACTAATGTACCTGCTTTGCAGATGAGAAGATTAAGTCTTGGAGATCAAATAACTTGTCTTAGGCCATCAAGCTTGGGAAAGGAATTCAAACAGTTTATTTATTGGTTGGGAACTAGAATCTTTGCATTCTCCTCCATACTGAAGCTAGAAAAGATATTAAAATTGGTCCTAAGAGAAACAAGTAAAAATAGAGAGGGGGCATAAGGGTGGCCATGAAGATGAGAAATTTTCAGGAGCTTCCCCAGAGCAATGAGAGTGAGACCAAAGGGCTGACCCTGGAGATGGTCCATGGTCAGCTACAGGTTCATGAGGTCAAATCTGCCTTATGAAGTAGCCATCTTCATTAGACTTTGGAGGCACTGACCCACCAAGGAGGCAGAGTCTTATGGTAGAAAGCTCAGGATCGGTCAGGCCCAGTCTCACAACTTACTGGCAAGGTGACTTTGGACAAGTCACTGGACCTCTCAGTGCCTGTTTCCTCATTCAGAAAATGAAAACAACACTCTATTTCTCATCATTCTTGAGAGGATTCAGCCTTGTGCTGGATGTCTCTTCTCCCTCGCCCCATATGTGTAGATGGCCTGTGTGCACATACTTCTCACATACTGCTCACAACATTTGGAAGTGTTGAAGTCGAATGGAAAATGTATGCTTCCTCCACAGAGCTTTCCTTGTTTAAATAAACTGAATCTTTATTTTTCTTTTACAAGCAAAGAGGTTTTCATTAATTTGTGCCAGACCCTTTAATATATTCTTAGGTTTCTACAGCGTTCTGTTTCGTTTAATTTTCTGGATTTCCAAGAAAGTTTGAGAATTTGTTTTGGTGCAAGACTTTGAAGCAACTGAGAAAAATTTTTTTAAAAAAGGATAACAATTTCTTTACAAGACTTCAGTCTAAGAATCTCACCGAGAAACAAGCACAACTGAATGCATGATGTGGTTTTCCTTAAAAGTCTTGATCTTGATTCTTTTGGGACAAAGTAAGGTTGGCTAGAAATCAAGCCAGAATTTAAACAACATAATGTACACTGTTTTGTTTATTTTAATTTGGATCGTTAGCCAGCCATTAAAGCTCTAGACAGTGGGGAAAAGATGCTTTTGAAGAATCATTCTCTGTAACTTACCTGAAAGCTACCTGGAAATGCAGCAGCCCCAAAGAGAAGGTTTTTCCACTGAGAACCTAGCTCATGCAACTGGACTGTTTTTCCTGTTTTACAGGTGAAAATACTGAAAAACAGGGAGCTCTAGTGACTTGCTCGAGGTCCCAGAGCAAGTGAAGGGAATCTAACAAATTTATAAGATTCCAAAAGCCTTCATTACAGCTGGTGGGAGGAAGGAGATGGAGAAAGAAAAAAAAATGGAGGAAGGAGAGAGGGAAGAAAGAGAGAAGGGAAAAAGGGGGAGAAGAAGGAGGAGAGAGAGGGAAGGAGGGAGAAAGATAAGAGGAGACCAATGGAATTTGGCTGGGATGAGAGGGGAACTCAGGGGGCCTTAGGTTTCCCATCACAATAGTTACCTTCAAGGTTGCTTCAGAGGCTAACATGATAAAATGGTGAAGTGATGACGCATGATACAGAGAAATGCTTCCCTGTGCCAGGCCTGGGGTGAGGTCGTAAGTTCTACCATCCTTCAGCTGTGTGACCTGGAGCAAGTTTCTGCCTTTTTCTCTGAGCATCAGTTTTCTCACCCACAAAATGGGGTTAAGAATAGTCCTTACCTTAGAGAAGATATATTAAGCAGCTGGCACTTGCTGGATGACCCCATCGGAAACACAAATCCATAACTGTGATTAAAAACATCACGCCCACTGAGAATTTTAATATACAACACAAATAAAATATATTGTTACCATTTGAATGAAATAGATGTATACAAAGAAGCAACATTATTTTAGTCTAGGAAATAAGGATTCTGTTGATTGGAGGACTTGGGATAGAGTGCCACTGTTGCATGGCCAACATCCCAGGCAGAGAGGCCAGTACAGCCTTTGTCCTGGACGCCCTGCGAGCTCTCAGGGCCCTTTGCTAGAAATTCCCCTACCTAGCCTGAGACTACTTTTCCTCCAGGTAGGGCTGCCAGAAAAATTAAAAGATTGCCTAGTTAAATTTGATTTTAGATATGTAATGAATACATTGTCAGTATAAGTATGGCTATACAATATTTATAATATACTTGTACTAAAAATTCGTCATTTATCTGAAATTCAAATACAACAAAGCACCCTTTCTTTTTATGTGCTAAATGCAGAAACCGCACCTCCAGAGAGAAAAGCAATCTGTCACTCTACTAATTTTTTGTTATAATTTCTTCTCTGATTAGGAAAATACATGCTTGTTATAGAAAATCTAGGAAATACTAAAATACATGAAAAAATAATAATTCATACATAACATCATGAACTAATGCTTGAAAGACTCCAGTACTTGAAAATACTTGAAAATTGTGGCTTATTTCCTTGTCTCTTACATAGTTGAGATGATGTTTTATGTATAGATTTTTCATTTCTTTGGCTTTACATCATACCTAATCTCCTTGTCACCAAATCTCTTCTCCATTGAATTCCATCACCTAGCATAACCTCCCTCTTTTCTTCCTGAAGAAGTCAGTGGTCTCCAATGGGTGTATCTACTGTGTGCATAATACTTTGTCCACACACCTTCAGGTCATCTCTCAAGTGGCTTTTCAAATTATTCCAAGCTACATATATGTAAACATGGCAAATTAAAAGTGATGGCATTTAACTTCTCATGGTGACTTTTTTCTAAAGCTCTCATGGGTACAGTCAGAGCCTCCCTCTGAAGTCCAGTCAAGTGACCCTGCAGAAGTTCCACTGCTCGCACTAGCCAATGTTTCCAGAAGAGGAAGAGAAACCAGGGCTCAGCTTTAATTCCTCCCGAGCCCACAAGCACTCAATTTCACAAAAGACCCCTGACTTGAAAAACATAAAAATAAGATCTACAACATGGAGTCTTGTTTTTCTAGGTAGAAAAAAATGGACTTTGGAACAGTGTCTTCCACCTAATGGCCTGGACATGCAAAGAAAGAGTCACATTGCTGTGGACTAGTGGTTCCTAGTCCCAGCTGCACATGCCAGTCACTGAAGGAGGTTTAAATCCTGCCCAACCTCCCAGCCCCACCACAGCCTAGTTAATACTTATCTCTGCAGAATGGGTCCCAGGGTTGGTTTCTTTTCCTTCAGTTTTCTGTGTGACTTTATGGAAGTCTGTGATGAGGACAACTGCATTAGGAGACTTTGAAACCATTACTCACAGTGAGTCAAATTGGAGGTGGCTGGAGAGAGCAGAAGAATTCCAGAGATCTACCTGAAGCTGGGATCTCAATGTCACCATGCCCTTGAGTCCACCCTGTAAGGAACCTGTCTGCTGGTCTCAGCAGGCACAGCTTCTCTCCAGGGCTCCAAGGGCATTTCTCTGAGCTGGAAAAGTGTCCTTGTCCTCCTGATGCTCAGCTCAAGTCCCCTACTTTACCCAGGCCATTTATGAATCCCTGTCCCTCCCCCACCCACAGCCCACACACCCCCATTCCAGCACATGGTTAGCATGGCCTTTGGTTCTTTTTCTGGTGACCAAGCATGAGCCCCTTGAGGTTGCTTCCCACTGTCCCCAGCTCTCCGTTCAAAGCCTGCCCACATCACAGGCTTAGCAAATGCAGGGTGAGGGAGGGTCCAGAGCCACAGCTGCTTCTCTTATGTCCCTTGAGCCCTCTCCATCTGAAGAGACAGCTTTGAGGACTAGGGTCTGCAGCTTCCCCTGAGGATAGAGAGTATGACTCTTGCCTTATATACTTGTCACTCCTGGGCTAACCTTTGTCCTGTGAGAAGCCAGAAACCACTCCTCTGACTATTTAGGCAGGGGCACTGTTACTGTCAGGGAGGGATACCAACCCGTCTTAGGATGCCACACAGATAGGACAGCAGCGGAAATTCATGAGTAGTGTTAAGGTCCAGGACCAGGGAGGCTGGAGGAGGCTGTCAGGGGCTGTCTTAGTCAGTTCAGTCTGCTTTAACAAAATACCATGGACTGGGCAGCTTAAACAACAGACATTTATTTCTCACAGTCCTGGAGGCTGGGAAGTTCAAGATTAGTATGCCAACTGGTAGAGTTCCTGTGAGAGCTGTCTTCTTTATAAATAGACAGCTGCCTTCTTACTGTGTCCGCACATGGTAGAGGGTAAAAGCCCAGGCCTCACCCTCATAATCTCATCATAACCTAATCACCTCTCAAAGGCCTCACCTTCAAATACTATCACATGGGAGATTAGGGCTTCAACATATGGATTTGGGGATGGGGGCGGGGGGAGACATAAAAATTCAATCTATAATAGTGGACATAGGGGAAGTGAGGGAGGAGAACAAAGGAAGCAGAGGGGAGAAACAAAACACCTCAGGGGAGCAGCCACGTGTTTGGGGAAATATCAAGCCATGTTGATGGCCTCTTGGCATGTAGTGTTGTTGAGGTGAGTGCACTATGATGTTGGGTATTGGAGACAAGGCAATGGTTGCCCCTTGGCCCTCTCATCTGGGATTGCCTGAGTTACATGAAGAGATGAGAGGACAGAAGGGCAGCCTCTCATTTGGGGAACTGAAGGTCTGCGAGTCACTTACTGGGCTCCTCAGTGAGGCTTTCCAAGGTTGCCCAACTCATACCTGTTTCTGCAACACCAATTTCTCAGTCAACAGATGTTTAGTGAGCACCAGTTATGCTCAGGTGCTGTATAGTGAACAAGATGTGAAAGTTCCTTTCATTGAGGGAAGAACACACCTGTGGGGGAAGACAGAAAATGATCACACACACACACAGTCCTGCATCGCATTTGGATGTGAGGTGTGCATATCTGAGGTCCTGTAGGACCTGTGACTTCCGGTTGAGTTCACCTAATGAGGTCACCATGGGAGACCAAAGGGTAGAGGCTAGAGGTGAGTAAGCACCATTTCCCCTGGCTCCCTGCCAGCTGCAGACCTGGGCTGGCCAGCCACAACCTCTACCGAAGGTTTGCTTCTATCTACCCTGGACTGCATCCAGGTTCTGAGAACCACTCCTGCCCCACCTCTTCAGGCAGACAGTGATAGCAATCTCCCCCTCCCTGTAATTTAACCTCACTGGCTTTGAGGACCATGCCACACTTTGCTGCTTCTCCTGACCCTGGTACAGTCCCCTCACTGAACCTTCATCAAATTACCCAATTTAAATATACCATCTATTTCCCACCAGGACCCTGACTGATCTGATCCAGTAATCTAGTCTGGGAGGTCAGGGAAGGTTTCAGAGAAATGGATGTTTGAGCTGAGCCCTGAGGAATATAATTCCAATTGCTTTTAATGGGTATATCCAACATGTGTATTTGTTCCGTAAGAAGAGTCCTGGTGGGCTTCAGGCTACAGTGAGGGGAATTGTAGGAGGCAGAGGAGGACCCTACAAAGCCCTTCCATTCTTAGCTATGCCAAGGCAGGGTGTCCCTGGACCTGGACTCAGCTGTACAAAGAGCAAGAAGCAACTCACATCCCTACAGAAGCACTGTAGGGCCCAGGTATGTGCTAAGTCCTTGCACCTTCCATACACATAGACCTAGAGGAGGCCAACATTTAGAGATTCAGGTTTTGAGGTCTATACTCTGAAAGACCAAGGAAAGCAACACGAGGGCCAGAACTCAATGTTGGGGACCCTGTGGGAAGCTCTAAATTTCATGCATCTACTTTAATTTTACTTCCTGGAGTTGAATACCCCAAGAAAATGTGTTAGAACTAGTAACATAGAGATATATTCCAAATTCTGTTTCATAATCCTGAATTTGTGTTATTTAGGTATATCAGTTTCTTATGGTTGCTCTAATGTACTGGTGGCTTAAAACAGTATACATTTATTCTCTCACAGTTCTGGAAGCTAGAAGTCTAAAATTAAGATGTCTCTGAACCTTGCTCCTTCTGGAAGCTCAAGGGGAATATTTGTTCCTTGCCTCTCTCAGTTTCTGATGGCTGCTGGGATTCCTTGGCTTGTGGCCATATCACAACAATCTTTAAGACCAACATCTTCAAATTTCATTCTGTTCTGTCTTCACATCACTTTCTCCTCTGTGTGTGTAAAATTTCTCCCTGCCTCCCTCTTGTGTTTGCATTTGGGAGCCATGTCTTGAGCTATCATACCAGGCAATGAGATTTCATCTTTCTGGGTGACCCACATGGAGTGACAGCTGGATTGTGGAAGAGCTGCTGGCTGACAGCAGAACTCAGGAGTCCTGATATCTTGCTGCCACCAAGTTCTGCTCCTGGGCCAGTCGCTGGGTTTTTACTTTCTGCTTTATAAATGGATGGGCGGCAGTTAATTAGGTTCCATGAACCACTAAAGTGTCTCTAGATTGGCCTTGACACCCCTTGCAGAATGCGAATATTTTTTGGTGTCCTCCCTAGTTTTTCTGTAGGCCTGGGGATAAAGAAGGCTCAGAAAGGATCAACTGGGTGGTCCTCACTCCTAGACAGAGAGCCCTGGGAGCTCTCAAAAAGTAGCCAGGCCCCCGATCAATTCAGTCAGAATCTGTGGGGGTGCGGCTGGATATCGACAGTTTGTTTAATCTTTCCAGGAGATTCTATTGTTCAGACAGGTGGGAACCATGGACCTTTAATGTCCTTTCCAGGTGAAGCATTTAAAGAATCAGCAGAGACGGCAGTGTGGGCCTCAACGCTGGCTTCACATAAGCATCATTTTTAAAAATACAGATTTATGACTCATTCCAGGGAGTCTAATTTAATTAATCTAGGTGTGACACGGACATCAGGACCTATGGCTCTCCAGGTAATTTCAGTGTCCAGCCCATGTTGAGGGACCTGTAACAGAAAAATAAGGTAGCCTTGCACTAGAGCTACTACTCCAAAGGGTGACTGTTAGATATGGGGAGGCCTCCTGAGTGGGAGAGTTTCCAGACCATAGAAGGGCTTCTTCTATGAAAGACTGTGGAAGTTATTTTTATGGAAATCGATGAGGTTTCCAGTGGTCAGGGGATTTGCTCTGCTGTCGGAGGATTAAGGAACAGATTACGTTATTTTTCAAAATTCCTGACAATTCCTTGAATTTATAAAAACTCCTATAAAGTTTGTCCCTCATAGATTCTGTCACCATTTATACAAAGAATGTACAAGGAATAAAAATAACCCAATGAATTCAGGATTGTGGAAAATGTCATTACTGGTAATGAAAATTACAGGAAGCCTTGCCGACTCTTACTCCCTCCCCAAGACTAACATGAGAACATGTTTTTTCTTCTGATGCAATAATTAAGTTTGCCCAAGAAAATGTCTCTCTGTGTATGCCTCAGGGCAGGGGCTAAATGAAGCCTTTAACTAACTGATAAATGTGATCATCTTGGTTACTGAACATTTTGGGACAGATGGGCTTTGTTAGGAAATGGAAGAGGGTTGGGGTGACTTCTGAAGCTAGAAGCAGCCCCAGTTCTAGAACCTGATTCTGGGGTCAAGATGGCAAGATGGAAATAACATCACAAAGAAAGTCTCATCAGAAATTGCAGGGATAAAAACACACATTCCTTCAACACTGAGCACAGATGAGGCCCTGGCGCTGTGTGGGCACTGCAGATACACAGGGAGCAAAACACAGCCTTCCCTGCCCTCAAGAAATTTCATTTAGTAGGAACAGATCTTATCTAGGAGTCTCCCAGGGTTCTCAGAGAACTGACCAAGACTGAGGGTTGGTGGACAATGCCTGACCTGAGAGCTGAAAATCTGAGCAGAATAAAACCGGGCTGGGGGCTGGTGCTGGGGCCGGGGACCATGGATTCATAGACCACTAGTTACTTGGTTGCAAAGCATGAGAATTAACACAGAGGAAAAGGTTTATCTCATTAGCTATCAATATAACAAAAAGTAAAAAATGCCTCTTAAAGAATGATCTTTCTTCTCTGTAGGAATAAAAGATGGGCAGTATGTAATAAAGGGGGTCCCCCTGCCTTAGGAGTGAAAGTACAAAAAGGCACTACACTTTTGAAAAACAATTTGACACTCTGTATCAGGTTCAGGTGTATATTTCAACTCACTATTTTCACCTGTGGAAATTTAAGAATTATCTCCATACACCAAAGGCATTATGTTCAAGGGTACACACTACAGTGTTATTTATAAGAGTTTTAAACAAGCCAAACTCTCCTCTGACAATCACATAGAAATGGCCTTTATGCCCCCAAATAGGCATATATGTTGAAATATTATTAAACCATTAAAATGAAGTTTATGAAGAAACCAAAGATCCTAAAATACAAAAACATTAATTGAAACAGCAATATAAAAATTATAATCATCTAGGCAGCAACTAAATAAAAATAAAAGAGGCTACATCAAAAAAAGGAAAGGTATTTTTTTTAATGTCAGAATTGTGGTATGACCAAAAATTATTTTTTTCTGTGTTTTCTAAATTATCTATAATGAATATATTTTTATAATAAAAATAGTTATGTGTGTTTGTGTATGTGTGTTTGTGTGTTTTTAAAGGAAAGGTTAAGTCTATTTCAGTTGCAAAATGAGAGCCATGATCAATTACTGTGGTGACTATTGTGGTCACCATCTTTGTCACTGCTAGTCCAGTGATATACTTCCTCTCACTACCCCTCTCAATACACACACAAACACACAAACCATCTCTAAGTAAACATGCAGGCAGAGTTACTCTGGTTGAAGTGGTAGAGTGGCAGCATGAGTGACAGTTTCATCCTCTTTCTCCCTAGAACACACACACAGAAATACACAAGCACACCATCTGATAGGCTTTTCTCTGGGACCAGAGCTAGTCTTTGTGGAATGAATGGTGGATCTGAAAGAGTTTCTAATGTTACTAGGACTACATATATGATGGACGAACCTTGTATTAGTTATCTCTTTCTATGTAACAAATTATCCCCAAACTTGAAATAGCAAACATTTTTTATTACACCATTTCCATGACCCAGGAATTCAGGCATAGCTTTTCTGCTCCTGCCTCAAGGTGTCTCGCAAAGGGGCAATCAAAATGTTAACCTGGGCTGTGGTTATCTCAGAGCTCAGCTGAGGAACACTTACTCATGTGGCTGTTGGCAGGATTCGATTGCTCACTGCTTGTTGGGACATGGGCTTCTCCATAGAGCAACTCACAACATGGCAGATTGTTTTCCTCAGAGCAGGGGCTCCTAAAACAGACAGCACTAATCTTGTGACATTCCATTTTCTTTGCTGCTTCCTATTCATTTTAAGTAAGTTTCTTGGTCTAGGCCACACTCGAGAGGAGGGACTCCCACAAGGGCATGAATACCAGGAGGCAAGTTCACTGGACTATCTCAGAGGCTGCCAGCCACAAACCTTATTAAATAAACATTCTCCCCACATCTACGCTGTGCCCATTCTATATTAAAATGGATTTGATGCTCATCACTACTTTTTACTGCTTCGCCGCTCAGTGCTTACATTGCAGGCATTTGTCTTCTGGTAGACTTTCAAGGGCGTGTACCCCTGAGTTCTTGTAAGATTGAAAATAGTGTAAACTTAGGAGAGCAGGATCTAGCATCAGACACCTGTGTTCAAATCTTGGTTCTGCCATTGCAAGCGGTGTAAATTTGAGAAAGTTCCTTAATTTCTCTAAGCCTCAGGAATTTCATCTTTAAAATGTGGCTAATAATGATACTTACCTCAAGTTATTACTGAGATAGTTAGATGAGATAAGATACACAAATACTTAATAGAGGGTCTGGAATTCATTAAAATTGGCTATTATCATCATTATTATTTACTCTTAAATTACAGCTTAACTTCGTTTAATTCATAAGTAGTGTCTTATTCTCTGAAGATTACTACATTGTCATCTAACTTTGAATGATTCTGTTGTAAAAACTGCCAGCCATTATAATGAAAACTTCTCTTCTTGCAACTGAGTTACTTTAAAAATCTGGAATGGCCATTGAGTTCTTTCTTTACATTTTAATTCCAGTGTCTCCCTAAGAATGTCTCTCATTTTTTATTATTTTTTATTGTTTATTTTTTATTTACAATGATTTTTCTTGGTCTTATAATTTCAAGTAAATTTAAATCTTCCTTCATTTGGGGAAAGTTTCTTCTATATCTTTATTTTAAAATTATATTTCTTCTGCAATTGTCTTCAAGAAAATCAATTATTTGTATATAGACATTTGTCTGTCTTTCAAATCTCACTTTATTTTAGTCCACTTTAGCTCTTAATTCTTTCATTTCATTTGGTTTCATTTTCTCGACTTTATCACTGCCTATATGTTCATCAGTTTACAGTCTCCTTTTTGATGACTCTCATATAACTTTTCTTTCTATAAAGTTAGAATCTCATTGTTACAGTTCTACATTTTAAAATCTTCTTTTGTTGTTTTATCATCTTTTCAAGCCCTCATATCTCTTTTTTGAGCTCTTCAGAGAGGTGAAATTTTCTTTAATTTTTATTAATTTTTATGGGTTTTTTTTTTTTGTTTTAAGTTCATTTGCTTGGATGGTATAATGCTTCGGGTGTGTATTTTTCACTTGCCCATTTTTGTTAGTATTTTCCTTCTTTTAAAAATTTATATCATGCATAGATGTCATAGATGTTATGCTGCTCTCTTTCTGATCATTACTTATTTTCGAAGGGATTTTTTTCTTCTTGTTCTAGTGAGTTGTTGAAAATTAGCAGATAAATGGGCTTGTTTTGGCCTGTTGTCTGTGAACATATTCTCACCAACATTCTTCCATGAAGATATGACTGCACTAGGTAAGAAAATTTTCTAGGCTTAGAGAGAAGCTCTTAGCCCCATAGTTGTGTGCACAAAATTCACATCTATCTATCTATCTATCTATCTATCTATCTACCTACCTACCTATCCACTCATTCATCATTTTTCTCCATATTTATATCTATATCCATAGCTATATATGTTTATGTTTTTCTTCTGGTGACCAAGACTAGTAACTGGAAGTCTTCTGGCTTTCCTTGTTTTGGCCACATTGGCATCACGTTTTTGCAAAGTTGCATGTCCACATGTTTCCATGGGTTTTCTCACTAAGCTTGGATGCCCTTCCTTCTTCATGCCACCTTGCACTCAAGAACTCTTCCATATCCCTGGTCATTGTCATTGTAAACAATGACAATCTTTAATCTTTAAGTATATGCAACTTGTCTTTGGAAGGCTGTGCAGGCTTTTTCACAAATTGTGTCTCAAGGTGTGCCAGTTTTCTCATTTAATCACGTGTAATTTTATTCTATTTTTATTTCTCCTTAATATTTCCAAATAGGTTCAGAAGATAAGAACAAAGATCCATTCTTCTATTTTCTTCACCCTTCTAACTAATTACACATCTTTACCCTTCTAATTATTTAAAGACCTACTTATGATTCAGGTTCTAAAAAAAATGACATGGCTTACCATAAAGAAATGAATAGGACATTCCATTTAGAGAAACCAGATACTCTATAACCAGAGAAATCTCAAGGAAGGAAGGGGTACAGGTCAATCTGTAAGTAGTTTATGAGCAGAAGGGAAGTAAAGCGAGACTGGGAAAGTAGAAGAGCTATTCCTTTAAGCTGAGGGATTTGGATAGGCATAAAAAAGAATAAAGAAATAAACTCCACAGGAGAACTTAACATCACTGTTGCAGGTTTAAAAAAAACTCTAGAAAAAGACCTTTCAAGAGGATTCCTTTTAGTCTATAGGGAAAGGCTGGAGTTTTCTATTCTTTGCAATTATTTCAACACACTAGATCTTAGCACCTAACCCTGATATTGACAGCAAGGAAAAATATATGCATCCCATCATATAATTCAAATCTTTCCTTATGAAGAAATGATGAGCTGAGTTTCACTGGGACAGCATGGCTGAACTCAGGCCACCAATTCCCCAACTTTATAAAAATCTGCCTTTTCCTTTGACCTGGGGCCTGGAAATCCTCATGCACGGCTCCTGCCAGGCCAGCACAGACCACATTTAGTTTTGCTTACTCTAGACATAGACAGCAGAGAGCTAGCATTCATTATTAGCATTCATCACCTTTTGCATTTCATTTGCCATCTTCTGACTTATAAGCCTCTCCAAGAGATCTACAGTATTTCTGTAGCCAGTAGTTCTCCAGTTTTAGTGTGTATTCAAATCACCTAGAGGACTTATTAGAACACAGAATGTTGGGCCCACCTCAGTTCCTGCTTCAGTAGGTCTGGGGTGGATGCTGAGAATCTATGTTACTAGCAAGTTCTCAGAGGATGCTGATGCTGCTGGTCCAGGGAAAATCATGGAACCTGGTATGTACTTTTCTATAGGCAATTTTGCATTCTATCACCTGCTGAAAAGCCAGTATCAGTGCAAGGAAGGATTCTATACTTTTTGAAATCGAAGATAATAAGATGTTCAAAGATTGTCCACATCGCTGAACTTCAAACAGAGAAAGGTCTGACTTGGTGCTAGTTGTAATGTAGTGGGTCAATCTATATCTTTAGCTTTAGGGCTTTGAGAAAGGCACCACCATGGTGGGAATTGAGAGGAGCCAAGGAGGTGTGGTTGTTTATGGTGGAGATGGGGGGAATAAGGAGTAAGAGAGAGATTTGTGATGGGCCCAGAAGCAATGTAGAGGACATGGAAAAATAAAATAGGCCATGAATTATGAGTTGAATTGTCCCACAGAACAATATTTCGACGTTCTAAACCCTGGGCCTGTGAATATGATCTTATTTGGAAGTAGGATATTTGCAAATAAAATTAAGATATAAGTCAAAATGAGTCATACTGGATAAGGTGGGCCCTTTTTCCAATAGGAGTAAGGTGGGCACACAGATACACACACACATACACATCGAGAGAGAGAGAGAGAGAGAGAGAGAGAGAGAGAGGAGAATGCCATGTGAAGACACACACACACAAAGGGAAGAAAATCGTGCCATGTGACAACAGAGGCAGTGACTGCAATCATGCAGCTACAAGTTAAGAAGCACCAAGGATTGCTAGAAACCACCAGAAGTGAGGAGAGAAAGCATGGCACTGCTGATGACTTGATTTTGGAGTTTTGTTCTCCAGAACTGTGAAAGGATAAATTTCCATGTTCTAAGCCATCCAGTTTGTGGTACTTTGTTACAGCAGCCCTAGGAAACTAATACAGGCAAGGAATGTTTATTTTTTCATTCGAATGCAACGGAGTAAAAAGATCATTCACACCCTCACACAAGGCTAGATCATTCACACCTGCATAATCCTAATTACTTTGAAATATAAAAGTCAGACAGTGAAGAAGGCTGATGGGGAAAAAAAATCATTCATTCGAAAAATGGTGTTGGAGAAGAACTTTGCAGATACTGTGGAATGCCAGAAAGAGAAACAAGTCTATCCTAGAGCAAATTAAGCCTGAAACATTGCTTTGTCATTGTAAAATGACAAAAATGAAGCTGTCCTACTTCTGGCATATTATGAGAAAGCAGTGTTCTTTAGAAAAGACAACAATGCTGGAAAATAAAGAAGCCACCAGGAAAAAGGGAAGACCAAATATGAGATAAATTGACTCCATAAAAGATGCCATAAACATGAGTCTACAGGAACTGAGAAAAACTGTTGAGGATTGGAAATTGGAGACATCACTCATCCATTGGGTTGCCAGGAGTTGGAGCTGACTCATGGCACATAGCATACACACAGAGAAGAAAGAAAGCTAAAGGCCAACAGTTCTATTTACTCATCTCTAAGATGGATCAGCTCAATCTGAGAGGAGCCCAAGTGAACCCAAAATACTTGCCTCAGTGTCAATGGCCTTACTTTGCTGGCCCTTCCACATCTGCCTGTTTACATAGCATCCTATCTTGTTGGGCTAACATATATGGAAGAAGCCTCCACCCCTACATAATATCAAGTTGTCCGTAGTGACGAGAACAGTGGTCAGTTGGCTTTGTTAAAAGGAATTGGGACTTCGAATGACATGAAGGAAGTCAGTGCCATAAGAATTGGGAAGGAGTCTGTGAGACCTGACTGTGAACCCTCATGCTAAGCTCTGTGCCATCAATGGTTTTTTAGACCTCATGAGGCAGAAAGGCTGGGACATCCTCTCTGTTGAGCATTTTAATCACAACTCTGCCCTCATAATATCAAGGTTATTTATACTTGGACCAAATGGTATTCGTATACTCTAATTACCCTTCCTTAAGTGCAATAAAGCTCACAATATGATAATGTTTCATATCACTAGAACGTCTAGAATCAAAAAAACAGATTCCACGTATTAGTGAGTATGCAGAGAAGTTTTATTCTCCTGTGTTGCTGGTAGGAATGTAAAATAGTTCAGCCACTTGAAAAACAGTCTAGCAGTTCTTCAAAAATTTAAACATAGAGTTATCATATGACCCAACAATTATACTTCGAGGTATGTACTCAAGAGAAATTAAAAACATATTTTCACACCAAAACTTGTATGTGAATGCTCATAACAGCATAATTCAAAATAGCCAAAATGTGGGGAAAACCCACATGTCCATCAATAAATGAATGGATAAACAAAATGTGTATTTATACAATGGAATATTATTAAATCAAAAAAAGGAATGGAGTACTAATATATGTTATAACATGGATAAACCTTGAAAACATTATACCAAGGGAAAAAAGCTAGTCATAGAAGGCTACATATTGATTCTACTTGCAGGAAATGTCCATAATAGGTAAATCCATAGGGATAGAAAGTAGATTAATGATTGACTGTGGTATGCGAGAGGAGGAACAGAGAATGAATACTAATGGATATGGAATTTAGGGAGGGATGTAATAAAAGTGTTCTGAAATTAGATAAGAGAAATGTTTTCATAATTTTGTGACTATACTAAGAACCACCAAATTATACAATTTTAAAGGGTGAATTTTATGGTTAAGTGAATTGAGTCATAAAACAATAAAGCCCTCTAAGCCCTCTATAGTGCTAATGGATCAAGTAAAGAAAAATGACTTTTGACTTCCTATAGAGTTGATGCATTTTATTCTCCTTCCAGAGCTACTTATTTGGGTGTACTTCATTTATATCTCCTACAGTTTCTTCTATAGGAGAATATGAAGCTAAGAGCAGCATCTGATGATAATTATCCTGGCATCCATGGATTGGAGCAATAAGAAGCTAGAGATAGTCAAAGTAATTAAAGAGAAAATTGCTATGAAAGATAAAGAGCAAAGAACCAATACTGAGAAGTTGTGTGGAAACAGAATAGTAGGACACATGGAAATAGGGAAGAGTTTTCTGAGCAGCATTTCAGAAGCTAGTGATAGTGGGCTGACCCAAGGTCCAGGGAGTCTACCCAGACATAGCACCAGAACCCTCAGGACTTCAGAAGTCTGCCTGTCAGTCAGAGGTAGTGCATCAAATGACAGCCTTTGGTCATTTTGCCTCCACAGTGAGTGTAGGAAAGAATTAAAAATTTCTAAACCTCTCTAATCTTGGTTAATTTCTACCTGTGAGAGCTGGTCTCCAAAGATGGAACCACAATGAACCATGCCTCCCAATATCCACATCCTCATTTAATCCACTCTCATTTTGAATTTGGTTGATCTGTCCCAATGTGCCTAAAGAAATGCAACAGAAATGACACAGTGTGACTTCTCATACTAGTTGAGAAGCCTTGTACTTTCTGCCTTGGCCTCTTGGAACACTCGTACTGGAGGACACCTGACCTCAGTAAGAAGTCCAACTATCCTGAAAGCACCATAATACAAAAAAGCCCAAGCCAGCCACATGAAGAGGCTATCTGTAGGGGGAGATTTCCAGCCAGCCCCAATTTTCCCAACATTCCAGCCCAGGCACCAGGCATGAGAGTGAGAAAGGCATCTTAGATGTTCGGCCTAGGTAGGCTTCAGATAACTCTAGCCTCAGATGACATCTGTCACCCTAGATGACATCTACATGAAAGAATATCACCCCACTGAGCCCAGTGAACACACAGAAACATGAAAGAGCATGACAAAATGTTTTGATTCTATACATTTTGGGGTGGTTTATTATATAGAAATAGAAAAATGAAACATTAACCCAAGAAGCCATGTGAGGGCCACTGTCTCCCTGCACACACTCAGACCATTTCCATAGATCAGGATAAGTGGGGAACTGTCACTCCTGCCCCCAGTAGGTTTAATAGCTTCACCAGACATGGAGTACCCACTGATACCAACCTTATCCACATTCTCTTCTTCCCCAGAAGAGCCAGAGAGATTCTAAATAGCTCTTTTGAGCACAAAGACCATGTACCCCACTGGATTTGCTTGCTTCTGGCTGCTAATTTCTCTGGCAGCACACAGTGATTCGGGCAATGACCAGGACCCTGTCATTTATCACCCAGCTGAGTCTCCATTTCTCTATCCCAAAGCTCTGAAATACTCTGCTGTTGCCTATCCCTGGCATGGGGAGACCTTGCTGGGTGAATGTGAAAAAGATCTGGAAAGGGAAGAGGCTGTAGGAAATAGTGCCCTGCTGAACTCCCACAGTCCAGACTAGAACCCACCAGATGTCTTGCTCACCTGCCTGTTGATTTGAGCTTTCTATATTTTAAATTTTATTATGGATTGCCCCAGGTTCAGGATGTACATAAGCGTTTGTGCTGGCAACAGGGGGCAACATTTCCTGGGCTGCATTTACAGAGAGGAAAGTCATGTTTCAGAGGGTTATTCTCTTTATATGCTGTCAGTTTTCTCCTCCTAAACCTGTGCCAGAGACAAAACAGAGCTTGCTTCCTGGGGTGAAAATTCTATTTTTACTCCTATGACTGGCCTTTTTGGAAGACAACAAGCTCGCTCCATAGATGAAGCACTTTCCCCCATCATGAGCATGATGTGATTGCTCATGGGTGTGACAATCCTGTTGTCCAAAGTTTCAAGGTCCAAGTCCCAGAAAGATACTTGTATGTGACATTGAGGTTTCAGCTATCAATGCTATTGGTGCTTGGACCCATGATTTCCAGATTGGTTGTCACAGTAATGGGTCTCCTGTTAATGTTATTGATGTCTTTACCTGTGCTGACCCCAACAGTAGCCTTATTTAACTGAAACAAGCCCACCCCCTGGATGGTTAAGACCTGGAGAATTAGAGTAGAGGCTTGAGCAGGAATGGTAAATGCAAAGTCTATTAATGCAATCTGTTTTAAAATATTAACTAACTAATTACACACACACACACACACACACACACACACACACACACAAGCACACCTGAATGGCTTGAGTACATTTAGGCAAAACAGAATAATTTATCATATATCAACTGACTGAAGATTAGGGCAGTTTGCAGATTCCACACACAACTGGTCATTTAGGGCTTACTCTGGGCTGGAGATCTGACTGGCACTTAGCCCTTGATCTGTGCTCCTCTTGGACCAGTAGTCTGGAAAGTAACAGCCCAGTGACAACCAGGGAGATGCCAGTGGGGCCAGCTGGAAATGCCCTTTTTGTCTGCTCCTGGGCTCTAAGAAGAGTCTACTCTGTACCACCCAGAGAGCTTTTGCTTTCTCTGATTCCTTTGCATATTTCTTAGTCCTGGCTCCAATTTCATAGTAAGAATGGAAAAACTGAGCCACAGGAAAGGAAATTTAGTTAGCCGGGCATTTAGCAAAGAGCAAGAGAGCCAGATCAGAGCCCAGGAGTGATCCTGTTGCCCAAGAGACATGGAGAGAAGTCATAGAGCTTGAGGATGATGGGGCAAGAGGACATTGAATCCAGTGAGGGTATCTCTTGCCAGGATAAGTGAGCTTTGAGCTTAGGCCAATGGCAGAAGACCTGTGTCAGTTGAGAAAGTCACTAAGCTGCTTTGAGCCTCTCTTCCTCTTTAACATAGGTAGATACAAGAATACTCTACCTCTTACTAATCTCTTGCTCACTCTTTAGCAGATCATGTGGATACGAAAATTGCTTTACCTATGTGAGGTGTCCTCACCATTATCATGTTGTCAACAGCAACATCAAACAGGGCCTTGAGAAAACCATCATACCAGCCTTCCACACTCTATCTGGCAAGTCGAGAAGGAGATAATTTCAGATTGCCTCATCTTGTCCTTACCTCCTAATAAGCACATGCTACTCCTAACATCTAGTGGAAAGTAAAATAGCCTTTTTTGAAAATAGTCTAGCCTCAGTTGCTTGCCTGGCCAGTACAATGTAGTAGAAGTAACATTTTAGGACTTCTGAGACTGGGCCAAAATAAGTCTTGTATCTTTCACTTAGGCCTCTAGAAACATTCACTTTTGGAATGCTCTCTTGGCTGCTCACTTTCATGCCACATAGAGAAGCCACAGTTTGGTACTGACAATCCCAGCTGAGCTTCTAACTCATGACCTGCATCAACAACTAGCCATGCCAGTGAGCCTTTATACCCTCTAACACAGCAACTATCAAACTGCAAGTACGCAAGGCACTCTAAATAAGAACCACTTAGCAGATTCCAATTAACCTAGAACAGAACAAGGAGAAAGAATAAGTTGTTGCTGTAAGCCACTAAGTTTTAAAGTAGAATATTTAACTGAAGCAGTTCTTCATATACTTATGGGCATCTGAGCCTCCTGGTTCTCCTGCCTGAGCCCTAGAGTCTAAACTGCTTTATCGTCTTCTTAGTGTGGCCTCCTCTCACTTTGTTCCTTGGCATCTCTCCTCACTTTCTGCTTTCCCTCCAGATAAGCCCAAATGTCTTTCTCAGTTTAGGGCTCTTACTACAGGTTCTCTGTGAGAACAGAGATAACAGAGTTACAAATAAGGAGCTAATTTCTGATGGATCCAGCAGTGCCCTACACATACCTGGTGGTTACTCCCTCTTTAGATGATAACCAGGAGAAACTTCTGAAGACAAACGAACTCTGAGCTCCTAACCTGGACCTCTCAATCCCTGTCTCAGGAGCTTCTCTGAGCTGAGCAGAGCAGAACAGGGATCCCCATGTGTGGCACTGTAGTCTGGAGCATTTCTGGCTCTGCATCTACTGTCTAAACAAGAGTTTGTAGCACTTATCACCTCTGCAGGCCTTCTCTCAGCTCTGACCTTCATTGTCCAAGAGTGGGGAGACTGGCCAAAGTCATGGACTTGTAAAGAATTGACTCCAATGACCAGCCTTTCTGGCTCTGACATCTGTGAAAGCACCACAAATATTAGAGCTAATTAGCCACTTTCAGTGATACCAGGCCTATCAAACATCCCAAGAAGAGAGGTCAGCTCTGGGCTGAAAGGTGAACTGCTTGTTTAAGGGAGTTGAGTGGTCTCTAGCAGGATTTTCAAATTAATCTAAGCCCTCTTAAAATAGAAAAATGAAACATTGGGCAACCTGAGTATCAACTAAGATAAGTGCAGACCAGGAGTGAGGTCTCCTTTGGTTTTGTGATCCTAGGGCAGAGTGAGGTGGTAGGGTGAGTAAAAGGGAAGAGGAAAGAGGGAATAATGCTTTTAGGCTCCAGCCAGGGACCAGAGGGGGCAGGCTGTCTTGGGGCAGGAGAGATATAGAGATATCCTGCAGCCTCATGTTATATTTTTGGGGAGAAAGTTTCTGAAGCCCTTGATTGTTGAGAAACCCCATAGGCTCTTGATTTCTTCCTGCTTCTGGAAACAGCAGGAAGATTTGGCCCCAATGCTCTGGCTTGTAGTCCATTTTCCTCAACTTCCCTCAGAACCCACACCTGGTCCTGGACCTTTCTCTTCTAAGAAGGGGATTGTGGTCTCCTATTGGTCCCCTATGACAAACTACAAAGCTTTTCATATACAAATCTTGCTGGAAGTCTCAGAACAGATAAGATGACCTGTGTTGAGATTTTAGGGAGTTCAAAATATAACATTTCTCTTACACATCCATTGGGAGATAAACACAGGAGTCATGCCGAAGGATGTCAAGACATCACCTCTACTACTGACAAAGTTGATTAGAGAAAGTGGCCATAGATATGCAGTAAAATGGACCTGTCACATAGACATTTCCCCTCCCTTAATCCCATGTGGTCAAGAGTGCACAGAATTCAGGTTCTCTGCAGGGCAAGTGGATCCTGAGATAGGAAGGAAAGTCTGAACAGCCTGGTTATTCCCACTCTGAGTCCCTCTACCATGGAGAGTAGAGTGAGGTCTGGAGTGTTACTTCGTGGGGTTCTGAGTCAGAAAAAAGGATATCTTCCCATCAGCAAATAGAAGGAAACTAAGGAAAGCTGGAAGTGTTCAGGGAATACAGATTCATTTTCTTAGTAGGTTTTTAAAGTCTCTTCACCCCTTCAGGAGTGATAACATGAAGTAGTGGAAAGAATATGACCTTGAGGACCCCAGGTAAGACAGATGGCCTCTTTGAGTCCCTGTTTTCTCTTCTTCAATGTGCAGTGATAATTCCTACCTCAGAAGTATGTTGTGGCAATTATTGAAGCTGGGTGACCAAATGTCCCAGTTTTAGTATTCCAGAAACTCCTTCATCTCAGGCAAAGTGGGCTGGTCGGTCATCTTATTGAAAGCACCTGGTACACAGTGGATGCTGAAGAATTAGTTCCCTCCTTCCTCACACACAATTTTGTTTTATGAGGAAATTGGAAGATTCCTCAGGCATGAAGCATTGGAAGCTCCTCACTCTCTCTCAGGTTCATACTGGAAGCCCCTCTAGGGAAAGGTGGGAGAGGGGAGGAGAGCAGGATATTTGAATTGGGAACGCCCTCTGGAGCCTGGGATAAACAGACTTGCATTCAGAGAAGTAACGCTGTGTCATCACCCCCATAGAAGGCCAAGCAGAACCACTCCCTGGAACACATTTAAGTGCATATAGCTAAGAACATGTTTTGACTTCCTTTTGTAGATGCCAGGCAAAGCAAGGGAGCATGTGAATTGGTTGATTAACCATATCACCTTCTCAATCACTGACCTCACGGACCCCAAAGCCTACTCTCTGATCTTTGCCACCAAATTCAACATTAGAATCCTTATCTTGCTCTTTTTAGAGGAACTGCTATGAGTGTCCATGACACTAGAATGACTTGGGGAAATGGAATACTCTGGGAAGTAAACAGTCATTGCCTAGAAGCTGTTAATAAACAAAATTTAACTGAGGAAATTTTAAAATATAATTGGGCTGCATGTCATCTAGCAAGCAGAGAGCTACTCCAATTAGTTATACAAGTTGGAAGGCCTTTATAGGAAGGATGATGGGACAAAAAGTCATTAGTAAAAGAAAAATGGAAATTCATTGGAGGAAAGTAAGAGTTCAGGTGATGATGGCATCTCGTTGGCTAAGCTTTGACATTTCCATTGGCTGCTCTTATTGCTGGACAAGAAGAAAATCTTTTCTGCCGGAGTAATAAAATAACTGCACTTCCTGTTTGGGAGTACAAGTTATGTTTCTTCCTTTTGGGGTCATAATTGGTTTCTTCCTGTTCACAGTAACTGTTTTTCTGTTTCGGTAGGACATAAAAGCTTTCCCAACTCCAATTTTTTTTTTTTTTTTTTGAGGTTCCTCCAGGAAGAGGTCTCATCAGCTTGAGCACAGGATGAGGATGAACACTGTAGTGGGCTGGGGCTGCTTTTGTACCAAGTCCCAGGCCTCTAGCCATAACCCCAGCACCAGCCTTTTGGGGACAATCAGGCAGAAGGGGCCTCCAAGCACAGCACAAACAGCATGTCTAATGAGCAGAACTTTGAATCTAGCACTTTTTCAGGGGGGGATGCCTAGCTGTAGTCTTAACAGTGTGAGCATGCATTAAAAGTAGATCCCCAGACCGAAGCATCTTTTTGCATCTGTCAAGCTCCCTGGGCCTTTGTAAAAATCCTCCAGGACAATGCAAACCATATGGGGAAAGAGCACAAGCAGCTCTCAGAGGTATAGCTGCAGCCCACACATGGTCCCCAGCCTCAACTGCAGAGAGTCCCACCATCCTCTAGATGCCCTGTCCCCTGGTCTGTGTGGCCTCAGGGAAGCTTCTTAACCATTCTCTGTCTCTGTCTTATTTCCAGAGATGGAAACAAAAATGAAATGGCAGTTAATCATGGTGAAGGCTTTGGGCTATGGCTGTAGGCCTATCCTGGAGACCAGACTCAGGCCCTCTCAAGGAGATTGCCAGAACCTTTCTTTTGCAGGCTTTTCTATTCTGCCTGAAAACATAAGAGCCTGGGGCTGTCCCAAACTCACTTCCTCTCCATCCCCATAATTGTTGTTTAGATCCTGGGATCAGAACATGCAGGCCCCACAGCGGGACTCTTGTTTCTTGCAAACAGCTTAGGCCTTGTCTGCCCAGGCAGGGATGCTAGTTACGAAGCCTGGGCTAGCCATGGGAGAGTTACCAGCTAAACCCTAGCCCTCCATTAATGCATACCAGGATATATTGTTTTTGGCTCTGGAGCCAGCTCAAAAGCCAAGGTCGATTTTAGTCATATTTAGCCATAAAATACCCATGTGCTCGAGTTCTGCAAGCCCAGTTTGGGTTAATAAAGGGCATGAGCATAAGCTCTGAGGGGCAGAGTGAAAAGGATTGAGGAGGAGGCAGCACCATAGAGGGCTCTTCCCTTGCCTGAAATTTGGGTGTACATTCAGACCCTCAAAAAGAATCCTCCTCATTTTTCCCCAGAGTGTTATCAGGCCCAGGCCTGGCCCCAAATTGTGGATAGGAACAGTTCAACTCTGACATCTGCTGCTGCTAGCACAGCCAGACAGCTACACTGCTACAGCTTTTCCCCTTTAATTTTTTCTCCCTAGTAGCCCACAAAGTTGGGGCAAGAGGTATTTTCAAACAAGAATCTCTTTTGTTTGCTAAACATAACTTCCATTCTATCAGAAAAAAAAAAAAATGTAAGGCTCCTTCCATCAAACTTCTCTTGGAAACCAGGCCTCTATTTGGAGGCAAAAGTGTCTTAAGAAATCAAGTTCTGACTCTCCCCTGCTCTGCCTAAATTAGGTCACCAGCAGCCCCTCACGCTCTCTTATGCTGTGTGTATATCGAGGGGTCTTGTCAACACACACATTTGGTTTAGGCCCCAAGGGTGGGCTGAGACTTTGTGTGTCTGGCAACCATCAGGTGATAGCCATACTGTTGTTCTTTCAGTTACACAGTAGCTGAGTTAAAGACCTTGCCTGAATCCTGCTCTCCATAGGGTCCTCTACTCAGATCTCCCAGGGGCCAAAGTCTTCATTGCACTCCTGGTAGAGCTGCCAGACCCCCCAACCTGACCACCATGCAGAGAGCATTGGAAGGCTATGAACCTTGCATGCTAGGAAGGGGACATCCATCTCCAGGCCCCTCAGACCACAGGAGATCTCAGTGTGAGCCAGGTGACCCAGGGAGGGGAGAAGTACAGAAGAGAGGATGAACAAGGACAGAGATGAAGAGGACTCAATGGTCTAAGTTATCAAAAGAGAGAGGAGCCTACAAAGAAAGTGGAGAAGGAGTGCCCCAGGAAGGTGAGAAGACCCACGAGTGAACTGTCCCAGTGGAAACAAAGAAGGAAAGTGTCTACATGCTCCAATGTTGCCAAGAAATTATAGAAACTGAAGGCTGAAAGTTCCCTTTTAGGTTGGGTTCAACAACAAGGCACTCACTCAGCTCATGAGGCTGTAGCCCCCAAACTAGTACACTGCTCACAGAGGGGATGGAGTGGATGCCAATGAGCAGAGGAGGGACCTGCACGTGAGGCTAGGAAGCAACAATAAATTTGGTCAGAAAGAGAGAAAGAGTCCAAGCAATAATCGAGGGATTGTGGAGAAAGTTGGACTCTTTTCTTTTTAAGAAGGAAGACTCAAGCAGAAGCCAACAAGAAAAGGATAAACAAAGTGGATGCCAAGAGCAAAACTAGGCCATCAAAGGACAAAGCCCCAGAAGGCATAGGCACAAGGAGGTGTGTGAGAAAGAGTTGGAGGAGAGCATGTTTGACTTCTAATATGGCCACAAGGTAAGCAGTAAGGTCACCTGCAGGGAGTGAAAGGAAAGTTTGGAAGTAGCCATGGTTTAAAATGGGGTTCCAATGGCTCTGGTGGGCAACAGTGGTGGTCTGATTTTCTCCAGCAACAATGAACTGTCCAAGATTAGCTCTGAGAAAGGGGCAGTTGGGTCATTCGTAGCTGAGGTGTTGCCAGGAAGAATCAATACAAGGAGAGTAAAGCAGGAGATGTGAAGATACCTGTAAGAGAGCAGCTGCAGTGGTGCTTCATTAATTCTAAGCAGAAGAAGAACAGATGAAAGCAGGAGGGATCTCAGAGGTAGGAAAAAAGCAGAGGGAGCAGTCATCTAGAACGTCTGATGTTGTGCTTCCAGAATAATTGATTGAGATAGTTATAAGGAGGAATTATAAGAAAAGTGAGAATATTTAGTTCTGGATAATGACATATGTGAGAAGTGAAGGAGCAATTACAATCCTTAGAGTTGATCAGATAAGGAACTGGAGCCCAGATGGCAGTCCATCCCAAGGGCGGCCACGTAAGAAAATGACTACTAAGCCCTCCAGGTCAGTGGAGACCCATCTAACTGCCTGGTCCTGAGATGTGTACCCATAGAAAATCACATTCTTAGGGCATCACTCTCTTATCATTGATAAGAGTTGGCTGGACCCTCTTGTTTGTGGTGGTGACATCTGAGAACCAATCCTCCACTAACAGGGAGAGACTCAGAGCTGAGCCCACAATCAAACATAAGGCACTGTCATGTCAAGATGGCAGCCTTGCCTTTCCAACACAAGGACTATCTCTGTGGGCTGGCCTTGTCCACCAAAATGACCCAGCAACAGAAGAGATGCCACCAACACACACAGGGTGAATGTGATCTGAGATATGGCACAAGGCTTTGAGGCAGCCATTGTTTCAGAAACGAAGTGAAGCTCCCCTGAAAGGAGAGATTTCTTTAATTTTTTCCTGCTAAAGAACCTGATAATTATGTCCCCTAAGCTGGCCATAGGTGCGATTAGATTCCACTTAACTCTGTTCTTCATAAGTGTCATATATAATATTTCATTTAATCTTCATAACAACCCTGACTTTGAAAAATGTGAACTATCTCATATGTATTTGAATGTGGACACCTAAATAAGGAAACGGAAAAATACATAAAAACTCCAGTAGAGAAATCATGTTACATGCTCCCTTTCTCATCCCCACACCCATTCAGGTGGAATATCTCAGTATCCACATGCAAAAGAATGAATTTGGACCAACCCAACCATATACAAAAATGAACTCTCAATCAACCAATGACCTAATACAAGAGCTAAAACTATTAAACTCCTAGGAGAAAACATAGAGATAAATCTTCATAATCTTGGATTTGGCAAAGGAGTCTTAGATATGACATCAAAAGCAAAAATAGAAGAAAAATTAGATGAATAGGACTTTATAAAAATTTAAGCTTTTGTGTATCAGTGATATAATCAAAATGTGAAAAGACATATGGAATGAGAGAAAATCTTCATATTATATATTAAAAAAGGTCTAGTATCCAGAATATATTAAGAACCCTTACAATGCAATAATAGAAAGATGAACAACTCAATTTAAAAATGGGCCAAGAATATAAGTAAACATTTCTCCAAGGAAAATATACGAATGGCCAATAACCACATGAAAGATGCTTGACATCATTAGTTATTAAGGAAATTCAAATTGAAACAACAATGAGATACAACTTCCTATCCACTAGAATGGCTATCACCAAAAAGTCAGATGATAATGAGTGTAAGCAATGATATGGAAAAAGTAAAACTCTTATATACTGCTTTCGGTAACATAAAATGGTGCAGCTGTTTCAGAGAACACTTTGACAGTTCCTTGAAAAGTTAAATAGAGAATTACTATATGACCCAGCTATTTCACTCTTAGGCATATACTCAAGAGAAATTAAAACATTCGTCCACACAAATCTCGTACATGAATGCTCATAGTAGCATTATTCATAACAGCAAATGATGGGAACAACCTAAATGTACATAAGTCAATGAATAAAGAAATTATGGTTTACTTATATCATGAAATAGTATTCAGCCATGAAAAAGAAATGAAATAATGATCCATGGTACAACTTGGATAAACCTCATGTACATTATTCTAAGTGAAAGAAACCAGGCATGAAAGGTGGGGAAAAAATGTATGTTTCTCTTTCTATGATATATCCAAAATAGGCAAATCCATAGAGACAGAGAACAGATTAGAGGTTACCAGGAGCTGGGAGAAAGAGAGACTATATAGAGAGTGATTACTTAGTGAGTATAGAGTGTTTTATGAGGTAATGGAAAACTTTTGAAGCTAGAGAGAGCTGATGGAGGCACAGCATTGTGAATACACAAAACACTACTGAGTTGTACACTTCAAAATGGTTAATTGTATATTATGTGAAGTTCATGTGTTAGTGGTGTGGAGAAGACTGCATGAAGATGGAAAAGAAGAGTCAAGTCTGAAAGGGACGTCGTAGTTCACATCCCCCTGCTTGCTTCTGGGCAGGTGGACTCTGGCTGCAGGTGAGGAAGGGCAAGGCAGGTTCTTTTCACTTCACTGGGGCATAGCGGTGAGTGAAACCTCAAATCAGTGCCCTGTCACCCTCTATTCATCAGCACCTATCTGGTCACCAAGGTAATCAAATTCAACTCTGAAGCATTATAGCCCCAGGCTAGGGCGGTGTAAGGAAGAGTATCAAGAAAGAGGGCAAGGCAATTTACGGTGAGAGAAGCAAGGATGAACTTCTTGCCCTTCCTTCTATTGAACCCTTTGTTGCCTCCCTCCCCACGATTAAACATATTTTCCTAATTAATGTTGTTCATTTCACTAAAGATCATCTTCTAGATCCCTGATATTTTAGAACTAGAAGTCACTTAATATTATTTCATCTAATTCTTCATTTGAATAATGAGGAAAGTAAGGCCCAGAAAAGAGAAATAAGTTAGTAACAAACAGAAAATTAGAACTCTGTGTTTTGTCATCCAGGCCATTTCATATTTATTGGCATACGAGTTGTTGCTTCAAAGCCAGAAGAAATAAAGAATTCTGGAAGGAAGGAACAAGCTTTCAGGATGGTGCAATGATAGAGGGGAATAATATCAGGAAAACTTTTAGACTAGTAGGAAAGGGAAATTATGACAATGTAAGTATTTCCATGTATCCCATTCATGTAATGTATGAGGCCCTTGAGGGGAGGCAGGGAGGGTAAGTGTACAATGAGGGAATTAGAACACTTGAGTGTAAGCTCTAGATTGGTAAGTTACTATCAGTGTTAATTATAATGAGACGCTCAACTCATTTCAGCATCTCAATTGTCCTTGGTCACTTGAGAAGCGGGCCAGCGACATAGGCCACATTAAGGTAAGAAAGTAACGAGGAAGGCTGTGCCGGCCTCTCCCTAGTCATCACAGAGGCTGGGAGCAGGTCGATAGGGTGGAGGGAGCCAACTGATTTCTCAGTTGGAGAAATAGAGAAGCCGTTACTATGGCCATTTCCTGGTCCCCTTCCTCCTGCTTCTACAGTGTCCACACTGTGGCTGAGTCCTCTCCATGCCACAGCATGAAGTGTGGAACCAACCACCCCACAGACACCCGCACCCTCCAAGTATGGCTGGGAGCAGCCAGCTGGCCAAAGGCATGTTTTTTCCCCGCAGCCAGCTGGGGGCCTCTGTGGCTGTTCTGGCCCGGTGGTGACTCACAGCTGGCAGGCCTCTGGCCTGGAGTTATTTTGAGATCCGGCTCCATGATGGACTGATGTGACAGCTTTGTTCTCTCAGGCCCCTTTGATTTGTGAATCTCCCTTTGTAGCTGGTGGGAGATGCTCAAGCCCTGCTGTTTCTGGGCTCCAGCATCCCCTTGGCTGGGCAGGCTAGGCTGGCTGCAGAGGGTGGGAGTAGCAGAACCCAGGGCTGAGCAGTGTCTGGCTTAAGCAGCTCAAACTGCACTTTCAGTCAGTGTGGGGCTGACTGGGTGGTCGTGGAAGAATGATAAGTGCCTGCCCAGAGCCAGTTATGAATGGCCAGATCACAAACCGCAGAGCTGGACAAGGGCTGCCCTGCTGTGCTTGGGTCTGGGCCCAGAGCTTTCTGTAGTGTCTGTGAAGCTCAGGGTGGACCCAGGAGAAGCAGCCCGGGACTTTCAGGAAAGCCAGCCTTGGGAAAGAGTACTTGGGGCCTGGGAGGGCTCTGCTAGCCAGGAAATACTCCAGGCCTGTCAGACAAGGTCTGTGGGACTCAGTTTGTGGCACTTACCTCCAAGACAGGCACTGTTACAGAGAAGAAAGAGCTTCGAAGTCAAGGACAATGGGTTCAAATCTCAATTCGGTTCCTGGATGATGCTAAGACCCTGGGCTGGTTATTTGATCTTTAACTTCTAATCTCTCATCTATAAAATAGAATTATAATACCTACCTCTCTGAATTTTGAAAGGTTTAACCGAGTTATAACACATATAAATGTGCCCTGCGTTGTATTTACTCAGTAAATGCAGTCTCTCTGTCTCTCTCTGTCTCTCTGTCTCTGTTTCTCTCTGTCTCTCTCTGTCTCTCTCTGTCTCTCTCTGTCTCTCTCTCTCTTTCTCTCTCTCTCACACACACACACACACACACACACACACACACCATCCACCTTTATTGATCCCCAGCTACCTGCCTCCTTCTGTGATCCATGGAGTAGAGATGGCTTGTTCTCAGTTGTTACCTGGCTGGGTGTCCCTTTTATCCTCACTGTTCCATAAATCCTTCCTGAGATTAATGTGTTCCCAGGTCAATGAAGGCCAATTTCTACTGGACTGGGGGGAGCTGAACTCAGTACACACACTCTCACAGCTGACTCCCAACATCAACTCAGCAGACACTTACATCAACAGAGCCTTGTTTGCCTGCTGAAAATTGCTTGGTCACAGGTATTCCTTCTAGCTAGACAGCCAGCTACCACTAGGCAAAATCTCTTACAGAAGAAGGAAAATACAGACACCAAACCAAGGCTAGCTGAATAAATGAAGGAGAAGCAGGAACCAAAGAGCTTCACAGGTCCAGCAAAATGTGGCTTACTCTGGAGTTTCAGAGTCTCAATTCCAAGGGCTTCATCACCTGAAAGAGATGGCACGAGAGTCTTTTCTTATGGTCCAAATATCTGGGTTGGAAGAGGCCTTCTGTGTTACCCTGCCCAAGCCATGAGGTAATGGACATCAACGCTGATGGTTATATAGCTGCGCTCTTCCCTTCGGGCTGCTAGAAGTACCTCAAGGCCTCTAAATAGTGATTCTTTGCCTTGTAACTTACAGCAATTGAACCTTTTCACCCCTTGAGGCCATACAACGCAGATATGCTCCATTCCTCAAAACAAGCTGATGACACGCTGAACCTTCCAATTGTCTTCTCTTCCTCAGAATAAACCATGAACCATGGACTCAGCTTTCTTTGCAAGAATAGTTCCAAGAGCCACATTTCTTTCTACTGGCCCTAGTAAAGAACAAATGCATCGGCTTTACCCTGGACTAATAGGGCTCTGAGGAGGCCTCCAGGAGCGAGTCTTGATAACCCTCCCCTGTGCCCCCTCTCCTTGAGGACATCTTTAAAGGCCAGAGCCACTTCCCTTTAGGGATAGGATGCCCTCTTTGGTCCTGCACAGGGTTGGGGACTGGCCAGAGTGTCCAAAAACCTCACCTTCACCCCCAGCTGTGGCAGCTTTGATCCTGTAACTCTTAGCTTTTCCATCAGAAATCAGAGGGCAATAATCGTTAGTGTTTGCTTGTAAAGTACTTGGAGGTCAGAGGAGAAAAGGTGTCAGACAAGTGTGAAATGTTATTATTGGCACAGACCAGAGAATGGAATGGAATATCACCAGCAGAAAGTGGAAGCCATTTGTCAGCTCCTCTGAACAAATGGATACAGGAAAAGGGGTCTCTCCCCTGCAGACAGACACACTCCAAGTCAGCTGGAGTGGCTGGATGAGAGGCAAGTGAACCCAAAGGAAGTAACTGCCCTGCTTTCTGACATTAATATTTATTCAGCAGCCATACCTTTAGTGCAAAGACCCAGTCTTCTTCTCACACCCCAGGGAAGACTGATAGCCAGCTCAGGTATCCAGAGCTCCCAAGAAGCCATTTCGGTCAGAGGAGAAGCGCCCCAGAGAAAAAGGTTACCATACTAACCACCTGAAAGAACCAACCCAGTTCTCAAACAAGAAGGCACTAGGCAGATCAAGCACATCAACACGTGTGACATGGATCAAAAGGGCAGTCAATAGAGTAGACTCTTTGGACATATAGATAATTCAGTGAACAAAAAAAAAACTTTAAAAAACTCTAATTAGTACTCTTAGACATTCAAGAAGATTGTATATTCATAAAAAAATATTCTGGGATGCAAACTTCTCCTAGACATTATAAATGTAATTCACCATCTCGTGTCCCCAAAATAATTATCAGTAAATGAACCCAAAGGGAAAACCAAGGAAATCTGATAGAATATAGAACAGAAAGACAGACGAAGGAACTCCAGATTAAAACAACCCATATGTTCTATTAAGATAAATGAAAAAAAAAATACCATATAACATTTTAAAATACAAAGGATAAAAAAAATTATAAACAGAGAGAAAACAGAATCACTTATAAATTAATAAGAATCGAACTGGCATTCCATTAACAAAAATTGTTGAAAACATAGGATATTTTAACACATATCATATTTCAACATAGGAAGACTTAATATTATAAGAATATCAATCCTTCCCAAACTAACCCAAACACCAGATTATTCTCTCTGACTCCTGACAGCTAAAGCTTGTGTATGGACAAAAAGGGACGCCCACTCTTCTTTGAATCTGCAACCTGTACTGCAAAGGATCAAGGGACTGCCCAGAATTCACTCCAGTGGTGGTGGTGATAGAGACGGTGGTGATTGGTAACAGTAATATGCGAGCATCCAGTACCCAGACAATGGTAGTAGAGTCAAGAAAACAGCCTCTAGGCAGCAAACATCAAGGAACAGTGACACCAGGCTACCCCCTGGTATTATTTTGCTGTGTTCTTGGTTTTCTAGCCTCCATCTAACCTGACTTTTTCTCCAAAGCTTGTTTCTAACCACCTCAACCTTTCACTAAGATATTCAATATCCTTCTAATAAATCCCTTTTCTGCCTGAGTTAAATAAAGATGATTTGTCCTTATGCAACCGAGAATACAGACAAAAACAAAGGGTTTTCTAATTTTGAGTAAAGGATAGCCTTTTGTGAGTCATGCATGAGACCAGAAATATTATTTTAAAAATAAAGACTGACTAATTGAACCACAAAAACTTTAAGCAATCCAATAGAAAAAGAAGAAAGTCCAAGCTATTAAGTGGCACAGCACATCATGAAGAAAAGAGAAGGCTAATAAACATAAAAAAGTGCTCAATTTCCCTAATAATCAAGTAACTGCAGATTAAAACAACAAAAATACCTCTTTTGCCCTTCAGGTTAGCAAAAAATGTAAATGATATATAATATGCAATGTGTGACAGGGAAGAAAATGGGCTCTTTTACAAAGAATTGGGGAAAATAAATATGATTTTGACTGGAAAGTGAGTGTTATATCCCAATATTTAAAGTGAGAATTTCTTCCACTCAAAATGTTATTTTTTAGTATTTGTTCATTAGAAATACTTGCATAAAGCATAAAGATGTTAATGCCTGGATTATTTATGAGAGTCAAAAATTTTAGAAACTCAAATATCCCTAACAGGGGAATAATTAAACAAAATACAGAAAACACAGGAGGAATTAAAATGAGTTAAATTTATCTCTACTGACCTATAAGACCCCTTGGTTTATTGTTTAGTTAAAAAAAAAAAAAAAGGAATCATAAAACACCCTATATGGTTTGACTCAATTTCTCCTAATATTTTTTAAATTGCAAGAAGGTAGCTCTGATCCTGTTCATACTTACACATTTCTGTAACAAGTAATATTGTACATACGGGGCCAAAAAAATATTATATGATTTTTGTATGTGCACACGCAGCACATTCTGTTGGAGTATTACTAGGAGGCTGTCTGTAATTTACAATTTTCAAGCAAAACTAAAAGTTGCAAAGAATTGGAGATGGCAGAAATATCTTTTTAGAGATAAATCACCATTATCATGTGTTACTGTGAATCTGCTGGGGTACTAGACTGGGTATTGACTGGACCTTCAGCTGTGTCCTACAAGAGTGAGTGGAAGAGGTCTGAAGGAAGCTAAAGGGGTACCTGTTTTTGTCTTACAGCCTCAGAAAGAGTCCTTTGGAGCCTAGGTCAAGCTAATGGGGGACATACTAAAAAGAATAATAGTTACGTTCCTTAAGAACTTCCGAGTCCATTAATGTTCCATCAGAGAAAAAACATTAACCAGAAGGAAAGTCCCCATGCAGTAAATGAAATCACGGCTAAATGCAAGATGTTTATTTGACCCAGTAAGCACAATATACTGGTGGACTATAACTGGACGGTTGCCTGTATTTTACAGCCTGACTTCTCTTTGATTTATGGAGCCAAAGTAAATGACAGGCAGGGCCAACAAAAATTCCTTAGAGATTCAGAATTACTTTCCATTCCATTCTGTAGAGAAGGTGAAAAGACTTGCATGCTTATGATAGGACTGAGTGAAACTCATGAGCTCAAATGGGATATTTGTGGATCTGTGCCAGGGTCACAGACTGCAGTCAGAATGGGACTTCAATCTAGGACAGATCCTGAATATAGCATAGTTCAGGGGTAGCCTGAAATAGATAACCTTTGTTCATAGCTAGGAGTTTGCTGAGCAGAGCTCAAGACCAGTGGAGCTGGCTTGTCCAGGAGCAGGGTTCCCAGTAGATCAGCTTGCCTTTCAAAGAACCTGGAGAAATCTGTTAAGAGAAATGAGTGTTTTCATGAGTGAATGATCTGGCCCTTCCCTAAGCTGAACACTCACACAAAGCCTGAGTGGGAATAGCCACTGGAAGTCATGAGATGTAGTGGACCTCTGCATGAGATGGATTTTGGTTTGAATCCTACATTTGAGTGACTTCGAGTAACTTCTCAAACTTTATTTCCCTCTTCCATAAAATGGGCATGATCTTGTCTTTGTAAAGCTGGTATACATATTAAATGCAATGATGTGTAAATTTGCTAATGCTGCCATGACAGAGTACCACAAACTAGGGGGCTTGAACAACAGAAACTTACTGTTTCACAGTTCTATCAGCAGGAGGTCTGAGCAGGATAGATGCCTGAGGATTCATTTCAGGAAGCCAGTGTTCAAGATCAAGGTGATGATAGCAGGTTAGGTTCCTTTTTAGGACCATGAAGGAGAATCTGTTCCATGCTTCTCCTCTGGCTTTGGTGGTTTGCTGTCAAACTTTGATGTTTGTTGGCTCGTAGAGGAATCACCCCAATTTCTGTCTAAATTTTCACGTGATACTTTCCCTGTGTGCATATCTGTCTCTAATATTTTTCTTTTTTATAAGAACACGAGTGTACTGAATTAGGGAACCACCTTAATAACCTCATCATAACTAATTACATCTGTAATACCGTATTTCCAAATAAGATCAATTTTGAGGTACTAGAGGTTCCATATATGAATTTTTGGAAGATACAATTCAATCCATAGCAAGGGTCATATATAAATTTGCTGGTGAAGAACCACAAATACATGAAGATTAAACAACATGATACTGAAGAATAACTTGGTCAGGGAAGAAATAAAAAGAGAGATCAAGAGATACATGGAAACAAAAGATAATGATAGTACAACATATCAAAACTGTTGAGACCCTGCAAAAGCAGTCATAAGAGGAAACTTCATATCATTACAGCCTTATCTCCAAAAACAAGAATGAGCTCAAATAAACGACCTAATGCTTCATTTTAAAAACTAAAAAATGAAGAATAAATGAGGCCTAAAGTCAGCAGAAGGAAAGAAGTAATCAAAATTAGAGCAAAAATAAATGAAATTGAAAACAGAAAAACAATAGAGAAAATAAATACAACAAAGACCTGGTTCTTTGAGGAGGCTAACAAAATTGACAAACCCCTTGCTAGACTCACTGAAAAAAAAAAAAGAAATAGGACACAAATAAAATTGGGGATTAAAGAAGGGAAATTACGACTGACATTGCAGAAATACAAAGGATCATGCAATAATACTATGAAAAAGTATTTAATACCAAATTTAATAACCTAGAAGAAAGGGTCCTGTAGTTAGAAAAATATAATCTTCCTAGACTGAATCAAGAAGACCTGGAAAATCTAAATAGACCGACCAATAGTATGGAGACGGAAACAGTCATCAAAAACCCACCAAAAAATAAAAGTCCGGGAGCAGATGGCTTCACCACTGAATTCTACCAAACATTCAAAGAAAAATTAATACCTATTCTCCTTAAACTCTTCCAAAAAATCGAAAAGGAGGCAACACTCCCCAATTCATGTTATGAGGTCAGTATTACTCTAGTACCAAAACCTGGTAAGGATAACACAAAAACAGGAAACTACAGACCAATATCGCTCATGAACATAGATGCAAAAATCCTAAATAATATACTAGTAAACTGAATACAGCAACATATTAAAGAGATTATACACCATGATCAAGTGGGCTTCATCCCAGGGGAATAGGGATGGTTCAACATATGCAAATCAATTAATGTGATACACCACATAAACAAATTAAAAAATTAGAATCATATGACTATATCAATAGATGCAGAAAAAGCCTTTGATAAGATACAGCATTCATTTATGATCAAAACACTTAACAAAATCAGTATAGAAGGAAAGTACCTTAATATAATAAAGACCATATATGCAAACCCTCAGCCAACATTATACTCAATGGTGAAAAAGTAAAACCTTCCCTCTAAGATCAGGAACAAGGCAAGGCTGTTCACTATTGCCACTGTTATTCAACATAACATTGGAGATCATAGCAAGTGCAATCAGACAAGAGAAAGATTAAAAGGCATTCGAATAGAAAATAAAGAAGTCAAACTGTCACTATTTGCAGAATACATGATTCTCTATATAGAAACCCATAAAGACTCCACAAGAACACTACTAGAAACAATAAGCAAAACTGTAATGTCTCTGGATACAAAATCAATGTTCAAAAATCCATAGCATTCCTATACTCTAATAATGAAATGTCAGAAAAAGAAGTGGAAAAAATAATTCCTTTTGCAATTGCAACAAAAACAATAAAATGCCTAGAAATAACTCTAATGAAACTTGTGAAAGATCTATATAATGAAAGCTGTAAGTCCCTATTAAAAGAAATCAAAGAAGATACAACGAAATGGAAAGATATTCCGTGTTCTTGGATTGGAAGAATCAACATAGTTTAAATGATCATATTACCTAAACCATTATACAAATTTAATGCAATCCCCATTAAGATCCCATTAGCATGTTTCAAAGAACTAGAACAAAAAATCATCAGATTTGTACGGAATTACGAAAGAGCCCAAATTACCAAAGCCATCCTGAGAAAAAAGAATGAGGCTGGAGGCTTCACTCTGACCAACTTCAAATTATACTACAAAGCAACAGTAATCAAAACGGCATGGTATTGGCAGGAAAACAGACACACAGACCAGTGGAACAGAATCGAGAGTCCAGAGGTAAACCCATATTTATATAGGCAAATAATTTTCAACAAAAAAGCCAAAAATATACAGTAGAGACAGGAAAGCCTCTTCAATAAATGGTGCTGGGAAACTAGAAAGCCACATGCAAAAGAATGAAACTAGACTGTTGTCTATCACTGCACACCAAAATTAACTCAAAATGGATTAAGGACCTGAATATAAGACCTGGAAAAATAAAATGCATAGAAGAAAACATAGGAACTGAAGTCAGGGACTTTGGACTTAAAGAGGATTTTATGAATTTGCTCAAAGGCAAGAGAAGTAAAAGCAAAATAAATGATGGGACTACGTAAAACTAAAGCTTCTGGTTAGCAAAGAAACTGTAAACAAGGTAAAGAGACAATCATCCGAATGGGAAAATATATTTGCAAGCAACACCTTCAATAAGGGCCTAATATCCAAAATATTCAAAGAACTCATACGACTCAATAACAACAACAACAAAAAAATACAATCCAATCTAAAAATGGGCAGAGGACCTGAACAGACACTTCTTTCCCTAGAAGACATACAAATGGCCAACAAATATATAAAAAGATGCTTAACATCGCTAGCTATTAGGGAAATGCAAATCAAAACCACAATGAAATACCATCTCACACCTGTTAGAATAGCTATAATCAACAGAACAAGTAACAACAAATGTTGGAGAGATTGCAGAGAAAAAAGAAATCCTCGTATAGTGCTGGTGGGTCTGTAAATTGGTACAGCGACTATGGAAAAGAGTATGGAGGTTCCTCAAAAAACTAAGAAGCGATCTACCATACGATCCAGCAATCTCTTTACTGGGTATTTACCCCAAAGACTTGAAAACCCATATCTGAAAAGACATTTGCACACTGATGTTCATAGCAGCATTATTCACAGTGGCCAGGACGTGGAAACAACCAAAGTGTCCTACAATAGATGAATGACTAAAGAAGCTGTGGCATATATATACAAAGGAATATTACTCAGCCATAAGAAGAGATGAAATACTGCCATTTGCAACAACATGGATGGACCTCAAGATCATCATGATAATGGCAATAAGCCAGACAGAAAAAGTTGTAAATCACATAATATCACTTATATGTGGGATATAAATCTAAAAGCAACAAATTAACAGAAAAAACAAACAGAGACTCATGGACATGGACTATAGACTAGTGGTTACCAAAGTGTAACCAGCAGACAGGGAGTGGGAGGTAGACGGGGTAAAGGGGGTCAGGTTTAGGGGCATTGGTGGAGGGTAAAGTGGGGAAAGAGGATCAAATATGTGGTAGCTGAAGGAAACTGGACTTCAGGTGGTAAACACACAATAGAATATATAGATGTCAAATTATAACATACTGAAAATTATATAATTGTATTAACCAATGTTACCCCAAAAAACTTGATAGAAAAATTAAAAAAATAAACTCACTGGCATATCATAGTTCTTCAATAAATAGTATTTTTTATTGTCCAGAAATCCCCCTTTTGTCAGCATCTGGGTTTAAAGAGGCAATAAAGTTGGGAAAGACACTTTCTTGTCTGAGGCAGCAATTCCAGGTTAGGAGATGTTCGCCCAACTCTGTTCTTTTTCTACTGATGTCCCGCTCAACGAGGTTTTCCTGATCTTTTGCCTCCTTGGTGGATGCAACATCAACTCCCAGCCCCAGGGGCTCCTGCGTGCTGTTGTCTGCTGGCAAATCAATGCCTTGCTGACATGTGTTCTGCCTCTCCCCTCATCCTGTCACCATGCCGTGATTGCTGAGAGCCATGATCTGCCTCTCCATCTTTGTGCACCCCTAACCTAACCAGGGTCTGGCAGGGAGCAGTCAGAGTTTGAAGGATGCAGGAATAAAGAACCAGCAGCTTCAATAACAAAGTAAAACCTATTCAAATACCTGCTCCCCTGGTATCCCTCCCTAGAAACTTCCCTGTCACATACAAAGTGATTTTGTCTCTCTCGGCACAGAGGCCCATGGGCCGAGCTACCAAGCACTTGGCACAGATGATGATCTGAAACCTCTTAAAATTTATTTTGCTGCTAAAAAAAGAACACGAAGAAGAGTATGCAGAACAGGGCCCATGCTAACCTTAATTTCCCTGGGAAAAAGCAATATGTCATAAGCAGCTCTTCACAAAGCAGAACATAGGAGAGAGCCCTGGGCTCGGAAGGCCAGGAGTGAAGCCCTGGCTCCTGCTGTATCTACCCATGTGACTGCCAACCTGTCACTAAACCTCAGAGCCTCAAGTCTAAATTTCAAACACCAGGTTGAGCACTGAAGAAAATAAAGACTGCAAAGAGTTGTGAAGGTCCAGGTTTGTATCAAAGTCCTTACTTTGCAGGGACATTTCTGCAACATGTATAACTCACAATACACACAAAGGGAAGTTTCCAACTTATCCTCATAGGAATATCCAATGACACATTGCATCACTCACTGTGATGTGTGAAGCCCTGACCCCCAGGGGACAGTATTTGGGGATAGAAAGGTACCTTTGAGAGGTAATTAGGTTAGAAGAAGTCATGAGGGTGAAGCCTCTATTGTGGGATTAGTGCCCTTATAAGAAGAGACAGCAGAAAGCTCACTATTTCCACTATATGAGGACATAGAGAGAAGGTAGCTGTCTATCAGCCAGGAAGAAGGCTCTCACCAGAACCCAACCAGTCTGGCACCTGGATCTCAGATTTCTACCCTCCAGAACTGTATGAAAATAAACATCTATTATTTAAGCCACCCAGTCTATGATATTTTGTTATAGTAGCCTAAACTGATTAATACAAGTAAGAAATGATTTCAGTTTCACCTTATTATGAATTCATTGACTCTTTTCTATAACATTCAAATGTATTTAAAAGCATTAAAAAGTGTTATTCTCTTTAAAAAATAGCTAAGAGAAAAAACAAAATAGCTATTTTTCTATGTAATAGCTAAGTTGTCTAATCTGATGCCACTTGCCACATTTGGTTATTGAGCACTTGAAATATGGCTAGTCCAAAAGAGAATATAAAAGTTATAATTTTAATATTGATTACATGTTGAAATACTAATATTTTGAATCCATCAGGTCAAATAAAATGTATTACTGGGATTAATGTCACCTGGTTTTCCCTCGTTTACTGTGGCTATGAGAAAATATAAAATTACATATTTGGCTCATATTTGTGGTTCACATTTATTTCTATTGGACAGCACTGGTCTAGAATCTGAAGCGTAGACAAAGCATGGGCTTTTGAGTCAACAGCTCTGCACTCCAATCCAAACTCTGCTGGTACCAGCTTTCTGGACATGGGCAAATGATTGAACCTCTGTGACTCTTGGTCTTTCCACAGTGAAATGGAGATAAAACTGTATATTCAGAGTGTTGTGGTGAGGACTAAGTGGAAGCAGATCCATAGAATGCCTAGCGAGAGTTTGTTACCTAGTAGAAACTCAATAAATGTTCGCTTCCAACCCGTAGTTGCAGGAAGAGAAAACCGCTCTGTCAACGCCATTGATCAGCACCAGCTGCATGGTTGGCAGACTTGGCAAAGCTGGAGCTCTGAGCAAGTGCTGTGAGCGAGAGGACGTTAACTCACACAAAGAAAGACCTGTTATGCTGATGGAAAGCTGACAAGTGTTTTGTTTGTTTGTTTGTTTTTTGTTTTTCTTTTTTTTGGGGGGGGTGTCTTTATTTAAATTTATTTGTTTGTGTTTCTTTAAAGCTTACTCTACAGCATGGAATGCATTTTTGATAAGTAGAAAATTGTGATGGATCAATACTGGTGCATGTGTGTTATAAAGAAGTCACAGCTGCACAAAGCATGTTCTATTCCTGTCCTCCCATCCTACACATACAGTTGGAAGCTCTGTGTAGGTTCTCTCATCTCTGAGTTCACAGGCATCGCTCTGCCTAGCAGCAGTTTCAGGAACTACACATTACAACACTCATAGAGACTTGTTCGAGAGAACCAGCCTCACAGAGCTAACCTTCTAAATATAATTGAGATGAAATACAATTGAGAGAAATTGAATATGTGTTGTGGAGAGAAGGGTCTTATGTTAGTTTAGTTGCTCAGACATTCATAATAAAGGCTTGGGAGGTTTCATTGACTACAAGCTGGGTCTAAGACCATGGTGGGCTATGACTTCCCACACTGCTCAATGCAGGACCTGGAGTCTGGAGGCACAATTTATCTGAACACATATACCAACAGCTCCCATGTGTGTGGGTTTCCTCTGAAGAAGTCTTGACTTCTTCATACTACATTCTAGGAAGAAAATTGAAAAGTGAAGCTTGTCCTAAGGAACATAAGCAGGTAGGAACCAGGTTGCATGGAAACAATTGGAGTGACATTGTCTAAAAAGAGGATACCTGGAAAGTCTTCAAACTTTCACTGCACATGAATGAAGCTGTTGCCTTGTTTTGCTGGCTCCTTTGGGTGAAAGAGTGGCCAATGGGTGGACTCTCCCGGAGAGAGATGATTTACTCCCATTAGGAAAAATGTGTTTATTTGTGTTTGTCTACCTATGTTTGCCATTATTCCTAAGAAAATAAATAAATAAATAAATAAATAAATAAATAAATAAATAAATAAATAAAAAAGAAAGAAACAGGGTGGTGCTCCAGCGCAACAAGCTGTTTTGTTGGGCTACGGTACAGACTCTGTGTCCCTGAAAACACCCTAGTAGTTGTCATGTGTATTTCCGAGTGGAGATCTTTGTTGATTGAGAACCTCCAACCTAATAGCAGTTGAGGTGTTCCCAGGAAGCTTAGAAAGCCTACCTATACCTGTTCTTCAGTACCATTGGTGTTGGGGCCTACCTCAGTTACACTTGTATGTTTGTGAAGGTGGAAAGTTGGTTTAGAATCTTCTTCTCTCCTTTATCAAGTTCACTTTCCCTGTTCCTTCCCAGGCCCCAGTGACCTCAGGCTCTTGGCCCTACCATCAGACTAAAAGGAACTCCCAAATCTGCCTTCTCTCCATGCCCAAATGCAAAGGAAAATTAAAGGCAAGAGTGGAAAATGTAGCATCTGATGTGGAAGGAGGAAGGGTAAGGCAGGTTAGAAGAATCTCTGATGCCCCAAGTGGCCCTGGGCTGGGGCAGAGCCCCTGAGCTGGACTACAGCTAGAGCCTTCTCTGGCCTGGATATTGTTTTTGCCAGCTCTGCCTGGCCTCTGGACTGAGTGAGCTCTAGGGATGGGCTTTTGTTTGGGCAGGGTAGGAGGTGTTTTCAGTGTTTTTAAGTTTCAGTTGCCTTTAGGGAATGGGAAAACATGAATCAGACACAGTTCTTTGAACTGGGACCCCTGGCCTGAACTATGAGGAGACAGAAAGGCACTCTAGTTAGTCACTCTATTTCTGTAGGGCCATGGTGGGGAGCAAAGCCTGCTCACGTATGTTGGCACTATAGGTATGACCATGGGTGGGTATCAGCACGCTCAGGAGCAACAGCTTCTGGTGGAATTACCTAAGGCTATCAAAGCACCTTAGCCTGGAATCCTCTTCAAGGCTTCGAAGACCATTGCTGCCCATGGCTCTAGATAAGAGAGAAGAGTGGAAGGAAAGAGGCAGGGGAACAGGCTCACAGACTACCTTGTGGTTAGACTCAGGCCAATCTGCTGGTCTAGGACTAGTAGACAAGGGTTTTTTGAGCAGAGAACTCACAACTCCTTCTGGGCACATGAAAGGTGAAATTCTAAGATCGGCCTTTCCCATAGGAGATCAAGAATCTAAAGAGTGTTCAGACCCTTTGACATAACAGTTCCACTCTGGGAACTGACTCTGAATAATTGATCCCAAATTTAAAAAATAAACAACCAAAAGATGGCCATTGTACTATTATTTATAACAGCCAAAGTTAAAGTGGACTAATTAACCAATAATAGGCGATTGGCTAATTAATCTATTGCATGTCCTCAGCTACTACTTATAATTTTTAGGAAAAAATTATAATCACATAGGAACATGTTTATGTCTTTCAGTAAAAAAAAATATAAAATCATGATATAAAAGTGTACAATTGTATAACCATAGCTATGTAAAAGGACAAAAGTATACACAGAAAAAGCCAAGAATGGAAAGGTGCCAAAATTATAGTTAATACTATGTGATAGGAATGAGGATTATATTTTATTTTATTTTTGGTATTTGGTATTTGGTATAAACTGCCTTTGATAACTGAATATGTTTGATAATTATTTGGATGTTTTACAAAGTAACTTCAGACTTAAAGCAAATCAGCAGCCCTTACATGCCTCCGTAAGTGGCGCCATCAGTGGTAATGCAGGAGGCTTCTATGTTAATTGGACTTGATGGAATTTGAAGACATACAATCCATAGAAAGTTGCCTGAAGATGAAGGTGCTGGTTCCATGATGCGGCCATTGGTCAGAGCTGTACCCTACCCTTCCCCACAGGAGTTCCTACAAGCCCCCAGAGAAACATCACTGTCTTCTAGGGGAAATGCTTAGTCCCCCATGGAGCTACAGGGGTGGGGATGTTTATCTTCCTGGGTACCCCCTGACAGAATCCATGGATGGATGGACCCAGGGAGTAAACTAGCCATGTGTTTGTTCTTAGTCCCCTGACTCTGAACTCCGTCTCTTCTTCTCACAGAATAAGAGTTTCTCACTACTCCCATGAGTCTAGCCACAGAACAGAAAGACACAATTGCCACATGTGTTCCATTTACCAACCTCAGAGACCCTCTGGACTGACCTTCATCATGCCAGAGGAGTGATGGGATGACTCATGGTTGGCAGGACTTGGCACATGTCTTGGTGTTTCTTCATTACCACTGTTGTTTTCCTGTTATCCACCAAAAAAAGATGTTTTTGTCCTTCAATTGCATGTACTTCCGGACCCTATAGGCTTGTGCAAAAATAGTATTATAGTCTCCAAAGAATATCTGTCTCTTAAAGGATTAAGAATCATCAGTGAAATGATAAAATACAAAAATTTCATACTGATCAACATGAAGACTCAAGTGCATCCAAATAGAACAGCTGAAGACTTTGACAGAGGCAGGGACCTCTTGGGCCCAAGGTCATTAAAACGATGTTGGTGAGGGCTCTAGGTGCTGTGCCCTTGCTTCTCTTACAGGTGAGAAATAGGCCAGGAGAGGGGGAAGTGGCTGGACCAAATTACTGGCAGAACCAGGACAAGGTCTAAAACACATTTTACCATTGGCATCCTGGTGGCCTAAGAACCACTTCTCCCATGAATGCAGTCAAACAGAAAAATGACCCAGGGAATACGGATGTTTGGAATGTCACATCTAACTTCTGGACCATGGAGCCTTTCTAGAATCCTTGGGCTCTCCAGAGCTCAAAGAACTCCTATTTTTTACCTGCAAGCTTTGTCATCAGTTGCCAGCCAGTGGGCAACCTACACCCATCCCCTACCACTCCATGACACTTAAAGGAAAAAAGCTCCTTGTTCCTCCCTCCTGTCCTCCATGATATTCAGACCAGTGGGTTTCCACATGGAAGGAAGCCCACCTTCTGCCTGAAATCACCCGATGACCCCAGAATTTAAATTTTGGGTCTGATCTTCCTCTGCCCCTGTATAAGGGGGTGGAAAAGTTGGAGAGACCCTGCTTGGATGAAACCTCAACAGACTGCCCTGCTGTGAACACTAGGGTGGATTATAATGGCATGGCTGAGCCAGATAACTAATCTCCCTGTGATGGTGCTGAGAATCCCAGGTTACATGTACCTCGGGGAGGGAAAGCAGCAGAGAGTGAGCACCTGTCATGTGTGAACATCTACCTTTTACAACTGAGGAAACTGAGGCTCAGAAAGGTTGAGGGACTTGGTCAAACTTACCTATTCAGCATGTGATGGGGCAGGACCGAAATCAAAGAGTAATTACCTGCAAGTCCCGTCCTGCCTCCCGTAGCTGGCTATTTCCAGGGGCCTGTTTGACCATGATGTCATTGTCCCCATGTTAGGGAGAAAATTGAGGCCCATAGAAATGGTGGGGTGTCAACTTCAGTGGAACATAATGAGTAGAGGTGGCATTGTATCCACTTCTTCCTCCAAATTCCAGTAAAATGGCCAAAAAGAATTAAAGTCATAAACCTTTAAAAACCTTTCTTTATAAAAGAAAAAATAAAAAGAGAGGTGGCAGCAGATTAGAGATGTTAATGGAATTTGGGGAAGTTAGAAAAGTAAAAGTTAAACGTATAATTAGGAAGACAATAAGAAGTCATGATTTCTCCCAATAAAACACTGTGAAGCCTCTTGAATTGGAGGTCTCAGGAGCTGTGGAAGTGGGATTGAGGAGTGACTGAACACAGAGGTTTTGTGCAAACTCTGAATAAAGAAAGTTATACTTTCCCATCCTCTCCCCACCCAGAACAGCCAGTTGTGTTCCCTCTCAGAACCCTCAGAAAACATACAATGTCCTTTCTGGATAAACTAGAGAATCAGCTCTGAATTCAGGGACAGCAGTTACTGCTAAGGACTCAGGTGAGGCACCTTCCTGAAAAGGGGGATGTTGTGAACTTCTGGAGAGGAATCTTAATATCCTCATCCACTTCTCCCCCTCCATTTCTTCAGCCTTGGCAGCCACACCTATTCCTCCTCAGAGAGAAGATGAAAGAGTTTCTGATATGCCCATGAAAAAAATGAATTGATGTTTCGGGACCCCAATGAAAAAGTCAGGTCCCCACATGATCACACTACTTGGAAGGCCCTCTGCTGACCAGCCCCAGCCCTCACACACACACACAAACACACACCTTGCCGTTGGCCTGGAATACTTTTCTTCCTTTTCCTGTACTGCTTTCACCACCTCGTCTGGAAGTAGATCTCAGAATTTCCAATTAATTTCAGTGTCTCAGTCTGGATTTCAATTTTGTATTTTGTTTTGACTTTAGAAAGACAAATTTTAGTTAATCAAACACCTCAGTTCCAGCACACTGGCATCATTGGTCCCTGTAAGCTCCTCTTTTATTTCAGCCTGTTTTCCCCTCTATCCTTAATCTACAGTCCAATCTTTCCAGAAGCAGCCATCCTGGTGTATTTAGTAAGTTTCACCAGGTCTCATTAGGTGTCTCTTCCACAGAATGGACCTTGACCACCCTGCCATTGTCACATTCTCCCAGATGGCCCTGCTTCTTGCTTTCCTGGAACCCAATCTACTGGAAATGACCCTGTACTTTGTCTTCTTACTAGAACATAGCTCACGGGGGTGGTGGTGGGGGCCTGCTGCTTGTCCCCTGAGTTCCCAGGGTCTAGAATAGGCACAAGTGCAGGTTGGAGGAACCTGGCTAAATGGACCAATGATACCCTCCTGCTCCAAAATTCTTGTGGCCCTAAAGCTCCATTCAACACCAGATCCCCAGTAGGCTATTCTCTGACTTCCCAAGAAATTGCAATAAGAAGACCCTCAACCAGGGGCCTGCCCATTCTATATCCTCCATACCTTCAGTCTGCCTCAGCTCAGTCCTTTTGTGAACAAATGGAAACAAACATCTCAGGAGGGGAAAGCCATGCTGAGGGGCTGATACCCCTTATCTGTAGCTGAGCCTTGGAGTGTGGACTTGCTGTGATAGCCTGGTGACCTCTGCCCTGAGGAGAGGCCCAGTCAGGAGCACAGAACCAATCAATAGCCACTCTCAGATCTTGTGAGACACACGTCTGCCTGGCCAAACCATAAAACCCTACTTAATTTCAAATGCATAAAAGAAGATGGAAAGCTGTTATTCTCTAGAGCATTTGAGATTTCACTCCCCAGCATACATCATCAGTTTGGCTCAAATATACTCTTGTAAAAATTCTCTACAGGTTTGGACATTTCTTACATTGACATACCAGAGGTAAAAAGAAAATGTCCACACTAGGAGCTAACAAACTGCAGCCTATGGGTCAAATCCCATCTACCACTTATATTTGTAAATAAAATTTTATTGGTGCACAGCCATGTCCATTTGTTTACGTATTGTTTATAGCTGCTTTCACAGGAAGAATTGAGATTATATGGGTTACAAAGCCTAAAACATTTACTACCTGACTCTTTATTAAAAAATAAAAATTGTATTCCCTTTGTCTACACGGTAACCAGAATGTTAATAGGGTCTGTCAGTGCCAAACTGATTGAGAAAGGAAGGATTGATGGTGAGACGCCCAGTTGGAAGAATGCAGAGGAGTCAGGCATGAGAATGAAATGGCAGGCACATACTTTATTGTACAGAGCACAGTTCCTTTTGGGGAAGAGCAGTCTATTAGACGGGGCACGCATTATTGCACACACATTTTCCTGCTCCCCTTTCTGTTCTCCCCTCTGCCCTCCAGGGGACCACATGGGCATATATATATATATGTCAGAGAACAAAAGTAGCATTCAGCCACACATGCATGATACAATAAACTGAATTATGTTTAGATATTTTAGGCTCAGGCGCCCTACTACACTTGTTATGGGTGGACAATTTTCCAGTAAGCCTGCATTAAGGATTCACTTCAGATTCTGTTAACCAGGGTGTGGTAATCTGATCAAGGATATGCTAACGGCCAACTGTTAACCAGGGTGTGGTGATCTGCTCAGGGATGTGCTGGTGGCCAGCTTCTGCTATATAAACTGTCTCTTCTGGGAGCTCGAGGCTGATCTCCTCTAACCCTGCATGGTAGACAGTCAGTCGCTGGCCGGCTAATAAAGGCTCACAATTCATCTCAGTTGGCTCCATAGGTCTTGGATTTGATCGCACCACAACACACTAATGTAACACTCTAAATCTGAGGTCCTATTCCTAGCTGTGGGCCTGGATCACAGCCTGACCTTGGACCTGCCAGACCTTGGATTTGGTCAGGTCTGGTGCCCACAGGGTCACCTTACATATTGGTCTTATTTTTTACAATAGCCAAGTTGTAATTATATAATCAGTTACCATTAAAGCTGTTATAATTTTGAAGAGAAAGGAAGGAAGGAAAAAAGGGAAGGAGGAAGTTGATAGAAAGGGAGTGGGGCGAGGCGGCACTATCAATGCTAAAGTTCTCAGGTGGAGTTTTCCCAAAGGCTGGCTGTATGTACCTTGCCTTCTGGCAAGTTGGTTATCTGGGCTAATCAATCCCTCCTTCTCATTGGTGGATTAGCAAATTCTAAAACAAGAGGAAACTACCAAGGTGCTCAGAGCTGGCCATTTCTAGCTAATTCCTTTTTCTCTCTCCTGCCTTGTGATTAGGGGCTCAAAATGGAAGTAAGAGGCAAGCAGGGGCAAGGAGCTGCAAGAGATCTGAGAAGCATCACCCCCACACCACAGGATATCATGTTCCTGGAGCAGATCCCCCTTTGCTCCCTGAACTCCTCCAAGGGACACTCATCAGTCACCGTCTCCCCAGGAGATGCCATTGTATGGGGGATGGGGCACAGGCAGAAATACCTCTACACAGGGCTCTCTGGAACTGAACAGGAATTTTCCACTCAAATGGCTAACCTTGTAATCAGCTCTTTGTTCTGCTTCTGTAGACATGCTTGCTGCATAGGCCAAAGGGAAGAGTGATCTTGAAATCACCTAAAGACTCACCCCCGCTTTCGATTGTTCTGTCTAGATAACAGATGTATTGCCTTTGCTTGTTAAGCCCTATAAAAATAAGGTTACCCCTGAGCTCAGGGCCCAGATCTTCAGAACGCTAGCTCTTTTGGGACTGCTGATGCAGTGGCTGAAAAATTGACTCTTACTGGAAATTACTGTTTGACTATCGCTATGGACATGTAGGCCTTTGATTATAAGACCATAACATTCTAAACAAGTTTTCTGCTTCTATAACCCTGCTTACACACCTGACCTGTGAGTTGACAGGTAGTGAATAGAAGAAAGATAGCCCTTTGTGTTCAGACAGAATGAAGAACGGAGTTTTGGGCTTAAAAACCACTGTACCGCTGCATTTCACGGCTGCTTAATTTGGGGTCTGCGTACCCCTGGCAGACCCAGCTGGCTGAATAAAGAGTGTGTTTCCTATAACGCACTGAGTTCTGGTAGTCCGTGTGTCTTTCGGGGGCTAGCAGCTACCACATTTGGAGGCCCCAGCGAGATCTCAGGGAATGGCCCTGGGATCTAAGACCGGACTGGTCTCTGAAGTGGTTGCTGTCTCTGTTATGGATTCAAAGGAGTGGCCAACCTGAGACGTTCCAGGGTCCTTGAATGCCATGACGGGGACACAACTTTCAGGACACACTCTTTGTTCCTGGTCCCAATGGGAATCTGGAATCTCCGAGGCCTCGGTGTCTGAATAAAAGGTACCTTCCTGGTTCGGTCATTGGGGTCTGTGGAGAGACTGGATGCAGTCATATTTCCCGGATCATGGCCAGGCCACGGGATGCCGCCTCCTGTGACCTGTTGTCGGGTTCTGTTTATTGTCTCTGGTTCTGTCTAGATTGTAGGCGGCAGCCTTCTCTGGGTCCACCTACACCTTAGTAATTGTTCTCGTCTGAGTGTCTGTTTTGTGTTTTCTGTTTTGTGTTTTCTGCGCAAGCGATGAGGGGAACCCCGAGTTCACAGAAGACACCCTTGGGGTATCTCCTGTGACATTTCAAAGAAGGATTTGTAGAGAAAGTTAACTATGACATAAAGTTTTCTCCAGGCAGACTAAGGCCATTGTGTGAAGTTGAGTGGCTGTGATTTGATGTAAAATGGCCTCTGGAGGGTTCTTTTGACAAGGGTTTGGTGAGGAATGTTTGGAAGGTTGTCATGGGAGACCTGAGACATCCCGATCAGTTTTCTACATCGATCAATGGTTAAACCTTGTTCAGAAACTCCCTTTTTGGCTCTGGTGGTGTGCCCTGTCTCTAGGGGCACAAATATTAGTTGTGGGCACCCCAAAACATGCAGCAGCTGAATCTCCAAGATGGCCCAGTCCCTCAGTTCTCTAATCTCCACCAGAAGACAGTGACCTTCCCCCACTCTATAATCCAGGACAACAGAGGCCCAATAGCACTGCCTCACCTCCTCAAACACGGGCAAGTAACTCCTATGGGCCTCCTGCTCTTGCTCCAGGTGGGGCACCAGCTGATACCACCACCCCGGCTGTTCTTCCCTTGCGAGAAGCGCCAGCCCAAGGGCAGCACACTAACAGGCCCTTTATGGCTTATGTGTCTTTCTCGACTAGTGACCTATACAACTGGAAAGCACAAAATCCGTCTTTCTCTAAGAAACCTCAGGTTTAATGGGACTCTTAGAGAGTATCTTTCAGACTCACTGCACCACTTGGAATGATTGTCAACTGCTTTTAGTAACCCTCTTCACCGCAGAAATACGTGGCAGCATTCAGGCAGAAGCACAAAAGATAGCTGTGGGAAGAAGGAGAGTTGAGGAAGCAGGGGAACAGATTGAGAAATTTCCCTCCACTTCCCGGACTGGGGACATAATTCTCAGGCAGGGAGAAAGGCATTAGATTGGTACCACCAGATTCTGATTGTGGAAATTAGGATGGCTGCTTGTCAGCCAACTAACCTTTCTGAAGTAACTGAAGTTATACAGAGAGGGACTTTAGGAATCCCCTGGAGCATTTCTTGAATAAGGTATACCAGGTATACACCCCCATTGATCCTGAGGTCCCTGAGAACCAGCAGGCAATTAATATAGCCTTTGCTACTCAGGCAGCCCCTGATACCCAGTGTAAATTGCAAAAATTAGAAGGTTTTGCAGGGATGAACCTGTCCCAACTTGTTGAGATAGCCCAGAAGGTGTTCAACAACAGGGAAGCACTGGATGACCCCAAACGTATGGCTAAAATCCAAAGCTACTGTCATCAACCCAGCCAATCTGTTGCCAGACTCAGACCCCAAGACCCCCGTTCATGACTGCACAGATTTCACAGATGCTGTGTATTCCTCATGGCCAGACCTCAAAGTCTCCCCTCTGCCTGAGGCCAATGACGTTCTGTTCACGGACAGGAGCAACTTCATGGAGGAAGGAAGGAGGTATGCTGGGGAAGGGGTGGTAACTCTAACTGGCACCATCTGGTCACAAGCTCTTCCCCATAGGACTTCTGCTCAAAAGGCAGAACTCATCACCCTCACTGAAGCACTAAGATGGGGAAAGGATAAGGCAGTCACAATATACACAGACAGCCGATACACCTTTGCTACTGCACATGTACACAGAGCCATTACAAGGAAAGAGGGCTTCTGACTTCAGCTGGGAAAGACATTAAGAACAAGGGGGAGATCTTAGCCTTACTTGAAGCCATATAGATACCTAAGGCTCTTGCTTTTATTCATTGTAAAGGGCATCAAAAAGAGAATAGTCCTGAGGCTGAGGGAAACTGACCAGGTGATGCAGAGGCAAGAAGAGCGGCCACAAGGCCAGTGGGGCCCCCACCACATCTACTGACTGTTGTCCATTACCCAGAACTGCCTCCATCTTCAACCTATGTGGCAGAAGAAAACATATATTTTCAAGATAAGAGAGCCACCAGAAAACAACGGGAGTGGTGGATGACTCTAGATGAAAAAATCAGGCTCTCACAGGCCCTTGGGAGGACTCTCCTCTACCAACTACACCAGACCATGCATCTATGGTGGACTAAAATGCTCCAAGCTTTAGACCCCTACTTTCACTTGTTAGAAGGGAGAAAAACTGCAGAGGAGATTGCCTCACGATACCCAGCTTGTACCCAAGTTAATCCAAAGAAGGGGAAGATAGAAAAACGTAGAGAAAGAGGAACTTATCCAGGAGACCACTGGGAAGTCAATTTCACTGAGATAACCCCGACTGTAGGGGGCTACAAATATTTACTTGTTTTTATAGACACCTTTTTAGGTTGGGTAGAGGCCTTCCCCACCAAGAAAGAGACTGCCTTAGAAACTACTGACTAAGAAACTACTACAAGAAATCCTCCCTCGATTTGGTCTCCCTGGAACTTTAGGGTCAGATGACAGGCCAGCCTTCATAGCAAAGGTATCACAGCAATTGGCAAACTACCTAAATTTGCGATAGAAACTTCCCTGTGCCTACCGGCCCCAGAGTTTGGGCCAAGTAGAGCAAATGATCAGACCCTAAAAGAGACATTAGTCAAGTTAGAATTAGAAACTGGTGGGACCTGGGTAGATCTTCTCCCCTTTGCTCTTCTCCAAGCCAGGTGTACTCCATATATTAATGGATTCACCCATTTGAAATTTTCTTTAGAAAACCCCCACCTTTAGTACCTGGAATAGAAGATGAGAAAAAGACAGAACTACATAACCTTGTCTTACTTAAGTCTTTACAGGCCCTTCAAAGTATACAGGAGATATGGTCCTGGGTTCGTGCTGTCCACTTGGCTCCAGGGGATGGACTTCCCCACCAGTTTCAGACTGGGGACTCTGTGTGGATCCGGAAGTTCACTTCCAAGGGACTAGAACCCAAATGGAAAGGACCCTTCACTATCTGATGATGCGCACTGCAGTTAAAGTAGACAGCATCCCATCATGGATTCATCATTCCCATGTGAAGGCAGCACAAGAGTGGACAGCTCAGAAAGACGGGCCCTTAAGACTAAGACTCAAGCGCACATAAGTATAACACTAGTTTCTTCCTTTTTTTCCTCTTTAGCCCAGGCATTCGACCAGCCACAACCAGAACCAGAAGAAGCATTAATAACTTTGCTAATGACAATACACAAGGTCTTAAATAAGACCATCCCAGACATAGGACAAGATTGCCGGTTGTGTCTTAACCCAAAATCCCCTTATTATGTCAGGGTAGGAACTCCCCTAAATTTAACTGAGCTCAGCAGGCTAGAACTTCAAGTCGATTCACTAGCAGAAGTAGTCTTTCAGAATAGAAGAGGTTTAAATTTATTATTTTTAGAACAAGATAGATTATTTATGGCTCTAAGTGAAACCTGCTGCTTCTATGCCAATAACTCTAGAGTAATTAGAAAAAGCTTAAGACTAGTACAGAGAAATTTAGATGCCAGAGAAAGACAGAGACAAGAATCAAATAACTGGTTTCATAAAATGTTCAATTGGTCACTATGGCTAACGACCCTTTTATCTGCTGTAGCTGGACCTTTAATCATCCTCCTCCTCTTGTTAACTTTTCCCCCATGTTTCCTTAATTTCTTGTTTTCATATATAAGGAAAAGAGTTAATTCTATTAGACATTTAGTATTACAGAATAGAGGCTATAAGCAAATTCTGTATGAAGAATCAAAGATTCGATTGTCTGCTAAGGCCAGTGGGGAATGTGGTGGCTGAAAAATTGACTCTTACTGGAAATTACTGTTTGACTATCGCTATGGACACATAGGCCTTTGATTATAGGAACATAACATTTTAAATAAGCTTTCTGCTTCTGTAACCCTGCTTACACACATGACCTGTGAGTTGACAGGTAGTGAATAGAAGAAAGATAGCCTTTTGTGTTCAGACAGAATGAAGAATGGAGTATAGGGCTTAAAAACCTTGTACCTCTACATTTTGAGGCTGCTTAATTTGGGGTCTGCATACCCCTGGCAGACCCAGCTGGCTGAATAAAGAGTGTGTTTCCTATAACTCATTGAGTTCTAGTAGTCTGTGAATCTTTCAGGGGCTGGCAGCTACAACACCAGCATAATAAACCTGAGTTCTCCAACTCTCTGAGTGGTGCTTGATTTCTTGCTGGTCTTGTTTCTGCAACAGAACAAGTCCCATTCCTAGTGTAAAAAGTATTTCTGAGGCATGGGAGGCCAAGAGGGCTTTGGGGACAAAATGGAATTTGACCCTGAAACTTGAAGAGTGAGACCTGGGAAAAGGTTGGATTGGTGGGTGTAGGGTAGGAGGACTTTTCAGGCTAATAGAACAACTGAGAGAAGGTCTATGCTTGGGAGAATGAAGATCATAATGAGGGAGCGAGAAGCCAACAAAAGGGTGAGGAAGAAAGGGGGTGGTGGTGGATACGCCTAACTTCAGAAGATCTTGAATGTGCATTATGCCAACAGCTAGAGAAGTGACGGGGTCAACTCTGGCACTGGAAAGATCACTCTATTGTCTCTGAGGAAAGGGGAATAAAAGACATATGACCCAGATGGTAGTATCCCACAAGTAGCAAGGGATGACAAAGGCCTAGATAGGAAGATGTCCAAATGCACAAACAGAGGTGGATGGGAGATATTTAGGAGACAAGATTTACAGAACTGGACACATTTTAGGTATGTGGCTAAGGAGCGGGGGAGCCAGCAATGAAATTGAAGCTTCAAGCCTGATATCTGGTCTTATCCATCACAGAAGGAGAAGCAGGTGAGGCAGAAGCATGAGGTCCAGGAATAGATTTATTCTCTAGGAGTTGAAGGGAAACACTGGCCTATGATGCAGACCTAGGTCTGGAGAACATGTAGTACTGTGAAATAAATGGATACATTCAGAAAGAGAAGAACAGAAATAAGTGAAAAAGCCCAAGCTCAGAATCTAGAAAGAAACTGAGGCCTGAGGCCCAACAACCCATGAGGATCTAAATCCTTCCAATAACCTCATGAGAGAGCTTTGGAGCAGATCTTGCCCTTGTTGAACCTTGGCATAACTGTAGTCCCATGCAACATCTTGACTGAAGCCTTGAGAAAGACCCTGAACTAAGCCATATTCAGATTCTTGACATATAGAACCTATAAGTATGTATCGTTTTAAGCGACTGTAAGTTTTGGGGTAATTTGTTCCACACAACAGATAACTAGTATACGTACCTTCCCTCTTCTCTCCTCATGTCTTCATCTCTGACCCCCATCTTCTCTCTCCTCCTTGGCTAGTTCAGGTCTCTTCTATTAAAGATGGGTCTCTCTGTGTTACAGGGAACATGGTAGCATCAGCTAAGTCTAACCTATATCATTCCAGTTGAGCAACCTGAAAAATGAAGCTTTCCCCACAAAATTTACTTAGAAAACTCCTATAGAACAGTGACTGACCAACTTAAGATTCCTCCCTGAGACACACTATAACCTGGACAGGTGTTAGAACTGGCTAGGTCATGAACCCAACCCACTGATACAACCAGAGGGCAGCCTCTCTGGCAGGTAGCCCCACTGAGTCACATGTGTGGTTTGCAGCCCCTCTCAACAAGAGCAAGAAGAGGAGAAGCCATGCCTGGAAGACAAAACAACAGAAGTCCATTATAATGGCCTCAGTTTCCTCAGAGGTGCAGATGCCAGGTCACCCACAGAAGAAAGTGAGGCTGAGCAGAAATTAAGCTGAAGAATAATAGAGAACGTGTGAGAGACCCACTGAGAGAAGCAGAGAGGAGATGTTGGGGTGGTGCTGGCAGAGGTCAGGGAGCAACTAGCCTGGGTTCAGATCAGGGGTCTGGGAAAGGCAGGGCCAGAACTGGCAGGTGGCCTGGAGCAAGTACAGTGTTTCTTATTAGAGGTGGGATAGCATGGTGGAGGGTGGAGTGAAGAAGACGGGCCTTTCAGTGTGCTAATGTCGAAGGTCAAGCATGAAGGACTGGCTTGGGAAGTGAGGAAGAGGTACTCTGCCCTAGGATCAGAGGGTTCAAAAGAGGAACAATTCCACCCCCGGCTCAGCCCTTGTGGGAGGTGGGGACTGACTGGAAGGCAGAGTCAAAAAGAGAGAGAAGAGATCGTGATATCTTTCAGGGAATGATCCAGTCATGGAGCAGGTGCACTGGCCAGCACCCAATAGTGCAGCTGAGGGAACCAGGTTCAGTGAGATGCCCTGGAGATTCCTCATTCCTAAAAGAATGAGGGCAATGCTCATCTGCCACATGTGAGGTAAGGGGACAATTCACAGGATGTTGTAGACACTAACTTTCCCTTCCCACTCACCCATTTATCCCCTCTGAGGATAGACCAGAAAGTCAGGAAACTGATGACCACAGACTCACTCAGCTTGTTTACTCATTCAACTGCTATTTACTATATGGGTTTACTATTGCTGCATAACAAAGTTCTACAAATTTAATGGCTTAAAATAACATACTTTATCATCATACGACTTCCACAGGTCAGAGTCTGGTGTGGCTTAGCTGGATCTTCCACTCAGGGTCTCCCAGGCTGCCAAATAGGTGATGGCCAGTCCTTTCTGGAACTCGAGGTTCTCTTCCCAGCTCCCTGTTGTTAGAAGACTGTGGACCCTGCACTCTTGTTGGCTTTTGGCCCAGGCAGCTACCGGGTCCTAGAGGCCCCTGTGGTTCCCTCAACGACCCTCTCACAATATGGCAGCTTTCTTCTTTAAGACCAGCAGGAGGCACTCTCTTCATGAAGGACCAGGCCTTCTTTTAATGGGTTTTACCTAAATCAGGCCCACTCGGGATTATCTCCCTTTTGATTATATCAAAATTGACTGATTCAGGGCTTTCATTACGCATGCAGAATCCCTTCACCTTTGCCATATAATGTAAGCTAAATAGAGGAATGACATGCATCATATTCAAAGGTTTCACTCTCACTCAGGGGGTGGAAATATACAGAACAACTTACAGGGAGTAAGAAAAGGACCTCATTTACCAGCTACAGAATCAGACATGGAGAGAGATCACTCCACACAGGGAGATATATTTTATAAGAAGGAATGAATACCTCTGCTTAATGCAGTGTCAGGGGGCTTCACAAAAAAAATAAAATTATTGGCTGATTCTTGCAGGGTGCTTATTTGCCTGATGCAGAAGGGGGTCCCTCAGAATAAATCAGAGTTAGGTGTGTCCCATGTTACCATCATTCAGTTAACTACCTTCACAGCTCCTATCATAACTATCACTTACTTAGTATTAGTATTTTTTTCTTCAAATCTACTCACTATTTTTTACTTATTTTTTATTTATTTAAAAAAATTTTTTTAGATGAAGTAACCCTTGTTTGACCTCACAGATTGCAAGAAACTTGTAGCTTTCAAAAAACAATCCCTTTGTTTTTTATTTATTATTATTATTTTTATTTTTTACACTTATAGCACCTGGTCTTCCTATGTGGTCTCCCATCCAAGTACTAACCAGGCTGACCCTGTTTAGCTTCCCAGATCAGAAAGGATTGTGCTTGTTCAGCTTAAATTTATTTTAAACAGAACTTTTATATCTCAAGTAAAAATAGAAATTCAGCTTTTCTGTTATAAATAAAAGTTAAATCATAAAAACAAAAAATAAAAGCAACTTGAGCTTATAAATTCCCAGATCTGGACCTGTGACTTGCTCTTCTTTGTTAAAGGAAGAGAGGAATTAGTAAATATGAGAGTAATGTTAAAGAAATAGCAGAAGAAAAATGATATTATCCTCAGACAGGCTGCAACAGAATTAAAAATAAGCAGTTGTCACTATGGATGCCTAAGGATTGCCCAAGAAACAGGCTTGAAGATGGAGATTTGAGTGCAGCAGGTTTGTGGGAAAGGCATATGGGAATATCATCTGTGAAAGATGAGGAAACAGACTGGACAAAGTGGGGAACCGAATGATTACAGCTGCCCCTACAAGGGCCTCTGAAGCTGGAAATGGCCCCTTAAGTGGTTCCAAATTAAGACAAGGAACCCCAGACCTTTATACCACTACATGGACCGCCACAGGACACAGGCCATACTGGGGAAAGGAGGCATGACCATGGGCAGGCAGGGCATGCCTTCAAACTGAGAGTAATTCCTTGGGAGGGTCTCAGTGGTGAACCATCAGCAGACAACAGTTCAGAGAGTAGGGGGAATGAAGGCTCGGGTCCGAAGCAGGAGCCAGGTAGCAGCACCACAGCATCCACCACAGTTCGCTTTTATTGCAGCTTGGGTCTGTTCGTTTTCTATCATAACCCCATTCTATCTTGGAATAGCTCACCCAGGTTTTTCTTGATCTTGATCTCTTCTTTTGGGAAAATTTATAAGAGGAAGTTTAGAGGGATAAATATAACCCCCCACTGAGAAGCTGGGCTTAGGACCACTGGTAATCATCATCTCTCTCCTCTACTGAGCATTCTAGATTCCTCTCCATCTTGGCTAGTACTTTTGCTAGTCTAAGGCACTTACCTGGTGGAGTGACCCAAATTCTCCTTCTCGGGGGCCATCATGCCCTTCTCAAGCTGTGCAGTGTCTATGTGCCATCAGGATCAGGCAGAGAGTATCAGGAGGTGTTCTAGTGAAGCAACCACCTCAGTGCTAAACACAGCCTTCCTCTCCTAATGTATGACACCACAAGGCTGGTTATCTATGAAGGATGGTGACTACTGTCCTTCCCCACTGGTCTCTAAGTACAGAATCTGAGAATGATTGGGTAACACCTGTTGCTGAACATGGAAAGGGAATCTTACTATGCGGCCTGGTGCAAGTATTCTTCCTCTGGGTGCCAGGAACTCTAGACTGAGGGTGCCTAGAGTTACAATATAAGGTATGGTGGTTTTCCTTAGTCAGCTACACAGAATGATGGTAAGCAGTGCCATTCATAATTCTACACCCTGGCTCCTAGACCTACATATTCTACCAGTTGAGGGCACACAATCATGTATTGGTTATTGATTTAGAATGTATTTTATGTTCTGGAGGGTTGCATTCCATTTTCTCAGGGTATCATCTTAAAATGGTGCTTTAGCTACTGTTTCCAATACTGTACCATGCCAGCAGCTACTGGCATGTGACACAACCAAAGGAATACCACTTGGTCCATGTTCACTACAGTGCCCCTTTGATATAAAGCGAATCCCTTGGTCCAATGCTACATTATGTAGGGTCCTGTATTAAGAGATCAAATCCTCTGTTAAGTCTGATGGTTCTGGCTGAGGCTCTAAAGGCAAGAATGGCAAACCATACCCAAATATGTATAGACTCCAGGAAAAATGAATCATTGCTCCTTCCAGGATGGAAAGAATCCAATTAAATCACCCCTCTACCAAATAATTTATGTTCTGCCAGGGATAGTGCTGTAGCAGGAGCTCAGCATTAGTCTCCCTTGCTGGTAGGCTGGACATAAAGAGTGGCAGTAGTGCAGTAGCTAGATTAGCTGTGGTTAGTGTGTGCTTATGCTGTTGTGTTATGCATAGCTTTCATTTACTGCCATCACTGCTTCCTTCATGTACCCGACAGCTAGCCTGGAGCGGCTAATGATAGAGGCTGGCTGACATCAATTGACCAAGCCATTCTATCTCCTTGGTTGTTTAATGTTTCCTCCATGGTGAGTGCTCTCTGTCAGTGGACACTAACAGGCAATACAAAGATTTTCTCACTTTCTTCCCACTCCTGTACATGCATCCACATGCCTTTCCCTCAGGCCTCTTTGCCTTGAGATTTCAATCTTTTTTCTGCAGGTCCCCAATTGACCAAGCCAGTCATTTGCCCCTTCACACATAGGTACCTTTATTCTCACCTCAAGTCTCTTCTTTCCACACAAAGTGTATGACCTAGTGTGCCCCCCAAGCTCTGCCCATGAGAAAAATCTCCTCTCGTTGCTCTCTTTCATGGCCACCCCTGAGTGGAGGTGCAATAAAACATAAGTTTGTTTTTAGTTTGTACCCTCATATCGAGGCTACCCACCCATGAACCAAGCTCATATATTTTTCTTCTCCATTGGTTGATCATAAGGACCCTCCATGTGATCATAGGTGTAAACCGAAAGAGAGGCACAGGTTGCACCCCTGGTACTACTCAAGCCTGATCTCAGATGAACCACTTCCATCTTTGAAGAATTACTGTTGCACCTGGCCACACTCATAACTTGGTGGGTCTAAGAGAATACAGCCCATGATGGCAGCTCTGGTAAGCATGATCACCTGACCTCCCATGGTTAGGCTTTGTATCCCTACCGTTGCCTTGCAGCAACTCAGGAACTACTTTTCCAATGGTATGTACTTCTTTGCTGCAGGTAGCTCGGCCTTGTTCCAAAATCTTGCTCCTATTAGACCTTGCCTTAAATTCCACATGGTGTCTTTCCTCCACAGATACCTCTAATGCCACAGGGTCTGACTGGTCATACGGTCCAAGCAGCAGGGCTACAGAATCTTTTCCTACTCTGGATTTCAATCAAGGCTGGCAGCTTTTTGTGTCCCTCTGGGTCAGAGTAGTATTCTCAATGGTGGGATTTGTCATCCCCAAAACCTAAACCGCCTACCAGGAGTTGTGTTTCCTTCTCAGTGATGGGAAGTGTAAGATACAAAACTGTGCTGTCTACTTTGGAGAGGATATCCCGACATGCTCAAATCACTAGTCTCCTAATAGTCTCATTGGTGTGGCTGACCTTCTGAAAAATTCATGTGTCTTGTCTTCCACCCTCTGAAGCACATGTGTCACCCAGGTTTTCAAAGTACTTGCCACTTCTTGCTCATTCATTCTGACTAGCATCATATCATCAATATGAAGGAGCAATGTGATGCTCAGTGGAATATCCACATGGTCCAGGTCCATTTGATCTATTATGACAGAAGCAGTAAAGTTCACATAACCCTAGGGAAATAAATACACAAACTAATAAATGTATACTGGTGTATGCTCATATGTCGATGTAAACAGCTTCTAAGCCCTTCTTGAAAGAGATAGAAAAGAAAATGTACTCACTAGATCAAAGGCTACACTTCATGTACTTTAGCTGCTCTAGCTAAGATACCACATCCAGCACCAATGCTGCAGCTGGGCGATTAACACTGCATTTGGTTAAGTCTGCTATCATTCTCCAGCACCTGTCTGGTTTCAGTAGGGGCCAGACTTGTAAAGAATACTTAATATTTTTAAGATGGTACTAATTTCTGCTGTTGCCCTTAGGACATAACACTGCTTTTGATTTTCTACTCTGGCCAGGGCAGGGGCGAGGGAGTAGTTTCAGAGATTTCCACTCGGACTTCCCTACTATGGTAACTTACCCTGCAAACTTTAACCTTTTGCCTTTCCCACTATCATATCTCTCACCCTGCAAGCTAAGGAACAAATGTGGAAGTTCTGGCAGCTAGCAGGGATGTTTATTCTAGCTATACATTTGAAGCTTGGAGAAATGATGACGGGATGAGACCATGGGCCCAGTGAACTGGGTCCAGAACAGAATCCATTTACTACTTAGCCCCATAGAACTCTAACAGGGGGTTAATGATGCTTTGGTCATTCAGTATCAATATCAACTTAGATCCTGTGTCCATCCACCTTGAAGAGTCTGGAAGTTTCCCTTCCTTTGTATAGTTGTTCCCTGAGTGAATGGTCATAGGTCCCTCTGTAGGAGAGTAAGGAATCGCCACCATTTTCTTGCTGTTCTAATGCAAGTACTTTCCTCCTGGAGACCCAGACTCTCCAGTCAATATTTTCCAGGCCTAAAAACTGGCCCAGGTCCAGAAATTGGGCAAGAGTGTGTGGTTTTTCTTGCAGTAGCTGCCCTCAACCTCATTTATTCATCTTTGCTTCAGTTTTCATTGTACAAATTGAACAATAATACTCCTGTTGGCTGCCCATCTATCTGTGTTCTAGTAAGCACCTCTGTAGCTCCATGTGAGTTAGGCATCCTGCGCTACAGCTGTATCTCTCATTTTGATAGTTGTACTCACCTTGATTTGCACAGTTAAATACTCCATGTTTTGGAATCCTTTCATCCTATTTCTGCTAGGAATAACATTTCTTACCTTGAGCCCTATCCTGCAGAAAACAGCGATCAGCGAGCTTTACATGACATTGGCACCCTTCTCACCACGGAATTGCTTGTCACTTTGGTAAATGAAGAGTACTCTGAACCTTAAATGTGGTAACACATATAAGCACATAGTTCTCTGGCCTTATGTACAATTTCTACACTAGCATGTTCACTTCTCTGAGCCTTTAATCCATTCTTCTTTTACCTTTGCAATTTTAACTGAAATTCCACTTAGCATAGGCCACTGCTTTTTCCAAGCATCCAAGAGCCAAAATATAAGCATATTAGCTCAATGCTTTGGGCCCTTGCCATTATGTGAGTACTGCGTCGTGGGAGAGTGCTTCTATCTTGATAACTCTCCCCCTTGTCCAACTCTAAAGCCTGGCTTCCTTGATTCAGCACTTTCAGGATCCAATCCCAATCACTCTCACAAGCCCTACTGGGAAATGTTGACTCTGTACTAAGATTCTCCAATCTAATAGAACCTTTCCTGGTTGATGGACCCAGTGCTTCCCTGGCTGGGTAATATGGTGCCATTAACCCAGGTTTCACGTGGTAGCCAGGAAAGGAAGCTTAGGTATATTTTGAGTGATATGTGTGTTATGTCTGTATCATCTTTAAGCAAGGGAGGTGTGGGCTACTTCCTCAGGCCCAGAGCATGAAACAGGTATCAGGTTTTAAGGTCTCAAGTGCATCAACCAAGATACCCCCATCCCAAGTCTTATTGTTGTACTCCTGTCCAACGAGGGCCTTGACTTTGGCATAGCAGACTTGCTGGGGTTGAGAATTCTTCTGTAACTGGAGCTTTGCTACCTTCATATCTAAGTCTAGCTTCACCTGGTATAAGAGATGAGGGTTTGTTTATGCGTTGCTGAGAAGGCTCTTTAATTTGCACATTTTGCCTTAAATTAGTGATTAATCTATCTTCCATTAACTTATCTCACTCAACAAGAGCCAACCACTTTCATTGTCTTTCCAATGTTCACTTTCTTTGAACCTTTAATATATGAGATATTGAACCCTGCACTTCACCACTGCACATATCGAGGGCTATCTAGACTCAAGCTATACCAGTCACAGCGTTCTCTTTGTCATTGGACAGTACATGTCTTAGCCCCCCGATGCCATCTTAGAGCCCACTTCCTCATATCACTCTTGGCACTCACTATCTGTATTCTACGAAACAGACTCTGAGATGTAAATGTATATGAAGAGATTTGTAGGAGAGTGCTCATGGGAACCCTATTGGTCAGAGGGAGAAGGTGAGTGTGATATGACTACAACAGGAGTCTCAACAGAGCTCATGGGGTGTCCTGGAGCTGGGTGTCCCTGCAGAGTTGTCCTTCCCTGGGGCAAGGGGCCAGGCCTTTGCACCCTTCAGGGCCTAGTCACTGCATTTGGGCTTTCCTGGGGAAGGGAACAGCTTTGGGTCCCTTTTGAGGCAATTCCTGGGGGAGGAATATACCTCTGAGCCATCCAAAGACAACTGTCCTGGCAACTGGGGGATAAAGACCTGCATCCTGGAAGGGGTATGTCTTTTAAAAAGTACTTCAGGAGGAGGCTGGGAAGTATACTGAGAGAATGTGGGCTCTTCTGAATTCTGGAGCATGAGAGGACTGGCAGAAAGAGATTGAAGAGAGGCTCTCTTGACACAGAGACCAGATGATAAAGACTTAAATGCAGGACAAAGATTCAAGGATTTGTTCCTCCTGAAAATGTGTCCAGGAAGATTATTTTGGGGTAGTAAGAAGATCATACAGCCCCTAAGGTGTCCTAATTTCTGAAGTATCCCTTTGCCTGCCTCCCCTGTAGACGTCTCCTAAACCGATTTGCTCTGGCCAACTCACACATGCCACCTCCCCTCCCCCGAATCGGCTCCCTTCAAATTGTCACTCCCCACAGTGCAGCATTCATGCGTCAGTTCTAAATAGTCCCACTGTTCAGCTTTAACGAGAAGTAATACCAATTCCCATGTTTGCTCAGAGAGCACCATATTTCATCAAACCAGAGCCCATGCCGGCTCAGATTACTGACCGAGACAATGTTCTATAATCCTGGTTTATTCACATGTCACGGGTATTTTAGCAAAACAGAAATGAATGGCCTGAGCCACCCTAGGAAGCAACGGGAGAGTTGGGTTCCCGCCCGGGGGAAGTCATGCTTTCTCGTGCCATATTTCTCCGGAGAGCTGACTTTGATCCTCGGGGTTTTTCCCAACTTTAAGAATGAGAATATGGGCTGAGGAGGAGTTATTTTCCTATAAAATGGTAACTCCACGAATGGATTTTGCCAGAGCAAAAATAAAATCTGTCATTGATTATAAAGTCCTTCGTGCTTGTTCTTTCACAGATTTATTACACTCAGGCTCAGAGGCCCGGGGAGGCTCTGGGATTCTTGTCTCTAGCACCCCAGCAGTCACTTTTTCACAGCTCATGCCCCAGATGGGAACAGGGACTTGCTGGCATTTCTTTTGTCCCAAGAGCCAAGAGCTTTGGAAATCTAGAGAAGAGCTATGAATCATCCCCGCAATCTTTGGACAGGGACCCGCAGATGCTGATAATAAAAACTCACTGGTAGATAGAGGTCTATGACTTCCTAATCAAGGAAACATTCTCCTTCCTTTTTTATCTTCAGCTCTTGGCATGTGTGTTAAGAAATGCATTTCCTCTGCAGAGCAAGGAATGGCCAGGCTGAACCTCTCACCAAATAGCCCATAATCCGGCTCCACTTTAAATAGGCTAAAACTTCTTTTGAACACACAAGAAATAAAAAGAGCACGAAAAACAAGGAGAAGTGCTACTTAGTACCATGTTATGTAAAAACCTCACCAATAATCTTCATAATATTCTGCTTTTGTCCCCATTTAAGAGTTGAAGAAACTGAGGTCCAGAGAAGTCAAGTAACTTGCTTGAGGCCATACAGCTCGGTAGTGGTGAAAAGAGGGTCATGAACCTAGTCCCAATTGACTCCAATGGATCATGTAGACCCTCTACTTCAAGAATGGGTTGACTTGAGGCAAAAGATCCATTTATAAAGTGTGGGAGCTGAAATGGAGGCTATTGGGGCTCCAAAGAAGTGATGTGGCTGGCCCAGGGTGACAGAGCTAGTCAGAGCCGCAAATTGACTCTCCCACAAACTGGCTGGACAACATTATGAAATAATTGCTCAGGAACATTTCGTGTTGTATCACTTGGGGAGGGATTCTGGATGAAACCAAATGAATGTGCTTCTCAGAACTGTCTGAAATTTGCTCCTTTAATCAAGTGTAGAATTTTGTAGTGGTCAAGCCTCTTCACTCCTTTCTCAGAGTTTTCTGAGCTTAAAAAACCCCTGCTACCCCAAAATGTGCGGCAGAAAGTTCTGAAAGACTAAAGGTCCCCAAAAACCTCTCACTTCCCTGGAGAGAGCACTCTCTACTTTATTCTGCAAGTTCAAGACCTCAGCACCTTAGGAAAGATGAGTGTCTCATACTTCCAGGACCAGGATAATTTTAGTAGGGAGCTGTCAGAAATCACAGCTCTCAGGAATTGAATCCACAGTCTGCCATCTCAACTTTTATTCTGAGCTGCAGTCTGAGCTATTAAAAACAAAACATTCTCAATGGCAAGCTCCACAATTAGCCTCATTTCCACACTAGAAACACTGTTCTGCATGAACTGAAATTGCACAGCAATTGTTTCTCGTCTTAGTGATGCTGTTTGCAGGCCATGCTGGGAGCCAGCGAGGATGTGACCCAGTGGTAATCTGAATTGCTTCACCAAACACATTTTTATCCCATCATCTCGGCTACATGAAAGGCAGCCATAGTGCTCTAGTGTTCAAGACTTTACAGTCCTGCTGTTCAGCAATAAAATGAAGCAAGAAATATTAGCCGTCCCCGGCTGATGCCTTAATTCTTTCCCAACAATGTCAGAGAATCTGTAGCCTACAGGTTTTAGTGCCGCCTAAAGCCTGACCTTCTGGCTAGTTTGAATGGAGAGGGAATGAGTTAAGGAGAGCAAGAAGGCTTTAATGGACACAGATCGAGAATAGCCCAGCTTGTCCCGGCCTCCTGCAGACTCACTCTCCTTTTCACAGGCCTCAATTGTGTATGGCCCCAGCAGAGACAAAACTACCCATGAGCAGGGGTTACCCCCAGCCGGTACAGGTCAGAGGCATTCCGGGGGAGAAGAGGAAAGGGGGCCAGAGGGGAAGTGAGGGGCACATAGAGAAGGAGGGAAGTGGGGGTGGAGTGGGGAAGGGAGCAGTAAAAGATGGTGTGGATCATTTATAAGGAGACTTATCAGGTCCAAGATTGAGACTTGATCATCTCACCTCCAGCAAACCGTTTTTGAAAACTATTTTCTAGAACAAATGGGAGATACAGGAACAGGAGGTTGAATGCAATGTGTGCTAATAATCAAAATCAATAAAATTCTCCTCTGTAATTTTCCAAAAGCTACAATCCTGAGGTTCTGAGGCTCTCAATGGGATGGCCTCTAATTTAACACTGCAAAGTTTTAAAAAATTACAAATGGGTTGTGTTTTACACACCAACAGCATCTTTTTCCAGCAATTTTTCAATTATTGCATTGTGAGCCCTCCAAGAAAAGTAGCTATTTTGGCTCAGGAAGCCCAAGTTACCAAGTAAAGGAACAGTGTGTTCACAAGTTTGCAAATAGTTCTTTGAAATGTAGCATGGACAACATCCTAGACCTGCTGGAAGAACATGGGTTTGAAGAGGTCTTTTCCTTCCCTCAGAAGGATTGGTAAATTTTTTGTGTGGGCCTTGGACTCCTTTCTCAGACTGAGGAAGGGGTGAATCCTTTCTCAAATATGCCAGGTTATAAAGGAAGCCAATTACATTAAAATATAGTTACTAATCAAAATATTCTTAAAAACAACTTTGCAAGAAGTAATATATGTGTCTTTTTAATTAATTCATTAAATAACTAACAGCGGGCTTAACAACTACTTTAATTTCAAAATAGTGAGGAGCAAAAAAGATATCTTGAGAAATAGGAAACAACTCATATGATATGAAAATATCTATGGGTGATGGCTATTGGTGACAAAGTCACAGGTATGGTTAATACCACTGTGATTGGCTGTCTGTATTTCTAAGATAGGAAATGCTAAGTTTCAGTTATAGATTAGCGAAAATAAAGATGTACTTTTTCTCCATCCAAGTTTCTAGACCCCCTGAAATTCTATCTGTAGATTAGAAGCCTGGCTAAAGGCAAAATGAAGTTCAGGACCTTCTGCCCAGGACTAAGTGGAATGGCAGTGGGCCAGGGATTCATGACTCCCTCACTTCAGAGTGAAACCCTTGGAAAAGCCACTGCTTTCTCGCCTCCCATCTTGACACTTTGGAAACATTTTGTAAAGCCATTTGAAACCATGTACTTTTTCAGGACAGTCCTGAAGACTACATATCCAAAGATTAGCAGAGACCTTTGATGCGTTTCTTCAATAACCTGGATCATTGTCGCCGAATCCTGGGTCACCAACTAATTCTGAACTTTAATTAGGATCTCATTCCAGTTGCTTTGGTTAGTTGAGATTTGGGGATAGGGTTTTTCTTTTCAAAGGCTGCCCAGGAAGAGTCCGTGTTCTCCTCACTCTTGCATTTAGGACACACACTGGCTCAGAGGCAACTGGGCTCACACACATCCCTTCTAGGGTCCTCACGGGGGAGCTGTCATCTTGCAACCACATAGTCATCGCATGCCATTGCAGGGGCAACACGGCAGGCGGGCCCCCATCGAAAGACTGCCCAGCCCCCGCGCAGCCCCAGGCAGGCTGCGGCGGCGACACACAGGAGCCGCCCGGGTCGCGGGTCTCCGGGTCTCGGCAGGGGCGCGGGAAGTGCGCTCCACCACACCCACGCCCCCCACACTCACGGCCACACAGTCAGGCACACACCCCTGCGCGCGCGCGCCGCCACATACGGGAGCACGCACCCACAGCGGGCCAGGCACGGCCGTGTAAGCTGCGGGCCCCAGTAGTACGGGACCTGTAGCCGGGTCCCCCCGAGGGCACTGTAGGCCGCCCCGCCCCGCCCCGCCCCTCGAACCCGCTGAGCCCGCCGCACCGTGAGCTGTAAAGTTTCGAGGCGCGAGTGTGCGGAAGCTGCGCGCCAGGTCGAGCCCAGCTCCGCTCTCACAGCACAGGACAGGACGGCCGTGACCGCGCGCTTGGCTGGCTGCCCCGCTCTGCCCCGCGCCCCGCACAGCTACTCCGCGCGCCCCCCAGCCTCAGGGTTGAATCGCAGCCTCGGGTGCGCTCGCTCTCTCTCTTCTCCTTGTGGGCTCTGGCCCTTCACCACCGCCACCCACCATGGCCCTTGGTCCCGCTCGGACCAGCCTAGGACCGGAGCCCCGACTGCTGTCTCTGCTAACGCTGCTGACGCTGCTGCTCCAGGACTCGGGCAGCAGCCATACGGCCCCTGTCCAGTCCAACACTCCCGCAGCGGCAGACAACCTGGTGGGGTACAAGGACCCCCAGCGGTTCCTGGGAGACGCGGCTGCTGCTCTGGGCCCGGGTGCCCAGGACATGGTCGCTGTCCACATGCTCCGGCTTTATGAGAAATACAGCCGAAGGAGTCCGCGGCCTGGAGCAGGTAACACGGTCCGCAGCTTCCGTCCCACGCTGGGTAAGTAGATGGGGCCCAGAGGCCTCTTCTTCTCATTCTCCCCCTTCCTCAGTTATCCATCCTCCTAGCCCGCACCTCTTCTTTTCCTCTTCTTCTATTCATTGACTCATTCATTCATTCTTTCATTAACTATTCACCAACCGCTATGCCAGTCCCTGAGCCTCCAGTGGGGACACGAAAGTGACACAAAGTGACACTGAGTTCCTGCCCCTGGGGTGCTGCCAAGCCTGGAAGGGTATCACACCTGCTGGACACGGAACACTCCATATGCAAGGCTTTAAACACAGGATGGAAACTGGACTGGGCTGGGGGAGTTTATGGGTGGGGGAATCCATGTCATAGGGGATCAGTTGTGCTGGCTCTTCACAGAGGAAGAGGGCACTGAGGAGGGCATGTCAGATGAGCATAAGACCAGATAGAAATTCCAGGCACTGGGCCCAGACAGAGGGTGTGAACCTCTAGCTGGGGGCAGTTAGTGGGTTCCGTGTCTGGGTAAGCAGAGTGGACTGAGAAGGGCTTTTGGTGCCTAATCTTTGATGCTCAAGACCGAGACCTGTGGGGCACTGGCATGTAGTGCTTAGACTGTGGGGGTTTGAGGAAGGGCCCTGAAGCTTGGGCAGGGGACACCCCACCTACCTGAGCAGATCTTTACTCCTCTTCCACACCTTGAATGGAGCTGGGCAGAGGCTACTTGTACAGCCCTCTCTACCTTGCTCAGAGAGTAGAGTACCATCAGGTTTCAGCCTCAGCCATCTGTCCACCTTGCCTGGGCTACTTCTGTAGGCACCATGGTGCGGAAAGGAGGTGCAGCTTCGTGTCAGGGTGGTGGTAAGACACTGGTTATCATGGGGACTACTCATGGTCACAGAATGTCATTCTAGAAAATGTGGGTAGGGGTCTCCTGCAGCCCTCTTGGGAAGGAGGCCATTCATCAGGGGAAAGACCATCAAGAACAAGCCCAACATTGGGGCCAGACAGCCTGAGGTCAGATCTGCCGCCTGCTGATCGCCGGTTGTCTGACTCAAGGTAAAATCTGTGGCTTCAGAGCCAAACATGGGAAGCTTGGCCTTGCATAACTATGTACTAGGGAGCACCTGCCACAGAGAGGCCCAGTCTTTCATACTGAACAGACTCAGGTGCGCTCCAGGTCAAACATATCTAACTCCATCCCCTCTGGTACCTTTCTTTCACCACCTGGGGTCCATTTCTGCATCATTATTATTAAATTAAGCCACTCAAGAATTATCTGGCATAGATGTGACCTTGGATAAACTTTTAAAGCTCTGTGAACTTGACGGATATCATCTACAGAAGGAGCAGATCATGCAGCATCTTTCCTGTGGGGATGCGGAGAAGATGAGATGAGGTAATATGTGTAAGCCCAAGCCCAGCCCTGGCCAGATTAGGTGGTGGTGTATGTTGTTCCCCTGGAAGTACGAAGTATTTGTGTTCATATAGATGTAGACTTGACCTTGTACCCATTAAGTCAGTTCTCAAAGCCTTGCAGTTGAGAAAAGCAAGGCCGGCTAGGTCACTGCTGCAACAAGAGGTGAGCATGCCTAGTGAGCCCACATACTCTCTGAAGCCCCAGGATGGAGGTGCACAGTTTGTTTCTACTTTCACAGAATAAGGATAGGACAAGTAACAATGGAACACAGAGGATTAGCCCTGAAAAGGACCTGGAGACAGTCCTTCAGAAGCAGGTGATGGGACTGTTCGCAGTGACAGTGGTTGGTGCCTCCCATCCGCCAGGCCAGTGCCATTCTCACTGTTATCTCCCTCTCCCAGCTCCGTTAGAACTAAGCCCAGGGTTTGGGAGACAAAGAGTGGAACAGACAATCCGGGAGGTTATTCTGGATGAATCTGGGACTGTCTGGCAAACCTAGCAATCTTGTTTGGAACCATTTGAAAGCCATGGGTATACGTCCCAGCTTTACCGACTTTGTGCTGTTGTGCATGCCACTTTACCTCTCCGAGCATAGTTTCTTGTGCGTACAATGGGGAGGTGAGATTCAGTGAGATAAGGTGGATTTTGTGCCTGGCATAGGTCCTGGCAGTTAATTTTTCAACCCCTCCCTTTATTCACTGAAGTTGTTTCACACCCAACCCCTCAGAATCAGAAGTGTCTGCTTCCCGACCCAACAACCCAGCTATGAGGAAGTGTGAGCCTGAGCAGAAATCCCTCACTTTATGAATGAAGCACAAAAATAGCAGGCTTCAGTTCTGGTTCCAGAAAGTATCAGTACCAGCCTGCTCCAAGATGGTAGCCTCTGCTGTCTCAGTGGGGTGGCACCTATTCCCAACAGCTAATGCATCAGTACCTCCAGCCCTTGTTGCAGTAGAACTGTGTTCTTGGCCTGCCACCAGGCAGCAGAGCTCGTGTTCCCAGTACAAGTTGTGAGCTAGACTGGTAAGGTCCAAATACTGAGTCTGTGATCTGGGCAAGGGACTGAACTTGCCCATGACTCAATGTTTTTCACTTCTAAAATGAGGCTAATAATTCTTCCTTTCTTATAAGTTTTTCTAAAATGATCTGAGATATGTCAAGTGATTAAAACAATGCCTGACACATGTAAGTGTCAATAATTTATTAGCCCCTACTATTATTACTCCAGCCTCCCTTCCGTCCCTCCCTTCCATTGTTCCTTGAAGTATTTTATTCCCTCTTAAGTCTATATCAGTGAAGAGAGCCTCTGAGCCTGACCTAAGGATTATGATGAGATACCCCTGCCCCAAATGACCTGTATTTAAATTTAAGCTTTCTATCTGCCTGCGTGATATTGATCAGGTAACTTAACTTCTCTCAGCCCAATTTCTCCGTCTCTAAAATGACTGTAATAATACATACCCATTTGTCAACAATACCAAAAGTCATGTTTATTCTACTTTTCCCAAGTCTTTCCTCAGAAGGTGACAAGTGCTGTAAGCTCAAATGACAAAAAGATGCATAGACTGTTGGCCCTCAGAAGCTGGTGGGGAATGTAGGTGTTAGCAGAAGAATATGAACATCAGGACAGGTGGACTGATGGAGCGACAAAGGGCTGGGGGTATTCTTTCAGAGCCCCAAGGCACAGCACTCACCCAGCAGGGAAAGAGCTCTGGGTAGGGGCTAGTGAAATCTTCACAGAGCAGGTGAGGCCCCAAACATAGTCTGAAAAGGCAGGTGGTATTTAGGCAGGTGTAGAAGTAAAGCACTCCACTGTATACATGGAACTGTGAGGACTTTGTTTTCAGTGAGGAAATAAAGTGAGGAAAGAGGCAGGAGATGGAAATGGACCAGTGGGCTATAACTAAGCATTAAGAGCCTTGAGTGTTATCAGTTTCCTGTAGGCAGTGAGGGACTATACAATGTACATACAGTTAGCAGGGTGGGAGAGAAGAGATGGGGAAAAGGAGCAAGAGAAAGGGAGAGAGAGGGGGGAAAAGGAGGAAAGGAAAGACTTAAGGGGAGGGGAGAGGATGGTGAAGAGAAGAAAGAGATTATAAAAGAAATACATACTTACTGGGGAAAAATCTAGAAATTATAGAAAGTCACAATCAAGAAAAGAAGTCTAAAAAACAAAATAAATAGACAAACAAAACAAAAACAGACTCATAAATACAGAGAATGAACTGTTGGCTGCCAGATGCAAAGAATTGGGAGGCTAGGTGAAAAGATGAAGGGATTAAGAAGTATAAATTGGCAGTTGCAAAATAGTCACTGGAATGTAAAGTACAGCATGAGGAATGTAATCAATAATATTGTTATAACTATGTAGGGTGTCAGGTGGGTACTAGATTTATTGTGGAGATCATTTCATAAGTTATGTAAATATCTAGCCACTATGCTGTACACTTGAAACTAATATAATATTGAATGTCAACTATAATTGAAAAACTATAAAAAAATTTTAAAAAGAAGGAAATCATCCTTAATTATACACCCAGATATAACCAGAGTTAATATTTTGGTGGAATATATCTCATTTTTATCCTAACAAGATCATATTTTCAACATGCAGGTAAAATATTTGAAGTTTCCCTTTTTTTTTTTTTTTTATTACTAGTCACCCTGGTCTTCATGCTTATTAGCCATTTGCAATTTTTCTTGTGGACATTGCTTCCTGCTTTTGGGGTTCTTGTCTAAAGATTTACTTTAGATAGTAAGGACATTGACCCTTTATCTATAATAGATGATTTCCTTATGAAGTATGAGCATGATATGAGGGTTGATGGTACTCTGGGGTCATGGTGCCTTAAATGCAACAGTAGTTCGTAGTGCCACATGACCAATGTATTCTAAGCATGTGCAGGGAGCTAAGCACCATGCTGTGAGCTCCACAGAGATAATCTTACAACTTGAGGAGATGCATAAAATTATTCTGCCTGATTTACAGATAAGGAAATTGAGGCACAGACAGCTCCATGGCTTGCCTAAGGTACCAGAGCTAGTAAGATGCAAGCAGGATTTAAACCCAGACTCGGGGGCCTGAACAAAAGACTTTTAGTTCATGTTAGTTCTTTTCCCTTCTCCACAGCACCACTGGCTAGCCCACTGCTTCCTTTCTCCAGCTTATATTGGTGCTTATTTCGTCAGCTCAGCATTCTCACTCTGGTCACCCTGATGTTTGTTGCAAGGCCAATGGATGATGGGACAAAACTCCAGGTGGCATGGGTTCTACTTCTATAGGGCCTTCTGAGCATCTTCTTGGTCTGATAGTTAGCCATCAGGGTACCTGGGGGAACCCTGGGACTAGGAGGCCCCTTCCCTACCTCTTCCCCTCTAGTCCCATTCCCACCGAGTTGAGAAGGAAACTGATCGCCCAACAAAGGAAACCTGGTTTGGGTTCTGAGATTTTCAAAGACCCATAGAGAGAGCAACTTGTCTAAATAAGGTGAGTCTTTTCTTTCCTGGAGAGTCACAACCACAAACATTCGAATAATGACTTGTGCTTGCAAAACATTTTGCAGTTCACAGCACATTATCACTGTTAGGCACCTCATGATTGTATGTAAGGGTTTGGCTTGGGGTCAGATAGATCTGAGTGCATACCGTGGCTCTGCTGTTATGAGCTGAGTCGTCTGAGGCTCCACCTTTTTGTCTATAGAATGAGTGACCCATCCCTGCTCCCTCACTGAATGCGAAGAATTAAATATGCATATGAGCTTGGAGCTTGGAGCTCCGTAATGGTAAACAATAGCATTCTTGTTTTAAAGATGAGAAAACTGAGGCGTAAGAGGAAGTAACTGGACAAAGATCCTATAGCCCAGTGTCTCCAGTTGGATTTGCATTATCAATTATATCTTTCTGTACTGCTTGCAGGAAACACTGTGGAGCACCAGGGAAGCAGGGCAGAAACCCCAATTTACTAACTGAAGCAGACAAATCTAGCAAAGACCCCACTCTTCTCCCACTATTCAACACGTATTTCTGAGTGCCGACTGTCATTCAGGCCTTGTGCCGGGATCTAGAGATATAGCAGCAATAAACAAAACTGGTAAATCCCTTACTCTCTTTGAGTTTGTGTTCTAGGGAAAAGAGAAATATGAACAAAGAAATATATATTAGGATGTTGGGAAGTGACATAAAGACAAATGAAGCAGGATATAGACAGAATGAAGGGGCTGTTCTTTCTAGCCATAGGAGCCAAAGATACCCTTTATTGGAGATGCCATTTGAGCAGAGACCTGAAGCGGCAGTGCCTGGAGGAAAAATGATGATGCCAGAAGCAACAGCTGAGGAAGAGCCCTGAGAAGGTTCTTATTGGAAGGAGAAACAGGCTAGGGCGACTGGGGCAGAGATGGGGATAGTGGTAAAAGATGAAGTCGGAGAGATAGGCAGGCCAAATCAAGTATGGTCTCTGCAAGGGGTTTTGTTTTATTTTAGGGCAATAGAGGACTTTGAGTGAGGTGGTGACTTGTAAGTGAGTGTACCAGTATTCAGGGGCTCCTGTGACAGTGCTGTCAGCTATGACTACACTACATATGGGCATTGCCATGATTATCTCTGTCTGTCGCATTCCTAAGCTGGGCTCCTCCGGGATAACTCTGATCCTTTGGTAGGACCTCAGTCAGCCAATGCTTAGCCCATAGTAGGAGTTTCTTCATTATTATAAAAAGGGAGGGAAACCAAAAAGGAAGGAAGAAAGGAAAAGGAAGAGAGAAGGGAAGAAAGAAAGGAAGGAGGGAGAAGAAGAAGATCTTTTCTCACTGACCATTAGACATGAGCCACAGGCACCAGCAGGGTTCATAAGAAATAGGAACTTCTCATTGAGATTTCTTCTTGGAGGCCTGGGCTCATCCAAGCTGGGAAATTTCAGGCAGGTGCCCCTTTTCTCAGCCACATCCTAGAGCTCTGTGCATTACATGGTCGCAGGGCCAGGCCCCGGCCCTTCGTGTGCTGGAGATAGGGGTGGCCCATCTCTAACTGAACAGTTCCCAGCAGAGGGGGTCATTATGCAGCAGGCTACCTAGTGAGGGGGGAGATCCCTTTGGCAAAAAGTGTTTAAGCCAAACAGAGGAAGGACTTCTGCCCTGAGTGCAATCTGTGGAGCAAGAAGATTCCTCCCTCTTTAACTTTATGATTATGCTTTCTGTGATTCTACATCCTAAGGGCGGGTCAACATTTGCTGTACCCTGTGCAGAAATAACCTTCAGAAAAAGCCTCTTGCCACAAGGTAAATAGTCCTCCCAGCACCTTCCTTTAGGCCACATGCACCTCAGGCCAAAGTTGCTGTCCCTGCCATTGTGGTCACAGTTGTCCTTTATACCCCATCTGGTCTTTTATCTTGTCACTGGAAGAGGGGCTGAGGTGCTTTTCTCTGGGAACCGCATCTCTGTTCCTCCATCACCCTTTTCCTCCTTGCCAAGGGCTGTAGGTTTCCAGTCCAGAGATGCTTGCTTGCACCCTGCTGTGATGGGACAGTTCTTTGTCTTAACTTTTCTCCAGTGTTCTCTGGCAGAACAATAGAGTTAAGTCTTGAACTGGATAAAAGAAAAACATTTTTATCTGCCGTGTTAACTGTGCCACAATTCTGATATTTGGATCATTCAGTAGGAGATGCCTGAGTTGGCACAGCAGGAGCTTGCTCTACCAGCCTTGGTCCTTTGATGAAAGAAGTAGGGAACCACATGTGGGGGGCTTCTCCTTTGTGTCTGGCACATTACCATATGCTATTTATTTAGTCCTTTAAACAATTACATGAGAGAGAGAGAGAGAAAGAGAGAGATGCTATTGTCTTCCTGAAGTGGATGAAGAAAGCAAGGCCCAGAATGCTGTGTGGCCCAGTTGTGGCCTGGGGCCCAGTTCCTCCGGCCTTTCCTAGCGTGGAGGTGGGAGAGCTGTGGTTGTTGGTGAACTTTACTCCACGCACAGGTCAATCCAGATGTTGCAAGTACACAGCCACTATGTACTTCCCAAACTTTTCTGATAGTTAGAATCCGCTGGAATTCTGGCTAAAACATGAATTCCTGGGCCCGTTATCCTAGACGCTCTGGGCTGTGTCTAGAAGAGCAGAGCTGTGTGCCATGTCCAGGAGGTTTGGTAATTCCAGGCTCCACACCATGACACTCAGGGTGCAGTGTTTTGGGAAGCCATGTTTAAGTGTGCATTAAGTCTGTGCAGTGTTCCTTAGGTGGGGAGCAAGCTGTACCACACTGAGGGGTGTGGAGGGGCCTCCCTACCTCTCTGTAAGTTTGTTCTGAGAATTAGATAAGGCAGGGTCTTTAGATTGTCATGTAAGCCTTGACTGGCGTTTACTGAGTTCTCCATAGATGTGTTTTTTCCTTCCTCTCTCTCATAGTCCCTTAAGAGTATGTGAATTATACCTCCTTCTCAATCGAAACAATTAACCTTAAACTGAAGATTTTGATTAAAACAACAAAAAAAAAATACCAGTGGATCCTGTGATTGTAGGTATCAGAATCTGTTGTCCCAGCACATGCACTTTGGAGAACATGCTCCTGCCCTCTGAAGCTCTGTTTCTCTCCCAGTTTTGCCCAGCAGACTGACACTGGCAGCAGGACATAGAGCAGCAGGACAGAGTCAGGCTACCCGGCAGTTCTGGTCTCCTCCTGGTCTGCAGCATCATAAGAAGTTCCTTCTCATGTGAACCCTATAAAGGACTTGGACATTCAGAGAACTCATGCTGCCAGGCTAGATAGCTTCTTGGGGCTGCAGATCAGGGAGTTTGGCCCTGGGGTATACCTGATAGAGCCAGGAGAAAAGGAAGGGATGGTTGACAGTCCCAGGGATGCAGGGACTCAAGTGTTCTCAAGCTGAGGATATGACATTTGAGGGATCCTGGTCCTTATCATGATTTGGGCCTCTGGAGAGCAACCTGGATATTGGAAATTTTGTTGAGTGACCTTGTATAACCCTGATTTTTTTCTTTGTAAAACCTTTTTTTTTTTTTTTTTTTTTTTGGCAAAACAAGCTTAAAAGAGGTTAGGCAGAACAAATAGCAGACATCCAAATGGCCATGTTCTTATGCCAGTTTTTCTCAGAAGACATTTAGAATGCAGGGAAAGAATGAGGCAATCTATTTATTTCACCTCATTTGGAAGAATGGCTGCATTTAATGTTTGTAAAATAGAGAAGATAACTGTGCAAATACAGAAGGGGCTGCTGTCAGGAATTTTTGGATCTAAACTATCCATAACACCTGATTCTACCTTATCTCATTAATGAAGGTGTCAGAGATAATTTGTTCATTTGTTCATTAAGAGACATTGGAGGATGGATGTATGGGAGAGGTGAGACAGGAGTTTTAGGGTCCAGCAGGCCTGAGCACCCACCCTGTTTGCTGTTACGTTTTCTTTTTTGCAAGGGAATATTGACAGTCCCCAACCTCCCTGACCTTAATTCCTCATTTATTCATTGATGTTAACAACTGGCGCCCTCGTGAGTTTCATGTGAGAATTACATGAGATGAGGACAGCCTGGCTGGCCTGTAAATGCTCCCTAAATGAGTGTACTTCTGTCCCAGCTCTGGGAGGAAGACCTTATGAGCATGGAGGCCTATGCAGGAGAGAACCTAATAGGCTGTGATCTGTCTTCCTCTCACAGAAGTGATCAACCAGAAGGCAGTGTATTTCTTCAACTTGACTTCCATGCAGGATTCGGAAATGATTCTCACAGCCACATTCCACTTCTACTCAGAGCCAAGGTGGCCCCAGGCACATGAGGTACCATGCAAGCAGCGGGCCAAGAATACGTCCTGCCGCCTGCTGCCCCCAGGCCCACCCTCACGCCAGCACTTGCTCTTCCGCAGCCTCTCACAGAACACAGCCACACAGGGGCTGCTCCGAGGGGCCATGGCCCTGGCGCCTCCACCACGGGGCTTGTGGCAGGCCAAGGACATTTCCTCCATGGTCAAGGCAGCCCGCCGGGATGGTGAGCTGCTCCTTTCTGCCCAGCTGGATTCTGGGGAGAAGGACCATGGCGTCCCTAGGCCCAGCCCCCATGCACCCTACATCCTCATCTATGCCAACGACCTGGCCATCTCAGAGCCCAATAGTGTGGCAGTGACACTACAAAGATATGACCCCTTTCAGGCTGGAGACCCAGACCCTGGCACAGCCCCCAACAGCTCCACAGACCCCCGCGTGCGGCGGGCCACACAGGCCACTGGGCCCCTGCAGGACAATGAGCTGCCTGGGCTAGATGAGAGGCCAGCACATGCCTCCCACACCCAGCACTACCACAAGCAAGAGCTGTGGCCCAGCCCCTTCCGGGCCCTGAAGCCCCGGGCAGGACGCAAGGACCGCAGGAAGAAGGGCCAGGATTTGTTTGTGGCCTCATCGCAGATGCTGCACTTTGATGAAAAGACGATGCAGAAAGCCAGGAGGAAGCAGTGGGACGAGCCAAGGGTCTGTTCTCGGAGATATCTGAAAGTGGATTTTGCAGACATTGGATGGAATGAATGGATCATCTCGCCCAAATCCTTCGATGCCTACTACTGTGCAGGAGCTTGCGAGTTCCCAATGCCCAAGGTAGGTTGTGTTATGCCCATTGTCTAGTCGATTCTCAGCTCTACCCCTACTGGCAAGTCCTTCTGCCTTGTGACTTCTGTTTCCTGTCTGTAAAATTGGGATAACACCTCTCATCTACTGGAGATGGGGAATAGGTAGACTGAGGTCCCAAAGTGGCGACCCTTTGGGAAGCCCACAGACAGACGTGGTTGATCTATGCTTTTGAAAGTGTTGATTTGGTTGAATTTAAATTTTAAATCAGAACATTTCATCCTTTGTAAAGAGGAGAATGCATCTCCTTAGGGGTGTGTTCCCACAAGGCAGCAGTCTACAGAGGAAGAGGAGATGCTGCACTCCTGCAGACAAGACAGGTGTCGGACGCACCCTACCTGCTAAGGCTTTGTTTCTGCTCCTGACCTGAAGCTCAGAGCATTAGTATCTCTGAGCAACTCAGAGCTGGTCTCGGAGGCTTCCTCGTGAGGATTCCCACCTCCCTTCCCCTACTCAGGGCAGGGACCCACAGGACAACCAGCTCTCACTGTGCATGAGTCTGCAGAACACACAGCACGGGGCTGTTTTAGCCATTGTGCTGGACATGTATTCCAATTCTCACCTTCCCTCCAGGCTGGGTTACAGCTGTCTATCCATCTCCCCACTGCCTGAACTGTGGCGGGCTGGCTGCTAGCTAATGTCGACCCTTGGCACGCAATGCACACTTTCCTTCTGCTTAGCTCCTCTGCTGAGTTCTGGATCATGCCTTCCCCTTAAAGAAAGGAAGTCAGTGCATAAATCCAATTTTAACCTTAATAAATCAGCCAGCTGGGAAATCCCAGACCCAGACGGGGCAGCATTACCCCATTTGGGAATTAAGGGCTTTTCCTCAAAGCCATACATGTGCAAGAGAGAAGGGAGGTACCCTACAGAGACAGACATCTGCTGGAAGGGCCTAGCAGATTCAGGAGGAATACTCAGCAGGCCTCAGCTGGCTGACCCCACAGTTACCTTGTCAGCCTGGCTGGCCGCCTTCCTACCTTTCCTGACACCAGCCTGAGTCTTGCAAATCAGATGTCCCTGCCTCTCTCTCCTCCTTGTTCCCCACACAGGAGGCTTTTCTTTTCAATACACTACAAAACATTTTTTGGTTGGTGATGAGCTGAAATGCATGTGGCTTGGTCCTGTTCATCTTGTTAGAGGTGCTTAAGGAATGGCATTTTGTGTGTTTGACACAGACAGACTGTTCTGGATGTGAGATGGAGGGGAAGAGAGCACGTGTGGCCCCAGCAGGCATGGTTTCCAAGCCCGGCTACCCTAACTGAGAAGTCTTGGTCAAGTTTCTTATTAATTTTAAGCCTCAGTTTCTTCACCATTAAAATTAAAGTAATACCCACCCTGTAAGAACGGTATGATGATAAAATAGGGTGATGCAAGTGAAGCAGCATCTGACACCCACAGTCGGAAATCTGGAAAATGTCAGTTTCCAGCGGCATCACACCAAACAACATAAGCATGAAAGTCTTTCCCTTTGGTGCTAAGTACAGTATCACATGAAAGTATGTTTTTACTCCTCAGACTGTGAAACCTGGGCAGCTGTAGCCCCAGGCAGAACCTGCCAGCTAATTCCCTCAGCCTGCCCTCTAAACACTCCAGCCACGTTCCAGATGCTCCTTGGGTCTATGTGCCCCCTAGTGGCCAGTGCCATTTAGGGATGGTGACTTCCTTCTCGGAGGCCCGAGGGGCAGGAAGGCCTGAGGCTCTTGCAAACCTCCCAGGAACTCAGTCTGTTGGCTGACTTGGGAGGAAAAAGATACTAACCCTGGTATCTCACCTTTTATTCCTTTCCAAGGCCTGAGTCAAAGACATGCAGATGGCACAGTACCAAGGTAACCAGTGTCCTTTCCCGCCTTGCAGATTGTTCGCCCATCCAATCACGCCACCATCCAGAGCATTGTCAGAGCTGTAGGAATTGTTCCAGGCATCCCAGAGCCCTGCTGCGTTCCTGACAAGATGAACTCCCTTGGGGTTCTCTTCCTGGATGAGAACCGCAACGTGGTTCTGAAGGTATACCCCAACATGTCTGTGGAGACCTGTGCCTGCCGATAAAACCAACCGCTCCAGGGTGGAAGGAAATCTCTACCCCACTTATTTCACACACGGTAGCATCTTCAGAGCCTCTGGAGAGAGAGACTGAGTAGAGGTGCAGCTTCAAACGAAGGGCAGAACTCAAAGGCAACCTTGTGTCCAGGAGGATCTGTCCCCTAGAGCAGCGATCCCCAAACTTTTTGGCACCAGGGATCAGTGCTCCTATGGGAATCTAATTCCTGATGATCTGAGGTGAGGCTGAGGCAGTGACGCTAGCGCTGGAGAGCAGCTACAAATACAGACGAAGCTTCACTACTTTGCCCGCCTCTCACCTTTTGCTGTGTGGCCCCGGTTCCTAGCAGACCAAGAACTGGTATTGGTCCACAGCCGAGGATTGGGGACCCCTTCTCCAGAGCATCATTCTGGGGTTTTCATTGTTAGTGACGGAGTCCCTAAAATGCCAGTCTGAGTCCCCTGAAGGAATCTGGAAATTAGCCCTGACCTGAAGGCCGCCCATCTGCTCTGAAGGCCTGAAAACTGAACATGTCCACATTTTTGGCTTTTGTGATGTGATCATCATCTCATAGCCTGAAAAGAAGACTGCATATTTGAGGGCATTTTCTCTTTTACATGAAAAGAACTTTGTTTAAATAGTTTCAAACATTTCAGGCCACATATTGATACAGGGCCTAAATAATTGTATAAACATGTTTTCTTTCAAACTCTACTGCAAAAGCTTTTATACATACAATATACATATATAACCAATTTTGGTTTCTTTTCTTATATTTTTTTATTTTAAAACAAAAGGAAGGAGTTGAAAACAATCCCACAGAAGTAAACATGCTGGTTGTGCGCACTGTTTAAACATGCTGATGGAAATAACATATGCAGCAATATGTTGGAACACTAAAAATAATCAAGATGTTTATATTTTTGTAAATTATACTTTCTATACTTTAGATGGTTTATGTTGTGTGTTTTTATAGAAAACTAATAAATTAAAGGTCATCCATTCCAAAATATTGATGGATCTCCATCTGTAAGCATGACATCCAGGGCATTGCTGGGGACGTGGTCCCCTTTGGGATCAGCTGAGTTCCCCCCTTGTCCATCTCCACTCTCTCTTATCTCTGTCAATCTCCAGAAACTGGTTGCTCCTATGCCTGCCCCCCACTCTGGCCCATAGCTCTTACCACTGGGCTCATCCAGGTGGGACTTGGCCCAGGCAACACAGAAGCCTTGCAGAGCTTCCTTACATTCTCAGCCTCAGAGGAGAAAGACATTGAGTAATTGGGAGAGGTCTAAGACATCAAAGGAACATATGTGGTTGGCCGGTCACAGACCTCTTACTTGGGGGTAGTTCAAGCAAGAGACTCAACATAAGCAACCAGGGGTCTCTTCCAAGGTCCAGCGGCTCCTATAAGAATGGAATGTCTATTTCTCCCTGTGCATATTTGTAGAAGGACTTCCCCCCTTCCTTGTGAGTGCCTTGTCCCAAAATAGCCTCCTCCAAATGGCTCCCTTATCTCTGAGTTGCATCGCCTTATGGCTGTAATACCTGAAGCTGATTGACCAGCATTCCTGAAGGAGAAGCTAGGTGCAATTTGTGGCAGGCATCTAACAGTCCTGTGACCTGTGAGCTAAGAAGATGACAAGGCCCTCAGTCTTATGCAGAGGAGATCAAGAAGCCATGAGCAGTCCTCCAAGAAGGGACTTAGAGGAGAAAAGTAGACCAAGGTGTCTGTTTTAGGTTGGGCTCCAGAGACCAGGGTTCCTGCACAAGATACTTATGAAGAAGTGCTCCCAAGAGAAACAGGTATGGAGTGGATAAAGCAGGAATGGAGGGCAAGAAGCCAAACATCCCAGCTCACCTGGACTCTGTGGGGAGCTCTGGAGTTTAACTATACCTTAGAATCAATCTGGCTTTGACAAGGGGGCTGGATGTTCAGGCTGCCTCCAGGGGTTAGGGCTGGGCAGGGAGAAATGGAAACTCCCAGGCCTCTGACCCTCTACACAGGCAACCACTGTAACTCCAGATACAAAGGCAACCTCTGAAGAAGGCTACAGGAGCAGCTACTAGAGACAAAGTGACTGACAAGAAAGATTGCCCAGAACATATAGGTAGAGGGGTCTGAGGGCACCTGGGTAGGAGTCCAGTAGCATCTGCTCAGCATCTCCTTTGAGATGCTCCAAATGATCCTGGCACATGTGTGTGACAGCTGCCCTGGACACATAGTCTTGCTTCTTGGCAGAGATCGAGTGAGTCGAGTGGGGTGGTCCTATTCCTCCAGAAATTGTAGTAGGACTTAATGATTTATTTCAAGTTTCTGTGCCTTACTGGGATGTCTCAAATGAGTCTGAAAACTTAGAGGCTGACTTGCTATCTCTAATCCTGTTTGGAAGATGACAGGATGTAAGTTAATAGCAAAATAAGTAAAAAATATTGGTGCTTGATTAAGCTCCAAATGCCTTTCTTCTCAATATCAGATTCTTCATTTTCCTTTCTCCCCTATAATTTTCTCTCATTAAACTTCTTGTTTTCCATTTCTTGATGAAATTGGGATGTTATGTAATATTTACATTTTATTATTTTTGGTATTTGTAGTTTCTGAGAGATCTTCTGAGTCTTGGCCAAACTCTAGAACTCCTTTGTTATATTTATAGATTATGGGGATGAGGGGAGCAGGATGGGAGGGTCACCTCTGAGTCTAGCCATGGGCAAGGATTCCATGATTGGACCAGGGTGGATGGTACTCAGTGGTGGTGATTTTACAGTGGGTAGAAGGAGTTAGCGTCATCAGTGACCCCTTAGGTTTTTGGAGCACCATGAAGTTTAGATGTGGCCTCTCATTTAGCTTTGGAACAACTTTGCAACTTACTACACAATTGGTGTTTCAGAAAAGCAAGTTCAGGATAGGTAAGTAATAAGGCCATCCATGTCTTATCAACTTTGATACAAAAGGCTTCCTGATTCAAGACCTATGTGGCTTGTGCTGTCCCTCATCTTCCTGGCCAGTGATCCCATTATCAGCCTATTAGGGTTGTCCCAATGGCACTGAGTGACCTCACAGTAAAGTAAGGTTTAAAAAGAAATGTATGTATGAAATAATTTATTTTCTGTTTAAGACCAAAATATAAGCATTGTATTGTCACAAGAGTAGGAGGTTCTAGCACATAGCTCAGATGTGCATGGATCCCTGAGGTCATTCAACTGGGTCTGTGTTAGTCTATAGGGAGCAGTGTGATAGTCTGTAGGGAGCAGTGTGATAGCCAGGCCCTATTTGTGAAGTTATACATCCTCTGAAAGGGTTAGGCCTTATAGATTAGTTCATGTGACCAATATAAGCAGTACAAATGAAAGCTAGAAAATTTAAGGTTGGGAGAAAACTTTGGAAAAGTGATATAACCATCTTTCTGAAAAAGCAGGGAAACTGAGTCCAGGTACTACTAGTTGCCTTGTCTGGAGTGTCCCAATAGGTTCCTCTTTGTGTCTAACTCACTCAAAATCTCATCAGAGCTGTAGTCTATCACTAGTGCTTCTTCTGTGGCCAGGTTGGAGACAGAGCTATGCCAGAGAAGCCTACAGAAATTGGGTGGGGGAGGGGAGTGTAAGGAGGGGACTCCAGAGGAAGAGGAATGAAGATGGCTCCACAGGATGGAAGAACTGAGCTTGACTAGTGGAATAAAGACATTGCAGGCACCAGCTTGTGCAAATGCATTTGACGGCACCACATGCCTAAAAGGGCTGGAGGGAGTTCCAGTGGGAAGACCAAGAGGGCAGAATCAGGTTACTAGCTCTGTGTACCAAAACATTGAAGTTACAATTCAGGGCTCCTTTCTTTTACCAAAGCTGGAAACAAAATTCTTTACTGATAATGTGATACTTCTGAGATTTCCATTCCACTTTTCTCTTCTCCCTGAGATAATGATGCTCATTTAAGCTGCAGTTCACTTTTTCTTCATACTCAGGTCTAAGCTGATTCTAAATTCCTCCAATCTCTCCCAGCAGTCCTGTTCATATGAGCACGGGGTAGATGAGTAGAGGAATAGAGTTGTCTATTTATTCAATTATTTAGTGTCTGCTATGTGCCAAATACCATCCTAGGTGACATCTACATACTTTATTTCTTGGCAGGCTCATGTGAATTTCTCCTTTTATCAAAACCAATGTGCAAAGTTGAACATTCATCAGAATCACCTGGAGGGCTTGACCAGATTTTTCAATCTGACTCAGGTCAAGACTTGTATTTCTAACCAGTTCCCAGATGCTGATGCTGCAGGTGGTGATCCAGAGGCCATGCTTTAAGAGCCTCTATTCTAATAAATGTGCTAGCCACCTGGGCACAGTCCCAAGACAGGGAGTTCACATTGGCTAAATACTTTTCCTGTGCCAAACGAAAGCAGGATCTCAGGAAGGGCAGGCTTGGAGCTGGAAAGTGACCTACCCTCTGCTCTTGGCTCACACTCTCTCCTTACAGAATCAAGGTGGGTCCAGTTTTTATTGCTCTGAACAACCTGTGAGTGAGTGTGGAGGAGCTTGAAAAGCTCACAGAGGGACAGGTGTTCTCGTAGTCATATTTCTTGGACTAGAAGGGGTTCCATGACCCTCTGAAGGCAGCCATATCACCAAAATTCAAGTAGATCCTGTCTCACCTCCACAAATGAAGGCTGAGGTCAGTGCCTGCTGGTGAGATGAGTTTCAGTGATCTTTGAAATAAACGAATGAGTCAGACCTGCCTCTCTTGATTATTAAATCATACATCTACCATAGCAATTGCATGTGATGATTCTATGTCTGTAATTTGCAAGTCCTGGGAGAGATGATGCTTACAACGGTTTTGATTAAAATCACTACAGTATAGAAATGCCTAACTGTCTGGGGGCAAGGCTAAGCCAGGGGCCATCAGAGCCAGCCTGACCAAAATCCCCATGGATCACCCTGAGGTGTTAAATGACACATGCAGAGATGAGTAGAACTTATGCCCAGCAGGGGTCTCAGCTCCACTGTGAACACAGGACTGGCTCAGTGGGCAAGCCAAATTGCTGAAAGGATGTGCTAACTCAAGTCAACAGCAGACAGGTAGTGGTTATCAGAAAATCCATCAAGTGCCATTACTAAAAACACACAGGCTGCACTGTAAAGGGGAATCCTGAGCAGGCACTGAAGGCCAGGCAGGTTTGGCCCAGGTGGAGGACAGTTGAGAGGAGCATGAGGCATTCCTAACTGAGAGCAAAGCTGAAGCAGGAGATGCTCTGCAGAAGGAAGGACAAAGCTGCCCCAAGGGTGATAGAGAAAGTGAAAGAAAGATCCAACTTAGTACCAACAAGAGTAATAATGAGTACTTGTTGAATGCTTATCACGTGCCAGGCTCTGTGCTAACAGCACTCAGGGTTTCTGAGGAACACCCAGACATCTGTGATCCCTCTGGTACTCTCTCTGGACACACAGCATGCCACCACACAATTTCTGAGCACTGCCCTGGGTCAGCTGACATGAGAGGCAGCTACTCATGTACCTTCGGTGGTATGGCTCATCCAAACGTCGGGCAAAATTAGTCCATGTCAGCTAGAAATGCAAATTAACATATATTTGTTCATTGAATGACTAAAGACTAGAAAGAAGTACTGGTGACGGGGTGGTAAAACAGGTGTTCTCAGTCTCTGCTAATGGGAATGAATATTAAAAGAGCAGTTTCTGAAGAGTGACTGCAATATTTACCAAGAGCTTTGAAAATTTTTACATATACTTTGATGTAGATATTTTACTTCTGATGAACTGTCTTAAGAAAATAATATAAACTAGACTTTAATAATATGCCTTACAACAATATCTTAATATATAGTCTAATTGTCCTACAGTTGGAGCATGTAGATACAGGATATGGTTGGATATTATTCAGTCATTAAAAGAGAAGTGTATGAAAATTTTTTCATGGCATGGGAAGATACTTACATAGTCCTTTAGAGACATCTTTTCCTGGTTACAAGATCTAGAGCCCTCTAGGAATCATTCCAATGTAACTCTCATTCTTTGCTGCCAGTGACATTACCCCCACCTAAATCAACCCAGCATTGCATTCCCCTAGCCACAGTTGATTGTCTGGGTCATGGGCAGATGTCCCAATGAGACTAACTGGGACATCCAGAAAATAGGTTTTTGCTCCTCTCCCATTTTATATAGACATGATGTAAATTTTTTGTCAAGACACATATGGAGCATGAAGACCACAGTTCTGAGTGGAGAAAATATCACTACAACTTAGTCTGTACTATGGACCAGGGTGTGCTAAAGCCAAACATTTGCTGAACTTGTCAGCTCTCATTAGTTAGCCATAATCCATTTTTCTTAAGCTTGTTTGGATTCTGCTTTTCTGCAACCTGAAATAAAAGGAGCTCTTAATTGTGTTAAATATACATAACATAGATGTCACCATTTTTAAGTAGTTTGGTGGCATTTAGTACATTTACGTTGCTCTGTAACCATCACCACCATCGATCTCCAGAACTCTTATCGCCTTGCAAAATTAGAACTCTGTACCCATTAATCGATAATGTCCCATTCCTCCTTCTCCTCTGACTTTGGCAACCATTCTACTTTCTGTCTCTATATACTTGACTACTCTAGGTACCTCATATAGGTGAAATCATACAATATTTGTTTTTTTTGTGGCTGGCTTATTTCATTTCGCATGTCTTCAAGGTTCACCCATGTTGTGGCCTATGTCAGAATTTCCTTCCTTTTTAAGGTTGAATTATATTCTATTGTAAGTGTATACCATATTTTGTTTATCCATTCATCCATCAGTGAACACTAGGGTTGTTTATACCCCCTGGCTATTGTAAATAATGCTGCTGTACAAATATCTCTCTGAGACCCTGCTTTTAATTCTTTTGTGGATGAACACAGAAATGGAATGCTGGGTCATAATGGTACACAATTTGGGAGAGGAAAGAAGGGGAGAGGAGAGGTGAATAAGACATTTTGTGGCTCAATTAAGACAATCCTTCAAGAGGCCCTAGCAATGGAAAGCTGGTGGCAGTAGAAGAAGGGGTTATTTTGTAAGAGGACCCCTACATCTTCTAAGAAAGATAAAACAAGACTCGAACTTTGTTCCCTAAGGCCTAGAATTAAGGGGATCTATGCAGGTGGACCAAAGGCCCATTAGTAAAGAAGGTAACAACGTTTCTGAAATCACATCACATTGAGGAAAGTGGGAGTCTAGGCTGATCACCTAGACTCCCCTATAAAAACCCAGAATTTTGTAAGAGAAGGAAAAATGGGATTACAGTGTGACTACGGTTGGCCTCTTCTCTTGACCCAGCCATCTGCCACAAAGATGTGCTTTCTGGAGAATGGCTAAATCTGGAGGTGTGCCTTAAAAGGCTGTTACCTTGGTACCCATAGGTAGACATCACAAAAACCTGATAAACAGCAAAAACCTGGCCTGGCTAGGGAATCCTAGCAGCTGTGCACATCAACAGTTAGATGTGTGTGACCTATCTCCAACAGCAAATCCAGGTGTCATTGAGAAGCAACAGCAGATGGGACCTATTAGGAGTTGTTTCTCCTTTTATCCTTTCAGCATTAAGAAGCTGGTCTGATACCGTCCTACCGTCATCTTTTTTGGACAAATAAACCTACGGTGCACTTGGACAATTTAGGAAAGAAATTCCCTGAGAGGGAAACACTGGACTTCCCAGTAATTTAAATCAGGTAACCTCACACAATTACTTAAAAACAATAAAGGAGAAATGGATATGCTGAGTTTATGAGGCAGATAATTCCAGAAACTCATAGACATGTTGCATGCACAATACTGGGAGTGCCACCCACATTACAGTTGGTGTGACTAGCACCTATGAACCTTATTCGTGTGTAATCTCCATAGCCAGATGTGTTGACCCCACTTGTAAACAGGTCCACAGCTCTTTATCTGATATCCCAATACCTGAAACTATCAGAAAATATGATGTTCCTTCTAATTCCTTTTATGGAAAAATTTGACCTGAATGGATATGTGTGTTTTTATTTGTTTTGCTGCAGAAATATTAATGTGTTTGATCATAGGGTGTTATCCCCAACCCCACTGGATATATTACAGTATATATGCCATACTGAATTTTGAAAATATGAAATTTTATGAATTGCAAAACGCTCCTGGCCACAAGGCTTTAAATAGAGGACTGTGGAGCCACATATATCTCAAAAATATTAACTGCGGACATCACTGGATGATGAGATTGTAGTTTATTTTTATTTCCTTCTTTATAATATTTTGCATTTCCCAAATGAGCTGCCCTATTTACTATTATTATAATCAGAAAAGAAAATGTCACATTTATAAGAAAACATCAGGTAGCAGCCCTTTGAACTTTCCTGAGCATTTCCAGACTATCCTCATGCATCCCTTGGCTCTGCTTCAAGTGGGACAGATTTCTGGGCTGCCTCCTGAGACTGGAGCACAGCAAGGGACCCTGCCTTGCTCTTCAGCTCCTCCCAGCTCACTCTCACTGCACAGTTGCAGCTTCACTTCCCGGGGTTTTCCACCCCTTTCATCAGTACAAGAGTTCTTGCACTGAGCTGGCTCAATGCTCAGCATGCTTCCCACCACCTTTCCAGCAGCACTTCTGAAGTCTCACCCTTCCTGTCCATCTTCCCCTAGAAGTGTCCTTAATGAATGGGGACAGCAAGTTCTGTCCAGTCCTGGCCGTTCCCGGGCTCCTGATTACACCCTGCCCCCACTGGGAGAAAAGCAGAGTGTGCGCTGGGATCTTTGACCTCAGCCTGCCATGACCCTTCCTACAGCTCCCTGAATCTGCTAAGCTCACTGTCACCCTCCCCAGAAGTACTGCCAGCATGGAAAAACTTCATCTTCAAACCCTCCTCAAAGTAGATCCCTAGAGTATTTTTAGTTAGGTTCATTTTTTTGCCTTGTTCAAACCCACACATGATGGAAATGATCAGAACCTTAGTGTGGACATGATGCTCTTAAAATAATAAAGACCCTGGGGCCTTGCAGGACCCTACTGGATTTTGTCAGCTTCCTCAGGCCAGGGGGATGTCTCTTGGGCATGTACTGGCTTCAGAGTTCCCCTCCCCCTGCTTTGTCATGGTTCTCCTGACTAAGAAATGCGGCCTACGCAGCCACTCCTCTGATAAACGCAAAGACTCCCTTCCCAAGACCATTGACAGAGCTGTTCTGGGGTTCTTGGCAGCAGGCCTCTATGTATGTGTGGTGTCCCTAAAGAATAGTCTGGGAGGCACAGGGCTTCCTGCTCGACTCCCAGCTTACTCAGACCTGGGACGGAGAAGTGGCAGCCAGAATGCACCCAACCAATTGACCTGGACTAACTGTGACTGACATGACATTTAGCACATAATCATCTAAATCTTTACAACTCTCTTCTGAACCAGAAGTGACTTGCTCCAGATCCCACTTGCAGAGAAGGAGATGGAATTTGAATCTTCATCTTGTCTGACTCTGACGTCTTCATCACCTCATTGAACTTTGTGCCAAATTGAAGTGTAATCTCTAATACTGGGAACTCTCACTTGACAGATGAGAAACTGAGGCAAAGAGCATACCGGAGCCACACCTGCAGGTCTTGATTCCACTGTGAGCAACCCTCTTACTGGCCTTGGTGCTGTCCCTACACCATCCACCCACTCCAGCCTGTGGTTTGTAGGTCTTCTAGGAGTTTCCCGTTTTTTCTATATTTGGAAGACTTTTTGGTCTTATTTGTTTCCTGAATTCTTTGTTTCTGTGGCCCAGAAGATGAAGTATATGTCACCCTGTCTTGAGATTCTTTCGAATAGAGCTGGCAAGGAAATGAGAAAAGATCCTAATTAGGGGGCGATAACCCCGTGGAGAAATTAGGATTCTTTGCAGCAGGCCATGTCCTTCCCACAAGCTCTGTGTGTTTGTCAGATGTTTATAGAGCCTTCATTAAAGGAGAGCTCCCTTAGATAAGAGGTTGGAGCTTGACATCGAGGACCAGATAAGAACAAGTGGAGGACGCTCTGGGACGGCGGGTGAGAGCCTGGGAACTGGCCAGGGTGCTTGGTGCAGAGCTGCGGGCAGGACAATGCGGGCCCGCTCCTCCTGGGCTCCTCCCAACACCCGCTAACACAAGGTGGCCGCCGGCAGTCTCCTGTCCAGGGCAAGCTCGCCATCCCAAGATGTGCCACAGGGCACTGTGGGTGGCCCTGCCTGTACTCTCCCTGCTGACCTGCTCTGTGCAGGGGAAGCCTCTGGAGAGCCGGGGCCGAGCGTTGGCAGGGGACGCTGTCCACCACCTGCAGGAGGGGCCTGGAGATGAGCATGAGGGAGGCACCTTCGACCTAAGGATGTTTCTGGAGAACATGAAGGTGGATTTTCTGCGCAGCCTCAACCTGAGCGGGGTTCCTTCCCAGGACAAAACCCAAGCGGAGCCACCTCAGTACATGATCGACCTGTACAACAGGTACACCACCGACAAGACGTCCACCCCCGCGTCCAACATCGTGCGCAGCTTCAGCGTGGAAGGTAGAGTTGGCTCCACCTTGGCACCTGGGGGTTGGGGGAAGGACGCAGTGGTCCACAGCTGCGCTGTCCAGTATGTTTGCCACTGGCCACACGAGGCTCTTTAAGTTTCAATTTAAATTAATTAAAATGAAGTAAAGTTGATTAGTTTCGCTAGCGTAAATTCAAATGTCTGACAGTCATAGGACTACCCTACAGGACAGTGTAGATAATGGAATATTTCCATTATCGCAGAAAATTCTACTGGGCAGCTCTGCTCTAGAAGATTCTCCTTTCCAGGACCCAGTGCCACATTTAACTCAGCCAGAGCTGGGGGGAATGCCAGTTCTCTTTCTTCCATCCTTTCCTTTTGTCCCCTTTTCCTTACTATTTCCTTCCCACTTATACACAGACGACTCAGCCTCCAACCAACCAGATAAATTCCTCTGAGAGATAAATTTCGAGGAGTACTTAATTATTTTCTGAATATAAAATAATTTTACTGATTTAGGAGAATTAGAAGATAACAAGTGTTAACCTTAGGGCTTATTTCAACCCACAATGCAGATGACTGATTTTGTAAGCAGAGAAACAAGGCTCACAGATGCTGTAGGAACTTGCCTAGGTCACTTATTGGTTAAGCAGCTGGATTCTGACCCAGGCCCACCTGTCTGCACAGCTCAGGTATTCCCCGCTGCTGCAGTCTCCTTCTAAAGAGTCAACAGCACCAGGCCTCTCTGCTCCTGGGCTGGATCCTTGGAAACTCTAGCAGGCATTGCTCAGTGCCAGGGCAATCCAGACCTGCCTGGCCTGCAGAGTGTATGCCCCATCTAAAGAACCCTTTGGTCACAATACATGCCCAGCAGTGCCAGATTTTCTGCTTGCCCAAAAGAAAAACAAATCTAGTTTTTGTGTGAACTTGCCTGATTTTTAAAACATGAGCTTTATTTATTTGTTTTTAAATGCAATCTACCAGCATCTCACCAGGCCCATGGGGCATGTCTGTAAGTTCTGTATTTGGAGAAGGCTGGGCTTATTTGGCTGGACCTAATCACCAGATCCCATAGTCTGGGAGTCCAGCATTTAGAGCCATCTTGATAACACTCCTCCCCTTACCCACCAGCATTGTCCATGTCCTGAGTGCTCTGATCTGATCCTAGCTCTGCCTGTGGCCAGCACTTTTGTGGAGGCCAAATATGCTTCCCTTCATAGACTTCACAGCTAGTCTAAATGTGGCTCAGGAGGGAGGGCGTTTGCTTTCTAGATGTCTGACTGCAGTTCCACGGCCATTATCAAGGCATGCCACAGTAAGAACATATTAGGTCACTGATGCACCTCTCACAGACACTCCTCATTATAGATATGCCACAAAAGCTCAGCACATTCTGTAGGACCTAGAATAGCTGTGAGGGTGCCACAGAGAACTGTGTGAAAAGTCATGTGCTTTGGACGGGTGGCATGCTCTAGTGGGAAGGATGGTCTGGAGAGGACACAGAAATATAAATTGAGTATCTACCATGAGTCAGTGACAGTGTTGGGTAAGTTCCATGCCCCATGTTGTTGAAGCCTCACACTAACCCTGAGAGGCAGGAAGGATGAGCCCCATTCTGTAGATGAAGCAACTGAGGCACAGAGAGACTCAGGACTTTTCTAAGACCATAAGCATAGGAAGGGACAGAGCCACAATTGGCACTTTAGTCTATCAGACACCAAAACCTGCTGGTTTTCAGGATAGCACATGGTCTGCCTTCAGTTGGCACATGGTAACTGCTCATGAAATGCAACTTCTCTTCCCTCTTTGTGACTAAGCCATGGTATAATAGAGACATGCTAATGGCCATGTGCTAGTCAGAAGTGAAAAACTGGACAGTTGTGTGGCTAAAAGGCAAGTCCATTTTTGCTTGACATGACAAAGCAGTTGAGGCTAATATATATTTTTACCATAAACATTAAAAAAGTTGTCCACTTTTACTTTGCTCAAAAGTTATGATTCTGAATGATTGTTCCACTATTTAAATGCAGAGATTTTTCATATTGTTTTAATGTTAAAATCTCGCTTTCCCTCTCAGGATCTCTCCTTTAAAATTGACACTTAGAACCTGACAGTATATTTTATTGTTTTGTTTATTTGGTAATTTTTTAAGTGAGGATCTTTATAGAATGTGGGTACTTTCTCACTTAAATACCCTAATCCCAGGTTCCACATCTGTAAAAGCAGAATAGTAATTCGATCTTTTCAGTGTCAGTGTGACGAGTTAAGTGAAATATAGCAAAGGCCTTAGTGCAATGCTGAGCACATAGTAGTTGTTCGATAAATACCTTGACCTGCTCACTCCAATGCGAAGCATGTCCTGCCTTTTCTTTTTTTTTGGAAGATCCCAAATGTACCTTTCAGAATACTCTTCTACATTAAGAACTTGAGTGAAACAAAATAGAAATTTGATAATGTCATCCGGAATGCCCTTTCATCTGAGCCATGAATCTCAGTTTTGTTGTCATAAACCAGACTCTCCCAGCAGATGCTCATCAACAGGTATTTGCATTTCAGATGCCATCTCTATATCTGCCACAGAAGACTTCCCCTTCCAGAAACACATCTTGCTTTTCAACATCTCCATTCCTAGGCATGAGCAGATCACCAGGGCAGAGCTCCGACTCTACATCTCCTGTCAAAGTCACGAAGACTCCTCTCATGAGCTGAAAGGAAACATGGTCATTTATGATGTTCTGGATGGAGCAGATACATGGGACATTTCTGCAGGAACCAAGACCTTCCTGGTGTCCCAGGACATTCGGGACGAGGGCTGGGAGACCTTTGAGGTCTCCAGCGCTGTGAAGCGGTGGGTCAGAGCAGACTCCACAAAGAGCAAAAATAAACTGGAAGTGACCGTGGAGAGTCATAGAAAAGGCTGTGATAAGCTGGATATCAGTGTCCCTCCAGCCTCCAAAACCCTGCCCTTCTTCGTTGTCTTCTCAAATGACCGCAGCAATGGGACCAAGGAGACCAGACTGGAGCTCAGGGAGATGATTGGCCATGAGCAGGAGACTGTGCTAAAGAAGTTGTCCAGCAATAACCCAGTGGATGCAGGTGAGAACAAGGAGGAGGAGGAGGATGTGGAAAGCCACATGGCTGTGGGGTCGTCCTTAGCCAGACGGAAGAGAAGTGCTGGGGCCAACAACCACTGTCAGAAGACCTCCCTACGAGTGAACTTCGAGGACATTGGCTGGGACAGCTGGATCATTGCACCCAAAGAGTATGATGCTTACGAGTGCAAAGGTGGCTGTTTCTTCCCCCTGGCTGATGATGTGACCCCAACAAAACATGCCATTGTCCAGACCCTGGTGCATCTCAAGTTTCCCATGAAGGTGGGCAAGGCCTGTTGTGTGCCTACCAAACTGAGCCCCATCTCCATCCTCTACAAAGATGACATGGGGGTCCCTACCCTCAAGTACCACTATGAAGGGATGAGTGTGGCAGAATGTGGGTGCAGGTAGTGTTGGCCTGCAAGTGGGGGAGGCCAGATGGGGAGGGAGTGCTAGTGAGAGGTCTTATGTCCCCCTGCACAACAGAGACTAAGTCCATCTGCATGCCAGCCTGGAAGGAAAAGGAGCTGTCACATCCTCACAGTAAAGGCCTGCTGTCCCTCCCATGGCTCAATCTATGCACACCACTGGGTTTAACTGCAGGGGAAGGTGATGTCAAGAGTAGGTATGGATCTGGGGAGAAGAGGGAAGCCTCGAAGGGTTGTTGGAGTAGAAAGGGATATGACGAAAGGAGGAAAAGAGAAAAATAATCCAGAATTAGTAGAACACTGAGCGAAGGTGAGCCAGAGTGGTATAGACAGGTAGATGATGTGCAGAGACTTAGAGAAATAAAAAGAAGTTGAGGAGGATGGGGCTTATACCAATAACCTCAGGGAGTGCAGAGGAAAGGAACAAGGCTATATGCTCTACACCTGTCATTTCACATATTCCCACAATCCAGTGAGATGGGTGTTATGACTCCAAAGCTCAGGCAGGTCAAGTAGCACTAGTCAATGGCCTAATTCCATCTCACAGGTTTACCTAAGTCTATCTATCACCAAAGTCCAGGACCTTCCCATGTGCCCCACTGCAGTTTAGCAGATCTTGTAGCTAAAGAAAATTAGAAGTTGGGAGGTAGGGAGTGTGGGGCATTGGGCAGAGACTGGCCAGTACTCACCAGTGTGACTGGACTGCCTGCCACATCCAGGACTCATTCTAACTGCTCAGTGCCTGTGATGATTCAGTGGCCAAATGTTTTTTTTAAGATCACCCTGAGTCACTGAAAAACTACCCCTAAACCAACTGCAGGATGGAAAATGTGCAAGACAGCAGCACTCAGGCCAAAGCATGCATTGTGGCCGGAGCTGTTTTGATCTGCTGGCATAGCACTTGTATGGCCAGCAGGTTCACACAAGGCCACTTCCTTCCTGTGGACTCAAACTGTGTGATGGTTTGGGAGAGGTGGGCACAATTTACCCAGAGGGATGGGGCGGCCTATGGCCTGCATCTCTGCAGTTACTTACTCAGCAGAACCAACTCAACTGCAGTGGGCTTCCATCCACAGGGACTTCACACAGGAGACAGAAATCTCAGGGGAATTCAGATTCTTACAGGCCACAGCCAGCTCTGCCTGCATTGCTGGCTTTCTTGAGTAGTGTGCATCTAGCCCTTGTCCTGGGCTTGAGCCCCAGAACCAGACTCAGACCTCACTGACCCTAAGAGAAGACAGAGTTTCTGTTTCCTCTGCATTTCATTCTCTCCTCTAACTCTTGAGGCACACATAGAATGGGGTGGAGTGAAGAAAAGTCTGGAAGTGGTGACAATTTCACTCCATGGCCCTTCTGACCACTTGCCAGAGCAAAGCCTGTAGGAGGTCTAAAGAGACCTGAGCCATTTCCACTGGTGGAAGCTCCCAGTTTATTAAAAAAAAAAAAAGATTTGTGCTAAATGTTTACATGGAACTAATGAACAGCTTTAACATAAAAATGCAATAAAATATCATTGTTTAATTACTGGAGTTATAGAAAATAATAATTCCTGGTACGACAATGTTGCTCTATCATAAAATGAGTGATGGATATCTTTTAGTCCTGGTGGTATATTTCTGTGCCTGCAACAAAGTTTTACTTGGAAATAAAGTCAAACGTCTCTTCTGTGGCCTTTTGTGCATGTGAGTCCTAGGCCTGATGATCTCCCAGCCTCACACCCTTCCCTGTCCACCCTTCCCTGAAGGCCCTTTCTTCCCTACATGGATGGAGGGGAAAGCATGGAGATGAGCTACTGTGGGGTGATGGACACATGTGGGCAATGTCCTTGCATGTTGGGGGTGAATGGATGTGCCTGTATGAGGGCATGTATGTGGATATGTGGATGTGGGCATGAGCATGTGTAAGTGGACAAGGATAGTTAGTCCCCATGCCATCATTGACCTCCCTACATCAGAAGAGAGGCTCTGACTCTTGCTAAGAGACACATCGGCCCTAAGTCATGCACGTGGTGTCCACACAACTCTATTAGCATCTGCCTTCATTATGGCCCTGCTCAGGTGCTTAACAACAATCAAACACCCTCAAGGACACTCCCTGTTCTCAGCCTTTAGGTGACTGTCCTGGCCACCCAACTCCCAACTTCACAGCCCAAGTCCACCTTCCGGGACCCAGCTCTAGTGTCGCCCCCTCTGGCCCCTCTCCTGACACTCTTATTCTGATCTTTCTGTCTCAGGATCACTACACAGTTGTTACTGGTTTGGCATGAGGACCTAATGGCCTCTTGTCTTGAGCTACCTGTGGCACCAAGTCCCCTGGAGACAAGGCCCAAGAGCCTCCAGCCTCTCTCACTCCTGGAAGGCTGGCACGACCTGTGGCTCAGGACAAATCAATGTGGACAAATATGCTGAGACAAAACATGAAGGAGTGACCCCAAGAAATGTGCTCTGGCTTCCATTTCACGGCAGTGTTCTTCCACCAGCTTCCCCAGCACTGGCCTACCCCAGACAGAGAATGAAAGCAACAGCACCATCCTCTGGACATGGTTATGCAGCAAGTTAGGCCTCTACTAAAGACCATCACTTTTACTGCTTCATTTGTAATGTTTCCTAAAGCGTGTTCTTTTTTGTCATATCAGGGTAGTGATACTATCACTATCACATCTATGAAGCTGAAACCCAGCAAAGTGATGAGTTGTCAGGATTGATGGCTGTCCCCTGCCCCTCATGTGACCTACCCTTTTGAACAAGGGGAGAGAGAAACTCAGGGATGCCAAGTAGAAGCCACAGGCAGACACAGAGAAACAGTAAGGTGTGAGTAGAGCAGCGAGACTGTGAGGACAGCCACAGAGGAAGGCTGGGTGTGCTCTGAGCACCTAGCTGGGATTAGAACTGTACTCAGTGGCTCAGACAGCAACTATAAGATAATAAACACTTATATTTACTTTTACAAATGAAGGGGAGATGGAGGCATGTGAAGGTCTCACATTTTGCTCAGAACTACCAGTCAGAAACTGCTAAAGCCAGGATTTAATTCCAGTTGTGATACCAAGCCCACATACTCTCTGTTGCATTGGCCTTTACCCTGAAGACTTCCTCAAGGTCAAGGTTACAGTCACACTAACAGGAAGAATCAAAGCTATAGCATGAACTAAATGAACCAGTTAAAACCTATGCTCTCCTGGACAGGCACTGCCCTTCCCTGGACACTCTGTCTCTGCTTATTCAGGGTCCTCTAGTCAGCTAGACACCCACAGGGCACTATTTACTGGAAAAGGGAGAAGAGGAGGCTCCTCTCCCCTTTGGTTAATGCTCCATTAACATGTTCACTAAACATTGTGGCTTGTACCTCTTCCAGAATTTTGCCAAAATTTGGAGAAAGGAATTCCTGGATCAAATTCAATTTGCAGCCTTCACTTTTCTAAGCCTATCTTAATTCCCAGGTGAGCTAGTGCAATGCAGGTGAGAGTGGGAGTTCACGTCACTCTGAAACTCTTTTTCTCCCATACACCAAAGCTTTGGTTCCATATCCAGCTTGTCTGACCAGCTCCCTCCGTCATGGACATAAGTTCCTTCCCAGTGTCCCTTAGAAATTTGCTATGCCTGCCAATGAGGCATCTGTATCTGGGCCTACCTCAAGGGCTCCAGGAAGTTTCTATATCATCACTTTGGGTGGTCCTTATAGTAGTAGGGGGAGGAAGCAGAGGCCCAAAAGGCACAAGGCATGTAATAGGGAGCCCAGGCCAAGCCCACCTCTGTGGGTGCTCCTTCTGCCTAGACAGCTCCTGCAGCAGACCTCAGTCTTTAACTATGATGACAATGATCGACATGAGGAGAGCCAGCCAGGCTATACTGGCCTCTTACCTACAGAGAACCGGTGCTCTTGAATGCACACAAGTACAGGTGTGTGGCCTGGGCAGTCGATTGCACAGGGCCCACTTAGTTTTGTATTCTGCTGTCACCATCCTGAAATTCATAACAGATTTTGAATAAGGGTCCCTCATTTCCATTCTGTATTTAGCTCTTCAAATGAGGTAGCTGATCACAAATGCATGTGTGGTTTCCCATGTATCAGGGATACTCTAGAGGCCATTTCAGTCCTCAGCACTAACTTGATTCTGGTGCGACAGGGAGCCTAAGATTTTCTGCTTAGAGCTTGCCCCAGGGTCTGAGCTGGAGGACAACCATGCCTCCTCCCCAGGGGCTTCTTTGATTTGTGACCAATGGCAGCAACATGGTTCAGATCTCAGAGGCTTGCTTCTTACATACATATGGCAGCTCCTCGCAGGGATCCAGGTTCCTGGGAAAGTCATATCAGTCTGATTGAAGGGGTCTCGCTTTTCCCAGACTCTCCTTAACAAGAAGGCTGGAGACTATACATACACAAGACAGCCAGCACTGCACACAGAGGGCTTATGTTGGATGAGGCTGAATAAATTTTTTGGAGCTCTTTTCCTTTTCAAATAAGAGCATTCCCTCCAGGCAGAGATCCTTCACCACTGGCCTCAGTTTCCCTGAACACTTCTCACATAGATGACTACTCCTCCCTGAGGGAGCCTGTTTTATTAGTAGATGACTCAGGTAGGGGTCCCTGAGATGAAGCCAAAGTCTGCTTCTCTACAGCTCCCCCCACCCCACCTTGAGCTCTGTTCTGACTGAGGATCCCCTTCCTTTGGGTAAGCCCTAACATACAAGCCATCTCTGTGGGGGCTGCAGGGCCTCTGATGTATCAAGTATGGCCAGTGTGGGCCTCCAGAGACCCAGGGGCTTTTTCTAGTTTGAGTCAAAGTGAACAAAATATGGACAATAAAATATCATTCACAAAAGTCAAATGCAGTTTGTGGGGTGTTCAAATATCTCCCTCTTTTTAAAGAAATGATGGAGAACATAGGTGATAGGCTTTTGTTTTTTATCGTGGTCATGTTTGTCGAAATACTGACAACTTTTCATTGCTTTGCAAAATGATTTTCCAATGATTATAGGTTTTTGAAATCCCATGCCGCTGACTCCTCCTAGGTTTGGTCCCCACCCACGCGCCTGGGAGCCACATGACGAGGTGTGCCTATTGATGCCACCACATCCATGAGGGAAACTAGCCTCACCCAACCTCTATGTGGGACTTGTCAGCCTCTGGGCCAAGCCAAAACCTTGGTCTCCAGGATCTGGCCAGACCACCCCAAGCTCCCACTGTGCCTCTCTTCCCTGGTCCTCCTCCTTTAAGCTTTGCGAATCCTTGGCTTTTACACTTGCTCCCAGCATCTGCCCATTACAGATACATATGCGATGCCCGTCTGCTCATTTCTAACTTTTTACCATGGCTTTTTACCTGATTTTTACCATAGCTTTCATTCTCAAATATTACTTGGGACATAACCTATGTGTCCTTACATAGCCAGGTATGCTCTACCTCCTGCCCAGCCCATACAAGCCACCCATCTTCCCACCTGACACTTTGTTGGGGATGGAAACAAATGGGGCTAACTGTGTCCAAAACTTCAGGAAAACACCCATATCAACAAGATGCAGCAGGCAGGGCCAGCCCCCAAAACAACAAGAGCACATGCTCATTTATGCAGAACCCAGGCTTAGAGGCACTGAGGGATCCCCTCCAGAAGGGGCCTAGGAAATGGTTCCTGGGTCCCCAGTCTCAGGTCTCTGAGACTCAGAGTTCAGACACTCCATAAGGCCTCAGTGAAGGTGGCTGTTATCACTATTAATCAAAGGAATGTAGATAAGAACAAGGAAGTTCTATTAAAGAGCCTCAAGATGCTCATACTCTTTGATATAGGAATCCTGACTTTAAGTCTCCATCTTAAAAAACTCTTAAATATGGAAAAATCTTGATGTTCACTGAACATTGCTTTTCATAGTGAAAAACAGAAAACTATGTAAAATGATCAACAAATAAAAAAATAATTTAATGAACTATGGTTAATTCCTTTCTCATTTTTTCCTGGGCCTGGCTGATGATAAGAATCAAATTTTTCTCCAGAAGTCATTGGAACAACAGCTGAGTGGCAATAGGAGGACACTTGCCTGCCCGCTGAGCTTAGAAAGAAAGACATGGCAGAGAGAATAGTATCAGGTCACACCTGGAGGCCAGCCTCTGGTTAAGCTTAACATGACACGGGTTAATACAAACAGGGCCAGACAAGGAGTAATAGCCCTCTCACCCAAATGTCCATGGATGGATATGTGGGCACACATGTTCATGCACACACACATACCCATGCACACACTACACACACATATGCAGGCATATAACATATCATATATGTGTGTGTATCACACACTTGCACACATTACACATATGCATCTATGCATGTGTGCCTTTGACTCAAAGTTAAGCAAAATCACCAGGACTTGCTGATGTGTTAGGTAACTTCTGACACTACAAAAAAGTTCAGAAGAAATAACCCCTCCTTGACAGAACTAAGAAAAGCAGAAAGAAAAAAAAGGAAGCTAAGGATAGTCTAGTTTATTATCAAGGCCCAAGTAAGATGTAAATGAGAGAATTAGCCACAAACCATCTTTTGTGTTCAGTCTTATTCATAATCATGGAAATGATAATGAGGTTCCAGTTCATCCATACTTATTAGATGTGTGTAAATGAAACCACGTAAGATTATAAAAGATGGGTGCTGGCTAGGGGGAAAATGAGCACTGTTATAGTTGCCTGAAGGGACTACCAGTGGATTTGCTCATGCTGGGTTACAATTCAGTAACATCAGTTAGAGCTGAGAGATCCAGAGATTCCATTTCTTTATATACACTCTAGGGCACATGAGCAGAGGCACACTCGGAGTTGGATAATCAAAAAACAAAACAAAACAAAACAAAAAAACTGGGCATAGCCTTGCAGTGGGTGCCAGGTATCCACCCAGATCCCCCTTCAGGACCGTCCACTGATAGCTCACAGACTGCCTCTCCCCAGGAATTGTCCCCTGCTACCTACAGGGAGTAACTTGCCCAGTTTATTTCCTTTACCCAGGGATAACCTCCATTCAATGAGGTGTGGGGGCATGAAGGCCTGACCACTGACTTCAGCATGGGGTAATTCTGAAGGGTCGTCCACTCTAGAGCCCCTTGGAATTGGCTGAGGCCCCTTTTGCAGCTGTATCAAACTAAATTTATTCCCCTGTCCATTCCAATGTCCTCTCTCCTGACAGGTACAGCTCCTGGAGTGCTTTCAGTCCTGTCTCAGTCTGTTTTCCTGGAAACCTGACCTGTAATGAACCAAATATCTGTCAGTAAGCAAGTAGTTGACTAAAGGATGACACATGCATTCGGTAGAATAATGTAGCTCAAATAAAAAAAAAAAACTAATGTCTAAATATCAAAATATAATGCTGAATGAAAATAGCAAGCAGCAGGGTAAATGTACAGTATGATATTAGTTGCATACATAAAAACCTATACAAAGTCTGCATACATCCTAGGAATATGCTTGCATATAAGGAAGCCTATAGAAAGACACATAGCAAATAGCAGGAAGGTGAGGAATGTCAAAAAGACATCTTGCTTTACTTATAAAGGTATTTTTTTCTTATTTATGTGATTTAAAAAAAAAAAGAATACATATACTGAAACAAAAATGAAAGTAAACTGGTGTTGAAACTATTAATTTAGGGTGGTTAAAATATGAATGTTTTGTTTAGGGTTTTTTAGTAATGTTAAATATTTTTAAAATTAAAAAAAAAAAAACATGCAGTCACACTGTTACCCTCTGAATTGGAATATCCTTGGTGAACTCGCACAGACTTGATTTCTCTTCTCTTTAAGGTCTCTAAATCCTGAAGCCTCTAGCTTCCCCATAGTGAATACTCCACATGAGTTTGCTCAAGCTCTAAAAAGTAGGCCTTAAGAAGGCCTTCATTTCCCTAATACATGTATTAGTTAGGAATACTTTCAGCTGTAGGCTTTAGAAAACATGGCTCGGTTGCTGGGAAATTTGCTTTTCTCACACAACATTGTTCTGAAGCTGGATAGCTACCTAGTGTTGATCAAGACCTAGATGAGAGTCAGCATCTCAGCAATGCTCTGACCTTTAGCTCATGCTTCTCTCCTCATGGCCACAACATGGCTGCCTCAACACCAAACATTACATCTATATTCCCAACAGGAAGAAGGAGAAAGAACACCCACAGGAAATGCTCGTTCAGAGGTTCCTAGAAGGTTTTGCTACATCTCATTGACTAGACTGGGGTCTACTGGCCAACTCTAGCTGCACCAGAGTTTTCAAATGGAAGAAGTCCACTTTCCCAGCCTCTGTGATAGCAGAAACCTAGGGAAGGGAGACAGGCATGGTCACTAGGGTCTCTAGCTGAGAGCAGCTCCCACAGCACACATACCTTATCCAAGATCCACTTCCAGGCCCTCAGCTCTGTTGATCCTCACCCTGTCCCTCCTCTCTTCTCCTGGAAGAGAGTGTCCATTGGGCCTCCACAGGGTTTCCATAGCATTTGGTAATGTCTCTGTAATCATCCTTGCAGTAATTTCTTGATATATTTGTCTTCCTACCTGTGAGTTTGGTTTGTCTTTGGGTCTGCAACACTGAGCCAGGACTAGATCCAGTATATAGTTAAGTAAATGTCTATTTCTTCCACCTCTCTACTTGTCTGCACTGTGCAGGTATATATCTGTGATCTCTTATTACTCACCTGTTAGCACTATAAGACTGATGAGGTGGGCAGGTAGAGAAGACAGATTTCAAAGTCAGCTTGAACTTTCAGTCTCTCAGTGTTCTGAACTCCCTCGCACACATTGCTCACTGTCTTCAGTGGAGGAGAAATGACATTCTTAGTACCAAGGGAAATTGGAGGCATCAGCACTAGATAAACAGAGGCTATCACTGTACAGGAAAAACTGGACTTTGCACCTCTGACTTGCAATAGTGAGCACAGAAGAGAAGGAGAGACCCTCCTCAAAAAAGCATGAAGCTGTAAACATTGTTCAAATTCCTGAAAATATCCTTGTGGGAGCTGGAAAGCATTCCTGGGTCTGTGGAACTGTGCTTTCTGAGGACCTCAGTATCAAAGTCAGATGTGGAAGCCATGCTGGGTCTCACCCTCCAGCACCATCAGGATCATCCATGTCAGTGCTTGAACTGCCCTTCTTTTGACTGGGAAATGTCTAGTCATCCTCTTTCTCTGGCTCAGTGACCATCATCCTGGTTTTCCATGTGTCCTTGTATAATTAATGCTAAGTGCCTTGTTTGGACAGCATGTTATGTGGTGTCTATAGTCAGATACTGCTCACAGGCCAATAGCAGCGGTCAGTCAGAGACAGCAGGATGGTAGGAAGGGCATGGGGTGTGGCATTAGCCCAGTCTGACCTCAGATCCTGACCAGGTCACTATTAGCTTATGATCATGTCACGGGAACAGGCTCACTGAGCCTTGACGTTCTTGCTTATCACCCCAAAGATGACATACAGTGCTTCTCAGCTACTTAGGAAAAGTTCATTTGGGCTCTTGCTTTTCTGAGCAATGCTTAGGAAAATGTTAGAGCCACTTTATTACCTTCTATTATACTTTACTTCTATTATACTCTTTTACTTTGAAGATTTCATTTCCATCCTCTTTATCGTCTCTCTCATGTGTCCAAGTACCATTGGTCTTCTTACTTGTACCTGGGTTGGAAATGAATGCTCCACCTGCCAACATGTGTCCTTTCCATACACACACACCAGAGGTCCTCTATGTGCTTGGCATCCAAACCTTAAACTTAGCTAAATGCTTGGGGCCCATAGAGACAACTCTCCACTTCCCTGATTTGCCTAAGTCCAGAAGCCTCACAGAGAAGATCCTGAAGCCTGTTAATTGTTGGGATTCAGACATATACAGACACATCTGGTGAACCTGGGGAAAATAACAGAAGCAATAATAATGGTTAAGTCTTGAGGGAAAATTATCATAAGTGAGGATGGCTTCTGGCAGGCAGGCCTTTTAAGCAGTAGCATGTTGGTGACCTGAGACATGGGGTGAGACCACCCCAGACAAGACAGACCAGAGAAAGGAAGACTATGGATAAACCAGGCTGAAGAGGGGTTTGAGAGCACCATTGAGAGGGAGAACTGATAGAATTATAGCAGGAAGGGCACTTGTTCCCTGATCTTCCAGAAGAGGTCTGGGCACTAAAGAAGGAATCCCTTTTTTTAGTGCCTTAAGAAAGGGAGGAGGGGCTGGGGAGAGAAGGAAAAAAGAGAAGAAGGAGGAGGAGAGGGAGGAGGAGGAGAAGGGAAAAGGGAAGATGAAGAAGAAAGAGGAAGCAGGCAGAAGCCCCCTGGAGAGCAGATGCTCAGGGAACACCATGGATGTCCCTTCATGATCCTGGATTTGACAAAAGATTCTTAGGTATGAAACCAAAGCAAGAGCAACAAAAATAAAATGAGATTAAATGGACATTATCAAAATTAAAAATACTGTGCTTCAAAGGACATCATCAAGAAAATGAAAAGACAACCCGCAGCATGGTAGGGACTATTTGTAAATAATATATCTGATAAGGAACTTATATCTAGAATATATAAAGAATGCTACGGCTTAATAATAAAATGACAAATGATCCAATTTTAAAATAGGTAAAGAATCTGAATAGATGTTTGCCCAGGGAAGGTATATAAATGGCCAATAAGAACATGAAAAGATATTTGACATCTTTAGTCATTAGTGACTTGCAAATCAAAACACTTCATATTCACTAGGATGACTAGAATCAAACAGAAAGATGATGATGAGTGATGCCGAGGATATGGAAAAACAGATTCTTATACACTGCTGGTGAGAACATAAAATGGTGAGTCTACTTTGGAAAACAGTAAGGCAGTTCCTCAAAAAGCTAAACATAGAGGCATAAACCCAAGAGAAATGAAAAACTGTACACCAATGTTTAAAACACAATAATTCATGATAGCTAAAGATGAAAACAACTCAAATGCCCCTCACCAATGAGTGGATAAACAAGTTCTACATACATACAATGGAATATTATTCACACATAAAAAAGAATAAAGTACTGACACGTGCTACAACATAGATGAATCTTGAAAACATTATTTTAAGTGAAAGAGCCAGTCACAAGAGACCATATACTGTATGAGTTCACACATATAAAAGTCCAGAACAGGAAAATTTATAGAGACAGAAAGTAGATGAGTGGTTTCTTCAGCCTAGGAAGCAAGGATGGGGGATGGTAGATAGAGTAAATGAAAGGTACAGGGTTTCTTTTGAGGTGAGAAAAAAGGTTCACAAATTATTGTAATGGCAGCTGTTCATTTCTGTGGATATACTAAAAAACATTGAATTCTGCACTTTAAATGAGTGAATTGTATGCATGCGAATTATATCTCAATAAAGCTGTTTTAAAAATAAACATTAAATAAGACTATGTTCATAAAAGTAATGCAACATGGTACAAATTAAATGAGTGATTATTTTTCAAATCCATTCTTTCTTCAGAAGCCATGTGTCTCTATGTCCTGCATTATTTTCTTTTTGTGATTCTAACCATCTTTTCCAACCCCTCCTTATTAGGCTGTCCTCAGAACCCCAAGCCAGGCTGCCCATCCAATAGGGACCAGATGCCCTCTCTGAAAACTAGCTCAGGACATACAACCTGAGTGTCTCCAGTACAGAAATCTCTACTCAGTCACCAGAAGTTCATGGGAGTGCTGACACAGGAGGACATATGAGAGGAAAGGAACCCAGGAGTACCCACCTCCTTGCTCCTAAACCAGCATACCTACCTCCTAGGATCAGTTCCACAACAGGAACCTTGGACAAGAGAGGTGGAGAAGGCCTGCTTCTTGCTGCTTCCTGGCCTAGTCCCTGCTTTTGTCTACTCCCTACTCCTCTCGTCCCAGGGCCAGTCCTTGTGTTGGGCCTGCATCCTGGCGAGTGGTCCTAGTCTCATTTCCTGGACCTGAACCATCCCTAGGCCCCAGGGCCTCCAGAGTTTCCCCCACTACCTACTCCAAGGTGTCCCCTGCTATTATATTTCCAAGACAGTGATCCACTAACCACTCCTACCACTCACCTTTGCCCCGTGTACAATCCCCCCTTATCACCTGAGTTCCCAGGGAGCAGGAAGTGGTGGCTTCACCTGAGCATGCAGCAGACTATCTGCCCTGGAGTTATCAGAGACATGACATTGCTGAGGTTACTAAAGTCATAGAGACTCTAATGTCTGCTCATGCTGCCCCAACTTCCCACTGCAAGTGCATGCTTGGGATTATGACATAGAGACAGGAACCTAAGCCCAGGTAAATGGATACAGAATCCCTAGAAGGTGGTTATGTCCTCCCTTCCTTCAGCTTGTCCATTACTCCTCAGCTCTGTGAACTTGGGCAAGTTCTGTAAACTCCTCAAGCCTCAGCTTCCTCATCCACAAAGCAGGAGTCACAGCGGTTTCAGAGAAATCACCTCAGATGAGGGCTGTGAATGAGGCCTATGACAGAAGGTATGACCCATGAAAAAATACTACCCTAGGCCCTGCCAGTCTGGGGCAGCAGGAATACCATTCTTACCATATTACCTTCCTGGTAAAAATGGTTTCTTAGTCATGAATTCTTTTCAGGTTCAAATGTCTTTCTCATCTGTTTGAAAAAATCATGCATTCCCACAGCCTCCTGAGACCTTGCACTCCCATGCTTCATCTCTAGGGTGGCTCTAGCCAAAATTTACTCTTACTGTCTATAAACTTGAACTGCTACCCCACTGTACAGAAAATATTTGGTACAGGGAAGGGACAGGACAATCATGTTCTTCGAGAGGTTTCCACGTTGTAGAGAAAGCATGTGGGTCATATTCACACTGACAATAGAACCTTGGTCATGAGATGGAACCTTGACTCACATTGTGAGTCAGTCTGTGACACACCTCAGAAATGATTCAAATTCAAAGGCCCCTGACCTTGCTGGGCTCATTGCCTGATACACAGTGCCCCTTGGAGGCACCCGTGGGAACTGTACCTGCAGTTGCTCCAGTTCCCTTCTGAAACATGATGTCATCTTTGGGGCTGTGAACATTTCCCAACATGAGTGGTTAACAGCTGGAATAATCTTCAGTCTCAAACTCTAGTTATTGTTTTCCTTTTATAGCACAAAACTACTGACATGCCCAGTTAAGAAGTAGGAATAAGAAATAAACAGAACCAGCTCTCCTTCCTTGTCTAAAACAGTACTTTTCAGCTCTTCGAATAATTGAAATAATATCAATTTTACATGAACTGTCTCATAAAATATAAAAATGAAGAAACAGGAAGAGGATAAAATACTTTCTGACTCATAAGTTCGTTATTGCCTTGATACCAAAACCAAAAAAAAAAAAAAAAAAAAAAAGGCAGACTACAGATGGCTCTCCCTCATGAGCATGCAAAATCCTCAGCAAAACAGTAGTCAATTGAATCCAACAATATATAAAAATTATAACACATCATGACCAAGTAAGATTTATCTCACACATGCAAGGCTGGTTAAAAATTAGAAAACCAATCAATGCAATCAATCATATTAGCAAACTAAAGAAGAGAAAACATATTATCATCTCAAAAGATGCATTTTACAATAGTATATATTCATTCATGATTTTTTAAAAAGCTCTCAAAATACTAGAAATAGACAAGAATTTTCTTAAACTGATAAAGAGCATCTACAAAAAACAATCTATAGCTAACATCATACTTAATGGAGTTTAATTGTAAAAACTGAATGTTTTCACCCTAAAATCAGTATCAAGGCACTGGAGGTCCCAAAGAATACAATAAGACAATAACAAGGGGTGTGAAAGAAAAAAATACAACATGAATACACTCTTAGAAAACTCCGAGAAATCTTAAAAAACATACTGGGATGAATAAATGAATTTAACTTCATTGCAGAATATAAGATCAAAACTCAATAAATAACTAGAAATGAAAGTTTAAAGAAAAAACTATCATTTACAATAGAACCCCAAAATGTAAGAAATACTTAGGTATAAATTTAACAAAATATTTACATAATCTGTAGGCTGAAACCACAAAAACTGATCAAATAAATCAAAGAAGACCTACATAAAGAGATATGCTATATTTAGCAATTGAAAGACTTGGTATTGAAAGATGTCAATTGTTTTTCAAACTGATCTATAGATTGAACTCAATCCCAATCAATGTTTGATTCTAAAATCAATTATCTGAATCTAAAGTTTATATAGACAATCAAAGGTGCTAGAAACTCCAAAATAATTTTGATGAAGAATAACAAAGTTGAAAGACTCTTACTACATGATATCAGGATATACTATAAGCTATAGTAACCAAGACAGTATGGCACTGGTGGAGAGATAGGCCAAGTAGAAAAATATAATAGAACACAAAGTACAGAAATAAACCCACACATATGTGGCAAATCACTTTTTGACCAAAAGCCAAGACAATTCAATGGAAGTCTTTCCAAAACTAGTGCTGGATCAACTGGGTATTCACATGGAAAAAAATAATAAACCTTGACATTCTGCTTCACACCATACATGAAAATTAACTCAAAATGGATTATAGATGTAAAACCTAAAACTGTAGAACATCTAGAACAAAACATTAAAGACAAGCTTTGTGACTTTGAGATAGACAAAGATTTCTTATATATGGCACCAAAAATATGAATCATAAAAGAAAAATTGACAAACTTGAATTTAACCAATAAGAAAAACAAACTTGATCTTCAAAATTTATTAAGAGCATGAAAAGACAAGCCACAGTTTTGAATATCTACAACAGATGTATCAAGCAAAAGACTCATATTCAGAATTTAAAAATAACTCCTTATCAATAATAAGACAAACAATCTTTTCCCTCTTCCCACCTCCAACGAATGAGCAAAAGTTCTAAACAGACATTTTACCATAGACTATAAGGCCAATAAATATGTGAAATGAGTCTTAACACCATTAGTCATCAAGAAAATCCAAATTAAAATTAAAATGAGAAGCCACTATATTTCCATTTGAATGGCTAAAACTAAAATGTCTAACAATTGGTAAATTGCGGGTATTAATTTGAAGAAATTGGAAGTTTCATATATTGCTGGTAGAAATTTAAATTTTGGAAAACAGTATGTAGTCTCTTAAGACATTAAACATGCATTCCTGTCCTAGCAAAAATAAAATCATGTCCACACAAAGGTCTATACTCAAATTTCCACAGAAGCTTATTTGTAAGAGTCGTACACGGGAAGCAAGTTGCAGGTCTACCAAAATGTGAGTGCATAACAAATTGTGGTCTATCTATAGAATAGACTATGACTCAGTAATAAAATAAACTAATTAATAGTTCACTGAACATCAGGGATGAATCTCAAAAATCATTAAAGCAAAAAAAGTGAGTAAAAGCAGACAAAAAATAGTACATATGGCTTAATTGCATTTATATGAAATTTTAGAAAATGTAAACTAACCTAGTGTTTGTCTGGAGATAGAGATGGAAAGGCGCATGAGAAAAATTTAGGGGTGAGGACAGTATACATTATCCTGATCATGGTGATAGTTTTATGGGTGTATACACATGCCAAAACTCATCAAATTCTACATGTCAAATATGGGCAGCTTATTGTATGTCATTATACATGAAGTTGTAAAAACAAAACAAAACAAAACAAAAAAACATGCATTTATCATATAATGTAGGATTTACTAAAAATACAATAAATGAAACAATTAAATAAACAAGTGCACAAGCCCAGGTTTGAAAAATTTATTCTAAAGAAATAAGAAGCACCAATCCTTAAGAACATGTGTTTGAGAACATTTATCACAACATTATTTATAGAATCAAAAACAGAAACAACTTAAAATATACCTTACTACCTTACATTATAAAAGACTACCAAGCAGCTATTCAAAGGATAAACTTTATATACATGCTTCAACTTGGAAGGTTGTTTAAATGAAAAACAAAGTGCAAATTATTGTGCATACTATTATGAGATGACACATGATAAATGGACAAATGGTTAGGACAGCCACACGTTAAACTGTTACTATTGGCTGAGCTAGAAAGGCTTTGAAAAAGATTTTTCACACATTTATGAATTATGTAACTTGGAAAAATGAGTACATTTTACTTTTATTTTTAAAAATGCAAAAAAATGTAAATAAAGACAATATTCAACTTGTTTTGAAATGCATCCAAAAAAATATGTTGGGTTGAGAGTTAGGGAGGGAGCCGAAGAGGGAGAGGTAAGATAAAGAAAGTGTAATGAAATGTCATTGGTAGAATCCAGCTAAATAGTACATGGATATTTGCTGTACTATTTGAAAATGTCCATAATGAGCTTTGAGGAGAAAACTTATATGAGATGGAGAGAGAGAAAGAGAGAAAGAGAGACAGAGAGAGACAGACAAAGAAAGACAGAGACAGAGACAGAGAGACAGAGAGACTGAGGTGGGTGGGTAGGTAGGTGGAAAAATAGCCAGACTGACAAGGCCTCGGCCACTGAAAAAAAGTGAATCCACAATGTAATAAGACAACTCACTCCTTCCTGGATTGTCCAGGCTCCAGGCATGTTCCTTTTGATCAACCCACCAGCATACCTTTTGAGTCATTTAATTTTATGCTGGGGTCACTATGGAATATGATCTGAAGTGAATATCAAGTCTGTATTACAAGCTCTTCAGACATACAGAGGCCTGTGGATGCTTCGGGGCCTCAGAAGCCCTCGGTATCCCAGTCTTAAGGACAACCCCTGCCCCTAGGTATATCTCTTCCCAACCTCACAGAGGAGTTCTGATTATAAACTGCCTCTCACCAACTCCTACTGAGTCCTCGGCTTCTTTGTTATATCCACTAACACTGTTAAAACAATACTGTGAGGCTTTTCTCTTTTTGAGAAAGTCAAGGCACAGAGCAGTCATGTCACCTAATCTTACGCTCTACTCTAGAAGCAGTAGGGTTTGGCTGTGGGTTCCTAGGTCCACATTCCTGACACTTCTACCCACATGGCTGTTTGTACAAGTGAGGGAGGAGGCAGGGGCTCCCAACTCCAACCCAACTCCAAACTCAAACTCCAAGATTACAATGGGACTCTCTGTAGCCCATGGGCCAATGACCAGCAGGCCAAATGGAAGGATAGAGAGCATCTATCGCCTGGCTCACACTCTGGGACTTTCCCAGAACATATTTTTCTCAGCTGTTGCCACCTGTTATGTTCTCCCTCATTTGGGGGCCACGGCACCCCTAGCTCCTGGAGAGTATGGAGAGTTCCAAGGACAGAATTTCCTTCCACTGTGCTTAGGTCACACCCAAGAAGGACAGATTGTCTCTCCTCACAGGTACTGTCTAACTCGGGCACGCCAGTGACTTGAACAGACTGCAGTTCACTTTCTCCTCTGTGAGACTCTGAGCCATCCACCTAAATCAATGCACAGCAGCAGCTCCAAGCATTCCATCCTGAGACTGCATTTTGATAGGAGTGTAGGAAAAGCACTTTCCTTAAAACAGACTTATTCTGTTTCATCTTCATCCCTGCCCTTCCTGGTCCAGAGACTCTGTCTGGGCTCAAGCAATGATGGAAAAGTGTCCTCCAAGGACCAGGATGCATGCTCAGAGCTGTGATTCCAAGTAGAGGCACAGCAAAAGGCCCAGTGTTCCAAGCAGGCACTTAGGAGGCCTTATTATTGTACTAAATCAGGCTCACTTCATTGGCTGCAAAAGGTGGAGTGATGTGACCATATGTCACTGGGCATTAAACAAATCCTAATGAGCTAAAAATATGTTTCTTTTAGCTAATTGACCTCTTTGGCCTTCATAAACCACTTGGTAAACATTCTCAGATAATGATTTCCAGAGAGCAGATTGTGGCTCTCAAGTGTGCTGAAAATGCTCTCCCTCCCCACCCCCCGCCCCTGTCTCCAAGTCTATCTCCTCTGGCTGCCTGCTGAGACACCCATGTGTGCATGCCTGCTGTCTACACAGCCCATAAAGTGTGTGCTGGACATAAAAGGGCAAAGTGAGAGGAGTAGAGCCAGGCCTCTCTCCCACTGTTCTTCCCCAGCTGTGTGACAATGCTTCGAACCATAGTTGTCTCACTTGTTGAGTGAGGGAAATTTCCACTCCTGGAGGGATGCAGAGAAGAAGCAGGGGTTCTAGAATCTAGAAAGTACTCACATGACTTTCATGTGAAGAAGCAGAAAATAAGAAGCAGATTGTCCAGCAGTTGGTTCACCTGGGACTGTCTCGTATGCTCCGTGCAGATGAGGAGACTGATCTTGGTACCTGTGGGGCCTGGGACCACAGAGACCCAAGTTCTACTACTTAGTTTTCTCTGAGAGCAGCAGGCAGTGGTCTGAGCCCTCAACCAGCAGGAAAATGGACACTCCTTGTATCTCAGAGCTAACTTCATCCGACCTAGAGTCATTGGTTCCATGATGTCTGGAAAACAGGTCCCCTCCTCACTCACTAGGTCCAGACATGTCATTATCATCATTTTAAAGCTGTCAGGAGGACCACACAGGTTCCATGGAGTCATTAGCAGGACACAGGAATAAACTTTAAGCCTTGAAGTTGATAGGAACCTCAGACTCAAACTCTGCATTGTCTGAGCCAGTGACTCCCACAAGCTTGTTCTCTCTACCCCCACATACCCTATCTACTAAAACTGTTTCTTCAGCTATAACACAGAGATAATATCTAACAGGGAAAACTTAGTAGTTGAATGTTTCCTTCTTGCTTGACACTGTGAAGTACTTTACACATATTTTCTTACATTATTACACAATAAGTGAGACACTTCCCTAAGACCACAAAATAAAGAATGACAGAACCATGCCTCCAATGAGTTCTACCTAATTTGAGAAGCATGGACCACTCAGTGTAGTGGGGAAATGTTCTTTACTTGCAGGTTAATAACTACTTGCAAGGAAGACAACAGCTTGTAAAGCATGGAGCACAGTTCCTACATGTGGCAGGGACTCAAAAATAAATAGTAGTTATTCAAACTATTATGTACAGAGGTGACACAGCAAAATGACATTTAGTATATCTTCTGGGTTAAACCACCTTGGCCCCTTCTGCCCAGTCCCTAGGGCTGATGCGCTTGAATTAGACAGGATTAAAGGCTTACTGAAGGTGGAAACCACACCCCAACTCCCGCATTTAGCCTCAGACCTTCTGTCTGCCAGCTGAGAAGGACAAGGAAAGAGGGCAGCCACACAGGGCAGCGCTGTGGCCTTGAGCACAATCAAGAAAGTTTCTGTGCAGGAGCCAGCCCTCCTTCTGATTCCCCATGACAAGAGAATGGGCCCTGCTCTTGTCCACCCTGCTCTGTGGCCTGGCTGGCCCCACACACCTCTTCCAGCCGAGCTTGGTGCTGGACATGGCCAAGGTCCTCCTGGATAACTACTGCTTCCCAGAGAACCTGATGGGGATGCAGGAAGCCATCGAGCAGGCCATCAAGAGTCGCGAGATCTTAGGTATCTCAGACCCTCAGACACTGGCCCATGTCCTGACAGCCGGGGTACAGAGTTCCTTGAATGACCCTCGCCTGGTCATCTCCTATGAACCCAGTGCCCTCATGGCTCCCCAGCAGGTGCCAGCACTCACCCACCTCACACAAGAAGAACTGCTTGCTCAACTGCAGAAAGGCATCCGCCACGATGTTCTGGAGGGCAATGTGGGCTACCTGCGAGTGGACGACATCCCAAGTCAGGAGGTAGTGAGCAAGCTGGGGGGCTTCTTAGTGGAAAATGTCTGGAGAAAGCTTATGGGCACCTCTGCCTTGGTGCTGGACCTCCGACACTGCACTGGGGGCCACGTTTCCGGCATCCCCTATGTCATCTCCTACCTGCACCCAGGAAACACGATTCTGCATGTGGATACCATCTACGACCGCCCCTCCAATACGACCACTGAGATCTGGACCTTGCCCCAGGTCTTGGGGGAGAGGTACAGTGCTGACAAGGATGTGGTGGTTCTCACTAGTGGCCACACCGGGGGAGTGGCTGAAGACATAGCATACATTCTCAAACAGATGCGCAGAGCCATCGTGGTGGGCGAGCGGACCGTAGGGGGTGCCTTAGACCTCCAGAAGCTGAGGATAGGCCAGTCTGACTTCTTCCTCACTGTGCCTGTGTCCAGGTCCCTGGGGCCCCTGGGAGGAGGCAGCCAGACATGGGAGGGCAGTGGGGTGCTGCCCTGTGTTGGGACACCGGCAGAGCAGGCCCTAGAGAAGGCCCTGGCAATTCTCACCCTGCGCAGGGCCCTGCCGGGAGTCATGCGGCGCCTACAGGAGGCTCTGCAGGACTACTACACACTGGTGGACCGCGTGCCGGCCCTGCTGCACCACCTGGCCAGCATGGATTTTGCTGCAGTGGTCTCTGAGGAAGATCTGGTTACTAAGCTCAACGCTGGCCTGCAGGCTGTGTCTGAGGACCCCAGGCTCCTGGTGCGAGCCATTAGGCCCAGGGAAACCTCTTCTGGGCCTGAGGCTGGAGCTGACTACCCACCAGAGGTGGTCCCAGCAGTGCCAGAGGATGAGGTTGCCCGGCAGGCTCTAGTGGACTCCGTTTTCCAGGTGTCAGTGCTGCCAGGAAACGTGGGCTACCTGCGCTTCGATAGGTTTGCAGATGCCTCCGTGCTAGGGGCACTGGGCCCATACATCCTGCACCAGGTGTGGGAGCCCCTGCAGGACACGGAGCACCTCATTATGGACTTGCGCCAGAACCCTGGAGGGCCATCCTCCGCTGTTCCTCTGCTGCTGTCCTACTTTCAGGGTCCTGACTCTGGCCCTGTGCGCCTTTTCACCACCTATGACCGCCGCACCAATGTCACACAGGAGCACTTCAGCCGCACAGAGCTGCTAGGCCAGCGCTATGGCTCCCAGCGTGGGGTGTACCTGCTCACCAGCCACCGCACTGCGACTGCTGCCGAGGAGCTGGCCTTCCTCATGCAGTCACTGGGCTGGGCTACGCTGGTAGGTGAGATCACGGCAGGCAGCCTGCTGCACACCCACACGGTGTCCCTGCTGGAGACGCCTGAAAGCGGCCTGGTGCTCACTGTGCCCGTACTCACCTTCATTGACAACCATGGAGAGTGCTGGCTGGGCGGCGGAGTGGTGCCCGATGCCATCGTGCTGGCTGAGGAGGCCCTGGACAAAGCTCAGGAGGTGCTAGAGTTTCACCGCAGCCTGGGGGCCTTGGTAGAAGGCACAGGACGCCTGCTGGAAGCTCACTATGCGCGCCCAGAGGTTGTAGGGCAGACAGGAGATCTGCTTAGAGCCAAGCTGGCCCAGGGGGCCTACCGCACAGCTGTGGACCTGGACTCCCTGGCCTCTCAGCTCACAGCCGACTTGCAGGAGATGTCCGGGGACCATCGCCTGCTGGTGTTCCACAGCCCCGGTGAGCTGGCAGCAGAAGAGGTGCCTCCACCACCCCCTGCCATTTTTTCCCCAGAGGAGCTCTCCTACCTCATCGAGGCCCTTTTTAAGACAGAGGTGCTGCCTGGCCAGCTGGGTTATTTGCGTTTTGATGCCATGGCCGAGCTGGAGACGGTGAAGGCCATTGGGCCACAGCTGGTACAGCTGGTGTGGCAGAAGCTGGTAGACACAGCTGCACTGGTTGTCGACCTGCGCTACAATCCTGGCAGCTACTCCACAGCTGTGCCCCTACTCTGCTCCTATTTTTTTGAGGCAGAGCCCCGCCAACACCTTTATTCTGTTTTTGACAGGGCCACCTCGAGGGTCACAGAAGTGTGGACCTTGCCCCAGGTGGCTGGCCAGCGCTATGGCCCCCACAAAGACCTCTACATCCTGATGAGCCACACCAGTGGGTCGGCCGCTGAGGCTTTTGCTCACACCATGCAGGATCTGCAGCGGGCCACAGTCATTGGGGAGCCCACCGCTGGGGGGGCGCTCTCTGTGGGCATCTACCAGGTGGGCAGCAGCCCCTTATATGCCTCCATGCCCACACAGATGGCCCTGAGTGCCAGCACTGGCGAGGCCTGGGACCTAGCAGGAGTGGAGCCTGACATCACTGTGCCCACAAGTGAGGCCCTCTCCACAGCCCGAGACATAGTAGCCCTGCGCGCCAAGGTACCCACTGTGCTGCAGACAACTGGGAAGCTTGTTGCCGACAACTACGCCTCTCCTGAGCTGGGGGCCAAGATGGCTGCCAAACTGAGCCGTCTGCAGGGCCGCTACTCGAGGGTGACCTCAGAAGGAGCCCTGGCTGAGATGCTGGGTGCTGATCTGCAGGTGTTGTCTGGGGATCCACACCTGAAGACAGCCCATATCCCTGAGGATGCCAAGGACCGCATTCCTGGGATTGTACCCATGCAGGTGAGATACAAGGGAGACTTGGCCCAGCATAGTCCTGGGGGGAGTTGACCAATTGTCTGCACATCCAGAGCTCTGTGCGTGATACAAGACAATGGCTTCCAGACTTGTTTTCATGCTTAAGTTTTCACTAGTCACATCTTTTTCTCTCTCACATCCTGTCATCTTAGTTGCTCCCCATGCCCATGGGGTCTCTGAGCACCTCTGTGGAACATTGGTACCCACAAGAACTCAGTTTAAAAACCCTTGATATAAAAGGAGCTTCGCTCTTGGCTGGTGGAAGGCAAGGGTTTGCAGGGCTTCTCATCGTCAGTTTTGTGAAAGGGATCAATAAGTCATATGAGATTACTACAATTTCCTCCTCTGGAAATGTGGGGTTTGAGTTAATGCTTATTACTTGCCTACCTCAGGGGTCCACAGTTTTTGTAGATGGATTGGGGAAATGGAGACAGGAAAACAGGCAGAAGGCATGGCCTCACAGTGCCTTGGAGCTAAAATGTGGAACCTGGATGCAGGTCCTGGAGTGGCCAAGTATGCCAGTGCCCAGCCCAGAGAATTATGGCCATGAGTTTTGCTATGTTAGGCATGGACAGCCTTCTCCTCCCCTCCCCTCCCACAATGCAAAGCATTGCATCCTGAAGGGATTGCCCTCATTGGACACGCACCCTGATCCAAGTGCCAGCTGGGTAAGAAATTCTGAGAGAAGCTGATATGGTCAGAATATGTAAAGCCAGCACTGAAGATTGGGGAAACACCAAAAAAGTGAATCAGTGCTGAGGAGCTGTGCTGCTGGGTAGATGAGGGAAATACCAGTGGCCAAGGTAAGCCATAGTTCTCCCCAGGAGCTCCCATCAGCAAAGAGCTACATCAAAAGCAGCATTTACAACATCTCTCCACGTGGGTTATCATCTATGATTTCACTGCATAGTCAGGGCTGCAGTTGTCTTGGGTCTCCTTGAAAGCAGGGCCTGAGATAAGGGCATGGGTGTAGGCAATTTATGTGGGAGGTAGTTGCTGAAGTAGGAGTGAGGGAGCAGGGAGAGTGGGAGGAAGGATGGAAAAGCTGACAGGTGGGTGCATTATCGAGACTGTTGCTTCTGAAGATTCCAACAAGACCCTGACAAATGGAGGTGTCCCTCTGAAGCTTCTAGTCTCCATTGGCTGAGGGTCCCCCCAGGGAACATGAACTTTCTCAAATTCCAAAGAAGTTTGGAGAAGGTCTCAAAGTAGAGAGCAAAAAATTATGGAGGTGTGCTGGAGGCAGGACCCTGATAGCTGGGGTCCAGTTGCAGCTCAGATCAAAGGAGGACCGAGGGCACCTGAAGCATCTACTTCAGAATTGTTATCTCATTTTACGAAAGGGGAACTGAGGCCTGGGAGGATGCAGAGGACAGTGTCCTACAGTCAAAATGCTTGTGACTGATGTTACAGCAGGGCTTGCAGGCTGTATGTCCCAGTCAACAGTGGTATATCCCTGTTGGCTACTTGCCTTCAGTCCAGCTCATAGAACCTGCCTTCTAGCAGCCTTGGAGGAAGAAGGAAGCCCAGGCATGTTAAGGGAGCCTAGTAAGTGCCAGAACTATGCTAAGCTCGCAGGGCCTCCAGATTCAAATTGAGGGGCTCACTCCTTTCTAGTGTAGTCAGAGTTCAGTTTAGTGTCACAAGTGGATTCAGATTCTAGCTCCACCACTTACTGGCTGTGTGACCTAGGGCAAGTCGCTTTATCACCCTGTGCTTCAGTTTCTTAACCAAAAGATGGGGATAATGGTGTCTCCTCTACAATGTCACCATGAAGGTGATGGTAAGTGCTGCAAAGTGCTCATCACGGGACAAGTCCCTGGTAAAGATTCAGGATCCCAGTAGCTAACGTTGTCCCTCCCTGTCCTAGAAGAGGATAAAATGAGCTCAGGGACATCAAAAAATGTCTGGTGAGGTCAGGGCAAACAGAGTGCAGACAATGTCTGGGTCTTTCAGCTCTGGACACCAGGGAATGGGGTTGGCACACATGAGCTTTCTCAGTAAGAAGGCTTCTGACCATAGGTGGGTTCGTATCTTAGAGTTGCCTGCCACATAACCTGCCAAAACCATCAGAAAAGGTCCTGGCACCTATTACCTCTTTCAGAAATGTTAGTTTCCTTTGCATACCCTTAATATTTCTCATGGTATGAAGAAAATTCATGGTGTCCACTTTCCCAAGCTTTAAACTCTGTTCCTCTCTTCTTACACTGAGCCGGGCCCTTTAATCTTTCAGATCCCTTCCCCTGAAGTTTTTGAAGATCTGATTAAGTTTTCCTTCCACACTAACGTGCTTGAGGACAACATTGGCTACTTGAGGTTTGACATGTTTGGAGACTGTGAGCTACTCACCCAGGTCTCAGAGCTGCTGGTGGAACATGTCTGGAAGAAGATTGTACACACGGATGCCATAATTATTGACATGAGGTCAGTGGACTAGGGGTCAGTGGTTCTTGGCCAAGCAAAGGAAGTTGCCAGAAAACAGTAAAAGCTATGGGTCTATTCATGGGGGAAAAACGGACCCTGGGACACAGAATTGGAGCTAAAAGGGACTAAGTCACCTGACTATCAGGGCTCTGGCCAGCTAGTTTAGGGGTTCTGGTTAAAGCTCCTTTTATGATTTCAATGTGCATTCCAGGCTAAAAAATCACTGGACCAATTCTGTTGTCCCCAAATGTGCCTGGTCATAGGAGTTCTTGGAGAGGGAGTGGGGAGGAGGAAGGTAGACACAAATAATACTGATTCCAGTGCCCTATACCAGCCCTACTGAGTTGAAAGCTCCAGGAGTGACACCCAGTGATCTGTGTGTTTGATAGGTATTATCCCAGGTGATTCTGATGGTCGGTCATGTTTGAGACAGCTAGGTCTCCACCTGTGGTTGTGGCTCACATCATACAAAAGCAGCGCATGACTACCCTGGGCATGAGAATCATAAAGCCAAAGTCTCAGAGAGAATGTGCAAATTAGCTGCTATTGTTGCAAAAAAGAATTTTTCGCTTCACAAAATGATTATTGAAAGAATGTTTTCAGCTAGCCACCTCCCTTCTGCTTCTGTAAAGGTGTGCCTCGTAGAGGTGGGTTTCTGTCTTATAACAGGTGGGAGGTCAAAGAATGCCCTGTGGCAGTGGCCAGACCCAGGCCCCCTGTGATTCCCAGGTCCAGAGGTAGGCTTGCCATGGGCACCTTCCATTGCACAGGAAAGGGCAGGATGCTCCCCTGGGATGCAAACGGTTCCCACCCCTACCTACTCCCATTACTAGAGATACAGCAAGGATTGGCTGAGATGGAGTTTCCAAGTCTGGTAGTTGGCCTGCAGCATTCCCGTGGCTCTTAGTCATCATTAGGTGGCTCTGGATCCCAGAGGCTTGTTCTTCCTGGAAGAGAAACCGTCTCCCAGGGCTCCACAGTGTGTGCCCAGAACTTGAGCTTGGGGTCTCTTATGTGTAACTCTGATTTCTTTACTCTTCAAATGCTGTTAAACATCCAAACTATCCTCATGCTAAGTCCCTATCTGCTTAACTGTGCCAGCCACATTTGTTGAATAGCCTACAGGTGTGCTTTGCTTAAAGCCCTTTCCAGCCTGAGGTATGGATGTTCAGACACGAAGTCATGGGCCCTGATTCCAGCTGGGCCATCCTAAATTATCAACCAGAAGAGGCTCCTAACACACTGCCAGCCCTGCACTATTTATTTCCAAGATGAGAAGATGTGCCCAGGGAGGTCACAAAATGAGCTAAATCTAAATGGCCCGGTACAAATGCAGACTCCACTTTTGATGCATACAATTCTGAGCATTCTACAACACTAAGTGCCACATTAGGATACCTCAACCAAGACACCTAGTGGGTTTTGTGAAATTATCAAGAATGCAACTGGGGAGGACTCTGTTACCAAAATGTGTTCCTCTCACAGGCAGCATGGGTGCAGGGAAACAGTCTGTGGTCAGGAAGCAGGGGAATTTATTGAGTTCCTGACTACAGGACTTGGCAGAGCCTTTAATGTAATGTATACAATATGTATCACACAATAAATACGTGATTAGAAGGGGTGAGTATGGTATGTAGTATACTCTAAATAAATTTGTTCTCAAGAGATTCGTACTCTGGGGACCGCCAACCAAATAATTCTGTAGGAAGAGGAAGTGGCACTAGACTGAGGCTGCCTGGAATTAGAACCTTCCACAGGACAAAGACCCCAGCCTCCCATAGGGGCACCAAGGGTCTCATTGTGAGCTCTGCCCTCAGTGGCCTCCACTCCCTTCTCTCAGGTTCAACATTGGTGGCCCCACCTCCTCCATCTCTGCCCTGTGCTCCTACTTCTTCGAGGAAGGCCCTCCCATTCTGCTGGACAAAATCTACAGCCGGCCCAATGACTCTGTTAGTGAGCTCTGGACCCACTCCCAACTTGCAGGTGCGTGCAGAAGTCTTCCATTTCCTGTTCTTATTCTAGAAACTTCTGGAGAACTAGAGAAAGACATTTGAGTTCAGGTTAAAGTAATAATAAGTGGAATAAAGTCCCTGTCTTATGCCATGCACTTGCATGTATGATCTTTAATCCCCACAAAACTTGTACAATTATGCCCATTTTCTAGAGGAGAAAAATGAGTCTCAACTGGGTAGACTATCCTGTCTAATATCACTTAGCTAGTGAGTGAAAGTGCCAAAACTTAAACTCTGGCTTGTCTAAAACACAAACGCCTCCCATTCTCCCCACTATAACCATCAGCCTGCAAGACAAATGCAGAACTAGAAGGATCTCCCTCCCATGCCCATCACCAAACCTCATTGGGTTTCCAGTGCTCATCTTACCTGAACACTTAGCAGCAGCTCAGCATTCCTGCCAAAAGAAAGTTCTGTTGCTGGGCTTTCATTGCCTGCCCTGGGCCCAGAGCAGAGGCTGAAGAAGCTGTGCAGGCCCCATGCTTTATAGAGCCACGACTCTCCCAGCCCTGTTCCTGGTGGACAGCCTCACTCCATCACCCTTGCCCAGTGCACAAAACCAAAGAACCTGCACTCCCATCAACAAAAGGGAACTGGGAGACCAAAAGTGGTATGGCTATAACCAGAAAAGCACCCTACAATTTTCCTTATCACACAAGCATTTGGGGGGAACTTTCAAGACACACATTCAATAATATTGCAAAATGTAAATAAAAATCAGAACCAGGTGAATTCTAAATTCAAATAGACATTCAAGAGCAAGGTATTAAAATAGACTCAGCTCTGTAGTTCATGGGGTCCTAGAACCGTGATGTCCAATATGGCAGCCACTGAGCAAGGAAATTTGGCACATATGAATTGTGATGTGTAAAGTGTGAAATGAATGCCAGATATTGAATGTATTTTATGGAAAAGATTTAAAATATCACATCAATAATTTTATTAATTATATTTTTGAGGAGAAAATATTTTTGATATATTGAGTTAAATAAAATATTATTAAAATTCATTTCATCTGTTTCTTTATACTTGTTCAATGTGCCTACTAGAAAACATAAAATGACATCTGTGGCTCATATTGCATTTCTGCTAGACATCTTTGTCTTAGAGACTTGTCAAGTCACAAACTTAGCTCTTCTGAGAATCTAAAGTAAAAAGAAAATCTGACCAGGTTAATTGTTCCCATTCATAAAAAGGAAGCATGCCCTTTTCTGAAAAAAATTCAAGCCTTTCCCTACTACTTGGTAGTAAAAGAACCTGCATGGCGGCACAGGGGGTTCTGAAGCACTTACATGCTTAGGGTTGGGTACACGTTCTTATCCTTATTTTACAGATGCAGATACTGGAGATTCAGAAAGGTGAAGTGACTTGCATGTGGACACAAGCATGCAGAACTAAATTTCAGGCCCTCATCTGTTGGGTCCAGGCAGTTTGGAGGAGGCAGATTCCCCCAAGGAGATGACTTGACTCCCCATCTTAAAAGGCCTTCTCTCTTGCAGGTGAACGCTATGGCTCCAAGAAGAGCATGGTCATTCTGACCAGTGGTGTGACAGCCGGCGCTGCAGAGGAATTTACATACATCATGAAGAGGCTGGGCCGGGCACTGGTTGTTGGGGAGGTGACCAGTGGGGGCTGCCAGCCTCCACAAACCTACCACGTGGATGATACCCACCTCTACATCACCATCCCCACAGCTCGCTCAGTGGGGGCTGCAGATGGCAGCTCCTGGGAAGGGGTGGGTGTGGTGCCCCATGTGGCTGTCCCTGCAGAAACAGCCCTCACCAGAGCCAAGGAGATGCTCCAATACACTCTGAGAAGGGCCCGGCGGAGTCCAGGTCAGCAGGGCCCCCAAGAGGGCCTCCGTGGGCAGAGCCCCAGGATGAGCGGGACCTCTGGGCCACACACTATGGACACTAAGGCACCTCAGGCACATGGTCCTGCATGAGTCCCACAAGGGGCAGAAAGGGCCTGCTGAGCTCTGGTTAGAATTTGTGTTGGAAGTACCCTTGGAGCTCATCCATCCCGTCTCTTTGCCGCTGCCAGAGTCCTTTCTGTTTGAACATCTAGGGACAGGGAGCTAGCCTTCTCCACAGTAGTTATTTTGGGGAAATGAAATCCAGATCTACCCCAGGTAATGGATGCCCTGTGAACACATGTGAATATTGGGCTGCAAGTCTGTGTTTTCCTGAGGTGGCAGCCCTCAGACACTTGAAGACAAGTCCATGCTTACTTAGAATCTTCTCCTCCCTATCCCAAACCCTCTCAATCCAATTCTACATAGCAAATCTATCTTTCCTTCACATGTTATTTCTACACCCCTGTTCTCCAGCTTTTGTCAGGATCCTGAAAGCCATGCGATGTCCCAACATACCATGTTGCTACAAAAAAGAAGAGCAGTCCTAGGTGGTAGTCTGGGTGGCTGCCCTACTCATTCAAGTACAGCCTGCAACTGCACTGCCTTTAGTGACCAAGCCCACTCCTTACAGGGTGAGAACTTGTAGCATGCAAATCCCATGACCTCCTCCAAAACTGAGCAAGCACCAGAAGGAGACAGGGAGCCCAAGGGTAACCTGAGGGAAAGAAGCCCCTGGCTAGTGCCCTGGGAGCCATGAAACCCTGCTCTCCTGGAGTCATTGGGGACTCAAAAGTGAGAGATCCTGCCCAAAGTAACAGTGAGGGTGAGGCTACAAGAGCGGGGGGGGGGGGGGGACTCCAGCCCCCATTTAGTGCTCCTGGAGCCCCAGGATCCAAGATATCTGAGTGAGGATTAAGTACTGGTGTCTCCTGGCCTTGCTGTCTGGGGAGACCAGGCTGCAACTGCCACAGGCCACGTCCCCCAGGGCATTGGGCTAACTTAACCACACAACCTTGATTTCACCAGCCCTCCTGCCCCCAAACTCCAGAGAGCTGTGGAATCTGGGCACACTGCTGGGCCATCACCTATACCAAGATGGAAAACTTTGAACCAACCCTATCTAAATAGGAAAGCCTGGTTAGAAGGGAAGATTTCATTTAAGTTCCTTTTCCTTCTGCTAAATTCAAGTAAGATTAACTGCACGATTGAATTTTAGTAGTATTATGTATCCTGCAATCTTTTTTTTTTATTCATTAGAACTGTTATTGTCCAGGACATGCTCAGATGTCATCTGGTCAGATAAAGTCCCTTGATTTCTCTGTGCACTTGCTCAATCTTCTGTGAACCCTGCTACAGTGCTTGTCTCTCTTACATTATCAATCTCCCCAGCTGTCCTATGGAGCAGTCAGGGATGGAAACTTAATCTGTTTGCCTCAGCTCCTCCAGCCCTAAACAAACCTGGCATCTGGTAGGAAGAGCTCAGCATACCATGAATGACGAATGAATGAATGAATGAATGAACAAATGAGGCCCCTCTCTACTGAAAGGGCATTATTACATGATGTAGAGACACTCAAGGGGGTTTATTTCTCTAGCCCTCCTGGAATATGGTGAGAAGGAAAGTCAGTCAAGAGTGAGCAGGAAGGGCTGAGGGCGGCCCCTTTGGCCTGCATCCAGGGGTGCTGGAGTGCCCAGAAGACTCCAGCTAGGCTGTGTTGTAACAACATGAGTGACAAATGGATTATAAAGGACCTGAAAGAGTTTCAAAGCTGGCTCTGTAGGCCAGGACAGGACTAGGGGCTTCCTTATCTTCATCAAACCCAGACCACACTCAGGGCAACCAAACCACAGAGTCATTATATGGAGAAAGGAACACAGTGATGTGCTGGGCCCATATCCTCTTCCTGTCCCCACCTTTGGACAGATCCTGAGGGTGTCAGGCCAGCCACAACAAGTGGTAGAGGCAGAGAAGATCCAGGAGACCAGATGTGAGCCTCAGGAGGTAGGCTCAGTGGAGCACACCTGCTCCCTGACCAGGGGCCGACAACACAGGGCCAGGGTGGGCAGGATGAAAGAAAGCGGCTCTGGGTCCTGGGAGCCCCATGCAGGTGTATTCCAACAGAACAAACCATGCCTCTGCCAAACTCTATGTAGTTAGGAGAAGAAAGAAAAGGTGTACTTCATCATCAAATCCTTGCTGGAAACTTGATCCACATTCCCTACTAGGGCAGCAGGGGCCGGGCACTTATTCAAGAAGGGTTATGAAGGGGGCACCTGCAGGATCTCGTGGGTTTTCTTTCTTTAAGCTAAACTGGAGCACCAGAGAAGAAAATCAGCTCTTTCCCCACCTTACTCTCTTGCTTCCTGCATCTGCCCACACAGTTCAACACACAACCAGTGACCACGTTTGCATGTCAGTGATGGCCCTGGCTTTATGGTTTTAACGGAGGACCCACACGGCTTTAATGGAAGAAAACATGGCTCAGAAAAATGACACAGCCAGAAGCACACTGCAAGGAAACCTGCCTCTGAGGTCTCCACTGGAGGGCACCCATCTCACACATCCTGGTCCCTATAGGATTAGTGCCACCTGGCCTAAGGACCTATTCATTGCCTTGCTGACCAGGGCAGCTGGCTCCGAAAATAGTTTCCTAATCCAAGCATCTTAGAATAGCAAGGATATCAGAGGCCACTGGCTTCCTTGTATTCTACCCAGGAAAACAAGATGATCAGGGAAGAGAAAAGTTGAATTTAAATAACCCCAGCCCTCCACCCAGCATGCACTGTCTTCTCAGTCCCCATGCAAAATTGGTTTCCAAAAATTCTTTCCTAGAAGTAACAAAAATTAAAATACATTGGAGAATGGTTTATTTTTTAAAATAAAAGGTTTATTTTGTATGGGATTCATATCTTGCTATGTGATCTTTAGACCTCCCACGTGACTTGTACTACAAAAAATAAAATATTATGCAAATAGCTAGGGTGTGTTAACCATTTCTCTGAAGATAAGTGGCATGCAGTGGAGGCCTGCTGCCTCCAGGGGGTGTGAGCACCCACCAAAATAAAGAAAGATGCAAAGTTAACCCTGGGACAATATCTACTGACTTTTACCCTACGGAGAATCCTCTTTATGTGTCCAGAGGAATAGGGCAGTATGCTGGGGCTAGCAGTGCCAGGCCCAGCACCCAGCCTATTAGAGACTGGGACCATAATAGAGTTAAGGGTCTCCAGCTCCTGTCCCTCCCCACCACCATCACTAATGTGCTTCCTTAAGTCCATGTCATTTTGACTTAGTGTTTAAAAACCAACTAAATCAGTTGACCCTTAATTCCACATACCATCCTGATTTTTGGCCTCTTTTAAACCTGTGTTCGGCATGGTGCTGAGGAACTTTCATCCAGAACATGAGCTCTAGGTGTCAGGAGTACCTTTCCTCTCTTTTCTCTCCTCTCCCTCAGAACAGAGTGGGATTCACTCACTTTCATTAACCTAATTATATGATTATTTGAGTAGGATCCATGGTCTAAGATTCAAGTCATAAGTTGAAATCCAGGATTCCAGCCTTATCAAGGTTTTAATTCTCCTCCAGATACAAACAGAAAGAAAAGCATATCTTGATTAAAATTAAGAACTAAAATGGATGTGAATTCAGAATGCATTATTTTAGCCTCATTAGGACATCTCGTGGACTTTTATAAACGAATGCTGGGAGATGATTTATTAAGATACAATTAGCCATTTTTGCAGTCACTATAGGTATTTCCCCTTCCTTTGTCTAAGAAGTTAGCCAAGCCTTTCTGTTCATTGACTAGATGGCTTCTATGTTCCCCACCTAATGACAGCACTGCCAGAAAAATGTGAAGGATCCTGCAAGAGGTGGAGGACAGAAGATAGAGCACATTGGAGAATAAAAGCAAAGACATCAAAGCAGCATGGGGAGATGGTGTGATGCTAAGAGAGGGTGCCGTCTTAGGTGGGGGAGAACTTTCTCTGAACTTGAAAGGCAGGTGAGGAATTTCAAAATGACAGATTGCATATTCTACCAAAATTATGAGATTGGGGTGCAGAGATTAAATTTGATACAGAGAATTTAAGAAATGTGGCAATTCTTACCCCAGAATTGTAGAGAAAATTCATACCTGCCGATGTGATGTTTTATGGCAAAATCACCAGCCAAACTTTAACTGGTACAGAAGGTGGCTAAGAGAGCTTGGGCAAAGTCATGATTAAAAGAGACTATTCTCTGGTAGATACAGGAGGGCAGGAGAGAAGAACAAAGGAGACAGGATTCGACTGCCAAGGGGGCTTTGGGAATCCAGCCTGGTGACAAGCAGGAACTGCCACATGTATAAGCTGTGTGTCATCACCTCTAAAAATCATCTTTCAGTCGATTTAAATAACCACAAAGCAACGAGCATCTACATCACTTTTTACCAAAATAAGCTCCATCTTAAAAATTGAGTTGGGGGATGTTTTGTTATGCTTCTTTATAAATTTAATTAATTTAATTAACTTTATTATTTTTCAAAATATTTTCCTTGTTTGTAAATGATGTGGTCATAGTTAGTAATAATTCCATATGATGCCTGGTTCCTTGAGGAGTATAGACAGGCCAGGGAACACACACAGATCTAGATATATCAGGGATCTGAGGCCTTGACTCATCACCACTTGTCCTGTATCACTTTGCAGATCAGCTCATCAGTGGACCTCAGTGCTCACTACTGTAAAGTGAGAAAATGGACTAGACCTTTACAGTCTCTTTCAATTCTAAATTTCTATTTTGTCTTATCCCAGTGTATTTATGCCTTTCAAAGTCATAAATTACGAACCAATCCAATAAGCCAGAGTTGAATGACTGTGCACATAATTTGACAGATGAAAGCTGATTCAGGTTTGTCAGCAAGGAGACTGGAATTAGGCATCTCATTCATTCCTTCAACAAATTTCTGTTGAACACCTGCTGTGCCCACATTGTTCTGGCTGCTGGGGATACAGCAGTGCACAAAACAGCAAAAATTCCTCATGAAGCTTAAGTTCTTGTGATGGGAGACAGTAAACAGGACAAGTCAATAAAATAACATAGTATGCAAGATATTGAAAAGTGTTAAAGAAAAGGGCAATAGGAAATGTGTGTATCTATGGGAGTTTGGGCATGGTGCAAGCTGAAGTTAAGACCTGGTCCTAAGTCTCAGTTTTTAAACCATACATGATGCCATATGAGCACATGCTGAGGAAATGTGTGATAGGCTGGGAAGAATGTGAGCTCAGAGTGGGAAGTTCCTGGGGTCTTGTTCTTATACTCACGGTCTTAAGAAAGTCAATTAACCTCTTGGAGCTTAGTTCTGCAGTAAAATGGGAATTAAATATCATCTCCTGGGTGGATTAAATGATATATGTCACTGCATAGTGTGGAGCCTCAGGTTCAAAACCTGTGAGGTGCCCTTTTCTGTCTCACATGGGACAACAGGAGAGGGAGGATCCCTACAGCTTCAGCCAATTTGGGCACAGCCTCTCTGTGAGCAACTTTTGCCCCTGCGCAGCTCCCAAAGGGGCTGGCCTGCAGACCATTCCTCATCCCTCTCAAGGAGTGCAGGGCCTCCAAACTTCCCTGTGCCCTGTGCGAATGGAAGTGCTCCATTGATGTCTGCAGGGAGAACCCCTGGCTTCTTTCAGATGCAAAGGAAAACGGGCTCAGGCGGTTTTCTCCTCCCCTCCAACCCACCCTTCCCACTGCAGCCAAAGGCCCCCTTGAAGTGCTTCTTGGAGCCAGCCCTCCTCTGCCCCAGTCCACTCTTCCCCTTTGAGGCTTTCCTGTCTCCATCTCCTCTTGAGGGCCATCTCCTCCTCTCAGTTTTCCTCCCACTGACCTTGTAGCACCTCAGGATTTTTATAGCTCTGGGTCACCCCTCCTCCCCAGCCACTGTCCTACCTGTCTGAATCATCGGCCTCTGCTGGACTTTGGGGCTCAGACGTTCAGCTCATGCCCCTGCTCTTCAGGAGGCCTCCAGGAGTACTACACTCCTCTCCCCACAGGTCTGACCTGGGCCTCCCCCATTGTACCCCCATCAGCTCCTTCCCAACCACAAGCCTGAGCTCTGTGAGAATGCCCCACCAGAGGGCTGCAAACTGCAGGTCAAATGAAAAAATCCTGAAAATGAAGTGGAGACTAGTCAAAAGAACTGCATTGACTCAAAAGAACTCCCAACAAATATCTTTCACACAAACTGGTCTGCATGACATCAAAATTTATGACCTAAAGTTTGGAAGGACAAACATATATAAGCAGAATATATTATAATGGGACCCAAAACTCTCCCAATTCTCACAATATTTTAAGACTTAAACTTTTGCACATCCTCCCTTCCTGAGAGCTAAGGGGTGCATGGTGGGTGGGGACATGCATTGTTCCATTTTTCCTTTTGTACATATTCAGAATATAAAGAATCATGGTTGAATTGATCCCAAGTCTTTATATTCCTGTAGCAGTATGATAACACTCACTCTCTATCATAGCTTCACCGTGGGTATCATGCACATTTCACTCTTTAGCTTTGGGCTTGGCATTAACTTGCTTTAGCCAAGTAAACATTAGCAAAAGTGACCCACATAGAGGTGTAGGTCATGTTTATGTACTTAGACTTGCCCTCTTATGCCCTTGGCATAACCATGAAAGAAGTGTGATCTGGGTAGCCCAAGAGTCCTAGAGAAAAAAATAAGCATGGACTGAAATATGTGACCTGAAGCCAAATCGAGCTAAGATCTGCCAAGACCAGCTTGACCCTAGCAAACTCACATATCCATGAGTGAAAAACAGATACTTCGTGTTGTTTGCCACTTTAGTTTTTTAATAACAGCTGACTAATCTGGACAATGATAATAAACAGTGCTTACTCAGTGGTCACACTGTGCCAGATGCGATGCTGGCCATTTTCCACGCATATTTCCATGTAACCCTAGCAACATCCCTAAAATAGAGGTGTTATGATTTCTATTTTACAGATAAGAAAACTAGAGCCCAGACATTAAAGCAATTTAACTGTCAAGTCTAGTATGTAAAAGGACCAATATTCAAATGCAAGTTCGTCTGCCTCCAAAGCCCATGCTTTGTGCCAAACTTGACTTCATATGGAGCAAAAGGAATGGTGAGAGAAACAGGGCCCCTACTCTTGAAGATGTAATAAACACTTTGTGCCAAGTAGTCCTGATACCCTGAGTTAGCAAAGCGTATCATTTTATTTCATGACATTATTTACTTTAAAACACATCACAGCCAAGGGCTTTCTTTTTTAAATTCTGACTGAGCTGTTCATTTACGCACTCCAATGTAGACAGTTCTGAAGACAAATGCACACAGCCTTTTCAAAGGAAGCTCTGGTGAGTCATCTCTGCCTCATTGGCAAATGTTGGACACTGCACCTAGAGATTTGTTCCACAGTCACCTGTTAACTGTGAGAAGTCATGTGTCGGGAGAGATGGTGGCGCTCCCGGAAGTACTCATGGCAAATGGGGCATGAGAGGGCCTCTTCTCTCAGATTCTTAGAATGTAGGTCAGGCCCTGCATGCTCCTTTTTGTGGTGGGATCGCATATGGAAAACCAGGTCAGAGGTCAGGCGAAAAGAGAGGTTGCACTTTGCGCACCGGTTCTGGGTGGACGAGCCCAGGGAGGTGAATGTGGGAGGCAAGAGGGCCCAAGAGGCAGTAGAGGAGGATGAGGATGGTGTGGGTATCTGGGCCATGGCATGCTTTAGCCACAGTGTGGGGGCACCCAAGAAAGCATTACAGAGAGGAGCATTCTGTGGCAATGTTTGCAGGTTCCAGAAATCACCCACCAAAAGCTTGGAATTTGAAAATTGACCCCAACAAGGGCCATCTATTGTCTTGATGAGTCCCAACAGCTCCCCGAGGGCATCTGCAGGTCTGCCTCCCTGAAAAAATGAGGTTGACCCAGGACTCCCTGATGGACACTGGGCTGGTTTGCTGAAGGTGCTTCTCTGCTCCATTCGGGTTCGGCTAGACCACGCAGAAAAGACTGTGCTGCTAGATAGTTTCTGAGAGATGTCCTGGGTCAGCTGTTGGGAGCTATGCTGACCTGTGAGGTCACCATGCTCCCTATCCATGGCCTGCCTGTCCTCCAGCCTTTTCTTGAGCCGAGTCACCTCAGTAAAGGCACTCCGTGTCTGTTCCCAGCACACTTTCTGAGCCAGTGGCTTTCCCAACCTGAGCTTGTCTGAGGTTTCTGACAGTACCGGCTTAGCATAGGACTCATCCTGACTACCACCATCCATAGCAGCCTCAGAGTCCAGGTGGTTCACTTTCTCCAGCAGCACTGGCTTGCAGCCCTGGTGCTGCTCAGGTTCACTAAGCTGACATCTGCTTTCAGCTGAAGGGCTCTGCAGATCCCCCTTCCCAGCAGCCATGTTGACTAGCAGGGCCTGGAACAGCTTAGCAGGGTGGACACTCCAACAGCTGTCATCTTCGGGGTTTTGCTGGTCTGGAGGACTTGACCCAAGGAAGAGCTATGAAATTGGAGAGCTCCCCTAATGGCTGGGCCAGCCACACTTGGACCACAGGGCTCTGCAGAGAGAGGAAGCAACAGGCATTAAGAAAAGGTGCTCTTTACTAGCTGTTTGCATCCAAAAAACCCTGACTACTATAGATGCCACACTCACCCTATCTCAGAGTTCTATGCAACCTGCTTTCACTTCCAGGACTCTCTTAGGGAGGAAGGATCACACTGCACAATGCTGCCACCCAGAGGCATGGCTCCCCTGTCAGCATCCAGACAGCAGCTACTGGTGTTAACAGAGCACACAAGGCATCCACCAGACAGTTATGACTTTGTTGACAGTTCTAACATGTTATTTAGGGCAGTTTTCATTCCTTGCCAATTTTCCCCCAAAAAATCCAAAGTGCCAAGAACTTTAAGCACCTAGGGATAGGAGCTCCCGAAGGCACAGGTGTCCAGAGAGATAAAAGCTGAAGCAATAAATACCTAGACATGATGGGGTGGGTCTGGGGCTTGCTTGGCCTCTGCTCCTACACCTAGGGGTCAGCCACCTCTCTCCCATCTCTACTCACTGAAAGGGTAGACTTTGTTCTCCTACCGCATTAATCCACTTGTTTTTCTTCTGTTTACCTGATAACTGTCAATTGTCCTTTTGTGTCCACCTGCTGGGCATACTCAAATGGACAAGCCTCCACTTGGCTCTCGAGGCTTTCAGCGGAGACATAGAGAGGCCACGCATGAGTGTGGCACCGAGGAGGAAAGGGTGCCATCATTCCTGCCAGGGAAGCATTCATCTCTGCCTTTCCATAATCAGCTCCACCAGTGAATTCTCGACACTAGGAAACCAATGTTCAAGCACCCTGCTCAGCTGATGAGCAGTACAACTAGGCTGTATTCCACTGAGTGCTCCAATTTTTCATCATTAGAAAATATTTATCCCAGGCTAAGGAGGACATGGGCAGCTAAGCTGTTTCTTCACAGGAACTTCCATGGGCCTGTTTTGCATAAATACCACCTGGACTCATGTCAGCTCCTTCCTCTTGTCCTGCCTCTTGCCCATCATGAAAAAGGAAGCCCAGACATCCTTCCCTTCCTCGATCTCAGTAGCAGGAGACTGTGACAGGTGTTTTGCATATGCCCTCCTTCCATCTTTACCTTCTTTTACAGATAAGAGAACTCAAGTTCTGGAAAGTTACACACCCTGTTCAATGCCCCCTGCAAACGGAAGTTGCAGCTGGGATTGAAACCCAAGAGTGTATCCTCCAAGTCTGCTTTGGTTGCACTATTCATGTCACTCTCATGGTGCCCCTAGCAGTGAGCACCAAGTCCAAACTGTGCTGCAAGGGGAATCTTGAGCATTTCTTAACATCCTTTCCAAACTAATTCCTCAAAGGAGATGCTGTTGACATCAGAGACTAATGCTGGCCAATGTTTTTAGAAGAGACAGAAGTGGCCACGTTAGTCTACCGAGTGCCCCTGAACTGACAACCCCACATCTCTCACACTCAATTTCCCATCTATAAACTAAGGCTGGGCTAAACTATCTCCACAGTCCTTTAAGATCTACCAGTGCATGACTCTGATCAGGGTGAAGTAAATTCATTTCTCAAAACTTAATGATTGGGTTGAAGCCCTTTAGTTAAGCTTCCATGAGCTCTATAAAGACACACATGTCAGGTGCATCCTACCTCCACACATACAAATATATACACACATACACATACACTCAAACTCATACATTCACACATATACATATACTTATATTCAAATAAATGCACATGTAACACACACACTTGGATCCCCATCTCTCTCTCTCTTTTTATCCCAGACAGTTCTCCAAATGACAGTTTAGAACCACACGATGTCTTTCCCAAGCCTGGGCAGAAGCCTCCCTGCTGTCCTCCTGGTCCTACAGCACCCCAACAGCCCTCTGTAGACAGCCCCACTGGGCTGCCTTCACAGCTCAGGCAACCTTAGCCAACCAAAGCCCTATGGACCCTATTGACAGAACTGTCCAGAGTGCCCTGAGCCACAATTGTGACAACCCTCTCCACAGCACTGAACTTTTGGACATGTGGTCTTTCTGCAAGACGGAATATTTGCTACCAGGATCCTTCATGATATAAGAATAGAAGTCATTGTTTATTGATTACTTAAGTGTCAACATGCCAGAGGGTTACTCACCTTATTTCATGGAATTTTCACAACAATCATATGCAGAAAATTGCATGGCTCAATCCAAGTGCATTTATCTTCAATCTGCCAAATATCACATTGCTAAATGGCACTACATTTCAGCTTTTTGAGACCACTGTGGATCTGGATTCTGCCAAATGCTATCTTAGATATCCATCCAACTTCCCCCTCCATCGATGCTGTCAGATGAATCTCAATAATGATAATGAGAATGAGGAGAAAGAAGAAAAGGAGATGATATAATAATGAGGAGGAGGAGGAGGAGGAGGAGAAAGAAGAAGAAGAAGAAGAAGAAGAAGAAGAAGAAGAAGAAGAAGGAGGAGGAGGAGGAGGAGGAGGAGGAGGAGGAGGAGGAGGAGGAGAGGAGGAGGAGGAGGAGGAGAAGGAGAAAAGGAGTAGATGAAGATGCTGATTGGGGACTCTTGGCATATACTTATATTCAAATAAATGCACATGTAACACACACACTTGGATCCCCATCTCTCTCTCTCTTTTTATCCCAGACAGCTCTCCAAATGACCTCCTGAGAGTTGCCATTCTCACATGCATCAGCACTGCTGGGGTGAGGTCACTTAGACAATTGCAAAGAATGTTCTACAAAACTGTCTGGAGACCTATCTAACCTCAGTCCACTGTGTCTTCACCAATCACCAGATCTAAGCTTCTCAGAATGGAAAATGATGTGAGTCTGACATAGCTTGTCAACAGGAAGCCCCTGCCAACTCCTAATGCTCGCCTCTTCTTTTTGATAAATTCCTAGGTTCTTTCCTGGGGTCAGCATCAGACTTTAAGTCTCATCCAGCTCCCAGCTACATGCACTTCTGTCATATACCCCAATACTACTCAGATGACCTCTGCAGATATGTGATGTCATCTCTGGGGTCACTCCATGCCTTTGCCAGTGAGTTTTGGGTCAGGAAACTACATGCACACACTTGGGTCAGGAAACTACATGCACTGTCTCACTCATTTCCTACTTAGACCTCCAAATGCTCTTTGAAGCTAGAGGGTAGTTCTCTAGCACTAGGCAAAGCAAAGTTGCTCCTTCCTCTTTGTCCTTCCAAAGACACTAGCTGCCCTGGCAGCCAGTAGATCTATGCAACCCTTGTTCTCTTTGCTCCAAACCAATACTAACGAACACTTTGCTGTCCTCCTCTCTCTATAGCCACAGTTCATCCTTGGCTCTCACCCCCTGACACTATTTACTGGTCTTTGTCACTCTACTGTGTGTGTGTCCTGAGAAGGGGCTCTTTGGTCTTCCTCAGTTCTTTCAGTCTGAGCTGAGCAACACAATCCCCTGAGCCTCACAGACATCTTTTAGTACCACCCTATGTTCTTCCTCTTAAAAGAACCTGATTTCAATCTCAGGCTCTCCAATATTTTCTGAGCCCTTAGATCATGAGATTACAAATTGATAATCTGAAACCCTCTGAAACTGAGCTACCAAATCCACAGGGTATCTGCCCACATCCAACCTTCCCTACCATGGCGATGCTTCTCCCCAGGCTCCCAACCCTTCTGTGATCTATTGACCGACATGGCAAGTGCCGCATTCTGAGAAATGAAGCCTCACCCACCTCATGGTGTTAAAAGCATGTTTCTTTGTTTATTATCCATTTCCAAGGCAGTAACAACATACTCTCATCATTTTTTCATCTGAGAAGAACTGGTCACATTCTCTCATATTACTTACCTATTTATGCCATAACCAGGCCATCCCATGTAATCTTCAAGTCGTGTCACATAGAGTTAAGTACACAGGCTCTCAAGTCAGATGCCTGGATCAAACCTAGCTTTCTTCTTCCCAAACCTGTGACCCTGGACAAGGTGCTGATCTTCTCCTACCTCTGTTTTCCCATTTTTCTTTAAAAAATGGATCACCTTGGTGCCCACTTCATCAAGTGATTATAAAGATCAGATGGATTAATATATCAAGTGCTAAAGAGGGTCTACGGCCATGCCACCCTGAATAAGCCCGATCCCATCTAATCTCAGAAGCTAAGCAAGATCAGGCTTGGTTAGTACTTGGATGGGAGATCACCTAGAAGACTAAGTGCTGTAAGCGTAAAAAATGAAAAATAAGGGATTGTAAGCTGGCAAGGTCCTTGCAATCTGTGAGGTCAATCAAGGATTGCCTCACCTAAAAAATAAATAAAGTGCTAAAAAGACTGGTTCAATAAATGTTAGGTTATATCAATTTATCAACTTATTATCACACTGGTACAAAGGGTTAAAAGAGTCATGGCCACCTTTCCTCTACTTGGATGCTCCCAGGGACCAGTGCACAATACTGTTCAATGAATGACCAAACAGCCAAAAAATTTCCTCAGCACCCCCCCCCCACACACACACACTTAGAGAGAAAAGAGCTCTGAGCAAATAACTATGAGACCTCATTTTCCTGAGATATCTGAAGATATTCTCTACCCCAAGTCAGCTGGCCAGCCTCCAGTAGTTCCAAGCTGCAGCTCAGAAACTAGATCATATTCAGTGACACCATCTATACCTCCAGCCAGTGGCTTCCTGTGTCTGCCTTCCTCATCAGTTAAAACAAACAAGCACAGAAAATACCTCCTGTGCTCCAATTCTATGGTTTCCCTTAACTCTGGAGATGCTTCTCAGACCCTTTTGGAAGATTCCAAAGGATTATAATCTATCTATCTCTTCTACATATACACTGTGAGGTTCTTGGTTTTCCTGAAAAGAGAAACACATTTTTCTAGGCATAATCTTAACTCTGGAACCCTAAGAAAATTAAACACTGAAGAGTTACACAGGCTTCTCTGAAGGCTGACTGATGGTGACATGGAGCTGAGGGAGAAGAGGTCTTCTCAGCCAGCCCCCATAGGCTTCATGTCCAACTATGCCTACACCCCTCCAGCGCCAATGCTTGCTCTGTTCAAGCAAAACTAAATGCAAGATTCCCAGAATGCAGCCAGCCACCAGGCTCACAAGGAGGTCAGCTGGAGTCCTAACACAACTTGGCCACGTGGACCAAGTTTGTACATCAGACTTCTCAGCCAGCCTCTGCCTGATGTCAACAATAGTGTCATCTGCTAGAGAGATATAGCCTATTTAAAGGGGGAAATTTTTTTAAAGCATTGAAGTTTGAGACTTAACCTGGAGTTTTAAAAATGGTATGATTACTTTTTTTAAAGAAAAGTTGTCACCTATTGGATTTCTGAAAAAGAAATCTTCTAAGCAAAGCACACATAATTCTAAGTCATTTGAAAACCAACTCTTTCACCCCACCCTACCCCAGAATTCTAATACATTGGAAGTCAGTGGTTAAAATGACTTAAAAGACAATTTAACTCTCCAATTGAGAAAACAGTCTTCTGACTCAAAGTTCCATGGATATACCTTAGAATTTGTCCAACATACTTTGATCTAAAATGAAAAATTCTTTCTATAAACACACTGCAATCCTCTTCCATCATATTTAATTTTTGTTTACTTCTATGTGATTTATCTACCGACATATCAACTGAATAGTTAAATATGCTGAATTATCATTAAATATCACAATAAACTAAAAAGGTAAGCTAAATTATTTATAAGAACCCAAAGCTTCAATTGTTGGGTGGTAATTAATAGCTTTAAAAACAAAGTTGTTGTTGTTTTTTTTTACAATTTAGTGTGTGTGTGTATAAAATATAGTTTGAGTATATGTGTGTTTGAACATATAGCTATATATATTATAAATTATTAAATAATAAAATAATGTAATGCTGACAAAATTAAATTTTTAACAGAAAGCAAAAAATTTGCTTTGATATACAATACTTCTATTTTATTCCTCAAAAATGATTCAGATTTATCTAGACTTCTTCCTTTAGAATGTGCCTAAGACGATCTTTGATATTAGAATAAAATATTTCCACCATGGTTCTACTTAATGTACACAAAACCATTAATTTCAAATGCTATAATAATTGCTATAAAATGCCTGTCTCATTCAACTGTAATGATGTAAATTAATTTCTGCACATCAGCAGCATCGACAAGTACATATTTGGGAAATAGACAGTGAATTTCTTATTTCAACTCTGACTTAAATGCTTCACATGCAAAGCCCGGGCCTTCCTATTGTCTCCCTCCCCACCAGCCTGGCCTTGGCACTGCTATCACATAAGAATAGTATGGGCTCCATTGTCCCCTAAATATTTTGGCAAGGTTTAGCTTCCTTAGGGGCTGTCTATGCCTATTACTAAAGGTAACTGTCAAGAAAAGGATTCAATTTCTGCCTTGTCACTAAATCCAAGTATTTTCTTTTACCTCGCCCTGAAAACTCAGGGATTTATAACTTGTTCATTTATGTATTTCCCTCCGCAACAGGACTGAACAGGTTATATGCCCAGATCTTTAGATAGAATCTGTCAGAGAAAGGATCTAGGGCAGATAGATGCACCTTTATTAGCCTAGAACCTGGCACAAGTCCTGACTGAGAATAATGGAGCAACATAGGACCAGTGAATGAGAAGATAGGTGGACAGATGAAAAGAACCGCAGCCCCAAAAGTCAACTTAATTTTATAAACTAAAAGCAACAAATGAACAATACAAACAGAAACTGGTGGACATGAACAACAGTTTAGTGGTTACCAGAGGTAAAGTGGGGAGAGGGGAAGTAGATAAAGGGTAAAGAGGGTCAAATATATGATGTCAGAAGGAAATTTAACTTTGGGTGGTGAACATACAGAATGCGATATACATATGATGCATTATTGAATCATACATTTGAAACATATAATTTTATTAACCAACGTCACCCCAATAAATTTAATTAAAAAGTAAAAAACAAAACAAAACAAAAATCAACCTGGGGTGTGTGCGTTAGGGGGAGAGGGGAATGCAAGGCAGACTTCTTGTGAGAAATCTGGAGGAGGGAGGGGAGAGAAAGAGGGCTGGGGAGGTGGATTTGGTTTAGGGGTAGGACAGGGGGAATAGGCAGTAAAGAAGAGATAGACTATACAAAGTGAAATAGATGAGAGAGAAAAACTGGAAGAGACAAGGAGACAAAAGACAGAGGCAGAGGATGAGGACAGCATTGTACTGGGAGAAAAAGGAGAGAGATGGAGAAAGCCGGTGTCAGAAGGAAGGGAAGAACCCGGTAGTCAAAGGCAAGACTAAAACTCTGCCCCTGGGAAAGGCCAGTAGAAGTGAGAGGAATCCCGACCCTCCATGCCCACTCGCAGCTCCGTCCCGTGGGGCAGAGCAGCGGGCCTCACCTCGATTCTCCGCTGTGCTAGGGACGCGTTTGCAGCCCGGCCGCCTCCAGGTCTGGCGTCTAGCCACTGGTGTGAGAACTTGGATCACGAGCCCTGGGGGTGGGGTATCCTGCCTTCTGACTCCTCCCGCCTCAAGGGCGGGGCCTCGAGCCACGCCCCACCCAAGGGGCCCAAGGGCCTCCAGGAAGGCTTCTGCCAGGCGACAGAACCGGCCCAGAGGGGCGCAAAGCGCACTTGCTTCCCGGGCACTGCTGGCCCGATCTCCGGACGCCAAGCGCACGTCTGCGCCCTGGCCGCTCGGCTTGGCAGGGCCCTCCTGAGGGGCTCAACAACACAATCCCTGCCCGACTCCCCAGCTGCCTCGGCTTTTGCCCAGCACCTCGCGGCTGCAGGACTGAGGAAAAGCTCTGGCTCCAGTTGCCTCACGTTGCCATCAGCCCCCGCTGCCTCTGGAGGTGGTGCCCAGCCACGGCCAAGGCTTCGCTTGCTGTTGTTCACCTGCCCTGTGCGTCGCGACTTCTCTCTTGGGTCTGTGGGACCCAGGCGAGAATCAGCAAGTCAATCCAGGTGGTCCACGCCCCGTGGCTGCAGATCCCCCACATGCTGCCCACATATCGGATCAGCGCTCCGGACTTTCCCTCCCTCTCCCCACTCAGCAGGCGCGCAAGCAGCATCTTTGCCGTATCCAAATTTCAGTGGAGCTGACCCTCTCTCTGCCTCTCTGCCTTTCTCAGCCACCTCAGTTGTGAAATGCTAGCGAAATAATGGTGAGTTCTGAGACCTCACAGAATACAAAAGTGTTGGGAAGTTAACTACCCAGGGAAGGTGGGACAGGCTAGGGCTGAAAGGAGTGTGAGGGATGGCTTCTGAGTGGATGACATTCATGCCCGGGCTTAGACTACCCAGAGCTTTGCCCTGTAGTGAGAGTTGAGAGAAGATGGGAGTATAGTCTCAGGTAACCAGAATTGTTGCAATTGCATACAGATGTGTGGGTAGTGTTATGCGGGCCCAGTGGGGGTGCAGACCATGTTAGATTCTGGAAGAGAATTCCTGCGGGACTAACAAGAAAATCAGCTTTGAGTCCTTAGTCTTTACTTCATTCAGTCTCTCAGTAAACGTTCTGGATGCCGTCGGGAGGAGGAGTTGTGGGGACATGAAGGGACAGGCTCTGTGCTTTCCACGATCTATTACAATCTATTACAGAGATTAGATTGTAAAGGACAAAAATGACAAGTCTGAGATGGGGAAACAGGATTGAGAGCATACATTAGTACTTTGGGGGACAATCTCCAAAGCAAAACTTTTATGAAGAGAAACCACTGATGAAGATGGAAATAAGGCATCAAATCCTAAATGTGATACCTCACACAGCCTTGATGAAATCACAGAACATCCAGGACAACCTTGAAAATGATCTGTGCATTTAGAATTCTGTATCTAACTGAACTGTTACACAAAAGTGAGCACAAAAGAGATCTTTTCAGGTGTACAAACCCTAAGGTTATCACCCACACAATCTTAGTAGAGCTACTAAAGAATTTTTTTCAGAATTAAGGAAATAGAACTCAGGTGAAAGGAGAGTTTAAGAAACAGGGTGAGCAAAGGAGCTGAAAAAACCTGAAGAGTATTGGGAATATCTATATACTGAATATCATAAAGATAATCGCCAATTTAGAAAATACTTCTTATTTTGAAAAGGTTAGCAAGAATGAAGTAGGATTAGGTAGATAGAGTCTCAGAGGGTAAAGCACTTCCAAGAAAGTTTCAGCCATTCACCTGGAGAGTCCTGAAGCCATCAGAGGAGCCTAAGCATTCCTAGGCATGGGCCTTGCATCCGTGTCCCTGCTGGGGTCAGTCATTAGCTGGCAGCAAGAGTGTTTCCTCTGTTAATTTGGGGTGAATTGTGGAGGTAGGTGGTGGGCTCGGAGCAGCCTCAATTATATTTCCTACTGTCAGAGATCTAAGTTGTGCATTTCCATGGCCCCTACAATGTAAATGGACTTGACTTACAAGACAGAGTTTGTCAAGTTTGTTTGTTTGTAATCTAGTTACATACTTTTTAAAGAAGACATCTAATACATAAGGACATAAGACAATTGACTATAAAGGAATGGAAATACATATGCCAGAGATGTTGGGCAAACTAAAAGGCTGAAGTCTACAATACAGTAAAATCAGTGTTAGGATTAAAGAGGGTAAATTTGCCAGAAAACTATAAAAATTTTAAACTGGTATACACCTAATAAAGTAGAAATAATAAACATAAATGAGAAATAAAGGAGAAATTTGTCAAATTCATTACTACAATGAAAAATTTCAATACTCATCTCTCAAGAAGACAAAGTATTACTTAAAACATAGATTTGAACAACAAAATAAACTCGGTTTAATGGGTTTGTAAGTAATCTTCTACCCAATCATGTACTGAAACAAATCTCAATAAAATTCAGAGAAATAGTATAATACAGACCATGTTCTCATATGCAATTAAGATGAAAATTAATGACAGAAATAATATTTGAAAAAGTAAATACAGTTGAAAATTTAAAATCTTACGTGTAAGTAATTATGGATCAAAAGATAAATCAAAACTAAAATTAAAATATACTTAAATCTAATGGCAATAAAATATGACATATGAAAATTTATGAGATACAATGAAAGAGAAACTTAGAAAAAAATTCGTGGCCCAAAAGGCTTATGTTACAGAAAAGAAAGGATAAAAGTCAATGATTTCATAATTTATCTAAAAATATTAGAAAAATAATAATAAAATAAACCCAACAAAAATGAAAGAAAGATTTTAGAGAAAGAAGAAATAAATAGAATACAAAAATTAAAATCAACAGTAAAAACAAACCAAAAATTACTTGAAATGTTTACTAATGTAGATAATAGTCTCATGAAATTGATCATTAAATAAGACAATGCTTCCCAACTTTAAAAATATGTATATGACCTGCCCTAATGTCTTTTCAAAATACTTTTTTACTTATAGTTACCTCATGAAAATTTAATACCACAGTTTTACTGTACATATCTTCATGTACGGTGTTTTATAATTAAAACAGTAAGTATAATTTTCATTCCCTGAGGGCAATATCTTTCCTGTTGTGAATGCAAAGACTAGAAAAGAAATAAGTAATAAGAAGAATTAAAAAGAAGATATAACTATAGATAGAGCATAAATATAAAAGTCAAAATTATTCTGAACAACTTTATACTGCTCGATGTGAATACATGTCCAAATTCCTAGGAAAATGTTACTTAAAATGACCGATCAAAGAAATAGAAGCACTAAATAATCCAGTGTGTTAGTCTGCTCAGGCTGGCATAACGAAGACCACAGGCTGGGTGGTTTAAACAACAGAAATTTTCTCATAGTTCTAGAAACTGAAAGTCCAAGATCAAGGCGTCAGCAGAGTTGGTTTCTATTGAGGCCTCTCCTTTTGGATTGTAGAAAGTTGCCTTCTCACAGTGTCCTTACCTGGCCTTTTCTATGCCTGCATGGAAAGAGAGCTCTGGTATCTCTTCCTCTTCTTTTGAGGACACCAGACCTATAGGATTAAGGCCTCACTTTTATGACCTCATTTAACCTTAATCACCTCCTTAAAAGCCCAACTCCAAATACAGCCACATTAAGTGTTAAAACTTCAAAATATGAATTGCCTATACTATTCAGTGAATATCTAATAAATAATATCATTGGTATAAAGATTTTCAACAAAGAAAATCAGGCACAGATGATATACCAAATAATCAAGAAGCAGATTATCGGGGTCATGTTCAAAGTCTTTCCAAGGAGAAAGTAAAGAAAAGTGCTAAATGCATTTTGTGAGGCTATTATTACCTAATGTCAAAAACAGTTAAGGATATTACAAAAATAGGGAATTATAGACCAACTCCCTCACAATCATGTTAAAAAAAAAACCTAAACTAATAGTAAACCTAACCTATCAGTGTTTAAAAAATTATCCTGGCCAAGTTGGACTTAATATAAAATATTAAAATTGGTTTTACATGCATTAATGTAATTAATCATTTTAATATATTTCTGGAAATATATGTACTATAAATTTTAAAAAGTAAAATACATATTAATCACTATAAACAGAAGACAGATTTAGATAAATTCAACAATCATTCCATGATTTGTAGCAAACCAAGAATAGTAGGGATCTGGTTGTAGAAGATGGTTGCATAGGAAAACCCTGAACTCACCTTCTCTCACAGATATACTGATTATACACCTACATATAAGCAATTTCTCCTGGAAAGCAACTGGAGGTTGATTGATAGCTTCTTCACAACAAATGAGAGAGACTACACAGAGAAGGGTAAAAGAGTTGGAGATGTGGCAACCACAGGAACCTGACCTTTAAGGGGCCACCTACAATGGGAGAGATATCACTGAGAGGTCCATACTTAGACTTTCTTGCCCAGGGGCACAGTGATAAAATAGCAATTTAAAGGGCATATAGACTATACATGAAAAAAATTCATTTACTGTCCCCAAGGAACCTGTCAGATGTGTGGGGAACTGCAGGAACTTTCTGGAATCTACAAGAACTTTTCAAAATTGGAGGTGCCAGTGAGCTCCATTTTTACATTTCCCTTACATCTAGATAGCACAGGCCAGAATTCAGTTCAAGTGTTCCACCCAGCCTTGCAAGGTCACCACAGTGCCCTCCTTTGGCCAGTGCCTAACCCAGCCGGCTAGCCCACCGAGGCACCCCCGGAGACACAAGCAGGAGATATATCAACCTGCTGTTGACCCAGCCAGTCAGCCCACCAGAGGACCCCAGGAGCTGTGCACCCAGGGCATCTGGACCTGTGCCTACCCTAGACCCAGCCAGCCAGCCCATGAGGGAACCCTAGGAGCCATAGACTCACTTTGACTCCAGGTGGCCTGCCAAAGCCACCCTAAACATGCAGTCTGCATAGAAGTTACTTTTAGCAAACCCACTCCTTCAAGATTTGGTGAGGTAGCTCTTTTGTCTAATTCATAGAAACCAATAAAGAAAGTCAAATAAACTGAGTAAATAAAGAAATGTATTCCAAATGAAAGAACATGAAAATCACAAAAGGGGGAAGGTGGAAAAACTAATAAAACAGAGAAAACTAATTTTCCTGATAAAGAATTTTTAGTAAGGATGCTTACCAAACAGAAGAATAAAGGAACACAGTGAAAACTTTAACAAAAACTTAGAAATATATATATATAAAAACCAACCAAACAAACAATCAGAGCTAAGGAATACAATAACTAAAGTGAAAAATACAATAGAGGGACAAATTAGAGAAGATAGAGTGAATTAGCGATCTGGAAGACAGAATAATGGAAATTACATAATCAGAGCAGCAAGAAGAAAAAATAATTTTTTAAAAAAATGAGAGTTTAAGAGATTTCTGGGACAACTTCATGGATACTAAAGTTCACATTATAGGGGTTCCAGAAGGAAAAAAGAGAGAGAAGGGAGAGAAAACATATTTGAAGAAATAATGATTGACAACTTTCATAAATGGGAAGGAAACAGATATCCAGAACCAAGAAACACAGAGAGTCTCAAATAAATTGAATCCAAATGATCCACAATGAGACATATTACAATTAAAATGACAAAAGTTCAAGATAAAGAATTTTGAAAGAAGCAAAGACCAAAAAACAAAACAAACAAAGAAAACAACAATAAAAAACACCTACTCACATACAAAGAAAACTCCATAAGGCTATCAACGAATTTCTCAGTAGAAACTTTGAAGGCTAGAAGGGAATGGCAGGATATATTTAAAGTGCTCAAAAGAAAGAACCTACAACCTAGAATACTCTACCTGGCAAGATTAACATTTATAATTGTGAGAGAGATTAAGAGTTTCCTAGACAAGCAAAATCGAAAGAAGCCCCTCACCACTACACTGGCTTTACAAGAAGTGTTAAAGGATCTTCTATAAGCAGAGAACAAAAGGCCAAAAACAGAAATAAAAATATATATATGAAAGAAAAATCGCATTAGTAAAGAGGAATATATAGTAAAGGTAGTGGATAAACCAAATAAAAAATTAGTGTGAAGATAAAAAACAAAACTAAGAAAATCAACTATAACTACAATAAGTAGGAGATATGTCAAAAACTTAAAGCATGGAAGGGGGAGTAAAAATGTAGTGCTTTTAGAATGTGTTGGAACTTAAATGTCTATCAGCTTAAAAAAATATATATATATATATAATATATATATATATTATATATATATATATATTATGTCTCGTAGTAACCACAAACCAAAAACTTACAAGATACACAAAAAATAGAGAAGTGAATCCAAACACTACATTAATGAAAATCATCAAACCAAAGCAAGAGATTAAGAGAAGAAAAAAGGAATAGAGAACTACAAAAACAACCAAAACAATTAACAAAATGTCAATAAAAATGTACTAGTGATAATTATTTTAACTATAAATGGACAAAATGCTTCAATCTCAAAGGACATAAGGTGGCTGAATGGATTTTTAAAACAAGACCCATATATATGCTACCTACAAAAGACTCAATTCAAATCTAAAAACACACATATTGAAAGAGAAGTGATGCAAAACATATTCCATGCAAATAAAAACAAAATAAAGCTGAGTTAGCAATAGTCATGTCAGACACAAGAGACTTTTAAACAAATGCTATAAAAAGAGACAAAGAAGGGCACTACATAATAATAGAGGTGTCAATCCGAGAGGAGGATATATCATTCATAAATTTTATGTACCCAACATAGGGGCCCCTAAATATATTTTAAAGCAAATATTAACAGAAATAAAGGAAGAGTTTACAATTAGATTTGATGATTTTAATACCCCACTTACATCAATGGATAGATCATCCAGACAGAAAATCAATAAGGTAACATTAGCCTAAAATGACATAAAATGTTAACCTTAAATGACTTATTACAACAGAGGTACTTAATATATATAGAATATTACATCCCAAACTGGAAGAATGTTTCAAATGCCCATAAAACATTCTCTAGAATAGGTCATATGTTAGGCCACGAAACAGATTTCAATAAATTTAAGATCAAAATGTTATTAAGCATCTTTTCCAAAAATAATGAAATGAAACTAGAAATCAATTATAAGAGGAAAACTAAGAAAAACACAAGCACATGGAGATTGAACAACAGGTTACTAAACAATCAATGAGTTAGTAAAAAAATTGAAGAGAAAATGAAAAAATATCTTGAGACAAATGAAAACAGAAACATAACTTTCCAAAATCTAGGGGATGCAACAAAAGCAGGTCTAAGAAGAAAGTGTATAATGATACAGGCCCACCTTGAGAAACAAGAAAATTCCAAAATGAACAATATGACATTACACCTAAAGAAACTAGAAAAGGAACAAATAAAATTCAAAGTAGAAGGAAGGGAATAATAAAGATCAGAGTGGAAATAAACAAAATACGAACTAAAAAAAAAAATAGTGGAAAAGACCAATGAAACTAAGAACTTATTCTCTGAAAAGATAAGCAACATCACTGAACATGTAACCAGACACATCGAGAGAGGGAGAGAGGGAGAGGGAGAAGGAGAGGAGGAGGAGGAGGAGGAGGAGGAGGAGGAGGAGGAGGAGGAGGAGAGAACCAAATAAGTAAAATCAGAAATGAAAATTACAACTGGGACCACAGAAATACAAAGGCTCATAAAAGAACACTAAGTTGGACAACCTAGCAAAAATATTCAACTTCTAGAAACATATAATCGTCTAAGTCTTAACTAGGAATAAATGGAAAATCCAAACAGAATGATTACTAGTAACAAAATTAAATAATCATCAGACAACTCCCGACAAACTAAATTTTAGAAGCTGACGGCTTCGAGGTGAAATCTACCAAACATTTAAAAAAATACCTATTTTTTAAACTATTCCAAAAAAATTGAAAAGAACGCTTCTAAACTTATTTTTTTCAGACCAGCATTACCTTAATATCAAAACCAGACAAAGACACTACAAAAAAAGAAAAGTAGAGGCCAATATCCCTAATGAACATAGGCAAAAATTCTCAACAAAAAATAATTATGCACCACTTAATGATGAGGATACATTCTAAGAAATGCATTATTAGGTAAATTTGTCATAGAGCAAACATAGAGTGAAGTTACATAAACCTAGATGGTAAAGCCTACTACTTTATGCTCAACATTATGCTCAACAGTGAAAAGCTGAAACACTCCAACCACTTTTATTCAATATAGTGTTGGAAGTTCTAGCCACAGCAATCAGATAAGAAAAAGAAATAAGAATACATGCAAATTTGAAAGGAAGAAGTAAAACTGACATTATTTTCAGATGTCATACTATATATAGAAAACCCTAAATATTCCACCAAAAAACTGAGAATGATAAATAAGTTTAGTAAAATTGCAGGATACAAAATTAATATTCAGAAATTTGTTGCATTTCTATACACTAATAACAAACTATCAGAAAGAGAAATTAAGAAAATAATCCCGCTTACAATTGCATTAAAAAGAACAAAATATCTAAGAATAAATTTGAACAAGGAGGTGAAAAATTTGTAGTCCGACAACTATAAGACATGATAAAAGAAGTTAAAGACAAGACAAATAAGTGGAAGGACATACCGTGCTCATGGATTGGAAGGATTAACATTGTTAATATGTTCGTACTGCCCAAAGCAGTCTACAGATTTAATGCAATCCCAATGGAATTTTTCACAGAACTAGAAAAAATAATCCTAACATTTATATGGAATGAAAAACATCTTGAGAAAGAACGAAGTTGGAGTTATCAAGCTCCCTGATTTCAAACTATACTACAAAGCTGTAGTAATTAACTGTATGATCTGACATAAAAACAGACTCATAGATCAATAAAATGATAGAGAGCTCATAAATAAACTTATATTTATATGGTCAATTACTATATGACAAAGGAAGCAGGAATATGCTATGGAGTAAAAGTCTCCAATAAATGGGTTTCAGAAAACTGGACAGAAAAATAAAACAGGACCACTTTCTTACACTATAGAAAAATAATAAACTCAAGATGTATTAAAGGTTTAAATGTAAGACCTGAAACCATAAAACACTTAGAAGAAAATACAGTAAACTCTTTAACATTAGTCTTAGCAATATATATTTTGGGGGGATATAACTTCTTGGGCAAGTGCAAAAAAAAGCAAAAACAAACAAATGAGACTGCATCAAAATAGAAAGTTTTTCACAGCAAAGAAAACCATCAACATAACAAAAAGACAACCTACTTAATGGCAGAAGATATTTGAAATGATATATCCAATAAGGGGTTAATATTCAGAATCTATAAACTACTCATGCATCACAACACACACACACACACACACACACACACACACACACACACACACAACAATCCAATTTAAAAATGGGCAGAGGACCTGAGTGGTTATTTCTCCAAAGAATAAATACAAACAGCCAAATGACATATGAAAAGGTGCTCAATATCACTAATCACCAGAAAAATGCAAATTGAACCCATAATGATATAACACTTCATACCTGTCAGAATGGCTATTATAAAAAGTCAACAAATAACACATGTTGATGAGGATGTGGAATAAAGGGAGCCCTCCTGCACTGTTAGGTGGGATTGTAAATTCATGTAGTCGTTATGGAAAATAATATAGAGGTACTTCAAAAAAAGATTTTTTGAAGCTACTGTATGACCTAGCAATTCTACTTCTGTGTATTTATCTGAAGAAAACAAAAACCCTAATTTGAAAAGATATATGCACCCTTATGTTCACTGCTGCATTATTTACAATAGACAAGATATGAAAGCAACCTGTGTCCATCGATAAAAGAATGGATAAAAAAGATGTGATACTTACATGCAGTGGAATATTAGCCATAAAAAAATTAAATCTTGTCATTCACAATGACATGGAAGGAGCTAGAGGCTATTATACTAAGTGAAAGAAGTCAGAAACACTTATATTCCACTTACATGTGGAATCTAGAAAATCAAAACAAATGAATAAACAAAAAAAAATACAGGAAGACCTTCATAAATGCAGAGAATAAATTGATGGTTTCCAAGGGGGAGGAAGAGGGTGGGGAAATGGATGGCAACGGTGAAGGGGAATGAGAACTACGAACTTCCAGTTATAAAATAAATAATTCACAGGGAAGTGATGTGCAACACAGGGAAGATAGTTAATAATATTATAATAACTTTGTATGGTGACAGACAGTTGCTAGACTTACTATGATCATCCATTTTAAGGTATATAAATAGCGAATGACCGTATTGTACACTAGAAACTAATGTAATATTTCAAATAAACTACATTTTAATAATAAAAAAATAGTATGGAAACTTTCTAATCTAATAAAGGATTTCTACCAAAAGCTTTCAATAAATATTTTAATAGTGGTGTGTCAGAAGTATTCTCTTTAAAATCAAGAATGCCTCCATCACAGCTTCTAGTTAACATCTCATTGAAGTAGTTACCATAATGATTTTGAGTTTTGTTTTTAATTTTACATAGAAATCCAAATGTCTCTGCAGATATTTTAGAATTAAAGAGTTAGCAAGCTGGGTAAAAGTATCAATAAATATAAACGCTTTAAAACTTTATTTTTAAAATGCCACTTATTATAGTAGAAAAAAATACAAGGTATTTAGGGAAGGCACTTGACACAAAAAGTCAAAATATTCACAGAGAAATTTATATAAAAGGCACTGAAAAAGACCTAAATAAATGGAGACATTGCCATTTTCACTGACAGGAGGAGTCCCAATAGCAGATATCAAATCTCTGCAAATGTATCTACATATTTAATGCTATTGTAATCAAATATTAAGAGGATTTGGGAGAAGTGGAGACTTAGTGAGCTGATTCTCAATTTTACATGAAAAAGAAATGTCCAACAATTTCTGTAAGAAAAATGAGGTGAATAATTTGCCCACATTATTGTGACCTGGTCATTCGTGCCAATTCAATGCCAATAGAAATCCTCATTTTGGGGTGCAGTGAAAAAGGAAATTTCATTCGTTGCACAAAGTTCAACTGTGATGCAACACAGTTGTGGAACACCACATCTGTGGAGCAGCTCAATGGTGATACAGTAGAAAGGGAAAGTTTACTCTCCATGCCAGAAGGAAGCAGACTTATATAGAGAGTCCCTGCCTGCCTCTAGTTTCTATTGGTCCATCTTCAAATACTCACGGTTTGATTGGTCCAATAAGCACTATTCTGATTGGTCAGAATGGAGCTACTCTGATTGATTGGTGAAGATACTAATGTGGATATAGCTGTGCAGCTCTGATTGGACATGAAAAGTCTCAATTGTATTGGTCAAAATATAATTTTGAAAACTCTTTTATAAGGATTGGCTGGGTTGGCAGGAACACAGTGCAGGCAGGCAGCTCAGTGCAGAAGCAGGAAGGTCATTGCAGTCTTCTCCTTGAAGTGTCATTTACTTGAGAGACCCCTGTTTAGAAATGGGTCCTAGGCTCTGATCTTAACTTTGAGCCCAATTAGCCACCAGGAGTTTTTCTTAGTAGGTATCTTCTTTCTTACGGTTGACACTATTAAGCATGCTGTGGAAGTCTGTGTTTGTTAGGTTAGGCAATTGAGACCCTGTGTGAATCAGATTCTGCTGGGTTATCTTATGGTAACAAAGTCCCCAAGTCTAATCACTTAAAAGCAACAAACTTTATTTCCCATTCATATATCTCATTATCCTGTATGTACTATATGCACTATTCTTCCCAGGTTCCCAAGAACGTGCTCTACATCATAGTTGCTCAGGTACAAGGCAGTTGGGTCCACCTGAATCATACCTAGATTCTTAATTATCCTGTCCAGAAATAACACATGTAACTTCTATTAACATTTTATTGGTGGAATCAAGTTCAAGCCTGTCATGAAAGTGGCAGAAGAGCATAATCTTTCCTTACAAAAGGAAGGGGCAGTGAGGAACAGTAGTACAATGACCAACACTATAACAAGATACTGTGGGATTGACACTAACTATATAAACCGAAAGAGAGATGGAGGGAATTGAACAGACCACAGAACCAGACCCATACCTATGGAATTTGAAACACATCAGAGGTGGAATGCATATCACTGAGAAAAAGATGGAATAGTAAACAAATGGTGCTGTGGAAATTTCTTCTCTATATGGAAAAGTATGAAATCATATCTCTGGCACAAATCACACTTATAAATTTATTCCAGATGTATTAAATATTCAACACGAAAGGCAAAACTTTTCAGATATAATCTGTTTCATCTTAACACATGAAATTTTTCTAAAATAGAGTACACAATAGTTCAAATCTTAAAAATTTTTAAAAGTGACAAATCAACTAAATTAAAATGAGAAACTTCTGGTTTATTAAAAGATAATAAATAGAGTGAAAAACAAGCAACAATTACTAAAAGATTAGTATTTCGAATTCATAAGGAATGTTAAAGTTTCAATATGAAAAAGACAAACACCTGAATCAGAGAATGGATACAGGCAGGAATAGGCACTTCACAAAAAAGAAAATGAATTACTGTTCAAAGCTCTTGAACAGTAATAGGGAAATGCAAATTTCCCTATTACTGATCTTATCAGTAATAGGGAAATGCAAATTAAGACCACAATGAAATATCTAATAAATAGGCAAGTTTATAAAAATATGATGATACCAAGTGTTATGAAGGATATGAAACAAAGAAAAAAATATGCTAATACCTATGTTTACTAATTTCATCAATTCCAATATATCATTTATTTAAAATATTACATTATAAATACCACTGGAAAAGAAAAACCCAGGCAACAAACATTTTTTATCACTTGTAATTTTAGTTATACATGTTGAAAGATGTAGTTTAGACTTATTAAAGAAAGATGTTTTGCGTATATCACTTCATTTGTGCATACAAAAAAGGAAAAATAAAGTAAACTCGTTAAGGAATTGTTAGATACTTTTAACATTCCCAGTCTGAGTTTTTGATTTACTTTAACTCAAAATTTCTATGCCCATGTATGTCTATGGGGCAGAGACAAGACATCTTCACCCAGCCCTTTCTGAATTTCTGATACACAGAACCTGTGGACATAATAATTTGATTCTTTTATGGTACTAAGTTTGGGAACATTTGTTTCACAAGAATAGCTAACTGGAATGTCCTTCATGCACAAAGGATATTGGCATCCTTGCATGACCTCATCCCCTTCCATCCCTTGGTTGGTTTTGCTTTTCATATGAATGACCATTATAACACTCTAGTCTCTCAAGTCCTTAACATTCTCACCCACAGTGATGTCCTCGTCTAATTCGCCACAGCTGCCCTCTTTCAGTTTCATTTTACAAAAAGGCAGGGTTTCTCTAGAACTTTAATGGCCAACTGTGAATGTTTGGGATAAGGAAGAAATGGAGGCCTCCTCTTACCCCACAAAGATCCTATGATTTCTATCTGAGGTTGTCATATGCAGAACACTGAGCAGAGCTACAGGTCACAAAGTTACCATGCCAACCTTCCTATCCATCATAACAACAGGTGTTCTGTCTCTGCTGAACCAGAGAAGGGCCAAGCGATTAGTGGGTGTCATTGCCCCAGAGTCAGGAGCTAGATTATTCTGCCCACTAGGCAAGTACCAGGTGGAGGCTTGCAGTGCACCTTGGTGAAAAGGTTCAGGGGCCAATACCCATGGGCACAAGTAAAGGCGGCAAAAGTGGCAACCTGAAGTGACTGATGTGACCTGGTGTCCAGTGGGTCCAGAGGGATGGCCATGAAAATGGGGAGAGATGACCCCCAGGTGCTGGGACCCTTGCCCTTTTCGCTGTAGGTGATGACACTTTCCCTGCTGAGGGTAGGGGGGCTCCCAGTACAGTGTTCTGGGCTGGAGAAATTTATACCACCACCTCAATCAAGACTTGGGAAGCTTCCACCACAGTGACAGTCACAATAGGAGCAAAGAAGAGAGTATAAGATCCTGCAATAGCATTTTCAATCGCTACTTCTTTGTGGACACGTGAGTGGCCCTCTTACCTTGGCCATGGGTGCCACTCAGAGTACCTCTTTCCCTAGTGTCACTGCTGGCAGGAAGTGGTCCAAGGGAACTCCAGCCTCTGAGAGGGGAAATAGGGCCAAGTAACAAGGTCTCTGTTGCCTCCTTGTTTCTAAGGCAGAAGGAATGCCCAAGATTTTATTCCCTGGGACCTTCTCATTTGGAAAGGAAAAAAACAAAACACCATAGAGTTTCTGGATGGCTCTCAACTTCCCATAAGGTTAGCCAGGATTTGTGTCCTGCATACCCCTTAAACAGCTGGAGGGGCAGGTGATTGCTAGGAGTTGTGCTGGAGACTAGCTCTAGCCAATTCCAGGGCTGAAGGATACATGGAGTTGGCGAAGGAAAAACGACAGGCAGCGAACCTAGACGCAAGGCAGTTTTATTTTTTTTTATCACCCCGATATGTAGAGGTACAGGGTTTTTAAGCCCAAAATCCCATTCTTCATTCTGTCTCAACACAAAGGTCTATTTTTTTCCTTCTGATTCATTATCTGTCAACCCACAGGTTGGGTATGCAAGCAGGGTTACAGAAGCAGAAAGTTCGTTTAGATTGTTATGTTCCTATAAACAAAGGCCTATGTTCCTATAGTGATAGTCGAACAGTAATTTCCAGTAAGAATCATTATTTCAGCCACTACGTTCCCCCCACCCTGGCTTTTTGGGCCTAACGGGGGCCTTCCACATAAACACTGACACAGTGGCCTGCTCAGAAAGTAAATCTTGCTTTCTCCTTTGATCAAGTTGTTTGATTAATTCCTTATTACTCATATTTCTTTGTGCCCCATTCTTGAAAAAGTTGCCTTTCCCTCTAACACTCCCCTCCATTCCCAAGGACGGAACAGTAATCAAAAGAAATGCATAAATTCCCAATATAGACAATACTGAAGAAAGCAACAGGCACAGATGACTCTAGCATCGCTTGTTTTGCAAGCGACGTCCCACTCCAGCTACAACTGTGTCAAACAGCCTGAGGTCTGTGGCCTGCGGCAGAGTTGCCTTCTCAAGAGTTATTAGAAGTTCACTGTGGGTTTTCTGTTTCATTTTGCTGTGCTGATTTGTTTTTCACCCAATGACTTCCAGAGAGATTGCTGCGTGCTTCTCTGAGATGTTTCACTAAGTAGTGAAAGTCTTTTGTTTTATTACTATAAGTGTTTTGCTTTTCTTTAACAGACTCATGTTACAGTTTGTGTGCACTTTTAGAACAGTTTGTTCTGTCTGAATGTGTCCCTGGGAAGCTGGGCTGTGCATTGAGCACTTTCTGGCCCTCAAGGAAGAAAGTGAAGGGGCAGGACTTCAGGCTTTACGAGATTGCCTTGATTCAATTTTTAACTCCTTTGCTGAATAAATTGTACTTAATGGTAACAGTGGCATGACAGTCCATAGTTATTGTTGAAATACTTACAGTTTCCACAGCCCTTTCGCTGCACTTCTGTCATCCTCAAAACAATTCTGGGATATAGAGTAGGGAAGGTGATTCTATGTTCAATCTTCTGGAAAGGGGGCAAATACTAGAGGTTGGTTAAAGTAGCCCCAATGCTGGTAGTGATGACAATACTCAGGTTGTCTGTGCTGCCCTCATTCCGACATTCCAGGATATACTGCTTCTGATTCCTCTGATTCTCCTTGGATACTGATGATTTGGGGGGTATGCATGCCCAGCCCACCAGTTTCTGAGCAAAACTATGGGGTAGATTTTCCCCACATCATCACTAGTATTTGTTATTTCTGGTCTTTCTGATGATAACCATTCTACTTGTTGTGAGGTGATATTTCAATGTGGTTTTGATTTGAATTTCCCTAATTATTAGTGATATTGAGCACCTTTTCATGCAACTCTTGGCCATTTGAATTACTTCTTTGGAAAAATGTGTCTGCAGGTCCTTTACCCATTTTTTAATTGGATTTGTTTTTGTAATTGAGTTGTGAGTTGCTTATATTTTTTAGATAAGAACCCCTTTATCAAATATGTGTCTTCAAATGCTTTTACCAATCTGCAGGTTGCCTTTTCATTTCAAAAAAAAATTATTTTATATTAGTTTCAGGTGTTCAGTATATTATTTAGACATTCATGTAGTTTATGCAGTGATCCCCCCAATTACTCTAGAACCCATTTGGCTCTACACATATCTATTACAATGCTATTGACTATTCCCTATGTTTACTCTATTGTTCCTGTGACTATTTTGTAACTACTACTTTCTACTTCTTCATTTCTTCACACTTTTCACCCAGTCGAAATCTCCCTCCCCTCTGGCCATCATCAGATTGAATATGTATCTGTGATTCTGTTTTCATTTAGTTTGTTCCTCTCATTCCTTAGATTCTGCATATAAGTGAAATCGTATGGTATTTATCTTTCTCTGACTTATTTCACTCAACTTACCCTGTAAGTCCACCCATGATATTGCAAATGGTGAAATTTTATTTTTTTATGGCTGAGTAATATTTCATTGTTTATATGAACCATAACTTCTTTATCCAATCATCTATTGATGGGCACTTAGGTTGCTTCCATATCTTGGCTATTGTGAATAGTGCTGTCATGAACATAGGGATGAATAGATCTTTAAAAATTAGTGTTTTGGTTTTCTTTGGATAAATACCCAGAAATACAATTGCTGGGTCATAAAGTAGTTCTATTTTTCAATTTTCTGAGGAAATCTAAAACTGCTGTCCATAGTGGCAGTACCATTTTGCAATCCCACCAACAGTGTACAAGGGTTCCCTTTACTTCACATCCTCACCAACACTTGTTGTTTTTTGATTTTTTGATGATAAGCATTCTGACAGGCGTGAGGTTATATTGCACTGCGGTTTTAATTTGCATTTCTCCAATGATTAGGGATCTTCAGCATCTTTTCATATGTTTATTGGCTATCTGTATTTCCTCTTTGGAGAACTATCTATTCAGGTCTTCTACCCATTTTTTAATTGCATTGTTTGTTTTGTTGTTGTTGAGTTGTATAAGTTCTTTCATTTTGAATATTAATCTCTTATTAGATGCATCATATCTTTAGCGAATATCTTCTCCCATTCAGTAGATTGTCTTTTTATTTTGTTGATGGTTTCCTTTGATGTGCTAAAACTTTTTAGTTTGTTGTCCTTCCATTTTATTTTTTCTTTTATTTCCTTTGTCCAATGATATATGCCAGAAAACAAAACAAAACAAAACAAAACAAAACAAAACAAAAACCTTACCAATAGCAACATCAGAGAGTTTGCTCCCTATGTTTTCTTCTAAAATTTTCCTGGTTTCAGGTCTTACATTTAAGTCTTTAATCCATTTTAAGCCTATTCTTGCATATGGTATAAGAAGGTGGTCCAGTTTCGTTTTTCTTTACATGTATGCATCCAGTTTTCTCATCATCATTTGTTGAAGAGAAGTCTTTACACCCATTTTATATTCTTGCTTCCTTTGTCATAGATTAAATCAGCAGTCTCCAACCTTTTTGGCACTAGAGGCCTGTGCTCCTAAGAGAATCTAATGCCTGATGATCTAGGGTGAAGCTGAGGTGGTGATGCTAGCACTGGCAAGCAGCTACAAATATAGATAAAGCTTCACTTATTCACCTCCTGCTGTATGACTCAGTTTCTAACAGGTCATAGACCAGTACTGGTCTGCAGCCCGGGGGTTGTGAACGCCTAGATTAAATAATCATATAGGTGTGGATTTATTTCTAGGTGCTCCATTCTGTTCCATTGATATGCATCTGTTTTTATGCCAGTACCATGCTGTTTTGATTCTATAGCCTTACAGTATAGTTTGATATTAGGTAGTGTGATACCTCCAACTTCATTCTTCTGACTCAAGATTGCCATGGCTATTCAGAGTATTTTATGATTCTATATAAATTTTTGGATTATTTGTTCTAGTTCTCTGAAGAACACTATTGATATTTTGATAAGGATTGCATTGAATTTATAGATAGCTTTAGGTGGTATGGCCTTTTTAACCATGTTGTCTCTTCCTACTCATGAGCACTTGTATATGCTTTTATTTATTTGTATCTTCTTCAATTTTTTTCAACAACTTATAATTTTCTCTGTACAGTTCTTTTAAGTCCTTGGTTATTTTGATTCCTAGGAATTTTATTATTTTTGATCCAACCGTAAATGAGACTATTTTCTTAATTTCTCTTTCTGATAGTTCATCATTGGTGTATAAATATGCAGCACTTCTAAATATTAATTTTCTATCCTGCTCCTTTACCGAATTCATTTATCTGTTCTAACAGTTTGTGTGTGTGTGTGTGTGTGTGTGTGTGTGTGTGGAATCTTTAGTATTCTCTATACACAGTATCATGTCATCAGCAAATAACGACAGTTTTATTTCTTTTCCAATTTGGATGCCTTTTATTTTTCTTTCTTGGCTGATTGCTATAGCTAGGACTTCCAATACAATCTTAAATAGAAGGGGTGAAAGCAGTCATCCTTGTCTTGTTCCCAATCATAAGGAAAATGCTTTTTAGCTTTTCCCCTTTGAGTATGACATTAGCTTTAGGTTTGTCATATGTGGTTTTATTATGTTGAGGTATGCTCCATCTATTCCCACTTTGCTGAGGATTTTTATCATAAACAGATTCTGGATTTTGTCAAACACTTTCTGCACCTATTGATATGATCATATGATTTTTATCTTTCAACTTGTTAATGTGGTGTATCACATTAATTGATTTGCAGATATTAAACAAACCTTGCGTCCCAGGAATAAAACCAACTTGATCATGGTATATGATATTTTTAATATATTACTGAATTTGGTTTGCTAATATTTTGTTGAGGATTTTTATATTTATGTTAACCAGGAATATCAGCCTATAGTTGTGTTTGTTTGTTTGTTTTGTAATGTCTGTTTAGTTTTGGAGTTAGGGTAATAGTGGTCTCATAAAAAATTAGAGAACCTTGTATCTTCATGAATTTTTGAAATAGTTTCAGAAAGAAGAGGTGTTAATTCTTCTTGGAATGTTGAGTAAAATTCATCTATGAAGCTATCTGGTCCAGGATTTTGTTTTTTAGAAGTTTTTTGATTACTGATTTGATTTCATTGATGATAAGCAGTCAGTTCAGATTGTTTGGTTCTTCTTATCTCAGTCCTAGGAGATTCATAGTTTCTTCTCCTCTAGATTTTTTCTGGATTTTTCTCTTGCTGTTTCATTTGCAGCATGTTTCTTTGTTTTCTCATTTTAGTTGCCTCTCTGTGTTTGTTTCTACATATTACAAAGATTTGTTAAATCTCCCAGCCTTGGCCAGATGGCCTTATGTAGTAGATGTCCTGTGTGGCCCAGTGGTGCAATCTCCCTAATCTCCTGCACTGGGGACTCTGGGTGTGTTCCTTGTGTGTGTTGTATGTGTTTTCCTGTTGTCACCTTGATTACTGTTAGTGTGTCAGTAGATGGAACTGACTCTTGAGCTAACTGGCTGTGAGGATTGGCCATGCCCCTAGTGTATGAGTTACTGTGTGGGGCTGAACTCTAGGAGTGGGATTGCTCCAGCAGGCTTGTGTACCTGTTGAGACCACCCTTTTGGTGTTCTGTTCATGGGGCTAGTCAGGTGGTGCTCTGTTGTGGTCTGGTGCCAGACTCCAGGTGTGTTGGTTCTGTGGCCCCTTGGGTGGGGCTTCCAAGTAGGTCAAGGTCAGCTACTACCTTTGATTGTTCAGGGCTGCCTGGTAGGGGATACCAAGCAATCCACTGATGATTGCTGCCGGTGCTGGGTCTGGAGGCAAATAGGAGAGACAATACTACAAACCAAGGTCTGGTTACCCCCAGTACCAGACATGGGGTAGCTTAGCAAAAGGACCAGTGCACCTCAAGGCCTGAGGCTACCTGCCAATTGCCCATCAGTCTCCATAGCTGGAAGAGCCTTTGAGTGGTACATGGGGTGGGTGGAACATGGACCCAGGAAGTCACTGGAGTAAAATGAGATTTCCTCCTGGCCAGTGCAGAGTCAGTTTTTGTGCCAGTGCTGAATCTGTGACTTTACTTAAAAGTCTGAGATCACAGCAAGGCCAGCCACTGCCCACCTCAGGCCTATGGATACCCAAGACCTGTTCAAGAAATACTGTAGCTCAGGGCAGGGTTTATGGTCCCCAACCAAAAGTATCTCCCAGGATGCATGGGCCACATGAGCTAAAAGATGTTATTTACTGTTAAATTCACTGCCCAGGAAAAGCACAGGGTGGGTCTGGCTACCTGAGAATGGACCTGCCGTGAGTAATGTGTGTGTTGGGTGGTGTGGAATCTCAGGGAGACATGGAGTAAAGCAGACCCCATCAAGCCAATGCAAAATCAGAATTGTTGCCAGCGCTGAGTCTGTGGGTTTCCACAAAAGTCACAGATCACAATGAGAACAGCTGTTATCTGCGTCAGGCCCTCAGATCCCTGCAATCCTCCCAGCAGACACTTCAACTTGTGCTGGCACCAGTGGCTCACCACCAAATGTCTCCCCCAAAATGTATGGACTGTGCACTTACCCCTCAAGTAGAGAGCCATTGCCTGCAATGAATGAACAGCCCAGGGAAAGAGCAAGATGGGGCTGGCTTTCTGGCAATAGGCCCACTGCGAGCGATTTGTGGGTTGGGTGGGGATGGGGTTCAGAGAGACAAGAGATGGAGTGAGCCAATTTCACTGAGCCAAGGCAGCTTCAGAATTGGCTGTTCAGGGTAAGAGTTCAGCATAGGCAAGTGGCACCCATCTGTATACTGCCCTGGAGAAAAGCCAGACAAAGGAACAATGGGGGCTATCTCTCCAGCATTCACCTCAATGCCACACAACTCAGTCTTTCCCTATATGTCTCTTGTCCCTTCTGAGCTGCTGACCTTTCTTCAGGGCCCAGGGTGAGTGTCTATGACTGAGTGAGTCTGTGCATGAAGCTTTAAGGGGATGTCTGGGTTTTTAGGTTCCTTCCATCTCACTCAGACAGCCAGAATTCCCACTGATTTTTATAGTAAGATTATGAGGCTACTCCTCTTCCTGGGACTGGAACCCTGAGCTGGGAACTCCCTACATGGGGTTAGGGCTTCTCATTCCTTCAGGGGACTTCTGAAACTGCAATCACCCTCCTGTGCTCAACAGCCATGTATGGGTACAGGACCAGCCCACTTCACATCTTGGCCCCTCCTACCAGTCTCAATGTAGCTTTTCTTTATATCCTTAGATGCATGTGTTATGATCAGCTAGACTTCAGGTGATTCTCCATGTTAATTGTTTTATAATTTGGTTGTAATTTAATGCAATCCTGGAAGGAGGTGAATCCCGCTTTACTCAGCCTGCCATCTTAACCATTCTCATTTGTTAATATTTTTTTCCTGTGCAAAGCCTTTTTAGTTTAATATAGTCTAACTTATTTTTGCTTTTGTTGCTTATCTTTAGATTTCATAACTAAAAAATCATTGCTAAGAGTGATATTAAGAATCCTTCTCCCTATGTTTTTTTCTAGGAATTTCATTGTTTTGGGTCTTACATTTAAGTCTTGAGTCCATTTCCAGTCAATTTTTGTGAGTGATATAAGCAAAGGGTCTAGTTTCATTCTTTTGATTGATAATATCTAATTTTCCAGAACGATTTATTAAAAAGACTGTCAATAAATAGTTCTGGGAAATTACTTGATCATATATACATGGGCTTATTTCTGGGATTCTCAATTCTATTCCATGGTATATGTGTCCATTTTTTATGCCAGTAGCATGTTGTCTTTATTATTATAACTTTATTATAAGTTTGAAGTCATGAAGTGTGAGACTTGCAGCTTTGTTCTTCTTTCCTTGGATGGGTTTGGCTATTTGGGGTCTTTTGTGTTCCATTTGAATTTTAGGATTGTTTTTTCAATTTCTGTGAAAAATGTTATTGGAATATTGGTAGAGATTGCATTAAATATATAGAAGTCTTTGAGTTGCATAGGCATTTTAACACAGACACATTTTTCCATTCAATGAACACAGGATTTCTTTTTATTTATGTTGTCTAATTTATTTTATACATATCTTTTAATTTTCAGTGTAAAGCTCTTTCACCTCCTTGGTTAAGTTTATTCTTAAGGATTTTGTTTTTGATGCTATCATAAGTGAGATTGTTTTCCTTATTTATTTTTGGGTTATTGTTACATTGTTAGTGTATAGAAATGCTTCTAATTTTTGTATGTTGATTTTGAACCCTGCCACTTTACTGAATTTATTACTTCTCAGAGGTTTTTAGTGGAGTCTTTAGGATTTGTTATGTATAAAATTATGTCATCTGCAAATAAATCTAACTTTACTTTTTTCTTTCTACCTATGATACCTTATAGTTCATTTTCTTGCCTTATTGCTCTGGCTATGACTTTCAGTACTATACTAAATAAGAGTGGTAAAAGTGGATACCTTTTTTTGTCCTTTATTTTATAAGAAATGCTTTAAACTTCTACCATTGAGTATAATGATACTTGTGGGCTTCTCATATATAGCCTTATTATGTTGAGGTTCATTCTTATTTTACCTAATTTCTTGACTATTTTTATCATAAATAGATGTTGAATTTTGCCAAGTGCTTTTTACCTATCGAAATATGATTTTTCTCTTTCATTCTATTAATATGATATATAACACTTACTGATTTGCATATGTTGTCATTTCAGGAACGAATTCCACTTGTAGGTGTATTAGCTTATTAATGTGTTGATAAATTCAATTTGCTAGTATTATGTTGAGAATTTTCATATCTATATTAATCAGGGATATTAATCTGTAGTTTCTTTTTCTGTAGTGTCTTTATATGGCTTTGATATCAGGGTAATGATGACCTCTTAAAATGAGCTTGGAAGTATTCCCTCTTCTTCATTTTTTTTGAAGAGTTTGAGAAGGATTGACATTAATTCTCTTTTTTTTTTGTATTCCAGTCATGCTTTTACTGACCCAATGCCTGACAGAGTGTGGCTCAATCAAAGGAAATCAAGCTGAGGGCATTTTATAATTTTAATCAAAACTGAAAATATGGATACATTTAATTTTGCAGAATAAACAGATGGCTGAAACAGTATTTGAATATTTTAATAAAATTATATGTTCCCATCGACATACACCATAATTTTGGGGATGATTGGTCCAGTGTTTTGACTAATCTTCAGTCAGCAGGATCACCTAATGCTTTGACAAAGCCCTGTGCCCTCCATCACTTAACTCATTAAGTCAGCATATTTATTTGAGCACCTGCTATGTGTCAGGCACTGTTCTAGATCCTGGGAATAGAGCAGTGAATCAAACAGACAAAAATACGTACTCTCATGAAGCTTAATATCTAATAGAGGATACATGATAAATAAATGAAAGACATTGTATTAAATAGTGAAATGTACTAAAGAGAAAAATAAAGCAAGGCAGGAGGATAAGAGCTATCAGGAAAAAGGTGAAGTTTTAAAAGGGAAGACATCACTGAAGAGGTGACTTTGTGTACAGACCTGGAGGAAAAGACAAGAGCAATAATGTAGACATCTGGAGGAAAAACTATCCCAGGCAGAGAGAACAGTAAGCTCAAAGGTCCTGAAGCACAACTGTTTCTCATGTTTGAAGAATAGGCCAGTGTGACTAGAGAGGATTAGTAGGAGATGAGGTTAGATAGGTGAGGTGAGGTGAGAGATAGAAGATCATTTAGGGCCTTCTGGACTATTTGTAGGAAATTCGGCTTTTTTTCCCCCAGCTTTATTGAAATATAATAGACAATCAGATGCTCATATTTACATTATACAATTCCATGAGTTTTTTTTCAGTTATAGTTGGCATGCAATAACATACCAGTTTCAGTTGCACAGCCTAGTGATCAGAGATCCACATGACTCACAAAGAGATCATCTCACTAAATCTAGTACCCTTCTTCACCCTTATATATTTATTGCAACATTATTAACCATCTTCCCCATGCTACACTCTACATCTCCATGACTATTCTGCAAATATCCATTTGTACCCCTTAATTTTTTTGCTTTTTTAGCTGTCCTCCCAACACCCCTCCCATGTAGTAGTCCCCCAAATCTTAAAATATTCTCTGTATCTATGAATATATTTCCACTTTTCTTATTGTTGTCGTCGTTTATTTTGTTCTTTGGATTCCACATGTACATGAAATCATGCGATATCTGTCTTTCTCTACCTGACTCATTTCATTCAGCACAATACCCTCTAGATCCATCAAGGTAATATCTCTTCCCTTCCTCTTCCTTTTAGTCTGTGTGTGTCTTTTTAATCTGAAGTGAATCTCTTAAAGGCAGCATATGTAGGAGTCTTGTTTTCTTATCCATTCAGCCACTATACTTTTTGGTTGGAACACTTAATTCTTTTCCATTTGGAGTACTTGTTGATAGGAATGTAGTTATTACTATTCTTTATTCCTGTTTTTGATATATAGTTTTTCTTCTTAAAGAAGTCTCTCCAACATTTCTGGTGATGATAAATTCTTTAGCTTATTTTTGTCTTGAAAGCTCTTTTTCTGTCCTTCAACTCTAAATGATAGCTTTGCTGGATAAAGTATCCTGGGTTTTCATCACATTGAATATTTCATGCCGAGCCCTTCTGTCTTGCATTGTTTCTTTTGAGAAATCAGTTGTCAGTCTTATGAGTGCTTCCTTTTAGGAAGCTAACCGCTTTTCTCTTGTTGCTTTTAAGAGTCTTTTTTTGTATTTAACCTTTGTAATTTTAATTTTGATGTTTTCAAAACATCAAAATTAAAGATGACCTCTTTGGGGTCATCTTTTTTGGGACTCTCAGAGCTTTCTGAGGTTGTAGGTCTACTTCCTTCACCAGGTGAGGGAAGTTTTCCATAATTATTTCTTCAATTAGCTTTTGTTTTCCTTCCAGTACCCCCTTTGACATGGATATTTTTACATTTAATAGTGTCCTATAGGCTCCTTAAATTATTATTATAATCTTGGATGCTTTTTTTTTTTTTGCCATTCTAATTGAGTGCTCTTGGCTTCCCCATCCTATATATCAGTCGTTCAATCCTTTTTCCTCCGCTCTGTTCATTCCATTTAATATGCTCTTCATCTCAAATAATGTGTTCTTTATTTTTGACTGGTTCCCTTTTATAATCTCCATTTCCATTTCCATTGTTATGTTTTTTATCTCTTTGTTAAAGTTTTCACTGAATTCATCTACATTTCCCCTAAGTTCATTGGGCATCTTTATAACCAGTATTTTCAACTCTACATCTGTTAGATTGCTTGACTCCATTATTCCCGGATCTCTGTTCTGTTCTCTCCTATGGTTTCTGCTTCTTTGTCTTCCCATTTTGTCTGGCTTTCTGTTTCTGTTTCTATGTACTAAGCAAAGCTCCGAGGCCTCCTGGTCTTATTAGCATGGTTTTGTGTAGTAGGTGTCCAGAGGCACAGTCCTGAGAGGAGTTCAGCTGTAGGCCATGTTTAGCCCCAGACTGTGCCCCTCTGGGGACACCTGTTAAGATTCAGCAAGCAATCCACAGATGCTGTGCTTATAGTTGCCTCAGGAAACCACATCAGAAACCACGGTCAGCTGCCACCATTGTGAGTCTTGGCACTGCTCAGAAAGGAGGACCTGATTGGCCTGGGATATACCTGGATGTGGATTGGGTAGGGCCACGAGTTGGGGGAGGCAGAGTTTCGGGGAATCTCTGAACGGAGAAACCTCTGTTATTTGATGATATCTCAGCTATGGCTGCACTGTGTCAGCACACTGGGAGCAGGGAAGGCTCAACATAGGAACAATGGATACGGCTGGCACTTCTGTACAGAGCGAGCCTCGCCTCTAGCCCTCACTTGACAACTCAGTGTATCCCTATAAGTCCCTGGTGGTCCCAGAGCAGCTAACCTGGTACTGGTGCTCAGAGCAAGCAGGCCCATCACCCTGAAAGTCAGCTCGTGGACACTGCCCTTTTAAGAGGTGTCTGCAGCTGCTGGCGTTCGCTGATGCAGCCTCTGTTCCACTCAGGCACTGGGGACCAGGGAGCCTTGCTTCTTCTTCCCCTCCTATCTTCTACTGTTGCAGGTTGTTTAATTATTTCTCTCCCTTGTTATAGTGTTTCTGCTTCTCTAGATTCCAGGCTACTTTCCTTACTGTATGCTCCTTGTTTCTGTCACAACTTTGATTTGATCACAAGAGGAATGAATGGAGTCTTTATCATCTATACCATTTTTCCCCCTCTAATCTTCTTTAAATGTTTGGTGAAAGTCACCAACAAAACCATGTAGTCTTGGACGTTTCTTTTTTGGGAGGGTTTTGATTATTGATTCAATCTCCTTACTTATTATGCATGTCTTTTAAGTTTTCTATTTCTTCCTGATTCACCCTTGATGGGTTTTATGTTTCTAGAAATTTATCCACTTCATCTAAATTTTTGGCATATAGTTGTTCATAGTAATCTCATATGATACTTTGTATTTCTGTGGTATCAGTTTAATGTCTTCTCTTTTACTTATAATTTGATTGATTTGGGTCTTCTGTTTTTTCCCTTTGTTAGTCTGGGTTTTCAATTTTTTAAAAAATTTATCATCAGTATTTATTGGGCTCCTATTACATGTGCAAGTCAATATGCTAGGTGGGGGAAAATTACAAAGATAATTCTGACAAAACTGCCCTCAAAGAGCTTACAGTCTCATATAGTGGCATACAGCCTCTGAAGTGATATTTTAAATATAATTAATCTCCCCAACATGTTTATCTTTCCAAAGAAACAATTCTTAGTTTTGTTAACCTTTTCAATTGCTTTCCTCTTCTTTATTTTATTTATTTCTTCTCCAATCTTTATTAGTTTTTTCTTCTCCTAACTTTGGACTTAGTTTGTTCATTTTTTTCCTAGTTCCTTGAGGTGTAAATTTAGGTTGTTTATTTGAGATCTTTCTTTTTTCTTGATGTGTGTGTTTATTGCTATAAACTTAATTCTTAGAACTGCTTTTGCTCCAGCCCATAGGTTTTGGTATATTGTATTTTTAATCTCAATTTGTCTCAAGATACTATTTTTCCCAGTTTAATTTTTTTTTTTTTTTGAGCAATTGGCTCTCCAGGAGTATGTTGTTAACTTCCATGTATTTGTGAATTTTTTCACTTTTCCTCCTGGTATTAATTACTAGTTTCATACCATTGTGTTCAGAAAAGGTCCTTGGTATGATTTCAATGTTCATATATTTCTTGAGACTTGTTTTGTTTCCTAACATATGATCAATCTTAGAAAACGTTCTATGTGCACTTGAGTGGAATGTGTATTTTGCTGCTGTTGTGTGGAATGTCTGTACGTGTCTATTATGGCCTTTAGAACTATATAGTGTTATTTAAATCCACTGTTTTCTATTGATTGTTATCCATTGTTGAGTGTGGGGTATTAAAGACACCAGCAATTATTTATTGCCATTTATGTTTTCTTTATTTCTGTTAGTATTTGCTTTACTAGATGATCTAATGTTGGGGGCATAATATATACAATTGTTATATCTTCTTGTGGATTGACCCTTATCATTATATAATGATCTTTTGACCATTTAATTATATAATTGACTCTTTTGACCATTTTTGCTTACAGTCTATTTCTTCATGTAAATACAGCTACTGCTTCTTTCTTTTGGTTACCATTTGCATTAAATATATTTCATCCCTTCACTCTATGCATTTTTATAATCCATTCAGCCATTCTTTGTCTTTTGATTAGATAACTTAATTAATTTATATTTAAGGTAATTATTGATATGTAAGACTCACTATTGTCACTTTGTTGATTTTTTTTCTGTTTCATGGATTCATTGTTCCTTGCTTCTTATGCTCTTGTCTTCTGTTATAATTTGATGACATTTTGTAGTGTTATGCTTTGACTCTTTTATCATAATTTTTTGTGTAACTACTCATAAGTTTTTTTTATAAGTTTAAAATGATGTTTACATGAGGAGGGGGGTTGGGAGACTGGAAGAAAGGGGTGAAGGGTTAAAGAAGTACAAATTAGTAGTTGATATATGGTCATGGGCATGAGGAGTATGTCATAGGGAATGAAGTTAGCATTAATGTAATGACTAGATGGAGAGCCAGAGGAGAGAAAGAGCAATTAGGGAGATTGTTTTATTGACTATATAAATGTCTAACCAATCTACTATATACTTGAAACTAATAATAAAATAAAACTTTAAAAAATTAGGTTTACATAAAATACCTTACACGTGTAGCATTATTTTAAGCTGATAACCTAACTTTGATACCATTTCTAAACTTTACTTTTTACTTTACCCCCCTCACATTTTAGGTGATTGAGATTACAGCATATATATATATATATTAATATTGTGTATCCAATAACAAATATGTTGTGATTAAAAAAATGTTAAAAGTGTTTTTTTAACTTTTAAACTAGACGTGTAAGTGAATCACACTCCACCATTAAAACATTAAAGAATCTGTCTTTGACAATATATTTACCATTACCTGTGGGTTTTACACCTGTATTTGTTATATTTTTACAATATTAATTAGCATCCTTTTATTTCTGCTTCAAGAACTCCCTATAGTATTTCTTACATGGCAAATCTAACAAATATGAATTTCCTGACTTTTTGTTTGTTCTTGAAAGCTTTTACCTCTATTTCATTTATGAAGGATGTTATTGTTTGGAATGGTATTCTGGTTGACAGCTTTTCTTTTAGTGTTTTGAATATATCATGCCATTCTCTCCTGATCTAAGAAAATTCTATTGAGTTATCTTCTGACAATCTTATGGTAGGTTTCCTTGTCTATGACTTTTTTTTTTCTCATGCTCCCCAAATTCTTCGTCTTTGACTTTTTGAAATTAAATATAATGTATCTTAATGTAGCCCTATTTGGGTTCCATTGGGCCTCATGAGTATGGATGTGCATTTTTCCCCAATGTTTGGGAAGTTATAAGGCATTATTGCTTTAAATATACTTTCTACTCTTTTTTCTTTCTCTTCTAAGATTTCCATAATGCTTATATTGTTTCCTTTGCTGATTTGTCATAGTCCTGAAGGCTTTCTACTTTTGCGTTTTTTTTTCTTTTTCTTCTCTGACCGAATAATTTAAAATTCCATATCTTATAGTTCACTAATAATTTTTTCTGCTTGGTCAGATCTGTTATTAATAATCTTATTGAACACCCCAGTGCAGTTATTGTATTATTCAGCTTGAAGATTTTCATGCAGTTTATTGTAATGGTTTCTATTTTTGTGTTGGATGATTTATATTGTTGACTTGTATTGTAGCCTAACATGTAATCTGGGAGAATATTTCATGTGCACTTGAGGCGAATGTGCATTTTGATGTCACATAATATTCTATACTTATCTGTTAGGTACAATTAGTTTATAGCATTATTCACATCCACTATTCCCTTATTTTTCTATTTCCTTATATTTTGTCTAGTCGACCTACCCATTATTGAATGTAGAATGTTGAAGTCTGCAAACTTTATTGTAGAACTTTCTATTTCCCTGTTAAATTCTGTTGATGTTACCCTCATAAATTTTAGAACTCTGTTGTTTGGTTCATATGTGTTTTATTTATAACTTTATGACTATTTTATTTTCTTAATGAATTGACCTATTTATGAATATATAATGTCATTCTTTGCCTTCTATACAGTTTTTACTTAAAGTCTATTTCATCTAATATAGTCATTCTAGCTCTTTTTGGGTTTCTATTTGCATTGAGTATCTTTCCATGATTTCACTTATATTTGTGTCCTTACATCTGAAGTGAGTCTCTTGTAGACAGCATATACTTAGATTTTTTATCTTTTATTTATTCTGAAAATCCATGTAATTTGTGTGGAGAGTGAAATTCATTTGCATTTAAAGCAATTATTATACTAAAGGACTTTTACCATTTTGGTATTTGTTGTCCGTATGTCTTCTAGGTTTTTTGTTCCTTAATTTTTCCATGTCTGCCTACATGTGTTTACTTGATTATGTTGTCATGGCAGGTTTTAATTTCCTCCTCATTTTCTTACATATACTCTACTATAATTTTTTTCTTTATGACTACATGGGCATTAACTATAACATATTAAAGTTATAACAATGTGTTTAGAATTGATAGTATCTTAACTTCAATCATATATAAAAACTCTACTTTTATACTGCTGCAACCTTCCTTTATGATGTCAATGTCACAAATTATTTCTTTACATAGTGTGCCCAGTAACTTTAATAGTGACTTTAATGCATATTTTTTAAATTCTGTAGAGAATAAAATGTGCAGTTACAAACCAAAGCAACAATAATACTACTTTTTATACTTGTTCTTGTATTTATCTTTATGAGAAATATTTTTATGTTCATATGGCTTCAAGTTATTGGTGTCCTTTTATTTTAACCTGAAAAACATCCTTTCTAATTTCTCATAGGACAGATCCATTGAAAATAAACTCTCTCAGCTTTTGTTTATCTGTGAATATTCTGATTTATCCTTCACATAGGAAGGACTGTTTGGAAGAATTTAGCATTCTCACTGACTGTTTTTTTTTTAAATTATTTTAGCACTTTAAATATGTTCCCTACTACTTTTTGGCTTCTAAGAATTTTGATGAGATACAATCTTATTGAGGATTACTTGTATGTGTCAAGTCTTCTCTTTCATGGTTCAAATTTCTCTCATTGTCTTCATCTTTCAACAGTTTGATTATAATGTGTTTTGGTGTGATTTCTTTATTGTGGTTTGAGTTAGTTGTGGTTCTTGGATTTGCTGATGCATTTATTTCATCCAATTTTGGATATTCTTTGGCTATTTCTTCAAATATTATTTCTACTATTCCTTTATTGCACATATACTTTATTTATGTAAATCTTCCTATCTCTTATCTCCTAGTAGGAGTCCCAAAATGTATATGTTGCCCTACCTGATGGTGTCCCACTGGCCCCTATACTCTGATCACTTTTCTTCATTTAAAAACAAAACAAAACAAAAAAAAACTTCTACCCCAAAGATTTGAAAACCCATATCCAAAAACATATTTGTACACTGATGTTCATAGCAGCATTATTCACAGTAGCCAGGACATGGCAGCAACCAAAGTGTCCTACGATAATTGATTGGATAAAGAAACTGTGGTACATATATACAATGGAATATTATTCAGCCAAAAGAAGAGATGAAATACTACCATTTGTGACATGGATGGACCTCAAGATAATCATACTAAGCAAAATAAGAGAGACAGAAAAAGTTGAAAATCACATGATATCACTTATATGTGGGATACAAACCTAAAAGTAACAAATGAACAGGACAAACAAAAAGAGACTCGTGGACATGGACCATAAACTAATGCTTACCAGAGGGTAGGGATTGGATGGGGAGGTAGATGGGTTAAAGGGGGTCAAATATGTGGTGACGAAAAGAAATCTAACTATGAAAGATGAATGCACAGTGTAAATGCATATATATATATATATATATATATATATATATATATATATATATTTACACCTTACTGTTAAAGTGTACAGCTGAAACTTATTAAATTTTCTTAATCAATGTCATCATAAAAATATATATTTTCTAAGAAATAAAGAAATAAAGAAAAGAAAGAAAGAAAGAAAGAAAGAAAGAAAGAAAGAAAGAAAAACTTCTCTTTCTGATACTTGATAATGGCATTTGTCCTATTTTTAACTTTGCCAATTTTTTTGTAGTGCCCACTCAAATCTGCTATTAAACCACTCTAATACATTTTTCAATTCAATTATTGCACTTTTAAGCTCCAGAAATAGTGTTTTTAAAATAATTTATGTCTCTTTGCCAATCTTCTCATTTTGTTCATATATCTATTTTTCTCATTTTTGTTATTTTTTTGTCCTTATTTTTCCTTACCTCTGCACATATTTAAGACAGTTGCTTTAAGTCTTTGTTTACTAAATATCATGCTTTGGCTTTCTCAGGTGTGGTTTCTGTATATTTATTTATTTCCTTTGAATAACCCATGTCCTTTTATCTCTTTGTATGTTCTATGATTTATTTTTGTTGAAAATTAGGTGTTTGATTATTATAATGTGGTACTTTAGAAATAAGAATTGCCCGTGGGTATTGGTGTAATTTTGCTTTTGTTTTTTATTGTAGAATTGTGTAGGCTTCTATTTTTTTTTTTGAGACTTTTCCAAATTATTTTTGCAAAGAATATTTCTGTGTAATCACTGAAATTTCTGTTTCTGTAGCTCTTATTCAGATAAGGTTTTGACAAAAATCTTCTTGAATACCAAGAGCTAAAATAAATATAACATACCATAAAACTTAAAATATTACAAAACAAAATGTGGAGAACAGAGAGCTCTCCCTGTCTTTGTAGAATGGATCTTTGCTGGGGAATTTCTTTATTACTTATCTAGGCTAATTCTGAGCTTAGGGATGAGCCCAAAATAAAATCTTAAGGTCTTCTGCGGAGTTTTCTGAGTATACTTCTGGATGGGCACATGTGGCACTTTCTAAAATCATCTGTGACCACAGTTGCTCTTGAACATCCTAATTGACCCTGGACAAGTTAGAACAGATGTACACAATAATTTGTAAGTAATGTCAACATTGTATATGTTCAAGCAGAACTTGGAACTAGGCTATGGATTAGGACCAAACTGCAAAGATGCCAGAAAGAGAAGAGTAGAGGAAAGGAGACAAAAAAATGCCACAACACTTTCCTACCATTTGGGATATGGCTATTTCTTGATGTTTCCACAGGGGAACTAGGACTTGGAGTTTCAGAATCTGTTCATTTTATTACATCCTTTATGCTACTAGTTTTTATTTTTAATTTCATTTTTACATTTATAAAATAAATACTTAAATATAAATTTAAAATTAAACCTATTACAAGATTCATAACAACAACAACAACAACAACAACAACAAACTCAAGGCTCCTGATCCATTTCTTCCAAATTCTGATCCCACTTATCAGAGGCAGCCACTTGCAAATCTTCCAAATTTTTCTTCTGGAGTATGACATTTTTTATAACAACATTCTTGTATTGATTGCTGTTTCATGCTGTTTTAGGTTTATTCATTCTTTAGTGATATCTTACTATACAGCAAAAGAATTTACATTTCTTATAGCTCACCTCCCCTACATATTCTGCCCCAGTCATTTTTATTCTCCTAGCATAATTATATCACTAGAATGTTTTTGCCTTAATTTTTAAATAGCAGATATGTCCTAAAATGTCTGCTGATCCTCATTTCTCTATTCTCATTTAAGAGTGGGTACTAAAACATGATTGGAGCTCAGTGTGCCAGAAGCCCACGAGGTTCCTCTTTTTCACACTGCCTTCTTCCTAGGAACTTTAGATTTATGCTGTATTTTCCACTGTCCATGGACACTCATGTTCTTCTGTGTTCTAGAAAATAGACCTTTTTTCAAGATTATCAAAAACTATAAAGTTTCCCACAGTCAGTAGGTGGGTTGAAGATTCTTGCTTCCTGTAAATATTCTGTGGAAAATCTTCATTATTCGGGGGGTAAAAAGAGGGGAGTAATGAGGAGAATGTAAAGTGTTACCAATAGTTAAGAAAGGAGTTGCATTGCACTTGTCAACTGATGGTCATTGGCACCAATTCAATGCCACTGGAAATCCTCAATTTGGGGTGCAGCAAAGAAGGAAATCCTTATTCGGTGGAAGCAGCTCAATTGTGATACAACACAACTGTGATGACAGCACAGCTGTGAAACAGCTCAATTATGAAGCAGCACTACTGTGAAACAGCATGGGTATGGCAAGGCAGTCCTGAGGTGAGGCCTCTCTCTGGATAGACAGCTCTGCTATGCTCTGGTCCTCTCCACTCTCCATTGTGCTGGTTTGTTCCACTCTGCTCCTGTGAGATAGCTTTGCTGTTTCAGCTCTAGCTGGGGAAACAGTCTTCAGTGGAAAGGGGAATAGGCTTCCTAAGGCAAAGAGGAGCTGACTTATGTAGAAAGAAGTTCCTGCCCCTTGTCCCTTTTTGGTCCTCATGAAAATTAGGGCTACAGATCCTGGCAGTATGATTTGTCCCAAAAGCACTGTCCTGATTGATCAAAATGGAGCCATTCTGATTGGTCAGTGAAGATGCCGATCCAAACCAGCTTCAATTGAATGCAGAAAACTTCAGTCCCCTTTGTTGAAATACAATTCCAGGGACTCCTTTTCAATGGCTAGCTTGGATGACAGGAACGCAATGCAGGCAGGCAGTTCAGTGAAGGAGGCAGGCAGTTCAATGCAGGCTTCTGCCTGAAGGGCTGTTTGTGTAAAAGAGCTATTTGTGTAGAAACAGCTGCTAGGGCATCTGTTCATAATGGCAGAGTAGGTAAATGCTGTGCTTGCCTCTTCTCACAATCAAATGAAAATTACAACTAAACTATAGAACAGCCATCATTGAGAATATCTGAAGTCCAGCTGAACAGAGGTCCTACAACTGGGGACATACATAAGAGGACACCTCAAAACTGATAGGAGAGACAGAAATGTGGAATGGGTTGGTCCCACATCTGTGTGTAGTGGTAGAGAATTGAGAGGGATATCTTTGCTGCAGAGCCCCACCCCTGCCCCCTCCCAGAGGAGTAAGGAGTCCCAGCTCCACACTTGGCTCCCCAGCCCAAGTTCTCAGTACCAGGAAGAGAAGTCCCCACAACTTCTGGCTGTGAAAACTAGTGGGTAGTGGCTAAATGAGACAAAGGGTAGCTAGAGTTGCAAACATTTCTCTTAAAGGGCTTGCACATGGACTTACTAGCTGATGGATTCACTCTCTCTGAGCTTCAGCACTGGGGAAGCAGCCTGAAAGGCACCAGCAATGTATGAGGAGGAATAGGATTGTGTGGCTTCAGGGCAAGAGCCGGAGGGGCAGCTTTCTCTCAGAGAGAGGTGCTGACAGAATCCATTGCTTCTTGTTGAACCCTCCCTGCTCTCAGTGTGTACACACAGACTGCTTTCATTTCTGAGTTTTCATCAACCTGGCTAACACTGGTTGCCTTGTCCTGGTGATTTCTGGAGACCCCGCTCCACCCAACTGGAAGACCCACCCAAGCCACTTTCAGTGGCTTTTCTATACACACAGCCCATCGTGACTCATGCTGAAGACTTTCCTAAAACCTCTCAAAGGTTTGTAAAACCCAAACAAGCAGCATCTGCCATAGGTGCACCTTGTATCTCTCGCTGTGTAGCCTCAAGCCCAGAAACTAGCAACAGCCAGCCTTGATTTGCAGCTTGGCCTCTTGAGGCACCTCCAAGGCCAGCACAGATGGTGGCCATCTGTATATTGCTTGATGACTTGTGCCATGTGGCCCCAGGCAGGGCGCAAGTTGCAACTGAACTTGGCCTCCAGTGAGAACCCTCCCAGGAGGCCACAGGGCTGGCATGTCCAGTGGCTAGCTTCAGACATACCCAGCCAGAGCACTGCCCAGGGCTGTATCTTAGAACAACACACCCAAAGGTAAGACTGGGCAGAGACCAAAGCCTTTCTAAAGCAAATTTTTCTCTGTAGGGTCATCCTCTCAACAGTCAGTCCTCACAACCAATCAGCCCAAAGGTCAGTTCCTCCCACTGATATGCAAAGAGCAGCCAAGGCTCAACTATAACAGGAGGGCATATACAACCCATAAAAGGGACACACCTGAAGCATTTGGCTCAGGTGACCAGGGAAGACTGAGCCACTGGATCCCACAGGACACCTAGTACATAAGGCCACTCTACTAACAGCAAGAGACTTAGGAGCCCTACCTAATACATAGAAATAAACACAAGAAGACAGCCAAAATGAGGAGACAATGAAACAAGTTCCAAATGAAAACAAAGCAAAACAAAACAAAACAAAACAAAACTCCAGAAAAAGAACTAAACAAAATAAAGACGAGCAATCTACAGATGCAGAGTTCAAAATATAGGTTATAAGGATGCTCAATGAACTTAGGGGAAGAGTAGAAAAACCCAGTGAGAACTTTAACAAAGAGAAAGAAAATATAAAAATGGAGATAGCAAATGTAAAAAAGAACCAGTCAGAAATTAAGAATACAATAACTGAAATGAAGAATTTACTAGAAGGAATCAACAGCAGATTAGATAAAGCAGAGGATTAAACCAGCAATTTGGAAGATAAGGTAGCAGAAAATACCTAATCAGAACAGAAAGAGAGAGAGAATCCAAAAAAAAAAATGAGGATAGTTAAAGGGCCTCTGGGACAACATCAAGCATATCAATATTCACATGCATAGGGATAAGGAGAAGAGAGAGAGAGCACAGAATTTAAAACTTATTTGAAGAAATAATAATGAAAAACTTCCCTAACCTGGAAAACAAAATAGACATACAAACCCAGGAATATCAGAGAGTCCTATACAAGATGAACCCAAAGAGGATCACACCAAGACCTATCATAATTACAATGCTAAAGGTTAAATACAAAAAGAGAATCTTAAAAGCAATGAGAGAAAAGCAGATAGTTACTTACAAGGAAGCTCTCATAAGACTGTCAGCTGATTTCTCAACAGAAACTTTGCAAGCCCAGAAGGGATTGGCACAAAATATTCAAAGTGATAAAACGTAAGGACCTACAATTAAGATGACTCTACCCAGCAAAGCTATCATTTAGAATTGAGTGACATATAAAGAACTTCCCAGACAACAGAAAGATAATGGAGTTCGTCAACACCAAGTCAGTATTACAAGAAATTTTAGAGAGATGACTTTAAGAGGAAGAAAAAGAGATTAAAAATATGAATAATAAAATGGAATAACTATATATCTATCAATACTTACTTTAAATGTAAATGGTTTAAATTCCTCAAAAGATAAGGTTGCTGAATGAATAAGAAAACTAGACCTTTGTATATGCTGTCTACAAGAGTCTCACTTCACACTCAAAGACACACAGAGACCAAAAGTAAAAGGATGAAAATAGATGTTTCATGAAAATAGAAACAGACAAAAAGCTAGTGTAGCAATACTTATACCAAACAAAATAGATTTTAAAACAAAAACTATAATAAGGGACAAAGAAGGACCCAGTAATGCTACTTCTGGGTATTTCTCTGATGAAAGCCAAAACACTACTTTAAAGGGACATGTGAATCCATATGTTCATTACAGCATTATTTATAGTGGTCAAGATATGGAGGTTACATGGCTGTCCAATGATGGATGAATAGATAAAGAGGTGGTACATATATACAGAGGAATATCACTCCACCATAAAAAAAAAATGAAATCTTTCCATCTGCAACTACGTGGATGGACCTAGAGGGTATTGGGCTGAGAGGAATGTCAGACAGAGAAAGACAAATGCCACATGATTTCCCTTACATGTGAAATCTAACAGAAACAAAACAAACAAACTTATAGATACAGAGAACATTTTGACGGTTGTCAGATAGAGGGAACATTGGGGGTTAGGGATAAAAGAGGAAGGGATTAAGAAGTTTAAATTGGTGGTTACAAAATAGTCATGAAAATATAAAGTATAGCATAAAGAATATAGTCAGTAATATTGTAATAATTATGTATGATCAGATGGATATTAAATTTATTGGGGTGATTACTTCGTAAGTTATATAAATGTCTAGTCACCATGTTGTACACCTGAAACTAATATATACAATAATATAATGTTGCATGTCAACTGTAATGGAAAAATAAAATCATTATTTAAAAAAAGAAATGACTTCTAGGCTCTGTTTTAATAATTTTTAATTTTTAGTATAATTTGCCACCAGAAGCCCTTCTTAGTAGGTATCCTCTTTCTCAGGATCCACACACTTTATCATGAAAGCTTCCAAGAGAAAAACTGTATTGTGGGTGGGTTGACAGAGTCTAATGCATTGCAGCCCAACAATTATACACAGCAGTGCCACCCAGATCTGTCAAATGTAATGGGTAGAGCTTGGGTTTTGTAGTTAGATCAGGGTTCATATCTATTCTAGCTAAAAAAAATTTAGTCAAATTCCTTGAACTTTGAAGGCCTCAGTTTTTTTATTCTGTAACTGGGAATTATGCTGATATCATAGGGTTGTTTTGAAATTGTAAATCATGTATATAAATTGTCTTATACATATTTGCTGCATGAATGATAACTTGACATCATTAGAATCATCTGTCTTTAGGTTTCTCACCATCTGTGATAGTTTTACATGCAGCCTGGAGGAGGCAGAAGAAATACTATACATGAGAAGGATGCTCTAGGGAATGTGAGAATCACACATATAAACATGACATCCAGTATATTAAAGGGCATGGTGATCACTGGAGGTGAGAGAGGACTCCATATGGATTCCTCTGACTCATGGGACATATGAAATACATGAACCAACACAGATACAGTGAAAGAGGCCAAGTCTGGTCACAAGTCCTTTACCATCTATAGAACCTTCTACAAAATACGAAGTCAGCAAGCCTAACAATTACCCTGCATAATGTAGAATAATGCCAACCTAAAGAGATGTGAGATGGTGAAGACCTTTGAACCCTGGGAAGGTAGAACACGTATATGTGCTTCCCAGAGGGGATCATGACCTCAATACTCTTCATCCTCCTCACTCTCCATTCCAGGACTAAAGTGGAGCTTATGGGTATAAGAAACAAAGTGGGGAAAGAAATGACCTGTAGCTTTCCCTGCTGGTTTGGATATGATGAGGCCAGACAGCAGTGCCCCAGGCCTATTCCTCACTTTCCTCTTGCAGTAGTGCTGGAAAAGACTTTTTGTGTCCAGAGTGACTCAGTTTTGCCAGCTGATAGAAACAAATAGAAATAAAATAGTCCGAGAAGCACATCCTATCTGTCCTGAGTTGGAAATGTTTCTTCCTGCCCTTGTGGTTGCTGGAAAATGTGAGGGAGTGCTCAAAATTTGGGGGTGTCATTAAAAAGGGTTGGCAAGTCAGATACAGACTTCCAAATGAACACCCAACCTAAGGGAACATATTAATATACTCTGATGTCCACGAATTCAGAAGTCCAGTAGAAGCTTACAGGACCGGCCTGGTCACCCTGTGAGCCTGGAGCTGTTGTTTTCAAGAAGCTTATGATGAGATGTTGTGTCAAAAAGCCCTGTCCTCCCTCCAACCACACATAAAGTGCAAGAGAGGAGCAGACTGCTGGGAACAGTCATTCCCAGGGGAAGTAGGGGATCAGGAGATGCAATATATAAAAATCAGGGTGTTTCCAAACCAACACATCCTCCCTCATTTCTAACAGCCTCACCTAATATGACCAACCATCCTGTCATGCCACCAAAAGTCCCTCATCCCCAAACACATGGGTCTGATTGTTCACCATCACCACCATTCACACTGATGGAAGTATGATCTAACATGATCACACAGAGTGACCTAGTGAGATTGCTGAGTGGCCAACCAGCCTCAGTTATGTAGGGTGTAGAGGAGCATGCTAAAGGGCCTGCTGGAAGGTGGAGAGGAAGAAATCTGCCCATCTGATGATGTGCTTCTGCCTACTGATACAGGTGTCCTTTATTTTCAGGTAATACAGCATGAATGAAAACTGGAAGGACATTTAAAAATTTATGGATGAACTGATAAAGCACACAAAGTACAGCTGGTGTTTTCCTCTCCCAGGCAGAGCACAGAGCAAGTTAGACTCAGTGGACATGGGAATTTCTCAAGTCAAAAGCACAGAGCCCAGGGTGGTGTTTTGAAGAAGAAAGACAGACAGGTCACACTGGTCCTATCGGGTCTTGGAAGTTTTGGTTGGCTCCTGCTTGAGAGTCAGTCCATAGTCCATTGGACACAGTCTCCCCTTTAGGACCTCACAGATTACAAAGCAGGAAAACCAGTAATACAGTAACTAAACACCTGGTTAAACAGTGCTGAGGGCCAAAAGAAAAGGGCAAAAGACTTACATGGCAATGTAAAGGAAAAAACAAGAATTCTTACAAAAACGTCAAGGATGCCTTCACAGAGGATGTGGAATTTGAAGCAGGTCCTAAAGAGTAGGGAAAGACAGGGTAACAGCTGTCCATCTAGACAGTTGTCCATCTAGACAGTGTTTTTGGCACTAGAGACCGGTGCTCCTCTGAGAATCTAATACCTGATAATGTGAGGTTGGAGCTGAGGAAGCGATGCTAGTGCTGGGAAATGGCTGCAAATACAGATGAAGTTTCATTTGCTCTTCTGCCTCTCACCTCCTGCAGTGTGGCTTGAGGTTTGGGGACTCCTGATCTAGGAGACTTCTTGTGGAATGAGTGGTCTATTTGGCAGGAATGTAGGATTAACTCAGGGAAGGGCTGGGAGACAGGTCAAATTGGAGCCAAAATCATTGGGGTACATAATGCCAGGCCAAGAGGCTTGGGTTTCCTACTGCGAAACACAGGAAGGTATAGATGATGCTTGAGCAGTGGTCTGATATTATCAGGTTTTTCTTCAGGAAGAGAAGTTTGATAATTGTGGGTAAAATGAGTTGGAACAAGAGCCAGAAGGAGCAGGGAGCTCGGCTAAAAGTTATTAAGGGTCAATGAGCTAGAAGAAAGTGACCAAGGAGAGAAAAGAGAGGAATGTATATGAATGGCTTCAAAAGAAGAGAATTTCTTTGATATGAGAGGAAAGGGGAAAGGAGGTAGTGAAAGGCAAGTAAGTGACTAAAGGTCCAAAAACTTTTACAGTAGAAGAGACCACTTAGGAGATTTGAATGCCACCTATTTCCTTGTGTGTGCATCATACACATGCCGTGTGTGTGTGTGTGTGTGTGTGTGCGCGCGCGCGCACGCATGCACGCGCACGTGGGCATGCATGTGCGTGCACGCCCCTATGTGAGTATGAGAGACATTGGAGTTTGGGGAGTATAGGAATGGAGCCGGATGCCTTCCTGATACTCTCTTCCAGGAAGGACCAATGTCTCCACAGCCCTCAGAAATCTTTCACTAAAATTATGGGAATTTTCGGGGTTTTAGAAATGAGTCCCAAAGTGGAAGAGTCGAGATGGGACGCAAAGCAGTTGTCAGGCACTCCCTCTGAGACTGCTCATTGGTATTATTTTGAGCCTATGTTTATGGTATCTCATGAGGAGTGCTTTCTACCCAACCCCAAACTGTGGATGTTTTCCATCACCTATTCCACACAGACAAACCCTCATGAAGCTCACCGGTAAATGATGCTTTGATCCCCTGAGTCGGGCCCAGTGGACAGGCCGCAGAGAGAGCTGGGGAGTGAGGGGTTCCCTGAGATCTCAGTGGGAGCCCACTGACATGCAGGCTGGGCTGGCCTATGCTTCCCCCACTTTCCAGTGACTGCACTCACTTCCAGCCCTGGCTCTCCAGCCCCATCTCACCCCTGACAGCACTGGCACTGGCTGACCCCTATGCTACTAGATCATCCCTGCCCCCTCTAAGCCCTGCCCTCGACCTGTCCTGAATCCTTTCTTCAGTGCTCTTCCCTTTTCTTAGAACAGGCTGGCTGTGAGGACTCTGGATCTGGTAAGGTAGATGTGTGAGGCTTTTATTAATAGTGGTCTGTTTGGGGCACCAGCTGTGGCATATCACTCTCTTCCCTGGGCCAATGATGGTTGTAGGAGACAGAGTCAGAACCAGATCAGAAGGGGTAGGTAGCGTTGAAGAGACAGGCTTCAGTGGAGGAGGAGAGCTAGGTCCTGTGGTGGGTCTGAGACAGGAGCCTTTGAGAGAGGTGTGCCAAAAACCAGGCTTGGCTGGGAACTTGAAGAAATCATGATATACCCTAGTGGGCCATAGCTAGGCCCATCAGTTTGCCAAGGGCCTAGTGGTGAGAAGTTATGGAACTTCTAAATGGCTGGGAGGTTAAGATTCTATGGATGCAGAACCCAAAACAGAGTGAGTGAGGACTCATAGGACAGGATATGTCCCAGGATTTGTGGCATAAAGTTGATGTTCAGGAATTTGTAGAAAATCAGGAGCAAGAGAATAAAGAAAGAATGGCCAGGCTTCAGGAAAGGGGGTGTGGTAATGCCAGTGTATGAAGAAAGTATCCCTCTATCTGGCTCTGAGGAGAAGCAGAGAGGAAATTGACTGCTCTCTTGACAAGGGGAAGACATATTTTTGTGCCTGTGGTTTGTGTTTATGAGTGAGAGAGACCTGAGTGAGTTTGAGGTAGATGAAACAAGTCCATGGGGAGGAACTCTGGCAGGTGGCAGAGACCGGGTGTGGGCCTCTGGTGGAAGAGGGATCCCTTGGGGAGAGGAAGACCACTGCTTCCTCTGAGGTAGGGGGCTCAGGTACCAACCATGAGAAGCTGTGGGGGGGCTCTTGAAGGACATCCTGAGTCCTCTCTGGAAAGCGAGATGGGGCCATCTTCCATGCAGAGAGTATCAGGAGTGAATGGATGTAGAAACTTAGGAGAGTGGATAAAATGTGAAATCATGTGTGTGAGAGAGTGATATTTTAAGAGGAGATCTTGTAGAGGGTGCCTGGAGGGGGAGCACCAGGGAGAACCACTCAGATTAGTAAAGCCTTGTGAGCCAGGTCCTGGTTTGGAGGCTTCGCAGAGCTCAGAATTTCAAAATTTTTGGGGTGTTGTTGACAAAACGGAAATCTTCCAAAGTGTGGTGAGAGGAGGGGAAGATGTTTTGCTGGGTTGGGCAGGGCCTGGTCTGGCCTCCACTGGCCATGGGTCCCAGTCCTATTCACCTCCTTGGCTGGTGTGGACAGGGCTGGACCTGGAACTATTAGATCTTACCCCAGGGAAGCATCTCTTCTGCCTAGGTAAAAAGCCAGGCTTCAGGGTCCAGTCTTAGCTTCACCTTGCTGTGCCAGCTCAGCCTGTCACATTGGATTAGCATGAATCTAAACCCCCACCCGTCGTGTGTCCCAGCCTCAGCCAGTGCTTTCTGCTTTAACAGCAGCTGACAGGCCACATACTCAAGACTGCCTGGGGATGACTAATCTTCCGCCTGCATGGACAGCCCTCAAGGCCACTTTCCCAGCTTTTGGACTTGTTCTTTAGGAGTATGTGACAGCCAGGAGAACTTGCACTCTAACTAAGCAGCTTGGCTACTTCTTGTAGCACTGATCCAAAAGGGGAAGAGGCTTAGGGGGACTGAGTCAACCCTCAAGGTCTATGACAGGGGAGGAGGGGCAGAGCAGAAGATTAGCAAGATGACCTTTCCCAAACTCAGCCTTATCTCTTGAAGGAGTGTGTGCCCACACAAGGGACTCCTTGGGGGCTCCACATATAGTAGTCATATTGTGAGTGCTAGATTCACACTGTTCATCCATGGATGCTCCCCATTCTGACCATGAACAATCAAGGCAGGGATCTTGGTGAGATCCCCTGATATCTATGTGCCTGAGATAGAAATGAGGAGACAGAAAGCCAGGTTGTACCCCTGGAACCAGCAGAGTATCATCCCCCAGCCCCACTGAATGCTCGCCAAATGGGAGACAGAGGAGACCTGGACAATGCCTGTCAACATCAAAGACACAGGACAGAAGAACAATGCCAAGACTACTTGACTGTGTTCTTTCTCATCCAGGCAGGTCTGCACAGTACAGAATGGTAGAATGGTGCCAGGATAGCTCGGGGCTTTTTTTAAAAGGCAACCCTGTCAACAAAAGTTTGCTGCCACCAATCATCAATGCAAACTGAAGTCCCTAGCGCTGGATGAGGTGAAGTGAGAAAATTTGTTCAAGTGAAATAGCTTGAGTGGAACAGCTCAAGTGAAGCAGTTCTGGTGTTATAGCTCAAGTGTTACAGTTCGCAAGCCTGAGAAACAGTCTTCAGTAGTGCAATTCCCAGTGAAAGAGGGGAGGCTGGCTTATGTACAAAGGAGTTTCCACCCTAGTTCCCTGAATCCATTTTCATGCAGATGACAATTCCAAATAAGCATTGTTCAATTGGTCTAAATAACACTGTCCTGATTGGCTAGCTCCACATGTTCTGATTGATTGTTGTGAATCCACACTGATTGGTCAGTAAAGATGCAAAATGAGAAATAGCTGCACAGCTCCAATTGGACAGAGAAGTTCTCAGTCCCATTAGTCACAATACAATTCCAGAAGTTTCTTTATAATAATCTGCTCAGAGGGCAGAAGCACAGTTCACAGGCCAACAGCTCAACCTGCAGCTTTGTTTTAATAGGCAGTGTGTATGAAAAACAGCTGCTAGACTATTTATGAATTTGGGCCCAAAAACCACAGTTATTATTTTGGGGGGCAGGTATTTTCTTTCTCAGAGTCCACAACTCTCATTCTACTACAATTCTCTTTTTAAAGAAAAGAAATATGGGAAGGTCTTACCAACTTCAAAATATAGTGTCTACAGGAGTCTGAAACATACAGGAGGAATTAAAAAGATACAGACTACTAGAGCTCTGAGTATTTGCTTTGTCAAGTTCTTAGAGTATTACTGTGTCATCTCACAACTCTCACTCCACATTCCTTCATTTCACTTCAGGCAAATGAGCAGATTCAAAAAGTTCATTTTCCAGGTAAGCTGCCTGCTGACTCCATTATGGTCAAGTCCAGAACAGAGCCAGGCAGGGCCTCAGTGAGGTCTGGGTGCAGACCCACCATGGGCACTTCCTAGTGCTGACACTGGAGCAAGATGCTTGCCTTCTGTGTGCTAAAGGGTCCTCCTCTGTGTAGTAAGGATAAAAAGCACCACATTGACGTTCTCATAACTACATGGGATCATATTGATATATTCTTGGTTCTTATTGAATACGAGGTGTTTGACCTACTGTTGGGTTGCATGAAAAAGAAAAAGAAAAAGTCAGGGGACCTAGAGAAGACAGGATTGAGTTTATAAAAAAAGAGTTGGATTTCTCCTTGCTGACCACACTTTTTCTCCTGCACAGTCTGGCTCTGACTCCTATTCCTTTCAGCCTCTTTATTTTGATTAACCTCATCCTGTGACAGTGTCTCCAAGAGTGGGAAAGGCTGTGCTTAATCGAGAACCATCTTCATCTATACTGTATGGTCACAGCTCTGGTCAGGAAAGATGTGTGGGACTGGTGGGGAACAGTGATGAGCTGGGCATTCAATTTGCTGCCCAGTGTCTCTGACCTTGAGTTAAGAACCACTGGGCCCACAGATGCCAGCAGTGATGCCCACAGGAACTGTTTGGAACAAGAGCCCAGCCTTCCACTCAGCCTGAGAGATACTTGTACAGTGGGGTCTGGCTGTTCCTTTGCTCATCTAAAAGTGTTATGCTTGTCCAGTAAAATAGCTGGAGTTACCTTTTCAAGGCAAAGGCTGTACCATCCAGTAGTAGTGAGAGTTCAGTAGGAAGAACTCCGAGCTGGACTCAATATTCTCATCTGTAAAGTAAGTCCTGGGCTAAGACCCTTTCTCTGGCTGGAGTTGACTGCAAAGCCCTTTAGGAGCTCTGGATGGTGAGTGTGTGGGTCTGAGCAGCCTCTCCCCAGGAAGAAGAGGGTATGGGAAGCAGTGCTGTGGCCCTGGGAGCCTGTGGCAGCTCATTCAAGGTACCTATGTTGACCAAGCTACTCACTGCTTTTTCTGCAGACCAAGGCTAACCAGCCTGATTATCAGTCTGACCACTGGGCTGCTGTGCCAAAGACAATTTAGGAGGCCAAGAAGTAAATTCAGTTCGTCATTATCAATATTTTGCTCTATGCCTTTGGAGATTTATACTCAAAGCCTTTTTTTTCTTAGATTAACAAGGCTCAAAATATGGTGGCCAAGGTTTACAACATGGGTATTAAAGACAATAAAAAAGACCAGGTAGTTCTGAACAGATAACCAGGGCTGCTCCTGAGCCCATCTGGGGACTATTTTCAAAGGTGGTTTTCCCAGGGTTCCCCAGAGGATGGTCCTGTAACCCAGCCCAATTGTTTGGAATACAGAGGGCCACTTCAGAAACAAATAAGTGTTGTGTATAACCTACACATCAGAAGTGTGGGTGGAAGGGCTTTCTACTCTCTGAGGCTGGGCTGCTGGCCCATGCCAGGGTCTAGCCCTTGGAGTCTAACATGGCATGAGGCCAGAGACTGTCTCTAGGCTTGTGGACCTGCTGGATCCTCAACCCTTGGCTGACAGCTCACATGATCTCTTTCTTGGAGCTAAATAATATAGAACAAAGCACCAAATGTTTGGCACAGACCAAGGATTTAATTCCCTGGAAGGCATGATTAACTCTGTGAATGTGGGCTTAATGTGAGAAGAGGGACAGAGTGGCTTCTCCTCATGTCCTAGTGTTCATTATCCCTGGCCTCACCATCTCTCTCTCTCTCTACTGTAACTTGTGATAAGTTCCTGTAGTTAAGTTATAGGTGAGAAAACTTACTTTGTCTTTGTAGAAGGTAAGAGCCAGAGTCATTCTTCTAGATAGAAAGGTGTCGGTGTGTATGTGTGTGAGTATGGGTGTGAGTTGTTTGAGTTTCTGATGCTTGAATTGTTGTAGGGGTATTGATTTTGTGCTATGCCTATGTTGTTTGTGTGGTGTGTGTGATGTGTGTGGTGCTGTATGGTGGGTGTGAGTGTGTAGCATATATAGGCATGTGGTGTGAGTATGTATGGTGTGAGTGGTGTTTGTAAGTCTGGCTTCTGAGGGTATGATGTGTGTGTGGATGGAGTGGTTGTACAAAAATGTGTCAGACGTGTGTGCATTGGGTATACAAGTTAAGTGTGTATTTCTCTGAGATGTGCATGCAAGGGGTTGTCATCTAGGTAAGTATATGTAATATTTCCTTTTTTCAGTTTTATTGAAATGTAATCAACATATAACTGTGTAAGCTGAAGATATCTGTATAGCAGCTACATATATACACTGTGAAATTCCTAGTAAAATAAGTCTAGTGTACTTGATTTTTAAAACCTCAAAACCAAAAGATTAATCAAAATTAGAAAAAAATATATTTTAACCACCCCTCAAAAATGCACTAGGAAATGGAAACCAACAACATATAAAAAAAAAAATACATCAAGACCAATTACCAGTCACTCCAGAAACGCAAGTCTCATGCCATAGTTGAAATATCAGAGTAATTTACCACATCAGCAAAATGGAGAACAAAAACATGGTTATCTCAATGGGTGAAGAAAAAGATTCGGACACAGTTCAACATCCAACGTTGTACTAGGAACTGAGTCAGACAAAAGGCATTTGTTCACTCTAATACTCAGAGTAAACAGTGGTTAAATGGGGAGTGCTCCCAGTGAGATCTGAAACCTGACAAGGATGCTCTCTCCCCTGCAAGGGTGTCTGCATTAGCGTGCTAAGGTACTCCGGGAATTACCTTCCTGATAGGAGCCCTCCCTTTGTAATGAGCTCAGGATGTGCAGACTCGAGAGTTCACATCATTAGGATTTGAGCCACTGAAGTGGATCCATAAGCACAATTGTCCAATGGTAACAGCGCACAGCTAGATCCAGCTGGATCTAGACCCAGGTAGCTGGCTCTGGCCTTTGGGCTCTTTCTGTAAGGCTGTAGAGCAATAGGCCCTGGAGTCAGACAAAACTGTGTATGTATCTGAGCTCTTACACATGGACGAGCAACCTGGAGCAAATGTGGCATCTATGAGCTCCACTTTTGCATCAAGAAGAGAAAGAACAATGCGCATCACCAGATCTGTTGTGACAAGAAAGGCCGATGGATTTTGCAGGGACTGGCAAGGATCTAGAAACAGGTAGACCCTAACACACAGTGGCTGGTACTAATATCTCCATCATTGATCACTGGCTCTCCCCACCCCACATGCTGAGGCCAGGCTGGGATAGGAGGGGTTAAAGAACTTGCTGGATGAGACCTCTCCAGCTAAGCCAGCTGTTGGTGGCAGCTGTCTGACTCCTCCAGTCTTTTGAACCTAGGACCTGGACTGGCACACATAAAGGTGGGCTAGAGACCCCACAACAAGTAGGGTCTTTATTTGCTTCTCCTGGTTTAAAGCACCCCACTGTGCAGTGAACCCAACACCTTCATTTCTCTGATCATGTCCCCTGGACACAGACAGGCCATGGTGTCCGAGCAGCATGTGAAACTACAGGTGAGGATGCCAAGGGTCGTGCCTCCCCCATGGTAGCCTAGCTGGGGTGATAGGCTCCTGCTGTCTACCCTCTGCCAGTATGGCCCAGCAGTCCCTGCTCTGACCTTTTCAACTGTTGCCATCTGTGGAAAACTGCCACACAGCAGGACAGTCACTTAAAGGGAAAAGACAATGCAGGAACCTGGACCCCAAATGAAATGGAAGGAGCCCATTCATCAGGCTGTCACTCTGAATAAAATCAGTGAGGGGGTGGTGTGATGCCTGAGGACACAAGCAGGGGGAGAGCGTGAGGCCTCTTCAGCCTCTCAGGCTTGCTCTGAGGTGAGCAGAGGCCTCTCTGCCTCTAGGTCTGTGCTCCAGCAGATTCTCCACTCAGAGCCCTAGTGCTGAGAAGGCTACTTTCCTTATCCAGCTTGGCCATGGAGTCTGAGACCTCTTAGCAGGACTACCTGGTTCTCCAGGTGTAACCTATGCTCTAGGACCCTCCTGAATCAGAGGCTGGAGGTTGCGGTGAGGGAGCCGTCTTTCTGAAAGCCCTTCCTCAGCTTTACCAGGTCCAGCCTATCTGTTCTTTACTCATAGGGTGCCTCACCATCTAAATCTTTTCTAATAGAACGGCATATCTGTTTTTCTGTAGCCCTTGGTCTATCTCTGTTTGTAGTCATTTGTCATTCAGTATATACCATGAGTTCTACTTAGCTGTGTCCATGGATTTATTTTGAATAATTCAGTTCTTTATCTTCCAATCTTTTCTGAAAACTTTCAAATCTACAGCAAATTTACAATGAATACTCCTATGTCTGCTACCTGGATTTTACATTTACTATTAATTCATGATTATATTTTCTTTATTGCTTCTTCTCACTCTCTTGCTCTCTCACTTTCTCTCTCTCCTCCCCACATCAATCCATCTTTTTGACGTGTTTCAAAGAAAATTACTACAAAAACTTCATTGTCTTTAATGAGGATCAATTTTTGTTAATAGTTCTCTATTTGAAATGCAGTAAAATTATGTCATTGAATGAATTCTGACAAATTCAAAGAATCCCTGTGTAATCCAAACCCATGAAGACACAGGACATTACCATTGTCCCACAAAAATCCCCTTGGTACCTTCCCATGCCTTCCTGGACCCCGCCCCCTGAGCAGCTACTTATGTGAGTTTTTCCTCCATAGACTAGTTGGCCACTTTAAAACATCCCAGTGGAAACATGTGGTGTGAAAGCTGTGTCTGCCTGGTATACTCAGCACAATGGTTTAGAGGTTCATCATTCCTGTGTATTTGCTGGGTATGCTAAGGGCTTGTCATCTCCAAGAGGCAGGTCAGAGGTGGCACCTTGCGATTCTTTTTCCCGTATAAGATCGGCCCTGAGAGGGTGTCTATAAAGAAGCACAATAGGTGGGGAAAGTGACTAATGGCTCATCAGTGCAAAGGTGGGCTTTCTTCTGAGATTCTGTGGCAGGTCCTGCATCTTAGCCAGGAGACCCTCTATGTGGAGTGGATGGGGGATTAAGCCATGTGGTACAGGAGGACCCTGAAGGGTCAAGGCAGGAGCCACTGTGCAGTGCAGGTACACTCCTGCAACCAGTGCAAGTACCTGCTATCCCTCCATCATGATAAAGGTCCCTCTTTGTTCCATCCTGCTCTCTTCGGAGAATATTACCATAAATAGCTGATGGTATATATGTGCATACCCATCTCAGTATACTTTACAAGGTTAGTTTTACATTCATGTAGTTCATAATACTTCTCAACCTTCTCCACGGTATTCCATTACATGGATGAACCAAATTTATTTCATTAGGATCTCTGTTGTCCTTCCTCTGGCTCCATTTTCTTTCTGCGGTTTTTACCATGGAAGGAATTGGGGTTCCAGCACTGAGAATAGAAGGATTAACTCTGCTTACAAAGCAAAAATCCTTTCACTTGAAGTTCCTTCTGTCAAAATTCTGCAACCCTCACCCTGCAGGTTAACAGGACCCTCTTTGGGAGCTGCAGTTATCTAGAGACAGAGGGGGCTCTGCTGCAAAGGTGAAGGGACAACTGAGTGGTATCTGGGGGGCAACAGAGAGCACAGGGGAGGAAGGACGGGCATCTGGGCAGAGGGGCAGCGTGCATGGTTCCTGAACAGTGCAGGCACAGGCTATGCTTTATGCTGTCAGACGGCCTGCCTTTAGCAGATGCTGTCTCTCCCCTGTCACATACGTGGAGGAAGAGGCTGGGCCCTTCATTCACTACAAGTCTGTGACTGCCCGGGTCCCTCTCAGGGCATTCTGGCACCACACTCATAGCCCCGTGAGCTGAAGACATAGACCATGTTTCTGAGTACCAGAGAGGCCTTGTCTCCAGAGGAGCCACATGATAGTCTCAGAATTAAGACTAGAATAGAAGTGGTGTAAGTGGGTCCTGGGACTGGAACTTCATGTCAGATCCTGGTCCTGTACCTTCAAGGAGTTGTGGAAGCCACTTGCCTTCTGGAAGCCCTAGTTTCTCTCTCTCTACAACTGAACTAGTAATGTCTAGCTCATGGCATTGTTGGCAGATTTAAAAGAGAAAGTTTAATTATGCCACATAGTAGATGTTCAGTTAATAGGGAGTGTCATTTTGGATAAACAGAGGTGTTCCATGCCTTGACCTGGCACAGGTTTCCTTAGTCCAGTTCTCTTTGGCTCTTTGCTTATGGCAAAATGGCATACACTTGCTCTTTTGCCTCATTTAGAGCCTGATCTCTCCATATTAATGCAACTGAATCACTTTATGACCTCCTAGAAGGAAAATACCTGTCAAGAAGGACCTTTTGTGGTTAATGGGGCCCACATTAATAACCAGTATCTAGTAGCCATTGTTTGCAGAGGCCTTTCATGCACCCTGAATATCAGAGAAAAGCTGCAGTCTGTGCACTGTGCTCCCGCCTTCTGAGCTAACCCATATACGAGAGCTTCTAGGATCAAAATTAATCAATAGGACTGACACTTTTCCCATCCAATCAGAGCTTAATAGCTACATCCTTATTTGTACCTTTACCAGTTACTCAGAGCAGTTCCATCATGATCAGTCGAGGTGGTGCTATTTGGACCAATCAAACCGCGAGAGTTAGGAGTCCTCATTTGAATGTAAGTGGGCTAATAAGGGACAAGGGATCTGAACCTCTCTCTATATAAGTCAGCTTCTCTATTTTGGTGGAGTGCACTTACAATTTTCATCAAAGATTGTGTTTCCCCTGCAGGAGCTATAACACCAAAGCTGAAGCTAAAACAATGGAGCAGAGCAGAGTTGTCTCACTGGAAATGAGCTGTGACACCAGAATTGTAACACCAGATCTGCCTAGCCCAGTCCGCCTCACCCAAGCTGTCTCAAAGTGGTGCTGTGCCACAGCTGTGCTATATCCTAATTGAGGTATATTGCTACTGAGCTCTCTCACAGCCATACTGTTCCATAGTGGTGCTGTATCACAACTGAGCTGTTTACACTGAATAAATTCCCTCCCCTTTCACTGCATCCATATTGGGGACTCCTGCTGGTGTTGAATTAGCAACTATGATATTCAGTTGACAATTACAATATGGTTTCTAAGAGTTCTGCCTTGCAAATAAATACTTCATGGCAATAAATATTCCTGAAATACAAATTGCAAATGACCCTCTGTAAGACTGAGGAACTGTAGCCTTGCCCAGGGTGGAACAAATTGGGCTGGCAAAAGGGTCTGTGCAGGAGACAGAACCCACTGCTCAATCTAATGCAATTACAGGACCCCATGTCATAGATAACAAGGTCCTTATGAAGAATAAGCAGTGAGCATATAGTCTGGAAGAACAGGGTTCAGAAGCAGCATTGTGCTGTTTCCCACCATGTATGGGAGATGGTACATCACTTAGGAACATTAATTCTGCCCTGAGTGGGCTACACACCTGATTTCTTAGCACAGTGCTGTGCTATGCCACAGCTGGTGTATTCCAACCTCTCTCAAAGCATCAGTGTTCTCCCCATGCTTTCATGTGGTTCAGGCTCTATTAGTCAGGGTCATTGCCATCAGGATCCCTCAGGTGCCAGGCAGGTATGGTGAGTGAGAGGAGTGGGTCAGGCCAAGCCAAGGATGATTGACTGCAGTGTGAGGACTCTTAGAGTGAAGGCAAGCTCTGGGCCATGGGGTTCTCCTCCATCTGAGGTGGGCCACTGTCTCCTCCATCTGAGGTGGGCCAATGGATGACATGCAGAAATGTGAACCCACAGTTACCAGTTGGTCCCATTTTCTGATAAGTCACTTGGATTACTAAGGAAAAGGCACAGACTTTTAAACCTGACTCCCATTTTTAAGAAATACCCAAAAGCGTAATAAAATATGTCAGCAGGCTAGAGTTAGCTCACAAGCCAAGAATCTATTTTCTTCAGACAGAGAATTTGCAAACTTGACTGGTTGGGTGCTGAAAGAAGACCTGACACAAGAGGAATCAAGACTGCCAGGTGCAAGGTTGTACTGACATATCTGAGGGATTTTTCCTTGAGTGAATTAACCTGGAGCAAATCAAGCATCTGGGATTGGAATTAACCAAGGCTAGACCAAGAGACAGCATCGGAGGCCAGTGACCTTGAGCTTGCAGAAGGAATTCCTGTGTGTTTTCCTGGCTACCTTCCCAGGGGCCAAGCCCACTAGCTCCCCTCTGGATGTCAGAGTAGGAAACCCATGACTGAGTTTTACTCTATACAGGGGAGAAGGCTGGGGACCCTTACTTGGTTCCATGGATCAGAGGCAGTGGCGAGAAGGGCTCCAAGTGCTCAAGACCCAGCCTCCTCAGAATGGACCCTCAGTGATACCAGGTGAGTATCTGTCCCAGGGGGTACAGAGTTGTTGGTTCCCCGTAGGAGACCTCGGGGTGTTCTGTTTTGGAGATACACTGCCGTTATTGTGAGATTAGAGGGAAGATAGCATTCAGCAACCCCTCACACAGATCCTTGCCGGAACCTATGGAGTAACTTTTTATGCAAGTGCCTTACATCAAAATAGGAAGGATATAATTGTTTGCAGATATAAGCTGGAATTCACCAATATCTATAGTAAATGACAAATTTCCCACACTATGCTATATTCCCTTCAGCCAGTTAAGCCCTCAAAGCCCTAGTTGACCATTCACTGTGGACACTATAAGGATAGAGGCAGTGTAAAAAAATGGAAAAAGGGATATTGCTGGAAGCCTGGCTAACTTCATCTCCAAGTCTGAGAATTTCTATCCCCTAACACGAGAGTGTCTTAGAACAGGGCTTTACTCCTGCCAAGGATGAGTTTAGCATAACAAAATGTGTCAGCTGGCAAGATTCTGCCCTCATAGCTGCATTCCCCCAACCTTTCCTCATCTTTAACTTCCCTTGAGAGACAAGTACCTAAATCACATAAGTCTCCTGGTGGGAACTGGAGGTATCCCCAGGGCTCCGAGTCTGTGCTAAGTACACTGTTAGTTTTCCCAGGAGGGTGTATTAACTTTGGATTGAGAAAGAATGCCATCAGCCTGGCTTGTGCCCTAGAAAACTAGCTCAGGCACATATTACAGGAATGACCTTAACCAAATAGATATTCTGTTCTCAGCCTCTATTTTCTCTACTGTGAAACAGGGTCAGTACTATAGCCATGCTAACTATCACTTATGTGAACCTATTAATTGGAAATACTCAGGCATCAGGTGGACCTCCATGACAGGTAAGTAGCTTGAGAAAGCACATAATTGCATAGTTGGGGCTGACAGATGATGTGTTCTCATCATCTAAGGTGGGTGTGATCTTTCCCACAGAGTGCTGGGGTATAGTCAGACTTTCTGCATCCTCCTCACCTCTTTCAGTTAGCTCTGTAATATATTTATTTGCTATGATTATAGTATGTTCAATAACTTCTTATTCTAAGGCCATCTGTTAAACCTAGACCAACTGCTCTCCCCACAGCATGCTTCTAAGCCCTCTCTCCTTCCACTATGCACAGAATGGGGCAGAGAATTGTCTTTGCCATATTCCCACATTATATAGGATAGATAGCCTCAGGAAATTAGGTTTCCCATGGTCTGTACTTTCTGAGAAATAAGAGTTTTTAGAGAGTCCTTCATATGAAACACTTAAGTTTATTGAGCATTTATGTCAGGCAATGTGCTAAGTGCCTTATGTACACTATCATAATTCTCAAAGGAGACCTATTATTACTACTTTGTATGGATCTGCAACCAGAGTTGGAGGTGATTAAAGAGTTTGCCCAAGGACAGTATCTGGTGCAGGAAAAAATAGAAAGTAGACACAGGTAATCTGATTGTTCAGTCTGAGCCTTTAGCCTCATTGAGATGACAATTCTAGAGGGAGGTGGGACAAAATCTATCCCTCAAGAAATGTATTCAAATGCTACCTCTGTGGTCTGTGGGTATATGGTTCTCACTCTAAATACCAACAGGATTTCTCTCCAAGGAGGACCAACAGGAGGGTCTTACACTGGAGAGTCCATTCCACAGTCCTGGGCCCCTCTGTAGACTATCACCTTCTCCTAGTCAGGTGCTTGCAAGAAGTGGCCAAATGGGCCTGTATATTGCCAGGAGCTCCAATGCACTGATGACAATTTATTTGATTGTTTTTAATTAAATCTTCCTCTGATTAAAATATCTAGGAAAACATTTTAGAATAGGGCGAGAACCATAAAGAAAACTATTTTATATGTTTCTATATGGTTTATATAGTCTGCCTTTAGTGTGATGTTTTATAACTTGAGAAATCTTTTTTTTAAAAAATGGCAACTGCTTTGCTGGGCCCTCAGTGTTCCAGATACCTGCCATCACCTCGTTCTCCTGGCTCTAGACTATAACACCCTGTGGGAAAGGCAATACAATCCTTAGAAATTTTTTCCTATTAATCCCAACCATCATATCATTCAGATAAAAATCCTTTCCTGAAACCAAACATGGTGATTATTTTCATTATCAACACCAATGAAGAGTAAAATAATTCAGGAGTTCATAGCCTACCTGACAATTGAATTTGGACCAAAAAGCTGGTTCATGTGGAAATGACCATTCTGTAGGGAATAATTCTGACCTATGGCCACAGTTCAAGGATGTTAAAAGAGTTTGGACCCAGAGTGAGAAGGTGTCCCAGCTACAAGTTATGGAACTAAATGTTCTCAGCTGGTGAAATGCCACCTTCCAAACTCCCACAAAATAACAGAAAACAAAAACAAAGAAAGCTCCAATTCCCTTCTCAGGCCTCCCATTTCAATGAAGAGCACCACCATTTACCCAGTCACTCTGGTCAAAACCCACACATCTTCTTGATTCCTCTTCAATTTCATCCCTACATTCAGTCCACCACAAGTCCTGTTGCCTCATTGTCCAAAACATACCCAGATCTGGCCAGCACCTCATCTGATGTATTTTACTTTTACGATGTCTGGGATTTGCTTCAAAATAATTAATGGTAATGGTATCAATAAACCATAAAACCTGAATCTCTTCCAAGGACCCACGAGGCTCTCTCCAATTATCCTCTTTTCCTGCTCACCAAACACAGCTAGTTATGCCCCAGGGCTGTGGCACATGCACTCCCATGACCCAGACACTCTTCAGGATCTTTCCCTGACTTTCCCTCATCTGTTTTTATCTCCTTATTTTTAATAGAAATATCTTATTTTTAATAGAAATTTCCACCAGTATACAAAAGTAGAAAAATTATACAATGAAATTAAAACAACCATCACCCTATCAATAATTGTTAACCTTGAAGAATATGGTTTATTGATACCTTTACCATTAATTATTTTGAAGCAAATCCCAGACATTGAAATATTCATGTATAAACATGTCAGTTTCTTTAAAAATGTATCCTTGAAGATAAGACAGGTCACTCATTCCTAAGCGACTGTTCCTTCTCCTATATTCCCTATCCCTTGTTTATTGAGTCACAATACTTTTTACCCTTGGGTATTTACTTTAGTCATTGTTATTTTATTATCTATCTCCTTTTTCAATTCCTTAAATATACGGCCCTTGAGAACAGAGACTCTACCCATCTTGTTCCCATTAAACCTAGAACACTGCACAGTGCCTGGAGTATGGTAGATGCTCAGAAATAGTCAGAGAACAGAATCTGGCATCTGCCAAAGTGTTAGTGCTACTTGCTCAAGTCAGGCAGAGGGGACATGGATGGATGTACATGTCCATTGATATTCCCTTGTAATTTTCTTTTAGAACAAAAAACTACCTCTGTGACTCATAAATCATAATTTGCCCAGGACATATATTTGAGAAAGCCAGACAGTAAGTGTTTTGGGTCCAGGATCATGGTAGGCGGTTGTTGTCACCGTGAAGTATCCAGAATGTGTGATGCCATCTGTGCTGGGGCAGCACATGCCTATCTCCATAACGGCTCAGGGCATCCTCCACACCTGCCCTTGTTGGTGGTCTCCAAGGTGCTCAGGAACCTGCTGAGACCAGACTCTGCTGAGAAGAGTAGGATGCAGGGATGATGTCCCCCAGGACTGGTACCTTTGCTCCTGACACCCTTTCAAACTAAGACATTTTCTATGAATATAGAGAAGTGGGGATGTTGACATAAAGCAGCTGTTCCTGACCATTTAGGCCATGGCCATGAGGGTATCTGACATCCTGCAGGGTTCCTTACTTCCTTACTCATTACTCTTTCCTTGCATTGGTCGACCTTGTAGCATTTGGGGATGTGCTCTCCTTACCCATGCTATCTGCTCTCTGGTCACTCCAATGCCTGATAGTCAAAGTTGTTACAATGAGAAGAGATATGGGATTTGGTCAATACCAAGTGCAAAAACTATGTCTATCTGGGCTGGTGGTCACGTTCTGCCCTTTTTGTGCTTTAGGGAGGTAATCACTGGTTATCGCCTCAACAATGGCATCAGCTTCATCGGAGAAAACTTGAAATTAACCATCGTTGGTTGTGTGAATATCAGAGTGAGGCAGCATCCTCCTTCTGGGGCTGTGCAGAGCCCCTGGATTGGACAGAGGGATACCCTGGGAGGGCAGGAGAGAGGAACAATGACCCTGGTAGACCAAGCAGGTAGCTTGTGCAGTCACCCACCTTAGACAGCATGTCACAGGAAACCCAGGGTCCTTAGTTTTTCATGCAAGGAGCTGTCCCCACCTTCAGGCTTGGGAAATACCCTTGGAATATATCTACAAGACACCTGGGTGCAACTAGCTAACCAGGCCTTGCAGAACCTCTGCTATCTCTATGAGCCAAGTGTCACTGAGGCACATGGAGGGACCAGTTAGAACTGTAAGGAAGCTTCAACCCAAACTGAGACTGTGTCCACCTTTTTTCCCACCTTGTCACATGTCCCTAGTCTAGCAGTGGGGACTTTGGAGTACATCTGGATTCCAGCTGAGGCAAATGGGAGAAACTGGGAGGCTGTGTGCTAGAGGGAGAGTCCAGAATTTATGGGGATACCTAGAACCTCAAAATACAAGACTAGAAACAGGGGATAAGGAGGGTAGGACCAGTGGTGGCTCTGCAGAGTCAGTGTGTATTCCCACTACTTTAGTGCAGCTGCTGTATGGCTTTTAACACACCCATGACCGTGACAGCAACTTGGGGAACGGTGGCTGTCATTTTGGAGATGTTGTCAGCCTCCCTTCTGCCTCTCCTCTTTTCACATGCTCCTCAGCTGTCCCTCTATAAATCTCTCTGAACTCCACAGTAATGTTGTCTCCTCCATTGGTGGGGAATCCTCAGGACTGTGGGAGGGGCTCAGGAGGGGCACCTGAAAATGAGGTGTTGCTCTTCAGATGCCTGGTTTTCAAGCTCCACATTATCTGAGCCCCTCAGCATGACATGAGCAACAGGGAGTATTAGGATGGAGAATAGGTGTACCAGGGAGGAGGTTCCCTTGTGCCTAATTGCCACCAACCTTATGTCCAGTACCAGCTTGTGAGGGTTCAACAGTGCTGACAGGCCTCCATCTGTGTGTGTCTCACTTGTCTCTGGACATCCACTCACAAATCAGCAGACTGAACTGACACATTTGCCCATCAGGAGTCCCACCTTTCAATAAGCACATAGAGAAGACTTCAGGGGCAGCCTTGTGGTTGCAGGCCTAGCACAGCAACATCACCATCAGCCTCAACTTTCCCTCTCCTTTCATCTGCCTTGTCTCCTGGGCACAGACTCTCTCACCCTTCCCTCTCAGGTTTCTCTGACAGAACAGCTCTGGGTTTTGTCAGAAAAAATAATGGTTCTGAGCCAAGTTTATACCACCAGAAATGCCAGTGGCTCCTACTATGCTTACGGAAGTCACCCTCAGCAGACTGAGGAAAAGAGCTCACTGCATTGTCCTTGGGCCTCTCTGAGATGGGCAACAAAGTCTGCATTTTAAAGGGAGTCTGAAGGAAATGTTCTTCCCCCAGGATGTGTTATGGCCTATCCTGAAGAGGGAGAACCCAGTCTGGCACTGAAGCATAAGATAGCAGAGTTAAAAGGGCCCAGCCCAGGTAGCTTGTTTAAGAAAGAAAAAACCCACAATCTCAGCCCAGCATTGATACCACCCCCCCCCCTTCTCTCCAAAACACGTCTCTGTCCCTGTCAGATCTACTGCTTCATCCATGAGATTTAGATGGCAGCTGGAAAGTTGGCTCTGCCTCACCCCTGACAGCCAGTGTAGGGGCACAGAGAAGCCAAAACACACCTTCCAGAAAGGGAGGAAGCCATTTGCTAGGATCTTGTTCCTCTCTGCAGGGCCTATTGTCACCATCCAACTCCCGCCCCCCAGGGCCCAGATGGTCTAAACAGCATTGTCCAGCAGCCATGATGCCCCTACCACTGGATCCAGATGCACTTTCTGGTCTGTTCTCTGCTTTCCTATTCTGCTTCCAAACCCAGTGTCAGGAACATGCCCCTGAGCAGAGCATGGGTCCTCTTCCTTGCCTTCTCCTCATGTGCCCCCCAAGTACATGCCGTCATCATCCTGCTCAATTCCTGCCCAGGTTTTCCATGCCTACCTATGTTTCCCCTTTGAGATCTATCTTTGGCTCCAACATATCTCCTCCAACCTTTGGACTTTTCCTCTAAAAGTAGCCCCAGACTTCACCTCCATGAAAAATACTGATATATTTCAGATCCTAAATAATCTGTGACCCACAGTGCCAAGCCCATAAATACATAACCTGCCTGGCTCCTGCCCCATGTCCAGGCTGCAGTGATGTCTCCACAAATTCCTGGGGACAGAACCCTCAGGATCTGTCCATGAGCCAGAGGGAACTCTACCCTCTATAGGCAGCATTCTTGCCTAGAGCTTCCGTGCAGCCTCATTTGTTTTTCAGGGCAAACTGATTACCTTGTGTGACTTTGTTCAAAGCTGCAACCAGATGCCACTGATGTGTTGTCAGCCCAGGGACAAAGTAAGCAGAGGCACAGGATGTTCCCCATGGACTAAGGGCCTTGCTTTTTGCCCTTGAGAGTTGTTCTCTGAGATTGTGGAATACAGAGTCCTGTCTGGGCATCTACCAATGAAGATGCTCAATACATCAAGAAATGGGGGTCAAGAGCTTCTTCCCGGTTGGTAATGGACACAATATCCTTGCATTTCCCTTACATGTGGTCTCAAGAGCGTCAGGAAACTCTTATCCAAAGCATTACTCTGCACTTCCCAACTTAAGTACAGAGGGCTAGAGAGGAAGGCAGGTTCTATTAGGTTGTAGTGGGTTCTATTGGGCTTTCTTTCCATTCTCTCTCCCTACTGATCACCTGACTCTGTGGGTCTGCTGAATCCACACCATCGACTGAGCCTCGCTTATGTTGTTCACTCAGGTACTTGGAGTGGTGAGCATGGTGACACCCCTGCCTCCATGGTTTTTTGACAAACACTCTCCAGTTTTACCAAGTAGTAAAGATTCCCTCTTTCTGTCATTGCCTATGATTTTGGAAAAAGCCAAATTTTTACACTTGTCCTCGGAATTTAATCATAATAATGGCTAATTTTTATTTCTTTCTCATGAGCCAGTTGCTATCCTAAGAACTTTACACATTTTAACTCTTTTGATCCTGTCACTAACTGCATTTAAGTACAATAGTACTTATCCAAAGCATCATAGTTTTACCAAGCGGGGAACTGATTGCACAGAGAAGTTGAATGTCTTGTCCCAGGTCATAAAGGTTGGAAGTGGCAGAGCTGGCCTTGTTACCAGAGTTCACCCTTCACACTACCTTGCCCATTTGGGGTCAGCACTCCTGATCTCATGATGTTACCCCAAAATCACTGGAAATCTGCCCTACTCAGGCCCCAGGGTCCAAGAAGAGTGGTGCTCCTGTCTCACCTGGAAATTATCTGCCTGGGCTATTCCATGTTGGCCTTTTGCACAGACTGGGGCAGGGAGCCTGGAGGATATTGTCATCTCAAAGTCTATAAAGAGGGCCGTATTGGCCATATTCAGTGAACACTGACTCTCAGTGGATAGGCAGGTGGGCATTTAGAAACTCTGTGCTATATCATTCTCTTCTCAAAAAGGGCCTCATTGCTACAACCCCAATAGCCTGTCACCCATCTGAGGGTTCCCCAATTGCTCTTGCCCTAGGGTCATGGAGCCTGGTTTATGGGCTGTTGAGAGAGCTCATCCCTTCAGAACACTCTAATCTAGAAAGAATGGCAATACTGGGATTTCAGGGGCAATAAGGCCTCATTTTTTTCTTCCCAAGATTCCAGTCCAAGGGACAGCAGATAATTTCCACATTACAGTAAAGGGAATCCAGAGTTATAACACTGAGGCTGCTTCAGGAATGCAGGGCACACTTCCAGCTCCTGAACCAAGTCTCTAAGGAGAACTCCAAGCTAGAGGTCAACAGCTAGAGAGAGGGAAGTTAACAACAAAGGTTTACCCTGTGGTTACAATGGGTCTTGACCCCAAATCCGTTGAACTAAGGAAACCACAGCCTTCTGGTCCCCATTCAAATGACGACTCAGCAATCTTTTCCTTCTTTTCTTCCTTACAAGAGAAGTGTGTCAACATCACTCTAGTGAAACCCCACTGCATGCAAATGTCCTGTGGCTGAAAGATCTGCCTTGGACCCAACCAAGAGTACTTTCTCTTCAATAGCTGCTGCTCTTGGTGCCATCACCCCCCGCCCATATGCCTCCGGCCTCCATCCAAGATGCTGCCCCCGATTGCTCCCCTTCATGGGCACTCTGCAGGACTACTTTGTCACTCCCACACCCATAGCCTAACCTCTAAAGCACCAAAAAGCTCAGAATATTAAGAGCTTTTTTGTACTGAATTGAATGCATATGGAGTCCAAAACTGAACACTGAGACTTGGTTTAAAGTCAAAAGGAGTTGGATTTTTTTGATGATTAGCATGAGAGATTATTACCTGATGAGTATTGCTCTCTGTATGACACATATCTATACTGCCTCTGTAGGACAAAGCATGCTGGTGTCCTGTAGCTGTGGCCATCGATGATTGCCACCTCCCACAGCCTGGTCATCATATCTCACCAAAGGCTGGGAAATCTGGGTTTTTGGACAAATTCTGCTCTTAGGAAAAATCCTACCTGTCTTTGAAATATGAATACAAGCCTGTGTCTATGAGTCATTGGCTGTTATTAAATCTCTTGGGAAAGTTACTTAATCTCCCTGCGATTCAGTTTCTCATTGAAAAGATAAGGACAGTGTTGTCTTCTGTAAAGGTGACTGTGTGGTTGATGCTAAGTCCTGCAAGGTGCTCAGATCAGAGCCAGGCCTCTGACTCAGGTGCTAGTAGCTAATGTCATCCTGCCTTGTCCCAGGGAAGGAGGGGAATACGAGTTCAGAGACATCAAAAAGTAATTGGAAAGCTCAGGGCTATCAGAGTGGAGACTATGCCTGGGCCATTTACCTCTCCAAACCACGGTGTTGGCATACATGAGCTTTCTCAGAAAGGTGGCTGCCAACCACACATGGGGTTCATATCTCAGGCCCAATACTCACATAATCTCCTGGAAATAATCAGTAAAGGTCCTGGCACGTACCACTTTCTTTAGAAATATTTTCCCTCTATGGAAGGAAATCCATGGCATTCACTTTCCTGATTTAAAATCTGCTCCTCTCCTGACAATGCTGGACCACCCAATCATTCAGAAACCTTCTCACTGAGTTTTTGTCAGCTTGATTGAATTTTTCTTTTACACTAACATACTGACGACCATCCATAGAAACATCACCATTTTGAAAATCCCAGAACATGACAGTGAGGGTGAAGTAACCCACTGAACCACAGAGGCAGAGAAGGACGGTATTAAAAATTAGAAGGAGCAGCAAACACTCATGACATTGCCATCGCCCCTGTGAGTCATCATAGTCCTGCATGGAGTGATGTCTCCTATGGCCTATGGTTTCTCCCATGGGAAAAACAGAGCCCTGTGTGAACATTCAGCTTTCCCCAACATTAGGGGATACTCCCCAGAGGGCTCACTTTAGTCTCTCCTAACCAGGATTACATGGTGAATCTTCAGGACTTGAAAGTTGAATGATTTGTGTGGAGAAGGCAAATGAGTCTAAAGCAAACAGCACTCAGATATTGGCAGACCATGTCTTCCTCTCACCTAGGCAGGGAATAAAATTCCTATGCCTATCTAATGGTGAATATAGCCCCCAGTTCTTTTTAATGTGAAAGCCTAACTAGAATACCTGGTAAACTGCATAGCCCATCCTAACACCCCACTTATATTGGCACCCAAACAGAGACTGCAGCCAGCAAAACTTCCCACCTGCAGAGCAAAGGCAATGGCCTGTATGGCCACAGAACTTGGTGTGCAGTTCTGTCTTATTCATGTCCCTAGTAATGAACCATGAGGGCCTTCGTGTCTGTTCTGCTGCCCTATCTAGGCAAGGAAACAGGTTTATGTCATCAACTACTACTCACTAGAGCACAAAAAGTGTTACCAGATAAATGAGACAACTATGGACCCCATTTACTGCCACATTTGGGAATGAAACCAAGAAATCAGTGCATTCCAAATGTTCCCAGCTAGAGACATTCCCACTGACCTCAGAGCTCAGAAAATAGCCTTGCCCAAATATAAATCTCAATAAAAGCCCCACTTACACAGGTACATAATGTTCTGTCCTATTTAGAACTCCAAACTGAGCTCTAGTAAAGGACTGTCTCCCAAAGCAAACCTATAAGGTCAAGAGAAAACCACTTACTCGAATGTGTACATACCAAAACAACAAGAGATCACAAAGAATCTGGTGAACGTGACACAACCAAAGGAAACCCATAAAGCTCCATAACTAACTCTTAACAAATGGATCTCTCTATGAACTTTCTGACAAAGAAATAAAAATAATCCTCCTAAATAAGTTTAATAGACTATGAGAACACAGACACAAATAAACAAAATTAGGAAAACAATACATGAACAATATGATAAAATCAACAAAGAAATAGAAACCATCAAAAGAACAGATAAAAAACAAGATGAATAATACAATGTCTGTACTGAAGAATACAGTAGAGAGTTTCCATAGCAAGTCAAGCAAGCAAGATAAAGTATTATTGAACTAAAACATCATTTGAAATGATCCTGTCAGAGGAGCAAAAAAGGAAAATAATTTTTGAGAGTGAAGAAAGACTATGAATTAAGATGCAGCATAAACAGAAGCAATATGCTAATTATGGCAATCTCTGAATGAGAATAGAAATAAAATGGAAAGTATTATTAAACAATAAGGGTTGAAAAGTTATCCAATTGTGGACGGAAATACGGGCATTCAGATTCATGAGGCCCAAAGACCCCAAATAGGTGTAATGGGCTACACTGATACATATTACAAGTAAATTGTGAAAAGAAAGAAAATAGGAATTTTGAAAACTGCAAGAGAAAAAGTGAGCCATCGAATATAACAGCTCCATGAAATTTAGGTTACATTGCTCAATAGAAACTTTGTAGGCCAAAAGAGAGAAGGATGATACATTCAAGAAAGAATATATAAAATTAAAAAAATATATAGAAAAGAAAATAATTCTAAACCATGGCTACTATAAGCAGCAAAGCTGTTCTTCAGAAATGAAGGGGAGATTAAAAAACATTCCCAAAAAACAAAAGTTAAGGGAATTCATCCGCAGTACACCTGCATTACAAGAAATTTAAAGGATATTCATATCAAGCAGAAATAAGAGATAATTAACATTGTGAAAAAACATAATGATGTATTTGTAAAAACTTGCTGGTAATCATAAATATATTCTCAAAGTCAGATTTTATAGTGCTGAAATGGTGGCATGGTTTATGTAGAACACCAGTTTAAAAATATATTAAAAGTCATAACTATAATAATTTCTTATTGGATACACAATATTAAAAATGTGCTCATTTTAATATTGACAAGCTAACTGTGAGGAACAGAAAGTAAAAGGATAAAGTTTACATATGCTATAATGTTAAGTTATCAACTTACAATAAAATGTTATAAATATAAGATGTTTTATGTAATCCTCATGATAACCACAATAGAAAAATCTATAGGAGATACACAAAGATTATACAAAAGGAATGCAAGTAAACTCCTACAAAATATCATCAAATAACAAATAAGAAGCAAAAAAAAACAATGCATCTACAAAAGAACACAATGAACAAAATGGCAATAATGAGTTCTTGCATATCAATAATTATTTTAACATAAAAAATTTAATTCTTCAGTCAAAAGATATAATATACCTTAAGGGGTTAAAAAAACAAAGGTAAGTTCCAGTAGTACACCGCCCACAAAAGGTTCACTTTAGCTTTAAAGACAGATAGACTGACAGTGAAGAAATGGAAATAGATATTTGAAACAAATGGTACCTAAAGACAGCAGCAAAGGCTACACTTAAATATAACAAAATAGACTTTTAGATCAAAATAGTAAGGATGCCAAGAAGATTATTATATAATAATAAAGAGATCAATCCATCAAGAAGTTATAATAATTGCAAATATTTATGCATCCCACATTAGAGTACTTAAATATATAAAACAATTACTAACAGAGCTAAAGAAGAAATAAATAGCTTTACAATAATAGTCAGGGACTTAATATCCCACTCTCAACAACAGAAAGGTAACCCAGATAGAGATTTGAGAAGGAAACAGCAGATTAGATGAAATCAGACCTAACATATCTAACATTACATTTGATCCAATGGTAGCAGAATGCATATCTTGTCCAAGCGCCTATGGAACATTTTTTAGGATAGATTATATGTTAGGCCATAAAAGTTTAACCAAATTTAAGAAGATTAAAATCAGTCTTTGGGTCAAGATAGAGGAATAAATAAATGCTGTGCTTTCCTCTTCCCACAACCACATCAAAATTACTACTAAATTTCAGAACAACCATCATTGAGAACCACCTGAAGACTATCTAAACAGAAGTCAAAAACCTAAGTATATAAGGAAGAAGCCATGTTGAGACTGGTAGAAGGGACAAAGTGGCAGATCATGCAGGTTCTACACCCACTTTGCCACAGTTAAGAATCTGGAGGGGTATCTCAGTTGTGGGGTTTCCCCCTGAGAAGTGAGGTGTCCCAGCACCACACTACTCTCTCCAACACAGGACATCTGTACCAGAAAGAGAAGTCCCTATAACATGTGAAACCAGTGGGAAGCGTGTCCCAGAGAGACAAAAAGCTGTGGGAGAACAAGGCACTGGAGGTTTTAAAGGGGCCATGCATAGATTCATTTCCCCACAATCTCGCTTGCTCTAAGCTCCAGTGGAGAGACAGCAGCTCAAAATGTACCAGAGACATACAAGGAGAAACTGAATTGACTAACTTCACAGTAAGACCTGGAGAGGCAAAGGTCAGGATAATTTTCTCTAGGAATAGAAGTGCTGGCATGCACCATTGCTCCTGTGTTGAACTCTCCTCCCACCTAGCTGGCCCAGTGCAGGTGGGCACCAAATCTGAGCTCTTCATTAAACTGGCTAACACTTTTCATCCTACTCTGGTGATTTTCTGTTTCCTCACCCTACTTGCCCACCCAGCCCAAGTTTCCTGTGGAGAAGGCAAGCAGCCTGCCTCACCTCATGATGCAGACATTCCCAAAATCTCTCAGAATTCCAAAATCCTTAACCAAGCTGTGGTCAACATCAGCATTCCTCCTATCTCTTTGTAAGCTTCCCCAAGCTTGGGACAAGTGGCAATAGGCCTCAACTTGCATTGTTGCTCTTATCAGGTGGCTCCAAGCTTGGCACAAGTGGTGGCTGGCCTCAGCTCATATTGTGGTGTCCACCAGAGGGTCTAAAGTGCAGCACAAGTGGTAGCCAGCTTTGGTTTACAGCATAGCCTCTCTGAAGCACCTCTAAGCCAAGTACAAATAGCAACCAATCACAGATAATTTTGTAGCTCCTACCAAGGGACTACAGGCCTGGAACAAGCTGTGGATGACTTTGGTTTACCCCAGAGCTCCTGCCTAGATGCCCAAGACAAAACACATTGAGTGGCTGGTTTCAGACAAAATCAGAGCATCACCCAAACAGCTCCACAAAGGAACTGGCACCAGAGCTCCACTAAAATGATTCCCACGCTGTGGGGTCAGCCCCTAGATAACAGTTCATCAACTGGAGGCCTGACCAGCTCTCACAAATAGTCAGCCTGAGGGTCGACCTCACTCAATGATATACCAATAGCCATCAGGGTCCTACTACAACATAAGTCACATGCAATCCACACAGGGGACAGCCCTAGAGCATCTGGCTCAGGTGATCAAGGAGAATGTACCACTGGACCACACAGGACACATTTTATGTATACAAAGTCACTCTGCCAAGACTGATAAATATTGCAGTTACCTAATACAAAAACAAACAAATAAATAAACAAAAAAAAACAGAGGGACAGCCAAAATGAGAAGACAAAGAAACATACCCCAAATGAAAGAACAGGATAAAACTGCAGAATAAATAAGTAAATAAATAAATGTAGACAAGCAATCTACCTGATGCAGAGTTCAAAACACCAGTTATAAGGATGCTCAATTAACTTAGGGGAAGAATTGATAAATTCAGTGAGAACTTTAACAAAAGGATAGAAAACAAAAAAAGAGTTAAAAAAGTAAAAAATGAAGAATACAATAACAGAAGTAAAGAATATACTAGAGATCAATATGAAATTAGATGAAGCAGAGAATCAAATCAGCGATCTAATAGACGAGGTTACAGAAAACACCCAAACAGAGCAACAACAATGACAACAAAATTTTTTAAATTGTTTAAGGGGCCTTGTTGTGGCCGCCAGCCCCCAAAAGACACACGGACCACCAGAACTCAGTGAGTGAGTTATAGGAAACACTCTTTATTCAGCCAGCTGGGTCTGCCAGGGGTACGCAGACCTCAAATTAAGCAGCCCCTAAATGTAGAGGTACAGGTTTTTTAAACACAAAATCCCATTCTTCATTCTGTCTAAACACAAAGGGCTATCTTTCTTCTATTCACTCCCTGTCAACTCACAGGTCAGGCGCGTAAGCGGGGTTACAGAAGCAGAAAGCTTGTTTAAAATGTTATGTTCCTAAGGGTAACAGCCTATGTTCTCATGGACATAGCCATGTTCTCATGGACACAGCCAAGCAGTAATTTTCCTGCAAATAATAAATTTCTAGCAGTCATTTTTCAGCCATTACAACCTCAGGGGACAACATCAACCATACCAACATTTGCATCATAGGAGTACCAGAAGGAGAAGAGAGGTCACAAGGGACTGAAAACCTATTTGAAAAATAATGACTAAAAACTTTTCTAACCTGGTAAAGAAAATAAATACACATTCAAGGAAGTACAGACAGTCCAAAATAAGATGAAACCAGAGGTACCCATCCAAGACATAACGTAATTAAAATGCCAAAGCTTAGGGGCAAAGCAGAAAGAGAAAAGCAGTTAAGTACTAAGGAGTTTCTCTAAAACTATCAGCTGATTTCTCAACAGAAACCTTGCAGGCTAGAAAGGATTGGCCTGAAATATTTAAAGTGATATAAGACAAAAACCTACAATCAAGATTGCTGTGCTTAACAAGGCTATCATTTAGAATAGGAGAGATAAAAATTTCTCAGAAAACAAAAACTAACTGAAATCATTACCACTAAACCAATATTATAAGAAATTTTAAAGAGACTTCTTTAAGAAGAAAAGATCAACATCAAAAATAAGAAAATATAGGAAACAAATAATTATCACTTTAATTTATCAAATTAAACAAAAAAGGCCAACACTCAGTAAAAGCAGAAAATCAACCAACGTCAAAGCTTGTACAAGGTTCAAAGGCAAAAGTAGGAAGATTATGTGTAATTCCAACAATCGATTATGGGATATACACAAACACAAACAGAAGAAGTAAACAATAAGTGTCAAAAAAACATAAATGTGGAGAATTGACAAAAAAATTGTAGTGATTTTAGAATGTTTCAAGCTTAAGCAACCACAAACTGAAAATGAACTACTATAAACATAGCTCGATATATATGAAGAACATGGTAACCGCGAACCAAAAATCTACCAGAGATATACAAGAAGCAAAGGGAAAGTAAGCCAAACATAACACTACTGATAGTCATCAACATACAGTACAAGAGAGCAAGAGAATAATAAGAACAGAGAACTACGAAAACAATAAAAATAAAATTATTAAAATGGCAATAACTACATTACTCATCAATAATTATTTTTTTTATTTTTCAGTTATAGTTGACATACAATACTATATTAGATTCAGGTGTACAACATAGTGATTAGACATCTATATAACTCACAAAGTTATCATCTTAATAAATCTAGTGTACCTCTAACATAATACATAGTTATTACAATATTATTGGCTATATTCGTTATACTCTACTTTCTTTCTCCATGACTATTAGTGTAACGGCTGAAAAATGACTGCTAGAAATTTATTACTTGCAGGAAATTACTACTTAGCTATGCCCATGGGAACATAGGTTATCACTCATAGGAACATAACATTCCAACAATAAGCTTTCTGCTTCTGTACCCCCACTTGCACACCCAACCTGTGGGTCAACAGGTAATGAATACAAGAAAAATAGACCTTTGTGTTTAGACAGAATGAATAATGGGATTTGGGGCTTAAAAACCCTGTACCTCTACATTTCAGGGCTGCTTAATTTGGGGTCTGTGTACCCCTGGCAGACCCAGCTGGCAGAATAAAGAGTGTGTTTCCTACAACTCACTGAGTTCTGGTGGTCCGTGTGTCTTTCAGGGGCTGGTGGCTACATTAGTAACTATTGATTTCTACTTCTTAATCCTCTCCCCCCTTTTCACTGACCTCCTCAGCACCCCTCCCATCTGGTAATCCTCAAAATTTTCTCTGTATCCGAGTTTCTTCCTCTTTGTTTGTTTGTTTTATTCTTTAGATTCCACATATACAGGTATTTGTCTTCCTCTACTTGACTTACTCCACTCAGCACACCACCCTCTAAGTCCATCATGCAAATATTTTCCCATCTCCTTACTTTAGTCTCTGAGCATCTTTTAATCTGAAGAGAGTTTCTTGTAGGCAGTCCCTTGTAAGAGTCTTGCTTTCTTATCCATTCAGCTACATTCTCTATTGATTGGAACACTTAATTTTTTTTTCACTTAAAGTACTTGTTAATAGATATGTAATGTAGTGTAATGCTTGCTTGATGGCGATAAACTCTTTTAGCTTTTTCCTGTCTATGAAACTCTGTCTTCCTTTGACTCTAAATGATAACTTTGCTAGATAAAGTAACCTTGGTTGTAAATCCTGGGTTTCAACACTGTGACTATTTCGGGTCAAGCTCTTCTTTTTTTCTTTTCTTCTTTGTAAGTAATTAACTGCTTTTCTCTTGCTGCTTTTAAGAGTTCCTCTTTGTATTTAACCTTTGGAATTTTAATTATGATGTGTCCTGGTATAGGCCTCTTTCGGATCATCTTTCTTGGAACTCTTTGAGCTTCCTGGGATTGTATGTCTATTTCCTTTATCCGGTGAAGGAGGTTTTCCATCATTAATTCTTCAAATAAATTTTTAATGTCTTGCTCTTCTTCTCCTTCTGGTACCCCTATATAAGGCAAATATTATTACATTTGATGTTATCTCATAGGCTCCTTATACCGCCTTCATTATTTTAGATTTTTTTTCTTGTTTCCTTCTGGTTGGGTATCCTACACTACCCCATCCTCTATATTGGTGATTCAATCCTCCACTTCCTTCACTCTGTTGATTCTCTCTGATATAATCTTCATCTGTGTTCTTCATTGCTGCTGATTCCTTTATAATTTTTATTTTCATTTTTATATTTTTTATTTCTTTGCTAAAGTTCTCACCGAGTTCATCTACTCTTACCCTAAGTTCCTTAAGTATCCTTATAACCAGTGTTTTGAACTCTGCCTCTGGTATATTGCTTGTCTCTGTTTTGATGAATTCTTTTTCTGAAGCTTTGTTCTGTTCTTTCAAATGGGACATGTCTCCCCATTTCGGCTGACTACCTGTGTCTGTTTCTATATATTACGTAGAGCTTCTAAGCTTCCCAGTCTATAAGAGTGAATTTGTTTAGTAGGTATGCTGTGGGGACCTTTGGCACAGATCTGAGAGTGGTCCAGCTACAAGCCAATTTTAGCCACGGCCTGTGCACCTGCAGGGCCACCTGGCAACCAAGCAATCCACATATAGCTGCTACCTATGCTGGGCTTATAGGTGCCTCAAGGGGTGGAACCCAAAATGGAGGCTGGCTGCCACTAGTGCAGGGTTTGGGGCTGCCTCAGCAAGAGGTACAGGGCACACCAAGGCCAGATGCTACTTCTTTGGGTTCTGTGAGCCTTTGAGAGATTTTATGGAAGTTTGCAGAAGGAGCCAAGACAGCCCATTTGTGTTGAAGAAAATCGTTGAAAGTGGCTTGTAGTGGGCCCACAAGTTGAGAGAAGCAGAGTCTCAGGGAATCTCCTGGTTAAAGTGATTTGTGTTATCCAAGTTGATGGCACCTGAGTCTGCAGTCTGAGCATGGGAAGGGCTCAACAAAGGAACAATGGCTTCTGCCCACACCTCCATCTGGGAGCAAACCACCCCTCCAGCCCTTGCCCTGATGCCCGAAAGCTCAGCATGCCCTCGTATGTCCCTGGCACGCCTCAAGCAGCTGCCCCAATACTGGAGCTGAAAGTCCATCAGCAAGTAAGGTTAGGCACGGGCCCTTTAAGAGAAAGGTCTCTTCTTCCCATAGCCCTTCATCTCACTCAGCCACACCCTCTGCTGGTTTTCACAGCCAAAGGTGGTAGGGACTTCTCCTCTTGGTACTGAAACCCTGAACTAGGAAGCCCAGTGTGTGCCCAGGATCCCTTACTCCTCAGGTGGTGGAGCTTGATCCTCAGGCCAGATAGAGCCTTTTGATTCTCAATCACCACTTGCGGTTGTGCTACTGGGCCATTTTGTATCTCCATCCCACCTACCATTGTGAGGTGACCTGTTATTTGAGGTGACCTAGTTGTGGAGCTTCTGTTCAGCCAGACCTCTGGCAACTCCACATACTGGTTGCTCTATAGTTTTGTTATAATTTTGGTGTGATCACTAGAGGAGGTGTACCTCTACCTTCTACACTATCTTGAATCTTCTCTAATCCAGGAATTACTTTAAATGTAAATGGACTACATGTTCTAATCAAAAGACATGGAGTAGTTGAATGGAAAAAAATAAGACCCATACATATGCTGCCTACAAGAGACCAACTTTAGATCAAAAGACACACAGACTTAAAGTAAAACAGTATAAAAAGATATTTTAAGCAAATTGACCCCACCAAAAGCTAAAATAGCAATATTTATATCAAACAAAATGACTTTAAAACAAAAGTAGTAACAATAGCCAAAGTGAGCATTTCATAATGATAAAATAATCAATCAAGAGGATATAACTCTTGTAAAAATCTTTGTGCCCAATGTTGGAGCATTTAAATACATAAAGTAAATATTGATGGACAGAAAGGGAGAGGTCGACAGTAATACAGTCATAGTTGGGAACTTTGACACCTCATTGAAATCAATGAATAGATCGCCCAGACAGAAAATCAATAAGGAAACTGTGGCCTTAATTGACACATTAGAGCAGATGAATTAATTGATATTCTAAGGACATTTTACTCAAAAGCAACAGAATATACATTTTTTCCAGTGCAAATGAAAATTTTTCCATAATAGACAACATATTAAGCCACAACAAGTCTCAAAAAAATTAAGAAAATTTAAATCATATCAAACATCCTTTCTGATAAAATGGTATAAAACTTGAAATCAATTACAAGAAGAAAAGTGAAAAACACTAACAACTGGTGACTAAATAATATGCTACTGAACAATAAATGAGTTAACAAAGAGATTGAGGAAGAAATCAAAAGATACCTTAAGACAAATGAAAAGGAAAACACAATGAACTAAAATCTGTAGAACACAGCCAAAGCATTCTAAGAGGGAAATTCATAGCAATGCAGACCTACCTCAAAAAATAAGAAAAATCTCAAAAAAGCAATTTTACCATACAACTAAAGGAACTAAAAAAAGGAATACCAAAGCTCAAAGTTAATAAAAGTAAGGAAAAATAAAGATCAGAGCAGAAATAAATAAAATAGTCACAAAAAAATAATAGAAAAGATCAACAAAACCAAGAGCTGGTTTCATGAAAAGATTTAAAAAAAAAAAAAACTTGATAAACCTTTGCCCAGACTCATCAAGAAAAAAAGAGAGAAGATCCAAAGAAATAAAATATGAAATGAAAGAGAAGTCACAGAAATATACAGGCTTCCAAAACTAAATCAGGAAGAAAGGGAACATCTGAACAGACTAATTAGTAATAAAATTGAATGAGCAATCAGAAAACTCCAAATGAACAAATGTTCTTAACCAGATGACTTCACAGGAAAATTTTGACAACCATTTAAAGGAGAACTAATACTTATTCTTCTCAAACAATTTCAAAATACTGAGAGCAGAGAAGTCTTTCAGATTCATTTTACAAGGCCAACATTATTCTGATATCAAAACCAGGCAAGGACACTACAAAATACACACAGACACACACACACACACACACACACACACACACACACACACCCCAATATCTCTGATGAACATAGGTATGAAAATCCTCAATAAAATATTAACAAACTGAATTCAGCAATATACTAAAAAGATCACATACCATGATCAAGGAAGATTTATTCTGAGATGCAAGTTTGGCTCAATATCTGTAAAGCAATTAATGTGATACACCACACAAATAAAATGATCATATAAATAGATGCAGAAAAAACATTTGACAAAATCCAACATTTACTTATGATAAAACTCTCAGCAAAGTGGGAATAGAAGGAATATACATCAAATAATAAAGACCATATATGACAAACCCACAGCATGCTCAGTGGTGTAAAACTAAAAGCACTCCCCTTAAGATCTGGAATAAGACAAGGATTTCCACTTTCACCACTTTTATTCAACATAGCATTGGAAGGCCTAATCGTGGCAATTAGGTGAGAAATAAATAAATAAATGGCATCCAAAGTGAAAGGAAGAAGTAAAACTGTCATTATTTGCAGATGACATGATATTATATAAAGAGTATCCTAAATATTCCACCAAAAAAAAACACTATTAGAACTGCTAAATGAAATTAGTAAACTGGAAGGAAACATAATTAATATTCATTAATTGGTTCCATTTTTGTGCATCAATAACAAATTTTCAGAAAGAGGAATTAATAAAACAATTTCACCTACAATTGCATCAAAAATATATAAGATAAATTTAACCAAGGAGATAAAAGATATGTACTCTAAAAATTACAAGACATTGAAGAAGATAAAAATAAATAAAAGCATGTATTTTTCTCACAGATAGGAATAATTACCATAGTTAAAATGTTCATACTACCCAAAGAAATGTATGGAGTCAATACAATATCTTTAAAAACATTAGTGAAATTTTTCACAGAACTAGAATAAATATTTTTAAAATTTATATGAAACCAAAAATGACCCCAAATAGTCAAAGCAATCTTGAAAAAGAACAAAATTGTGGTATCAAACTGTACTATACAAAGCTGAGGTATCAAACTATAAGACTATAGTAATCAAAATAGCACAATACTGGCATAAAAACAGACACGTAGATTAGTGGAACAGAATAGAAAGCCATAAATAGATCTACACCAATAAGGTCAAAGAACCTATGAAAAAGTAGGCAAAAACATACAATAGGATAAAGACAAACTTCAATAAATGGAGAAGGGAAAATAGAAACATTTCAAAATGAAACTACTTTTCTGCACCATATACAAAAATAAACTTGAAATAAAAGACTTAAATGTAAGGCCTTTAACCATAAAACTCCTTGAAGAAAACAGGCAGTAAACTTTTTTACATTGCTCTTAGAAATATTTTTTTTATATGTCTTACCAGGCAAGGGAAATAAACAAAAAAATAAACAAATGGGACTATGTAAAACTAAAAAGTTTTTGCACAGTGAAGGAAACCACCAACAAAATGAAAGACAACCTAATGAATGGGAGAATATATTCACCAATGATATATCCAACAAAGGTTAACATCCAAAATTAATAAGCAAGCCATTGAACTTAACATAAAAAAAACCAAACAATAAAATTTTAAAAGGGGCAAAGGATCTGAACAGACATTTCTCCAAAGAGGACATACAGATTGCCAATAGACATATGAAAAGATGGTCATGATCACTAATCATTAAAAAAAAAGCAAATTAAAACTACAATGAGGTATCGCCACACACCTGTCAGAATGGCTATCATCAATAACCAACAAATAAATGCTTGCACAAATGTGGGAAAAAAGGACCCCACAAGTATTATTAGTATTAGAGATTACTCAAAAAATTAAAAAAAAATAATGAACTATCTTATGACCAGGTAATTCCATTTCTGGGTATTTATTCTAAGAAATCCCCAAAAGATATCAGAAAACATATACTCATTGCTATGTTCATCACAGCATTATTTGCAATGGCTAAGATATGGAAGCAACTTAAGTGTTTATTACTACACAATTTAATAAAGAAGTGGTGGTAAATATATACAATGGACTATTACTCAGCCATGAAAAGTAATAAAATCTTAATATTTATAACAATATAGTTGGATCTAGAGGGTATTATGCTAAGTCAAATAAGTCATACAAAGAAAAACAAATGTCAAATGATCGTGCTTATATGTGGAATCTAAAAAAATAAAAAAAATAAACAAACAAGCAAAATGGAAATTAGGAGGGGATTGGGGATTGGGAGGACTGGATGAAAAAGGTAAAGAGATTAAGTACAAATCTGTAGGTACAAAACAATCATAAAGATGTAAAGTACGGCATAGGGAATATAGACAATAATATTGCGATAACTGTGTGTAGTGCCCAGTGGGTAACAGACTAATTGAGGGATCACTTTGTAAATTACATAAGTGTCTAACCACTGTGCTGTAACTTGAAACTAATATAAAATATTGAACGTCAACTCTAATTGAAAAATAATAAAAATGCATTACATGAAAAAAAGCGCGAATTGGTAGTTAGAAGAAGTTCTGGTCAAGATGGTGGAGTAGGCAAATGCTGTGCTTGCCTCATCTCATGACCACATCAAAATTATAACTAAACTACAGAAAAATCATAATTGAGTATCATTTCAAATCTTGCCAAACAGAAGTCCTATAACTGAAGATATACAGAAGACACATCAAGACTTATAGAAGAGGCAGAGATGCAAAACAGGCTGACCCCACACTCACATGTGATGGTTAAAAATCAAGAGGGATATCTCAGTTGTGGAGGTCTCCCCTGAGGAGCAAGGGATCTCAACCTTACACCAGGCTCCCCAGACTAGTGTTCCAATGTAAAAAAAAAAAGAAGCCCCCATGACTTCTGGCTGTGAAAAACAGCAGAGATTCTGTGTGAGTGTGTCAGAAGGCTGCTGGAGTTACAGAAGGTCCTCTTAAAGAGCCCTTGCACAGACTTACTCACAGATAGACTCACTCACTCTGAGCTCCAGTTCTGGGGCAGCAGTCTGAAAGGTAACAGGGACATATAGAGAGGAACTAAATTATCTTACATCACAGTAAAGACTAGAGAGGCAACTTTCTTCCAGACAGAGTGTTGGCAGAGCCATTGTTCCTTTGTAGATCCCTCCATCCATCCAACATGCAGACGCAAGTGGCCACCATATCTGAATCACCATCATCCTGGCTAACTCAGTTCACCCTACCCTGGTAATTCCTTGAGACATCGCCTCACCCACCTTGTGTGCCAACACAAGCTGTTTCCCATGGCTTTTCCATACAAATAGTCCATCTTGGCTCATGCTACAAACTTTCTTAAAATCTCACCAAGGTTCACAAACCCCAAACAAACAATGTCTAACCTCAGCATTCCCTGTACCTCTTGCTAAGTGACTTCAAGCCAAGAACTAGCAGAACCCAACCTTAGTTCACAGCTTAGCATCTCCCAGGCACCTCCAAGCCCAGCACAAATGACAACCATATGCAGATCACTTTGTAGCTCATATCAAGTGGCCCTGGCAGGGTGCAGTCATTGGATGATCTGGGCTTGCAACAGAGCCCTTCCTAAAAGGTTTCAGATCCAACGCACCTGTGGCCAGGTTCAGACACACCAGAACATCACCCAACCATCTCCACAAAAGACATACCCAAAGGACAGACTGTGCAGGCACTAGAGCTCTGCTAAAGCAAATCCTGCTCCATAGAGTTAGATCCTGTACAACAGCTCCTCTACTGTAGTCATGGCCAGGCTTCACAATCAATCACCCTGAAGGTCAATCCCTCCATTGACATACCAGCATCAACCAAGGCTAAACTACAACAGCAAGGCACACGACCAACACAAGGGAGAACTTTGCTCAGGTGACAGGGAAACTGGACTACTGGGTCCCACAAGACACCAAATACATAAGGACACTCTACCAAAACTGGGAGACATAGCAGCTCTACCTAATACAAGCAAACAAGGGAGGTAGCCAAAATGGAGATACAAAGAAACAAGTCCCAAATGAAAGAACAGAACAAAGCTCATGAAAAAAGTTAAATGAAATAGAAATGAACAATCAACTAGATACAGAGTTCAAAATACTAGTTATAAGGACATTTAATAAATTTAGGGGAAGAACAGATGAACTTAGGAAGAATCTCAAAAAGGTAAAATCATAAAAAAGAAATGAAGGCTACAATAATTGAAATGAAGAATTCATTAGAGAAAATCAACAGCATATTAGATAAAGCAGAGGACTGAATTAACAATTTGGAAGACAAGATAGTGCAAAACACCTAATCAGAACTGCAAAAGAAAAGAAAAAGCAAAAGAAAGAAAGAAAGAAAGAAAGAAAAGAAAAGAAAAAAGAATAGAATAGAATAGAAAAAAAAAAGAAAAGAAATGAAACGAAAAGAAAAAAATTAATGAGGATAGTTTAAAGGACCTCTGAGACAAAATTAAGTTTATCAACATTCACATAACAGTGGTACCAGATGGAGAAGAGAGGAGCAGAGATTGAAATCTATTTGAGGAAATAATAATTGAAAACATTCCTGCCTGCCAAAGGAAATAGACATGCAAGTCTAGAAAGTGCAGAGTCCCAAACAAAATGAAACCAAGGAGGCACACACAAAGACACATCGTAATTAAAATAGCAAAGTTAAATGACAAAGAGAGAATCTTAAAAGCAGCAAGAGAAAAGCAATTAGTTACCTGCAAGGGAGTTCCCATAAAACTATCAGCTGCTTTATCAACAGAAACTTTGCAGGCCAGAAGGGATTGGTACGAAATATCCAAAATGATGAAAAAACAAGGACCTACAACCAACATGACTGTACCCAGCAAAGCTATTATTTAGAATCAAAAAACAGAGGAAGAGCTTCTCTGACCAAAAATAAATAAATAAAAGCAAAAAGAGTTCATCACCACCAAACCAGTATTACAAGAAATGTTAAAGGGACTTCTTTAAAAAGGAGGGAAAAAAGTTCAAAAACATAAATAATAAAATGGAAATAACTATATCTATCATCAATTACTATAAATGTAAATGGATTAAATATTCCAATCAAAACACAGGGTGACTGAAGGGATAAGAAAACAAAACACTCACATATGCTGCGTACAGGAGATCAGTTCAGATCTAAAAACACACACAGACTAAGAGCATAGGAATGTAAAAAGATATTTCATGATGGAAACTAGAAATAAAAAACTAGAAGTAACAATATTTATACCAGACAAAATAGACTTTTTAAAAAGGCAATAAAAGAGACATAAAAGAACCCAGTAATCCCACTTCTGGATGTTTATTTGAAGAAACTTAAAACAATACGTTGAAGGGACATGTGCATCCATGTGTTCACTGCAGTGTTGTTTACAATAGTCAAGATATGGAGACAACCTGGGTGTCCATCAATGGAAGAATGAATGAAGAAGAGGTGGCACACATATACAATAGAATATTATTCAGCCATAAAAAAGAATGAAATATTGCCATCAACAACAACATGGGTAAACTAGAGAGTATTGTGCTGAGTGGATTAAATCAGACAGAAAAACCAATGTCATATGATTTTACTTATGTGTAGAATCTAAAGAACAGGATAAATGAACAAACAAATCAGAAACAAACTCATAGATACAGAGAAAGTTTTGATGGTTTCAGGATTTTGGGATGCATGTGGAAAGATCGGTGATGGGAGAGGGAATTAAGAAATACAAATTTACAGTTATAAAATAGACATGTGAATATAGAGTATAACAAGGGGAATATAGTTAGCAATATTATAATAACTATGCATGGTGTCAGATGGGTACTGGATATATTAGGGTGATTACTTTGTAAGTTATATAAATGTCAAATTACTGTGTTGTACACCTGAAACTAATATAATATTGTATGCTAATTGTAATTGAAATTTTTTAAAAATATTTTTAATTAATTACAGGTGGATTACTCAATGTTAAAAGCGAATGTTTAAAATTTCCCAGATATAATGTGCTAAACTTTTAGCAGGGAAGAATTTCTTAAATAAGAAGCAAACAATGCAAATATTGAAAGATTTTAGGAGGAAGTCAAAATGGCATCAATGATAGAGGCTTTTTTTATCTGCTCTTATGACCACATCAAAGTTGTGACTGAAACACAGAGCAATCAGCAAGCAGAGTCGCCTAGGGTTTAGATGAACAAGCTGTATAACTAAGGAGAGAAATAAGAAACCACCCTGCAACGGGAGGAGGTAAGATGGGACAAGGATGTGAGGCTGCCTGGTCCCCAGTGGCTGAGTGGGATGGAGGCTATGGCATTGGTAGTCGGCAGCTGCAGATGCCCCTTAAAGGGGCCGTGTCCACGACCGGACTTATGCAGTGACAGACTTGCTCACTCTGAAACCCCATACCCAGTCGGCTGCTGGAAGAAGGGGGTACCAGGGACTTACAGGGGGACTATGAGTTGTTGGAGCAAAGGCCAGAGGTAATGATCTCTTCCAGGAAGAGGCGCTGGTGGTATCCATTGTTCCTCTGTTGAGCCCTCCTGCTTTCCAGTAAGTGGATGCAGCACTGCCATAGCTGAGACTTCATCAAACTAGATAACTGAGTCACTTCACTCAGAGGATTCGCTGAAACTCCACCTCTCCCAACTCGCAGTCTTACCTAAGCCGCATCTAGTTGTGTCCTTGACGAATCCTGTGCAAGTTGCTGAGCAAGCTCCAAGACTCACACTGGTGGCAACTGATCTCTGGTGTGGTTTCTTGAGGCAACTATAAGCACAGCATCTGTGGATTGCTTGCTGAATCTTAACAGGTGGTCAAAGGGACACCGGCTGGGGCTAAAATTGGCCTGCTGCTGAACTTCTCTCAGGACTGTACCTCTGGACACCTACTACATAAAGCCGCACTAAAAGACCATCACATAGTAGCAGACACAGAAGGCAGCCAATGTTGGAAGACAAAGAAGCAGAAACCATATGAGAGAACAGAATAGAGATCCAGGAATAATAGACTCAAGCAATCTAACAGATGTGGAGCTCAAAACACTGGTTATAAATATGCTCAATGAACTTAGGAAAAGAGTAGATGAACTCGGCGAGAATGTTAACAAAGAAATTTTTTAAAAATCCATAAAAATGGAAATGGAAATTATAAAAGGGAACCAGTCAGAAATGAAAAAATATACTATCTTATTAAATGGAATGAGCAGAGTGGATAAAGAAGAGGGTCAAACCACTAATATAAAGGATGGGAAAGCCACGGTCACCCAATCAGAATGATAAAAAGAAAGAAGGCAAAAATATGATAATAATTTAAGGAGTCTTTGGGACAAAATTAAGTGTAAAAACATCTATATAATAGGGGTACCTGAAGGAGGAGAGAGAGAAGAAAAAGTGGAAAAGCTATTTGAAGAAATAATAGCAGAAAACTTCCCTAACCTGATGAAGGAAATAGACATACCACCTCAGGAATCTCAGAGTCCCAAACAAGATAAATCCAAAGAGGCCCACACTAAGATACGTCACAATTAAAATGTCAAAAGTTAGATACAAAGAGAGACTCTTAAAAGCAGCAAAAGAAAAGAAGTTAATTATTTACAAGGGAGCACCTATACACTGGCAGTCGATTTCTCATAAGAAATATGCAGAACAGAAGAATTTGACACAAAATATTGAATGTGGTGAAAACCCAGGATCTACGACCAAGACTACTTTATCCAGCAAAGCTATCATTTAGAGTCGAAGAACAGATAAAGAGGTTCCCAGACAAAAATAAGCTAAAGGAATTTATCAACACCAGGCCAGCATTACAAGAATTGTTGGAGGGACTTCTTTAAGAAGAAAAACCATGTATCAAAATCATGAATAAAACTGGTAATAACTACATTTCTATCAACAAGTACTGCAAATGGAAAGAAATTAAGTGCTCCAACCAAAAGATAGTATGGCTGAATGTATAAGGAAAACGAGACCCTTGCATATGCTGCCTACAAGAGACTCACTTCAGATTAAAAGACACACACAGACTAAAAGGAAGGGGATGGAAGAAGATATTGCCTTGATGGACCTCGAGGGTATTGCACTAAATGAAGTCAGTCAGATAGAGAAAGACAAATACTACGTGATTTCATGTACATGCAGAATCTAAAGAACAAAATAAACAATACCAACGGGAACAATGGAAACAAACTCAAACTCATAGAAGCAAAGATTATTTTGAGGTCTACTAGACAGGAGGGGATCATAGGGATGGTAAAGAAGGGTGGAGGCATTAAGAAATACAAATGGTTAGTTACAAAATAATCATGGAGGTATAAAGTGTAGCATTAGAAAAATAGCCAACAATGTTGTAATAAATATGTAAGGGCGAAAACGGATACTAGATTTAGTGGGGTGATCACTTGAGCTCTAATCACTATGCTGTACAACTGAAACTAATATATTATCGTATGTCAACTGTAATTTAAAAATATTTAATTATATAATGTAAATATTAGCAATTAATCATCTATTATATTTCAATAGAGCTGGGGGAAAGATTTTAAAAGTTACAAATTCGATTACCTTAAAATTACAAACTTCTGATTTCTTAAAAGTCAACAGAGTAAAAAAAGTCACACACTAGAAGAGAATATTGCCAATTGTTGATAAAGAATTAGTATACCAAATATATAAGTAATGCTAAAGGTTCAATACGATAAACATCAGAATCATAAAATGGATGCAGGCAGGAACAGGCACTTCACAAACAAGGAAAAATAAATGACCCCAAATCTCTTGAACAGAAGACCAATCCATCAGTAATTAGGAGAATGCAAATAACACTACGATGAGATGTGCAATCGATAGGTAAATACATAAAATATGTCAATACCAAGTGTCATGAAGAATGTGAAACAAGGAAAACCTATTATGCTTTGAAAGAACTGTACCAAATTTCATGAATTCTAAAATATCATTTAAGATATTCAATTATTTTAAATACCGCTCCAAAAATAATAGTAATAACAGCCAATACAATAATTTTATCACTTGTAATGTTAGTTATACATATTGAAAGATCTTTTTTAGACTTATTAGAGAAGGAGAGAAGGGTGTTTAGCATATATCACTCTTTTGTTCATAAAAAAATAATAATAAGAGAAAATAAATTAACACATATTTCTAAAAACTTTTACAATTCCAGTCTGGGTTTTTGAATCACTTTTGATTCAGAGCTTCTATGCCCATGTTTTTCCATAGAATAGAGACAAGCCATCCTCATTCAGCCCTCTCTGAAAATCTATTCCATCGAATCTGTGAACATAATAATTTGGTTCTTGGTTTATGTCACTAAGTTTGGGGTAATTCTTTTCACAACAGTAGACAACCAAAATGTCCCTAATACACAAAAGACTTTGGCATTCATATGGGACCTTCTTCCCCTTCTAGACCTTTCCATTCCCTGGGTGACTTCATGATCCACATGAATGACCATTACAATACTAATAGTCTCTCAGTTCTTTGACCTCCTCATCCACAGTGATGTCCTTATCTAATTCACCTCAGCCTCCTTCTTTCAGTTTACAGAGAGGTATGATTTCTCAAGAACTTTAATGACCGCTGGTGAGGGTTTTGGATAAGGGACAAATGGAAGCTTCCTCTTACCATCTCTCCAAAGATCTCAGACTCCTTCCTGGGGTAGTCAATAGGAAGGACACTGAGCAGAGCTGCAAGTCACAAAGTCACCATGCCAACCTTCCGGTCTTGCATAACAACTGGGCATTCTGCCTCTGCAGGGTGGGGGAAGGGTCATGCAGGTAGTGGGAGTTCTTGCTCTAATCAGGTGCTAGCCTCTTCTGCCTACAGGGCAGGTACCAGGCAAAAACTTGCAGGGTGCCTTGGTCAAAGGGCTGAAGTGTCAAGGTCCCTGTACACAGGCAAAGGCAGCAAAGGAGGCAGCCTGAGGTGACCTGAAGTGGCCTGGCATCCAGTGAGTCCAAAAAGATGACCACAAAATTGGGAAGTGGTGACCCCCAGGTACAGGGGCCCATGCTCTTCTTGCTGCTGGTGATGTCTCCTTTCCTGCTGAGTGCAAGCAGCTTCCAGTACAGTATCCCAGTCTGGAGAAATTTATACCACCACCTCAACCAAGACTTGAGAAGAATCCACCAGAGTTCAAAACTTTACAGGAACAAGGCGGACAGTATAAGAAACTGTAATGGCGCTTTTGACCTCTACTTTGTCCTGGATGTGTGAGTGGCCCTATTGCTTTAGCCATGGGTGGTACTCAGGGTGCCTCTGACCCCAGTGTCACTGCTGGCAGGCAGTGATCCAAGAGAACTCCAGCCTCTGAGAGGGGAAACAGGTCCATCCTGGTCAGACCCAAGGAACAAGGTCTCTGTGGCCTCCTTGTTTCTAAGGCAGAAGAAATGCCCAAGGCTTTATTCCCTGGGACTTTTCCTTTGGAAAGGTAAAAAAAGATACATAGAGTTTTTGCATGGCTCTCAACCTTGCATCACCTTGGTCAGGATTTGTGACCCATATGGTCCTTAAACAACTGAGGGGCAGGTGATTGGTAGGGGTTACTTTCTCAGAGTTGTTAGAAGCTTGCTGTGGGTTTGGGATTTGGGTTTTGTTTTGCTGTGCTAATTTGTTTTTTATCCAAATGACTTCTGTTTTTATTGGGATCCAGAGAGATTGCTGTGCTTCTTGGGCATAGCGTCTCTGCTCAGAAAATCCTTTGCTTTTTGCTGCTGACTGTTTTAGCTTCTTTCTTTGACATCTTAGAGATCCATGATACAGTTTGTGTGCATTTTCAGAGCAGTTTGGTCTGTATGGGTGTGCCCCATACATTAAGCACTGACCCTCAAAGAAGAAAGGGTAGGGGTTGGGCTGCAGGTTTAGAGAGATTATCTGGTTCCATTTTCGACTCCTCAATTGGTCTGTAACTACACCTTACTTACAAAATACTAACAGTAGTATGATGATCAATAGTATTCTTGAAGCACTGTACAGTTCCCAACAACATTTCACTGTACTTCTTTCATCCTCAAAACAATCCTGGCTTGTAGAGTAAATAAAGTGTTTGCATGTGCAATCTCTTGGAAAAGGAGAAGCTTGTAGAGATTGAATAAAATAGCCCAGAGGCTGATGGTGGTGACAGGACTCAGGTTGACTGTGCTGCTCTCATTCCAGCATTCCAGGATATACTGCCTCTGATTTCTCTGATTCTCCTTGGAGACTGGTGTTTGGGAGGATGTGTGTCCAGCCCACCAGCTTCTGAACAAAGCCAGCAGAGCTGGCAGCCGCCCTGTTGACCAGAAGAGAAGTCTCTCCTCACTGTTCATGGAGGAACTTCTGCCCTGGGCAGGTCTTGTCTGATTTATCCTTAGCACAGACCAGGAATGGCGATTCCCCTCTTGGGCACTGGGTTGGTAATGAATGGGCATTGTGAGGGGCTGGCAGCCTCTTTGGGTCTGTCTTTTTAGAGCGTGGTAGTGATTCCAAAGGGCTCTCTCAGCTGCCCTCCTGTTATGCTGCCCCGGCTCATATCCTTGATCCCTGCTTTTAGGAAAATTGTGGGTACAGATCAACCCAGGGATAGATGGGCAAGTGCTTTGGGCACAGGCGGACATGTGAAATAATATTAATTAAACACTTCATATGTACCAGGCAACGTGCTGACCACTTTTGACATCCCAAGAGCTTGAGGGAATAAGTTGTTTTTTCCCTATTTTAGGGTGATGAAACTGAAGCTGGGAGGGCTGGTGATTTGCTATACATGAATCAAAGCTAATGTGCTACACAAACATTAGATAGGAGAATTCTCCCCTAGTCTCTTTTCTTTATTCGTTTTTTTTTAAAATGCTTACAGCACCTGGTATTCTTAGGTGATCTCCCTAGTCTCTTTTCAAGGAAGGTGTGAAGTGGGAAAAATAGAAAAGTATCATAGAAATGGCTTCCTGAGCTATGTTTTCCCACTTCTCACCAATCTCCTCTCCTCTCTCCTATCTCTCGTCCTTTGTCTTCTTAAATGCTGGAAGGCAGCATTGTTTTGACTACAGCTGGATGCAGCTATAGCTCCATGTGGAGGCTATAGGCCTTGCCCTGAAAACTAGGAGAAAAAGTGAGGAAAGGAAGTGACTCAAGTCCCCTTTATGCCCTTTCAGGCTCTGGGAATGAGGCTGTTCCATAGGACACCAATCACTGTCTGTTTTCACATTTGCCATTAATATGGCAGTACAGAATCCTACTGGATTCTGCAAATAAAAGGAGGTGCTGAGAGTGTCCCAGAAAAAAAACCTAACATACCCATTTCCCAACCCCAAGTTATCAATCAGTAAGGCATATTTCTAGAGCATGGCTTAAATGGGTCTGACATTACAGCAAACGCCTCAACCTCAGGAAAATAACACCATTTCCCTAAGAATGTTCACCCATGTAATTAAAGAAGGCCTTGCCGCCCTCAAGGGCAAGCTTGATGAGAAGTTTTACGAGAGTGAGACTTATTCCCTTCTGTGGCTACTACCTGATGCTCTGGGAAAAGTGGAATAATCACCAATGGGGAGGCAGCCTGAGCATATTACTTTACCTGAGTGCCTCATTGTCTCGTCTCCACACCAGAGCCTTCACACCCACCTCACCAGGTTGTAATGAGGATAACAGGGAGTTTGCAGAGAGTTTGCCTAGCAAAGCAACAGATGTAATCATGGGGGATGAGTATAAAGTGAACTGCCAGGAAGGCAGAGTCATACACTCTGGAAACTCTCCTGCACTGCATCCACCCCTGATCCACCGCTAACTCCCTCACTCAGCTCTGTTCCCTTGGACCTTTTGTGGGTATGGTGGGGTGCTGGTCAGACACCTCTGCCAGTAGCACTCTATGCTTCTCTAGAACCTTTCACCCATGTGATGCAGTCCTTTTCATCTTTTCATTCCCTTATTAATTAATCCACTCACACATGTTTACTGAGCAACTGCTATATGTCAGCCACAGAGCAGTGGAGATAAGGCAGCAAACAAAACTCGGCACTGCCCTTGCCTTCCTGGAGTTTCTATTTTAGTGGAAAGACAAGAAATAGATAAAACAGGAGAGAAAATAGTGTTAGTTTGGGATAAGCACCAGGGGAAAAATCAGGGCAGGAGGATGGGAAGTACTGATGAAGGGACCATTCTAGAGATGATCAGGGGAGACTCCTTGAACAGACTAGAAGGTAAGGGGGCAAGGGAGTTGGTGTTTTTTTTAGCAGAAGACGTGTGTGCTTTGATCTTATTCTAAAAAGACCACAGTTGAAGCAGACAAGTGTGTAGCCTGTGGGGAGATTAGTGAAGGGATTGGTGCAGAGATCCAGGGAGGAGAAAAATAGTGGTGTGGGCCTGTAGGATAGGATGGATATGATAAGTGGCCAAGCTCTAGATCTATTGCAAACATCTAGGCCATAGGATCCCACACAGATTTAATACAGGGAGGCCACATGTGGCCCTGGACTGGGTAAGGAGAGGGGAAGAATCAACTTCATCACTATATCTCTCTCACAACAGTGGACAAATGTTATCACCTTTATTTTACAAATATGGGAAGGAGGCCACTCAGGATCAAGGAATGACTCGCAAAAGTCCTCAGTAAGGAAAATCAATCCAGTGTCAAAATAACGGAATGTCTGATACCAAAGCAAATTCCAAAAACACTGATGTTGGATGGGTCCCTCAGGATCCCTGTGTTGGCTGGAGACAAAACCAATCTGTCACCTGTGGTAAGGTCTTGAGTGGTTAGCTCCACAATGAATTAGATTTCTTATTCATTAGTTTATTCATTGGATTAAATCGAATGTTAATGAATAACTCTCCCATGTGCCACAGTATTGGCCAGTGAGTGGCCTATGAGGGCCCAGGAGCTCCATGCTGAGGAAATGACCTGTGAAATGGCCTTAAGAATGAGGTCCTCGGGTGGTCCTGGAAGATGGGAGTGTGAGGAGGGTGAGGGATAAAAAAGGAGGAAGAAGAAGGGGGACAGCCAATGTTGAGGCCCTGGGCCCACGTATGAGTTGTGTTCTTAACCTTTAATGCATTTGGGGGTTACTGAAAGAAAGGCTTTTATCAGAAAAGAGATGGATCATATCTATGTTTTTGAAAGAGCCTCTGGCTGCTTTGGTGAAGATGGATTAGTTAGGGGAGCAAAGGTGGGGGGAATGAAACTATGTCTGGAGTGAAAAGGAGAAGGGTTGAAGGAAATCAAAGGAGTTCTGGGAGACTGAGGATAGGCAGATAGGAGTCCAGGATGGATTTTCACAATGAGAAGAGAATAGAAAATCAAAACCCAGAGAAGAACATGCATGAGTGGCGCAGGTGGAGGAAAAGGGGCTGGCATAGAGAAGAGAAACAAAGCTGCAAGATCCACTCACGTCAGGGACATGACGGCTCTAAGGAGTGTCTCCATGGGTGCACTGGGGATATGATAAGGGCTCATAGCTGTCAATCTTAGTGTTTAAATATAAACTGAGACGTTATAATTTTTAAGAATTTATTTCATCATACATGGAGTAAAAGTAGACTATACCTACCCAATGTTATTAGGCACACTCCATGACAGAATTCATAGACAAAATTTTTATAGAGAATATGTGAAATAAAAACAAACAACATGTGTGAGTGGTTATAGCTTATTTGTCATATTTGAGAAAGGTTTTTTCGCTGTTTGTTTGTAATTGGTTTGCTTACCTCGTAGGCTACCAAGCTTTAGAGCCACTTTGATCTAATAGCCTCCTTGTTTAAATACTTTAACTCCCTTTTGTTCATCCCTTCACACTTGAGAGACTGACTAACAACTCCGTGTTAGCATCACTCTCAGTTACCATTAGGGTGAAATCGTTCTTGTCATGCAATTTGTAGGTTATGATGTCAGATTGTTGGAAGAATTGTCTTGCTTTTCATCTTTTGTTCATCTTGTTTCTGTTTCTCCATGAAAAGTAAGACCATCTGACATACTGATGGCTGTGAACATGTAGTTAAGACAATTGAGAGAACACAGCACACCAGGGAGATCACAGTGATAACTATCATAAGGATAATACCAATAGATGAAGTATATTCCTTAATTAGGGCTCCCATGAACCAAACCAGTTGGTATCAAATAAATCAAATAATGTACCTAAAGCAGCATCAACCTGTTTTAGCCAAGTGGCTTATTAATTTCTTATATTTTAGTTTCTTCATTTTCAGATGTGTTTATTCAGATACAGCAGGAGGTAATCGCTATGATAGAGACTTCTCCTTGTACAGCCAAGTTATATAAATCTATTCCCTAAAATCACCTTATTAGCTCAAAGTAATCCTTATACCAAAGAATCATAATTTGGGATGGCGTTTTTTACTGCCCCTCATTCACAACCTTTGAAATTACCCTAACAAGTTTCATAGTCTAGAAGTTTAGTTGGTAGTTTGTTTCATCTCACTGAACCCATCTCTTAGTCCTAAGAATAGATTACGTCAATTAAAAAATTGTGTCTCATTTTAGAAGATAGTGTTGCGTGAGTGCTCCCAAAGCTAGGTCTATATGATGTGAGCAATCGGGTATTTAATAAGAGGTATTTCTATGAAAACAAAATAAAAAGGTTAATGGTTGGAGCAGACTGTAAATCAAGTCTGTCTCTGAGTCCAGAGAGCAGCCAGTTGATAAGACTTCCAGATATTGGATTCTTAGACATTTAATTCGAAGCATCTTATGTAGTTTGAATATCTCTGGTGAGACATTGGGCATTCTAGTGAACTTTCTGGGTAGCCCAGAAAACAACAGTCACCAAGTTTGTCTGTATGTGAGCCTTCGTGGTGATTTTCTCTGAAGTTTATGTCACATCATCCAACTTAAATTTGCAGGGCTTTGGGAGTGAAAGCCAGTTTTTGTTCTTAGTGATGTCAAGTCAGAAGGGTGGAAGAAAATCCCAAACATTAGTTTGGAGAGTTGTAGCCAGATATTGGAGAAAACTAGAATTTAGGATACAGTATTTCATAAGCAAATAACAAAATCTCAAAGACAACGAACAGGATTAGAATCTGATAACTGCTAGGGTGTCATATTTTTCTACTGAAATATAATTTTTTTCTCTACAATTACTCTAATGTTTAACAAAAGTAATCACAGTTAGAGTAACTTGTTTGCAAAATAAGTCTAGTCTCAGAAACTTGGCCTGATTATTTGCCTAAGTACAGCAAGAATAGTGATTTTAAGCATATTCACAAAAAAAGTATTTTTAAAAAAACTTTGGTGATATATAAGGGGATTTATTATCTTCATAAAGTCCACTGTGTTAAAATTTAAAACTGTTAAGAAGGAATTTCAAACTAGATTTTTTTTAAATCTTATTTATGCTAAGAAACCATGCCAAGCATTGCCCAATTTCTCCTATTATAAGAACATATTCTTGTTAAATTTATACAAATGCTTATATTATAATGAAAAACAAGAATACTCAATAAGAATTTCTGAACACTAGACGGGTCAAAGAAAGAGAAATATTTACATATTTTCTTTTTCTTTACAAAAGTTTGCATCACCTAATTGCTGTAAGTGATAGATAAACTAAGAGGAGGAAAAAGTTAGTTAAATCTGAGGGAACAAACAGCAATGTATCAAATAGTCATAAAAAACATAATTATCCTCATCAGTTTATTCAGGCCCATATAAAAGATTTTAGATTAATGCTTTATCTTCAGTTAACGGGTTAATAAATTTATCAGTTTCTCCATTAGAGTTCAGAAAATTGTTACCCATTCAGTGATATAATCTGAAACCTACCAGAAACCTGTACTTGTCAGAGTCCCATCTGTAAATTTCTTTGAATAAAAAACACTTTTGCAGCAACATTAGAGTAAGAGAATAACTAATCCTAAATGTCAGAAGACTTAAAAGTAGCCAAAGTTAAAGATCTGATGAGAGTTCATAACAAGACAATTAACAAGGAAATTTCCTTTTTTGTAATATTAAGATAATAATTATCTTAAAATTATGACATAACATTATGACATTTTAGATTTTTGAAATTTTTATAAAATTTCTATAACTTATATCAATAACATATAAATATAACTTAAAAAATTTTAGCATTACTTTTTATTTGACAATATTTACTATGTAATTTAACATATCAAATAAACCTACTTGGTTTAATATCTCTCTTTCATAAGAACAGAGAATGAATTTTTTGAGACATTCCAGAATCTCTCTGGAAAATCCAAAAGTTAGTTTATAGTAAAAAGATTTTATATAGAATTTGATTATGAGAAGTTTATAAAATAATATCAAAAGATTTCAATACTTGATTAAATATCATCTTGGTTACATATTTGACCAACCTGACAAAGACTTCTAAGACAAATTCAGAAAGTTACATAGTTGTAAAACACCTTAACTCTTATAAAAAAAAAAAACTTAGCTCTTATAATAAAGACTCTGTTCTCCGAAGTAATCAAAGACCCAATAAAGACAACATAAAGCACAGAAAAGTATTGCTAAGACATAAAACATTTGCTTTCCAGATAGATTATTTAAAATATGAAAAAACCTTTCTTGTCTCTTAAGAGCAGACCAATAGTACATAAAAACTTTGTCCTTTTAACAAATGAAAGAGAATTATGTTTTAATTTTGTGATTTAATATTAATATTACAGCTAATTTTTAAAACATTTATAGTAAATTCATTCAATTTTAGCCAGTTTCACCACATGGGATTTCCTCCCCCCACATTCCTGCTTTCTATATTCATTTAGTTTTTGCCCTTCATTCTCCTTATCATTCTGAGACAATTGGTTATTCTACTTATGGACAAAATTACTCTTTTTTCCATTAACAAAAGTATATTTCCATACTTCATATCTTTTCTTAGCAAAAACACAGCTATTCTTCCTCTATACAGAGTTCTTCTCCTTATTATTTCTAGCAGTTTTAATTATATATGTTGCTTAGTATATGTGCTGCCAAAGTGAGCACATACATATGGTGCTCAGAATTATTAACCCTTAGAAAATTTAATTTCTAATGAAAGCTTGAGAAGTGAGAAATGATGGACTTTTGCACCAGAATTCCATAGATTGGAAATTTTTAATACATTTTATAATTTCTATAACTATATTCTTTTTCATAGTAAATAATTCAATGTGCTCAAGACATGTTTAATAACAAACCAAATATTTTGAGTTCCTCTGTAATAAGAATCCAGAAGTAAATAAACTTATGTTTAGTAATTAATATTTCAGTATTTTATCTTATTTGGAAATTGGAAAAGACCATCTCTTGTATGCAGTATTTTGACATCAATCCAGACACCTAAAAATGGACCCTGTGCTTGGAACACTTTCTTAGCAAGAATTAAAAAGTGCATACTGCCTATGTCAGGCTTTTCAACTTATATGGAAACATCTTTCTTTCTTTAACTTTTTGAAAACTCTTTTCTCTCTGGTAAAAGCATGTGTATTGTATGGTACCTGGCCAATCCACTGTTATATTTATCTTCTGTGGCTTGTGGGGTAGACAAGATTCCTTCTACTGTAGCAGGAAGATAACATATTTAGGCCAATTGTCTTGTCTCGGTCTTCAGTAGACACCCACTAGCCACAAGGACCAATGTCCACTACTGAACCTGATTTTGCTCTGACTTTTCTCTATGTAAGGAAAGCATTGTTCCATTCAGTCCTTGACTGTGGTATTTCCCTTGGTGACTTCTATACCAAGATGCAGTAAGAAGAAGAGTTAGAGTTCTGCCCTGGGATTGGGAACCAGTGTTGGGTATTCTACTCCTACTGGATTGGAAAGAGGATAAGTTGAGTTTGAATTCTCAAAAAGACTCAATTTTTAGGATTAAGACAGATTTTTTTCATTCCTCAAAGAATTTGCTTGCAGTCTAAATGTTATCAAAGGGATGACCCACCCTATAACTACATTATTTTTAATTTGCTTCTTTAAATCTGAAAGAAGATTTTCTCCACATCTCCACCAGCATTTATCTCTGATCTTTTTGAAAATAGCCATTTTTAACAGATATGAAGTTACATCTCATTGTGGTTTTGATTTGTATTTTCCTAATGATTAATGATGTTGAGCAACTTTTCATTTACCTATTGGCCGTTTGAATATCTTCTTTGTAAAAATGTTTATTTGGGTCCTTTTCCATTTTTTTTGCCAATTTAGTTTGCATTTCTATTATGGTTTTAATCATATAAAACTAATATAACAAATTCATTTATATTTTCTTAAATAGTACACGTCTGCGATAATTCTATCATTTCTATTTGAAAACTGTAGTTATACGTTTGGGAAACATCATTTAGCAATTTTAGTGCATAATTCTCTAGTCTATCCATATCAGCTACAAGATTTTGATTGAACGATATGGTTTTCAAAATTAGGCAATGGGGTATTTTGTATAATTGAGTTGTATGAATTCTTTATAAAGTTTGGTTATTAACTCTTTGTCAGATATATTGTCTGCAAATATTTTCTCCCATTCTTTAAGTTTCTTTTTCATGTTTTTGGTTATTTCTTTTGCTATAAAAAGTTTTTTAGTAAGATTAGTCCCACTTATTTTTGCTTTTGTTGCTTGTGCTTTAGGTATCATATCTAAAACATCGTTGTCAAGATCTATTTCAAAAAGCTTTTTCCTTATGTTTTCTTTGAGATTTTATTGTTTCAGTTCTTGAACTTCTCTTTAATTCATTTAGTTAATTTTTGTGTGGTGTAAGGTTTTAAGAATATCTGGTTTTTCCACCATCATTTATTGTCTTTTCTCCATTGAGATTCTTGGTTCCTTTGTCAAATATTAGTTGACCATATATGCATTCATTTTATTCTAGGCTATTAATTCTGTTACATTGGTCAATGTGTCTGTTTTTACACAAGTGCCATACTATTTTGATTGCTGTAGCTTTGCAAAGTAGTTTGCAATCAGGAATTATGATACCTCCGCTTTGTTCTTCTTACTCAGGATTGCTTTGGCTATTTTCGGTCATTTGTGGTTCTATACAAGTATATATATTTATACACATGTGGTTTATATATATTTAGATGTTCCAATAAAAGGTTCATAAATGTTTACAACTGTTCTCAGACAGTGACAAATCTCACTAACTTCAAAATTTGGACACTGGCCTTACTCAAAAATAGACCCTGATAGAAAGACCCTGATAGAAAACATCCGCTGCCCAAGGATGCTACTAGTATTTAGATATACAAAGCAAGTTGTAACGGATTTAAAAGGAGAAATAAATGGTAATATAATAACAGCTGGAAACTTTGATACTTCACTCAAAATAATGGATAGATTATTCAGATAGAGAAACGATAAAGGAAAAAGTGGATTTGAATAGCATAGACCAAAAGACATACTCAGAGTTGTGCAGAAATTTTATCTAACAGCATCAGAATTTCATTCTTCTCAAGAACACATGGAATATTTTCTAGGATACATCATATGTTAAGCCACAAAACAAGTCTGAATAAATTTAAGAACATTCAGGAGGTCAAAGATGGTAGTGGTAAGACTCTGAACTCACCCCTTCCCACAAGTACACTAAAATATATGCCTTCATACAGAACAATTAGTCCTGAAGGCTGATTTGACAGCTCTGAACAACAAATGAGAGAAAGAGACCAAATAGAGGAACCTAGGAAATTGTGAGAGCCCTCCAGGATCTGTGGATTCTACAGGATAAGAGATGCTGGTGAATGCCATTCTTTATATGCTGCCTCCACCTAAATAGGGCAGATAGGAAGGAGCTCTACCCGAATACTTTGGTCTCTCCATACAAAATCACCATAGCATGTTCCTAGACATACTACCAAGAACCCATTTCAGCTTTAAACAAGTGACACAAGCAGGATCAGTGGGGCATCACCACAGACACCTGGCCTTCTGGTCCAGAGCCATTCTGGCCTGGCAAATCAGTACCCCAAGTGCTATTAGGGCCTAACAGGCTCCAACTGGCCTGTCCAAAACTAGCCAGCATGCACAGCCAACACAGAGGTTGCTTATGCACAAGACAACTTACTGTACAACAAACAAGAGAGAGACTATATAGAGAAGGGTAGTGAGTTACAGAAGTTCTCTGGGAACTGCATGAATTCTCCGAGGTCAAAAGTGCCAGTGAATATGATTGTCTATGTCTCCCTGAACCACAATAGTGCAGGGGAGAGCTCTATTCAGCTGCTCTGATCCACCTGTAAGATTGTTACAGTGTGTTCCTGAACATATTGCCTGAGCTTATTTTTGTATCAAACAGAAGGAGCAAAGGATCAACAGGACATTACTGCACAGACCTGGCCTCCAGCTTGATAAACTAAAGATCCAAATGGCTTCAACTTGCTGCCAAAACCACTGGGCACACACGGCTTACTCAGAGGTTGCTTCTGCACAACTTCACATTTTCTAGAAAGGGAGAAATAACTATTTTTGTTCAATTCCCACGAATAAATTAATATTGAAAGCCAGACAAGGTAAAAAGACAGAATATCTCTCAAACGAAGGAACAAAAGTAAATCCCCAGAGGGTTGGGGGTGAACTAAGGAAACAGAGATAAGTAATTAACCTGATAAAGAATTCAAAGAAACAGTCATAAGAATGCTCACCACACTTGATAATGGAATAGAGGAACTTAGGAAGGACTTAAAAAAAAAGTTAGAAAGTCTAATAACAAACCAAGCAGAGCTGAGTAATACAATAACTAAAATAAAAAATACACTGGAAAAATGAACAGCAGATTAACTAACAGAAGAACAAATTCTGAATGACAGACTAGTGGAAATCAATTAATCAGAATATCAATAAGAAAAAAAGAATTAAAAAAAATGATACCAAGACAACATCAGATATACAAACATTCACGTTATGAGTATCCTGGATAAAAATAAGAGAGAGAGAGAGAGAGAGAGAGAGAGAGAGAGAGAGAGAGAGAGAAAGAGAGAGAGAGAAAGAGAGAATGGAACAAAATCTTTATTTGAAGAAATAATGACTGAATACTTTCCTAACCTGAAGAAGAAAACAGACATCCATGTTTCAGAAGCACAGAGAGTTCCAAACAAGATGAACCCAGAGAGACCTGCACCAAGACATATTGTAATTAAAATGGCAAAAGATAAAGATAATTTTGAAGGCAGCAAGAGAAAAGCATACAAAGGAAACCTATAAGGTCTTCACCTGATTTCACAACAGCAGCTTTATAGGACAGAGGAAGTGGCAGGACATCTTTAAAGTCCTGAAAGAAAGAAACCTACAACCTAGCATAATTTACCCAGACAGATTGTCATTCAGAATTAAGAGAGAAATAAAAAGTTTCCCAGATAAGAAAAACTGAAGTTTGTCACCACTATATCAATTTTAAAAGAAATGTTAAAGAATTGTCTTTAAGTAGAAAGGGAAAGGCCATAACAAAAAGTAAAACATATGAGAAAGAAAAGAATTTTGCAGGTAAAGCCAAATGTATAATAAGTAGAGCAAATCAGATATTTAAAAAGCTACTAGGAAAATTGAAAGATGAAAGTACTAAACTCAAACTATAATCAGTAGTTAGAAGATACACAAAACAAAAAGATCTAAAATATGACATCAAAACATAAAATGTGAAGGGAGAAGTAAAAATGTCAATGTGCTATACATGTGATGTATTATTGAATTGTATACTTGAAATCTATACAATTTTATTAACCAATGTCACCCCAATATGTTTAATTTAAAAAAACAAAAATTGTGAAATTTGCATAAGGTTTGTAGTTAAATAGTGTTGTAACAACATTAATTTCCTGGTTTTGATAACGACTAAGGTTATATATGATGTTAATATAGGGGAAAGCTGGATGAAGAGTATATGGGATTTCTGTACTATTTTTCTTAAACTTTTTGTGAGTTTAAAACAATAATTCATAAAGATCTATGCACACCTATGTTCATGGCAGCATAGTTTACAATAGTCAAGATCTTGAAGCAACCTAAATGCCCATCAACAGATGATTTGATAAAAGTTATGATTAATATATGAAATAGAATGTTACTCAGCCATTAAAAAAATGAAATGGATAGACCTAGAGGTTACTATGCTGAATCAAATAAGTCAGACAGTAAAAGATAAATGCCATATGATTTCACTTATATGTGGAACCTAAGAAACAAAAAGAATAAACTAATCAAAAGCAGGCTCACAAATATAGAGGACAATCTGGTGACAGCAAGAGGAAGCGGGCTGGAAGGCTAGGAGAGATGAATGAAGAGTTAAGGAAGTACAAATCAGTAGTCGATAGATAGTCACAGTGTATGGGGAGCATGGCAAAGGAATGCAGTTTGCATTAATGTAATGGCTTGGTGGAGAGCCAGATGAGAGAAAGGGTAATCAAGGGGATCATTTTATAAATTATATACATGTCTAACCAATGTACTCTATACTTGAAACTAATAAAATAAAATTTTTTAAAAACTGGTTCAAGTTAAAAAGTGAAAAAAGAAAAAGAAAAAAGTGTAGTTTTTAAAGAATATTTTCTAATTTAATCACTTAGCTTTAAAAGGGCTGCTATAGATATCAAATGATATACTCAAACCTCATGATAACCAAAAACCAAAAACCTACAAAAGATACAGAAAAAATAAAGAGAAAGGAAACCAAACAAAACACTTAAGAAAACAAGCAAACCACAAAGGAAGAAATCAAAAGAAGAAAAAACAGAGAACTACAAAAACAACAATTAACAAAATGGTAACAAGTACATACTTATCGATAATTACTTTAAATGTAAATGAATAAATATTCTCTGATAGAAAAACATAAAGAGGCTAAACAAATTTAAAAACACAACCCATTTATATGCTGTTTATAACACTTCAAATCAAAAGACACATACATCGTGAAAGTGAAGGAATGAAAAAAATGAATTTCATACAAACAAAAATGAAAACACAGGTGAATTAGAAATACTCATATCAGACAAAATAGACTTTAAAACAGAAGATGTAATAAAAAGACAAAAGACATTCTATAATTATAATTATGTAATTATACAAAAAGAGGATATGACAATCATAAATATTAATACATCCAACATAGGAGCATCTAAATATATGAAGCAAATCTTAATCAATATAAAGGAAGAAAGTCACAGTAATACAAAAATAGAAGAGGATTTCAATACACAACTCAAATAGATGAACCATGCAGGCAGAAAATTAATAAGAAAATAATTGCTTTAGATGTAACAATAGAGAGAATTGACTTAATAGACATTTAGAATATCTCTCATTCAAAAACTAAAGAATACATATTTTTCTTCAAATGTGCATGTAACATTCTACAGGATATGTCACGTATTAGGCCACAAAACAAGCCTTGATAAATTTAATAAGATTAAAATTATTTCAAGCATCTTTTCTAAACATGAAACTAGAAATCAACTACAGGAAGAAAATTGGAAAAAACACAAATACCTGGAGTCTAAACAATATTCTACTAAGACACCAATATATCTAAAAAGAAATCAAAACAGAAATTAAAAACTACCTTGAGACAAATTAAAATAAAACACAACTTTCAAAATTTATGGAATTGGAAGATCAATATTGTTAAAATGTCTTTGCTATCTAAAGTAATATGCCAATTCAGTATAATCCCTGTTAAAATACCAATAGAATTCTTCTCAGAACTAGATCAACCAATTCTAAAATTTATACAGAACCACAAAAGACCCTGAAAAATCAAGGAAACCTTGAGAAAGAACAAAATGGGAGGTTTCATGCTCCCTAATTTCAAACTATACTGTAAAACTACAGTAAACAAAACAATATAACACTGACATAAAACATGTATAAATCAATAGAATAGAACAGAGAACTCAGAAATAAATCCTCACTTATATGGCCAATTAATCTATGACAAAAGAGGCAAGAGTACACAATGGGGTAGACAGTACCTTCAATATTGTTTTTGGGAAACTGGAGAGATAGATACAGAAAAATAAAATTGGATCACTTTTTGACACCACACACAAAAATAACTTCAAATGGATTAAGGACTTAAATGTAAGACCTGAAACCATAAAACTTCAAGAAGAAAATATAGGCAGTAAACTTCTTGACATTGCTTAGCAATATATTCCTGTGCAAGGAAACAAAAGAAAAATAAGTAAATGGACTGCATCAAACTAAAATGTTTTTACACAGTGAAGGAAAACAGAAAGACAACCTACTGAGTGAGAGAAAACATTCAAAAATGATACATCTGATAGGGGGTTAATATACAAAGTACATAAGAAACTCATACAACACCAAAAAATAATCTAATTTAAACGCTAGGCAGAGGACCTGAATAGCCATTTTTCCAAAAAAAAACACATACAGATAGATGGTCAACAGACATTAGGAAAGATGCACTAACCATCAGGGAAATGCAAATCAAAACCACAATGTGATGTCACCTCACACCTCTCAGAAGGGCTATCATTAATATACCAACAAACAAGTATTGGCAAGGATGTAGAAAAAAAGAGACCCCTCATACCCTGTTGATGGGATTGTAAATTGGTGCAGCCACTATGGAAAACAATATTGAGACTCCAAAAAAAAAATTAAATATAGAGCTGCCATGCAACCCAGCAATCCCACTCTGGGTACTCAGTGGAAAAAAAAATAACTCTAATTCGAAAAGATATATGCCCTCCTGTGTTCATTGCAGCATTGTTTACGGTAGCCAAGATATGGAAGTAACCTAAATGCCCACCAACAGACAATTGAATAAAGAAGTATGGTTCAAAATTAATCAAAACAGACTCACAAATATAGAGGACAATCTGTTGACAGCCAGAGGAGAGGGGAGTTGGGAGACTGGGAGAAAGGAATGAAAGGTTAATGAAGTACAAATTAGTTGTTTTCAGTTTTATATCCAACATATAAGTGAAATCATATGGTTTTCAACTTTTTCTTTCTGACTTATTTTGTTTAGCATAATTATCTCAAGATCCATCTGTGTTGTCACAAATGGCAGTATTTCATCTTTTCTTATAGCTGAGTAATATTCCTTTTTGTGTCTTTTGATTGGAGAATTTAATCTTTCATTTAAATTATTGATAGAGCTTATGTGTGCAGTATTGTTAATTGTTTTTGTTGTGTAGATGCATTGTTCCTTGCTTCTTCTCTTGCTTTCTTGTTTTGTGACTTGATAAATTTTATAGCATTATGCTTTGACTCTTTTGTCATAATATTTTTAGTAACTACTATAGGTTTTTTCTTTGTGGTTACCATGAAGCTTATATAAAATATCTTATATTGATAACATCCTATTTTAAGATGATAGATAACAACTTAACTTTGATACCATTCCTAAACTTCATACTTTTACTGATTCTATCATATTTTAGGTGATGTTACAGTTTCATATTTTTTATATTGTATATTCAATAACAAATTATAGTTATGGGTACTTAATACTTTTGTTTTTAACTTTTAAATGAGTTGTAAGTCAAAATTATGCACCATCATTACAAAATTAAAGACTCTGACTTTGAGTATATTTATCATTACCACTGCGTTGAACAGCTACATTCATATATATTCAAAATGTTAATTAGCATCCTCTTATCTGCTTGAAGAAGTCCCTATTTCTTATAAGATAGATTTTGGGATGATAAATTCCTTCAGCCTTTGTTTGTTTGGGAAAACTTTTATCCCTCCTTCATATCTGAAAGATAGCTTTGCAAGATATAGTATTCTTGGTTGAATTTTTTTCTTTCATTATTTTGAATATATTATCTGATTCTCTCCTGGCCTGAATTATTTCTGAGAGATCTCCCATTAGTATTTTGGATTCCTTGTATTTTACATGTATTTTTTTTTCCATTTGTTGCTTTCAAATTTCTCTCTCTGTCTTGAATTCTTACAATTTATAGTGTGTCTTGATGTAGTCCTTTTTGAATTCAGCCTATTTGGGATCCACCGGCCCTCATGAATCCAGATGTCCATTTCTCTCTCCATGTTTAGTAAGTTTTCAACCATTATTGCTTTAAATGTAGTTTCTGTGTTTTTCTACTTTTATGATTCTAATAATGTGTATATTGTTCTCTTTGATACTGTCCCATAAGTTCTGTAGACTTTCTCATTTTTTTTTACTACTCCCAATGATGCCTTCTGGCTTTCCTTCTCCAATACAATCTGATAGTCAGCGATCATCCCTGCGGTTTCCTCCCATGACTCACATGATGTAAGACCCCAGTGGACCTCCTGGGAAGTGAACCACGATGCTAGGCATCTGCATGCCAACCTTAGGCTCTCTTTTCCCACTTAAACTATAATCCCAGGGGGCCCTCTTGGTGTAGTGCTGTGCTGGCCTGGTTGAGAGAATAAGTGGTTAGAGTGTAACCACTTTTCTTAACCTTCTAATGTGGTTCGTATTGATCTCTGTGGTATAGGAGAATGCTTCAGCCCCATTCCCATATTGTAATATTTTCACAATTGTATCTTCTCTATGGATATGTATTGTTGGTATTCTTGTGTAAGGAACTAAAGTCAGGAATGACCTATATATCACCATTGATAACATAACTCTGGAAAAGAGGGAATTTAAAAAATCTATCTAGCCTTTTTTAATGGTGATATTGTTAATGAAATCCAGTAACTTTCAGGTGTACAATTCAACAGTAAGGCATATATATATTGCATTGTGTGTTCACTGCTCATAGTTAGATTTCCCTCTGTCACCACATATTTGACCCTTTTTACCCCATCTACCTTTCCCCTTCCCCCTCCTTCACTACTCTTTGCTAACCACTACTCTATTGTCCATGTCCATGAGTCTCTGTTTGTTTGTCCTGTTGGTTGTTACTTTTGGGTTTACATCCCACATATAAGCGATTTCATGTGGTTTTCAACTTTTTCTGTCTAGATTATTTTGCTTAGCATGATTATCTCGAGATCCATCCATGTTGTCGCGAATGGTAGTATTTCATCTCTTCTTATGGCTGAGTAGTATTCCATTGTATATATGGAGTATATACCAAAGTTTCTTTATCCAATCATCTATTGTAGGACACTTCAGTTGCTTCCATGTCCTGGCCACTGTGAATAATGCTGCTATGAACATTGGTGTACAAACATCTTTTTGGATATGGATTTTAAAGCCTTTGGGGTAAATACCTAGTAGAGGGATAGCTGGATCATATGGTAGATCAGTTCTTAGTTTTTTGAGGAACCTCCATATTGTTTTCCATAGTGGTTGTACCAAATTTCAATCCCACCAGCGGTGTATGAGTGTTCCTTTTTGTCTGCATCCCCTCCAACACTTATAATTACTTGTCCTATTGATAACAGCTATTCTAAAAGGTGTGAGATGATATTTCATTGTGATTTTGATTTTAGTTTGATTTGCATCATTAATAGCTAGTGATGTTGAGCATCTAGTTTTTAGAAGCTCCATATACCAATCAAAAATATATGCTATTGGTTTTGAGGACTGACTCTTAGTCTCATAACAAGACAGAGGCCACTCTAAAATGTATACTCTTGTAAAGCATCTGTACAGTGCTCTCCCTTTCTCAGCATCCTTGATATCCTGATATGTTGCTGGAATGAGTCAGGGAGGTTGAGCACCACTCTCTCCCACCCTGATATCCCAAGGTAAGGCTAGATGAACCTTTGCCCTGGGGGAAAGCTCTTGCATCCAGGCTACAGGGGGAAAAACTAGTAGATCTGGGGCAAATAGGCTACTACCTGAGGCCTACACTGGGATGGATCATGTGCAGAATGCTCATTAAAGAGAATCTCTACACCTTCAACATCTGTGCAAGGGATTGAGTGAAAGTAGGATTAAGTTGAGCTTTGATGCAGGCCTGACAATCTTAGCTAACCCACTCAGACCTATGAGCTGAAAGATATCCTTGGGATTATGGCAATTTAGGCAAAATGTTAGGGCATCTGTCAATGCAGTTGGCTACTTCAGGATCTCAGCAAATCAACTCCGTAAATGAGAGGTTCTCAGAGGGGATGACAACTGAAGAAGCATCCTTGAAGGGGCACCTGGTCTTAGCATGTTTGTGTCCTTCAAAATCTCTCCTTGGCCTTGGTAAACAAAATAGGGCTATGCAGACCAGACCATTGATCTGTGTTCCCTTTTTGGTGGGTTATGTCACGTCTCCTATTTTCTCTTTCGGACTCCTCACAACCCCTCATGGAGTTAACCATGGCCTATGTGCCATGACAGGGATAGAAAGCACAGAAGGGTCAGAGTAGGTGTGAACCCTGGGTAATGCCTTGAGCTCTATTGTCTTTTCATCTTCCAGCACTCATGGTCTGCCCCACTTGGTGGAAGGTGCTAACTCACTTCCAGAGACAGCACTTACTTGCCCCAGGCTGTCCTTTCAGGAGACAATGCTAGCCAAGATGTTTTAAGAACTCTTGCTAATGATGCATCTGATAAGGGGTTAATATCCAAAATTTATAAAGAATTTATACAACTCAACAACAAAAACAACAAACAATCCAATTTAAAAAATGGCAGAACTAAAAAGATACTTCCCCAAAGAGAAAATACTGATAGCTAATAGACATATGAAAAGATGCCCAAGGTCCCTAATCATCAGAGAAATGCAAATTAAAACCACAACGAGAATCACCTCGCACCTATCAGAATGGCTATCATCAATAAATCAAAAAACCACAAGTGTTGGCGAGGATGAGGAGAAAAGGGAACCCTCATACACTATTGGTAGGATTGGAAATTGGTACAGCTGCTATGGAAAACAGTATGAAGTTTACTCAAAAAAAATTAAAAACGGATATACCTTTTGACCCAGCAACTGCACTTCTGGGTATTTATCCAAAGAAAACCAAAACAATAATTCATAAAGATTTATGCACTCCAATATTCATGGCAACACAATTTACAATAGCCAAGATATGGAAGCAACCTAAATGCCCACCAACAGATGAGTGGATAATGAAATTATAGTGTATATGCACAATGGAATATTAGCCATTAAAGAAAACGAAATCCTACCATTTGCAACAACATGGATGGACCTAGAGGTTATTATGCTGAGTGAAGTAAATCAGAGAGAGAAAGATAAATGCCATAGGATTTCACTCATATGCGGTATCTAAAGAACAAGAAGAACTGACTAATCAAAAACAGATTCACAGATATAGTGGTCAATTTGGTGATAGACAGAGGGGAGAGGGGTTGAGGGACTGGAAGAATAGGTCGAAAGATTAAAGAAGAACAAATTAGTAGTTGATATTTGGGCACGGAGATGGGGAACATGGCAGAGGGAATGCAGTTAGCATTAATATGATGGCTAAGCAGAAGGCTAGAGGAGAGAGGGAGCAATTGCGGGGATCGTTTATTAACATTTAGATATCTAACCAATGTACTGTATATTTGAAACTAATTTAAATAAATAATTTTTTTTAAAAAATGGTAGAAATCACCATAGAAGCTTTAATTATTGGGATATTTTTGATTACTGTTTCATTCTCTTTACTACTTATAGACCCATTCTATGTTAATTATTTCATCATGATTAAATTTTATTTGGTTGTGTGTTTCTAACAATTTTCCCATTTCATTTAGGTCATCTAATTTGTTGACATATAAATGTCCATAGTATTATTTTATAATACTTTTTATTCCTATAAAATCAGTAGTAATGTCCCATGTTTATTTTTTGATTTTAATAATTTGAGTCTTTCTTTTGTTATAAGTCAATCAATAAAATGATTTGTCATTTTTTAATTTTTTCAATTTAGTTTTTTATTTCATTTGTATTTCTTTAATTTTCTATTTCACATATTATTTATGTCTGCTATGATCATTATTATTTCTTCCTTCTGCTAGCTTGTTTAATTTTCTTTTTCTAGTTCCATAAAATATAAAGTTAAGTTATTAATTTGAAATCCATCTATTTAATGTATTGTTTATAGCTATAAATTTTCCTCTCGGCACTGCATTCACTGCCATTTCATATGTTTTATTATGCAGAGTTTTCATTATGATTTGTCTCATGGTATTATCTAATTTCTCTTGTGATTTCTTTTTTGACTTATTGGTTATTTCAAATTATACTCTTTAATTTTCACTTAATTGTGAATTTTTCAATTTCATTTCACTATTGATTTCTAATTTCATACTTTTGTTTTTGGAAAATTAAATTAAATTATTTCTATCTTTTAAAATTCATTGAGACTTATTTTGTGGCCTAACATGATTTATTCTGAAGAATATTCCATGCTCATTTGAGATAAATATACATTCCGTCATTGTCAGGTGAAATGTTCTGTACCTATCTATTAGGTTCAATTGGTTTATACTGCAGTTTATGTCCTTGATTTCTATTTCCTTATATATTGTTTGATTTTTCTATCCATTATTATTGAAAGTGGGGTATTTCCATCTCTCTTAAATTATATCAATGTTTGCCTCATAAGTTTTGGAGCTCTAATGTTTGGTGCATATCTATTTACAGATGTTTTATTCTCGATGAATTGACTCCTTTATGAATGCATAATTTCACCCTTTTTTCTTTTTATAATAGTATTTACTTAAAGCATATTTGTCTAATATAGTCACCTCAGCTCTTTTTGGGTTCTTATCTGCCTAGAATATCTTTCCGCCCTTTTATTATCAATGTATTTGTGTCTTATATCAAAAGTGAGTCTCATGTAGATTGCATATACTTAGATTTTTTTAAAAAATTTATTCTGCCAACCTGTGCCTTTAGCTTGGATAGTTTGATCCTTTTACATTTAAAGTAATTCTACATGAAAAGACTTCTGCCATTTTACAATTTTTATATGTCTTATAGCTTTTATACACTTATTTTCTCATTTCTGCCTATGTATGTTTATTTGATTTTTTTTTTTTTGGTAATGGCAGGTTTTAAGTTCTTTATTTCTTTTGTGTATATTCTATTATAAATACTTTATGATTACTAGGCATTAACTGTAACATGCTAAAGTTATAGAATCTAATTACAATTGATACCATCTTAACTTCAATCACATACAGAAACTCACTTCTACATTGTTTCAACCTCTTTGTGTTATCAGTGCTGTAAATTGTATCTTTTCAAATAAGTACCCGATAGCATATATTTATAGACTGTAATGCATTTTTAACTCTGTAGAAAATAAAAAATTATGTTATTAACCAATATCTTAAAAACAGCTTTTACATTTGCTTTTATGTTTGTCTTTACCAGAAATCTTTTTATGTTCATATTGCTTCAAGTTATTGTCTAATGTACCTCCATTTTAACCAAACAGACTCTCTTTACCATTTCTTGTAGGGAGGTCTATTGAAAATAAACTCCTTCAGCTTTTGTTTATCTGTGAAGACCTCAATTTTTCCCTCACTTATGAAGAACAATTTTTCAGAGTATGGCATTCTTGCTTGACTTTTTTTTTCTTTCATCACTTTAAATAGGTCCTCTACTGCCTACTGATTTTCGAGATTTCTGATTAAAAATAGTATTGTTGAGGACTTCTTGTATGTGATAAGTTTCTGCTCTTTTGCTGCTTTCAAGATGTTTTTTTGTCTTTTTCAAGAGTTTGGTTATGTTCGTTAGTGTGAGTTTCTTTAGTTTAATGCAATTGGAGTTAGTTGAGGTTCTTGAATTTGTAGATTCATGTATTTCACCCAATTTTGCACATTTGGGGCTGTTGTTTATTCCAATAATGTTTCTGCTTCTTTCTCTTATCTCCTAGGATTTCCACACTGTATATATTGGTCTAGTTAAGGGTGTCCCATGGGTTCTTTAGACTCTGATCATTTTTCTTTATTCTTTTTCATTTACGCTCCTGATATTTAATAATTCCAATTGTCTTATCTTCAACTTCATGTATTCTTTGTTCAGACTGCTCAAACCTGCTATTGAACCTCTGTAATAAATTTTCCAATTTAGTTATTACCCTTTTCAGCTCCAAAAATTCTATTTTTAAAAAATAATTTATGTCTCATTGTTAATGTTGTTATTTTGTTCATATATTTTTTCCTACTTCCCAATTTTTCTTTGTCCTTATTTTACCTTTCCTCTGAGCCAATTTAAGATAATTGCTTTAATACTTTTTCTAGTAAGTATGATGCCTTGAGGGATGGTTTCAGCAAATTTATTTAATTCCTCTTAATGAATAATGTTCTTTTATTTCTTTGTGATATCTTTTGTTGAAAATTGGGGGGGGGGGTTATTGTTATAGTGAAGTAACTCTAGAAATAAGGATACCACATATGTTACTACGATGTTTTCCTTTTATATGTTATCTTAGAAGTGTGTAGTATTTTAATTTTTTGAGACTTTCCATACTACTTTTGCAAAGAATATTTCTTATTGTATGTGATCATTTGTGCTTTTGTTCCTTTAGGTCATATTTAGCAAATATTTTGACAGAGATTTCCTTGAATACCAGGAGCAGAAACAAACCTAAGACCAATAAAAAAAATTTTTTTTTGAAATTACATAGAACAGCCACTACTCTCAATTTGGCAGAATGTCTATTGGCTGTGCATTCACTTAAAACTTAGCTAGGCTTACTCTGAGCTTAGGGATCAGCTTAAAGTGAATGGTTAAGGAGTCTCAAGACTTTTCTGAGTATGCTTCTGGTCTGGGCATATGTGTGACTTTCTAAATACACCTTTGTCTACAGCTGCTTTTGATCATTCTAAGTGAATGCAACCAGTTTAGAAAAGCTGTGCACAATAATTTGTTAGTAAGATCTGCACTGCTCTCTCTAGTTTAAGAAGAACAAGGAACAGGGCCACTGATCCAAACCCAAACTGCCACCATACCAGAAAAAGAGGGGAGGAAAGGAGATTAAAAATGCCACAAAACTTTCATACCATTTTAAAGATGTCTACTTCTTAATCGTGCATTTGCTTTATTGTTTTAAAACTTTTACTGTTTCCTAGAGTCCTACAAAGTTGGTACAGATAACACATGGTGGTTTGTTCGATGTTTCAGTGGGAGGAACAAGGGTTTAGAGTTTCAGAATCTACCATTTTGTTGATATCCTTCACGCTACTAGTTTTCTTAATTTCATTTTTGTATTTAAGAGGAAATGCTGGGCCATAAATTTAAAATTAAACACTATTACAAAGTACACATGTAAAAACTCTAGGCCCTTGCTCCTCTCCTCCCCACTCCTGATCCCATTCTTCAGAGATAGCCACTTCCTAATCTTCTAGATTTTTCTTCTAGTATTATGATCATGTTGATAATGCTTGTACTGACAGCTGTATCTGGTTGTTCGAGATTTATATATTCTCTATTGACTTCTTACTGTGGAGGAGAAAAATTTACTTCTTTTAAAGCTCAGCTCACCTACACAACTCTTCTCCACCCATGTTGATTTTCCCAGTATGGTTATATCACTAGGAGTTTTTTCTTTGCTTCAAGCTGTAATAGTAGAGATGTCCTCAAATGTCTAGAGATTCATCTGTTCATTCTAAGTGTAGAATGCTAGAACATGCTTGGAGTTCTGTTTTCCAGAAGCCCACATGATAGGTCTATTTCAGATTGCATCCTTCCTAGGGACATGTTTGTGGTGTTTTCCACAGCCCGTGAACACTTGTGTTCTGTGTTCTAGAATCTAGATCTTACTTCATAATCATCACAAACTGGAAACTTTCCCAGAGTAGGTAGATGGGTTGAAAATTCTTGCTTCCTGTAAATATCTTCTGGAAAAACTACTTCATTCAGGGATAAAACAGAGGAGAGGACTAATGTGAAGGGAAGTGAAAAGTGTTACCAATAATTAGGAAAGGAGTTGTCTTGCACATAAACATGGGAGTTTCTGACAGGAAGCCTGTGTTATAGGTAGGTTGAGAGAGTCTAGTGCTTTGTTACCCAACAATTGGACAAAGCAGTGTCACCCTGATCTGCCAAGTGCAATGGGTAGAGCAAGGGTTTCACAGCTATATCGAGATTAAGATCTACGCTAGCCATAGAAATTTTAGCAAAATCCTTGAACTATTAGAGCCTCAGTTTTCTTTTCTATGAAATGAAATAATACTGATAGTATAAGGTTGTTTTAGCATTGGAAATCATATATATAAAGTGCATGGTACATGGATGCTCCATGAATGATAATCCTGATTCAGTTCGAATAATCTTTCCTTAGTTTTCTCACCATCTGCTGACAGTTGTAGGTGCAGCTTAGAGAAAGCAGAAGAAATACTACAGAGGAGAAGGATGTTTTAGGGAATGTTGGAATCACACATATAAACATGTCATTCAAAACGTTTATGGGTATGATGATCACTGGAGATGAGAGGAATGGCCCTCTGGTGTGTTCCTCTGACTCATATGCCAAATAAAATATATGAGCTAAAATATACAGGGAAAGAGCCCAGGCCAGAGTACCAGCCTCTGTTTCACCTTTGTCATCTATAGAATCTTCAACAAAATACTTAGTTAGTGAGCCTCAAATTTGTCTTCCAAAACCTAGAATAGTGCCAACCTACAGAGATGTGGGATTGCAAAGACCTTTGAGTCCTGGGCAGGTAGGACACATGTATTTCTCACTTAGACAGAGAGATCATGACCTCAATCCCCTTCAGCCTCTTCACTTTATATTCAGGGACTAAAGTGAAAGCAATGGGAGTGAGAACATGAAGATAGGGATAGAAAAGACCTGCAGCTTTTCTTGCTGGTGGGGGCATGATAAGAGTAAGACAGGCCCTGACCTGGCAGTAATGCTGGAAAAGTCTTCTGTGTCTAGAATGCCTCAGCTTTGTGGGCTAATAAGAAAGAAGGAAAATAAAATAGTCTGAGTAGCACATCCTTTCTGACTTCAAGCCAGAGATCCTGTTGGGATGTCAGTAAGTGTGGGACAAGAAGAGCCAATATATCAGAATTAGAACGCGTTTTCCAATCACTGCATCTTCCCTCATTTTTTATCTAACAACCCCACCTAACATGACCAACCATTTTGCCATGCTACCAAAAGTCCCTCATACTGAAGCACATAAGTCTGATTGGTCAGCCCCCTCACAAGTCACACTGATGAAAGGCACCACAAGGTGACCTAGTAAAGTAACTAATGTTGTATGACAAATATTGGTTATATGGGGTGAGGAGGAGCTTGCAAAAGGGCCTGTTGGAAAGTGGGGAGGCAGAAATCTGCCCACTCAATGGATGCACCTCATCCTTCTAACTCAGATCTTCTTTATTTTCAGGTCAGACACTGCAAAAAAGAACTGGAATGACACTCAAAAATATCTAGAGGCGCTGGTGAAAAAGTACACAAAGTATGGCTGATGTTTTCCTCTTTCAGGCAGAGTGCAAAGCTGTTTAGACTCAGTGGGCATGGGAGTCCCTTTGGTCAGGAACACAGAACCCAGGAAGGTGCTCTGAAATAGAAGCAAGAAGAGGTCACACTGGTTCCATCAGGTCTTGGTAGCATTTTTGGCTCCTTTCTGGAGGCCAGGCCATATTGCAGGAGACATAGTCTGCCCGTGAAAACCTCACAGATTATGAAACAGGAAAACTAGTAACACAGTAACTAAACAGTGCTGAGGGCCAATAAAAAGGGCAAGGGGCAAAGGACTTGAATAGCTACTTAAATGAAAAAGCAAGGACTTCAAGAAAAATGTCAAGGGTGATTATAAAGAGGAAGTGAAAATTTAAATGGAGTCCTGAAGATGGGGAACTTAAGGGTAATGGGAACCATCTGAGAGACTTCCTGTAGAGTGAGTGGCTGAAGAGAAGGATTAACTCAAGGGAGGGCTAGGAGATAAGCCTGGACAGGACAGCTTGGGGCTAAAGTGATAGAGGCTTATAATGCCATGCTGAAGGGCTTAGATTTCCTACTGTGGGAAATAGAGAGCTATAGATGATTATTGACCAGAAGTGTGAAAAGATCTAAGTTGTGCTCCACAAACAAAAATATGATAATCGTGGTTAAAATGAGTTGGAACAAGAGACAGAAGTAGTAGAGTCTTAGAGTAGTGATTTACCTGAGAGAAAATGAAGGTCAGCAAATAATGAAGACAGTGGCTAGAGAGAAGAATGGAAAGAATGTAATGAATGGAAGCCAAGAACAAAAATAATTCCTTTGAGATGAGAGGTACGGGAAAGACAGGCAAGGAGTAAAGACCTATGAAGGGTCAAAGAATTTTACAGTAAAAGAGACCATTTGGGAAGCCCACATTCAAGATGCTAGGTGTCTATCTTCTAGTCTGTGCGCTGTGTGCATGCGTGTGTGTGTGTGTGTGTGTGTGTGTGTGTGTGTGTGTGTGTGTTTGTTGGGGGGGGGCAAGTGAGTGTGAGAGACTTTTAGGATATTTTAGGATTAGTATAGGGATGGAGCAAGATGCCATTCTGGCTCTACCAGGAAGGACCAGCAACTCCACAGCCCTCAGAATCATTCACTAAAATTATGGGAACTTCCAGAGTTGGGAAATGATCCCCAAAAAGGAAGAGTTGGAGTGAGGAGCAGGAAAGTTGTCATGACTTCCCCTCTGTGGCTGCTCATTGGTGTTATTTTGAGCCTGTGTTTATGACATCTCATGAAGAGTGCTTCCTCCTTAGCCCGAAACTGCGAATGTCCTTCATCACTTACTCCACATTTGGCCAAACTCTCACGAAGCTCACCTCAAACAAGTAAGTGCTGTTTTGATCCTCTAAGAAAAACCCAGTGGGCAGGCTGCAGGGAGAGCCAAGGAATGAGGGGTTCCCTGAGACCTCAGTGGAGAACCCACTGGTGTGCAAGCTGAGCTGGCCTGGGCTCCCCTCAGCGCCTACTTTCCAGCCCTGGCTCTCCGGCTTCTTCTGACTCCTGGCTGCACTGGCACTGGCTGACCCCGGAGCTTCTAGGCCATCCCTGCCCCCTCTAAGCCCTGCCCTCGTGCTCTAAGTCCTTTCCTCAGTGCTCTTCCTTTTTCTTAGAACAGGCTGGCTGTGAGGACTCTGAATCTAGTAGAGCAGATGTATGGATCCTTTGTAAATGCTCGCCTATGTTCTGCACCTGCCATGCAGTGTCACTCTCTGCTCTGGGCCTGTGGACTTTGGGGATAACAGAGACAGACCCAGGGTGGAAGAGGTGGGTGGCATTGGAAGTACAGGCTTCGCTGGAGGGAAGCTAGGTCCCTTGGTGTAACTATGACAGGGATCCTCATGAGTGGGATCCTCACCACAGGGCTGGGAGGGGTGTTTGAGGAAGGCATGACACACGTGTATCTTAGGAGGGCCATAGAAGGGCCCGGTGGTGTGCCCAAAGGCCTGGTGGTAAAAAGTTATGGAGATTCTGAGTAGCTGGGAGGTTAAGATTCTGGTGGACACAAAAACCTGAACCCAATTCAGGGTGGGTAAAGCACCAAAGAGAAGTTCAGGAAACTTAGGACAGAAGGGTCCTAGGATTTGTCGGGGAAAGTTGCCATTCGGGACTTTGGGGAGAATCAGGAACAGCCGAGTGAAGCAGAAACAGCCAGGCTGCAGGGGAGGGGGTGTGGTGGTGCCAGTGCATGCAAATAGCACCCCAATGTCTGGCTTTGAGGAGAAGAGGGGAGGGAACTGGTGGCTCTCTCAACAAGAGAAAAATGTGCTTTTGTATGTGCTGGTGGTTTGTATTTTTTAGAGGGAGAGAGAGAGACTCGAGTGGGTTTGAGGTGGATGAAAGCTGGTTCATTGGGAGGAAATTGGCAGGGACAGAGAGAGAGGCAGAAGGCACTGAATGTGAGCCTCTGGTGGAAGTCGACCTGCAGGCGACAGAAAGAAAACTGCTGCCTCCGAGGCAGAGACCTAAGGGCCCAACAAGGACAAGCCGTGGGGAGACTTGTGGAGAGCCTCCCAGGTCTTCTCTGGGGGTGAAGGTGGGGCCATTGTTCATGAGGAAGGGTGTCAGGAGTAGATGTAGGGCTCAGAGAAATGGAAAACTATGAAATCATGTGTGTGAGGGGGTGACATTTTAAGAGTCAGAGGGCTTGCCGAGGCCACCAGGAGGCTGGTGTCTCTCCCAGGAGCAGAACTGGGCATAGGACTGGACTGACAGCACCATGGAGAGCCATAAAAAAGAGCAAAGCCTGGAGCTGGGTTCTGGAGAGCTGGAGAGAGCTGACAGTTCCAGTATCTTTTGAGATGCTGATGACAAAACAAAAATCTTCTGAAGTGTGGTGCCGGGAGCAGAGGGTGTTTGTGCTGGGCTGGGCATGGCCTGGCTTCACCTCCGCTGGCCATGAGTCTCAGTCCTCCTTACCTCCTTGGCTGGGCCAGGCTCTCAGATCTCACCCCAGGACAGCAACTCTTCCACTCATGGCAAGCAGCCAGCTTTCAGAGTCCAGGCTCAGCTTCACCTAGCTGTGCCAGCTCTGCCCCATCACATGGCATTAGCCTAAACCCAAGCTCCCACCCATCCTCCCCGCCCTGTGTGTCCCAGTTCAGCCCCTGCTCTCTGGTTTGACAGTGGCTGACAGGCCACATACTAGAGGCAGCCCGTGGCTGTCTGATCTTCTGCCTCCATGGACAGCTCTCAGGGTCACTTCCCCAGCTTTTGGTCTTGTTCTTCAGGAGCATGTGATGGCCAGGAACCTTATCACTCTAATTAAGTAGCTTGGCTACTTCCTGTAGCACCAATTCAGAAGGGGGAGTGGCTTGGGGGTACTGAATCAACTTTAGGGTCTGTAGCAGGGGAAGCCGCGACAGGCCGGGGGATTAGCAAGATGATCTTTCCAAACTTAGCCTTACCTGTTGGAAGAGAGTGTAACTGTTGGAGGTGATTCTTATTTTCTACTCACGTTGTGAGTACAGGTGTCACGTTGTTTATCCATGGATGCTCCCCACTCTGACCATGGATTGTCAAGGCTTCCATGATATTAATGTGCCTGAGACAGGAATAAGGCACAGAAAGCCAGACTATACACCCGGGATAAGCAAAGCAAAGTTCCCAATCCCCATCAGGTGCTCACCAAAGTGGGGACCGAGAAGGCCTAAACAGACCCATCAATTTCAAAGATATAGGGCAGAAACTCCATGGCAGGGCTACTGTGTCCTCTATTGTCCAGGCAGGTCTGCACAGTGCAGAATGGCAGCAAGACAGCATGAGGCTGTTTTTTAACACTTAACTATTCATTCTATCTCAACCTCTTTTTAAAATTTTTTTTCAGAAAAGAAATACAAGCCGCTCTTGCCAAACTTAAGAATGTAGTGCCTACAAGCGACAGAAACATGCAGGAAGGATTTAAAAAGGTACAGACTGCTAGAGCTCTGAGTATTTGCTTTGTCAGGTTTTAGAGTATTACTGTGTCATATTACAACCTTCACTCCACATTCCTTCATTTTATTGCAGGCAAATGAGCAGATTCAGAAAGCTTTTCTTCGAGGTAAGCTGCCTGCTGACTCCATTATGGTCGAGTCCAGAACAGAGCTAGGCAGGGCCTCAGTGAGGTCTGGGTGCAGACCCACCATGGGCACTTCCTAGTACTCACATTTGACCAAGATTCTTGCCCTCTGTGTGCTAAAGGGTCCTCCTCTGTATAGTGAGAATAAAAAGCTTTGCATTGATGTTCTCAGAACTACATGGGATCATGTTGATATAGTCTTGGTTCTTATTGAATAAGAGGTATTTGACCTATAGTTGGGTTGCATGAAAAAGAAAAAGAAAAAGTCAGGGGGCCTAGAGCAGGCAGGATTAAGTTTACAAAAATAAAAAAGAGCTGGATTTCTCTTTGTTGACCACACTTTTTCCTCCTGCACAATCTGGCTCTGACTCATATTCCTTGCAGCTTTTTCATTTCAGTTGACTTTTGTCCTGTGACAGTGTCTCCAAGAGTGGAAAAGTCTGTGCTGAGCTCAGAAGTATCTTTACTTTTACTGTAGGGTCACAGCTCTGGTCAGGAAAGATGTGTGGGTCTGGTGGGGAATGACATTGAGCTGAGCATGGAATCTGATGCCCAAGTGCCTCTAACCTTGAGTTCTGAACCTCTGGGCCCACAGATACCAGCAGGAGTGTCCACAGGCACTGTTTAGAGCAGGAGCCCAGCCTTCCACTCAGCCTAAGAGACACTTGTACAGTGAAGTCTGGCTGTTCCTCCGTGTGATCATCTGAAATGGTTACGCTTGGCCAGTGAAATAGCTGGAGTTGCCTTTCAGGGCAAAAGTTGTACCATCTTGTAGTGAGAGTTTAGTAGGAATAACCCTAAGCTATATTCAGTCTTCCCATCTATAAATTGGGTCCTGGGCTAAGGTCCCTCCTCTGGCTGGAGTTAGCTGCAAAGCCGTCCAGGGGCTCTGGATGGTGGGTATGTGTATTTAGGCCACTTCTCTCTGGGAAGAGAAGGTACAGAGAGTAGTTTTGTAGTCCTGGTAGCCTGTGCCATGTCAGTTCAGGCTACTATACCACATTGGCCTTTCTTCTCCTGCAGACAATGATGCTACCAGCCTGATTATCAGTCTGACCACTGGGCCACTGCTGCCAAAATCAGTTCGTGAAACCAAGTTTGAAGTGAGTCCAGGCCATTGTTACCAGCACCTTGCTCCATGTGTTTTGGTATTTTATTCTTGAAGTCTTTTTCCTCTTAGGTTAGCACTGCTCAGAGTATGGGAGCCAAGGTTTACACCATGGGTCTAGACGAGTATAAGAAAGACCAGGTAATTCTGAACAGGTAACTGGGGCTGCACCTTATCCCATTTGGGGACTATTTTCAAAGACAGGTTTCCCAGGGTTCCCCAAAGAATGGTCTTATAATCAAGCCTGAGCATTTGGACAATAGAGAGCCACTTCAGAAACAAATAAGTATTGTGTACAACCTACACACCAGAGTTGCTGGTGTAAGGGCTTTCCACTCCCTAAGGCTGGGCTGCTTGCCCATGCCTGAGGCCAGGGACTGTCTCCTGGACTGGGAACCTGTTGTGTCCCCATGACCTGGCTGTGGATTTAAACCATCTCCTCTTGTTCTTTCAGCTGCTTGACATTGTGAGACATAGCCAAGTGTATGGGAGGAAAGATTACAGTTCCTTTGACGAATATATTAACTCAGTGAGTGGGGGCTAAATGTGAGAAGGGGGGATGGCGTGGCTTCTCACCATGGTTCCACATTCACTTTTTTGACCCTTCTACCTCTTTATTTCAGCTTGTACAAAATTCTTGTTTAGATGTCATGGAAGAGGAGAGTTTCATTGCCTGTGTGAACGGTAAGAGCTAGAGTCACTGTTCTAGCCAAAAGAATGTGTGTGTGTGTGTCTGTGCGCGCGCGCGCACGTGCGTACATTTCTGGTATAAATGGGTATGTAGTATGAGTGTATGTGGTCCAAGTGTGATGTGAATGGTATGACACGGTATGTTATGTGTGTGAGGTAAGTAAATGTGGTGTTTGACTGTGTGGTGTGTGTAAGCATGAGGTATTCGCATAGTAATGTACACTCTACACAAGTTAGTGAAAGTTCATGTGGGGTATGTAATTATAAGTAAAGGTGCTTGACTTACATTATTATGAAATGATCACACATAAATTTACGGTAATTACTTTTTGAAATCACAAAAGCAAAAGATGAAATTAAAAATAATAGAATATATATTTAAAACATTCTACAAAACACTACCAAAGAAAATCTAACAACATATATAAAGAATAATACATCACGATTAAATATGGGTCACTACAGAAATACAAGTCTCGTACAATATTTGAAATATCAGTGCAATTTACCACATCGGCAAAATGAAGAACAAAAACATGATTATCTCAATGGATGAAGGGAAAGATTTGGACGCAGTTCAACGTCCAATGTCATACTAGGAACCCAGTCAGAAAAAGACATCCGTGCACACTAATACTCACAGCAAACACCACACCCAGTGATTAAATGGGGAGTGCTCCCACTGAGATCTGGAACTTGACGAAGATGCTATCTCCTCTGCGAAGGTGCCTGTGTCAGTGTGCTGAAGAACTCCGGGTAATTAGCTTCCTGATAGGAGCCCTCCCTCTGTAATGAGCTCAGGATGTTCAGACTCGAGAGTTCACATCATTAGGATTCGAGCCACTGAGGTGGATGGATAAGCACAATTGTCAAATAGTAACAGCGCACAACTAGATCCAGCTGGATCCAGACCCAGGCAGCTGGCTCTGGCCTCTGGGCTCTTTCTGTAAGGCTATAGAGCAATAAGCCATGAGGTCAGGTAGAACTGTGTGTGTATATCTGAGCTCTTACCCATGGGCATCTAACCTGGAGTAAATGTGGCATCTATGACTTCCACTTTTGTGTCAAGTAGAAAGAACAATGCCCACCACCAAATCAATTGTTGGAGACAAGGCTGAAAGATTTTGCAGGGACTGGCACAGGATCTAGAAATAGTTAGACCCTAAACAACAGTGGCCAGTACTAATATCTCTGTCATTGATCACTGCCTCTCCCCACCCCACATGCTGAGGCCAGGCTGGGAGAGGAGGGGTTAAAGAATTTGCAGGATGAGACCTCTCCAGCTGAGCCAGCTGTTGGTGGCAGCTCTCCTGCTCCTCCAGTATTCTGAACCTAAGACCTGGACTGGCAGACATGGGGGTGGGCTAGAGACCCCACAACAAGTAGGGTCTTTACCTGCTTCTCCCGGTTTAAAGCACCCAGCTGTGCAGTGAACCCAGCATCTTCATTTCTCTGATCATGCTTCCTGGACAAACACGGGCCATGGTGTCTGAGCAGCATGTGAAACTACAGGTGAGGATGCCAAGTGGTCGTATATCCCCCACGGCAGCCTAACTGAGGTAGCAGGCGCCTGCTGTCTACGCTCTGCCAGTATGGCCCAGCAGTCCCTGCTCTGACCTTTTCAACTGTTGCCATCTGTGGAAAACTGCCGCCCAGCAGGACAGTCACTTAAAGGGAAAAGACAATGCAGGAACCTGGACCCCAAATGAAATGGAAGAAGCCAGTTCATCAGGCTGTCACTCTGAATAAAATCAGTGAGGGGATGGTGTGATGCCTGAGGACACAGGCAGGGGGAGAGCGTGAGGCCTCTTCAGCCTCTCAGGCTTGCTCTGAGGTGAGCAGAGGCCTCTGCTGGCCTCACTACTCTAGGTCTGTACTCCAACAGATTCTCCACTCGGGGTCCTGGTGCTGAGAGGGCCACTTTCCTAACCCAGTCTGGCCATGGAGTCTGAGACTTCTCTTAGCAAGACAACATGGCCATCCAAGGTATACCCTCTGCTCTAGACCCCTCCTGCTACAGAGGCTGCAGGTGGCTGTGGGGGGCTAGATGTTCTGCAAGGCCTTTCTCAGCTGAACAGGTCCAGCCTACCTATTCTTTGCTCACGGGCGCCTTACCCACCAAGACTTTCCTGGTAGAATGTCACCGCTGGTTCCTGCGGCCTTTAGTCTGTCCTTGTCATTAGTCATTTGTCACAAGTTTATACCATGGCTTCTGCAAGGTTTTTTTTTCAATTACTCAGTTCTTTGTATTCATTCTAAACTTTAATTATGGAAATTACCAAACCCACAGCAAAGTGAAAAAAATTTTACAATGAACTGCCTGCTACCATTCTCGACTATAAATTAATATCAGACCTTATTTTATCACTTATGTATCCATATTTCTCTTTCTTCATCATTCCATCTTATTTTTGATAAATGTCAAGGTAAATTGAAATATTATGAAATTCAAGATAAATTACAGTCATCAGGCTAACTCACTCCCTAACCCTTCCTCGTGTATATCTTTAGCTGTGACTAATTTTAATTGAGTTTCATTTTTTAAATGCAGCAAAATTAAGCGTATCATTGGAAGAGTTTTGACAAATACAAAAGGCAGCTCTGGAATGCCTGCTGTCCCTCCACTATGATAAACATCCCCCTTTGTTCCATTCTGCTCTCTTCAGAGAAAACTGCTATAAATAGTCGATCTTAAATAGGTACATAGCCATCTCAATACACTTTGTAAGGTTATTTTTACATTCGTACAATCATGCCATACATAATATTTCTCAACCTTCTCCATGGTATTCTGTTATATAGATGGACCAAATTTATTTCATTAGTGTCTCTGTTGTCCTTTCTCTGGCTCCATTTTCTTTCTGTGGTTTTTACCATGGGAGGAATTTGGGTTCCGGCACCGAGAACAGAAGGAATAACTGCATGGACAAAGGAAAAATCCTTGCACATAAAGTTACTTCTGTCAAAATTCTGAAACCCTCACCCTGCAGGTTAACAGGACCCTCTTCGGGAGCTGCAGTTACCTAGGGACAGAGGGGGCTCTGCTGCAAAGGTGAAGGGACAACTGAGTGGTACCTGGGGGGCAACAGGGAGCACAAGGGAGGAAGGACGGGCATCTGGGCAGAGGGGCAGCGTGCATGGTTCCTGAACAGTGCAGGCACAGGCTATGCTTTATGCTGTCAGACGGCCTGCCTTTAGCAGATGCTGTCTCTCCCCTGTCACATACATGGAGAAAGAGGCTGGGCCTTTCATTCACCTGTGACTGCCCCGGTCCCTCTCAGGGCATTCTGGCACCATGCTCACAGCCCTGTAAGCTGAAGAGCACAGACCATGTCTCTGAGTACCAGAGAGGCCTTGTCCCCAGAGGAGCCTACGATAGCAAATCAGAATTAAGACTAGAGCAGAGGTGGTGTAAGTGAGTCCTGGGGCTGGCCCTTAAGATCAGATCCTGGTCCTATACATGTCAGGGATTGGTGAAACCACTTGCCTTCCAGAAAGCCCTAGTTACGCTCGCATTCGTGCTCTCTCTCTCTCTCTCTCTCTCTCTCTCTCTCTCTCTCTCTCTCTCTCTCTCTCTCTCTCTGCAAAACTGAGTTAGTAATGTCTAGCTCAAGGGGTTTTGCACTTAAGAGAGCAAATTAAAGAATGATGCATATTAAATGCTCAGTTACTGGGGGAATATGACTTTGTGTGAACACAGGAGTTCCATGTTTTGGCCTGGCACAGAATTGTGCATTTCTGGTTCCTTCTGGCCTTTTGTTGTTGCAGAATGGTCACACTGGCTCTTTTTGCCACATCGAAAGCCTGATCTCTTCACACTCAGGGAGCGAAATAGTCCTCCTCTGACTATGTCTAATTATAATATGGATTATTAATGGTGGGTCCTGCCTTGCAAAGAAATATATCTTTGCAACAAGTAATCCTGGAATATAAATGGCAAATGAACTTCTATGAGACTGAGGGGCAGCAGCCCCGTTTAGGGTGGCTTGCTCAAGCAACAGGGCTGTGCAGGAGACATGACCTGCTGCTTCTTGCAGACCAATACAGAGCCACGTGCAATGGTGGGCAGAGTCCTTATGAACTGTGAGCAGTGAATGTGTAGCCTCCCAGAACTGGATTCGGAAGCAGCATTGCACTATTGGTTGCTGTGCATGGGAGAAGACATATCACTTGGACACATCAAGCCTGTCCTGAGTGGGCCGCATGCTTTTTTCTTAGCACAGGGCCATCAGTTGGCCTTTGCCACTCTCTCAAAGCCTCAGTGTTCTCCCCTTGGTTCCATGTGGTGCGGGCTCTTCCTAGGTCGCAGGAATTGCCATTGGGTACCATCGGGGGCCAGGCAAGTACAGTGAGCAAGAGGAGTGAGTCAGCCAAGCCAAGGGTGATTGACTGCAGTGTGAGGTCTCTTAGAGTGAAGGCAAGCTCTGGGGCATGGGGCTCTTCTCCATCTGAGGTGAACGGTAGACCCTGGCCCGCTGACAGTGACATGCAGAAATATGAACCCACTGTTACCAGGTGGTCCTATTTTCCAATGATCTAGTCACTTGAATTATTAAGGAAAATGCACACACTTTTAAACCTGACTCCCATTTTTAAGAAACACTTGAAAGCATAACAAAATGTGTCAGCAGGCAAGAGTCGGCTCACAGGCCAAGAATCTATTTTTTGGGGACAGAGAATTTGCAAACTTGACTTGATTGGCTGGATGTTGAAGGAAGACCTGACGTAGGAGGGATCAGGGTTGCCCAGTGCAAGGTTGTACTGACATAGCTGAGGGGTTGAGCTGGAACGAATCAAGCATCTGGGATTGGAATTGGCCAAGGCTGAGCCAGGAGGCACTAATGGAGGCCAGTGACATGGGGCTTGCAGCGGGAAGTCCTATATGTTCTCTTGGCTAGCTCCACAGGGGCCTGACCCACTAGCTGCCCTCTCTGCATACCCCGATGTTTACTTCAGAGGCCCAGCACTCTGGGAAAATGCTGGACAACTGCACCTTAGCATACCAATGTCTCCATTCTATCATACCAACTGGCTAAAGGAAGTGCTTGGTGAATCCAGGGTGAGTGTGTGAAGTCCACGAAGGGTCGGGACAATTCAGGAAGAGAGTGGCCATCTGCTGACTTTCAGAACTGCAGCTAAGACAAGAATTCTCCTTCCATGCTGGAGTCTCTTGTGCAGCATCCTGGGCTCTGTCCTGACTCACCCGACTCCTACACTTGCCCCTAGGGTCTCCAGGCTTCTATAGATACATAGAATGACAGGGAGGAGAAATAGACACCCAAGTATCGGTGAATCCCAGGGGCACCCAAGCCTGGTACTCAATTCAGACATGAGACAGAGAAGACTTCAGCTACATTGTCTTCTCTCCTTTCTCATTTATGTAAATAGGGCCTGGTGGAGAGTACTGCCTGAACCTCTTAAGGGAAACCTGGTATTTCAGAATTGGAAACCCATAGCAGGGTTTGTTCCTGTGAGGGGATAAGTCTGTATATGCCTTTTATGTGCTCAATGGCTCACAGATTGTGGTTAGAGGACCTCTGAGTGCCCAAGGCCCAACTCAGCCTCCTCATAGTGGACCCTCAGGGACACCAGATGATGATCTTGTCCACAGAGTGCACAGATGTTAGTTTAGACACAGCTGCTTCCCCATAGGAGTCCCTTGCATATTCCATTTTGAGGGTTCCTGCCATAATTGTGTGATCAGACGAACGACAGCACTCAGCCCCTCCTCACACAGACCTTTGGATGTTGCCCTTGCAGAAATCTACAATCTTGCTTTTTTTGTTAATGGCCTAGAGCAAGCTAAAATGGATAATTACTTCTGCAGATATAATCTGGATGCCAGCAAAGTCTACAGTAAGTATCCCCCTTGGTGCTTCTAAGTGACAAATTTTCCATACCACGTTGTATTCCACTCAGCTAGTCAAGCTCTAAAGCTTTTACTGACCACTTGCTGTTTACATTGTGAGAATAGAGGTCATGTGGACACATGCAAGGAGGAACTTGGCTGGGAAGCCCGCCACTTCTTTCTTCATATGCAAAGCCCAGCACCACAATAGCATCTTGGAGCAGGGCTTGACCCTTGCCACAGATGGGTCTATCTGCTGGTCTGCCTAATAACTGCATTCCACCACATTTTCCTTAGTCCTCACATCCCTTGAGAGTGAGTACCTAAATCCCACGAGTCTGCTAGTGGGAATTGGAGGCAGCTCTGGGACTCTGAATCTGTGCCAGATGCACTGATAGCTTTCCCAGGAGTGTGTGCTCACCTTGGAATGAGAGAGGATGCCAACTGCAATGCCTGGGCCCTGAAATTTGGCACAGGCACACACCACATATATGACCTTGAGCAAATTAGGGTTCTGTTCTCAGTCTCTTTTTTCTCTTCTGTAAAATGGTGCCAGTATGGTGGTGGCACTAAGTCCAATCACATATGTTGAACAGTATTGTATGAAAGGGTTTCATCTTAAAAATCAAAATGCACATATTAACAGAAATACTCAGGCATCTGGTGGACCTCCATGATGAGTGAGTGGTCAGAGGAAGTGCACAGTTGGGGCAGGCTGATGTTGAGCAGGCAGTGCTGAGGTGGATGTGATCTTCCCCACAGAGTGTGGGGTACAGTTGGATTTTATGCATCTTTCTTGCCTTTTCTAGTTAACCCCTTGACTCATTCATTTGATATTATTATATTTTATTCAATGACTTCTTATTTCAGGACCATCTGCTAAAGCCAGAACAACTGTCCCCCTCACAACACTTCTAGGCCATCTCTCCTTCTTTCCCTTATGTCCAGAATGTGGCAAAAGTCTGCCTTTGCCACATTCTCACACCACAGAGAATGTAGATGACCTCAAGGAGGTCTGTACTTACTCAGGAGTGATTTAAGGACTGAGTAACTCCTTGATATGGAGAGGTAACATTTATGGAGCACTTACTAGATTACATAATGTGCCTTATATACACTATCACAATTCTCAAAGGAGACCTATTATTTCTTTGCATGAGTGCAACCAGAGGGAGGAGCCTTTAAAGAGTTTGCTTAAGGCCAGCCCATAATGAAGGAAAAATTTGAAAGTAGACACAGGTGATCCGATTGCTCAGTCTGAGCCTTTGGCCACACTGATATAACAGTTCTTGAAAAAGGTGGGACACAACCTTTCCCCCAGGAAATGTGTCAGATCCTATCTCTGTGGTCTAGGCGTATACTGGTTTTCACTCTAGAGATCACCCGTGTTTCTCTCCAAAAAAGACCTGCAGGGGGAACTCGCATGGGAGAGCCAGTCTCCCAGTCGTGGGTCCCTCAGCAGACCATAAACCCATACCCAACGAGGGGCTTACCAGAAGTGTCCAAGCAGTGCTATTTATTGTCAGGAGTTCTGATGCACTGTGGATTGATTTCATTGATTTTAATTACAGTCTCTTCTGATTAAAACATCAAGAAAAACATTTTAAGATATGTAGAAAAGCTTAACCCCAAAATTATTTTTTTAATATTTTTTATTTCCAGTTAGAGTTGACATTCGATATTATTGTATAGAAGTGATTCCTCCACTTAGTCTAGTACCAACTTGGCACTATACATTGTTATTACAATATTATCAACTATATTCTCTATGCTATAATTTACAACCCCATGACTATTTTGTAACTACTAATTTACGCTTCTTAATCTGCCACTTCACTCATCCCTCCAGCCTCCCTACCCAGCAACCATGCTCTATATCTATGAGCTTGTTTCTTTTATGTTTGTTTGTTTGTTCATTTATTCTATTTTCTAAATTCCAAATATAAGTGAAATTATGTGACATTTGTCTTTGTCCGACTTACTCCACTCAGCACAATACCCTCTAGGTCTATCCATATTTTTGGTGATGGCAAAAGTTCATTATTTTTTATGGCTAATAGTTCATTGTGTATATGTACCAATTTTTCTTTATCTATCCATCCATTGATGGACACCAAGGTTGCCTCCATATTTTGGCTGTTGTAAATAATGCTGCAATGAATACAGAGATTAACATGCACATGTTTCTTCAGAGTAGTGTTTTGTGTTTCTTTGGATAAATACCCAGGAGTGGGATTGCAGGGTCCATTGCATCTTGTTACAGTCTTTGTTTTAAAGTCTATTTTGTCTAGTGTAAGTATCACCAGCATAGCTCTTTTTGTTGGTTTGTTTTCATTTTCATGAAATATCCTTTTCTATCCTTTTGCTTTTAGTCTGTGTGTGTCTTTCTATCCTAAGTGAGTCTCTTTTATGCAGCATATGTGAGGGTTTTGTTTTCTTATCCATTTATCCTCCCTATGTCTTTTGATTGGAGCATTTAATCCATTTACATTTAAAGTAATTGTTGATAAATATGTAGTTATTGTCATTTTATTATTCATATTGATGAACTTTTTTTCTTCTTTTTTTATCTGAAAAGCTCTTTATGTGTCCTTCAATTCTCAATGACAGCTTTGCTGGGTATAGTCATCTTAGTTATAGATCTTTGCTTTATATCACTTTGAATATTTCGTGTCAGTTCCTTCTAGCTTGCAAAGTTTCTATTAAGATATCATTAGATAGTCTCATGAGAGCTCTCTTTTAGGTAACAAATTGCTTTCCTCTTGCTACTTTTAAAATTCTCTTTGTCCTTAACTTTTTATATTTTAATTATGATGTGGCTTGGTGCGACCTCTTTGGGTTATTTGGAATTCTGTGCTTCCTGGGCTTGTATGTCTAATTTTTTCACCAAGTTAGGGAAATTCTCCACCATTATTTTTTAAAATAAGTTTTCAATTTCTTGCTCTCTCTTGCTTCTCCTTATGGTACCCCTTATGATTCAAATGTTGGTACATCAAGTGCTGCCCAGAGGCCCCTTAAACTAGCCTAATTTTTTCAGAATTTTTTCTTTTGCTTTTCTGATTGATTATATTTTCTGTTACCTTACCTTCCAAATTGCTGATTTAATTCTCTACTTCATCTAACTTATTGATTTTCACTAATGTATTTTTTATTTCAGTTACTGTATTCTTCATTTATGACTGATTCCTTTTTATGTAGTCTATGTCCATTTTTATTTTTCTTATCTTCTTACTGAAGCTTTCGATGAGATCATTGAGCATTCTTATAATCAGTGTTTTGGACTTTGCATCTAGTAGTTTCTTTTCTCCATTTTGTTTCGTTTTTTTTTTTTTTTTCTGGAGCTTTGCTTTGTCTTTTGCTTTGGACTTGTTTCTTTTACCTCCATTTTGGTTGCCTTCCTGCATTTGTTTCTATGTATTAGGTAGAGCTGCTATGTTTCCCAGTCTAAGTAGAGTGTCATTATATAGTAGGTGTCCTCTAGGGCACAGTGGCATGATTTCCCTCATCACTTGAGATTGGTGCTCCCTTATGTGGGTTGCGTGTGCTCTCTTGTTGTAGTTGAGCCTTGGTTGCTGTTGGCACATCAGTGGGTGGAATTCACTGTGAGGCTATTTCGTTGTGAGAGCTGGCCATGACTGCAGTATAGGAGCTGTTGAGTAGGAGCTGGATTCGGAGAAGGATTCACTTTAGTGGGATTCGAGTGCTTTCCCAAACTTCCCATTGGGTGTGACTTTTGTGCAGATGGTTGAGTGGTGCGGTCTAGAGCTAGCCAATATGTGTGTAGGCTCCTGGGCCTCTTGGGAGGAGCCACTTTGCAGGCCAAGGTCAAATACTGCCTGCCCTTCCCCAGGCCACATGGCAGGAGCTACAATGAGTCATCTGCAGATTGTTGCCACTTTTACTGGGCTTGGAGGTGCCTGGGCTGGACCAAGCTGTGAACCAAGTCTGGCAGCCACTAGTGCTGAACTTAGGGTTGCTTACCAAGCAGTATGGGGCATGCTGAGGCTAGATGCTGCTTGTTTGGAGTTTGAAAACCTTGAGGAGAATTTAGAAAAGTCCACATCATGAGCCAAGACAGGGTACTTGATAGAGAAGCCACCGGAAGTGTCTTGGATGGGCACACAAGTTGAGTGAAATAGTGTCTCAGGAAATCACCAGCATGAGGTGAACAGAGTTAGCTAGGATGATGGAGACTCGGATATAGTGGCCACCTGCATCTGCATGCTGGATGAGGGAAGGGCTCAACAAAGAAACTGTGGTTTCTGCCTGCACCGCTGTCTGGGAGAAAGTTGTCCCTCCAGCCCCCACCCTGAAGCCAGACAATTTAGTTCCTCACTGTATGTTCCTGGCATCTTTCTAGTTGCTGCCCCAGCATTGGTGCTCAGAGTGAGTGAATTCATTAGTAAGTCCATGCATGGCCCTTTAAGAGGAATGCCTGAGACTTCTCCAGAACTCTGTCTCACTCAGCCACAACCTCCACTGGTCTTTACAGCCAGAAATTGTGCAGACTTCTTTTCTTGACACTGGAACCCTGGCCGAGGAGCCTGATGTGGGGCTGTGATCCTCTACTCCTAATGGGGGACTTCCACAGCTAAGCTATCCCTCCCAATTTTTAACCACCACACATGGGTGTGGGACCAACTCATTCTGCATCTCCACCCCTTCTACCAGTCTCAAAATGGTTTCTTATCTATATCCTTAGTTAAAAATCTTTTCAGATAGACAACAGGCAATTCTCAATGATAGTTGTTCTGTAGTTTAGTCATAATTTTGATGCATTCACAAGAGGAGACAAGCACAGTATTTACCTACTTCACCATCTTGACCAGAACTATTTATAACTACCAATTTCTGTTTCTTAATCCCTTTACCTTTTTCACATAGTCCCCTAACCCTCCTCGCATCTGGCAACCATCAGTTTGTTCTCTGGATCTATGAGTTCGTTTCTGTTTTGTCTTTTATTTATTTTGCTTTTTAGATCCACATATAAGTATGATTATTTTGCATTTGTCTTTCAGTTTTTGATTTCTTTCATTTAGCATAATATTCTATGGATTTGTCCATGTTGTTGCAAATGGTAAGATTTCATTTTTCATGGCTGAGTACTATTCCACTGTGCATAAGTACTACATATGCTTTATCCAATCATCTATTGATAGGAAATTAGGTTGCTTCCATAATTTGGCTATTGTAAATAGCACTACAGTGAACTTTTAAATCAATATTTCTCTTTATACTATCTGTCTTAATAGTGTAGCATTTTTAGAACTTCAAAAATCTTTGAAAAGTGGCAACTGAAGTATTTGGTTTAATCAACATTGGTTCGAAAACTCCTTTCTTGTCAAACATGCTTTGCTGCCATCACCTTGTTCTCCTGGTTCTGGACTATAACACCCTATGGGAAAGTCAATCACATTCTTAGAAATTTTTTCCCACTAACCCCAACCATTCTACCCTTCAGACACAAATCCTTTCCCCAAACCATACTTGATGATTACTTTCATTATTGGCACCAATGAATGGGTAAAATAATTCAAGAGTTCATAGTCTATCTGACAACTGAGTTCGAACCAAAAAGCTGGTTCATGTGGAAATGGCCATTCTATATGGAATAACCATGACCTATGGCTAGTGTCCAAGGATATAAAAAGAGTTTGGGCCCACAGTGAAAAGGTGTCCCAGCTACAAGTTATGGAACTGTTCTGAGCTGCCGAAATGCCACCTTCCAAACCCGCACAACATAACAGAAAACAACAACAAACAAAGAAAGCCCCAATTTCCTGCTCAAGACTCCCGTCTCAATGACGAGCACCGCCATTTACCAGTCACTCTGGTCAAAACCAGCATGTTGTCCTTGATTCCTCTTAGCTTTCATCCCCCACATTCAGTCTGCCACAAGTCCTGTTGCCCCTTTGTCCAAAACATATCCACACCTGGCCAGCACCTCATCCAATGCATTATACTTATACTAAAATCTGAACCTCTTCCCAGGACCCATGAGGCTCTCCCCAATTCTCCTCTTTTGCTGCTTAACAAGCACAGCTATTTATGCCTCAGGGGCTTGGCACATGTACTCCGATGGCCCGGACACTCTTCTCTAGGATCTTTCCCTGGCTTTCTCTCATCTGCTTGTAGCTCCAGTACTGTCTCTTTAGAAAGACCTTATTTTTAATAGAAATTTTCAGCAATATACAAAAGTAGCAAAAAATGTATAATGAACTTGAAACAGCCACCATCCTACTATCATAATTATTAACTCTGATGAATATAATTTAGTTGATACCCTTACCATTAATTATTTTGAAGCGACAGACATTGAAGTATTTCACATATAAATATGTCAGTTTCTTAAAGAGAAATTGTATCCTTAAAGATAGCACAGGTCACCCATTTCTAAGCAGCTGTCACTTCTCCTCCATTCACTATCCCTTGTTTATTGATGTCACAGTACTTTTCGCTCTTGGGCATTTACCTTGTTCATTGTTATTTCATTATCTATGTCTTTTTCCAGTCCCTAAAATATAAGGCTCTTGAAAGCAGAGACTCTGCCTGCCTTGTTCCCATTAAACCCAGAACACTACACAGTGCCTTGAGCCTGGCATGTGCTCAGAAGTAAAGCAGAGAAGAGAAACTGGCATCTGCCAAAATGCTACCTCTGCTTGCTCAGGTCAGGCAGAGGGAAATGAATTAATGGACATATCCATTGACATTATTCTTTTGTGACTGTCTTTTAGGCAAAAAGGCCATTAATATTACAGTTGAAAAACTACTATGCGCAGGACATGTATTTGATAAAGCTGGACAGTAAGTATTTTGAGTTGGGAAAAGGTGGGAAATTTTGAGCCCCATGAGATATCTATAATGTGGGGTGCCACCTCTTCTTGGGCACTGCTTGCCTATCTCTGGGAGGGTTCGAGAAACTCTCAAGGTGCTCAGGGATCTGCTATGACCTGTTTCTGTTGAGGGAGCAGGATGGGGGAGATGATGTGCCCAAAGGATGGTAACTTTGCTCCTGGCAGCCTTTTCATGCTAAGCCAACATATTCTACAAATGCAGAAGAGTGGCAATAGTGACACCAAGCAGCCATCCTGGTCACTCAGATCATGGCCACAAGAGGATCTGACCCCATTCAGGTCTCCCCACTGCCTTGTCAGTCTTCTTTGCAGAAATTAACCTTGTAGTGCCTTGGATAAACTCTTCTTACCCATGTTATCTGCTTTTGGTCTGCCCCTAATGCCTGATGTTCAAAGTTATTACTATGAGGAGAGCTGTGTCCTACAGGTAGAGCCAAGTTCAAGAACCATGTCTATCCAGGCAGGTGGTCACCATCTACTCTTTTGGTTCTTTAGAGTGGTCATCATTGACTACAGCCTCAACAATGGTGTGAGCTACGAAAACGTAACCTTGAAAGTCACCAGTAAAGACTGTGTGAGTATTAGGATGAGCCTGTGCAAAACACTAAAGGGAAAGACATCCTGTGGAGGCAAGACCCCAGGAAGGCCCAGAAGGTAGCTTGTGCAGACAGCCACCTCACCCCCTAATGTCATTAAGGCACATGGAAAGACCAATTAATTAGAGTTCTAATCAGGCTCCAAAAATTATGCCAAGGCTCTACCTACTCTGTCCCCCACCTTGCCTCTTCCCCTGGCCTGGATGTCATGATGTGAGTTTAAAATCCATCTGGATTCCAACTGGGGAAAGTCAGAGAGACTAAGAGAATATGTGCTAAGGGCAGAGTCCAGAACCTCTAGGGCAAATGGGCCCTGAAAATCCAGGCCCAGCAACAGGGGACCTGGAGGGTAAGACTAGCAGAGGCCCAGTATAGTCAGGGTATGCTCCCATTGAATTTATGAGGCTGTGGAAAGGCTCTGAACATACTTATGATCTTCACAGCTCCTGGCGCCCAAGCCTGTTTGGGGAACACTAGCTGTCATTTTGAGATGTTATCAGTCTCCTTTCTTCCTCTCATCCTTTCTACTGCTCTTCAGCTGTCCCTCTCTAACTCTCTCTGACCTCCACAGGAAGATTGTCTCCCTTATTAGTGGGGAAACTTCAGGCTGTAGAAAAGGGCAAGGATTCAGCCCAGAGAGGGGCACCTGAAAATGAGGTGCTAGTCCCCAGGTACCCACTTTTCGGAGCTCCACGTCATCTGGGCCACTTAACCCAGGAGCATGACATGGGCAACAGGGAACATTAGCATGAAGAAGAGATGTGATTGAGAGGAGGTTCCCTTGTACCTAATTGCCACCACCTTTATGTCCAGTATCCGTTTGTGAGGTTTCAACAGTGCTGACAGGCTTCCTTCTGTGTCTGTCTTCACTTGTCCCTGGATATCCACTCACAGGTCAGCAAACTGAACTGACATTTGCCCATCAGGAGTCCCACCTTTCAACAAGCACATAGAGAAGACCTCAGGAGCATCCTTGTGGTTGCAGACCTAGCACAGCAACATCACCATCAGCCTCAACTTTCCCTCTCCTTTCATCCGCCTTGACTCCTGGGCACAGACTCTCTCACCCTTCCCTCTCAGGTTTCTCTGACAGCACAGCTCTGGGTTTAGGGGAGGGCTGTGCAGCATGTGGTCCACAGATGCCCTCTGTTATAAAAACAAGAAGACAATAGATCCCATTCATTAAGCCCCCACATGGGCCTGTCCTGTGCTAGGACTTTCTACATATTCACTCACTTCCTCCTCACAGATGAGCAAATAGAGACTCAGAGAGATTGAGTAGCTTTGCCCAAGATTGCAGATCCTAGAGGTGGAGAGAGAGGCTATCTGGAGATGGAGCAGGGTCTCCCACCTCTGCTCTTGCTCTCTCACCTTTCAGTGGGCCCCAGCAGCGCTTCCTCACTTATCTGAGTATCTAGAAGTTGTGGTTCTCACAAAACACTTGTCTTGTTAGCCAAGGCCTGCAGTGAGAACTTGCTTGTCACTCCATGGAGTATTCCAGACTTCCCTGATAAGACTTTGAGACAGAGCTCCCCATTGGTTCCAGTTCCAGCCTCAGTCACCTAGCCCCACTGTAATCCCTGAAAGTGAGGCAACCTGAGGGGAAGGGAAATACTTGGACAAGGCAGTTGGCTGGTGATGCCTGGTGGTGGTTGTCTGGGAAGAGGCCACCCAGTTCCACCACAGACTTTTGGCATGTGTGCTTTCTGCAGGATCAAGACTCAACTGTCTCCCCAACTACCCCATCACCTGCCCCGCCTATCCGAACTCCTGCCCCACCAGCTGCCCCACCAGCTGCCCCACCACCTGCCCCACCAGCTGCCCCACCACCTGCCCCACCACCTATCCCACCACCTGCCCCACCAGCTGCCCCACCACCTGCCCCACCACCTATCCCACCACCTGCCCCACCAGCTGCCCCACCACCTGCCCCACCGCCTCACGAGCCACCTGCCCAACCATCTGCCCTGCCGCCTCGCCCATCACCTCCCCCACAGTTTACACCTGTTATCAGCAATCTGTACTTGGTTGGCTTCATCTTGGTTCTGCTCATATTCCCGTTGCTGTTCTGCTGCATCCGGTGCTGGAGGAGGGTGAGTGACTCCTGCCCACAAAGCTCTGTTACCAAGGTCACTGCTAACCACTCCAAGTAGACAGTGATCTGCCTGGTCCATGATCCTATCCTGTCTGTGGGAAGCTTCTCATCAGCTACAATATCATTACATAAGTAGTTAGAGGTACATACTCTGTCAGGCATTCCTAGGCACAAACATAGCCTGGGATTCTCAGGGGCCTACTGTCTAGTACTTGCCTCAGGGAGGTGGCCTATGGGCTGCCTTGGACCTGGGGAGAAATTACCTAGGCCCCTGAAAACAAGGCTGCCTCACAGCAGACAGGTGTCTGAAGACTAAGTTGGATGTTAGGACTGGAGGAGATCGCTGCTAGTGAAGGAAGTTGAAGTGGTTCTATGGGAGGTATGAACATTCCCAGAAGGAAAAGGATGCTGGTAGGAGGATGCTGGTAGGAGGATGTGTAACCTCTGGGGCAGTTGTGTCTTTGAAAATCAGCATGGGTCTCTGAATATCCCTAGTGCATTCTGTTATTTATTCTTCAGTCATTACTAAGCACCACTATGTACTGGGCACAGAGGGACAGAAATGAAGTGACCACCATCCTTCAGGAGCTCAGAATCTGGTATCTGGTCTGTTATTGGTTCCAGTGCGGGGTGGGTGGGCGGCTATGGAGGAGAAAATGTCAACTTCACTGGGTATGGAAAGTGCCTTGTGAAACCAGAGCAACAGAAAAAGACAGAGACTGGCCCCTGGGAGGTAGAAGCGAAGGCATTGGCTACCTGGATTTGTAAAGACATAGGCCAGTGAGCTGGATGAAGAAAGAGGAAAAGCAAAAGTATAAAAGAACAGAGCAAACCAGCAAGAATCAAGCAGGTCCAATCTCTGCAAATGGGGGGAGCAGTGAAGAGAGAAAGCCTGTGGGTGGGGGAGACTATCATCCTTGAAGACTGTGAGGCCAAGGAGGGCTGCATGGGGATGGAGATGCAGGGGAGAGAGAAAGGAGAGTGAGCCCTGTGCTCTGTCTTCTTATGATGGTGGGCAGCTGAGAAAAACTACTATGTGTGGTACCTCTACCAGGGACCAGACTCCTTAGTCTGGCTGTATCCCGTTGACCCCACAGGAAGCTGCTGATTCTCTTTTGATAACTGAAGAGCATGAGGCTCAGGGAAGTGGAGCCTGTTGGCCATGAACACTCAGGCAGTGGGCACCCAGATTAACACCCCGCTGCTGACGAGCAGGGTCCCCTCTGTCTATATGGCTGAGCCAGAGACCTCCACATACCTTCCAGCTGTGCTCATGTCTCTTTACCATTCTAGACCATCAAGGTACCACCATCAGTGTAACCGATAAAGATAAGTTGTGGTTTTGTCTTGATGTCTTCGGCAAGCCCAATGTGCACTATGCCTTTGACAATGAGGGTTCTGGCAGCCTGTGGGGCTATTCCACCCCACATGCCAAGAGATCCACCTACTTGGACAGAAAGCTGGGAGAAAGAAGAGGGTGACAAAAGCAGGGGAAAGCCCCAGCCTTTGTCACTATATTAACAGCTTGGGAGAGACTGTTTCAGCCACTGCTATGATCCCTACTGAAAGCAAAGGTGCTTTGTTGCCGATTCTCAAAGGACCATTTGTAGGAGTTATCTTGCCTAGGAGGAGTTGAGCTTTAGGAAAAGGAGCTTCATGTCAGCATCCTGGTCCCCACTCCAAGCTCTAGTGTACATTAAGCTCCAACTCCTTGGTGTCCTCCCTGTCTCCTGCCAGAGTAAGGGGCTTGGCTGGGAGTGGCCTGTAAGGACTTCAGGGCTGAGAAGGGTGGACAGACTGTGATCTGGCACTGAGCAGTGAGGAAGTCTCAGACCAGGTGAGCGCAGGGACTAAGGGTTAGGTGCACATGTTTTGGCTTTCCAGGGAGGGGGCCCATAAGAAGAATTTGTACCTGGGCCATGGTATCCCAAAAACAGGGGGGACATGACCTGGGAACTGGTGGAAAGCAAGCCTAAGATTCCAAGCACATGTCCCAGAAGGCCTCTATGCTGGTTGCAATGTGGCCTGTGGGGAGACTGGATCTGTCAGAGTCAGGTGAATACAACCATGTCGCCTGCTAATACTCACCCTCCTGACAGCCCTCCATTACATCATGTAGTCCAAGACCAGGCTTCTTCAATGAGGGCAGCTTCGGGTAAACCAAGGCGACAGGAAAGAATTTGCTAGCCTTCCTAGAAAGAGCCATATTTGCAAAATAAAAGGAGTTTGTTCATGTTTCCCATGGAGGGCACTCTGTTATGTGTAGAACGCTACTCATTTTTCCTTAACTTTTCCAACAAATGTGTGCCATGTGGCTAAAACGTGACAGGTGTGGGGGCAACAGATGGTATGTATTACACTCAGTGGCTGCTAGACAAGGAAGAATACAGTGTTTTCTCTTCCTAGGAGATAAAAATATGTCCAGTCGTGATTATCCCTTGTTGTTGGTGCCAAGAAAATAGGATACAAAGGATGGAGGTGAGAAGGGTTCTTAAGAAGGGAGCTGTAACACCCAGTCTAGGGTGTAGGAGGAGAAGGACAGCTTGTTCATGCCACATAAGCCTGAGACCCGAAGGTGTGGCTTACATGAGATGAGAATTATGGGCAATGGACTTTGAGTTCTTGGGTCTCTACTCCAGAGTCTCCCCTTGTAACAAGCCTGGTTAAGGGATGTTGGTGGCTAACTCACATTTGACCAGTCCCTGGTTCTCACAGAGGTTGTCATCAGCTCCAGCAATGGCTTGGGTTTCATTTATCAGTAGGTGAATGAGTAAAAACAAATGGAATCACTAATAAACTGGCAGAAGTCAGAAAAATAAAGATTCTGAGCCAATTTTATATCACCATTAATATTACTCAGAAATGCCAATGGCTTCTACGGTTCTTGCAAAAGTCCCCCAGCAGAGTGCCCTCATGGCATTGTCTTTGGGTCCCTTTGAGATGCAGCAACAAGGGAGGCATGGTAGAGAGAGCCTAAAGTAAATGTCCTTTCTCCAGGAGGTGCTATTGTCCATTCTGGTGAGGGAGAATCCAACCTGGCAAGGGTGAAGAGAGTGGGACATGAAGTGACAGGGATGGAGATGGCTCAGCCCAGGTGGCTGGTTTGAGGAAGAAAGATCCCCACCTTCTCTGCTCAGTTTATCCCTTAGTCCTGCCTCTGTCCCTATCAGATCCACTGCTTCCTCCTTGAGATTTAAATAGCAGCTGGAGAGCTGGTTCTACCTCACCTCTGACAGTCAGTGTTGGGGCACAGAAAAGCCATGACATGCCTTCTAGATAAAGAGGAAATCACTTTCCAGAGTCTTGTATCTGTTCACAGGACCTGACCTCACCCCTTCCCACACACACACACACACTCAACCAAGTCCCAGAGAGTTCATAACTGCAGGGTCCTGCAGCCATGATGCCTCTACCGCTGAGTTCGGGGTCAGTCCTGGTATTTTTTTCTTCCTTCCCCTTCTACCACTATCTACCACTATCTACCACACCCCAGTAACAAAAACATGCCCCTGAGCAGAACATGGGTCCTCTTCCCTGTTTTTTCCTCACATGTTCCCCAAGTACATGCCCTCATCATCTTGTTCAACTCCTGCCCAGGTCCCCCATGCCCATCTATGTTTCCCCTTCAGGATCTCTTCTTGGCCCCAACAAATTGCCTCCAACATTTGAACTTTTCCTCTAACAGTAGCCCCAGATTTCTCCTACACAAAAAATAGTGATGCATTCCAGATCCTAAACACTGTGTGACTCACAGTGCCAAACTCCCAAACATACAAGATGCCTCACTCCTGCCCCAGGTCTAGGCTGCAGTGATGTCTCCGCAAGTTCCTGGGGACAGAATCCTCAGGATCTGTCCATGAGTCAGAGGGGACTCTACTTTCTGGAGGCAGTGTTCGTGCCTAGAGCTTCCTCACAGCTACATCTGCTTTTCAGGGCAAACTGGATACCTTGTGTGACTTTTTTCAAAGCTGCAACCAGGTAAGCAGAAGCACATGATGCTCCCCATGGGCTAAAGGCCTTGCTTTTTGCCTTTGACAGTTGTTCTCTGAGACTGTGGATCAGAGAGTCCTATCTAGGCATCTGCTAATGAGGATGCTCAATACGTGAAGAAATGTGGCTCAGGAGCCTCCCAGGTTGATGATGGACATGATATCCTTGCATTTCCCTTACATGTGGTCTCAAGAGTATGAGAAAACTCTTATCTAAAGCATTACTCCATACTTCCCAACTTAAGTAAAGAGAGCTAGAGAGCAAGGCAGTCCAGCGAGTTCTGTTGGATGCACAGTCCATTATCTCTCCCCACTGACCACCTGACCCTGTGGGTCTGCTGACTCCACAGCATTGATTGAGCATCTCCTCAGCTGGTCACTCAGGTGCCAGAAGTAGCAGTGAGCATGGTGACACCCCCCCCCAACAATGTTGTCTGACCAGCCCACTCTGGTTTTACCAGGTAGTAAAGACTCCCTCCTTGTGTCATTGCCTGTGACTCGGGGAGACACCAAATTGTTACAATTGTCCTCCTGGAAATTTAATCATAATGATGGCTCATTTTTATTTAATCTTTCCCGTGAATTAGCTGGTAGCCTAAGAACTTTACATGTCTTTACTCTTTTAATCCTGTCACTAACTCTATAAGTAGGTACAACTATTACCCCAGTTTTACCAAGGGAAAGCTGATACACAGAGTGGCTGAGTAACTTCTCCCAGGTCACAAAGGCTGGAAGTAGAAGAGCTGGACTTGAATTCTGAGGCCTGGCTCCATCCATCTCATTACCCTCTGCCATTTGGGGTCAGCACTCTTGATCTCATGATGTTACCCCCAAACGACTAGAAATCTGCCCTACTCAGGCCCCAGGTCCCAAGAAGTGTGGTGCTCCTGCCTCATCTAGGAATCATCTGTCCTAAGCTTTTCTATGCTTAGATCATTTGAACATACTAGGCCAGGAATCCTGGAGGATGCTGTCATCCTCCATGTCTGTAGTGAGGGATGCATTGGCCACATCCAAGGAACACTGTCACTCAGTAAGTGAGCTGGTGGTCATTTAGAAGTTCTGTGCTGCATTATTATTGTCCCTTTCTTAGACACCCTGAGTTCTATGGCCTTCACAGAGCCTGTCACACACTGGAGGGTGCCCCAAATGCCATTGCCTTACTTGCCTTTAGCGAGTTCTAAGGGATATGGAGATGGCTCATACTTTCAGCACACACTCACCTAGAGAGAATGACAATGTTGGAGCTGCAAGGAGATTCAGGACTTGTCCTTGCTTCTCAAGTTCTCATTCTGGCAGGGAGCAGACAAGCTCCACATCACAACAAAGGGAGTCCAGAGTTAGGACACTGAGACTGACTTGGGAAGGAAGAACGGAGGTCCAAAAACTAAGTCAAGTCTCCAAAGAGGAGCCCAGGCTGGAGGCCAGCTCCCAGAGAGGAAAAAGGCATCACAAAAGCTTTCTCTATGGTCCTGATAAATTCTGACCCCAACCTTTTTGAGTCAAGGATATCACAGCCTTCTGGCTTCATTCCATTGGCTTCTCAATGACTTCTCTCTTATCTTCCTTACAGAGGAGGTGCATCAACTTCGCTCTAATGAACCCCTATCTTGGGCAGTTGCCCTGCAGCTCAAAGCTCTGCCTCGGACCCAGCCTGGAGTACTTCTCACTCAACAGCTCTTGTTCCTGGTGCCATCAACCCCTACCCATATGCTCCCACCTCCCTCCAGAATGCTGCCACTGATCACTCTCCCTGCCTGGGCACTCTTCAGAACTACCTTATCACGCCCACCCCCATAGCCCAAAATCCCAAAACAAATAAGATACCTTTGTGTACTAATTGGTCATATATGTTCGATCGTGGTTCGAAGTCAAAAGAAGTTGGATTTTGTTGCTGATTAGCATGAGAGATTGTTCCCTGATGAGCATTGCTCTCTGTATGAGATGTATCTATACTGCTCCTGCAGGACAAAGTACCCTGGTGTCCTGTGGCTGTAGCCATGGGTGATTCCCACTCCCCACAGCCTGGTCATCATCTCTCACCAAGGGCTGGGTCACCTGGGTTTTCAGTCAAATTCTGCTGTTTGAAAAAATCCCAAACTGTCTTTGAACTATTAATACAATCCTGTGTCTATCACTCACCGGCTGTTACTAAATCTCTTGGGAAAGTTATTTAATATCCCTGTGATTCAGTTTCCTCATTGAAAAGATGAGGACAATGGTGTCTCCTATACAGGTGACCGTGAGACTGATGGTATGTGCTGCAATGTGCTCAGATCAGGGCCAAAATCCTGGTAAAGACTCAAAGGCTAGTAGCTAATGTCATCTTGCCTTGTCCAAGGGAAGGAGGGGAATATGAGTTCAAAGACATCAAAAAGTAGTTGGAGAGCTCAGGGCTGTCAGAGTGGAGACCATGCCTGAGCCGTTTACCTCTGCAAACCATGGTGTTGGCACACACGAGCTCTCTCAGGAAGGTGACTGCCAACCACACATGGGTTCATCCCAGGCCCAGCACCCACATAACCTCCAAGAAACCATCAGAAAAAATTCTGGTACCTTCTTCGGAAAGGTTAATTCTGCTTCATGCCCTTAATATTTCCTATGATATGGAGGAAATTCATGGTATCCACTTTCCTGAGTTAAAATCTCTTCCTCCCCTGGCAAAGCTTGAGCATCCAATCATTCAGATACCTTCTTAATGAGTCTTTATCAGCTTGATTGAGTTTTCCTTCCACACTAATATGCTTAGGGCTATCCATAAAAACGTCACCATTTTGAAAACCCCAGAACATTGGAGTGAAGCTAAAGTAACCTACTGGACCACAAAGTCAGAGGACCACATTAAAAGGTCATAGGAATGGCTACACACTGCATTTCCCTACAACAGGCTATTATAACATTGCATAGAGAATTCCCTCCTCCATCACTATAGCTTATGGTTTTTCCCATGGGAAAAAAAAAAAGCCCGGTAAGGAACATTCAGCTTCTCCCAACATTAGGAGACACTCCTAAGTGGGATTATATGAAAATATGCAATTCTAGATAGTGGAATAGATTGAGGTAGAGAAGGCAAGCAGGCAGGTTCTCCAGCAAGCAGAGCTTAGATATTGGCAGACCATGTATTCCTCTCAGTAGTCTCTGAGTAGCGATCCATCTAGGAGTTTTGCACATCTGCAGGGCTGGACTTGTGATTTAGTCTGGCCAGAAATCCTGTTGGGCAGTCATGCTTAATTCTAGTCTCCAACCAACAAGCCATGAGACATCAGAGCCTGTTGTACACCCTCACCCAGGAAGGGAAGCAAATCCCCATCCTTATCTCCTGGTGAATATAGCCCCTAGTTCTCCTTAATATAAAATCCTTACTAGAATACCTGGTAAGCTACATTGCCCATCCTAACACCTTGCTTATATTGGCACCAAGCAGTGACTATAGCCAGCAAATCTTATTTTCGGTGCAAAGGCAATGACCCTGTATGGCCAGGCAACTCGGTGCACAGTCTGCTTTGTTCATGTTCCTTGCTATGAACCATGAAGAGCTTTGAATCAGTTTTACTTCCCTACCTAGGCAGGGAAATGGTTACATGGCCACACCTACTACTGACTAGCGACCTAAGAATCAAGACAACTGCAGACCTCACTCTACACCTTGCTTGGGTGAGAAAGCATTGTTATCCAAATGATTTCATCCAGTGACACCCTGCTGACCTTTGAGCTCAAGAAATGGCCTCCTACAAAAATATACACCAATAGCAAGCCCCACTTATATAAGTACATAGTGTGCTGTCTGTCAGAATGTCAAACTGAGCTAACTAGTGAAGGACTGTTCGCCAAAGCAAACATGTAAAATTGAAAAGAGGAGACAGCTTACTCACATGCGTGTATACCAACAAAACAAATAAAGGATCATGGGAATCAGGTTAATATAACATGACCGATGGAAATTAATAAAGCTCCATAACTGATCCTAAAAAAAATGGAGATCTATGAACTTTCTGACAAATTAAAATAATATTCCTAAAAAATTGTAGTGAACAAGAACACAGACACACAATTAAACAAAGTTACGAAAACAATGCATAAACAAAATGAAAACTCAACAAAGAAATAGAAACCATCATAAGAGCAAACAGAACATTAGAGCTGAAGTATATAATGAATGTACTAAAGAATACAATAGCATCAACAACAAATCAAGTAAGCAGAATCAAAAATCAGTGAACTAAAAGGTAGGTCATTTGACAATATCCTGACTGGAACAAAATAAAGAAGAAAAATAAAAAGAGTGAAGAAAGACTATGAATATGGTACAGGAAGAACTGAAACAATATATGAATTATGGGAATCTCAGAATGAGATTGGAAAGGAAAAGGAAGAGGAAAATAATTCTTAAAAAAATGGGATTGAAAAGTTTCCAAACATGGAGAGAGATATGAACATCCAGATTCATAAGGCCCAAAGGACCTCAAATAGCTTGCACCCAAAAGTACTACACTGACATACATTTAATCAAATTTTTATAATCAAAATTTTTAAAAAGTATTTCAAAAGAAGCAAAATAAAACTGAGTTGTCAAATAGAGGGTAGCACCATAAGATTAATGGTAGATTGCTCAAGAGGAACTTTAAAGGCCAAGAGAAAGAGATGATATAATTTCGATACTGAAAGAAAAACATTATCAACCATGAGTACTATAAACAGCAATTCTATTCTTCAGAAATAAAGTAAAAAAAAAAATTTTAACACCCTACACACTCTTGGTAGGATTGTGAATTGGTATAGCCACTATGGAAAAGCAGTTTGGAGATTCCTCAAAAAAATAAAAATAGAACTGCCTTATGATCCAGCAATTGCACTTCTGGGTATTATCCAAAGAAAACCAAAACACTAATTTGAAAAGATATACGCACCCCCCTCCCTCTTCACTGCAGTGTTATTTACAATAGCCAAATATGGAAGCAACCTAAGTGTCCATCAATAGACGATTGAATAAGGTAGTTGTGAAACATATATACAATGGAATATTAGCTATAAAATGAAATCTTACCATTTGCAATGACATGGATGGACCTAGAGGGTATTATCCTAAGTGAAATAAGTCAGACAGAAAAATACAAATACCATATGATCTCACTTATATGTGAAATCGTAAGAACAAAATAAATGAACAAACAAAATGAAAACAGACTCATAGATACAGAGAACAAACTAGTGATTGCCAGATGGGAGGTAATTTGGGAGGATGGGTGAAAAAGGTGAAGGAATTAAGAAGTACAAATTGATAGTTACAAAATAGTCACGGGTTGTGAAGTACAGCACGGGGAATATAGTCAATGATATTTCAATAACCATATTTAGTGCTAGGTGGGTACCAGACTAATCAGGGCAATTACTTTGTTAATTATATAAATGTCTAACCACTATACTGTACACCTAAAACTAAAATAAAATAATATTGAATGTCAACTGTAATTGAAAAACTAAAATTAAAAATATATATAGTCTCATCGAACAAAAGCTGAGGGAGTCATCAGCAGTATCTTGCATTACAAGAAATGTTAAGGGATGTTCATCAAGCATAAATAACAGATAATTAACATTGTGAAAAACATAACAATGTATTTGTAAAACTTACTGGTAATCATAAACATATTGTCAAAGTCAGATATTCTGGAATTGCAATGTTAGTGCATAATTCATGCACTAGCTAGTTTAAAAGTTAAAATGTATTAAAAACATAACTATAATAATTTCTTATTGGATACGCAATATTAAAAATGTATTAATTGTAACAGAGATGACCTAAAATATGAGGGACAAAGAAGTAAAAGAATAAAATTTATATATGTTATAGATGTTAAGATGCTATCAACTTAAAAAACATATTATAAATATATTTAATGTAATCCTCATGACCACAAAGGAAAAACCTATAGTAGATACACAAAAGATTATGAAAAAGGAATCCAAAAATATCCTTACAAAAAGATCATCAAATGAAAAAATAACAGCAATATAAGAAGTAAAGAATAAAGCACCTACAAAACAGTCAAAAAACAATGAAAACGATGGCCATTATAAGTCCTTACTTTTAACATAAAAAAATAGATTTTTCAATCAAGACATAAAATGGCTGAAAAGATTTTTAAAAATCAGTCGTGATGAAATGCTGCCTACAAGAGATTCATTTTAGGTTTAAAGATGCACAAAGACTGACAGTGAAGAAATGAGAAAAGATATTTGAAACATATTACATCGAAGGACTGTAGCAGTTGTTATACTTAAACCAAACAGAATTAAAATTAATAATGGTCACAATAAATAGAATTTAAACTAATAATGATAATAATAAAGAGGTCAATTCATCAATAAGATATAACAATTGCAAATATTTATGCACCCCACATTGGTGTACCTAAACATATACAGCAATTGCTAACAGAACCAAAGAAAAAATAAACAGTAATACAATAATAGTTGGGGACTTAAATACCCTACTCTCAACAATAGGAATATCATCCAGACAGAGAATTGATAAGAAAACAGCAGATTTGAACAACACTGTAGACCAAACCAAACCTAATAGATATATACATTAAATTCTATTCAACAGAAGCAGAATTCACATTTTCTCAAAGGACCTATGGAATGTTTTTTTAGTTTAGATCACATGGTAGGCTGCAAAATAAGCCTAAGCAAATTTAAGAAGACTGAAATCATAATAAGTATCTTTTCCAAATACAATGGTATGAAACTAGAAATATCATGAAGAAAGCTAAAAAATTTCAAATACGTCAAAATTAAGCAACTCATTCTTGACTAACCAGTGGTTCAAGAGGAAATTAAAAAGAAAAATTTTTTAAATCTTGTAAAATGAAAATGAAATTGTTGTAGCCACCAGCCCCTGAAAGACATAAGGACCACCAGAAATTAGTGAGTTATAGAAACATGCTTTTTATTCAGCCAGCTGGGTCTGTCAGGTGTACGCAGACCCCAAATTAAGCAGCCCCAAAATGTAGAGGTACAGAGTTTTGAAGCCCTAAACCCCATTCTTCATTCTATCTGAACACAAAAGTCTATTTTTCTTCTATTTACTAACTGTCAACCCACAGGTTGGTTGTGCAAGCAGGGGTACAGAAGAAGAAAGCTTATCGTTAGAATGTTATATGATGGCCTATGTTCCCATGGGCAATAGTCAAGCAGCAATTTTCCAGCCAGCACATTCCCCACTGGCCTTAGCAGAAAATCAAATCCTTGATTCTTCATGCAGAATTTGCTCATAGCCTCTATTAAGTAATACTAAAAGTTTAATAGAATTAATTATCCTCCTTATATATGCAAACAAGAAATTGAGAAACCATGGGCCAAAAATTAACAAGAGGAGGAGGATAATTAAGGGTCCAGCTACAGCAGATAGAAGGGTTGTTAGCCATAGTGACCAACTGCCTGGTTCTGGTTGTGGCTGGTTGAATGCCTGGGCTAAAGAGGAAAAAAGAAAGAAAGAAACGAAGAGTTAGACTTATATGTATGCTTGAGTCTTAGTCTTAAGGGTCCGTCTTCCTGAGCTGTCCACTCTCATGCTGCCTTCATGGGGGAGTGTTGACTCCATGATGGGATGCCGTCTACTTTAACTGCAGTGGGTGTTGTCAGGTAGACAGTGAAGGGTCCTTTCCATTTGGGTTCTAGTCCCTTGGAAGTGAACTTCTGTATCCACAGAGTCCCCTGAAACTGATGGGGAAGTTCGTTCTCCAGGGCTGAGTGGGCAGCATGAACCCAGGACCAAATCTCCTTCTGTACACTTTGAAGATCCTGTAAAGACTTAAGTAAGACAAGTTTATGCCTTTTTCTCATCTTCTATTCTAGGTACTAAAGGTGGGGATTTCCAAAGAAACTTTCAAATGAGGTGAATCCATTAATATATGGAGTACATCTGGCTCAGAGAAGAGCAAAGAGGAGAAGTTCTACCCAGGTCCCACCAGTTTCTAATCCTAACTTGACTAATGGCTCTTTTAGGGTTCAATTCATTCACTCTACTTGGCCTGAACTTTGAGGCTGGTAGGTGCAGTGGAGTTTCCTTCGCAAATTAGGTAGCTAGCCAATTGTTGTGATACCTTTGCTACAAAGGCTGGTTTGTTATCTGACCCTAAAGTTCCAGGGAGACCAAATTGAGGGATAATTTCTTCTAGTAGTTTCTTAGTAACTACTAGGGCAGTTTCTTTCCTGGTCGGAAAGCCTCTACCCATCCTGAAAAGGTGTCTATAAAAACAAGTAAATATTTGTAGCCCCCCCCCAGTCAGTGATACCTCAGTGAAATCAACTTCCCAGTGGTCCCCCAGATAAGTTCCTCTTTCTCTATGCCTAGGTTCTTCTATCTTCCCCTTCTTTGGATTAACTTGGGCACACGCTGGGCATCATGAGGCAATCTCCTCTGTGGTTCTTCTCTCTTCTAACAAGTGGCAATAGGAGTCTAAAGCTTGGAGCATCTTAGTTCTCCCTAGGTGTGTAGTCTGGTGTAGTTGGTGGAGGAGAGTCCTTTCAAGGGCCTGTGAGAGCCCGATTTTTCCATCTGGAGTTGTCCGCCACCCCTGCTGGTTTCTAGTGGCTCCCTCATCTTAAAAATATATATATTCTCTTCCACCATATAGGTCAGAGACAGAGGCAGTTCTGGGTAGGGGACAATAGTCAGTAGATGTGGCAGGGGCCCTACTGGCCTTGTGGCCACTGATCTTGTCTCTGCATTGGCTCGTTGGTTTTCCTCAGTCTCAGGACTATTCCCTTTTTGATGTCCTTTACGAAGAACAATAGCAAGAGCATTAGGTATCTAAATGGCTTCAAGTAAGGCTAAGTTCTCCCCCTTGTTCTTGATGTCCTTCCCAGCTGAAGTAAGAAGCTCTCTTTTTTTGTAGATGGCTCCATGTACATGTGCAGTGGCAAAGGCATATCGGCTGTCAGTGTATATTGTGACTGTCTTATCTTTTCCTCATCTTAGTGCCTCAGTGAGGGTGATGAGTTCTGCCTTTTGAGCAGAAGTCCTATGGGGAAGAGCTTGTGACCAGATGGTGCCAGTTAGAGTTACCACCCCTTCCCCAGCATACCTCCTTCCTTCCTCCATGAAGTTGCTCCTGTCCGTAAACAGAACTTCATTGGCCTCAGGCAGAGGGGAGTCTTTGAGGTCTGGCCATGAGGAATACATAGCATCTGTGAAATCTGTGCAGTCATGAACGGGGGTCTCGGGGTCTGAGTCTGGCAACAGATTGGCTGGGTTGATGACAGTAGCTTTGGATTTTAGCCATACTTTTGGGGTCATCCAGTGCTTCCCTGTTATTAGGAAAAGCAATGTGCTTTTCCCAAGGTTTTGGAGCATCTATCTCAACAAGTTGGGACAGATTCATCCCTGCAAAACCTTCTCATTTTTGTTACTTACACCAGATATCAGGGGCTTCCTGAGTAGCAAAGGCTATATTAATTGCCTGCTGGTTCTCAGAAGCCTCAGGATTAATGGGGATGTATACCCAGTACACCTCCTGTAGTCATTCAAGAAACACTCTGGGGGATTTCTGAGGTCCCTATATTGCTTCAGTTACCTTAGAAAGGTTAGTTGGCTGACAAGCAGCCATCCTAATTCCCCCAATTAGAATCTGGTGGTACCGATCTAATGCCATTCTCCCTGCCTGAGAATTGTGTCCCCAGTCTGGGCGAGTGGAGGGAAATTCCTCCTCAATCTGTTCCCCTGCTTCCTCAACTCTCCTCCCTCCCACAGGTATCTTTTATGTTTCAGTCCAAAGGTCAAGGTCAAAAGCTGTTGGCCATCATCCCAGGTGGGACAGTGAGTCTGAAATACACTTTCTAAGAGTCCCATTAATGCCTGTGGTTTCTCAGAGAAAAGCGGAAACTGTGCCTTCCAGTTGTACCGGTCACTAGTCGAGAAAGGCACGTAAACCGTAAAGGGCTTGTCTGTGTGATGTCCCTAGGGTGGTGCTTCTTGCAAGGGGAGAATGGCTAGGGTGGTGGTATCAGCTGGTGCCCCGCCCAGAGCAGGAGCAGGAGGCCCATAGGGGTTACCTGCCTGCATTCGAGGAGGTTGAGGTGGTGCTATTTGGCCTCTGTTGTTCTGACTTATAGGGTGGGGGGAAATCACTGTCCTCTGGTGGAGATTGGAGGACTGAGGGACTGGGCTATCTTGGAGACTCGGTTGCTGTATGTTTTTGGGTGCCCATGACTAAGACTTGCACCCCTAGAGAAAGGGCATACCAGCGGAGCCAAGGTGGGAGTTTCCAAACAACGTTTAACCATTGATCGATGTAAGGAAACTGATCAGGATGTCTTGGGTCTCCAATGACAATCTTCCAAACATTCCTCACTAAATCCCTGTCAAAAGAACCCTCCAGAAGCCAGTTTACATCAAAAGACAGCTACTCAACTTTACCCAATGTCCTTAGTCTGCCTAGAGAAAGCTTTATGCCATAGTTAGCTCCCTCTACAAAGCCTTCTTTGAAATGTCACAGGAGACACCCGAAGGGTATCTTCTGTGAACTCAGGCCTCCCCGCATCGCTTGCGTGGAAAACACAAAACAGACACTCAGATGAGAACAATTACTGGCATGTAGGTGGACCCAGAGAAGTCCACCACCTACAACCTAGACAAGACCAAAAACAATAGACAGAACCTGATAACAGGGCACAGGAGGTGGCGTCCCACAGCCCGGCCATGGTCTGGGAGATATGACTGCGTCCAGTCTCTCCACGGACCCCCAATGACCGGTCAACAGAAACAGAAAGATACCTTTTATCCAGATGTCAAGGCCTCAGAGATTCCCATCGGGACCAGGAACAAAGAGTGTGTCCTAAAGGTTGCATCCTTAATGACTGCATTAACCCCATCACAGCATTCAAGGACCCTGAATCCGTAACAGGGACAGCAACCATTTCAAAGGCCAGTCTGGTCTTAGATCTCAGGGCCACTCCCTGAGATCTCGCTGGGGCCTCCAAATGTTGTAGCCACCAGCCCCCAAAAGACACACAGACCACCAGAAATCAGTGAGTTATAGAAACACACTTTGTATTCAACCAGCTGGGTCTGCCAGGGGTACGCAGACCCCAAATTAAGCAGCCTCGAAATGTAGAGGTACAGAGTTTTGAAGCTCTAAACCCCATTCTTCATTCTGTCTGAACACAAAAGTCTATTTTTCTTCTATTTACTAACTGTCAACCCATAGGTCGGTTGTGCAAGCGGGGGTACAGGAGCAGAAAGCTTATTGTTAGAGTGTTGTGTTCCTATGGGTGATAGCCTATATTCCCATGGGCAATAGCCAAGCAGTAATTTTCCAGCCAGCACAAAACAGTATACCAAAACATATGGGTTTCAGCAAAAGCACTTTAAGAGGAGAGTTAATAGAAATAAACACATACATTAAGAAAGAAAAATCTCAAATAAATAACCTTACTTTACACTTCAAAAAAAACTAGAAAAAAAAACTAAGCACAAAGTTAGCAGAATGAAGGCTGTAATGAAGATTAGAGAAAAAAGAGAGAACAAAAAGATGATAGAAAAAATTAACAAAATTAAGAGTTAGTTCTTTGAAAAGATAAACAAAATTGACAAACCTTTAGACTAACCACAAAAAGAAAAGAAAAAAAAGAGGACCCAAATAAATACAATTATAAATGAAAGAGAAGACATTAGAGCTGATACCACAGAAACACAAAGGATCATAAAATTCTACTATGAACAACTACGCATCAACAAATTGGACAATTTGGAAGAAATTGAAAATTCCTAGGGAAAACAATCTACCAATACTGAATCATGGAGAAATAGGATTCTGAACAGTTTAATAACGAGTAAGGGGATTAAATAAGTAATCCAAAACATCACAACAAAGGAAGCCCAGAATTAGATAGATTCACTGATGAATACTATTAAACATTTAAAGAAGAACTAACACTGATCCTTTTCAAACTCTTCTAAAAAATAAAAATTGAAGAGGAAGAACCATTCTCAAACTCATTTTTCAAGGCCAGCATTAATCTCATACCAAAGCCAGATAAGGACATTACAAAAAAGAAAACTACAATATCCCTGGTGAATATAATGTAAAAATTCCCAAATAGCAAGCCAAATTCGAGCAGCACATTAAAAAGGTCTTACATCTGATCAAGTGGGATTCTCCCTAAAATGCAAGGATGATTCAACATAAAGAAATCAATAAATGTGCTATATCCCCATTGTATATTTTTCCCATATGAAATAATGTCTTAAAATTTCAAGTTAGGAGGTATACAGGTGATATTGAATGACTTGTTGCAAGGTCAAGCAGCCACTTCATCACAGACCTTAAGGGAATTACACATAGTGAAATAAATCAGACAGACAGAAAAAGGCAGATACTGAATGACCTCACTTATGAAATCTCAGAAAACAAACAAATGAAACACAAAAAAAAAACCACCTGAACTCACAGATATAAAGAACAGATTGGTGGTTGACAGAGGGAAAGGGATGGAGGGGAATGGGTGGAAGGTGGTCAAAAGTTACAAACTTCATTTTATAAGACAGGAGCTTCCCTGGTAGCCAGTGGATCCACGTGGCCCTTTGTTCTCCTTGCTCTCATCCAAATTAAGGTAGCCATTGCTGTCTTCCAATTTTTTCAATAGTCTCAGTTAATTCTGGACTCATGCCCCAGGCAAAATTTACTTGTCCTTGTCACTCTATTGTTTTTGTTCTGAAAGGGACCCTTCTTGTCCTTGATTCTTTCGGTCTGAACTCAGCAATATACCCTCTGAGCCTCACAGACATATTTCAGTGCCACACATGTTCTTTCTTCTATTAAAAGAACCTGATTTTAATACCAGACTCTCCAACCTTGTCTGACCCTTAGTCATGAAATCATGAAGTGATGATTGATTTTTGAAATCCTCTGAAACTGAGCTCCCAACTTCACAGGGTGTCTGACCACATCCAGCCTTCCCTACCATGGGGATATTTCTGTCTCAGGCTCCCAACCCTCCTAGGCTGCCAACCAGGCATCTACCAATCAACATAAGCAATACATTCTGAAAAATGAAACCTCATCCACCCCACAATGTTAAAAGCACATATTTCTATATTTATTGCCCATACCAGAACATAAACTGCAGACTCAGCTCCTGGAACATGGCCATACTATCACAGCTGCCTCTGGCCAATGCCGGATCCCTCTCAGCTGGAATATATAGCAGCATTCTCTAAAATAGGCTTCCCCATGTTGCTTTCATCTGCATTTGGAAGTGGTGCCCAGGCCAAGGTGGAGGGTGCACTTGCCACTTCTCACTCACCCCGGGCACTGTAACCTCTCCTCTCTAGAGTCTGTAGGATCAAGGTGACAGCAGAAATGTCAGCTTAAGTGGTCTGGACCCAGGAGCTACAGATCCTCCATGCATAGCGAGATAACCCCATCCAAGTTTTGGATAGTCTATCCTTCTCCTGGCTGAGTGACCAGGCCAGCTAAATCTTTAAGGTATCCCAAGATTCACCTGGATTTCACTGAAGCTGTCCTTCTGTCTCTCTGCCTTTCCTAAGCCTCCTCAGTTGTGAAATGGCAACATTGTACAAGACAATGGTGAGTTCTGTGACCTCACAGAATTCAGTGTTGGGAATATTACTCAGGGGAAAATGAGATAGGCCAAGGTAAAAAGGGTTGTGGGGACTGGGAGAAATGGTGTTTAAGTATGTAACATTTGTGCCAGGACTTGAATAACATACAGTTTTCCTTGTAGTGAGAGGAGATAGGGGTAACCAGAATTGTTGGTACAATTGCAGCCAGATGTGTGGGTCATGTTTTTTGAGCCAAGGGTGCAGAGCAGATTAGGTTAAGAAAGAGAGAACACTTGAGAGACTGACAAGGAAAACAGCACTTAGTCCCAGTTCTTTCCTTTCTTCATTCAGTCACTCTATAAATGTTCTGGATACCCGTTGAGGGGTGGGAGGTACAGTAATACAAGGTGACAAAGCAATGTGCTTTTCCCAAGGTTTTGGAGCATCTATTGCAAATATTAGATTGTAAAAGACAAAAATGATAAGTTCGAGATAGGAAAAGTGGGATTCAGAACATACATTAAAACTTGGGAGATGGTCCCCAAAGCATAACTTTTTTTCAGAAGAGAGCCCATTGCTGAAAATGCAAATGAGGCATCAAATCCAAATGTGAGACCTCACACAGCCTTACGAAATTACGGAACATCCAAGGCAACCTCGAAAATAATCTGTGCACTTAGAATTCTATATTAATTAAACTGTTATTCGAGAGTGAGCACAAAACAAATATTTTCAGATGTACAAAGCTTAAGGTTATCACCTGCACAGCCTTGGTGGAAGAACTACTAGAAAATGTGCTTCAGAATTAGGAAAACTGAACTCAAATGAAAGAAGAGGGTTTTAAGAAACAATGGTGAGTAAATGAGCTAAAGAAAAACATGCTAATTATTGGGAGTACCTATATACTGAAAATCACAGGAACAGTCACCAATTCAGAGAATTTTTTTAAAGAATAGATTGCCCAAGGTCTCCTATATATCATCCTTCATCAACATCTCTGTTTGTTTTGGTCGTTGGCTGACTCAAAGGTATTGCCTCTGTGAACTTCACATGGGATGTGATAGTGAGTTCTCAGAGGACCTACATAAAGAGCAAACAGTAAAGAATTACCATAAGAAAAATGAGGTGGGTGATTTAGCCTACCTTATCAAGTAGAAGTCTGTATTTGTTAGATTAGGTAATTGATACTGTGTGTATCAGATTCTGCTGGGCTATTCTGGTAACAAAAGCCCCAAAATCTGATCAATTAAAAGCACAAACTTTACTTCCCACTCATATATCTCATTATTCCATATGTACTATCCATCCCAAGTTCTCAAGAGGGCACTACATATCATAGTTGCTCAGGTATCAAGCTGTTGGGTTCAACTGAATCATACCTAAAGTCTTAAGGATGCTGTCCAAAGATTGCACATGTAACTTCCATTAACATTTCATTGGTGTAATCAAGTCTAAGCCTGCTATGAATGTGGCATAGAAGCACAACCTTTCCATTAAGAGGAAGGGACAGTGAGGAACAGTAATACAATGGTCCACATTATAAAAAGATACAGTGGAATTGACACTATCAATATAAATCAATGGGCAGATGAAGGGAATAGAACAGAGAGCACAGAACCAGACCCACACCTGTGGGACTTGAAACACATCAAAGGTAGCATGCATATTATTGAGAAAAAGATGGAGAAGTTAATAAATGATACTGGGACAATTTCTTCTATAATGGGAAAATATGAAATGAGGTCCCTGGTACAGATCACATTTACAAATTAATTCTAGATAGATTAAATACTCAATGTGAAATGCAAACCTTTAAAATTTTTCAGATATAATGTACTAAACCTTAGGAAAGAATTTCTTAAATAAGATACTAACAGTGTAAATCTTAAAAATTTTTTAAAGTGACAAATTCAACTCCAGGAAAATTAAGAATTTGGCTCTATTAAAAGGCAAAGAATAGAGGGAATTAAGCAAGCCACACACTGGAAAAAGATATTTGCAAAAATTTTTCCGAGATTAGTATCCCAAATGTATAAGAAATGCTATAGGATCGTTATGATAAAAATAAATACACAAATCAGAGAATGGATACAGATAGGAACAAGCACTTCACAAACAAAGGAAAATGAATGACCCCAACCCTCTTGAACAGAAGACCAATTCCATCAGTAATTAGGGGAATGCAAATTAAGATCACAGTGAGATGTCTAATCAATAGATAAATATATAAAATATAACAATACTAGGTGTCATGAAGGATGTGAAAAAATGTAAACCTACTATGCTGTTGGGAAAAGTATGCCAAACTTCATCAATTCTAAAATATCTTTTATTTAAGATAGCCCATGTTTTAAAGACTACTCCAAAAACAACAATCGCACAACCGCCAGCACAATATTTCCATCATTGTAATGTTAATTATACATTCTGAAAGATTTTAGACTTATGAGAGAAGTCCGAAATTATCACTATTCTTTTGTTCTTACAAAGACAATAAAATAAAATAAATTGGTTAAGATAATTTTCAAAACTTTTTACAATCCCAGTCTAAGTTTTTTATTCACTTTTGACTCAGAGTTTCTATGACCACGTGTTTCTGTGGAACAGAGACAAGCCATCTCCCCTCAACCCTCTCTGAATTTTTGGTCTATAGAAACTGTGAACATAATAATATGGTTCTAGTTTCTAAGACTCTAAATTTGGGGTGGTTTGTTTCACAACAGTAGGTAATTGGGATGCTCCTCATGCACAAAGGACTGGGCATCTTCACAAGACCTTCTTCCCTTTTGGACTGTTCTATCTCCTGGGTTACTTCAGTTTCCAAACAAATGACCATTACAACCTACTAGTCTCCCAGTTCCTTGACCTCCTCACCAATAGTGATGTTCTTATCTAATAAACCTCAGGTGCACTTTTTCAGTTTACAAAAAGGCAGAGTTTCTCGAGAACTTTAATGACTACCTGTGAAGGTTTGGGATAAGTAACAAATGGAGGCCCCCTCTTACCACCCCTCCAAAGATGCCATGACTCTTCTCTGGGGTTTTCAATACACAGGACATTGAACATAGCTGCAGGTCACAAAGTCACCATGCCAACCTTCCTGTCCATCATAACAACAGGGCATTCTGCCTCTGCAGGGTGGGGGAAGGGCTGTGCAGTAGTAGGGGACCTCACCCCAGAGCCAGCCAGTTGCCTCTTCTGCCTGCGGGACAGGTACCAGGTGGAGGCTCACAGTGCCTTGGTGAAAGGACTGAAGGGCCGAGGTCCCTGGGCACAGGCAGAGGCAGTGGAGGAGGCAAACTGAGGTGGCCCGAGGTGGCCTGGCATCCAGTGGGGCGGCAGGGGTGACCAGGAAAATGGGAACCGGTGGCCCTGCGATGCCAGGCCATGCACTGTTCCTCCTCCTGGTACTGCCGCCTTTTCCGATGAACAAAGGAAGCTTCCTATACAGCGTCTCGGGATCCAGGGACTTCCACCGCCTGGACCTAAGTTGGGAAAGCCTCCACAGCCACCTCAGCCTGGACCGGGGAAGCTTCCACCACCGCCGCAGCCTAGGTGCCTGGCTGCAGGAGACACACACAAAAGACAAGAAATCCTGCCAGAGCTCATATGACCTCTACTTCATCTTGGACAAGTGAGTGACCCCTTGACCTCAGGGAGTTGCTGTCCCTAGGGATAATATGGGCAGAACATGGCTAAAGGGGACCCCAGCATCTGAGAGAGGGGAAGCAAGGCCAATTTTCGTCTGACCCAAGGAACAGACCTCAGTGGCTTCCTTGTTCTTGATGCAAAAGGAATGCCGTAGGCAATTTTTCCTGGAGATTTTTCATTTGGAAATGGAAAAAGGACAACTCGGGGTTTCTGGAAAACTCTCGGTCCTCCATCAATTTGACAAGGATCTGTGTCCTGATGCCTCTGAAACAGCTAGAGGGACAGGTGATTGCTACGTCCTTCTTCTCAGCAGTTGTTAGAAGCAGCTCAGGGTGGATTTGGGGTTTTGTTTATTGTTTTTTCATTGTTGTTGTTCTTTGGTTTTGTTTTTCATCCAAATGACTTCTGTTTTTACTGTGCACCAGAGATTGCTATGTGCTTCTGTTGGGCATTTGCAGTGTCATTGCTCAGAAAATCTTTTGCATTGCTGCTGCCGAAGGTTTTAGCTTCTTTCTTCAACCCCCTGGAAACCGATGTCACTTTGTGTGCACCGTCAGAGCAGTGTGTTCTGTCTGAGTGTGTCCCTGGGAAGCTGGACTGTGCATTGGACATCTTCTGGTCCTCGAAGAAGGAGGTGGAGGGATGGGGCTTTAGGCTTGAAGAGACTGTTTTGGTTCCATTTTCAGCTCCTCTGTTGGGCTGAGACTATACCCTACTTATCAATGGTAACAGTGGTGTGATGATCATTAGTCTCCTTAAAGCACTTTACAATTCCCAAAGCCCTTTCACTGCACATCTGTCATCCTCAGAACAACCCTGAGATGTAGAGTAGGAAAGTTGTTTCATATATAGTCTCCTGAAAAGGGGGAAGATCCTAGAGGTTGAATGAAGTAGCCCAAAGGCTAGTGGTAGACACAGAACTCGAACTTCTCGGACTGCCCTCATTCCAGCATCCCTGGTTGTACTGCCCGTAATTCCTCTGATTCTCCTTAGAGACTGATGAATGGGAGGATATGTTCCAGCCCATGAGCTGCTGAGCAAATTTTGCAGAGCTGGAAGCCACCCTATCCACCAGCAGCGAGGTCTCCCCTCACAGTCCATGAGGAGACTTCTGAGATGCCCTGGGCAGATCTTGAAGGTTAATCCTTACCACAGCCCAAGGGGTAGTGGTTCCCTTCTTGAGAGTTGGGATTTGTGATGCATGAGCATAGTAGGAGGCTGACAGCATCTTTAGGTCAGTCTTTCCAGATAGTAATAGTGACTCCAAAGGATCTTTTCAACTGTCATTCTCTTACAGTGCCCCCGAACATACCCCTGTTCTCTACTGTTAGGTCCAGTGTGGGGCACAACTTAGCCCTGGGATGGATAGGGAAAGGTTATGGGCACAAGTGGGCATGAAAATAACATTAATTTTACACTTTCTATGGGCCAGGCAATGTGCTGAGCACTGGTCCCTTCTGAGAGCTTAAGGGAGTATGTTCTATTTTTCTATTTTAGGGTGATAAAACTGAGAGTGGGAGGAGCTACTAATTAGCTCAATATTTATCAAAGATAGTTTGCTACACTTTAGATAGTGGAGAGTGCTCTCTTATTTACTCTCCCAAGGAGGGTTCGAGGTAAGAGGACTAGAAGGCACCACAGAAATGGCTTCCTGAGCCAGGGTGTCCACACTTCTCACCAATCTCATCCCCTCACACACTTTTTGATCCTTCGACTTCTTAAATGCTGGAAGGCATAACTGGTCCCTCTGACCACAGCTGGATGCAGTTGTAGCTCCATGTGGAGGGCCCAGAAGACTAGGAGGACAGGGGAAGAAAGGGAGCAACTCAAGTCCCTCGTACACCTGTCGGGCTCCAGGACTGAGGATATTCCATGCTGTCTGACACTGCAGAAAACACCTCAGCCCCAGGGAGCTAGCACCATTTCCCTGGAGCTGTGCTCGCTCATGTGGCTAAAAAAGTCTTTGCTGCTCTGGGGAGCCAGCTTTATGAGGACTTCTAAAAGAGCGAGACTCATTCCCTCATGTGGCTGCTTCCTGCTAGTCTGGGAAAAGAGGAGTAACAACCACTGAGGAGGCAGCCCCAGCCTTGCACCAAGCAGACTCCACTCATCAGCCACATGGCCTTGAGCAAGTCACCTTACTTCCACTGCCTCAGTGTCTCATCTCCACAGGGGGACCTTCACACCTACCTCGTCAGATTGTAATGGGGAGTTTTTAGATAGTTTGCCTAGCACAGCATCAGATGCAGTCATGGAGGACTGAGTGTGAAGCAAACTGCCAAGAAGACAGAATCACACAGTCCGGGAACTCTACACTGCAGAGGCCACTGATCCACCCATGATTCCACGGCTCAGCTCTCTTCTCACAGGCCCTTTTGGGGTATGGCAGGGTTCTGGTCAGACACCTCTAATGGTAGCACTCCATGGTTCTCTGGGACCTTCTGCCCATGTAACAAGTCCTGATCATTTCTTTATTTCCTTATTAATTCATCCACCCTCAAATGATTACTGAGCAACTTCTATATATCATTCACTATTTGGGGCAGTGGAGATAAGGCAGCAAACATAACTCAGCAAAGTCTTTGCCCTCCTGGAGCTTCCATATTAGTGGAGAGACAAGAAATAGATAAAATGGGAGAGGAAGTAGTATTAGATGGGGATAAGCACCAGGAGAAAAATCAGGGCAGGAGGATGGGAAATATTGATGGAGGGACCATTCTAGAGGTGGTCAGGGAAGGCTCCCTGAATTGACTAGAAGGTAAGGGGGCAAGGGAGTGGGTGTTTTTTGAGCAGAGGAGGTGTGTGATTAGATCTTGTTTTAAAAGGACCACAGTTGAAAGACGCAGGGCAGAGCCTCTGGGGAGACCCGTGAAAGGGGCTGGCACAGGGATCCAGGGAGAAGATGGTGATGTGGACCTGTAGGACAGGACGGAGATGATAAGTGGCCAGATTCTGGATCTGGTTTGAAGGTTCAGGCCATAGAATTCCAGATAGATGCAATAGATCAAGACTAAATACAGCCCTAGCCAGGGTAAAGGAGGGGCAGAAACAGCTTCATCACTACATGTTCCTTACAACTGTGAGAAAACGTTATCGCCCCTATTTTATGAATGAAGGGAGGAGGCTGCTCAGGGCCAGAAGTTGACCCACCGAAATTCTCAATAGGAAAATTGATTCAGAAGTCAGACTCTGTAATGTCTGATATGAAAACAAATTCCAAAAACTCTGAGGCTGGCTGGGTCCCTAAGAATCCTTGCTTGTTGGGGGAAAAACCAATCTGTAACCTGAAGGAATGTCTTGAGTGGTTTGCTCCCAGGTCATTCATCAGATTACTTATTCATTTTTTCATTTATTGGACTGTAGTGGGTAAAAATAAATGAGTCCTCACAAATGCCCCCTGTATTGGCCAGTGGTCTTTGAAGGCAGGGAACCCCAGGCTAAGGGAGTGGTCTGTATAATGGCCTGAGAAATGATGCCCTCAGGTGAACCCAGAAGATCTGAGCATGAGGAGGGAGGGGGAGAAAAGAGGAGGAAGAAGAAGGGGGACAGGTCAATGTTGGGGCCCTGTAGGTGTGTTCTCTACCTCTAGGGCATTTGGAGTGGGAGTAGGTCACTGAAAGAAAGGCCTTTATCAATTAAGAGATGGATTTGATCCGTGTTTTGGAAGGATCTTCTTTGCTGACTTGAGGTTGATAATACAGAAAGAGGGAATGATGGAAGTGAAGTTGTAGTGAAATGAGGAAGAGTCCAAAAGTAATAGGAGGCCTGAAAGGCTCAAGAAATGCAGATAGGAGTCCAGGTATGTTTGTCCAATGAGAAAATAGGGAGACTAAATCCAGGAAAGAACCTACATGAGCTTCATAGGTGGAGGAATTGGCATATAGGAGAGAAGCAGAGCTTCGTGATCCATCCTGGCCAGTGACAGAACCTATGCAGGATGCTCATTAGAGAGTGCCTTCTCATTAACACCTGTGCAAGCAAATGGTCAGAAACAGGATAAAAAGGTGCTTTGATAAAGGCCTGACAGCCTCAGCTGACAAGTGTGGAGATTTGGACATTAAAGTTGCTCTCAGGGTTCTCCAAATTTGGGCTAGATGATTGGATCATCCAGTCACTGCAAGTGGCTGCATTTGGAAAGGTGTACTCTTGGGCAAGGCAACTTTGCAAGTAAGGAGGTCTCAAAAGGGATGAAAGCTGAAGAAGCATCTTCAAAGGAACATCTGTACTCAGCATGTTTGTGTCCTCAGAGGCTCCTCCAGCCTGGATAAAAAGAATATAGATGTACAGGCCAAGCTATTGATCCGTGGTCCCCTTTTGAGAGGCAATCCCATGTCTCTTGTTTTCTTCTTCTCAGGGTCCATTGCAAACTCTCACAAAGGTATCCATGGCTTATGTGCTTTGGCGTGTGCAGAGGACATTGAAACCTGTACATGGTAAACAATAATTCCCCATTCATTCTTCCTGCCCAGCCCCTAGTAATCTCTATTCTATTTTCTGTATCCATGAATTTTTGCTTCATATAAATGGAATAATACAATAGTTGGCTATTAGTATCTGGTTCTTTCACTTAGCAAAATGTTTCTGAGGTTCATCATATTGCAGCATTTCTCAGAATACCTTGTTTTCTATATCCGTTCATCTGTGGATGAGAGCTTGGATTGTTTCCACTTTGGAACTACTGTGAATAGTGCTGTTGTGAACAATGGTATACTTTTTTATCTGTTTGAGTCCCTATTTTCATGTCTTTTGGGCATGCCTAAGAGTAGGAATTGCTGGATCATATAATTCTGTGTTTAACTACTTTAACTGTGCCAAGCTGTTTCCACAGTGGCTGCACCATTTTACATTCCCACGAACAATGCACAAGGGTTCCAATTTCACTACATTCTCTCCAACACTTGTTATTTTCCAAGTTCAGTTTCTTTTATTTTGTTTTGTTTTGGGTAATAGCCATCCATCGGTATCTTATTATAATTTTGATTTGCATTTTCCAAATGACTAGTGATGTTCATCATTTTTATGTTTATTGTCCATTTGATATCTTTTTTTCAGAAATATCTGCTCAAGTCTTTGCCCATTTTTGAATTGGGTTGTTTTTGTTGTTGTTATTGAGTGGAGTTCTTTATATACTTTAGATATCATTTCCTTATCAGATATGTAATTGCAAATATTCTCTTTCATTCTTGGGTCATCTTTTCATTTTATAGATAGTATCTTTCACATGATAATGTTTAATTTCAATGAACTTTGGTTTATCCATTTTTTATTTTATTGCCTGTGGTTTTGGTGTCATGTCCCAAACCACGATCAAATCCAATGTCATAAACTTTTCCCCTTTTTTCTTCTAAGAGTCTAATAGCTTTGAATTTTATATTTATGTATTTAATCCATTTGGAGTTGATTTTTATCTATGGTGTAAGCTAAGAGTCCAACTGTATTCTCCTATATGCGGACATTTAGTTTCCCTAGAAGTATATGTTGAAAATACTGACCTTTTCCACATTGAATGGTCTTGATACCCTCATTGAAAATTAATTGAACATCTATGCTAGGGTTGATTTTTGGGGTCCTCATATAACTTTACTAGCCTATCTATCTGTCCTTACACCAGTACCACTCTTGGTTTATTATTGTAGCTGTCAGCACCAAGCAGATAGATGGAGAAGGGAAGATTTCGGTGGTGAGACACCCAGTTGGAAAAATGCAGGAGGGGCTGACATGAGAATGAAATGGCAGGCACCAACTTTATTGCAGGGAGCACACTTCTATTGCAGAGAACTTGCTTCCGCTTTTGGGGACCACATGGGCTCCACCTATATCAGAGCATAATAGTGGCATTCTGCCGCACAAGTGTGATACAATAAACTGAATCATGTTTACATGAGCTGGGTATAGGCGCCTTACTACACTAATGTAATGTTCTAAATCCAGGATTCTGTTCCTAGCCACAAGCCTGGATCACAGCCACAGTAATGTAATAAATTTTGAAATCAGTAAATTTGAGTCTGCCAACTTTGTTCTTACTCAATATTTTTTAGCTATTTGAAATCCCATATGAATTTTAGGATAGATTGATCAATTTCTGCAAAAATAATGCTGTTGAGACTTTGATAGAGATTGCATTGAATCTCTAGATAGCCTTGGCTAGTATTGTCAGTTTAACAACTGTAATTCTTCTGATCCATGAATACATTGGGAAGTCTTTTCAATGATTTATGCCTTTTTAAATTTATGTCAGCAATGCATTATAGTTTTTCCGTGTATCAGTCTTTTGCATTATGGGTTAAATTTAGTCACAATATTTTGTTGTTTTATGATATTATAATAGCATTGTTTTCTTCATTTACTTTTTGGAATGTTCATTTTAATAGAAGTACAACTGATTTTTATATGTCAATTTTGTATCCTTCAAATTTGCTGAATTTCTTTATTAGTTATTTTATGAAATATTTGGAGGTTTTTACATGTAAGATCATATTATCCAAGAACAGAGATAATTTTACAACTTCCTTATCAATTTGGAAGATTTTATTTCATTTTCTTGCCTAGTTGTTCTGGCTTAGAACTTCCAACACATGTTGAATAAAAGTGAAGTAAGTGGGCATCCTTGTATTACCCTTCATCTTAAGGGAAAAGCTTTTTAGTTTTTCACCACTGACATGTTGTGCTAGCTGTGGGTTTTTCATATGTGGACTTCATCACTGCTAACATTGAACTTTTCCCTATTCTAAGTTGACTTTGTTGAGTGTTTTTATGAAGAAGGCATTGGATTTTATCAAATGCTTTTTTTACATCAATTAAAAATAATCATAGTATGGTTTCTTAAATCTATTAAGTCTATTCCAGCCTATTAATTATATTTTTATTTTTGAATGTGGAACTATCTTTACTGCATAAATAAATTCTATTTGGTCACAGCAGATACTTTTTGGTATGCTGCTGCATTCAGTTTGCTAGATTATTTGTTGAGGATATTTGCATCCATATTCATATGGGATATTGGTCTGTACCTTTATTCTCTTGTAGTGTTTGTCTGGCTTTGCTATCAGGATAATGCAGGGCTCATAGAATGAGTTTGGAAGTGTTCCCTCTTTCTTTCAATATGTTGAAAGAGTTTGAGAAGGATTGGTGTTAACTTTTCTTTAAATGTTCAATTTAACCTGTGAAGTAATCTGGTCCCAGGCTTTTATCTGCTGGGAGTTTTGTGATACTAACTCAATATCTTTACTACTTGTAAGTCTATTCAGATTTTCTGTTTCTTCATGATTCAGTTTCGGTAAGTTGAGTGTTTCTAAGAATTTGCCCATTTCATCTAGGTTATCAATTTGTTGGTATACAAGTTTTCATAGTATTCTCTTACAATCCTTTCATTTCTATAAAATCAATAGTAGTGTCCTACTTTTTTTTCTAATTTTAGTAATTTAAGTCTTTCCTCTTTTGTTTAAATTAATCAATATAGAGAATTATCAACTTTGTTGATCTTTCAAAGTACCAATTTTTTAATTCATTGGTATTTCTCTATTTTTTCTATTCTATATTTTATATCTGCTATAATCATTATTATTTTCTTTCTTCTGATTGGGTTAGTCTTTTCTTTTCATAGATTCATAAGCTGTAAAGTTAGTTTATTAATTTAAAATCTTTCTCTTTTTTAATGCACTTGTTTGCAGCTGTAAATTTCCTTCTCGATTCTGCTTTTGCTGTATTCCATATGTTTTGGTATGTTGTGTTTTCATTTCCATTTGTCTCCTGGCAGTTTCTAATTATTCTTGTTATTTCCTTTTTGATACACTAGTTTATTAAATGGATATTGTTTAATTTCCACATATTGGTAAATTTCCAAATTTGCTTTTGCTATTGATTTCTTGCTTTATTACATTAAGATTGGAAGTGATTTCCAGTGTTTGGATGATTTCCATCATTTTAAATTTGTTAAGAAATATCTTGAAGCCTTATATTTAAACTATCCTAGAGAATATTTCATATGCACTTGCCAAAATTTATATTCTTCTATTGTTGAGTAGGGTGTTCTGTACATTTCTGTTAGGTACAATTGGCTTATGATGATGTTTACATCTTCTACTCTCTTATTTCTCTATTTTCTTATATTCTCTCTGGTAGTTCTATCTAAAAGTGAGTATTGAAGTCTCCAATAGAGGTTTCTATTTCTTCTTTTAGTTCTGTCAATATTTGCTTCCTAAATTTTGCTGCTCTGATATTTGGTGCATATGTGTTTATAATTGTCTTAACTTCTTAGTGAAATGATGCGTTTATGATTATACAATGTCCTTCTTTGCCTTTTGTAGCAGTTTACTTGCATGTAGAGTATACTTTGTTAATTATAGTATAGTCATGCCAGCTCTCTTTAGGTTTTTATTTGCGTGGAATATCACTTGCCATCTTTTCACTTGCAATATATTCATGTCTTAATACTAAAGTGAGTCTCTTTAGATATCATATAATTGGATTTTTTAAAAGCCATTATGCAATATAAACCTTTTGATTGGAGAGTTTAATTTATGTACATTTAAAGTAATTATTATAGGTAAGTTCTTACTTCTGACATTTTGCTATTTGCTTTCTGTAGGTCTTCTAGATTTTATTTCTCATTTTCTCTATTTCTGCCTTCTTATGTGTTTAGTTGATTTTTTTGTAGTGACAAAATTTTGATTCCCATCTCATTTCCTTTATGTATATACTATTATAGATATTTTCTTCATGCTTACGAGGACATTAATGGTTAAGTTAATATTCTCATTTTGTTCATATGTCATTTTCCTGATTGCATTTGTTACTTCGTTTAAAAAAAATACTTTTATTGAATTGTTCGATTTACAACATCGTATAAATGTAAGGTGTACAACATATTAATTTGATACATTTATATCTTACAATATGATTGCAGTTGTAAAACGGTAGATAGCACCTTTATTACATCACATAATTGTTATTTTTCATCGCAGAGGTAATTAAGATTAGTCTCAGTAAATTTGATGATTATAATATGATATTATTGTTTATATTCACTAAAATGTACATTAGATTTCCAGGATTTATTTGTCTACTACTTGCAAGTTTTTACCCTTAAACAATATCTCTCTTTTTTACCCACCCACTCCCATCTTCTGGTAACCACCACTTGCTCTCTGTTTTTACAATTTTAGCTTTTCTAGATATCATACAGTATTCATCTTTCCCTGTATGACTTATCTCACCTAGCAAAATGTCCCAAAGATTCATTAATGTTGTTGCAAATGGCTGAAATATATTCCATAATACGCATATACCACATCTTCATCCATTCATTTGTTAGTGGGAATTTAGGTTGTTTCCATATCTTGACCATCATGAATAGTGCTGTAATAAACATGGAGTATATATACATCATCGAGATCTTGCTTTTATTTTTTTTAGATATATATACAGAAGTGGGATTGCTGGTCATATGGTGGATTGTTTTATATTTTCTCAGGAACATCCATATTGTTTTCCATAATGGCTAAACCAATTTATATTCCCGTCAACAGTGTATAAAAGTTCTTTTCTCCACATCTTCACCAACACTTGTTATCTCTTGTCATCTTAATGATAGCCATTCTAGCGGGTATAAAGTGATACATCATTGTGGTTTTGATTTGCATTTCCCTGATTATTAGTGACACTGTGCATCTTTTTAGATATCTGTTTGACATTCGGATAACTTCTTTGAAAACCTGTCTATATCACTTCTCTGCCCATTTTTTGTCAGATTCTTTTGTTTTGTTTTTATATTGAGTTGTATGAGTCTTTTTTACATTTTGGATATTAACCTCTTATCTAATATATGGTTTGCAAAAATATTTTTTCCCATTCTAAGTTGCTTTTTCATTTTGTTGATTGTTGCTTTTACAGTACAGAAGCTTTTAACTTTGATGTAGGACTACTTGTTGATTTTTGCTTTTGTTCTTGGTACCTTTTATATTACATCCAAAAAATTATTACCAAAACCAATTTTTAGTAGCTTCTTTCCTACATTTTCTTCTAGGAATTAAATTTCAGATCTTATGTTTAAGTCTTTGATACATTTGAAATTAATTTTAGTGAGTGGTGTAAAATAGGATCCATTTTTATTTTTCTGCATGTATTTATCTACCTTCCCAACACTATTTGTTGAAGAGATTATTTTTCCCCATTGGTTTTTCTTGACAGCTTTGTCAAATATTAGTTGAACATACATGTGGGGGTTTAATTCTGAGCTCTCTGTTCTGTTCCATTGGCTTATTTTTATGCCAGTGTCATACCACTTTAATTACTATAGCTTTGTATTAGCTTTGAAATCAGGAAGTGTGATGCCTCCTGCCTTCATCTTTCTCAGAATTTCTTTTAGTTATTTTTGGATATTTTGTGGTTTCATACAAATTTTAGGATTCTTTTTCCTCTATCTGTAAGTGCTGTTGTAATTTCGATAAAGATTGTATTGCATCTATAGATGGCTTTGAGCGGTAAAGACATTTAAACAATATTAATTCTTCAATCCATGGACATGGAATCCTTTTAATTTGTTTGTTTGTTGTAATTTTCATTTTATGGATCTTTCACTTCCTTTGTTAAATTAATTCCTAAGTATTTTATTGTTTTTATGCTGTTATGAATGCGATAGTTTTCTTTACTTTTCTTTCAGATGTTTCACTCTTTGTGCATAGAATGCACTTCATTTCTATATATTAATTTTATATCCTGCATCTTTACTGAATTCATAGATTAGTTCCAATATGTTTTTGGTTGAGTCTTTGGGATTTTCTATATACAAATTATATCATCTAAAATAATGACAGGTTTATTTCTTTCTTTCTGATTTAGATGACTTTATTTCTTTGTCTTCGCTAATTGCTTTAGCTAGGACTTCCAGTACTGTGTTAAATAAGAGTGGTGAGAATGGACATCTTGTCTGAGCTTGATCTTAAAGAAAAAGCTTTCGATTTTTTACTGCTGAGTATAAAAGTTTTGTCATATATGGCCTTAATTATGTTGTGGTACATTGCTTCTTTATCTAATCTGTTTGGGGGTTTTATCATGAAAGGTTGTTATTTTATCTCATCAAATGTTTTTTTCCTGCATCTATTGAGATTATCACGTTATTTTTCTTTCTTTATGCTTATGTACTGTATACTAACTATTAATCGGCATATGTTGAAATATTCTTGCATGCCAAGGATAAATCTCACTTGGTCATAGTATATAATCTTTTTTAATGTTATTTTGAATTTAGTTTTCTAATTATTTGTTGAGCCTTTTTACATATATATTCATCAGAGATTGGTCTATAGTTTTCTTTTCTTGAAGTGTCCCTATCTGGTTTTGGTATCAAGGTAATGCTACCTCCTAGAATGCATATGTAAATGTTCCCTCTTTTTCAATTTATTATAAGAGGTTGAGAAGGGTGGGCTTCAATTATTCTTTCAACATTTAGTGTATTCACCAGTGAAGCTTCCTAGTCTAGGGTTTTCTGCATGGAGAAGTTTTTGATTACTGATTCAATCTCTTTACAGAGAGATTGGTCTATTCAGAGTTTCTATTTCTTTCTGACCCAGCCTTTCTATGTTGTGTGTTTCTAGGAATTTATCAATCTCTTCTCAATTGTCTAATTCAATGGCATATAATTTTTCAGGATAGTTTCTTATGATCCTATATATTTCTGTAGCATCAGCTATAATGTTTCCTCTTTCATTTCCAATTTTATTTGATTCTTCTTTTATTCTTAGTGTTTCTCAGTTTCTCTTTTTGGAAAAAACAGCTTTTAGTTCTGTTGGTCCATTCAATTTTTCTGTTTTCTATTCCATTTATTTACATTCTAAACTTTATTATTTCTCCTTCTGCTAACTTTGGGCTTATTCAGATATCATTTTTAATTCCTTGAGGTGTAAAATTAGTAGTTTTATTTGACTTTTTTCTAATTTTAGAAAAATTAAATTTTTCACTCAGAACTGCTTTTTCAGGATCCTATAGGTTTTAGTACATTATGTTTCCATTTTTACTAGTTTTAAAATGGTTTTTTTTTCCTATTTATTCTTCCTTAACCCATTGGTTGTTCAAAGTGTGTTAATTTCCACATATAATTGATTTACAGCTTTCCTCTTATTGATTTTTAGTTTGATACCATTGTAGTTGGAAAAGATAGCTAATATGATTTCAATCTTCTTAAACTTTCTAAGACTTGTTTTGTGTCCTACCATATGATCTATCCTGGAAGTAATCTGTATGGACTTGTGCAGAATGTACATTCTGCTGCAGTTGGATAAAATGTTCAAATAAATCTATTAAGTCAATTTGGTCATAGTATGGTTAAATTTCAAGCTTTCCTTGTTAATGTTCTGTCTGGACAAAAAAAAAATCATTGCTGAAAATGGAGTATTAAAGTTCCTTACTATTATTTTCTTCTCTCTATTTATGTCTTGTTAGTATTTGCTTCATATATTTAGGTGCTCAGGTGTTGGGTGAATATATATTTACAATGGTATCTTCTTAATGTATTGACCTATTTATGTTTCCATAATGATCTTCTTTGACTCATGACATTTTTACTTAAATTTTATTTTGTCTGATCTAAGTATTCTTATCTTATATCTTTTGGTTTTCTGTTGCATGGAATATCTTCTTCCATCCCTTCCTTTTGAACCTACATGTGTCTTTAAAACTGAATGGGTCTCTTGTAGGCAACATATAGTTGAGTCTTTGTATGTGTGTGTGTGTGTGTGCGTGTGTATCTGTCTAGTCACTCTGTGCATGTTGATAGGTGAATTTAATCTATTTATATTTAGAGTGATTATTGATATGTGTGGATTTGCTACTGTCATCTTGTAGATTGTCCTATGATGGTTTTGTATTTTCACTGTTTCCTTTTTCCTTTGTTTCTGCCCACTTTTGTAGATTGGTGTTCCATGGTAATATGCTCTTTTCCACTTGAGGAGAGGAGTAGAGAGCCAGGAATGTTTATTTCCAAAAGGAAGTGGAGGACCAAGAATTCCAACATATCAGAATCACTAGAGGCTTTTCCAACCAATGCATCCTACCTCGTTTATTGTCTAACAGGCCCACCTAGTGTGACTAACCATGTTGGTTTACCAACAAAAGTCCCTCATCTCTGGAAGCCCCTCAATCCCAAGCACACAGGTCTGGTTGGCCAACCTTCCTACCACACCCACTGATGTCAGTCACCACAAGGGTGACCCACTGAAGTTTCTGAGGGTGTATGGCAGCCTTTCGCTACAAGGAATAGGGAAGAGCTTGATAAAGGGCCTGATGGAAGGCAGTAAAGAAAGAAATAATGCCCACAGGATGGATGCACTTCATCCCTCTGATATAAGTCTTCATTTTCAGGTCGGGCAGTGTGAACAACAACTGGATGGACATTTACAACCTTGTGGAAGAGGTGGTAAAGAAGTTTGAAAAGTATGGCTTCTTCATGTTGGGGGATGTTTTCCTCTGCCAGGCAGATTACACAGCTATTTAGACTCAGTGGGAATGGGAATCCATCAGGTCAGTATTCTGAAGTAGGAAGAAAGAACAGATCATACTGGTTCCCACTGAGTCTCAGCAGCTTTGTTTGGCTCCTGATTAGGAGTTGGCCATAGTACATGTGACACAGTATGGCACTGAGGACCTTACAATTTAGAAAACAGGCAAAAAAGCAACACAGTAACTAAACATTTGGTTAAATGATGCTGGGGGCAAAGGACTTATAAGGCAACTTAAAGGAAAAATGAAAAACAAAAATTCATAGAAAAGCAAGGCAAGGATGACTTCACAGAGGATATGGAAATTTAAACTGAGTTCTAAAGGTAAAACTAGATAACAGGAACAATCAGGGAGACTTCTTGTGGCATGAGTGGTCTGTATGACTAAAGAGTGGGGTTAACCCAGAGGAAGACTGGGGAAATGAGTTTAGAACAGACACCTTGGCACTAAGGCCATAGAGGCACATAATGCCAGACTGAGGGTTTTAGATTTTTTGCTGTGAGCAACAGAGAACTATGGATGATTCTTGAGCAGGGGTATAAAGTGATCAAAGCTCTGATACAAGAAGAAAAATCTGATAATTGTTGGTAAAATGGAAAAAGAGCTAGGAGCAGTAGCAAGCAGAGCTTGGGATTTATGGTAGCCATTTAGATAAGGGATGATGAAAGTCAGCAGATAATGAAGACAGCAGCCAGGGAGAAAAAAAGTGACAGATATATATAAAATGGTTGCCGAGCATGAGATTAATTTAAGATGAGATGAGGCAGGGAAGATAGGAAAGAAGGCAAGGGCAGTGAAAATCAAAAGAATTTTACAGCAGAAAAGACCACTTGAGAGATCCTCATGCAGGATGCTGGGTGTCTTTCTCCTCAAGTGTATGCTGTACATTGGCCCATACCTGTGTGTGTGAGTGTGTGTATGCATGCACATGCATGTGAGTGTGGGAGACTTTAGGGGTATTGGGAGTATAGGGATAGAGCAGAATGCCATCCTGGTTGTCTCTTCATAAAAGGACCATCATCTCCTCAGACCTCAGAATCCTTCACTAAAGTTATAGGAACTTCTGGTGTTTGGGAAATGGTCCCCAAAAAGGAAGAGTTGGAGTGAGGAGCAGGAAAGTTGTCATGACTTCCCCTCTGTGGCTGCTCGTTGATGTTATTTTGAGCCTGTGTTTATGGCTTCTCACGAGGAGTGCTTCCTCCCCAGCCCGAAACTGCGGATGTCCTTCATCACTTACTCCACATATGGCCAAACCCTCATGAAGCTCACCTCAGACAAGTAAGTACTGTTTTGATCCCCTAAGGAAAACCCAGTGGGCAGGCTGCAGGGAGAGCCAAGGAATGAGGGGTTCCCTGAGACCTCAGTGGAGAACCCACTGGTGTGCAAGCTGAGCTGGCCTGGGCTCCCCTCAGCGCCTACTTTCCAGCCCTGGCTCTCCGGCTTCTTCTGACTCCTGGCTGCACTGGCACTGGCTGACCCCGGAGCTTCTAGACCATCCCTGCCCCCTCTAAGCCCTGCCCTCATGCTCTAAGTCCTTTCCTCAGTGCTCTTCCTTTTTCTTAGAACAGGCTGGCTGTGAGGACTCTGAATCTAGTAGAGCAGATGTATGGATCCTTTGTAAATGCTGGCCTATGTTCTGCACCTGCCATGCAGTGTCACTCTCTGCTCTGGGCCTGTGGACTTTGGGGATAACAGAGACAGACCCAGGGTGGAAGAGGTGGGTGGCATTGGAAGTACAGGCTTCGCTGGAGGGAAGCTAGGTCCCTTGGTGTAACTATGACAGGGATCCTCATGAGTGGGATCCTCACCATAAAGCTGGGAGGGGTGTTTGAGGAAGGCATGACACACGTGCATCTTAGGAGGGCCATAGAAGGGCCCGGTGGTGTGCCCAAAGGCCTGGTGGTAAAAAGTTATGGAGATTCTGAGTAGCTGGGAGGTTAAGATTCTGGTGGACACAAAAACCTGAACCCAATTCAGGGTGGGTAAAGCACCAAAGAGAAGTTCAGGAAACTTAGGACAGAAGGGTCCTAGGATTTGTCGGGGAAAGTTGCCATTCGGGACTTTGGGGAGAATCAGGAACAGCCGAGTGAAGCAGAAACAGCCAGGCTGCAGGGGAGAGGGTGTGGTGGTGCCAGTGCATGCAAATAGCACCCCAATGTCTGGCTTTGAGAAGAGGGGAGGGAACTGGTGGCTCTCTCAACAAGAGAAAAATGTGCTTTTGTATGTGCTGGTGGTTTGTATTTTTTAGAGGGAGAGAGAGAGACTCGAGTGGGTTTGAGGTGGATGAAAGCTGGTTCATTGGGAGGAAATTGGCAGGGACAGAGAGAGAGGCAGAAGGCACTGAATGTGAGCCTCTGGTGGAAGTCGACCTGCAGGCGACAGAAAGAAAACTGCTGCCTCCGAGGCAGAGACCTAAGGGCCCAACAAGGACAAGCCGTGGGGAGACTTGTGGAGAGCCTCCCAGGTCTTCTCTGGGGGTGAAGGTGGGGCCATTGTTCATGAGGAAGGGTGTCAGGAGTAGATGTAGGGCTCAGAGAAATGGAAAACTATGAAATCATGTGTGTGAGGGGGTGACATTTTAAGAGTCAGAGGGCTTGCCGAGGCCACCAGGAGGCTGGTGTCTCTCCCAGGAGCAGAACTGGGCATAGGACTGGACTGACAGCACCATGGAGAGCCATAAAAAAGAGCAAAGCCTGGAGCTGGGTTCTGGAGAGCTGGAGAGAGCTGACAGTTCCAGTATCTTTTGAGATGCTGATGACAAAACAAAAATCTTCTGAAGTGTGGTGCCGGGAGCAGAGGGTGTTTGTGCTGGGCTGGGCATGGCCTGGCTTCACCTCCACTGGCCATGAGTCTCAGTCCTCCTTACCTCCTTGGCTGGGCCAGGCTCTCAGATCTCACCCCAGGACAGCAACTCTTCCACTCATGGCAAGCAGCCAGCTTTCAGAGTCCAGGCTCAGCTTCACCTAGCTGTGCCAGCTCTGCCCCATCACATGGCATTAGCCTAAACCCAAGCTCCCACCCATCCTCCCCGCCCTGTGTGTCCCAGTTCAGCCCCTGCTCTCTGGTTTGACAGTGGCTGACAGGCCACATACTAGAGGCAGCCCGTGGCTGTCTGATCTTCTGCCTCCATGGACAGCTCTCAGGGTCACTTCCCCAGCTTTTGGTCTTGTTCTTCAGGAGCATGTGATGGCCAGGAACCTTATCACTCTAATTAAGTAGCTTGGCTACTTCCTGTAGCACCAGTTCAGAAGGGGGAGTGGCTTGGGTGTACTGAATCAACTTTAGGGTCTGTAGCAGGGGAAGCGGCGACAGGCCGGGGGATTAGCAAGACGATCTTTCCAAACTTAGCCTTACCTGTTGGAGGAGAACATGCACACCTGAAAGGCCCCTTAGGAGCTTCACATCTTCCAGTCATGTTGTAAATGTGGTTGTCACACTTTACATCCATGGATGCTTTCCACTCTGACCAAGTACAGTCAAGGTGGCCCTTAGTGAGGTCCTCTGATGTTTACATGCCTGAGATAGGAATTAAGGCACAGAAAATCAGGCTGTACCTTTGGGGCCAGCAAAGCAAAGTTCCCAAGCCCTATCCAATTCCTCACCAGATGGGGGACAGAGAAGGTTTGAACAAGGCTTATCAATTTCAAAGACGTAGGGCAGAATAGTCATGACAGGGCTACTTTACTGTGTCCTATATAGCCCAGGCAGGTCTGCATGGTGCAGAACGGTGTCAGGAGAGCTCGAGGCTGTTTTTAATGATCAACTTCTCATTCTACCACAATCTTTCTTTCATTTTTTTAAAGAAAAAAAATAGAAGAAGGTCTTATCAAACTTCGGAATGTAGTGCCTTCAGGAGCCACACACATGCAGGAAGGATTTAAAAAGGTACAGACTGCTAGAGCTCTGAATATTTACTCTGCTTTTTAAAGTTTTTAGAGTGTTTTTGGGTCATCATACTGCCCTTCCTCAACATGTCTTCATTTTGTTGTAGGCAAATGAGCAGATTGAACAAGCAAATTCTGGTGGTAAGCTGCCTGGTGACCTCATAAGGATGGGTCAGGAGTCAGAGCCAAACAGGGCCTCAGCAAGGTCTGGGTGCAGAAGCACCATGGCCACTTTCTAGTACGAACATTGGAGCAAGTTATTCATTCTCTGTGTGCTTCAGGTTCCTTCTCTGCACAGTGAGGTTAAAAATCACCCCAGTTATGTTTCTCAGTACTGTATGGGACATGTGGGTACATGCTTGGTTCTTATTAAATATGACCTGTAGTTGAACTGCATAAAAAAGAAAAGACAAAAGCCAGGGGACCTAGGACATATAGGATTCATTTTATGGAAAAAAAGAGCTGGATTTCCCCTTACCACACTTTCGTCTCCTGCTTAGTCTGGCTCTGATTCCTGCTCCCTTCAACTTCCTTTTGGTTGATCTCATCCTGTGACAGTGTCTCCAAGAGTGGAAAAGCCTATGCTTAGCCCAGAACCATCTTTATCTATACTTTAGGGTCACAGCTCTGGTCAGGAAAGATGTGTGGGACTGGTGGGGAACAGTGATGAACTGAGCTGGGCATGCAATTTGCTGCCCAGTGTCTCTGATCTTGAGTTCTGAACTTCCGGGATCATAGATGCCAAAAGGGGTGTCCACAGGCACTGTCTGGAGCAGGAGCTCAGTCTTCCACTCAGCCTGAGATACACTTACACAGTGAGGTCTGGCTGTTCCTCCGTTTGCTCATCTAAAAGAGTTACACTTGTCCAGAGAAACTGCTGAAGTCGCTTTTCAGGGCAACAGCCACCCCATCTGGTAACAGTGACAGTTCAGTAGGAAGAACCCTGAGCTGAACTCTGTCTTCCCATCTATAAACTGGGTACTAGACTAAGGCCCCTTCTCCTTCCAGAGTTGGCTGCAAAGCCCTCTAAGAGCTCTGTATAGTGAGTATGTGGGTCTGGGCAGCCTCTCCACCAGAAGAGGAGGTGTAGGAAGCAGTGCTATGGCCCTGATAGCCTGTGACAAGTCACTGCAGGTGCCTTATTAACCAAGTTTATATCTGATTTTTCTACAGGAAACAAGGTTCCCTCCACTATTATCGCTCTGACCGATGGAACACTGACAGCAGGGCCATTTCAAGAGACAATGGATCAAGTGAGTTTAGTTCATTATTACTAGCATTTTGTTCTTGTATTTGGCGATTTATATGCAACACTTTTTTTCTATAGATTGCGAAGGCTCGAAAAATGGGGGCTATTATTATCGGTGTGGGTGTAGAAGGCTATAAGGAAGAACAGGTAATTCCAAACAGGTAACCAGAAACATACTTGAGCCAATTTGGGGATTATTTTCAAGGGAAGCTTTCCCAATGTACCCTAGAGGATGATCCTCTAACCCAGCCCAAGTGTTTGGACAACACAGAACCATTGCAGAAATGAATAACAAGTGTTGTGTACAACCTGCAAACCAGAGGAGTGGGTGGAAGGGTTTGCCACTCCCTAGGCTGATGGACTGCTGGCCCACACCAGGGTCTGGCTGTTGGAGTGTAAAATGGCCTGAAGTCAGTGATTGTCTCCTGGGATGGAGACATGCTATGTTCCCAAACCTTGGCTATAGCTTATGCCATCACTTTTCCCTTGTAGTTACTGGCAATTGCAGACACCAAAGAACATGCGTTTGGAGTAAAATCTGGATTTAAGTCTTTAAAAAACATCGTTGATTCAGTGAGTGGGGACTAAATGTTAGAAGAGGGATGGAGAGGCTTCCCACCATGACCTGTACTCTCTTTCTAACCCTGCCACCGTTTTCTTTATTGCAGGTCACAAACAAGGCCTGTATTGAGGTTACAAGTATGGAGACTACCAAGACCTGTTTAAAAGGTAAGATATAAAGTTGCTATTGTAAACACAGGAGTATATGTTTGCATCTGTTGTAAGTCTATGTCATGTGCTGGTGGGTGTGCTGTGAGCACATGGTTTCACTGTGTGTGGTGCATAAGAGTGTGTTGTACATGTGATGTTAAGTGTGGAGTGAGTGGTCTGAGTACATATGGCATGATTGTGGAAGTGGTGTGTTTATACATGGGTTATTTGTATGACGATGTGCATTGTGTATATATTTAAGTGCATATCTGTACTAGGGGTTGCCATGGGTTGGGGCGTGGGTATATGCAATTACATTTTTTTCCAGGTATATTGAGATATAATTGATATACAGCTCTGTATAAGTTAAGATGTCTCACAGAATGACAGGACATACATATATTGTGAAATGATCACCATATAAATTCGGTGTAATTACGTTCTGAAATCACGAAAGTAAAAGATGAAATAAAAAATAAGAAAATATATATTTAAAACATTCTACAAAACACTACCAAAGAAAATCTAACAACATATATAAAGAATAATTCATCACGATTAAATATGGGTCACTACAGAAATACAAGTCTCGTACAATATTTGAAATATCAGTGCAATTTACCACATCGGCAAAATGAAGAACAAAAACATGATTATCTCAATGGATGAAGGGAAAGATTTGGACGCAGTTCAACGTCCAATGTCATACTAGGAACCCAGTCAGAAAAAGACATCCGTGCACACTAATACTCACAGCAAACACCACACCCAGTGATTAAATGGGGAGTGCTCCCACTGAGATCTGGAACTTGACGAAGATGCTATCTCCTCTGCGAAGGTGCCTGTGTCAGTGTGCTGAAGAACTCCGGGTAATTAGCTTCCTGATAGGAGCCCTCCCTCTGTAATGAGCTCAGGATGTTCAGACTCGAGAGTTCACATCATTAGGATTCGAGCCACTGAGGTGGATGGATAAGCACAATTGTCAAATAGTAACAGCGCACAACTAGATCCAGCTGGATCCAGACCCAGGCAGCTGGCTCTGGCCTCTGGGCTCTTTCTGTAAGGCTATAGAGCAATAAGCCATGAGGTCAGGTAGAACTGTGTGTGTATATCTGAGCTCTTACCCATGGGCATCTAACCTGGAGTAAATGTGGCATCTATGACTTCCACTTTTGTGTCAAGTAGAAAGAACAATGCCCACCACCAAATCAATTGTTGGAGACAAGGCTGAAAGATTTTGCAGGGACTGGCACAGGATCTAGAAATAGTTAGACCCTAAACAACAGTGGCCAGTACTAATATCTCTGTCATTGATCACTGCCTCTCCCCACCCCACATGCTGAGGCCAGGCTGGGAGAGGAGGGGTTAAAGAATTTGCAGGATGAGACCTCTCCAGCTGAGCCAGCTGTTGGTGGCAGCTCTCCTGCTCCTCCAGTATTCTGAACCTAAGACCTGGACTGGCAGACATGGGGGTGGGCTAGAGACCCCACAACAAGTAGGGTCTTTACCTGCTTCTCCCGGTTTAAAGCACCCAGCTGTGCAGTGAACCCAGCATCTTCATTTCTCTGATCATGCTTCCTGGACAAACACGGGCCATGGTGTCTGAGCAGCATGTGAAACTACAGGTGAGGATGCCAAGTGGTCGTATATCCCCCACGGCAGCCTAACTGAGGTAGCAGGCGCCTGCTGTCTACGCTCTGCCAGTATGGCCCAGCAGTCCCTGCTCTGACCTTTTCAACTGTTGCCATCTGTGGAAAACTGCCGCCCAGCAGGACAGTCACTTAAAGGGAAAAGACAATGCAGGAACCTGGACCCCAAATGAAATGGAAGAAGCCAGTTCATCAGGCTGTCACTCTGAATAAAATCAGTGAGGGGATGGTGTGATGCCTGAGGACACAGGCAGGGGGAGAGCGTGAGGCCTCTTCAGCCTCTCAGGCTTGCTCTGAGGTGAGCAGAGGCCTCTGCTGGCCTCACTACTCTAGGTCTGTACTCCAACAGATTCTCCACTCGGGGTCCTGGTGCTGAGAGGGCCACTTTCCTAACCCAGTCTGGCCATGGAGTCTGAGACTTCTCTTAGCAAGACAACATGGCCATCCAAGGTATACCCTCTGCTCTAGACCCCTCCTGCTACAGAGGCTGCAGGTGGCTGTGGGGGGCTAGATGTTCTGCAAGGCCTTTCTCAGCTGAACAGGTCCAGCCTACCTATTCTTTGCTCACGGGCGCCTTACCCACCAAGACTTTCCTGGTAGAATGTCACCGCTGGTTCCTGCGGCCTTTAGTCTGTCCTTGTCATTAGTCATTTGTCACAAGTTTATACCATGGCTTCTGCAAGGTTTTTTTTTCAATTACTCAGTTCTTTGTATTCATTCTAAACTTTAATTATGGAAATTACCAAACCCACAGCAAAGTGAAAAAAATTTTACAATGAACTGCCTGCTACCATTCTCGACTATAAATTAATATCAGACCTTATTTTATCACTTATGTATCCATATTTCTCTTTCTTCATCATTCCATCTTATTTTTGATAAATGTCAAGGTAAATTGAAATATTATGAAATTCAAGATAAATTACAGTCATCAGGCTAACTCACTCCCTAACCCTTCCTCGTGTATATCTTTAGCTGTGACTAATTTTAATTGAGTTTCATTTTTTAAATGCAGCAAAATTAAGCGTATCATTGGAAGAGTTTTGACAAATACAAAAGGCAGCTCTGGAATGCCTGCTGTCCCTCCACTATGATAAACATCCCCCTTTGTTCCATTCTGCTCTCTTCAGAGAAAACTGCTATAAATAGTCGATCTTAAATAGGTACATAGCCATCTCAATACACTTTGTAAGGTTATTTTTACATTCGTACAATCATGCCATACATAATATTTCTCAACCTTCTCCATGGTATTCTGTTATATAGATGGACCAAATTTATTTCATTAGTGTCTCTGTTGTCCTTTCTCTGGCTCCATTTTCTTTCTGTGGTTTTTACCATGGGAGGAATTTGGGTTCCGGCACCGAGAACAGAAGGAATAACTGCATGGACAAAGGAAAAATCCTTGCACATAAAGTTACTTCTGTCAAAATTCTGAAACCCTCACCCTGCAGGTTAACAGGACCCTCTTCGGGAGCTGCAGTTACCTAGGGACAGAGGGGGCTCTGCTGCAAAGGTGAAGGGACAACTGAGTGGTACCTGGGGGGCAACAGGGAGCACAAGGGAGGAAGGACGGGCATCTGGGCAGAGGGGCAGCGTGCATGGTTCCTGAACAGTGCAGGCACAGGCTATGCTTTATGCTGTCAGACGGCCTGCCTTTAGCAGATGCTGTCTCTCCCCTGTCACATACATGGAGAAAGAGGCTGGGCCTTTCATTCACCTGTGACTGCCCCGGTCCCTCTCAGGGCATTCTGGCACCATGCTCACAGCCCTGTAAGCTGAAGAGCACAGACCATGTCTCTGAGTACCAGAGAGGCCTTGTCCCCAGAGGAGCCTACGATAGCAAATCAGAATTAAGACTAGAGCAGAGGTGGTGTAAGTGAGTCCTGGGGCTGGCCCTTAAGATCAGACCCTGGTCCTATACATGTCAGGGATTGGTGAAACCACTTGCCTTCCAGAAAGCCCTAGTTACGCTCGCATTCGTGCTCTCTCTCTCTCTCTCTCTCTCTCTCTCTCTCTCTCTCTCTCTCTCTCTCTCTCTCTCTCTCTTTCTCTCTCTCTCTCTCTGCAAAACTGAGTTAGTAATGTCTAGCTCAAGGGGTTTTGCACTTAAGAGAGCAAATTAAAGAATGATGCATATTAAATGCTCAGTTACTGGGGGAATATGACTTTGTGTGAACACAGGAGTTCCATGTTTTGGCCTGGCACAGAATTGTGCATTTCTGGTTCCTTCTGGCCTTTTGTTGTTGCAGAATGGTCACACTGGCTCTTTTTGCCACATCGAAAGCCTGATCTCTTCACACTCAGGGAGCGAAATAGTCCTCCTCTGACTATGTCTAATTATAATATGGATTATTAATGGTGGGTCCTGCCTTGCAAAGAAATATATCTTTGCAACAAGTAATCCTGGAATATAAATGGCAAATGAACTTCTATGAGACTGAGGGGCAGCAGCCCCGTTTAGGGTGGCTTGCTCAAGCAACAGGGCTGTGCAGGAGACATGACCTGCTGCTTCTTGCAGACCAATACAGAGCCACGTGCAATGGTGGGCAGAGTCCTTATGAACTGTGAGCAGTGAATGTGTAGCCTCCCAGAACTGGATTCGGAAGCAGCATTGCACTATTGGTTGCTGTGCATGGGAGAAGACATATCACTTGGACACATCAAGCCTGTCCTGAGTGGGCCGCATGCTTTTTTCTTAGCACAGGGCCATCAGTTGGCCTTTGCCACTCTCTCAAAGCCTCAGTGTTCTCCCCTTGGTTCCATGTGGTGCGGGCTCTTCCTAGGTCGCAGGAATTGCCATTGGGTACCATCGGGGGCCAGGCAAGTACAGTGAGCAAGAGGAGTGAGTCAGCCAAGCCAAGGGTGATTGACTGCAGTGTGAGGTCTCTTAGAGTGAAGGCAAGCTCTGGGGCATGGGGCTCTTCTCCATCTGAGGTGAACGGTAGACCCTGGCCCGCTGACAGTGACATGCAGAAATATGAACCCACTGTTACCAGGTGGTCCTATTTTCCAATGATCTAGTCACTTGAATTATTAAGGAAAATGCACACACTTTTAAACCTGACTCCCATTTTTAAGAAACACTTGAAAGCATAACAAAATGTGTCAGCAGGCAAGAGTCGGCTCACAGGCCAAGAATCTATTTTTTGGGGACAGAGAATTTGCAAACTTGACTTGATTGGCTGGATGTTGAAGGAAGACCTGACGTAGGAGGGATCAGGGTTGCCCAGTGCAAGGTTGTACTGACATAGCTGAGGGGTTGAGCTGGAACGAATCAAGCATCTGGGATTGGAATTGGCCAAGGCTGAGCCAGGAGGCACTAATGGAGGCCAGTGACATGGGGCTTGCAGCGGGAAGTCCTATATGTTCTCTTGGCTAGCTCCACAGGGGCCTGACCCACTAGCTGCCCTCTCTGCATACCCCGATGTTTGCTTCAGAGGCCCAGCACTCTGGGAAAATGCTGGACAACTGCACCTTAGCATACCAATGTCTCCATTCTATCATACCAACTGGCTAAAGGAAGTGCTTGGTGAATCCAGGGTGAGTGTGTGAAGTCCACGAAGGGTCGGGACAATTCAGGAAGAGAGTGGCCATCTGCCGACTTTCAGAACTGCAGCTAAGACAAGAATTCTCCTTCCATGCTGGAGTCTCTTGTGCAGCATCCTGGGCTCTGTCCTGACTCACCCGACTCCTACACTTGCCCCTAGGGTCTCCAGGCTTCTATAGATACATAGAATGACAGGGAGGAGAAATAGACACCCAAGTATCGGTGAATCCCAGGGGCACCCAAGCCTGGTACTCAATTCAGACATGAGACAGAGAAGACTTCAGCTACATTGTCTTCTCTCCTTTCTCATTTATGTAAATAGGGCCTGGTGGAGAGTACTGCCTGAACCTCTTAAGGGAAACCTGGTATTTCAGAATTGGAAACCCATAGCAGGGTTTGTTCCTGTGAGGGGATAAGTCTGTATATGCCTTTTATGTGCTCAATGGCTCACAGATTGTGGTTAGAGGACCTCTGAGTGCCCAAGGCCCAACTCAGCCTCCTCATAGTGGACCCTCAGGGACACCAGATGAGGATCTGGTCCACAGAGTGCACAGATGTTAGTTAGGCACAACTGCTTCCCAAAAGGAATCCATAGGATATTCTCTTTTTGGGTACCTGCCACGATTTTGTGTACAGAGGAAAGACAGCATCAGCCCCACCTCACACAGACTTTTGGAATTCTCTTTGTAGAAAACTACGAATTGATGATTTCTGGAAAAGGCTTTAATAATGCAAGGAACAAGGACCAAGCTCTTTGTAGATTCAAGTTCAGCGAAACAATATTCTTCGGTAAGTTGTCCCCTTTGTTCCTCCAAGTAGCAAATTTCCCACACCATACTTCTATTTCCACAGCCATCCAAGGCTTCAAACCCTTGCTGACCACTTGCTGTATGCACTGTGAGGATAGAGGCCATGTGGACACATGCAAGGAGGAACCTGGCTGAGAAGCAAACTCTTTCTTCATACGCAAAGCCCAGCACCACAATAGCATCTTGGAGCAGGGCTTGACCCCTGCTACAGATGGGTTTGTCTGCTGGTCTGCCTCAAACTGCATTCCACCACACTTTCCTTAGCCCTTACTTCCCTTGAGAGCGAGTACCTAAATCCCACGAGTCTGCTGGTGGGAATTGGAGACAGCTCTGGGACTCTAAATCTGTGCCAGATGCACTGATAGCTTTCCCAGGAGTGTGTGCTCACCTTGGAATGAGAGAGGATGCCAACTGCTATGCCTGGGCCCTGAAATTTGGCACAGGCACACACCACATATATGACCTTGAGCAAATGAGTGTTCTGTTCCCAGTCTCTTTTTTCTCTTCTGTAAAATGATGCCAGTATGGTAGTGGCACTAGGTGCCATCGCATATGTAGAACAGTATTGTATGAAAGGGTTTCATCTTAAAAATCAAAATGCACATATTAACAGAAATACTCAGGCATCTGGTGGACCTCCATGATGAGTGAGTGGTCAGAGAAAGTGCACAGTTGGGGCAGGCTGATGTTGTGTGGGCAGCCTGAGATGGGTATGATCTTCCCCACAGAGTGTGGGGTACAGTTGGATGTTCTGCATCCTTCTTGCCTCTCCCAGTTAGGCCTTTGATACGTTCATTTGATATTATTATATTATGTTCAATGACTTCTTATTTCAGGACCATCTGCTAAACCTGAAACAGCTATCCCCCTCACCAAACTTTTAGGCCATTTCTCCTTTTCACTATGTCCAGAATGGTGCAGGGGTCTCCTTTGCCATGTTCTTACACCACACAGGATGTAGATAACCTCAAGGAAATCAGGTTTCTTTTGGTCTGTACTTACTCATGAGTGATTTAAGGCCTGAGTAACTCCTTTATATGGAGAGCTAACATTTATTGAGCACTTACTAGATCACATAGGGTGCTAAGTGCCTCACATATTACAATTAATTCTCCAAGGAGACCAATTGTTACTCCTTTGTATGTATGCAAGTAAAGTCAGGGGCAATTAAAGAGTTTGCCCATGGCCAGCAGCTGTTACAGGATGATTTGGAAAGTAGATGGGAGTGATCTGAGAGCCCAGTTTGAATTTTCAGCCTCATCGAGATGACAGTTCTTGAAGAAGGTGAGACACAACCTATACCCCAGGAAATGTGTTCAGATGCTACCTCTGTGGTCTGTGGGTATATTGGATCCCATCCTGGAGATCACCAAGGAGAACCAGTGCCAGGCTCTCACATGGGAGAGCTCGTCCTACAGTCATGAGCTCTCTGCTGACTGCCAATCTGCACCTGGTTGAAGACTGGTCAAAGTGGCCAAGGAGGGCTATTTATTGCCAGAAGTTCTAATTCATTGAGAAGGACTGGTTCTGTTGTTTTTAATTATGTTCTTCTCTAATAAAATATGTAGAAAACATTTAGAAAATGTAGAGAAGCATAAAGAAGAAATACATAAAACTCAGTGTTGCTACATGTTTTATATAATGTGCTTTTATTGTGTAATGTTTTTATAATTCAAGACTTTTTTAAATGTGGCAAAATACTCAGTATAATCAGTTAATATTGTTTTGAAAACCCTTTCCAGTCAATCATGCTTTGCTGGGCCCTCAGTATAATAGGCACCTGCCATCACCTGGCTCTAGACTGTAAACACCTTACTGGAAAGTCAATTTGAGCCTTTTTGGATTTTTTTCACTTAATGTCAAGCATTCCACCTACCAGATGCAAATCTTGTTCCTATAATATACTTGGCAATTATTTCTCATTATCAGCACCAATGAAGGAGTAACACTGTTCAGAAGTTCATAGCTAATCCGACAATAGAGTTAGGGCCAAATAACTGATCTACATGGAAATGAACCATTCTAGAAGGAATGCCCTGACCTATAGAAAAAATGTGAAAAACAATACAAATTGTTAGATTGGTAATTATAAGAATGATACAGAGTAGAAAGCAAGGAAACAAAGATAAAGAATAAAACGTTACCTCTCATCTTAACCCACAGATGAATACCTTTTATGCTCTCAAATACATCGTAGTAAACCTAATTTTCCTTGAGTTATGGAAGAAAAAGAAATAAGCAGAATTAAAGAAACTGTTAAGCATCACACAAATGTTTCTTCATGGACATTTTAGTTTCTGAAAGATGCCCTTATAGTTAAAAGGAAGCTATAAAAACATTAAGAGATTAGGACTATGCGTGGAGAATCTTTGGTTTGATTTGGATCTCTGTATTTTTTAAAAGTTTGTCTATTTAGTGATACCTGAACTTCAGTCTTATAAAATTTAGAGGATGTTTCTAAACAGACAATAAGCCTATCTTTAAAAATTTTAAAAAGAACAATTAAAACCTAACTCCATTTTGGGGAAGATGTCTCCTGAGAGTGTCACTGGAGACTAGGCATGCTCCTAAGTATGATCTCTCCTGCAGAGTTTTCTTCCCATCCCTGATCACAGCCCTGGGGGTACAGGTCTGGGAGAGTGCTTGCCTTCATCTTACAGAGGGGAACATGCAGGACACATCTGTCCACATGGGTCACCAGGTACAGAGCTGTGGTGCCATACTCTGGCAGGCAGGGCCCTAGCTCCTGGGGTTGTAGGAAGAAGGTCTGTGCTATAGAATCAAAGAAGTCGGAAAATGCAGCCTCTTCTCCCATCGATCCCAACTTGCAGAGGAGAAGTAGACAGCTGGTAGCAAAGCCAGCACAAAAATGCAACTGAGCCTTCCCCACTTTTCCACAGTTCAGGGATGTAAAAAGAATTTGGGCTCAGAGCGAGAAGGTGCTCCAGTTATAAGTTATGGAACTGTTCTGAGCTACTGAAATGTCACCTCCCAAACCTCCACAGAATAACAGAGAATAAAAACAAAGAAAGCCTGCATTCCCTGCTCAGATCTCCCATCTCAGTGAATGGCACCAGCTGCTCTGGCCAAAAACCTGCATGTCATCCTTGATTCCTTTCTGCTTTCATCCCCACATCCAGTCCACCACAAGTCCTGTTGCCCTTTTTCTCAAAGCATATCCAGATCTGACCAGCCCCTTTTCACATGCATTGTACTTAAAATAAAACCTGAACCCTTTCCCAGGGCCCATGTCTCCTCACTCACTTCTTTCCTGCTCAACAAACCCAGCTAGTTATGCCTCAGGGCCTTGGCACATGCACTCACACAACCCAGACACTCTTCCCTGGGATCTTTCCCTGGCTTTCCCCTCATCTGGTTTCAGCTGTAGGATCACTTCCTCACAGAGACTTTTTTTGTCTCTTAGAGAGAAAGAGAGAGAGAGAGTATTACAAGGAGAGAGAATTGAGGCCAATGCTGTAGTCTATAAGAAGTATATCCACATTAAAAGAAAAACAGTATTTTCAATTAAAAAATGAAATCCAGTCATATTCACAAATACTAAACTAGGAAACCAATCTGAAAGAAGCTGCTTATTTTTTCTAATAAGTATCTAGTTCAGACATTATTTTTTAACTCCAGTCTTATTGTTACTTTAATTAGGTAAATATTAGATTAAGGTAAATAATAAGAATGAAATAATGCCTATCCTCTCTGGGAATTCTTTATTCAAATGAACTGGTAAAACATTTTTATGAGCTAATAAAAGCTTTAAGCATTTTATAAGTCTATGATAATGGTAAATTTCTCTAATTTTTAGAGAGAAGAATTGAAGTACTCCCATCTGATATAACAAAGATTATGAATAAATTAGCAATTTATTTCAGTATTTATTTAACTTTTATTTCACCTATCTCCCTACCCTTTCCTCTTTGGCAATCATCAGCTTATTCTCCATATCTATGAGTCTGTTTCTGCTTATTTACTCTATTCATTTGTTTTACTTTTGTAGATACCACTTATAAGTGAAATAATATGGTGTTTCTCTGTCCTTTTTCACTTACCATAATACCCTCTAGTTCCATCTCTGTTGTTGCAAATGGCAAGATTTCATTCTTTTTGTTGTTGAGCAATATTCTATTATGTATAGAATAGAATGTAATGGAATTTTTCATATATAATCACTTCTTTTTTTCCTTCAACTATTGCTTGGCAACCAAGTTTCCTTCATATCTTGGCTATTATAAGTAATGCTGCTATGAACATAGAAATGTATATATCTTTTTGAATTAGTGTTTTTGTTCTTTACAGATAAACACCCAGAAGTGGAATTGCTGGATCATATGGCAACACTATTTTTAATATTTTCAGGAAACACCATACTTTTTTTATAACTACTACACCAATTAATCTCATCAACAGTGTATGAGAATTCATTTTTCTCCACCTCCTCTAGAATATTTATCATTGTTGATTTTTTGATGATAGACATTCTGACAGGTGTGAGGGATATTGAGCATTTTTTCAGATGTCTATTGGCCATCTGTATGTCCTCTTTGGAGAAATGTCTACTCATGTCTTCTGCCCATTTTTTAATTGGATTTTTGGGGGTGTTTTTTTGTTATTGTATAAAATGAGTTCCTTCTGTATTTTTTATATTAATCCTTTATAAGGTGTATCATTTATGAATATTATCTCCCATTCAGTAGGTTGTCTTTTTTGTTATGTTGATGCTGTTCTGCACTGTAAAATCTTTTTAGTTTGATGTAGTCCTATTTGTTTATTTTTATTTTTGTTTCCCTTATCTGAAGAGACATATCAAAAACATATTGCTAAGACTGATGCCAAAGAGTTTACTGCCTATATTTTCTTCTAGGAGTTTTATGGTTTCAGGTCTTACATTTATGTCTTTAATCCATTTTGAGTTTATTTTGATATATGGTATAAGAAAATGGTCCAATTCCATTTTCTTTCATGTATCTCTTCAGTTTTCCCAACTTCACTTATTCATTGTATATCTTTGCCATATAAGCAAAGATTTATTTCTAGACTTTCTATTTCAGTGATCTACAGATATGTTTTTATGTCATTACCATACTGTTTTGGTTATGGTAGCTTTGTAGTATAGTTTGAAATCAGGGAGCACAATACCCACCACTTTCCTATTTCTTGAGGTTTCTTTGGCTATTCATTGTTTTTTGTGGTAAATTTTAGGATTAGTTTTCTACTTTTGAGAAGAATGCCATTGGTATTTTAATAGGGAGTGCATTGAATCTGTACACTGCTTGAGGTAGCAAGTACAATATTAATTCTTTCAATCCATGAGCATAGTATATCTCTCCATTTATTCATAAACTCTTCGATTTCGTCTCTTTAGTTAAACTTATTACTAGGTATTTTGTGCTTTTTGATGCAGCTATAAATGAAATAGTTTTCTTAATTTCTCCTAATCACTCATTATTATTGTATAGAAATGCAAACAAATTTTGTATCCTGAAACTTTACTGAATCCATTTATTAGTTCTAATAGTTTCTAGGTGGAGTTTTTAGTGTTTTATTTATATACAGTAGCATGTCACCTGCAAAGAGTAAGAGTTTTACTTTTTCCTTTCAGATTCAGATGTTTTTAATTATTTTTCTTCTCTAAGTACTGTGGCTATGACTTTCAATATTGTATCAAATACAAATAGTAATAGTGGGCATTCTTATCTTGTTCCTGATCATAGAGAAAAAGGTGAAAGCTTTTTGACATTGAGTATATTAGCTATAGGTTTGCCATATTACATTGAAGTATTTTTCTTCTATATTCACTTTGTTGAGAGTTTTTATCATAAAAAGATGTTGAATTTTGCAAAAGCTTTTTCTGCATCTATTAAATGATCATGGGATTGTGATCCTTAATTTTGTTAATGTGATGTATCATGTTGATTGATTTACATAAGTTGAACCATTCTTGTATGCCAAGGATAACTCCAATTTGGTCATGGTGTATAATCTTTTAATATTATTGAATCTAGTTTATGAATAGTTTGTTAAAAATTTTTCCATCTATATTCATTAAGGCTATTGGCCTGTAATGTTATTTTTTTGTTTGGTTTTGGTTAGCAGAGTAACGCCGGCTTTAATACTTCTTTGTTATAGTTGACATTCAATATTATATTATTTTCAGGTGTACAAAACAGTGGTTAGACATTTACATAACTTACAAAGTGATTCCACCTCGTAAGTCTTGCATTCATTCACCTAACACGACGTATAATTATTACAATATTATTGACTATATTCCCTAAGTTGTACTTTACATCCACATGACTGTTTTGTAACTGCCATTTTGTGCTGCCGAATTCCTTCACCTTTTTCACACAAGCCACCAACCCCTATCGCATTTGGTAACCATCGGTTTGTTCCCTGTATCTGAGTTTGCATGTTTCATTTGTTTATTTTGTTTTTTAGATTCCACATATAAGCAAAATCATATGGTATTTCTCTTTCCCTGTCTGACTTATTTCACTTAGCTTAGTATCCTCAGGGACCATCCATGTTGTCACAAATGGTAAGATTTCACTTTTTATAGCCAATAAGATTTCATCGTATATATGTACCACAATTTCTTTATCCATTTGTCATTTGATTGAAGTATTTAATCCATTTACATTTAAAGTAATTATTGATAGGTATGTAGTCATTGCCAGTTTAATTGTTTTCTGATTGTTTTTATAGTTCTTCTCCGGTCCTTAGTCTCTTGCTGTCTTGTCTTGTATGTTAATGACTTTCTGTAGTGTTGTGTTTGGATATTTTTCTCTTTATTTCTTGTCTGTCTCTTGCAGATTTTTGTTACTATGTGCTTCACATATGCCGAGCTATCTTATAGTAGTCTATTTTAAGTTGATGGTCGCTTCAGTTTGAACACCTTCTAAAATTATCCTTTCACTCACCACCTCCATATCTATGTTTTCGTCATAATTATTTACTTCTTCTGTGTATCTATGTGTATCCCTTAATTTTCAATTATAATTACACATGATCTTCCTACTTTTGTCTTTTAACTTTTGTACTAGCTTTAGTATTGGTTGATCCACTGCTTTTGTTATGTGTTTGCCTTACTCAGTAAGAATTTTTTCTCTGCAATATTTTCTTGTTCATATTTTTATTTTTTTACTTCTTAAAGAGGTCCATTTAACACTTCTTGTAATATTTAGGTTTTCCTCATCTAGGAAACTATTTCTCCTTCAATTATAAATGATAGCCTTGGTGGGTAGAGTAATCTTGGATGTAGGTTCTAGCTTTCCATCACTTTGAATATTTTGTGCCAATGTCTCTGGCCTGAAAATATTCTGTTGAGAAATCAGCTGACAGTCTTATGGGAGCTTTCTTGTAGGTAACTAACTGCTTTTCTCTTGATGCTTTCAGGATTTTCTCTTTTTCTTTAATCTACGCCATTTTAATTATGATGTATCTCAGTGTGGGCCTCTTTGGGTTCATCTTCTTTGGGACTCTACACTTCCTAGACTTCTATGTCTATTTCCTTCACCAGGTTAGGGAAGTTCTCAGCCATTATATCTTCAAAAAGTTTTCATTTCTTTGCATTTCCCTTCTTCTTCTGGTACCCCTATGATCTGAATGTCGTTATGCTTGATGATCTCCCAGACATCCCTTAAACTATCCTTTTTTTTTTTTAATTCTTTTTGCTTTTTGCTTTTCCAGTTGGGTGTTATCTGCTACTTTGTCATCCAAATTGCTGATTTGATCCTGTGCTTCATCTACTCTGCTTTTGATTCCCTCTAATGTGTTCTTCCTTTCAGTTATTATATTCATTTCTGACTGGTTCTTTTTTTATGATGTCTACCTCTCTTTTCATGTTTCCTATGTCTTTGCTGAAGTTCTCACCAAGATTACCTAGTCTTTCCCTACATTCTTTGGCATCCTTATAAACAGTGTTTTGAACTCTGTATCTAGTAGATTGCTTGCCTCCATTTTGTTTAGTTCTTTTTCTGGAGTTTTTCTATTTTTCATTTGGAACGTGATTTTATGTTTGTTTGTTTTTGTTTGTTTGTTGTCTCCTTATTTTTGCTACCTTCCTGTGGTTTTTTCTATGTTTTAGGTAGGTATGCTACCTCTCCCAGTCCTAGAAGAGTGGTCTTATGTAGTAGATTCTTGTGGGGTCCAGTGGCACAGTCTCCTTGTTCACCTAAGTAGGGTGTTCAAAGAGTATTCTTTGTGTGGGTTGTGGTGCTCTCCTGTTGTAATTGAGCCTGGATTGCTATTGGCATGTCAGTGGGTGGAGCTGACCCTCAAGCTGACTGGCTGTGAGGACTAACTGTGACTACAGTGGACAAACTGTTATTCAGGGCTGACACCATGGAGCAAAGTTTGTTTTAGTGGGGCTCTGGTGCCTGCTGAGTCTACCCTTTTGGTGTGTCATTTGTGGCACTAATTTGGTGGTGCTCTGGTGTGGCCTGAAGCCAGCAACCAGGTGTGTTGGTTCTGGGGGCTCTTGGGAGGGGCTGTGATGCAGGCCAAAGTCAACTACTGCCTGTGTCTGGTTCATGGTCACCTGGTAGGAGCTACAAAATGATCTGAGTTTAATAGCTGCCTTTGAAGGGCGTGGAGGAACTTGGGAGAGATTATGCTATAAACCAAGGCCAGCTGCTACTAGGGCTGGGCTTGGGGCTGCTTTGTAACAGGTATATTGCATACCAAGGCTACTTGCTACCTGTTTGGGGTTTGTGGATCTTTCAGAGATTTTAGGAAAGTACACAGCGTGGGCCCAGGCTGGACTCTTGTGAGGAACAACTGCTAAAAGAGGTTCAGGCAGTACACAAGTTGGGTAGGATAGTCTTCAGGGAATCACCATGGTGAAGCAAGAGCAGTGTTAGTCTCATTACTGGAAACTCAGATTTGGCCCCAGCCTGTGACTATAGGCTACGTAGGGGTGGTTTCAGCAAAGGAACGATGATGCCTGCCAGCACTTTTGTTTCCAAAAGAATTATTCCTTCAGGCCTTACCCTGAAGCCAGACAATTCAATTTCTCTTCATATGTCTCTGGCACTTTTTGAGCTGCCGTCCCTTCTCTGGAGCTTAAGGCAAGTGTTTTGAGCAAGTGAGTCCATCTGTAGGCCTTTTAAGAGGATATCTGAGTCTGCAACTGCCCTCCATCTCATCCATAAAAATCCATTGTGGTTTTCACAGCCAGCTGTTGTGATGACTTCTCTTTCTAGCACTAGAACCCTGGGTTTGGGACCCAGGTATGGGGCTAGGACTGCATGCTCCTCGGGAGTACCTGTGCAACCAAGATATCCCTCTTGATTCTGAACCTCCATGTGTGGGTGTGCCACTAGCCCGTTTCATGTCTCTGTCCTCCTATCAGTCTCAACATGGCTTCTTTATAGCCTTAGTGATAGAAGTTTGATTCAGCTAGTCTCCAAGGGGTTCTCAATGTCTGATTCTCAGGGGTAATTGTTCTATAGTCATAATTTTGATGGGGTTGAGGGAGGACATGAGCATAGTGTTTACCTATTCAGTCATCTTGATCAGAGGTCAATGCTTCTTTAAATATTTGTTAGAATTTACTATGAAGCCATCTGGTCTTGAACTTTTATTTGTTGGGAGTTCTTTTTATTACTTCTTCAATTTAATTGCTATTAATTAGTCTGTTTAGATTTTCTATTTCTTCCTGACTCAATCTTGAAATGTTACATGTTTCTAGAAATTTATTCACTTCTTCTAGATTATCGAATTTGTTGGCATGTAATTGTTCTTAGTATTCTTTAATAATTCTTTGTATTTCTGTGGTGTTAATTGTACCTTCCATTTCATCTATGATTTTATTTTTCTTGGACTTTTTCTCTATTTTTGCTTGATGAGTTTGGTTAAAGGTTTGTCAAGTTTGCTTGTGTTTTCCAAGAACCAACTCTTGATTTCATTGATCTTTTCTATTGATTTTTAAATTTCTATTTTGTTTATTTCCACTCTGATCTTAAGTATTTCCTTTCTTCTGTGGGTTTTAAGTTTTGTTTGTTGGTTTATTTCTAGTTCCTGTAGGTATAAAGTTAAATTGTTTATTGGAGATTTTTCTTATTTCTTGAAATAGGCCTGCACAGCGAGGAACTTTCCCCTTAGAAATATATCTGCTTCATCCCATAAAGTTTGAAAAGTCGTGTTTTTATTTTCATTTGTCTCTAGACAGTTTTTGTTTTTCTCTTTGATCCATTAGTTGTTTAGTAGTAGGGTGTTAAGTCTCCATGAATTTGTGGATATTTTTCCAGTTTTCTTCCTGCCATCGATTTTTAGTTTCAATGCCATTGATGTGACTTCAATTGTAATCAATTTATTTGTGACCTAACATGTGATATATCCTGGAGAATGTTCCATGTTCACTTAAAAAAAATGTCTATTCTGCAGATTTTGGATTAAATCTTCTATAAATTTCTCTTAAGCCCAACAGATCTAATGTGACATTTAAGACCATTATTGCCTGATTAATTTTATGTCTGTATGATCTATCCCTTGATGTAAGTGAGTTATTAAAATCTCCTACTATTACTATGTTACTATGAATTTCTCTTATTATGTCCATTAATATTTCCTTTATATATTTAGGTGCTCCTATGTTGTGTATGTAGATGTTAACAATTGATATATCCTCTTCATGGATTAACCCTTGTATGATTATGTAATGTTCATTTGTCTATTTTTACATTCTTTTTTAAATTTATTTATTTTAATTAGTTTCAGGTATACAGTGCATTGGTTAGATATTTATATAGTTCATAAAATGATTCCCTCAATTGCTCTCTACCTCCCCTGACCCTCCACCTAGCAAACATGTTAATGCTAACTGCATTCCCTATGCCATACTTCCCATCCCCATGACCATTTATCAGCTACTAATTTTTATTTCAACTTTTCACCCCATTCTCCCAGCTCCCTCCCCTATGTTCATCACAAAATTATCCACTATATTCACGAGTCTGTTTTTGATTAGTTTGTTCTTTTTATTCCTTAGATTCCACATATAAGTGAAATCATATAGTGTTTATCTTTGTCTGACTTAAATACATTCTAGGCCCATCAAAGTAAATCTTTTTCCAACCCCTTCCTTTTAGTCTGTGTGTGTCTTTTAATATGAAGTGAGTCTTTTGCAATTTTTCTTCTTAAAGAAGTCCTTCCAATATTTCCTTTAATACTACCTTGGTGGCGATAAATTCCTACAGCTTATTTTTCTCTTGGAACTTCTTTATCTGGTAGCTTTGCTGGATAAAGTTTTCTTGGTTGAAAATCCTGGGTCTTCATCACATCTAATATTTTGTGCCAAACCCTTCCATTCTGTATGGTTTCTTTTGAAAAATCAGCTGCCAGTCTTATAGGTGTTCCCTTATAGGTAACTAACTGCTTATCTCTTGCTGCTTTTAAGATTTTTTTCTTTGTATGTAACCTTTGAAATTTTAATTATGATGTGTCTTGGTGTAGGCCTCTTTGGGTTTCTCTTTTTGGGACTGTCTGAGCTTCCTGGGTTTGTATGTCCATTTCCTTCACCAGCAAGGGAAGTTTTCCATCATTATTTTTTCAAATAGCTGTCCAACATCGCGTTTTCTTTCAGGCATGCTGATCAGACAGATATTTTGACCTTCAATAGTGTACTATATGCTCCTTAAATTACTTTTATAGTCTTGGTATCTTTTTTGTTGCCATTCTGATTGAGTATCTTTGGCTTTCCAATCCTCTTGATGGGACATTTGATCTTCTTCTTTCCACTTTGTTTATTCCTTTGTTTATTCCATTTAATATACTTCTCATCTCAGATCATGTGTTCTTTATTTCAGACTAGTTCCCTTATAATTTCCATTTCCATTTTTATGTTTTTATCTCTTTGTTGAAGTTCTCACTGAATTTATCTACACTTCCAAAAAGTTCATTGAGCATCTTTATAACCAGTGTTTTTGAACTCTGCATCTGTTAGATTACTTGACTCCATTATTTCTGGATCTCTGTTCCCTTCTCTCATATGGTTTCTGCTTCTTTGTCTTCCCATTTTGTCTGCCTTTCTGTTTCTGTTTCTATGTACTAAGCAAAGCTCCTAAGTCTCCCAGCCTTATTAGTGTGGCATTTTGAAGTAGGTGTCCTGTGGCACAGTCCCAAGAGGGGTTCAGCTGCAGGCCAAATTTAGCCTAAGCCTTTGCTCAGCCAGGACCACCTGTTAAGATTCAGCAGGCAATCCATAGATGCTCTGCTTATAGTTGCCTCAAAAGGCCACACCAGAAAACAAAGCCAGCTGCCGCCAGTGTGAGTCTAGACGCTGCTCAACAAGGAGCACCTGACTTGCTAAGGGCACACCTAGATGTGGCTTGGGTAGGGTCGCAAGTTGGGGGAGGTGGAGTTTCAGGAAATCCTCAGGTCAGAGTGATCTCTGTTATCCAGTTTGATGACCTCTCGGCTATGGAGGTACTGTGTCCAAGCACTGGGAGCGGGGAGGGCCCAACAAGGAACAATGGATACTATCAGTACTTCTGTATAGAGCCAGTCTCACCTGGGTCCTCACTCTGATGTCTCTCTGTAAGTCCCTGGTGCCCCCTTGCATGCAGCCGAATTGGCACTGGTGCTCAGAGTAAGCAGGTCTATCACTGCGAAAATCCTCTCACAGTCATGGCTCCTTTAAGAGGCTTCTGCCACTGCCACAGCCTCTATCTCACTCAGCTGCTAGGGACTGGGCAACTCCGTGTCCTCCTCCTGTTCTACCTTCTGCCATTGCAGGGTTCCTTCTTGAATTTCTCCCTAGGTGTATGACTTGTTCCTCTAAATCTCAGGTGATTTTTTCCTTGCTGCTGCTCCTTGTTTCTGCAACTACTTTAATTTGGTCACCAGAGGGATGAACAGAGCCTCTATCAACTATGCCATTTTTTTCTCTCCTCTGTTTTTACATTCTTAGTTTTAAAGTCTATTTTATCCGATAGGAGTATTGCTAGCCAGCTTTTGTTTCTATTTGCATGTAATATCTTTTGTCCATCTGTGTGCATCTTTGGTAATGAATCTCTTGTAAGCAGCAGGTGGATGGATCATGATTTTTAATCCATTCAGCCACCCTATGTCTTTTTACTGGAGCATTTAATCCATTTACATTTAAAGTAATTATTGATCATATGTACTTATTGCCATTTTGTTAATTATTTTTTGTTGTTTTTGTAGTTCTCCTCTAATCCATTCTTCTTGTTTTCTTCCCTGTGGTTTGCTGGATTTCTTTAGTGTTTTGTTGGAGTTCCATTCTCTTATTCTTTGTATATTTTTGTAGGAGTTGTTGTTTTTCTTTATTTTTTTTTTGGTGGTTACCATGAGATTTATGCATATTATTCTTTCTCTATAGCAGTCTAATTTAAGCTAATAGGCGTGTAAGTTCAGGTATATTCTAAAAGGATGTTTTTATTTCCCTCTCCACACTTTATGTCAATTTTAGATCTTTTTGTATTGTGTACCTCTTAACTACTTATTGTATTTTGAATTGAGTTTAATACATTTATCTTTTGGCCATAATGGTGTTTAAATGTCTAGTTCACTGTATTTATTAAATATTTGACTTTACCTGTGAAAGTGTTTTTCCCTTTCTCATATTTTCTTCTGGGTATGGTCTTTCCTTTTCTGCTTAAAGAAGGCCCTTTATAATTTCTTGTAAAACTGGTTTAATTATGATGAACTTTTTAGGCTTTACTTGTCTGGGAAACTATCTTTCCTTCAATTCTGAATAATAATCATCTGTATAAATTACTCTAGGTTGTATTTTCCTTTCTTCAGTACTTTAAAGATGTCCCACCACTTCCTTCTAGCCTGTAAAGTTGCTGCCGAGACATCATCTGATAGCCTTATTGGGTTTTCTTTGTACGTAAGTAGTTGTTTATCTCTTGTTGCCTTCAAAATTGTCTTTATTTTTAACTTTTGCCATTTTAATTACAATATGTCTGTATGTGGGTCTTTTTGGGTTCATCTTGTTTGGAACTCTCTGCTTCCTAAATCTGGATATCTGTTTCCTTTCCAGATTTCTTTTTCTTTCTCTCTTTCTTCTCCCTCTGTATTCCCTATAATGTGAAGGTTCGTACACCTGATGTTACTCCAAAAGTACCTTACGCAATCTTCATTTTTTAATTTTTAAAAATTTTTTGCTGTTAAGATTGCTTGTTTTCCAATAGTCTGTTTTCCAAGTCACTGATCCATTCTTCTGAATTAGCTAATCTGCTTTGATTCTTTCTAGTGTATTTTTTCATGTCAAATATTGTATACTTCAAATCTGCCTCATTCTTTATTAAACTTTCTCTTTGTTCAAGTTCTCCCTAAATTCTTCTATTACTGTGTCAAGTTTGGTGAACATTCTCATGACTGTTTCTTTGAATTCTTTATCAGGGAAGTTACTAATCTTTCTTTCATTAGGTTTTTTATTAGGTTTTTTCTTGTTCCTTCATTTGATGTATATTCTCTTTTCATTTTGTTTGAGTTTCTATAATATGAATTAGACAAAACAGCTATCTCCCCAGTTTTGAAAAAATGACCTAGTGTGGAAATGACCTTTGCATAAGCTGTGTGTGCCAGATGGTTTTGGCAGTTCGACTGGCACTGAGCTGATAACTACAGCATTTGGGGGACTGGTTTTAAAACTGAAGTATCAGGGAGGACAGATATGTGTAGTAATGCCCTGATGATCCTGCTTTCTTGCTTTCTTTATTTGGAGCCTAAATGGGGTAGGAACATGCTGTGATAAAGTAGGTATGGCAGAGCACCTGTACAGAGTACCCACCCACCCTATCAAGATGAAAGGGGTAGTATACAACTGCTCTCACTTATACCTTTGATACAAGAGAATTCCCAAAGAGCTCTCACAGCTCCCAAGTCTTCTCTATATTGTCTTTTTCTCATATGTTGTGCAGAAAGTGATTTTGTATAGAAGTAACCACTTTGTAAGCTATGTATGCCAGGTGGTATTTTTAGGCCAGTCGGGGCTGAGTGGGCACTGAGGGTGGCTATGTTGCTCACCTACTGCCCTGCAGCAGCTCCAGACACTGAGACCAGGTATGTTTGGTGATGCCTTGTTAATCCTGCTTACTCTCTTTATTCAAAGCTGAAATGGTTTCTGGGCAGTGTGACTAGAAATGCACTTTGGCAATCTTGCAGGTTGGCCAAAGAACTGGATAGAGGTCCCCTCTCCTCTGTCAAGGTAGAGAGAATATAACCAATGGTGCTCACTGGTGCCTCAATACTGAAGAGTTCCTACAGATCCTGGAGAGGTCCCACAGTATCCCAGATTTCTCTATTCGGTCTCTTTATTTTATTTGTTTTTCAGAAGTTGTTCAATCACCTGTTAGTTGTCTCTCAGAAGTAATTGCTTTACATATGCATATTTTATTGTGCTCATGGAGAATGTGAGTTAAACATCCTCCTATACCACTGCCATCCCAGACCTCTCCTCCAAGAAATATTACTTTCAGTGAAAATTTTCATCAATATACAAAAGTAAAAAGAATTATGTAATGAACTTGAAGCATACATCACCTACATTCAATAATATCCAACCCTGGCTGGTCTGGTTTTGCTGATATCCTCGTCATTGATTATTTTGAAGCATATCTCAGATATCAAAGCATTTCTTTTATAAATATGTCAGTTTCTCTAAAAGACTGATTGGATCCTTGAAGATAGAGCTTGTCACCCATTCTTAAGCAGTATTCCTTCCCCTTCCTTCTCTGTACTATCTCTTGTTTACTGATGTCACAGCATATTTTTTACTCTCTGGCATTTATTGTCTTTATTATTATTTCATTGTCTATCTTTCTCTCAAATACCTAAATGTAAGGTCTTTGAGAGCAGATGCTCTGCCTGCCTTGTTCCCATTTAACACCAGAGCATTGCACAGTACCTGGGGCATAGTATGTCCAGAAGAAGAAAGAAGAGAAGCTGGTGTCTGCCAAAGTGTTAGCTCTGCTAACCAAGAGTAGGCAAAAGAGAAGATGGATGGATGGACATGTAAATCGACATTCTTTTTTTGTTGTTGTTTTTATTTTTATTTTATTTCTCAATTACAATTGATATATTAGTTTCAGGTATATAACATAGTTATTAGACATTTATATATCTTACAAAGTGATAACCCCTATAAGTCTAGTACTTATCCGACACCATACAGTTATTACAATATTATTGATCAAATTTCTTAAGCTATACTTTACATTCCCATGATTATTTTTATAACTGACAATTTGTACTTCTTAATCTTTTTCCCCTTTTTCATCCATCTCCCTAAATCCCCTCTCATCTGACAACCATCAATTTGTTCTCTGTATCTATAAGTTTGTTTCCATTTTATTTCTTTATTTTGTCTTTTAGATTCCACATATATGTAAAATCACATGGTATTTGTCTTTCTCTGTCTAACTTATATCACTTAGTATAATACCCTCTAGGTCCACACATGTCACAAATTATAAGATTTCATTCATTGTTATTGCAGAATAATATTTCATTGTATATATGTAACACATCTTCTTTGTCCATTTATTATCAATGGACATTTAGGTTGCTTTTTTATCAGCTTTTGTAAATAATGCTGGAATGAACACAGGGGTGCGCATACCTTTTCAAATTAGTGTTTTGAATTTCTTAGGATGAATATCCAGAAGTAGAATTGCTGGGTCATATGGTAGTTCTATTTTTAATTTTTGAGGAACTGTCATACTGTTTTCCGTAGTGACTGTACCAATTTACAACCCTGCCAACAACGCATGAGGGTTCCCTTTTATCCAGTCTTGTCAACACTTCTTTGTTGATTTATTGATGATAGCCTTTCAGACAGGTATGAGATGATATCTCATTGTGGTTTTAATTTGCATTTCCCTGATGGTTAGTGGTATTGAGAATTTTTTTTATATCTCTATTGAACATATTTATGTCCTCCTTGGAGGACTGCCTATTCTGATCTGCTGCCTTTTTAAAATTGGATTGTGTATTTTTTCGGTGCCTCCAATTTCTTAGTCATCACATTGTGGGTATGGGACCTACCCATTCCACATCTTCAATTTGGCTTCTTTATAACCTTAGTTATAGGAATTGTGTTTAGCAAGTCTTCAGGTCATTCTCAGTGATGGTTGTTCTATATCCATTGATGATGTTCTTATGTGATTTTATTTCAGATAAACAAGCCACATCTGTGGAAGATACCAACATAAGGTGTCCAGGAGTAAACGTAGACCATCCATACCAGTAAGTGGCCAGCTCAGAGGTTAGGCAGGTAATCGTTGCTACCAGGAGGTGTCTAGAATGTGAGACACCACCTCTGCTGGGGAAACACCTGTCTTTCTCCAGGAAGGCTCTGAGTATCCTTCATTGGTGGTTTCCTAGGGTGCTAAGGGATCTGCTGTGTATGGTTCTGATGAGGAAGATAGGATGCGAGAGATGATGTGTCCCAGGGATGGTACCTTTGTTCCTGGGAGCCTTTCAGAGCAAAGCCAAAAAAGTAGAAATGGCGATACCAAACAGCCATCCCTGGTCACTTAGCTCATGGCCACGCAAGCATCTAACCCATTCAGGGCTCCTCACTGCCTGGTCAGTCTTCCTTGTAGAAGCTGACCTTGTAATGTTTGGGGATGAGGTCTCCTTATCCATGTTGTCTGCTCTCTGGTGACCCCAATGCATAATATTCAAAGTCATTACAATGAGGACAGCTGTGGGCTCTGTTTTGAGCCTAGTGCAAATACTGCGCCATTCCGGACTGGTGGTTATTGTCTGCCCTTTCTTGTTTAGGGAAGTCTTCGTGGAAGTTAGCCTGGACAATGGCGCCAGCTTCATCAATGACAATATCAGCATCATCAGTAAGGCCTGTGTGAGTGTTGGGTGGGGCTTCAGCCTCCCTCCAGTGCTATACAGATTCTCTGTACTGAAGCAAAAGACAGCTTGTGGAGGCAGGAGAGGGGGAAAAGGACCTCAGGAAGATTCAGTAAATAGTTTGTGCAGACAGCCACCTTGGATTTTAGCCCTTAATTAGGGAGCTGTGCCTCCATTCAGGCTTGGGAAGTATCCTGGGAGTGCAACTACAAGTCCCCTGGGCCTAGCCAGCTGTTCAGGCCTTGCTGAATCAGTTTTCTCTGTAAACCAAGTGTCACTGAGGAAAGTGAAAGAACCAATTAGAACTCTGAGCAAACTCCATTAAGGGTGCTGACACTTTCCACACACTGTCAGCCAACTTGCCACTTCCCATGGCCTGGATCTAATGTTGTGGAGTTCATGGTCCATCTGGATTTTAGCTAGAGTGAGTGGGAGAGTCTGGGAGGGTGTTTGCTAGGACCAGAGTTTAATACTTCTGGACCACATAAGCCTTCCAAATCTGGGTCCAGGCACAAAGGATGTAGAGTGTGACAAACCATTGCCCTGCTCAGTCAGAGTGTGTTCCCACTGCATTGATGCAGATGTTGAAAAGTTCTGAACTCACTCATGATCATAATACTCTCTGGACCCTAAGCCTGCTTGGAGAATGCCAGCTGTCATCTTATAGATGTCATCAATCTCTCTTCTACTTCTCCTTCTTTCTCATGCTCCTCAGTTGTTTCTCTCTGCTAACTCTCTGAACTAACTCCATAGGAAGGTTTTCTCCTCTGTTGTTGGGGAAACCTCAAGAATGTGGGAGAAGTCAGGGATTCAGCCCAGGGAGGGACACCTAAAAATTAACTTCTGTTCCCTTTGGTGCCTGCTGTTCAGAGCTTTAAATCATCAGGGCCCATTAGCCTAGGAGCATCATGTGTATGGCAGAGAGCATTACACTGGAGAAGAGGTGTGAAAAGGAGGAGGTTTGCATGCGCATAATTGCCACCACCCTTACATCCAGTATCAGCTTGTGAGGGTTCAACAGTGCTGGAAGGCCTCCATATGTGTCTGTCTTCACTTATCCCTGGATATCTACTCATAGGTCAGCAGACTGAACTGACATATTTACCCATCAGAAGTTCCAACTTTCAATGAGCACATAGAGAAGAACTCAGGAGCAGCCTGGTGGCTGCAGGTCTAGCACAGGAACTATCAGCCCTGACTTCAACTCTCCTTTTGGCTGCCCTGTCTCCTGGGCACAGGCTCTCTCACCCTTCCCCCTCAGGTATCTGACAGCACAGCTCTCGGTTTAGAGGAGGGCTGTGCAGCATATGGGTCCACAGATGCCCTTGGTCATAAAAACAAGAATACAGTAGATCCCATTCCTTAAGCCCCCACATGGGCCTGTCCTGTGCTAGGACTTTCTACAAACTCTTTCTAAACCTCACGAGTATCTGTTCATTTCTCCGTACAAATAAGGAAACAGAGATATTCAGAGAGATTGAGTAGAGTTGCCCAAGTTTGCTGAGCCAAGAAATAGTGAGAGAGAAGATGAGGAAATGGAGTAGGATCTCCTGCCTCTGTTCTTACAACCCACATCTCAGTCGGCCCTAGCAGCACTCCCTCACTCATTTTAGTAGCTAGCTTTTGTGGTCTTCACAAAACTCTTGTCTTGCCACCCAAGGCCTTCAGTTAGAGCTGGCTTGTCATTTCACTGAGGACTCCAGACTTCCCTTACAGGGCTCTGGGGCAGAGACTCTGATCAGGGCCAGTGGTGGGGTCAGTGGTACACGGCTCCACAGTGGCTCTGGGTTCTGCCCATTTATCCCTAGCCCTGCTATGGCCCCTGCAGGTGGAGCTACCTGAGGAGACAGGTAGGGGTGTAGACAAGGTAGTTCATGGGAGATACTGGGTGGTGTTCACCCAGAAAGAGACGACCTAGGCCCACTCCAGGCCTTTGGCATGTGTCCTTTTTGCAGGAAGAAAATCCAGCGACCCCCGAACCTGCCAGACAACGTCTGGTACCTGCCGTGCCTGTCCCAGTTCCTAACCCACTGCCTGCTCTAATGGATGCCATGACACCTGCTCCACCATCTCCCCTTAAGTTCTTGTCTGAAATCAACCCTCTGTACTTCCTTGCACTCATTCCACTTTTGATCTTCTTTGTGTGGCTGCTCTGGTGCCTTTCACGGTCATGCTGCAAGAAGAAGGTGAGTGACTTCTACCCATGCAGCCCCAAGGGATACTGCTCCATGATTCTGCCTGTGGGCAGGTTCCCATTACATAAGAGATCATCTAATGAGAAGAAAGATATAAAGACACTGTCCTCTATTCCAAGGCTCAGACACAGCCTGAACTTCTAAAGGAACTCCTGCCTAGTGCTTGCCTCAGGGAGGTGGCCTATGAGCTGCCCAGGCCCACATGGAGAAGAGAACCCAGGCACCCTGAAAACAGGGCTGCTTCACAGCCTTAGAAGACATAGGTGAATCTTGGAGGAGGCCTCTGCTGGTGAGGGAAGAAATCCCACGGGAGATACAAATGGCCCCAAAGATAGAATAATGCTGACCAGGAGGATTCATAGTATCTGGGGGCAGCTGTGCCTTTGAAAATCACCATAGGTCTCTTCACATCTCTAGTGCCTTCTGTCATTTCTTCTCTAGCCATTACTAAGCACCAGAATGAACTGAGCCCTATACTGGGCACAGAGGGGCAGAAATGTAGTGGCCACCATCATTGCACACAGGAGCTCAAAGTGTGGTATCTGCTCTGTTACTGGTACTGGGGGAATAGTGAGGGTAAAATGTCAACTTCATAGGGTATGGGAAGTGCCCTGTGTAACCAGAGTAACAGCAAATGACAGAGACTGGCCCCAGTGAGAGATTGAGGCAGAGGCACTGGCTACCTGGGTTTGTAAGGACGCAGGAAAGAGATCTGTATGAAGAAAGAGAAAAAGTAGAAATTTGAAATGACCAAGTAAACTAGCAAGATGCAGGATGATCAAATTTCAATAAATGGGGGAGAAGGAAAGAGAAAACCCATGGGTTGGGGAAACTGTCATCTCTGAGGGTTTGGAGGCCAGGGAGGGCTGCATAGGGATTGAGATGGAAGGAAAGAGAGAAAAGGGAGTGGGCCCCATGCTGTGTCATCATATAATGGTGAGCAGCTGAGGAAAACTGCATATGTGGCACCTCTACCAGGGACAAGACTCCTTAGTCTGGCTGTCTCCCTGTCAATCCCACAAGGAGTTTCTGATTCCCCTTTGATAACTGAGGGAGGCTTGCTGCTCATGGTGGTGAAACATGTTGGCTATAGACACCCAGGCAATGGGCACCCAGTTTGACACCGTGAAACTCAAGTCTTTCTTGCTTCTACAAAGCAAGTACCCTCTGTATGCATGGCCAAGCCAGCTCACTAAACACCCTTTCAACTGTTTTTATGTCTCTTTAACATTCTAGACCATCAAGGAGCAAGTGCAGAAATTGCAACTTATGGTTTACTCTGATGTCAACAGAACTGATGTGCACACCGACCTTGACAATTAGGCCACCTATAACCTGTGGGGCTATTTTCACTCCCCACACCACTAGGTCCACCTACAGGGGCAGAGAGCACTGGGAGAAAAAAGAGGGATTACTGTGGCAAGAAGGGCTCCAAAGTGGATGTGGGACTCACAAAATTTCACCCAAACAACACCCTCCCCATCCTCTCAACACAGCCTCATCCAGGGCCTTTGTCACTGCATTAGCAGTTTGAGGGAGACTATTTCAGCAATTGCTATGATCCCTACTGGAAGAAAAGGTGCTTTTTTGTTAATTCCCAAAGGACTGTTTATAAGATGGACCTTGCCCAGGAGGAGTTGAACTTTTGGAAAAGGAGCCTCAGGTCAGGGTCCTGGTCCCCCCTCCAGGTTCTGGTGTATATTGACTCCAACTCCTTGGTGTCCTTCCTGTCTCCTGTCAGGGCAAGGGGCTTGACTGGGAGTAGCCTGTAGGGACTGCAGGACTAAGGAGGGTGGACAGAGTGTATCTGGCACTGAACAGTGAAGGAGGCCCAGCCCAGGTGAGCACAGGGACCAAGGATCAAGTGAGCATGTTTTGGTTCACCCAGAGTGGGAGCCTAAACTAGGGCCCATGAGAATGGTCATAACTGGGGCACAGTGTCCCAGAAACAGGGGGAACCTAGGTCTGCGATCTGGTGAGAAACGGGCCTCAGATCCCAGGCCCATGTCTCAGAAAGCTTCTGTGCTGATTGTAGTGTGGCCTGGGGAGGCTGGATCTGCCAGAGTTAGATGAATATAGCCCCATCATCTGCTATTGCTCACACCCTTCCGTTATATCAAATAGCCCAAGACCAGGCTTCCACAAGGTTGGGCTCAGGTAAACCAAGGGGACAGGAAAGAATTTGCTAGCCTTCCTCGAAAGAGCCAAATTTGCAAACCAAAAGAAGTATGTTGGTGTTTCCAATGGAAGGCACTCTGTTATGGTGCAGGGTGCTACTCATTTTTCCTTGACTTCTCCCACAAACATGTGCTGAGTGGCTAAAAACTAACAGGTGTGGGGGCAATAGATGGCATGTGTTGTACCCAGCAGCAGCCAGACAAGGAAAAAGACTGTTTTCTCTTTCTAGGCGCCAGACACATTACCCGCAGTGATTGTCCCTTGTCATGGGTGCCATGTAGGCGGGATAAGAAGGATGGAGGTGAGAAGGATACTTTAAGAGGAAGCTATGACACCAGGCTGAGTATGGGGGTAGGGAGAGGGACTATTGATTGATTCATGCCACACAGACCTTGGCTCCAAAGGCATGGCTTGTAAGAGAGGAGCTTTATGGGCAATATACTTTGAGCACTTGGGTCCCCACCCCAAGTGCTCAAAGTCCCCACCCCAGAGTCTCCCCCTTGAAACAGTTCCAGGTTTAGTGGGAGAGAGAGAGAGAGAGAGAGAGAGAGAGAGAGAGGAGAGAGGAGAGAGGAGAGAGGAGAGGAGGTAGCGGATCGAGTAGAGATGATAGAGTTCGCAGGCTCTAGGCTCCTTTCTCTTCTAGCCGCTCGCTCTCTTCTCACTATCTCTTCTCTCTTCCTCTCTCTCTCTCTTCTCTCTTCTCTTCTTCTCTGCTTCTCTTCTTCTCTCTCTCGCTCTCCGCCTCCTCCTCCTCCTCCCTCCCCTCCTCCCGCCTCCTCCTACTCTCCTCTCCTCCTCCCTCCTCCTCCTCCTCCTCCTCCTCCTCCTCCTCCCTCCTCCTCCTCCTCCCTCCTCCTCCTCCTCCTCCTCCTCCTCCTCCTCCTCCCCATCCGCCTCCCTCTCTTCTTTCTTCTTCCTTCTTCTTCTTCTTCTATCTTATTACTTTCTTCTTCTTTCCCCCCACCTCCCCCCTCCCCCCTCACCTCCCCCACCCTCTCTCCTTCTTTCCTTCTCCTTGTCTCTTCCTCCTTTCCTCCTTCCTCCTTCCTTCACTTCCCCTTCCTTACTTCCCTTCCTTCCTCCTTCCTTCCCTTCCTTCCCCTTCCTTCCCTTCCTTGTACACGGAGGAGGGAGTTCTGATATGATTGATTGTATGAGGAAAAAGAAGTTCTGAATCAAGTCTTATTCATCATTAAAACTACCTAGAAATGCCTATGGGACCTGCTCTCCTTACAGAATTCCCCTCAGTAGAATAAGGCAAAGAGCGCACTGCATTGTCCTTGTGGCCCTCTGTGATGAAGCAACAAGAGTTGCTTGGTAGAGGGGTCCTGAAAAAAATGTTCTTTCCCCATCCTGGTGAGGGAGAATCGAGTCTTGACAAGGGAGTATGAGGTGAAAGAGATAGAAATGGAGACCGAATGATCAGTTTGAGGAAGAATGAATACCATAATCTCTGCCAACCTTTGCCCTCTCCTTCCCTGGTCCTGCCTTTGTCCTTGGTCAATCCACTGTTTCCTCTTCAGGTTTCAGATGGCAGCTGGAGAGCTAGCCCTGCCTAGCCCTACGGTCAGTATGTAGGCACAGAGAAGCCAAAACTACACCTTCCAGAGAAGGTGGAAGCTGTTTGCCAGGGTCTTGTATCTATTCACTGGGCTGACGCCATCCCCCACCTGACCAGAGCCCAGGGGGTCTGAACAGCAGTCCTGCAGCCATAACGCCCCTATCACTAGGTCCAGGGCCAATTTATGTTCTTTTTATTTTTTTGCCATTCTCTTTTACACAACCTGCCCCACCCCTATATCAGGAACATTCCCCTGAGCAGAGTAAGAGTCCTCTTTACTCCCTACTCCTCATGTGCCTCACAAGTCTAGAGGCCCTCTTACCTCCCCTCTTTGAGCACATGCCTAGATCTCCCAGGCCCATGAATGTTACCCTATCAGGACTTCTCCTTAGCTCCCATATATATCCTCTAACCTTTCAACTTTTTCTCTAAAAGTAGCTCCAGACTTTTCCTCCTATACCAAAACACTGATCTGTTCCAGATCCCAAAAATTTGTGACACAAAGTGATTACCTCTTTCCCAAACACACAAGTTGCCTGGCGCCTACCCCAGGTCCAGGTGGCAGTGATGTCTCAGTGAGTTCCTGAGGACAGAGCCCTTGGGAGCTGTCCATGAACCAGAGAGAACTCTACTCTCTGGAGCCAGTGTCCATACCTAGAGCTTCCTTGCAGCCACATTTGCTTTTCAGGGCAAACTGGATACCTTGTGTGAATTTGTTCAAGGCTGCAACCAGGTGCCACTGATGTGTTGTCAGCCCAAAAACAAGGTAAGCAGGAACACAGTGATCCTTCCTATGGGCTAGGGGTCTTGCTTTTGGCAAAGGGGTCTTGAGATTGTGGATCAGAGAGCCCTGTCTGAGCATCTGTGAAGGAGGATACTCAATAAATAGAGTAATGGAGCTTAGGAACCTCCTAGGCCAATGCTGGACACAGTACCCATGCATTTCCCTCACATGTGTTCCCAAGAGTGTCAGAAAACTTATTTAGAGCATTACCCCACACTTCCCAATTTAAGTAAAGAGAGCTGGAGAGGAAAGGAGGCCAGCAAGTTCTATAGGGTTCCCAGTCCACTGTCTCTCCCCACTGATCACCTGACCCTTTGGGTCTGCGAGCTTCACACCATACTGAGCCTCTCCTTGGCTAGTCACTGAGGGCCATGAGTGGTGGCAGGCATGGTGAAACCCCTGCCCTAAGGTTGTATGACAAACACTCTCTGATTTTACCAGGTAGTAAAGATTCCCTCCTTGTGTCATTGGCTGTGACTTGAGGAGAAGCAAATTATTACAATTGCCCTCCCTGGAATTTAATCATAATAATGTCTAATTTGCACTAAGTCTTTCCCATGGGCCAGCTACTAGCCTAGGAACTTTACATGTTTTCACTCCTTTACTCTTTCCACTAACAGTGTAAGTAGGTACTACTATTTACCCTAGTTTTACCAAGGGGAAAATTGAAGCACAAAGAAGCCAAGTGACTTGTCTCAGGTCACAAAGGCTGGGAATGGCAGAGCTGGCTTTGTTACCAGAGTTAACCCTTCACACTGCCCTGTCCCATTTGGGGTCAGCACTCCTAATCTCATGATGGTTAGTTACCCCCGAATCACTAGAAGTCTGCCCTACTCAGGCCCCAGGGCCCAAGAAGAGTGGTGCTCCTGCCTCACCTGGAAATCATCTGCCTGAGCTATTCCATGCTGACCTTCTGCACAGACTGAGGCAGGGAGCCTGGAAGATGTTGCCATCTCAAAGTCTGTAATGAGGGCTATATTGGCCATACTCAGGGAACACTGTCTCTCAGTGGATGGGCAGGTGAGTATTTACAAGCTCTGCACTTCATCATTTCTTCCCACACCAAGAAGGTCTCTATGCTGCAGCCCTCACAGCCAGTTACCAATCCAAAGGTGCCCCAGCTGCCCTTGCATTGGGCTTTGAAGCCAGGCCTAAGGGCTGTGGAGACAGGTCGTCCCTTCAATGCACTCTCACCTAGAAAGACTGGCAATATTGGGGCTATGAGGGCAGTCAGACTTCATCCTTTCTTTCCAGGCTCCCAATCTAGGTGGGAGCAGACAAGCTCCACATCACAACAAAGAGAGTCTAGAGCCAGGACACTGGGGCTGCCTCAGGAAAGCAGGGCAGAGGTCCAACACCTGAATCAAGTCTCCAAGAAGGAGCCCAGGATGGAGGCCAGCACCCATGGAGAGAAAAGGCATAACAAGGCCTACTCTGCGGTCCTGAGGGGTCTTGACCCCGACCTCCTTGAGTCAAGGAAATCACTGTTTAATGGTTTCAATTCCAATGGCTTTTCAGTGACATCTCTCTTATCTTCTCTACAGAGAAAGTGCCAAAAGCTCTGCTCCAGAGCCAGCCAGAAGTGCTACCCCCTCAACAGCTACTGCACTTGGTGCCATCAACCCCCAGCCATATGCTGTCAGCCTACCTTCAGGATGCTGCCACTGATCACTCCCCCTGCCCGGGCACTCTGCAGAGCTACCTTATCACTCCCACCCCCATAGCCCAAAATCAAAAGCACCAAAATCCCAAAACAAATAAGATACCTTTGTGTACTAATTGGTCATATATGTTCAATCGTGGTTCAAAGTCAAAAGGAGTTGGATTTTGTTGCTGATTAGCATGAGAGATTGTTCCATGATGAGCATTGCTCTCTGTATGAGATGTATCTATACTGCTCCTGCAGGACAAAGTACCCTGGTGTCCTGTGGCTGTAGCCATGGGTGATTCCCACTCCCCACAGCCTGGTCATCATCTCTCACCAAGGGCTGGGTCACCTGGGTTTTCAGTCAAATTCTGCTGTTTGAAAAAATCCCAAACTGTCTTTGAACTATTAATACAATCCTGTGTCTATCACTCACTGGCTGTTACTAAATCTCTTGGGAAAGTTATTTAATATCCCTGTGATTCAGTTTCCTCATTGAAAAGATGAGGACAATGGTGTCTCCTATACAGGTGACTGTGAGACTGATGGTATGTGCTGCAATGTGCTCAGATCAGGGCCAAAATCCTGGTAAAGACTCAAAGGCTAGTAGTTAATGTCATCTTGCCTTGTCCAAGGGAAGGAGGGGAATATGAGTTCAGAGACATCAAAAAGTAGTTGAAGAGCTCAGGGCTGTCAGAGCGGAGACCATGCCTGAGCCGTTTACCTCTGCAAATCATGGTGTCAGCATACATGAGCTTTCTCAGGAAGGTGGCTGCCAACCACACATGGGTTCATCCCAGGCCCAGCACTCACATAACCTCCAAGAAACCATCAGAAAAAATTCTGGTACCTTCTTCGGAAAGGTTAATTGTACTTCATGCCTTTAATATGATATGGAGGAAATTCATGGTACCCACTTTCCTGAGTTAAAATCTCTTCCTCCCATGGCAAAGCTGGACTACCCAATTATTCAGATTCCTTCTCATTGAGTCTTTGTCAGTTTGATTGAGTTTTCCTTCCACACTAACATATTTGAGGACTATCATGGGCCAGACTTCATTTTGAAAATCTCATTTTCAATATGCTGAGGAGCCTGACCCATCTGTTTTTCCATGAGTGGCCCTTATTACCCTTAATCCTCTACTCCTGCTTATTTCTTCCACCTAATTGTCCTCCTTATTCCCCGGGAAGCTGAGCCATGTGAACAAGTCAGAGACACTCAATGTCTGCTTTCACCTGCCTCTAGTATCTGCTCCTTCTATCAGGGTCCCATACCTGCCTGCTCCTTCCAACCTACGGACTGAGCATATGCCAGCTGGGAGAATAAAGCTGAGCTTGGATTTAGGTAGAGAGAGTGGAGGTTGTAAATTGGGAGAAGGATGGTCAGTCTGTGCTCAGAATGATACAAAGCCATTATATTGTTCTATTTGGGCTGCCATAACAAAATAGTACAGTTTGGGTGGCTTTGGAGAAAAAAAATGTATCTTCTTACGATTCTGGAGGCTCAAAGTTCAAAAGCAAGATGTCTCCAGATTTTTTTTTTCCGATCCCTCTCCTTAGCTTGTAGGTGACCATCTTCTCCCTGTGTCTTCATATGGATGGTCTTCCCTCTGTGTGTATCTGTGTCCTAATTTCCCCTTTTTATAAGCACACCAATCATATTGAATTAAGGCCTACTCTAATGTCCTCGTTTAACTTAATTACCTCGGTAAAGACCTTATCTCCAAATGGTCACATTCTTATGTACTCGGGATTACAGCTTCAACAGATACATTTGAGCAGGACTCAAATTAACCCCATAATAGCCATTTATCAGCTGAGACCATCAGGAGACCCTCTCGAAGTGATGCATTCTGGGAACAGTGGAGTTTTATAAAAATACTCGTACAATCTTCAGAGACAAAAAGTCCATAGCTCCTGCTCAACTCCATCTCCATTATTACAGACAACTTCAGTGACCACAGGAAGGTCACCCTCATCTGTATAGAGACCACAACTATGTGAAGATTGAATATTCTGATGTAGCTACACAGTCGCGCACGCGCACGCATGCATGCGCACGCGTACACACACACACACACACACACACACACACACACAATATGGTGCTTCGAAGAGACAGCTCCTGCATTATGAATTCCTGGGAATTTGAGGCAATGCTGGGTCAAGGCCTAATTGTTCAGGTCAAGCTGCAAAATCAGGAAGAGATCTTGAAGACTCATTATGTCCTTTGGAAAGTGAACTGAGAAAAAGCATGTCACAGCCCCATGCTCATAATCCTTGAGGAGGTTCTGGAGTTACAACAATCCAGAACGCCCAGCATTGTATCCCATTAGCTCAAAGGTAACCTGGGATTTTCAAACCCAAAGATGTAACTCCTTGTCCTTGGAAATCCTGAACCTTTACTTTTTATTTCCCTGCTGCCCATGGTGGTAGGCATCCGAGGGAAGTAAAGTATGGCTCAGCAGATGGCTAGCCATGGAGATATTCCTCATAGAGTTAAGAGGACATTAAGGAGAGGGGAGCCAGGGAAAGGAGCAGTCTCAGTGATGGGCTGGGGTTATCTCAACAGAAGCCAAACCCAGGAGTCCAGGTGGCAGAAAGCACGGGGGCTGGTGGGCACCTCTGCAGTGTGCCACCAGAGACCTTCCCTCCTTATAGTCTCATTTAATGACCTCATTTAGTTTAATTAGGTGTCCAGGTACCTCCTTGAGGACAAGGATGATAATGACCAAGAGGCCAATATGATGTAATTAATTGTTCCAAAATATGGCACTCATTGCTTATATTTTTTAAAAAATCCATTTTAAAACATCAGTGTTAGAGTAATGGAAAAAAATATGATCAAGACTTCTGTTTCACCACTTAGTTGATCGCACATCCATTACATGTCAGCTTCTATCATGTTATCAATGCTAAGAGCTAGTTTTCCCCCTCTGGAGCTTTAAGATATATTTTTTAAGCCTGAAGAGATGAGAGGGAGTTGGGGAGGACCCTGCACTGCCCTAAACCCTCAGCACACTTTTCCAAACACACAGCCTCCTTTTTCAAACAGCAGACTCATAGCTAGGGTGGCCAGGCCTTTGCCAGAGCCCAGTGTGTTCCTGAGTATATGGACCCTACACATTGTCAGGAATCCATGGAAGAGCACTGCCACTCTGCTGTACTACCCTTTTCCCTTCTCTGCATGATTATCCATCTACTCTTCATTCACTACAGACTTGAGCACCTAGTTGACACTACCCTATACCCAAAGCCTGTTATTATCCCAGAAAACCTTGACATCCATGGAATGATGACCTATCCAACACAATGATCTTTTAATCCTTGTCCTCCAACTTCCTACACTGCAAGCCACCTTCCTACCCCTGACCATACTCTGAGCCGTTTTATCCCCTAACCACGCAATTCGCAAATCTCTCTCTCCTCAACACTATGGATACTTCCAGTTTATTGACTTATTATGCCTACCTTGTTATCTTTAACCTCATTGGCCTTCCTATCCGTGACATCTCAATTTTCTCTCAAACTCAGGCCCCAGGGCCCAGCACTTAGATCAATCTCATTCTAATACACTACATTTCTGTGGCCCCTTTTTTTGTATCAAATGCTCAGAGTAAAACTTCCAACTCAAATGGATGAAACCAATTGTTTGCCTTTTCTGTGCCTGTCCTGAGCTACTACTAAACACTACTTGTGGAAAAAAATACATCTCTATCAGGTTGGCAACCTCATAAGTTAATATTCATCAACATCAACTAGGGCCTCAATGCCAAGCACAGCTTTTAAATAAAGCTCAGCTCAAAACAAGAAAACCATTTCTGAATGCCAGAAAGAAAAAAATTAAAAGAGAGAAGGAGAAAACTTGAAGTCAAATCAAATCAAGACAATGAAGACATGAGAACAAGGTTTATGCCTAAAGGGCTAAGACTCTCCTACCAGGTAGAATTAAGTGAGGCCTCAGCCCTCTGGCATATAGAAAGTTAGAATAAGCGCTCTTAAACCAGGAGCTGCAGAGGGCAACAGCCTCTATAAAACAGGACTAGAAATCTCATCCCCAGCCAAAAACACATGAGAGAAAAGGGTCATAGAAAAGCAAATCAGGGCCCAAGTCTGCAGCGAGTTGGCATGGAAAATCTCAGCTAAGAAGCTAGCATTGAAGTCCATCTAAATCTGATAGATGCAGGATTTTTTGCAAAACTAAACATGAAACTCTCTCTCTGGAGATGCCTTCCTTCCTAATCCATGTTTTTGAGAGTTCATCAAAAACATTTCTTGCCAAAGATTCACTCAAAGGAAAAAAATCCTAGATATCTAACCAAAGAGAGCCAGCAGGTACAAGAAACGGACCCAGTTCCCAGAAAGTAGAATTAATAGAGTGATCTAAAAAGGAGTGTATAAAATATTCAAACAAGATAAAAAGAAGAAATAAAAACTGTAAGACAAGAAGAGCTAATTATGAAAGAGACAGAGTTTAAAAGAATCAAAGCAAAGTTCTAAAAAAGCATTAAATTAGCAATTAACTGTGACTAGACATAGTTGTAGAGAAAAAAATGGAATTATTTAGGAGACAGATCAACAGATATTACCTGCCACAGCACAGAGATAACTGAGATGAAAACCAGGAAAGGGAAATTAATAAACAAGGAAAGAATGAGAAGCTACAAACATGGACTCTCATTCTCCCATTCTCAGTGATCAAAAGATAAAACAATGGCACTGGAACTCAAACACACAAATGAATAAAGCCATGTTTGCTGACTCTCCAGTCCAGAAAGCAAACACCAGTAGAGGAGTCCACTGGGCGGTGTGCTGCAGGGGAGAGTCAGTAGACTCTACAGAAAGTTCTGGAAGGGCTGGTAAAGCTGATCAAGGATGGAGAACTAGCCCTATGGATTAGACAAAACAAGTTCCTGGGTCTGCACACAGTTAGTTAAAAAAAATTCCCATGATCATGGACCAAGGGGTCTTTACTCAGGCCTGGTGCATCAGGTTAACTCAGAGTCTATGATCAACATTCAAGTTTGAAATCTAGCTATTAAAAATCGTGACCAACCTCTGACCTCACTTCTTCATCTCACACTCAGCATATGATTTTACCTCTTGCAAAACAAACACAGATTACCTCAGGATATGAGGAAAGTATACCTTCTCTTTACTGACATGCCCACATTCTCTACCCCATTTCTTAAAATATCATGACAGAAGGGGTTTGACTTTTGGTTTTGGTTTTCTAACTAATGTCAAAATCTCCAGTTGTGCTCTGGCTTCCATCTCCCATCCACTTCTCTTTGATCTTGAGAAGGTGTTACTGTTCTGTTCCTCTCCTGTATCTTCAAACTCTCCTTCTCTACTACTCCAAGAGCATTAAATATGTCCAATCCACTCCTCCCTTAAAAACAACTTCCTTGACCCCTTCCAGATATAGGCCACTCTTCTACCCAACCCCCTCCTGAGTTGCTTTCATATTGAGTGCACTGCTCCATGTCACCCCCCTGCTATCTAGTACCCTCCCTGTCACACCCCTGAAATTGCCCTCCCCAGGGTAACTGCCTGTCAAAAACCTATTGGCTGCTTAGAGTCCTTCACCTGTGGTCTGCTCAGCAGCATTTGACAGCAGAACCACCACTGTCTCCTAAAATACTCTCTTCTTTGGCCTTCTCATCATAGTCCATTCACCCTGTTCCCTAGGTATATCTTCCCTTTCCATCTTGATCACCTTCTCTTCTCACTCTGTAGTAATCATCCACATCCATGTCTTAACTGCCACTGTATTACAACAGAGTGAGATGCTTGTCTTCTTACTCAATTTTGCTCATCCGCTTTGTTCTCATGGTCTTTAGGCTAATAGCTTCTACTTAGTATTGCATATAGACATGTTAATCATTAGAGGAATTCTGCTTGCAACTTGAGTTTTACAAAATAGCTCCCTAATAGAAAGTGCCTCTCCCAAGGAGATAAGAGAGGTATGTATTTGTTATCAGAGATTTACAGGAACCTCTTGACTGGACTCATATCCACTAGCATAATCTTCCTCAGACCCCTACTGGCACCCAGATGTCAACAATGGTCAGTCACCTCTTGCCCCTCCTATTTCACCTTCCCTTGACATAAAAGAAGCCTGAACTCTATATTTTAGTAAGATGGATTTGAAGTACCACTTGGTTACCCATCTTCTCAACTAGTGCCTTCTTGATCAGTAAAAGTTTCCTTACTCCAAACTCTGATGATTTGAGTTTTGGCCTTTCAAAGTGTCAGGTATACTGACTTTGGACTGGTAACAGTAAGATTCCACCAAGGCCCCTCACCAATCCTCTTCAGCAACAGTATGGTGATGCCACCAAGCTCCACCTCAACCCTCCTCCTGAGTTCCAGAGCTTCTTTATAATTGCTTCTTTCTAATTAACAGCCCCACTTAGATGCAGTCTTAGGTCCAGTTAGCCAGAAGCAGGGCCTTAAATGAGAATATGTTTCCAATGGTTTCCTTGGGCAGTGTGCCCAGGAGGCCAGGGAAGGAGTAAGGGGGGAAGGACAGGGAAGGAGAAGGATTCCCGCCTAAAAATGACCTGGGGGGAATCCTAAGGGCCCACTTGCCCTCAAGTGGGAGAGCTAGGCTTTTCTAGGTTGGCACTCTCAGTCTTTGAATTGGACAGTTGGGTGATAGAGACTCTGGGCTCCCAGATCTCAAGCAGGCCTCCAAAGAAGGTAAAGGGCCAGCTGTTTAGGAGAAAAAACTTGGGATGGAGGGAATAAGAACTGAGAAGAGTGCAAATGCTAAACAGCAAGACTGTCTCAGAACATGGTTCCATCTACGTTGTTGCTAAAGTAAAAGCAAACGTGGCCCAAACCCCTCTCTCCTCACACCCAAATCCTGTGTGTGGGGAGAGATAAACACAGAAAATATGGCACCCTCTTTCTGGCTGCACAAGAGGGCTCAACTCAAGGACAATGGTGGCTGTCCCTCCAGGCCTCACCCTGAAACCACTCAACTCAATATCTCCCATATGTCTCTGGTGCCTTCCAAGTCACCATCCCTCCATCGGAGCCTAAGGAAAGTGCCTGAGAGTAAGAATGCCTATGAGTGGGCCCTTTAAGAGGATGCCTGGGTTTTCAGCAGCCTTCAGTATCACCCAGATGGACGAAATCCCCATGGTTTTTCATAGACAGATGTTAATGGGGGGGGGGTGGATCTCTTCCTGGCACTGGTGCCCCAGGCTCAGGACCCCAGTGTGGGACTGGAATTCTTTGCTCGTCTGCAGCTGAGATATTGTTCTTGATTCTCAACTGCCACACACAGGTTTGGGACCAGCCAGTTTCAAATTTCCACTCTCCTACCAGTCTCTATATGACTTCTTCTTTAAATCCTTAGTTATAGGATTTATGTTCCACTAGTTTTCAGATGGTTCTCCAGGTTAATTGTTCTATAATTTATTTGTAATTTTAATGTGGTCATGGGAAGAGATAAGTACAGCATTTACTTACTCTACCATCTTGACTGGAGTCCTCTAAAGATAACATTGGACGTTCTTAGGTTGACACCAAGATAGAGTGGCTGCAGGATAATCCCTGACACATTGTGTTTACTCTGAAGGGAAGATTAAGGGGGAGTATGGAACCCAGGAAGGGCAAAGTCTGGAGAGGAAATACTTAAGCTTTTCCCAAAGATTCCTCCTTCCTTCAATAGCCAGCTTGCCTGCAGGGCCCAGGACAGAGAAGGCACTGAGAAGTTAAAGAGGCCTAGTGGATCAGATCACAGGTCTGCTTCTTATAAAAAGTATAATTCGAGCAAATTATCCAAACACCTAGATCCTCCTTTTTTTACTATAGTGCATTGAACTCTTACGTGCTTCTTAGGGTTGTGGTAAAGATTTAAGGGGACAGAGAGCACAGAGTGATTAAAGAGGAATGGCAGCCTGCTTTATGTCCTTTGTTAAACTCCTCATTGCATTGTTAATTGGGTAGAAACTATATAATAAATGAAAGAGATATGTGGTATCATTCCTTTTCTATATAGATCATGTCCAGTAAAGACCGTATGAAACTATAACCATGTTTACTGAATGGGGCTTTCAAAGACTGAAACAGAATTTCCACACTGCAAACAGCCACAGCCCAAATATTTGGCAGTGAGTAATGTATTCCACAGAGCATGTCCAGGCAGTGCTTAAATGGGGCTTGGGAACTACAGAATCCAGAACCAAACAGAGCTTAGAAGGGAGGGGAGGGGTAGGAGTGGCCTTGGGTGGGGCCTGGGGCCTGATTGTATCACCACACTCAAACCTGCCTGCTTATCTGGATGCAGCTGAGACTCTAGGTGTGCAGAGCCTCCAAGTGGAAGGAGTGCTAGCCTGTGTATCTTCATCTTCCTGGGGATAGGAGGCCGTGAGGTGACCAAGATGGCCTGGTGGAAAGCCTGGGTAAGTACAGAGCAATGAAAATTAGAGAGTTCCTACACAGTGTTGAAGGGAGGAGAAGAGGGGTCGACTCAGTCAACACTTGCTGCTGCCTGCCAGACCAAGCACTGGACTGCCCACTGGGGAGGAAAACAAGAAGAAACTGCCCCATCCTAGAGGTGCTCATACCAGGGACAGAAGCAAAGGAGACAGGCATATAAAGGAAACTTGAAATGCACTGGGGGTAGCTAAGGGGCTGGGGAAGTTCAGAGAAGGGGCCTCTGTGGGGAGGAATCAAGCTGCTCAAAACTATGGGGTATCACGATTGAGCTGTGTGTGTGTGCGTGTGTGTGTGTGTGTGTGTGTGTGTGATGTGTGTACACATGCATGTGTTTGGGAAGAATCAAAGAGTTGGTTCCTTACAAAGGCTAGAGTATGTGCAAAAGCCCAGAAGGGTGGGAGGCTTGGCTTTGGAGGGAAATAGCTCAACCTGGCCTGAAAGCCTTGGGTGGGAGGGTACAGGGTATGAGAAGATGTACCTAGAGAAGCAGGCAGGACTTGGTCAGGAGGACTTTACATGGCAAGCTAAGAGCAAGGGTTTTACCTTAAGAATTATGGGGAACACTGGAAAAACCTTCAGCTAGAGAGTAACCTGATTTAATAAACTGATGTTGGAGGGCTCATCAACACCCACTCCTCAGGGCCTGGGAGGAAAGTGTGGCCTACAAGAAACAACAGTGTTTATTTGTTAAAACTGAGGAGGGAGAAGTGGAAGTAGGAGGACCTGGCTTCCAAGGGTCTTGCATAGCTGAAATCCATGCTTTATAAGAGTGACTGAGATCAGAGGTGGGGATTACAGCACAACCTGTCCCCAAGTCACCCATGTTTCTGCTAATTTAAAAGATTCCCAGGAGTGTGTAATCCAGGTTTGAGTCCAAGACAAGCCTGTGCTAAATCTTGTGCTAATCTTGAAAATACAAAAGCGAGACAAAGACGACCAGCAGATGACTTCTCCTAAGCAGGCATGATGCTGCAAGCTCTGCATACCTTTCCTTCATTTTGTCCCAGAATAGCCTGAGATGTGAGAGCTGCTCTTTCCATTGTACAGATAAGGAAACTGAGGCTCAGAGACATTGAATGGCTTGTTTGTTAAGTCCCACAGTTAATGAGGGGTGCTAACTGTGGTAGACGGGCTAATTGAAATTTGTATCTTTCCACCTCCAACAGCAGGGTCTCTATGAGCCTTAGTGAATGACCCAGGCTTATTCTACTTCAGGAAATCTCTTCGTTCCAAACATCACCACCCAGGGGCCTTCAGGTCCCAACATACTGGGACTGGACACGTGAAACAGAGAGGGCAACAGTTTAAGTTAGGGCAGCTCTCTGGCCCTGAGTGAAGCAGCCAAGACAAGTCAATGGGGCAGGGAGGCCTCCAGTTTTGTCTTGGGTAGTGGGAACAAGCCTTTGAGAAGGCAGATGTGACAGGGAAAGCTCAGTGCTGGGCACTTTCCAAAGTCAGTTGCTGGCCAACATGACCTGATTCTGGGCCTTGCTCCCAGTGGAACAGGGGCATAAGCCCATCTTTGAGGCCCCACCCAGCCAGACAGGCATAAGCCTCCTTGTAGGCACCTGGCCAACCGGATAGGATAACGATGACATTCACTGAGCAACTATTGTGTGCCAGACATTCCTCTAAGCACTCCACATTCAATATCTCACTTGAGCCTCATGCTACCTCTACAATAGAAATGGTGGTTACCTTATCCAGAGATGAGGAAAGTAAGGAACCAAGAAGCTAAGCATCCATTTAGCCTCACTAGTAAGTGAGTTTGCCACGCTTGTAAGTGTTAGAGTCTGGGTTAGAATCTGAGCAGCCTCATTCTGGAGCCCAGAATCTGTGGACCTTGGACACCCACAAGATCTTTGGGATAACTGGCTTGTGACAGTGAGATCGCAAATAGACCCTACCTGTGACTGGCTGAGCTGCTCAACAGGACCAAGTGCCCCCTGGACACCAAGCTGTATGAGAACCAGGACCTGAGGGAGATAAAAGATCAACTGGGGGGCTCGTTTCTGCCTCCCTTATAGAGACGAATTTTTGTCTCCCAGGTATCTGGGGCAGCCTCTTGATGGGAGAAAGTGAAGCTGTGGCAGCTCCCCTGTGATCACCACAAAATTTGTTGTAGTAGAGTCACAGCCTGGACTAGTAACATTCTTAGTGAAAATGTTCCTGTCTGGACCTGCCTACTCCAGACAAGACCCAGCAGGAACCTAGGCAGATCCTCCTTCTAACAGTGGGAGGTCTTAAGTAGATCTGGAGCTCTACTACTCCATGCTGGTATCTAAGAGTCTAATCCCCAGAAAATTGTCCCTTTTCCCCCTAAAATCATGAAATGGGAAATGAGGCTGATGCTTCTCAATGCAGTGAAATCGAGTGAAATCACAACCCCCTAGGGAGTTGTTTACAATCGCTACCATGTAACCCAACTTCAGACCTGCTGAATGGGCTGCTCCACTGTGATACACACCTGTTCAGTCACTGCTGCACAGCCCCTGGAGTGCCAGCTTCAGGGCAAAGGAAAGCCCCTCCTGGATGACACCGGAGCTCAGTACTGAGAGCTGAGATGGCTTCCACGATCCCAGACGACCTGCATTCCTGTGGGAGGGGCTTCATTCAGTGAAAAGTTTCAAAAGAACTTATTGTCTGCAAAAGGTTGAGTCATCAACAGAGTGTGAGAGGTAAACGGCTCAGCTTCTGAGTCAGACTATGGGTTAAGTCCTGGTACCACTACTAACTAGCTGTGTAACCTTGACAAGCTCTCTGAGCCCAGCTTTCTTGCCTATTAAATAGGGTATTCGTACTTACCTAGTGCAACTATCAAGAGAAGTCAGGAAGAAGAGCACTGCACCTATAGCACCTAAATCATCTAACACATAGGACCTAGAACATGAAAAGTGTTCAGATCGCAAACAGTAGTAACAGCAGCTGATGACTCCACAAACAAGGGATATAATGTATGCATGCACACACCTGGGGAACATCTGGGACTGTGTAGCCCTTCTGGATGGAATTTCCACAAAGAATTATTTCTAACAATTTCTGCTATAAAATACAATGCTAAGAAATAAGATGAGAAAATCTGTCGCCAGACATTTGAAATTCAAGCAAAGGACATGGAAAGACTTCTTACTTCTTATTAAAAAGAAATATCCGTGTGTGTGTGTGTGTGTGTGTGTGTGTGTGTGTGTGTGTGTGTGTGATGAATGGACATCTGCTTGTATTTGCAGCATCTACCCCAGGGATTGGATGGAAGGATGAATGGATAGATAAAAGTTATAGATGAATGAAAGCAAGGAGAGAGGAGAAGGAAGGAAGGAAGGAAGGAAGGAAGGAAGGAAGGAAGGAAGGAAGGAAGGAAGGGAGGGAGGGAGGGAGGGAGGGAGGGAGGGAGGGAGGGAGGGAGGGAGGAAGGGAGGGAGGGAGGGAGAGATGGAGGAGTGAGGAGTGGTTTCTTGTCTGGGTAGAAAATGGATGAACAGATAAGTGAATGAGTAGGTTGTTGAGTAGGTAGTTGAGAGAGTAGATAAGCGAGTTAGGAACACATAGAAGGAGTAAGTGAACAAGTTAGTGGGACACCAAATGCAATGGGACTAAATTTTCTTCCATTTGGAAAATCTCTGAATCTCCCCCAAATTCAGAGCCCATCTCCAATCTCCCTCCACTCCTCTACCATCCTTCTCCCAAAAAGACATACTTAAGAGGGATCATTCATATGCATCTAAGAAATTCTGCAGGGCAAAATTCTAGAGCCTTTAGGCAAGCACTGAATTATAGATTTGGATGTCAAGGGCCCAGGTACTTTGGTTATCTGGTTTATTTAATAATTTTCAGAACATTGTACAATTCTTTCTAAACCTAACCCTCTGTCCCCCATAAGCCTATAGACTTGCAAAGACCCTGAGCTGTCAGGATGCTCACCTGGGTGCCCTGGCACTCTATCTTCTTATAAGTACCCACTTTTCAAGAAGAAGGCAGCCTGCGCTCAAACCATGTCTGGCTTCCCAATATCATCTGCCATTCGCAAGGCAGTGTGTTGAGCTCTGTGAAGCCTGTCCCTACTCGCTAGTTGTCCTTAGAGCTTTGGTGGGGTTATCCTTTCTTGCTACCTGTCAGTGCTGCTGGAAGGGACTGAGGTGGCTGAACCTGCTGTCTTCCCTCAGATGGTACTGACTGGGAGATGCCCAGCCTGATCTAGAACCCATACCCCAGGGTAGGGGCAGGGGAGATCTAGTGGCTTCTCAGTGCAAGCTGTGTCTCTGGCTGGTACCAGCCTGTTAACCAAGGGGCCATTCTGTGAAGAAGACATGAGAGTTCCACAGAGCCCACAGGGGAACCAGCAACTCCTCACAGCCAGGCCAGGCAGGCCAGTCTTTCAGGGTGCCCCTACTTATCGAATAATTTTCCTCCACAGCTGATGCACTCCATAGGTCCACCTAACCCCAGGAACGCCCCTCCCACAAAATGCAGCGTCATTCCCTTTCTCTTATACTCCTACACTCATACCCTGCAATGGCCCCATTTCTCCTCCCAAGCTCTCATCACCCCCAGAGAAACCTCTGACACCCAGGAATTTCATCACACACAAAAAATAAAAGATCCAAGAACAATCTTGGCAAGAAGATTGAGGGAAGGAAAACTGGGTAGGACCCGTCTGAAGACAAGAGTGTGGCTGGGAACATACATGATATTTGTGCCCTGACACCCCAATAAAACCATTGCTAAACTCTAAGGGATGCCCACTTCCAAGACCCTGCTGGTTCTTTCTTAGGCCAGCCACCCCTTTCCACCCACAACCCCAGGACATCCCCCTGGTTCTTCCCTCCTGGCAACACCAAAGGTAATATCAAGGCTCTAGACCTTCTTCTTGCTGCCCCCACAATAAATGTGATGGCTCTGGGAAGGGCCACAGTTGCCACTTTCAAAGTCTTTGCCTGCACTGTTGGAGCCTGCAAGCCCCACCCCACCACCCCATCCTCAACACCAGGGCTGGTACTGGCTCTGAGAGCGAGGATTCTATCTCTCAGGGTGACAGGAGGCTGCTGACCAGCTTGGCCCTGCTTACTTCTCCTCAGAAGACCCCTCCCTCCAGCCTGAGGGCTGAGCTGACAGGACAAGCCTCCCCTTAGCCAGGGTGACTAATAGGCATGTGGCGCCTCTATAGCCCTGAGATGAGAGGGCCCTATGGCAATTTGGTGTCTAGTAGACCAAGGCACACTTTCCTCAATATGTATCTGCTGGAAACTGTCATATTCAGAAGCTGCAGCCCTGGATCAGGAAGAACTCCTCAGGCCTTCCCTTGCCCAGATAGACAGTTAGGAAGAGCCAAGACAGGCAGGGCTAGGAGGAACTGGAGGCTCAGCCACTGAGCCTACAGGGGCTGAGCTGGTGCTCACCTACTAGGGTGGGCTGAGAAGTGGGCCAGGAGCCTGGGATGCCCTCTGCGCCTTCCCACTTTAAAGGCCTGGATTCTCTTGCAGGTTGAACAGGAGGGTTTATCAGTGAAAGGCAGTCCTCATTTCAACCCAGACCCTGACGCAGAGACCCTCTACAAAGCCATGAAGGGGATCGGTGAGTGGGTATCTGTGGCCTTGCCCCAGGAATGCCATGACTTTTGGGGGCTCTGCCTGCTGTGCTCAAGACCCCTCTGCTCACAGCCCTGCGGAGGAGATGCCAGGGACAGCCCGGGAGTTGGGTCTTCCCAAAACCCTCCGAGACTGACTTCCAGCACCCAGAAAATCACAAAGGTCCTACCTTCCCCAGCACTGGTCTATACACACCTCCAAGGCAGAAGAGGGGAGGAGGGCGATTGTACCTCCCTGAGTAATGGGATTGGTGGGGGAAGGAGCATCTGCTGCATGTGCCTGCCTGTCCTTGTGCAGGCAACTTCGCCCCACTCAGTCTGAGCTCTCTCACTCATAAATGACTTCAAGATCTCTAGACCCTGCGTGTCACTATAAATTTTGAATGGGATGACATTGGAAGTTTTATGGGGCTGAACGAGGCCCAGAAGGCACCAGCACACAGGTTCTGCAGCTTTTCCCCTGCCCCACTTCCCCTGGCCAGAGAGCAGCCTCCTGCCCATCTCTAGTATCTGCATTCCTGTGCATAGGAAATTCCTGTGATCAGGGGGATTTGGACAGCCTAACCCCAAAAGCCTTCATGCCATCACCTCAGGTGGGATTTACCCCCTAACTGGTTCTGCCAGTAAATTGGGACATCTTCGAGAGCTACCATTCCTAGACAAGCATAGGCAACATGCTTGTGTCCTCTGCTTCCTGTGAAATCTTTATTATTTCTGCTTCTCAAAGGAGAAAATGGAGACTCAGAGAGGTGATACAGAGGTGATGCAGTTTGCTACTGGGATATTGGACCAGGACTCAGATCTGGTTTTCTGGACCCTTAGTCCTGACCTTTCCCCATTGCCACCAGCATAAGTGAGGTCAGAACAGGAGGTCTCGCTGATAAAGCTAAAGGCCCCAGGCAATATCTAGAGCAAATCAGATGGGGCTAGACAATGAAAGTGAGGAATGGACAGATGGATTTTCTGTCTAGCTGTCTTCTCTATACTGAGAATCACCAGGTTTTGAAGCTACCCAGATGGTATGTCCCCAGTGCTTTGCCACCAAGTGGCTGCCCTCCCTCTTCTCCAGTCCTCATCAGCCTCCTTGGGGGCAGTGAGGGTGCTCAAGCTGTACACCCCTACAGGGACCAATGAGCAGGCTATCATCGATGTGCTCACAAGGAGAAGCAGCACACAGCGGCAGCAGATTGCCAAGTCCTTCAAAGCTCAGTTCGGCAAGGTACTGGGGCCACTGGCAGGGTGGGGGAGGCATAGGGTTAAAGAGGGGCTGGGGAACTGCGGCTGCTAGAGACAGTCTGAAAGGGAGATCCATGATGGATGAGCCCCTTCTTTGGAGGCCAGCCCACTGTAAACACATGGCATATGGAACATACTTGTCAACAGAAAGAACCTGAGTCTTTGAAAATATTAGATTTTTATCTAGGGCCTTGCTCAAGGGAGGAAGAGCAGAGCTTCAAGAAGCTTTAAAACAGTGCTCTAACTTCAGGAAAGTGGAGGTGCTTCTGTAGACAGAAGAGTAAGTGAAAAGTGCATCTGATGCATTAGAAGTTTCAATGAGGATACATACAGTTAGACATCAAATGGAAGGAATGTGTAGAAAAGATAAGATTGAGTTGTTGTGCCCACTGGCATCAGAAAGTTTTCATTAGGATCTGGAAACAATTAAATTATTTTAAAATCACCTGTTTAAGGTGATTTTTATCAGGATGTGAAAAAGAACACACACTGTTATCTATATCATTGATCTTTTGTGTTGAAACTGTGTAAGTCATATACCTGATTATCCCCCACTATTCCTGCCTTTGAAAGAAATTTTAGGAAAGTTCATTGTTCTCTCTTGATTACTGATTAAATCAGAGAAGCTGAAGTACCGTTTCCTTTCTCATATTTATACTAAAAAAGAGATACATTATTTACCTAAAATTCAAATTTAACTAACCATCCTGTACTGAGAAACTATTTATGGCTCCCCACACGCTGCCTTGGTGTCCAGTCTTCTGCAGTCTGGCCCACCTCCCTTTTTCACCCCCTCACTCACTTCACTCCTTCACGTTTTCTCCAGGACCCCATTCTTGAGCTATTTCCCTGCCTCTTTGCTTTGCCTGTCCTATTCCTGAGCCAGGAACGCCATTAATTTTCCCATGTGCTGTGTGGGAGAGGGAAGACACAGGTGGGGCTCTGCTCTATCCTGGGGCATGAGCAGTCTCATGTTGAAGCTTCCTCCTCACAGAAACTAGAAGGGCAGGGAGCCTGCAGCCTGAATCTTTTTCTCTCCTCCCAACTTCTACCTCCCCCAGGATGGAGACAGGCATAGGAGTGCTAGGTAAATACAGAAATAGATGCTTGCACAGCCATAGTTGCCAGAAGCCTCTTCCGTCAGTCGACATTGTTAGTTTAGAGATTTAACAAAGGGAGATGAGTGATGAAGCCCAAATAGTCCATGGAAGAAATCAATGAGTATACTTTTTAACAAAAGAGGAAAATGATGTTCTAAAAGGTTAAGTTGCCCAAGATCCCAGAGTCTGTGAGCAACAAGGCTGGGACTTAAATCTAGGTCTCACAAGGCCCTCCTTTGCTGTGTTGTGCAGAGATCATCTAGGTGTGGCCTTATGGCTTCTTGTAGAAAGTACCCTTAGAAAAGGGCATGTGAGATAAATTCTTTAGTTCATTCATGCATTTATTGAGTACCTATGAGCTAAGTGACAAGGACTTGATGGTAAGCAATGATAAACTTATACATCGGGATTTTGATATGCCCAGCACTGTACTGAGAGCTGAGTTGAGCCACACTCATCTTTCCACCAATTCCCTAAGCAGTGGTATAAAGCAGAAGTACCATTATCCTCATTTCTCAGGTAAGAGTAATGATGTCTAGAGAGGCTAAGTTACTGGCCCAAAAAACCCCAGCCAGGACCAGCACATGGCAGAGCCCATGTAGGAATCCAGCCAGGGCCACTGGGCACAACCACCATCCTGCTGCCTGCACATGGGTGAGTGCAGCATGTAGATCATCGCTCCTTCTTGTTCTTGTATTAGAATCTCACTGATACCTTGAAGTCAGAGCTTAGTGGCAAGTTTGAGAAGCTCATGGTGGCCCTCATGTACCCGCAATACAGATACGAGGCCAAGGAGCTGCATGACGCCATGAAGGTAACTAAGCAAGGGAATGGGGGCAGAAATGCTTATGAGGACTGGGTCAGGGAGCAATGCCTGGGACTCCTTTCCTAGGAGAGCTTGGCACTGGGAGCTCTGAGCTCCCATTGAGTCACCATTTGGAGTAGTCACCTGGGCCCTGGCTGAGCGAAGCAAGCTTGCAGCGTAATGCTCAGACTGCCACCAAACATGGGACTGACCAGCATCTGCTGTCCCATGACCATGATGAAACCAAAATCAGTAAGTCTGAGGATATCATTAAACCAGGTGTGCAGGAACTGGAAACTAGCCTCATGCCTGTTCTCTCGATTGCCCATTATTTCCCACCACTCCTTTTGCAATTGCTGATGACTAAGCGGGAATCAAGCATCTTGACTAAAGAGGGTGTGGACAGATCAGAAGGACCCAGACAGAGCTCTCCAGTATACTGAGGTTATTATCCACAGGGTTTAGGGACCAAGGAGGGTGTCGTCATCGAAATCCTGGCTTCTCGGACCAAGAAACAACTAGAAGAGATAATGAAGGCATATGAGGAGGGTAAGGAACCTGCAAAGAGGAAGAGTGAAGGACCTAAGCTAAAGATTCACTTGGGAATGGCCACAATTTTTGGCAGCCTGGTAGGAGACAAGGAACAAACAGTGTACTGGGCCACATTGGATTGGGCCCTGTCTGGGCTTTTCCACACGTGGTGCTAAGCATCTACTGTGTGCCAAGTCCTGTGCCTAATGATGAGATTAGAAGTAACTCAGGTGGATCTCTAAGCTCCCTAAGCCCATGGGCTGCTGGGGGAAAAGGCATGGACCCACTAAATTCTCTGCCCCTTGAGGGCATGGTATCACTGCAGGCTATGGGCTGTGTTAGTGGCTAGGGCAGGCACCTCCTTTCTGGGCACAGGCTCCATTACACTGGGGGGAAAGAGGGTAGTTGTGGACCACAGGCCAGCTATCAGGGAGTCTACAGGATGCAAGGCATACTGAGGCCAGCCTGTCCTCCACAAGGTCTGCCTAGTGAACAATCTGCCAAAAGGCTCTGGCTATGACAAACAGCAAAATGAAACAGAGCTCAGTCAACAGCCAGTGGCTGGGCTCTCTGTCTTGGCCTATCTTCGTTCTTCAACCTACGTTGGAAGTCTATGTCACTTCTCACTTCCGAACAACCATCAGGTGATGGAGCCTCTTCCACTCAGATACGTGGGCAGTGTCTACTCTTCATGTCAAGCACTTGTCCTTCTTGGAAGGCTTTAATCAGGAAAAGTGTGGAAGACAGGGCCAGGAGGAGGAAATTAGGCCATGGGGAAAGGAAAGCAAGACTGCCCTATGGGACTGTTTCCCCTACAGACTATGGGACCAGCCTAGAGGAAGACATCCAAGCAGACACCAGCGGCTACTTAGAGAAGATCCTGGTATGCCTCCTGCAGGTATTACAGCCCAGGCTCTTGAAATCTCCTTGTCTGGGGGATTCCAAAGCTCCACCCCAGAGAGCAGCTCTTGAATAGCTAGCTACTAAGGGGGTGTGAAGAAGGGATGGGGACAGGGGTGGGGTACAGCCCCAGTGGCCTGTGCCCACTAGGGATGTGTTAGTGTGGTTGGAGGGTTCTCACTGCAGAGCCCTCACACCTCTCCTAATGTAGTCACATGAAGGAACCCAGAAATGGGAGGAGAGTGCCCAATCACCAAGCAGGTCTTCATACCAGGCTCCATGCCAGGCACTTTGCTTACCTTAGCTCACTGCATCCCCCAACTCCCTAAGAGATGGTCCTTACTACTCTCATTTTACCCAAGAAGAAAATGAGCTTTATAAATAGTAACTGGCTTGCTGAAGTTCTCACGGCCAAAAAGCAGCAGAGGCCTGCTTGCCCTCCTGCCCAGCTATCCCCTCTGCTATAGCTTCTGTGGTTAGCCAATTGACCTCATGGGGCTGCCTCTTCTGTTCTTAGGGCAGCAGGGATGATGCGAGTGGTTTTGTAGACCCAGAACTGGCTCTCCAAGATGCACAGGTAAGGCTACGCCCTCAGCAACTTCTGCCTTATACCCAACCCTTGCCATCTGGACTCCAGGGACAGATGCCTGGAACCCTCACCCAATCCTTCTACCCATGGGAATTTTCTTTGATGCTAAGCTGGCACCCAGTTCAGCTCTCTGCAAGCCTTTACCCTCTGATAACTGAGGAGGACAGTGAGGGTGCTGGGGAGACTCAGAAACAGGAAGGAGAATGACTTGGATGGGGTCTGCTGAAGCTCTATCCTGACAAGATCAGTCCACAAACCTGGGCCTCCGAGGACCAGATGTGTGTATTCAGCTCTCTATAGGTCTGGCTGCTGGCAGAGTGGTTGGAGGTACCCAGAGGCAAAGCAAAGCCCCATGGCAAAGGGACTTCTTAGAGCAGCTCCTGGCCTGATTATTGAGAGAAGAATTTAACCACTTGGAAATAGTGAGCTCCCTATCAAAAAGAGGATAAAACAGAGAATTCTGACCTGGCAGTTGGATTGGGGCTGTCCCTAACCTCCTTGCTCTCCTTCACTGGCTTATTGTGGGTGTCCCAATACCAGGATCTCTATGCAGCAGGCGAGAAGATTCAAGGGACCGACGAGATGAAATTCATTACCATCTTGTGCACACGCAGTGCCACACACCTGATGAGAGGTACCAGGAAGGAAGGGAGGAAGCGTCAGGGCCACGGAGGGGTCCCTGGTCACAAGGCTTCTCCCTTCATGCTGAATATCCAGTGCGTAGCCTTGTCAAGCCCTGGAGTTGTGGAGAGAGCCAAAAGGTCCTGGTCCAAGTGGAGGTCAGGGGTGGCACACTAATGTGCAGTCTCTGATCTGAGTATCTAGGAACATCATGCTGAGATCCACATGTCTCCTAAGAGAAGCCCTCTCTCCACAGTATTTGAGGAATATGAAAAAATAGCCAACAAGAGCATTGAGGACAGCATCAAGAATGAGACCCACGGCTCGCTGGAGGAGGCCATGCTCACAGTGGTTAAGACACAGAGCTCAGTCCTGTGTCTGCAGCTGGACAGTGCCCAGGGCAGCCATAACAAGCAACTAGGTCCTTATATTCATCTTTAGGAGACTCCCACCCACCCACCCCACACTCTCACCATATTCCCTTCACTTTAACGATTGTGCCCAGTGTCTTTAGTATGCTATGTTCTGCCAGTGATTGTTCTCTGTGCTGCCCATGTAGTGTCCATGCTGTGTGAGTATGTGAGCATATGTGAGTGTGTGAATGTGTGTGCATATGCACACATTTGCAGAATTTGCCAGACCCCGGGCCTGTGTTCAATCTCAGCAGCCACACAGAGTACATTCTGGTTATGATTGTAAAGCCCTAAAGAAAGTTATGTATGTGGACCTTAGCCAAGGACCTGTGTCTGCCTCAGTCTGAAGAAATTATGATGTGTAGTTGGAGTCCAAAGTGAGTGATTAATGGTCAAGAGCACATTTTGGGGTTCAGAGCTGAGATCATGGTAAGACAAGTCATTGTAGAGAGAATAGAAAGGCCCAGGGACGGTGGAATTTCTCCTCTCCTCCCTCCCACTATGGAGTCAAGGTCAGAGTCTCAGGGCTGGGACACTCGGCTCTACACCAGACTGTCCTCATTTAGTGCTAAGCAGCCAGAGGACTTCTGTGATGTATCTGGATCTCTAGGGGTAGACTGGGACATCTGACACTCCCCAGCTGGCTCAGACTGCTGTGATAAAATCCAGTTTACGTCAGAGCATCTAAGTATGCCCCCTGCTCTAATCTCAGCTTCCAAGTCATGCCCTGGATCTGGTTTGAACAACCTCCTGAAAAAATCTTTAAGCAGGGAAAAGTGAAAGTGTGCAGTGCCCTACTGTGCTAAGTACTTCCTATACATTTCTCCTTGAAGACTCACATCATTCACTTAACAGAGGAGGACAGTGCAAGGCAGGGAGGTCAAATAATGCAGTCACACAGCGTCATCAAGGTAGAATTACTTGAACACCTACTTATTTCACAGCCCATGCTATTTCTAGTGCCCTGAACTAAAACATCAGCTTACCTCACCCAAATACTGTGTCTCTGAAAGCAAACATGGGGCCACTCTCTAGGCCAGATGCCCCTGGGTACATTAGTGCTCCAGGGCTGAGCCCACTTATCACATGGAAATTCAAATGCAGGGGCCTTGCTAATAAGTGACATGGAAAGTGGGTCTCTGAGGCCAGTGGTCACTATTACTATGGCTCCTCTGTCAAACTGAGTGGGCTAGATTCTTGGCAGAGCTGCCTCTGTAATGTGAGAACCCAGGAGTTTCCCTGGGCAGAGCTGTGTTTTGATGGACCAGCCCTGCAGTCCCCAGTGCATTTCACACCTCGTCCTTTTGCCTGCCTGCTCTGGACCTTTGGACTTGTGCCCAGTGGCCCAGGCTCCCTTCCCTGTCCCACCCTGTCTGACACAAAGCCTCTAATTTTGGAACTAGTGAAGGCACGAATAAATAGGCCAAGACTTGCATAACATTAACCCTTAAGATCCAAGACAAGACATAAACAAATGAATACACAATGCTGCCTACCACCTAGAGTTGTTAACAGAGCTTTCCTGTTTTCAGTGAAATGCACCCGGAACCTCCACAGCTACTTTGCAGAACGTCTTTACTATGCCATGAAGGTAACTGTTCTATTTTCTGCCACCTTACTTTTAGCCCTGTGCACAACCAACTGCAAAGCCAGATTGCTCAGAGCCACCACTGTCTTCTAAGAGAAGACATTTCGGTCTTCTCTTATCTCCATCTCTTGTGATCATACAGTTTTAGTTGTCAGAGGGTAAACTGAGTCTGGGAAAGGGAAGCCACATCTCCTGAAGGCTGCATTTGAGCAGAAGTGTTCATTGCACTGAACTCAACAACAATCCTATGAAGCTAAAGTCATAAATGCCATCCTAGAGATGATGAAATAGACTTGTGGTCAAGGTCACACAGTTGGTAAGTGGCAGAATCTTTGTTTGAGCCCAAACAAGTCCAATTGTTTTTTTTATCTCACCATGTGGCCTCCTTGAGTTAACAGGCCAGGATTTCCAAGAAGTCATGGAACCCTTTGCATTCAAAAGAGATTGACACACATAGCAACTCAATTTTCCTGCACGTGCTTAGGTGCCAATCTGGATTTGCCTGTCATAGGCAAATAGGCTGTACCAGCCAAAGATGTCCAAGCCACTAGTATCAGAGGGAGTTTCTGGTATCTGGAACCAAACTGAGATATAAATGGTCAAATTAATTCCCCAAGACAGAAGTCAGTGCCCACCTTCTCTGATTTATGGTTGCTGACACCACTTGAAGTCAGAACCCCAAGCTCTCTTGGCAGGAAACGAGAGCAGCCAAGGGCTTTCTTTGTTCTTGTGGCTCTGTATGACATGAGACTAGTCAAGGATAAAAGTGAGCAGGAAGATGCTGTTTGTGAATTAGCAAGTAAGCTAAATTTCATAATGTTGCTGCCCTCAGAAGAAGTCTTAGTTCTGGAGCAATGAGTATTTTGTGTCTAGAATCTGATATGGCAAACCAAACACTGCAATTTGGAGCATTTGGGTTCTGATAAGGGAGGAGAGGTGAGCAGTGAGGGAGATTAAGAGAATGGAAACCCTAAGCCATGAATACATCCCTCTTAGTGCTTCACCTGCTGAAGCAGGCTCATTCCTGTGAAAACCCCTGGACCCTACAGCACAGATTTGTCCATCATCACACAAATGGACTGGAAAAGTAAAAAGTGATCCTTGATTGCTGTGTCTTATCCAGGGAGCAGGGACACGCGATGGGACCCTGATAAGAAACATCGTTTCAAGGAGTGAGATTGACTTAAATCTTATCAAGTGTCAGTTCCAGAAAATGTATGGCAAGACCCTCAGCAGCATGATTGTGGTAAGCCAGGAGTTTCCAATTCTCACACTGGTTTGAAATAGAGATATTACTGGGATACCTGGATGCTGTTACCAATGTCATAAGTCACATGTGTCCATTCCTTCCTTCCCAGTGAGCATCACACTCTTGCATTCATTGCTACATGGTATGTAGAGAGATCAACAACAAGTTCAATGTGGCTAGCGAAGGTCTGGAGGGGAGGACAGGAGGCAAGCAGAGAGCAAATGATGGAGTCCCCTGTACATGGCACCCAGAAAGCTGACTCTGCATTTGAGTTGTTGCCCCCTTTGAAAATTACACATCAAATCCTTGCAGAAGGAACCATATCTGAAGAGTCAATAAAAGTAAATAGTTTAGCAGGAATTGAAGTGTAGCATTTAAATCTAAATTTAAGTAGTCCTGGCAGCAAAATTTTAAGAAAATAAATCAGATAGGCTCCAGTGGATTACCTAACCAGATTTCAGTTAGTGAAAATTCTGGAGCTGAGAAAATGCAGAGCGATTATCACCGTGCTGTAACTTTGAGAGAAATAGTTTTTTTAGACATTAATGCACATTGAGGCTTTGACAATTTCATTAACAGGAGTCAAATCATGAAAAATGTAACTTGAGTCTTCATTAGCTATTAAGTCAAGTCTCTAGTTATTCTACAAATGTCTATTATTAACTACACTTTCCAAGAAACACATAGTTTACAATATATTAAAAAGACATTCTGCTTTAAGATGTTTCAGAATAGGGTAGTAGGTAGGTGGGGTAATGGAAGATGGAATTATTTTTCATTTGGTTTAGGCCTTCCAGCCAGTCTTGCCAAGAACAGGAGAGCTAGGCACGAACCAGTTAGTGCAGCATCACCTACAGGATAACTTTCTCAACATACAGTTCCAGATGAATATCATGAATTCCTTTAACCATACATGGTTTCTGTGATGTAGAGGACATTTCTATTCCTTTTCACCATTCCAGTTAGATGGAGCCACCACCATCAGCCACCATCAGAAGAACAAAAGCACTGTTGAGTCAAAATGATCACTTTGACCCATCTAAGATATCAACATCATGATGGACACAGACTTAGTAGGCTAATTAGTGCATAATCATTATTATAGTCCCTTATCTAGACATACATGAAGCCCACCCTTTTAGATTTTGCCTAAAGTTGTCATTTAAGAAAATTTAGTCAGTATTGTGAAAAGTTGGCCAAATATTTTCTTTGTAGTTTAGACCATTCTCTGTAGATGTCGTTAAAACAAAAATGGTTTCCAACAGTGATACCAGCATTAAAAACTCCTGCATAGAAATTTATAGATAAATGTATAAAAACCCACATATAACTTTATACTCATACATTTGAAAAGGTAGACAGAATACACACACACACACACACACACATACACACACACATACACACACGTGTGTGTGTATGTGTCTGTGTGTATAAACTGCTTTGTAAGTAGTAAAAAACAATAATTTAAATTGTCATTAAAAATCTACCAGAATATTTCAGGCTCTAATGACTTTACAAGCAAATTTAACTAATCAGTTAAGGAACAGATAATTTCCATGAGACATAAACTGCTATAGAGCATACAAAAGTGGCACTAGCTCCCAGCCATACCGCTTTATCTAGCCTTGGATAAATCCAGTATCCTCTTTAGGTCCCATTTCCTTCAACCACATCAGAAGGGAGCCGGATGATATGCCCTTTTCTGACCCCTGGCTCTGTATACAGATCCTTTACTAGCCAGTTCTAGCAGAACCTGTGTAATAGTGAGGGGGACTGGTAGACCACAGAAATGCTCTTCAACCATTGGACCTATGGGGTCTGTCCTATTGGGAGATGAACGTCGTTTAACTCTTATATTAGCCAGCCTTTGTGCAGTCAAGCTCACCTTTCTCATGCTATTTACTCCATACCACATCTCAACAAAGTTCATATCATCATCATTTATAGATAAGAGGGCAAGTCTCAGAGTGATGAAGGGACTTGCTTCAGCCACAGGATCAATGAGTGACAGAGCCATGGTCCAGGTTCTGGTAAGCCCAGAGAGAGCCCAAGTTCTCTCCATCACACCTCCAGGTGTGTCAGTGGGCATCCTGCTTTGAGCCTTGATTTCCTGATCTGCAATAAATGTTGAATAAAATGGGTCATGTTGGAGAAATGAATGGTCAGGCACACCTAGGTCCTGAATGAAACATGGAGAAGAGCCCTAGGACAGCTGACAGGGTAAGGGGACCACCCAAACACCTTCTTTACTCAATAACAGAATTATCTCTGTGATTCATTTTCTACAGGCCCCCACCCCCGTAGTTAGTAAGATAATCAAAAGGAGATGCAAAGGAATAGCCTGAAATGGAAAAGAAAGATGAGTGATGTAGTGTAGGGCCTGTGGCATAGAAACTGCACAGGGATCATCCAAGCCTCCTCCAAGGAGCATGGCTCCTAGGAAAAATAAGAGCAACTGCTCTTGATGGAGGTGACCAAAGTCACTGGGCCAGGCCAATGTCACAAACACCGCCTTCTAACTCTCATGTCCCTCCTGTCCTCAGGGAGACACCAGTGGAGACTACAAGAATGCCCTGCTGAACCTGGTGGGCAGTGACCCCTGAAGGCTCAGAAGTACAAGAGCAAATGCCAAGATGCCAGAGCCACCAAGCCCTGTTTGCTCAGCCTTGGCCATGGGTGGAGGTGAGGGTAGGGGACACAGCAAGCTTTTCAGTCTTCTATTTCCCAGCTTTCAGTGCATTTTGGCCACTTTTTTTTTTTTACCTAGAAGGAGGGATCAGACCAGGGCTCCTCCCTCCTCTGTCCTCCTAGATGTGAGAGCATTACCAATCTTAGCATTCATCTGGCCCAATAAATATCTTGGCATGAAGGGGGCTCATGGTTGTTTCTTCCTCCTTTATACAGGAGCTTTCCAAACTTGATTGGTCATAGAGGCATAGGTAACACAGATACCTGCCCCCTTCTCCATCTACTAATCCGGATCTGCAGAGAAGGGAATATGGAATTTTAATATGTGCCTCAGCTGATACTCTTCTCTCTCAAGCAACCAGTGGGAAGGCTGTGATGCCTGTTTGTTTCAGAGCAGACACACATGAGCAGCTGAGAAAGGAGCACATATATCTGGGTAAATTGGGATGTCACTAGCATTCATTCACTAGCCTCACCTAAAAATGTTAGAAGATAGAAGAAAATTCCCCCACTGTCCTACAAACAGAGAAAGCTGCAAATCAATGATCTGACCCAAGGACATTGTGCTAAGAGTCTCAGGCTTCTCCAGTCACTGATCAAATTAGCTGCTCTTTCCTTCTCTGAGACAAGCATGCAGCATCTCTTATCCCAACTGAATGGCGACAGGAATAGGAGAAGCTAAGATGCCTGTGTTGTACATTACAGAATAATAAAGATTTGTACATTCCTATCTAAGTGTCTTTGGATATTTAGCAGTGACCAAAGTAGGACCAGTTTAACTTGTCAGTGGACATAAAAGAAATGTGATTTTGAAAAGCTTTGGTAGGGGGCGGGGTAATCAAACCTAAGCACACAGGTGGGCATTTTCCTGTGGAAGCGCTTTGAGTGATCTGTGCCTGCTGTCATCCTGGGGACAGCTATTTCTATTCGTCTCCTGATTTACAGCCTAAATTCTGATATCTCAAAGTCAAAGGAGGTTCAAAAGCTATGCGCTCCTATTGCTTGCCTTCCCTTCGTGTCATCCGCCCAGGGGGGTGCAGCTGTCCTTACCTACTTCCAGTGATGGGGACTGACAGCCTCCTTGGACATCACTGTCTTTTCCCAACAAGTGTCATCAGTAGAGTTTAAATGAGCCAAATTCTGTCCCATGGAGCCTGCTACTCTCAACTCTTCCATCTAGGGCCACAACATTATTTGCCACTAACGACTTTTCTAATACATGAAGGCAGCCCACAAATTCTGCCAAGACTTCTTTTGAAACAAAATATCCCCAGTCCATTCAACTGTCCCTCCTGGAGCTGGGTATGAGGCCACACACTCTTAACACACTCTAGTTTGCAAACTCCCTCTTAAAGTGCTACCTAGAGGAGTCACAGCATATCTAGGATCAAGGAGTGAGGCAGATTAGTGAGATATGAACAGGGCAGCTTTGAGCTCACACAGATAGAAGGTAGATTCTGCCTCTGCCCTGTACTGGCTCCATAACTCTGACCTAAAATCAATCTCTCTCTCTCTCTCTCTCTCTCTGTCTCTCTGTCTCTCTCTGTCTCTGTCTCTCTCTCTCTCTCTCTCTCTCTCTCTCTCTCTCAATTATGTGTCTGTGTGTGCGTGTGTGTGTGTGTGTGTGTGTGTGTAGACACATATATAAAAAATCTTACCTTTAAATTCAGGAGTGGGGTTCTAGTTACAATTGCTGCATTTTAAACCACCCCAAAACTAGTGATGTAAAACCATCATTTTATGACGCTCACGAGTACTTATAGGTCAGGAATTCAGCTGGGGCACAGTGCTAATAACTTGCTTCTGCTCCAGCAAGGCTGGGGCTCTATTGGGGAGATCTGAAGGTTGGGGGAACTCTAGAGCAGGGTGACGGAATCATTTGGAGGCTTCATTCACTCACATGCAGGGTGCCTGGGTGAGACGGCTAGAAGGCTAGACTCAGCTAGGACTATCCCCTGGTGCTCCTACATATGCTCTCTCCAGCATGGGTTCGCAGGGTAGTGGGTGTCCTTATGTGGTAGCTCAAGGCTGCGTTGCCTTCTGTGACTTAACCTCAGGAGTCATGCAGATCACTTTTGCCATGTCTTGTTTATCAAAGATATCACAAGCCAGCCCAGATTCAAGAGAAGCGGACACAGCCCCCATCAATCAACGGGAAGAGAGTCAAAGAATTTGGAAGCCATTGTTTTAAATCTCCAACAAGTAGTTTAAAATATTGAATAATTTATGAAGCACAATTGTCCATGTTAATGGTTGCTGTCTGTAGGCGGCAATCCTTAGCTCTAGGTTTGGGGGCTGTTGTGGCCCCAGGCAAAGGTCCTGGATCCTGAGGATTCTTTTTTTTAGTTCAAGTCCTGCCCTAGAATTTCTGTGCTGAGTCACTGAGTCACTTTTTGCCAAAGCCCTTTAGGACAGACTTAAAGCAGCCATCTCCAACCTTTTTGGCACCAGGGGCCGCTGCTCCTATGAGAACCTAATGCCTGATGATCTGAGGCAGAGCTGAGTTGCTGATACTAGTGCTGGGAAGCAGGTGCAAATACAGGTGAAACTTTTCTTGCTCACCTGCCATTCATCTCCTGCTGTGCGGCCTGGTTCCTAATAGGCCACTGACCGGTACTGGTCCACGGCCAAGGGGTTGGGGACCCCTGACTTAGAGGATTCCTCTACCTTGCAATCCCTTTTGGAATGCTGGTTCTCTATACACCTAACAAATCTCTAGAATTATCTTGAGACCCATCCAAAAGCAACCTGACCTGCCAAATTGGGGCTTTGAAAAGCTACAGCCAAGGAGACAGCACAGAAAACATTGTCACAGCTGTGTCCAAGTGAAACTGGAAGGAAACCAAGTCCGGGGCTCATGCTGTCTATACCATTCAGGCAATAGACTCACACAGGAGTTGGGATATTCAGAATAAACGTTATTATCAGAGCACCAGTGATCTGAGAAGGCAGCAGGTTAAAACCTTCAGAAATGCCTTACTTTCTCAGTCCAGCTTAGGGTATTTAAGGAGAAACCTGGGCATTATTCCAGAGGCTGCATGATGGTTCAGGGCAGGGGGCGGAGGGAATAGTCTGTTGTGCTTCACAGAGCCATTCCTTTGGCAACGTGGTCCTACAGTAGCGATGTTAGCAACCCAAGAACAAAGATGAGAGTAATCTGGAAAGAATACTAGACCAGAAGGATTGTGATCAGTAAGTGTAAGGGCATTAATCATAAGTTTCAGAGCAACTTTCTATGGCAGGGGACACTCCAAACTCTGTGTCAAGCTTCTGGGGACATCTATAATTAAACTATAGGGCAAGGAAAGGTAAGACCAGGGATGCTGTGAGGCCTCTACCACGGGATACCACCCAGGCCCTTCCTTACAAGTACCTGCCCAGTAAGAGAATCTGTCTTAGTGATACAGGACAGGGCAAATTCCCCCACGTTGTGAGGTAGAACCCAAGCCCTGCACTGAGAAAGAAGAAGGTTTGGTGGAGCATAAGAAAGCATTCAAACACACACCAAAGTTAAAGTCTGGAGGAACATTTGTTAGAGAAGGGGTAACACTCCACAAATAGGGTGTTATCTCCTCTCAAAGACAGAGAGTGAGAGAGCCTAAGAGAGACTCAGAGGAACAAAGACAATGGAGAGAGGTGAGGACAGTGAGAGGGACCTAGAGAAAGACACTGAGAGGGATCCCAAGTGTTCAGAGAATTCAGTTTATATGTCATTCTTTAGTTCCTGTGAGTTATAGTTTAAAGATTTTGTTTACCCATTTTCCTTTGATATGGACATACAGTGAGGAAAGATAAGAGTATGCAACATGAAAAGGTAACAATATGTAGTGCGAAAGGCCTGCTGGCAGTTCCCAGCCTGTGGTCCATAGGTTCCCCGTGGTTTTAGCCATAAGGAATGAATGATTTGATTTTGTATAGGGCATGACTTAAAGATTCCATTTTTCCAGTTTTCCTTTCAAGGTGTGGGAAATAAATGTTAGCAATCCCAGAAGAAATCTCCCTTTGTTCTATAGGTTTCCTCATGATCTGGCTGCAGGACTAATTAGCATATTACAGTCTCTGAACATAGCTTGATTTAACATTTTAGTTCTTTTGCCTCCTCCCTGCATTATTAGCAGCATCCACCACTCCCGATGGAGCAGAATGTAGTTCCCACACCCTTTCACAGCAGAAGCAGGAAGTCTCCTCAGATTAGAGAGACATTCTTTCCCCCCGGGGTTTACAGCTAAAGCAGCATGGCGGGTCACGTGGCCATCCTCTGAGGCAGCTTCATTTAGCTAAAGACATTCTCTGAAGAAGGGGCTAGCTAGGTTTTATCAGGTGACTCTCATAGCAGCTGGGGAAGGGGACAATGGCTGACAAAGGGACTGGGCCAGACACTGGTCATGTCCTTGTAACAGACTGAAATGCTCAGTCTTTCTGACTCCATCTTATTTAAGCCTGCATTGTTCCCATGGCCTTCCAGTTAATAGCTGCTGTTTTAGACATGCGTGCTAATTATTAAAGGAATTCTGCTTGGGGTTTGAGTTTTTACAAAAACAGCCTCTCCTATTTTCCCTTCCTTTGACCTAAAATAAGCCTGAACTCTGTGCTTTCTTAAAAAGGACTTGAGGATTAGAAACTCCATCTTCTAGAAGGATGCCTCCTCAATCAATAAATCTTTCCTTACTCCAAATTCTGATGTTTTGAGTTCTAGCATTTCAGAGCATCGGGCACACAGACTTCAGACCAGTAACATCCTCTGCACCTCCAAATCATTTTTTACTGGAGTAACTTTTTGTGCCCTACTGATAAAGCAGACACATTCTTATGGTACTTTTGCAATTATTCTTTGAGATTTTCTTAACGCATCTGTATCCTTAAAGTAATCTGAGGTCTGGTTATTTTGATTTCAGCAAAGGAGAAAAATAAGAGGCTAGGCATTTCCTGCTCACGGCCTTGTCATAACTCTATAATAAAAGTGTTTTGTTCTATCACTCTCTATAAGAGGTTCTATATTCATGTACTTCTCTATTCTCAGCTCCAAGGGTTCTCATTCTCTGTAGCTAGATTCGTTTTCTTCCTTTGAGATGTCAGCTGGTGGGGAGAGCAGAACTTTATCTAGAAAACTGAGTTTACAGTCTGTCCTGTAGAGTGATTTGAGACATAGTTTTCATTTGGCACAGGATTCCGTGAGCAACCCAGTGGCCTTTCATAAATTCCTTTTCTGCTTAAACTGTCCAGAGTATATGCTCTCATTAGCAACTAAGAAGTCTCTCTATGCATAAAAACATTGCCCTTATGATATCAGAGGATAGTGATCTGTTTATGTATCTCCCTCAAGAAAGCTGAGCCCCTGAGAGCAGGAACTTGATTTTATTCACTTGTGAACATTCAGTGCGTAGCATATAGCAGGCATTTGAAGAATATTTTTGTATGATGAATATTTGGAAGACAGAAGACCAGACAGGCCAGTATGCCTGAGCCAATTCCTCACTGTCTTTGATTCTGAGAAGACATCCTGGGCTTCTTGGAATCCCTCAAGGAGGTAAGCCTACTTGGCCAACCCAATGAAAACAATCTTGGAAAGAATCTAATGGGGAAAGCAGTTTCTCTAAACCCTTTTGGCACCTACCTGGCACCAGGCCCCATTTCAGGTTCATTGCAAGTCTAGCAGAATCAGTCCCTGTTTGAGACCCTTTGAAAGAGCACTACCCTGACTACCAGTTTAACGGAGCATGCAGGCAATGGCCAGAATGACCAGGTGCATGCCTACCAGTATTGGTTTCATGCTGCCAGGGGGATAAGGCCAGCATATTGGTTGTGACCTATTTAGGGTTTATCCTTGAGCAAGGGAAGGGTCACCTTGCTGAGGGTTGAATATCTGAGCAAAATCAGGATTCTCTTTGTAAAGAGTAAAGGGGGAATATGTTTGTGGTTAACACATTACATGGTTTGTTACCATGGTCAAGCATTCAACCTGCAACCAGATTGGAGCTGGCCAGGTAAAATTTCATCAGGGAGGTGATGCTTAAGGAGTCTAGAAGGATGACTCAACACTTATCAGGTAAACAGGTCAGGGAAGAACATTCCAGACAGAAGAAGGAATGTAAATAGCAGCAGAGTCTGCTCTCCGCCAGACTACAGAAATGGTATGTTCATGCCACCCGAGGTGCGAGAGTCAAAAGATAAACATGTTGTCCAGTGAAAAATCAGAAAGGTCTCCAGGGAGAAGCGTAAACTATTTCCAGAGACAATGGGAGCCTGCAAGGGGTCAGGCAAGGAGCATCTGGGATGGATCTTAGTAAGATTTCTTATGACATTTTGGAAGATGAGTGTTCCTGCATGAGTCTGGAGGCAGGAAGTTCAGCTCTGAAGCTGTTGCAACTACTGACATCAATTCTCTCCAATCTCCAGCCTAGTATTTTATAGTTCTGGGGCAAATTCCCTAGGAGGAGGCTGGCCTACACGTCTCTATCTCTACAGTGAAGATAAGATGTTGATTTCCATAGTTCCCACCCTTAGCCCAAAAATAGCTGAAATAGTTTTGTGAGCCCTAGGCCTCAGCCTGACATTCTAGGGCCTTACATGGCTCTATGTAGGCATCCAAGTTACCTCACAGTATTGGGACAAAATAGGCCCTGGCTGATGCTCCAGTAGTCTGTGACTGCTTTTGTTCCCCTGCCAGCCCATTCCTAGCTCTATGCTCTAATGGAATTCTGGAGATTAGGGCTTGTACCATGCTCTGGAGCTGGACTCCTATCGATATATCCTAGGCTCAAACTCCAGGGATATCTGATATTCAGACTTCACTGGACATACCCCATTCTGTCTAGGCCAGTCAGCTCCTCCCCAGGGCCACGGTTTTGTAGCCAAGACTTTTTCTCTAGAACTCAGTATTTCTCCTACTCCCAGAATGCCTTGCTCCTGGAATGACCAGGTTGGCCGTGGGTAAACTGACTCTTCATTACTCCTGTGTCTGCTGTTTGTAGCTCCCTGTAAATAAGTTCCTCCATCCCCCACCTTTAACCCATCCTGTCATAAATTTATCCTAATTGAAACAGGAATCAGTCATCTAAGCTTTGCCTCTGGCAAGGTGGGCCATGGGCCATCCTAGGATGGGCTGATGTACCACAGACGTCAGATTCTGCCATGTTCGTTATGTCTTTGTATGCCAGGTTAACTAGAACCCATTGCCCCAAGTTGCCCTTCATTTCAGTCCCTCCTCCCCTTCTTAGGCTGCCTGTATTCTCCTGACAGCCCCATTCACCAGTCTGTATTCTGAGGGAACACAGCAGCTGGGGGAACCCTTTCATATCTTGGGTGAAGTCACTGTTCTATCCTCTTCCTCGCCTCCCCACATGACCATACATGACTTATAAAGCCTCCCTCTGCCTCAGATAGCCAATCAGCCCTTCCACAGGCTGTCAAGGCCCAAAGCCACATTCATACTGCCAGCAGAGCCAAACTGGCCAAGAAACCTGCTCTCACAATTCCCTCTTTTGGTGGATCCCAACCAGCAGAAAGGTTAATCGTCAGCTCAGTGGCTGACACCCACTGCCCAGGCAGAGAAGGCTGAGGGGCTGTGGAGGGGGAACCCTGGCCCATATCATCATCGTGTCGTCTTGTATACCAGCTTTCTGGAGTGCCCTCTGTCCTCACTGCTGAGCAGAACATTTCTCCAATGAGGTGTCAAAAACACTTACCTATACTGATCTTCAGTGGATCACCGCTGAACCTCTTTGGCCCATTTTGTTCCCTGGAGAGTGACTTGCCCAAGGCTACCTGACTGGACACAACTAAGATACACCTGGGATTCAAGGCCAGTGCTTTTCCCACTGACTCCTACTTGTCTTTCTTTAAATAGTTTTTAAATATTAAATGTAATATATGCATTTGGTAAAAAAAAAATCAGGGATAGATCACAGACATAAACTTAAAAGCTTCTAGAAAAAAACAGAATATCTTCATCACTGTAAGTTAGGAAATATTTCTTGGACCAGACACAAAAATCAGTAACTACAATGGAAAAACATTTATAAATTGGACCTCATCAAAATTTTAAACTTCACCAGTAAGAAAATCAATAGGAAATCAAAAAGTAAAAAATGTATTGACCAAACATACCAAATAAAGGATTTAATGCCAGAATATTTAAGAATTCCAACAAGTCTTGGTCAAAGAGTATAAACTTCCAATTATAAGGTGAATAAGTTCTGGGCATCTAGCATACAGCATAGTGATTACAGTTAATAATGCTATATTTTATACTTGAAACTTGCTGAGTAAATTCTTACAATAAAAAAGAAGTGGTAATTATGTGAAATGAAGCAGGTGTTAGCTAACTCCATGGCAGTAATCATTTTGCAGTATATAAATGTATCAAATCAATACCTTAAACTTACACAATGTTATATGTCAGTTATATCTCAAAGCTGAGAAAAAAAAAACATCGTACAACTCAATAATAAAAAGCCCAATTTTAAAAATAGGCAAAAGACTCAAGCAAACACTTCACAAAGGAATATATACAGATGGCCAATATGCACATGAAATCTGCATGCATGTTTAAAAATTTCAAATGGACCTATCTCATATTTTGCTGGTGAGAAAGTAAATGATGCGAACATTTTAAAAAATAGTTTGGTTATATCTTATAAATTTAAACATATTACCCTACTGTATGGGCCAGCAATTCCATTCTTGGGTTTTTTATCTAAGAGAAGTGAAAATTCATCTCCAACAAAATGATTTTTATATCAGTGTTCATGGAACCTTTATTCACAAAAGACAAAAATGAGAAACAATCCAAACTATCAGCAGGAGAATGAATAAACAAATTGTAGGGTATATATACAATGGAATATTAGCAAGCAATAAAAAGGAAATGAAATATTGATGCACAATCATTCAGGAATTGAACTATTTGATACAACACAGAACAATCTCAGAAACATGTTCTTGAGCAAAAGAAGCCAGATAGTATTATTCATTTATATGAAAACTAATCTATGGTGAGAGAAATCTGGTAATTGCCCTGGGGTTTAGAAGTGGAGTGACATGGCAGAGTTTAACAAGAAGGGGTCCAAAGGGACTTTCTGAGGTGTTGGAAATTTTCTAAATCTCACAAAGAGTAGGTTAAAGGAACATATGCGTTTACCAAATAATGAATTATAGGACTTAAAATTTGTGCGTTTCATTGTATATAAATTATTCATTAGTGAAAATATTCCAAATAAAGCTGCTATGAACATTTAGGTGCAGATCTTTATCTAGATTTATATTTTAATTTCTCCGATAAATGCCCAGAAATGTGACTGCTGGATGATACATTAACTGGAAGTCTCTGCTTAGTGGACATTTAGGGTGTTTTTGTTATTGGAAATAATGCTACAATAAACATCCTTGTACAACTTCATACAGTACAGCCATAGGATAAGCTTCTAAAATATGGTATATGTATCAAAGCATATGTGGAGTTGTAGATAAATTTTACAAACTACCTCCAAAATAACATTCTCATCATTAAAAAGTATCAGCTTCCTAATGCTCTCACTAACACAGTAAATTTTCAAAATTTCATCATTGCTAATCTGGTGGATAAAGCATAGTAATTTGATGTTTTAATTTGTCTTCCTATGATGACAAATGGTTTTAAACATATGCTGTTTTTCATATATTTAAAAGCCATCTGTATTTGTTTTCCTGTAAATTGTCACCTTAGGTGCTTCTCTTCAGTGGAGTTTAGTGAAGCAGCCATGTTTCCCTAATCAATTCTCTCCCCTGCTATTGGGATGAAATACCACACTTGCATATCCATTCCTCAGTTGATGGGCATTTGGGTTGTTTCTACTTCTGCCTATTATGAATAATATTGCTATGAATATAACTGTAAGGATATACCTATAAAGGTATACCTATGGACGTGTTCTCAAATTCTTAAGTGCATATCTAGGAGTGGAAGAGCTTGGTCATCTGGCAATTCCCCATTTAACTTTTTGAGAAACTGTCGAAATGTTTTCCAAAGTTGACTGCACCATTTTATATTCCCACCAACAAAGTATGAGGTTTCCAATTCTCCACATCCTCATAATCATTTATTATTATCCATCTTTTTTATTAAAGCTATCCTAGTGGGTATATGGTACCTTATTATGGTTTTGATTTGCATTTTCCTAGTGACTAATGATGTTGAACATCTTTTCATGTGATTTTTGCCCCCCCACACACACACTCATACATATATACACATATTTATATTTTTTGAGAAATGTTTATTCAAATCCTCTGCCCATGGTTTTTTTTTAAGTTATTTGTCATTTATTGTTGCATTGCAAAGTTCTTTATATATTCTGGATGCAAGTTCTTTACCAGATCTATAACTTACAAATATTTTCTCCTATTCTGTGGGTTATCCTTTGACTTTCTTGATAGTGTCCTTTGAAGAGCAAAAGTTTTTAATTTTGATGACAACCAATCTATTTAGTTTTTGTTTTGTGACACTTGCATTTGGAATCATATGTAAGAATGCTTTGCCAAGTCCGAGGTCATGAAGATTTACCACCCTTATAATTTCTTTTAATAGTTTTATAGTTTTAACTCTTACATTTAGAACTTTGATTGATTTGGGGTTAATTTTTATATGTAGTGTGAAGTTATGGTCCAACTTAATATTTTTGCATATGAATATTTCGTTGTACCAACATAATTTGTTGAAGACTTTTTTACACCATTTTATCTTGGCATCCCTTGTCAAAAATCAAGTAGGCATAAACTTGAGGGTTTATTTCTCATTTTTCAATTCTATTCCATTTTTAGTACCACACTGTCTTAGTTATATTTTGAAATTGGCAAGTTCAGGTGTTCCGACATTGTTCTTCTCTTTCAAGATTGTATTGACTACTGTGAGTCCTTTGCATTTCCTTAGGAATTTTAGCATTACCTTATAATCTTCTGAGAAAAATGCAGGTAAGATTTTGATTGGGATTGCATTTATTCCATAGACTATTTGGTAAATACCACTATCTAAACAATATTAAGCCTTCCAAATCTATAAACACGGGATACTTTCCATTTATTTAGGTCTTTAATTTCTTTTAATGGTGTTTTATGGTGTTTTTTAAATTTATTATGTTTTTATTTTTTTATTTTTTAAATGCCAGTTTATTATTTTTTATACTATATATACATAATTTTTTAAACATTTTATTGTTTTATTTTTCTCCCTCCTCCTCCCTCCTTCGCACTCCCTTCTGGTAACTACTAGTCCATTGTCCATGTCCATGAGTCTCTGTTTGTTTGTCCTGTTCATTTGCTGCATTTAGGTTTATATCCCACGTATGTGATCTCATGTGATTTTCTGCCTGGCTTATTTCACCTACTATGATTATTTCAAGGTTGATCCATGCTGATGCAAATGGCAGTATTTCATATCTTCTTAGGGCTGAGTAATATTCCTTTCTATATATGTATCACATATATACAATGTGGTACATATTAAGCCAATCATCTCTCACACGACAGACACTTCAGTTGCTTCCATGTCTTGGCCACTGTGAATAATGCTGCTATGAACATCGATGTGCAAATATCTTTTTGGATATGAGTTTTCAAGTCTTTGGGGTAAATACTCAGTAGAGAGATTGCTGGATCATATGATAGATCAGTTCTTAGTTTTTTGAGGAACCTCCATAATGTTTTCCATAGTGGCTGTACCAATTTGCAGTCCCACCAGCAGTGTATGAGGGTTCCTTTTTCTCCACATTCTCTCCAACATTTGTTATTACTTGTCCTGTTGATTATAGCTATTCTAACAGGTGTGAGGTGGTATCTCATTGTGGTTTTGACTTGCATTTTCTAATATCTGGTGATGCTGAGCATTTTTTCATATATTTGTTGGCCATTTGTATGTCCTCTAGGGAGAAGTGTCTATTCAGGTCGTCTGACCATTTTTTGATTGGATCATTTGTTTTTTGTTGTTATTGAGTCGTGTGAGTTCTTTGTATATTTTGGATATTAGGCCCTTATTGGAGGTGTTGCTTACAAATATATTTTTCCATTCAGATGGTTGTCTCTTTAGCTTGTTGACCATTTCTTTTGCTGAGCAGAAGCTTTTTAGTTTGATGTAGTCCCATTCATTTATTTTTGCTTTTACTTCTCTTGCTTTTGAGGTCAAATTCATAAAATCCTCTTTGAGTCCACGGTCCTTGAGTTTAGTTCCTGTTTTTTTCTAAGCATTTTATTGTTTCAGGTCTTATATTCAGATACTATATCCACTTTGAGTTAATTTTGGTGTGTGGTGATAGACAACAGTCTAGATTCATTCTGTTGCAGGTGGCCTTCTAGTTTTCCCAGCACCATTTATTGAAGAGGCTTTCCTTTCTCCACTGTATGTTTTTGACATTTTTGTCAAAAATTATTTGCCCATATAAATATGGGTTTACTTCTGGACTGTCGATTCTATTCCACTGGTCCATGTGTCTGTTTTGTTGCCAATACCATGCCGTTTTGATTCCTATTGCTTTGTAGTATAATTCGAAATCAGGCAGATGATGCCTCCAGCTCCATTCTTTATTCTCAGGATGGCTTTGGCAATTTGGGTTCTTTGTGCTTCCATACAAATCTGATGATTTTTTGTTCTATTTCTTTGAAAAATGCCAATGGGATTTTGATGGGGATTGCATTAAATCTGTATAATGCTTTCAGTAATGTGGTCATTTTAACTATATCGTTTCTTCCAATCCAAGAACACAAAATATCTTTCCATTTCTTTGTATCTTCCTCAATTTCTTTTAATAGGATCTTACAGTTTTCATTATATAGGTCCTTCCCATGCTTCATTAGATTTATTCCTAGGTACTTTTTGTTGTTGTGCAATTGCAAAAGGAATTACTTTTTCCACTTTTTTTTTCTGACACTTGTTATTAGAGTATAGGAATACTATGGATTTTTGAACATTGATTTTATATCCAGAGACTTTACAGTATTTGCTTATTGTTTCTAGTAGTGTTCTTGTGGAGTCTTTAGAGTTTTCTATATATAGAGAATCATGTCATCCACAAATAGTGACAGTTTTGCTACTTGTTTTCCTCTTTGGATACCTTTTATATCTTTCTCTTGCCTGAGTGCACTCACTAGGACTTCCAATGTTATATTGAATAACAGTGGCAATAGGGAACAGCCTTACCTTGTTCCTGATCTTAGAGAGGTTTTTAGTTTTTCACCATTAAGTATAATGTTGGCTGAGGGCTTATCATAGATGGCCTTTATTATGTTAAGGTACTTTCCTTCTATACTGATTTTGTTAAGTGTTTTGATCATAAATGGATGCTGTATCTTGTCGAAGGTTTTTTCTGCATCTGTTGATATGATCATATGATCCTTATTGTTTAATTTGTTTATGTGGTGTATCACATTAATTGATTTACTTATATTAAACCATCCCTGTGCCCCTGGGATGAAGCTCTCTTGATTGTGGTATATAATCTTTTTAATATGTTGCTGTATTCAGTACACTAGTATCTTGCTTAGGATTTTCACATCTGTGTTTATGAAAGATATTGGTCTGGAGTTTTCTTTTTTTGTGTTATCTTTACCAGGTTTTGGTATCAAGGTAATATTGGCCTCATGAAATGAGTTGGGAAGTATTGCCTCCTCTTTGATTTTTTTGGAAGCGTTTGAGGAGAATAGGCATTAAATCTTCTTTGAATGTTTGATAGAATTCACTGATGAAGACATCTGGTCTTCAAATTTTTTTTGGTAGGTTTTTGATGATTATTTCAATTTCCATACTGTTGATCTATTTAGATTTTCCAGATCTTCCTGATTCAGTCTAAGAAGCTTATATTTTTATAAGTAATGGTCCATTTCTTCTAGGTTATTAAATTTGGTGTTATATAGTTTTTCATAGTATTCTTGTATGATTCTTTGTATTTCTGCAATATCAGTTGTAATTTCCCCTCTTTCATCCTTGAGTTTGCTTATTTGTGTCCTTTCTCTTTTTCCTTCAGTGAGTCTAGCCAAGGGTTTGTCAATTTTATTAACCTTCTCAAAGAATCAGCTCTTTGTTGTATTTATTTTTTCTATTTTTTTGTTTGTTTTCAATTTCATTTATTTCTGCTCTAATTTTGATGGCTTCATTTGTTCTTCTTGTTCTAGTTTTTTAAAATGAAGCATTAGGTTGTTTATTTGGGTTTGTTCTTGTTTTTGGAGATAGGACTGTAATGATATGAACTTTCCTTTTATGACAGCTTTTGCCATGTCCCAAAAGTTTTGATATGGTATGCTATCATTATTATTTATTTCTATATATTTTTTTATCTCTCTTTTTATTTCTTCTCTGGCCCAGTTAATCTTCAGTAGTATGTTGTTTGATCTCCATTTATTTGTGTTTCTTTCCACTTTCTTTTTACAGTTGATCTCTAGTTTCAAAGTGTTATAATCAGATAATATGGATGGTATGATTTCAACCCTCTTATATTTGTTGAGGCTATCTCTGTGTCCCAGTATGTGGTTGATTCCTGAGAATGTATAAGCAACTGTTTGAGGATGGAAGGCTCTGTATACGTCAATTATGCCAGTTGTTCTAGTATGTCATTTAAGGATGTTATTTCCTTATTGATTCTGTTTGGATGATCTTCCCATATCTGACAATGGGGCATTTAGGTCTCCCACTATGATAGTGTTTTAGTCTGTTTTTCCATTTAGTTCTGTTAATAATTGCTTTACATAATTTGGTGCTCCCTGATTGGGAGCATAGATATTAATAAGTGTTATGTCTTCTTGATGCATGATTTCTTTTATCATTATGAAGTGTCCCTCAGTATCTTTCCTTAGATTTTTGATTTCAAAGTCTGTTTTGTCCTACATTAGTACTGCTACTCCTGCTTTTCTCTGAATGCCATTTGCTCAAAATATCATTATCCATCCTTTCACTTTGAGTCTATATTTGTCTTTGGAGTTGAGATGTATCTCCTGGAGACAGCATATGGTTGGGTTTTGTTTTTAGATCCAATCTGCAACTCTGTGCCTTTTTACTAGTGAGTTCAGTCCATTTACATTTAGAGTGATTATTGAAATATGAGGTCTTCTTATAGCCATTTTATCTTTTGCTTTCTTGTAGATTGGTGTTTCCATTGCTTTCTTATCCTTGTGTTTCTGCTTTCTTTATTTTGGTTGGCTTGTGTAGGTTTTCTCTCTCGTCCTTCTTGTTTTATGTTATATAATTGAGTTCTAAATCTTTGGCCTGTGGTTACCACTACAAATATGAAAAGGATTTTGTATATATACAGTCGTCCCTTTTCTTCTGCATGTTCCTTATCTCAATTCCCCTTTGTGAATTTGGATCTTTGAATCCTCCCTTTTTCAGTCATTGTTATCTCAAATTGTCCCTATGTATTCTGAATATTCATTACTATCTTGCTATAGCAGTTCTCTTATTATTATTTATGCTAATAATGCCCTGTTCCTAGTAAGGGTTGCACTCCTCTGCTTTTATCAGCTTGCTAGTCACTTTACTCCTATTTATGTTTTTTTTTTTTGTCATTTTGTTTTAGGTGAGCTGACCCATTTCAGTATTTCCTATATTGCAGGCCTCATAGTGGAGAATTCTCTCAATTTTTGTATGTCTGGAAAGGTCTTTATTTATCCTTCATATCTAAAGAAGAGCTTAGCTGGATACATTATTCTTGGCTGGTAGTTCCTTTCATTTAATAGTTTGAATATTTGATTCCACTCCTTTCTGGCTCGTAAGGTTTGTGATGAGAAGTTGGACAATAATCTAATGGGTTTTCCTTTTTAGGTTACAGTCTTCTTTTCCCTGGTTGCCCTGAGAATTCTGTTTTTGTTGTTGATTTTTGATAATTTTAATACGATATGTCTTGGTGAAAGCCTTTTTGGGTTGAGATAATTGGGTGCTCTACTGACTTTTTGAATTCCAAGCTCCAACTCATTCCTTAGATTTGGGAAATTCTCATCGACTATTTTTATGAAAATGTTTTCTAATGCCTGCTCCTTTCCTTCCCTTTGGTAATGCCCATTATTCTTATGTTTCCTCTCCCGATGTTATCAGCTAGTTCTTGTATTTCTCTTTCATTATTTTTCATTCTTCAGTTTCTCTCTTCTTCCTTCAGATTTGTTTCTAGATTTCTATCTTCAATATCACTGATCCTTTCCTCCATTTGGCCGACTCTGTCTCCCAAGTTTGTTATTTTATTTTTCAACTCTCGCAGTGTGTTCTTTATCTCCAGAAGGTCTATTCGTTTTGTTGTTGTTGTTGTTGTTGTTGTTGTTGTTTTGAGGGTTTCAATCTCCTTGCTGAAGAACTCGCTCTCCTCATCTAGGTGTATTTTCAGTTCCTGAAATTGTTGATATGACACATTTTGGAACTCACTGAGTATTTTCAGAAGTAACATCCTGAATTCTATGTCATTTAAGTCACATATTTCTATGTCCGTAAGCTTATTTTCTGTAGATTTTTCTTTTTCTTTCTGAGATGCCTTGTCACCTTGGTTGTTCATGGTGTTTAATGGACTATTTCTCCACTGGGGCATTAATGGAAGTGCGGTCTGCTTTTTTTTTTCCCCAGAAAGAAGATTTATTATATAAGGATCCCTAGCATATTGCAAATAAGGTGTTTTTCTTTTCATTTCCTATAGGTGGCATCTAAGCCTCTTGGATCTCTGCTTTTATATAAAGTTTTAATAAAGGAATATTTTTTTTTCTTATAGATGTTTAATCATGCTCGCTACTCTGAGTCTCAGTTCCTGTCAGCATTAGCGACAGTTTCGGTAGTGTTTGCTCAGATTCCCCTGAGGCTCCGCGGTGATTGGTCTCTGAGGGTATCGGGGGAGGAATCCTCTGGGTTGGGGGTTGAGGGCTGTGGCTCAGCCTCAGTTTTGCAATTCTGGCTGGTAGAAATCAACTGTTGTTTCTTTGCCATCCCTGCTTTTCTGCCGTTCCTGTTTCTCTGCCTTCTGTCCTGATCATTGGGCACTGCCGCCAGCCATGTGGAGCTCACAGCACTTTCAGACAGGGCTATTCAGGGAACTCTCCACACCTTCTTCTTTCCTCCTCCTCTTACAGGGAGCTCCAGCTAAGGCAGCTTCTTTGTTTCTCCCAGTCCACCGCCCGACACCCAGGGTTCTGACCTTACGTAGCTCTTATGTGCAGACACCACGCTCGGACATGCTGGTGTGCAGTTTGGGTATTTTTTGTTAAGTGTTACATGTTCAGCTTATTGTTGTTGCAAGGAGAAAGATGTGGGAACATATCTAATGTTGCCATGTTTCTTATGGTTTATAATATAAAAATCTTACACTTCTATTATCAAATTTATTCTTATTTTATTCCTTATGAGGTTATCAAAATGGAATTTTAAAATTTTATGTTTGGATTGTTCATTGTATGTAAATAAAATTGAGTTTCATATTGATTTTGTATCTGTAAACTTGTTGAACTCATTTACTAGTTCTAATAATTATTTTGTGAAATCCTTAACTCATGTCAGCTGTGAAAAGTTTTATTTCTCCCCTCACCAATCTGGATACAAATTATTTATTTATTTATTTATTTATTTATCTATCTATTTATTTATTTATTTACTTGCTTACTTATTTACTTATTTATTTATATGATTGCCTTGTCTTGGATCTCTAGTACAATGCTGAATAGAAGTAGTAAGGTAGCCTTCCTTGCCTTCTTCCTGGTCTTAGGATGAAAGCATTCAGTCTTTCAACATTAAGTATGATACTATATATTTTTTTGTATATGCTCTTTATCAGATTTCAGAAGTCCCTTTCTATTTCTAGTTCATTAGTTTTTTATCATGAAAAGGTACTGTTTTGTCAAATGCTTTTTCTGCATCTATTGAGATTATGTAGTTTTGTCCATCATACTATTGATGTAGTATACAGTTTGATTAATTTTGTTATGTTAATCAACTTTTATGTATGTTATTATAAAAATTACATCTTTATACATTATAAACCCATCAATACAGTTTTATAATTATTTATGCAGTGGTCTTTTAAATCAGATAAGATAAGAAAATAGTTACAAAGATACATGTACTCTTTTATACTTACGTATGTAATCATCTTACAGTGCTCTTTATTTCTTTGTGTGGATTCAAGTTACTATCTAATGTCCTTTCATTTCAGCCCAGGACTCCTTTTTACTGTGTCTTGTAGGTAAAGTCTGCTAGTGATGATTTCTCTCATTTTTTTGTTTACCTGGGAATTTCTTCCTTGTTTTTTCAAGGATAGTTTTGCTACATATAGAGTTTTTGGTTGCCAGTCCTTTTCTCTCAGCACCTTGAATATGTGTCATCCTATTGCCTTCAGTCTCCATGGTTTCTAATGGGAAGTCAGCTATTAAACTTATTAAAGATTGCTTGTAAGCAATAGGTTGCTTTTCTCTTGCTACTTTCAAGATTCTTTGTTTTGACAATTTGACTCAGATGTATCTAGGTGTGACTCTTTTGGGGTTTATCCTACTTGGAGTTCAAAGTGAGTAGATTAATTTTTAAATCAAATTTGGAGACCTAGTGTCAGTTATTTCTTCAAATATGTGTTCTGTCACTTTTTATCTGTTCTTTCCTTTTAGAATTCCCATTATGCCCATGTTGGTATGTTTGATGATGTATCACAGGTCTCTGAGGCTCTGTTCATTTTTCTTCTTTCTCCTGTCCCTCAGGCTGTACAATCTCACTTGACCAATCTTCAACTTCACTAATTCAGTTCACTGAGCCCCTCTAGAGCAGTTTTATTTCAATTATCATACTTTTAAATTTCAGAATTTCCATCTGGCTTCCTTAAAATAATTTTCACATCTTTATTATACTCTCTATTTGGTGAGATATCATCATACTTTCCCTTAATTTTTTAGACATGGTTTCCTTTAGATTTTTTGAACATGTTTGTAAAAGTTGATCTAAAGTCCTTAATACACAGAAATACAAAGGATCATTAAAGAGTAATATGAACAATTATATGCCAAAAACTTGTACAGTCTAGAAGAAATGGAAAAAACTCCAAGACAAAACCAGGAAGAAACAGAGAGTCTGAATAGAACAATCACCAACAGTGAAATTGAAGCAGTAATCAAAAAACTCCCAACAAACAAGTCCAAGACCAGATGGCTTCATAGGTGAATTCTACCAAACATTTAAAGAATTATCACCTATATTTCTCAAATGTTCCAAAAATTAAATGGGAATGAATGCTTCTAAACTCATTCTATGAGACAAGCATTCCCCTGACACCAAGACAAGACAAACTTATTACGAAAAAAGAATTATGAGCCAACATCCCTGATGAACATAGATGCCAAAATTCTAAACAATATGTTGATTATCTCAATAGATACATAAAAAGCATTTGACAAAATTCAATATCCATTTATGATAACAACTCTCAATAAAGTGGGTGTTGAAGAAAATTATCTCAATTTGATAAAGGTTTTATATGACAAGCCCACAGCTAACACCATACTCAATGACGAAAAGCTGAAAATTCTTCTAAAACCAGGAACAGGACAAAGATGCCCACTCTCACCACTATTATTCAGTATAGTTTTGGAAATCCTAAACACAGCAATCAGACAAGAAAAAAATAAATAAAATGCATCCAAATTGGATAAAAAGAGGTTAAACTGTCACTATTGGCAAATGGCATGATAGTATATATAGAAACTCTAAAGAATCCACCAAAAATAATAGAATTAATAAAAAAATTCAGCAGAATATAAAATTAATATACATAAATATATTGCATTCCTGTACAATAACAGATAATTAGAAGGAGAAATTTAAAAAATAATCCCATTTGCAATTGCATCAAAAAGAATAAATACCTAGGAATAAATTTAATCAAGAAAGTTAAAGACCTGTGCTAATAAAACTATAAGACATTGAAGAAAGAAATTGAAGAGGACAAAAATAAATTAAAGGATTTATTATGCTCATGGATTGGAAGGATTAATATTTTTAAATGACCATATTACCCAAAACAATCTACAGATTCAATGCAATCCCTATCAGTATACCAATGAGCGTTCTTCTCAGAACTAGAACAAGTAATCCTAAAATTTAAATGGAACCACAAAAGACCCTGAATAGCCAAAGCAATCTTAAGAAAGAATAAAGTTGGCAGTATGACGGTCTCTGATTTCAAACTGTACTACAAAGCAATGATAATCAAAACAGTATGGTACTGGCACAGAAACAGACACATAGATCAATGAAATAGAATAGAGAGCCCAGAAATAAACCCTCGCTTATATGGTCAATTAATCTACAACAAAGGAGGCAATAATATACACAATGGAGAAGTGAGAGTCTCTTCAACAAGTGATGGTAGGGAAACTGGACAAATACATGCAAAAAAAAAGTGAAGCTGGACCACTGTCTTACACTACATACAAAATAAATTCAAAATGGATTAAAGACTTAAATGCAAAGCCTGGCACTATAAAAGTCCTGGAAGAAAACATAGTTAGTAAATTATTTGACATTAATCTGAGTAATGTCTTTTTGCATACATCTCTCCAAGCAAGGGAAACAAAAGCAAAAATAAATAAACAAATGACACTTGACCAAACTTAAGTTTCTGCACAATGGAAGACACCATCAACAAAACAAAAGACAACCTACTGGATGAGAAAATACATTCACAAATGATATATCCAATAAGGGATTGATAGCCAAAATATAAAGAACTCACACAACTCAATAACAAAAAATAATCTGATCAAAAAATGGGAAGAGAGTATGAAGAGACATTTCTCCAAAGAAGGCATACAGATGGTCGACAGACATGTGAAAAGATGCTCAACATCACTAGTCATCAGGGAAATGCAAATCAATACCATAATTGGATACTACCTCACACCAGTCAGAGTAGCTATTAACAAAAAGACAACGAACAACAAATGTTGATGAAGATGTGAGGAAACTAGAATGCTTGTGCACTGCTGTTGGAACTGCAAATTGATGTAGTCACTATGGAAAACAGTATAGACAATACTGTTTTTAAGGAGATTGCTTGAAAAACTCAAAATGAATCTATCATACACCCAGCAATCCCACTTCTGGGTATTTATCCAAAGGAAATGAAAAACATTAATTCAAAAAGATATAGGCACACCTATGTTCATTGTAGCCAAGATGTGGAAGCAATCTAAGTATCCACTGATAGATGAATGGATAAAGAAGATGTTATATATATGATATAAATATATATCAAGATTATATATGTACATATATATAGTGGAATAGTACAGAGCAGTAAAAAAGAATGAAATCTTACCATTTGTAACAATATAGATGGACGTAAAGGGTATTATGCTAAGTGAAATTAAGTCAGACATAAAAAGACAAATATCGTATGGTTTCACTTATACGTGGAATCTAAAACAAAACTAAACAAAACAAAGAACAAACAAAACGTAACAAAACAGAATCAAGGAAACAGAAACCAAAGGAGTGGTTGCCATAGGGAGAGGGTAGGAAGATGGGTGGAAAAGGTTAAAAGAAATATAGTCAATAATATTGTGATAAGTTTACACAGGTGATATCTGACTGCTAGAATTAGTGGGGTGATCACATTGTAAAGTATAAAAATCACTCTCCTTGAATTATTATGTTGTACACTTGCAACTAATATAACTAATATGATATTGTATACCATAGTTAAAGAAAAAATAAATTAAATTTAAAAAGCAGCTCACAGAGTTGGAAGGACTGACTTCGTAAAGTAGAAGGAGAGGCTTTGGCCTCAGCTCCGCCCCAGCAGGGATTAGGGTGTTGGGCAGGAGCCACACCCTTGGACAGCTGACTGCAGCCCCACAAGAGACTTGGGGACCCGGTCATCCTCTGCAGCCTCTCCAACAACCCCTCTGCTTCAATGCACAGTTCTTTTTCTGGCCTGGACCTCATTTGGAGGAAATGAGTGGCAGGTGAGCATGAAACTCGGGCCAAAGGCTCCAGAGCTACTCAGAGGAAACCCTTGAGCCCAGTATCAGAGGCACCAGGAATCTCTTCCAGGGTTGGTCCTTACTCTGGTGGGGGCACTAGGGGAGGCTCAGTTGCTGGAAGAACTCTGGCACCAGGGTGAAGCTGCCACCGAACCATTGACATTCTCAAGGAGCTTCTGTAATAAGTTGCTCTCTGTGGGCTGCAGGATTCCTCCGGACCATCACCTAACACCCACCCAGCCCCTCTGTCTGGATACCCTGCTGCTGACAGCAAGCACTCCCTCACCCAACCCCCACCCTACCCTGCAAAGATGAGCTTCTTCTTCTCATTTTTCTCCTGGCTGAGTTAATGCTCATGTAAATACTGCGTTAAAAAATAAATCATCTGGGATGGGAAAATAATAATAAAATAAAGTTCTGTATTCGAATTGAAAAACAAAACAAAATTTTTAAGTCTTTAATAGTAAGTTCAATGCTGTACTTGCTCACTGAGTTTCTATTGACTGATTCTTCTGTTTCGTTTTTTTAGATTCCATATATAAGTGAAACCATATGGTGCTTGTCTTTCTCTGACTTATTTCACTTAGCATTTTTGCATCTCTCATAATTTTTTCTTGAAAACTGGACATTTTAAATAATGTAATGTGAAAACTTTGGAAATCAGTCAACTCTGAAAATCAAACCTCTTTTAGGGTTTTTCTTGCTTCTGTTGATACTTTTTCTGTTTGTTGTTATTACTGCTCCTGCTGCTCTTTCCGTTTCTATCTATTAGGACTTTTGGGGACTAATTATCTAAAGCCTGTATTTTTGTCACATGTGGCTAATGGTATCTCTCACTGGTTAATTTTGTGGTCAGCTAATAATGAACAGCTTCCTTTAATGCCTGAACCACTCAGTCTCCCTATCTTTGTTATGAAAGTGTGTGTGTGTGTGTGTGTGTGTGTGTGTGTGTGTGTGTTTGTGTGTGTGTGTGTGTGTTGGAACATGTCTTCAATACTCCAGGAAGCAAGTTAAAATGCTTGATCAGAGCCTCAAAGTCAATCAGAGGTTAAGCCCTATGCAGGTCTTTCTTAGGTATGTGTACAACCCAGGACATGTATGTGGCCTTCTAGAATTCCAGGAATATGCCATAGCTTTTCCAAGTTCTTATGCATATCTCATTCCCCAGGTTTTTTCTTTTAATCATTTCTCCAGTGGTTTTCACAGCTACCATGGCTGTGAGTTCTTTGCTTTTCAAGTCTACCACGGAGCTTGAGAGAAGGATGGGAATAAGGCAAGTTAAAACACCATAAAACTGTGATTCTTGCCATGATTCAACCATTTTCTTGACTAATGATGCTTATACTGTTGACAGCCTTTGGTTAATATCCAGATCTCTGAAAAAGCTGATTTTGACAATTTTCACAAGCATTCTCATTGCTTTTATGGAGGATCATATTTTCAGAAGTCCTTATTCTGCCATTCTGGAAGTGCTTCTCTCGGTTTGTTTTTTTGTGATTTCTATTGGTGGAGGGGGGTTATTTTAACTTGATTTTTTTTGGAGGGATAGTTTTTCACCAGATAACCTCAGAATTTTTTTTCTTTTAGTCAAACATTCATTTATCAGACTTTGTTTCAGTTTTGATTACTTAGTATCAATATAACTTTCAGTCAGCAAATTCAAATCTTCCTTTATTTCAGAAAAGTTGTCTTGAATTTTGACCCTAATATTTTTTCCATTTCAATAGTTTAGGTTTTCCTAACCAAGGGTGAAGAATGTCTTCCTCTGTGTTGAATGGTTTCTGTCTTCTAGTGAAGGTTGCCTGTGTACCATCTGCAATTCAAAGAGTGCCTCTCTGTGAAGCTTTCTATGCACCCAAGACAAAGTTTAAAGGCCTGTATTTCAACACCAATGATAATCATAATAGTAATCATTACTATAAAGTAAGCACCTAATGCTTCAGAATCTGATATCATGATCATACTGATGATCACACCCTTTGAGATAGGTATAATTATCTTCATTTTATAGATAAAGATATTGCGGCTCTGAGCCTTTAGATAACTAGTCCACTGACACCCTGCAGTTTAGTGTCAGAAGCAGGATTTATACCGAGTAATATCCAACTCTGAGGTCTATGTGCTTGGACAGTGCTGTATACTGATGCTTGCATCTGCCTCAGTCAGGGCACCATTTATTTTCCTGGGAGGGCTTGCTGGCTCATCATTCCTGCTACACTGAGAATAACTTAAGGGCCAGATCTATTTATCTTCTTTAATAGGACTCCTTTCAGAGCTTAGAATGGTTCAGTGTAAAGGAAGTAAATCTTTTGACACATGTGACCTCTCACCCTCTGGCACACACAGAAAGCTTTCCAATTGAATATGTCATTCTTCCACTCTGTGCCCAGTTAGAACTCAGAATTCTTCTAAACCCAATTTTTAGAGCAGTTAGCATCATCAGTCTATTGGAGCTGGCATGCAAGTTGAAAGATACACGTGGTCCTTTATCTAAATAGTTCATAAAATGAGGAGGCTGAACTGGGGAAAAAATGTAATAGAACAAATGAAGTCTTCATAAAATGAAGAAGCTGATCCCATGGAAAAAATGTGTCCACCATAAATTTGAAGGAAAAATATCCTTAATAGCCCTAGAATTTTGGAGGTGAGTATAAATCTCAGAAAAATCCAAACTCTAGTCTTATGGCTGGATGCCAAACCATGTAGCCCTTAGCTAATAGTACATATGCATTTTTGTATGAATGAAACTGACTAAACCTCTTTGAAGACTGCTTTCTGTATTGTTAAAATCCTTATGTCCAATTTCCTCATAATCTCTGCTTCAGCGTTTGTTGCCAATAAGCAATTCATGCAGCCTCATGAGAATGGCTCTCTGTGTGGGTGAGCTTTGAAAATACCCAGGACCTACAAGACTAGGCGGGAGTGAGGTAATGAAAAAGCCTTGAATTATCCTGAGTACCCCTGTCCCAGAGACCAAAAAGAGCTGATCCCTTCAAGCTTTGATTCTAATACCTGTGGCTGCTGTGAAGATCAGAACAGCCCAGGCCCCCAGTGGGAGGGTCAGAAGTTTGCCCTGAAGACCTCATGGAGCCTTCAGCCAAGAAAGATGGATGGCCGGGGCTGTAGAAGACAATGAGGGATGAGAAATGATGCAGCCCTAGCCCTAATTGGATTCTGGGTTTCCATGGGGTGTGCTATCACTGCTTTAAAATTTGGCCCAGCCACAGAATTGAGTTATCAACTAAGCAGATTTCTTAGTCACAGATCATCCTGTCCTCCATAATGTGATTAAAGATTGATCGCTGCTCAGGAAGATCTCTACGGCTGTGGGCTTTTTTTTTCTGCTAATGAATGAGAAAAATAGCCAGCAGATATTATCTTAAGCCTGACTACATTCCTCGCTGACTTCAAAAGTTTGAAAAGTCAGTTGTGTGTGTATGTGTGTGTGTATATACATGTACACATGTGCATGTGGGATCATATCATCAGGTTTAAAAAAAAAACCTTCCATGAAATTACACCATTAGTGATGCATTCCTTTGGGTCCCTGTAAGTTTCCTAGGAATACAGCCACAGCAGTGAAAAGAGCAAGTCAGCTGTGTGATCTTGGACAAATCATTCACTCTCTCTGGACCTGTTTATTTTCATAAAAAGGGGGTGGTGTTCTCCAAGTTATTTAAGATCTGACTCCTCAGTCATCATTTTGCAAATGGAAGGTCTCACTCTTGAGCCCTCAAAATTAGAGCCAGAAAAATCCAGGGTAGTGGGGTGGAGAATAGGACACTGGAGTCTGAGTCATTCCTTTGAAGGCTAACCCCAGAAGGCTCAAGCTCTGGCCTACATGAGTCTCCTTAACCTTCTCCAGTGGGGCCACATACCCACAATGCCATAGTTTCTGCCCTGACTCTGACCCTGGTCCCAACAGGCTGACATAATCAGGAGTGCAAAGCAGAGAGGGACAGCCCAATAGCCTTGCCATGACCAGGAGGTGGCCTTGGGGTAAGTAACTTTAGTTCTCTGAGCCTCAGCTTCATCTTCCTCACTCCATCACAGAGACCACTCTTCATTTCATTTTCTAAAGTCTAATCTCCCTTTATCAACATTATGTTCTCTCTGTCCCTTGGTTTTTCTCATTAGGGAAGTTATTGCATTTTTATTCATTGTCTATTTATTAGGGCAGGAGTCCTCAACCCCTAGGCTGAAGACTTGTACTGGTCTGTGGCCATCAGGAACTGCGCCGCACAGCAGGAGGTAAGTGGTGGACAAGCGAGCAAAGCTTCATCTGTACTTGCAGCTGCTCTCCAGTGCTAGCATCACTGCTTCAGCTCTACCTCAGATCATCAGGCATTAGATTGTCATAGGAGCACTGGTCTCTGGTGCCAAAAAGGTTGGGGACCACTGTATTAGGAGGAAAGGGTATCTGTCTCTCTGGCCCCAAGAATGTGAGCCTTATAAGAGAGGAACTTTGCCTATCGTTCATGTTTACTCCCCAATGCCAACCACACAGAAGTTCATGTGTATTTCCAGTATTAACAGTAATAAAATAGCAATAACAATAGTAATATCCCCCCATGCTGACCCCATATCTGAACCTCACTTTCAGAAGAGAAATAACCCCTGGCTTAGAGTCGCCCCTCCTGGGAGTTGGAGTACCCAGGCTGTGGATGCCCTATGAACTTGGACTCTGGCTCCTGACTATAAAATTGTTCTGAAATAAAACTGCAATAGTGTCTTATTCATAAAATGCCTTAAAATATGTAGCCATTTTAATAACACGCCTTCAGTTAGTTAAATGCCTACTACAATTAGTAACATTATGTCAACTAGTGCAGGAGTCCCCAGCCGCTGGACCACAGTTCAGTACCAATCATGTCTGTTAGAAACCAGGCCACAAAGCAGAAGGTGAGCAGCCAGTGAGCAAGCAAAGCTTCATATGTATTTGCAGCCGTTCCCCAGGGCTAACATCACCACGTCAGACACATCTCAGATCACCAGGCATTAAATTCTCATAGGAGCACCGGTCCCCAGTGCCAAAAAGGTTGGGGACTGCTGAACCAGTGAGTTTGTGGTTTTATCGTAATTACATATAACTTACATAGTTATACATAAACGGCATGTAATGATGTTGGGTGTGGTGGTTTTATTGTTTAAAGTGAGGTGGGTGGATCCTCCAAAAGATAGAATGTAGTGGCCGATTACTTTCTTGAAATTAACCTGATCTTCTCCAATGGGGACACATCTCCTGGGACATTCCTTGCAAAAAGTAGTTTAATCACTCTTGTTTCAGGAATTGCCAGTGAAAGGCACCTGTGGTCACCGTAGGGGGACATGGCACACCCTTCCAGCACTCAGCTTTGGACCATGATGCAAATAACAAGAGTCCTTTTTGGGCACCTGCTCTGTGCCAGGTACTAAACCAGATTCCTCAAACATGCCATTTCACTCATCCTCTCAGCATTACTGTGTGCTATTCAGGAGGATGCTGGGACTCAGTGCAATCACACACCCATCCAAACCACATGGTAAACGAGTGAGCAATGCTAACTCAGGACTCACCAGCTCTACCCAAAGAAAAGTTCAAACTCTTCTCACTATATGCCTTTAAAGAGCTGTTTGAGTTTTCCATATCTTTATTCCTTCACCTCTTGTTCTTCTGAAGACATCACTGAAATTTAAGTTTATAAATTAAAATGAAAATAAAAACCTGTAAGGCAGAAGCAAAAGGAAGAGAGGGACATTAATGAATGAGACTCCTATACATTTCTGGAAGATAGTAGGTTCATGAGAGAGTGTGCAGAAAAGGAATAGAGTATAAGAATCTGTCTATTAAAGATTACAGCTGAGGTGGGATAGGCTCTCTTCGCACATTCAGCAGGCATGACAGAGGCTGCAAACAGGCAGGGTTTCAATACGTTACTGAAAGTGGTAAAATGTTGATATTTGTAGACTTTGATAAGACATATATGCTTATTGTAATACCCAGAGTAACCACTATGAAACCTATAAAAGGAGATACACTCTTAAACATGATAAATAAATCAAGATGGAATCCTAAAAAGCGTTCCAGTGAATCCTAAGGCAAGGAAAGAGCAACAGAAGAAAAATCACAGGAAACAAACATAAAACAAATAATAAAATGACAAATTTAGCCCCTAACATATCAGAAATTACCTTAATGTAATGTAAATACACTTAGCATGACAGAAATTAACACAATGTTTTTTTTAATCCCAACTATGTGTTGACGATAAAAGTCTCACTTAAAATTCAATGACAGAGGTTGGTTGAAAGTAAAGTGATGGGAAAGGATAAACAATACAAACATTAATTTAAAAAATTAGGTGCAGTTATATTAATATCTAATAAAGTAAATTTTAGAACAAGGAAAACTACTAGAAATAAGGAAGGATACTACATAATAATAAAAAGATTAATTCAAGAGGGAAACATAACAATCTAAATGTGTACATACTAAACAACAGAGCCTCAAAGTACATAAAGTAAAAACTGATGAAACCAAAAAGGAGAAATGCATAAATCCAAAATTATAGTTTGAGACTTCAATGCCTTACTCAGAAACTCATAAAACTGCTACTCAGACAATCAACAAGAATATAGAAGTTCTGAGCACCCCAATCAGCCAACAGGACTTAATTGATATATACAGAACAATCCATCCAACAGCAGCAGAATATTTGATATGTCCTTTTACTATTCACCAAGATAATCCATATCCTGGGCTATGAAACAAACCTCAACAAATTTAAAAGAATTGAAATCTTACAGAGTGTGTTCTCTAACCACAATAGAATTAAACTAGAAGCCAAAAACAAAGACAACAGGAAATCTTTAAGTACTTGTAAATTAAACTTCTAAATGATACATACATCAAAGAGGAAGTTCTTAATAAAAATTTTTAGTACACAGAACTAAAAGAAAATTTAAAAATAACATATTGAAATATTTAAAAAATCTCAACATGTTGTATGTTACATGTGTTAAGCAGTGCTGAGAGGAAATTTAATATCACTAATAGAAACTAAGAAGGGTGTTAAATTAATAATCTAAATTCCCATCTCAATAACATAGAAAAATAAGATAAAAATAAACCCGAAGCAAGCAGAAAGAAGGAAATAATAAAGATAAGATAAGAAATCACAATTAAAAATAAGAAAGCAATAGAGAAAATCTGGGAAACAAAATCTTGATTCTTCAAAAAAAAACAGTAAAATCAATAAATCTCTGACAAGATAAAAAATAAAGAAAAAGGCCACTCAAATCATAAATATCAAGAATGGAAAGGGGAGATCAGTACAGATCTTACAGCATATAAAGATAATAAAGCGATGCTACGAACAACTTTACATTTGTAAATTTGAAACTTAGAAAAAATGGTCCAATTCCTCAAAATCTAGAAACTACCAAGACTAAGCCAAGTTGAAACAGACCATCTGAATAGCCCTAAAATCATAAATAAGCTTAATTACTAATTTAGAAGCTCTGGAAAAGTAAATAACCAACCCTACATGGTTTCCCTTGATAATTTCATCAAACATTTAAGGAAGCATTAACTCCGATTTTACACCATCTCTTATGAAGCCTATATTACCTAAATGCAAACCAGATAAAGACAAAAGAAAAAGGAAATAATATACTAATATCTCTTGCAAACTTAGTGTAAAAATCCTGAACGAAACATTAGCAAATCCAATCCAATTCTTTTTATAAATATAAAAAGCTTCTGAACCACGAAAGAAACCATCAACAAAAGAGGCAATCAACTGAATGGGAGAAGGTATTTCCAAACAACACCTCTGATAAGAACTCGTATAACTCACACAAAATATATAAAGAACTCATTTGACTCAACAACAACAACAACAACAAAACAATCCAACTGAAAAATGGGCAGAGGGTCTGAACAGACACTTCTCCCAAGAAGACATACAAATAGCTAACAGACATACAAGAACATGTTCATTCAACTTCACTAGCTATTTGGAAAATGCAAATCAAAAATACAATGAGATATCATCTCACACTTATAAAAATGGATGTTATCAACAAGACAAGTAATAAGTGTTGGGAAGGTTGTAGGGAAGAAGGAACCATCATACACTGCTGGTTGAAATGTAAATTGGTACAGCCACTATGGAAAACAGTATGAAGGTTCCCAAAAAAATTAAGAAAAAAATTGCCATATGACCCAGCAATTCCTCTTCTGAATATCTACCATAAAATTTTGAAAACATTTATCTATAAAGATATATGAACCCTGATGTTTATTGCAGCACTATTCATAGTAGCCAAGACATTGAAACAACCAAAGTGCTTTTTGATAGATAATTGGATAAATATGTGGTACATATATACAATGGAATATTATTTAGCCATAAGAAAAGATGAAATACTGCCATTTGCAACAGTATGAATGGATCATGAGATAATTATGCTAAGCTAAATAAGTCAAACAGAAAAAGTTGAAAATCATATGATTTCATTAAATGCAGGATAGAAAACAGAAAGCAAAAAACAAACAAGACAAAAACTCACAGACACGAACAGCAGTTTAGTGGTTACCAGAGGGAAAGGGAAGAGGGAAGAGGTGGATAAGAGTAAAGGGGGTCAAATATATTGTGACAGAAGATTTGATTTGAGTGGTGAACACACAATACAATACACAGCTGATGTATTATTGAATTGTACACTTGAAATCTATAGAATTTTATCAACCAATGTCACCCTAATAAATTTAATAATAAAAAAATAAAGGAATTATACACCACAAACAAGTAGAATTTATTTCAGGTATCACGGCTGGTTCATCATTTGAAAATTCACCAGTGTTATCCATCACAACAACAGGCTAATTAGGAAAAAGCATATGGTCACACAAATTGATGCAAAAAAAAAAAAAGCATTTGACAAAATTCAACCTCCATTCATAATTTAAAAAAAAAAAAACTCCCAACAAAGTAGGAATACAAGGGCACTACTTCAAACTGATAAAGAGCATTTACCAAAAAAAAAAAAAAACTGGAAACGAAACAAAGATGTCTACTCAGAATATTTATTCAATGTAGTACTAAAAAATTTATGATTGCAATGTCAGGAAAAAAACCCAAAGGATTGAAAAGGAGAAATAAAAATTTGTTCTTATTTTAGATGGCATGATTATCTACATTTTAAAAATTGCAAAATATCATTTTTTAAAAAAAAACCCTCCCAGAACTAATCAATGATTTCAGCAGGGCTACAGGAAGCAAGATCAACATAAAAATTAATCTCAAAACTCAACAGCAAAAAACCTTGATAAAAAAAAAAGAAAAAAGATTTGAATAGAAAAAGAAATACCAATGGCAAATCAGCATATAAAGAAATACTCAGACTCATTTGTCATTAGGGAAAAAATGGGTTAAAATCACATTGTATGTAATATCTAAAAATTTTAAATCTGACATTTTTGCTGGTGAGAATATCTGAAAACTGGAACTCTTCTATGCTGCTGGGATTTTTTACATAAGTGTTCATCAGAGATATTGGTCCATAATTTTTTGTAATGTCTTTTTCTGGTTTTAGAATCAGGGTAATGTTGAACTATAAAATGAGTTTGGGAGCTTTCCCCTCCCTTAAATTTTTTGGAATAGTTTGAGAAGAATATGTGTTAGTTCTTTTTTGAATATTTGGTAAAATTCACCTTTGAAGCTATATGGTCCAGGACTTTTGTTCGTTGGTAGATTTTTTTATTACTCATTCAATTTCATTAGTTGTCTGTTCCCATTTTCTGTTTCTTCTTGTAAAGGGTGCATGTTCTAGAAATTTACACATTTCTTCCAGGTTATTCAATTTGTTGGCATATGATTGTAGTACTTTTTATAATCCTTCCTATTTCTGTGAAGTCTGTTATCACGTCTCTTCTTTCATTTCTAATTTTATTTATTTGGATCTTCTCTCTTTTTTCCTTGTTGAGTGTGGTTAAACATGTATCTATTTGTTTGTCCTTTCATAGAACCAGCTCTTGGTTTCATTGAGCTTTTATATTGTTTTTTTACGACTCCATTTCATTTGTTTCTACTCCAATATTTATTATTTCCTTTATTATACTCACTTTGGATTTTGTTTGCTGTTCTTTTTCTAGTTCTTTTTGATGTAAAGTTATATTATTTATGTGAGATTTTTCTTGTTTCTTGATGTAGGCCTGTATTGCTTTGAATTTCCCTCTTAGAATTGCTCTGGCTGCATCCTGTAGATTTGACATTGCAACAGCAATCAAAGCTTGTGTCTTCATTTTCATTTATGTCAAGGTATCTTTTGACTTTTTCCTTGATCTTATTGTTAACCCATTTATTGTTCAGTAGTACATTATTTAGCTTCCATGTGTTTGTGTGTTTTTCAGTTTTCTTCTTTTAATTAATTTCTAGTTTTATACCATTGTGATAGGAGAAGATGCTTGGTATGATTTCAGTCTTCTTCAATTTGTTGAGACTTGTTCTGTGGCCTAACATGTGGTCTTTCCTAGAAAATGTTCCATTTGCTCTTGAAAAGAATGTATATTCTGCTGCCTAGGTGAAATGCTCTAAAAATGTCAATTAAATCTATCTGTTCTAATGTGTCATTTAAGGCCAGTTCCCTTATTGATTTTCTGTCTAGATAATTTATCTATTGATGAGAATGGGATATTAAATTTCCCTGGTAGAGTGTTTTACTGTCAATCTCTCCCTTTATGTCCATCAATATTTGCTTTACATATTTAGGTGCTCCTACATTGGGTACATAAATGTTTTCAAGGGTTACATCCCCTCGTTGGGTTAATCCTCTTATCATTATGTAATGCCCTTCTTTGTCTCTTATTTTAGTCTTTGTTTTAAAATCTATTTTGCCTAATATAAGTATTGCTACCTCAGTTTTTATTTTCCATTTCCATTTGCATGGAATATCTTTTTCCATACCCTTTTAGTCTGTGTGCGTCTTTCAATCTGAAGTGAGTTTCTTATAGGCATCGTATGTACAGGTCTTGCTTTTTTACCCATTCAGGTACCCTTCATCTTTTGATTGGAGCATTTAATCCATTTACATTTAAAGTAATTACTGATAGATATGTAGTTATTGCTTTGTTATTATTTATATTTTTTTATCTTTTTTATTCTTCTTTTTAAAGAATTCCCTTTAACATTGTAATACTGGTTTGGTGGTGATGAACTCTTTCAGCTTTCTTAATCGGGAAGCTATCTGTCCTTTGATTCTAAATGATAGCTTTGCTGATAGAGTAATCTTGGTCATAGGTCCTTGCTTTTCATCATCACTTTGACGATTTCATGCCAATCCCTGCAAATTTTAGGTTGAGAAATCAGCTGACAGTCTTATGGGAGCACCTTTGTAGATAACCGAATGCTTTTCTTATGCTGCTTTCAAGGTTCCCTCGTCATCTTTAACCTTTGGCATTTTAATTATAATTTCTCTTAGTGTGGGCTTCTTTGAACTCAACTTGTTTGGGACTCTGCATTTCCTGGGCTTGTACATTTATTTCCTCCACCAGCTTAGGAAATTTTTCTATCATTACTTCTTCAAATAGGTTTTAAATCTCTTTCTCTTTCTCTTTTCCTTCTGGTACTTCTATGATGCAAATATTGGAACACTTGATATTGTCCTAGAGGTCCCTTAAATTATCTTCATTCTTTAACTCTTATTTCTTTTTTCTGTGCTGATTGGGCGTTTTCTGCTATCTTGTCTTATAAATTGCTAGTTCAATCCCCTGCTTCCCCTAAAGTACTGTTGATTTTTCTAATGTAGTATTCATTTCTGTTATCATATTATTTATTTCAGACTGTTCTTTTTTATGTTTTCTATCTCCTTTTTTTATGGTTTCCATATCTTTGTTAAAGTTCTCACTGAATTCACCTACTCTTCCCCTAAGTTCATTGAGCATTCTTATAACCAGTGTTATAAACTCTGCATCTGGTTGATCGCTTGTCTTCATTTTGCTTAGTACTTTTTCTGGAGTTGTATCCTGTTCTTTCATTTGGGACATGTTTTTTGCTTTCTCATCTTGGCTGATTCTCTCTGTTTGTTTCTATCTATGTAGATAGATCAGCTATGTCTCCCAGTCTTAGTAGAATGGCCTTATGCAGTAGATGTCCCTTGGGGCCCAGTGGCACAGTGCCCCTGGTCATCTAAACTGGGTGCTCCAGGGATGTCTTTTGTGTGGGTTGTGTGTTCTTCTCCTGTTGTAATTAAGCTTTGATTGCTGTTGCAATGTCATTGGGAGGGATTGATGCTCAGGCTGACAGACTGTGAGAAATGGCCATAACTACAGCAGATGAGCTATTGTGTAGGGACTGACCCCACGGAGCAGTATTAGCTTTAGCGGGTCTCTGGTGCCTGTTGAGTCCACCCTTTGGGTATGTTGTTTGCCAAAATTGTTCAGTGGTGTGCTGCTGTGGTCTGAAGCCAGTCACCAGGTATGTTAGTTTGGGGGCCTCTTGAGAGGAGTTCTGGTTCAAGGCAAGATCAGCCACTGCTTCTGCTTATTTCACAGCCACCTGGTAGGACCTCAAAAGTGATATGCAGACAGTTGCTACCTGTTCTGGGCTTGGAGGAACCGGGCAGAGGCTAAGATGGGAACCGCGGCTGGCTGCCACTAGCGCTGGGCTTGAAGCCACTTAGCAAGAGACACAAGGCACACTAGGCCAGACAATGCTCATTTGGGATTTGTGAGTTTTTTAGACATTTTAGGAAAGTCCACAGTGCAAACCAAAACAAGCTATTTGTCTGGAAAAGCCACTGTAAAGTTTCGGGCCATGCACTTGAGTCAGGTGGGGTGGGGTCATCAGGGCCAGGCAACAGTTAGCCAAGTTAATGGAGTGTTCAGATTTGCTTCAGGCCTGCACCTACTGACTGGGTGGGATGAGGGCTCAACAAAGGAACAATGGCGTTAGCCAGTACTTCTGTCCCCAGAGTGAGCTGTCCTGATCCCTGCTGCTGTAAAGCTAGTCAATTCAGCTCCTCCCCATATGTTACTAGTGCTTTTCAAGCTACTTCCCAGCACTGGAGCTCAGAGTGAGTAAGTTTGTGAGTAAGTAAATCAGCTTGCAAGCCCTTAAAGAGGAATGCCTGGGTCTCCAGCAGCCCTCTGTTTCACTCAGCCTCAATCTCCACTATTTTTAACATCCAAATGTTATAGGGACTTCTCTTCCCAGCACTGGAGCTCTGGGCTAGGGAGCCCAGTGTGAGATTGAGACTCCTTGTTGCTCAAGGGAAAACCTCTGCCACCCAGATATCCCTGCCATTTCTTAACTGCCATACCGTGGATGTGGGGCCTGCCCATTCCTCATCTCCACACCTCCTACCCATCTTGACATGGCTTCTCCTTTATATCTTTAGTTATAGGAATCTGTTCAGCTAGTCTTCAGGTGGTTTTCAATGGTAGTTGTTCTGTAATTTAGTTGTAACTTTTTAAAGATTTCAATACATTTTAGATTTTTATTATTCTCATTGTGATCCACATTTGATATTCTTTTCTTAATTTTTAAAAAAAGTTTCAATTATAGTTGAAATACAATATTATATTAGTTTCAGATGTACAACATAGTGATTAGACATTTATATAAATTATAAAGCGATAACCCTGAAAAGTCTAGTACCCATCTGACACCATACATAGTTATTAAAAATACTTCACAAATGCTTCACAAATTTGTGTGTCACCTTGTGCAGAGGATATGCTAATCTTCTCTGCATCATTCCAATTTTAGTATATGTGCTGCTGAAGTGGGCACTTTAGTTGTAATTTGATGTGGTTTTAGAAGGAGGCGAGAACAGCATTTACCTACTCTGCCATCTTGACCAGAAGTCTTATATGACAATGTTAAAAAGGAAAAACTATAGGGACAAGTGGAATGATTACAGATAAAGGGAAAGAACAAGGGAAATTTTGGGTGATGAAACTGTTCCATGTCCTGATTATGATGCTTTAATACTCACAAAATTGTGCACCGCCTTAAAAGTAAATTTTACTATATATAAACTAAAATATTTAAAGGAAATTCTATGAATTCTATTTTTTAAAAGTGAATTATGCACCTTCTGTAGGATCTGATGCTGATTTCAGTTATTTGGTGTCAGAATTGAATTGAATTGTAGGACAGCCAATTTGTGTCAGGAATTAGATATTTAGTATTGATATTAGAGTACTGGAGAATTGATTGGTCTTGGGGAGAAAAACGCACTTTAAACATCAGAAGCAGTGTCAGAAATAATCACAATGGCAAAGGGAAAGTAAGGTACCAGAAGGAATTAGGTTGCTAATTAACTCACTTTAAAATAGAAAGAGTATCTTGGATTACTCAATGTAATCCCAAGGGTCCTTCAATGGGGAAGAGGAAGGCAAAAGAGGAGGCCAGGGTGATGCCATATGAGAACTCAACCCACTATTACTAGTGATGGAGATGGAGGAAGAATATCACAACCAAGAAAGACAGGCAGCCTCTAGAACAAGAAAACAGATTGTCTACTAGAGCCTCCAGAATGGACACAGCCCTGCAGATGCTGTAATTTTGCTTAGTGAGATCCACTTTGGACTTCTGACCTCCAGAACTATAAGATATTTGAGGTTTTAAGCCACTCATTTTGTGATAATTTGTTACAACAGCCACAGGGAGATAATATAGGAAGCATAGTCATTAATTTTCATCTTATATGCAATGCAGTATTCGATATGCTGTGATTGACCCTGTATTAGTTAGAAAGCTAATATAATTGATTGATGCTAAATAACAAAACATTCAGTCTCACATGGCTGTGAAGGTCAAGAGGAAAACAAGGCCACAGGTGAGACAGATCCAGCAGCTTTTCCCATAATCATAACTCAGTTTCTCTCTCATTAGCTCCTTCTCTCACTGCTATTGCCTCTGGGCAATCATCTCAAGCAGGATATCTCCACATAGTCTAGAAAGATTCTATAAGAGCAAAGGCTCCATTTCCCTTTCAGAGGTAATCCCAGAGAAAAGAGAGCAGTTTAAGTAGTGAAAGTTCTGAGAAGGATGTTTAGTAGCCTGGGTTGCGAAACATGCTCAGTGTTCAGACAGTTGTCATGACTAGGAGTGTACTGACTGGTTGGCCCGGAGCATGCTGGCTCACCTATGGAAGAGAAGGGAGGAGTGCTTCCAAAAAGAAAGAGGGGTGGGAAATATAAGAACAGACCAAACTAGCTGCCATGTCCATTACCCTCACTGAAGTTGATGAAATGCAGAATCAAGGCATAATTACACAGTGTAAATTTATAAAAGCAAATAACAGAAGAACTGTTGAGAGAACGAAGGGAAGCAGGAGAGGCATAAATGTGAAGCGACTATTTTCCATTGTAAGGGGTCAATAAATTTTCTGCAGATGATATATCAAAAAATAAGAGTATATATACTCTTTTTTTTAGAGTTATGGAGGTACCCATTAGAAGTACTAAAAATGGAAATGTTTAAAAGAAATTGCCTCTGGAGAGTGAGAGCAGAATTGAGGAGAGATGAAGTTGGAAATGGTTTTCTTGCACCATAAGCCCTTCTCTCATATTTGGTTTGCTCCTATTCATATGATAACAAAACATACTGTGATAATAAAAGACTTTTAAATATTTGGATGAATGACCTTAAGCTTTGAAAGAGATCTGATTGATATCTATATTGTGATTCCATCTGGAATGAAATTTTAGGGTTGTGACCATAAATATATAATTTGGAATGATTTTTATTAATATTTACATTATGCTTTTTAAGAAAGAAACTACCTTATTTCTTATCTACTGGGCTAAACCTCTGGGAGTCTGACCTACTATGTAACAGATTTCAATAAAAGATAGATATTACAAGGCTGTAGAACATACACACCACCACCACCACGACCACCACCACAGCAACAAAAAGCCTTACCAGCTTTAATTTTTAAATAACAATTATGAATAGATGAAGGAATAAATGAATGGACCTCTTGTCATCCCACTTTCCACATAAGACAGTAAGTTTCCTTGGTTCTCATCAAAAGACCTGTCCCTCCCCCATTTATTTATTTCCAAGATATGTAACTCATGTCTCTAGTGTCTGTCCAGAACATTGACCGTACCCTGCTCATTCCCCTGCTGCTGCCAGCTCTGGCCCTTAGAGCAGCTATCCAGGATTTCATTCACTTTTGCTTCTCTGGGGCTTGGCCTGGTGCTCAGACTACTGGCCTAGATTTCCACTTCTGCTTGCCCAGATTCCAGGCATGGGTTCCTTGTCCCCTTATTTCCTATTGACTCATAGGTCATAGCCCATTGAAGCCCCAAGGTTAAGAAGGTCCATAGGGCATTTGTACCCCTTATTCAACATTCCCAGACTTCCAAATGATCTTGAGCACCTGCAGTGATAGGAACCCCATCCTTCCCTGATAGCTGCTCCTTCTCCGAGTAAGTCAATAATCATTGTCAGCCTCTCCTCCAACTCAAATGGCAGTACTAGGACCAAAATGTGAGAGCCACAGAGGAAGAACTTGGCCTGTCCTGCCAGCTGACCCCAAGGCAGCCAGGCTTTGGCCCTAGAATGCTGATATGCCACACCCCGGGCCTGATGCTGATTTCCAGTTCTTCTCCACATCCCAGGTCACCCACACAGGGCTTCTGAACCAGGAATTCAAAGTAGAATTCTTTACCCTCTTCCAGGGCCCAGGTCATTTACTTACACAGAAGTTGGAAGCATAAATCAAAAGCCATAAATAACCCTAGTTGATCTCATCCTTGTAATCTTTGGTCACCATCTAAAAGGCAAACTCCTGGCCACCCACCATCTCCCTCACTCTCCCTCTTTTTGCTCTAGGAATTATATCCTTTCTGCTCTTCCCCCATGGCTTTCTCCAAGTTTTCTCATTTACCCTTGGGAACCCCATTCTGGAGCAAAAAAAATTCCTCCATCATTAGCCTCTGCAGAGCTCCCTCCCTCCCTGGGGCTCTCTAAGGACACATGCTCTTTTCCCAGGGTTTCTCATTCTCCTAGATCCAACTGGGTCAAAAATGAGCAGGGCTGGGAAGCTTTCCATCTTTTCTTTCCCCTTCTATGACATCATCTGCTCCCTGTGGGTCAGAAGATACAGCCACACCCCAGGTCCTCTGTGCTCTCCACCTGAGAATGGAGACCACCTCTACCATGCTCTGCATGGAAGTTCCCAGGCCTCCCTGGCTTCATACCAGTTTTTCAAACCCAGAGCCTCCCTTTTGTCTCAGCTGCAGGCCCTCTTCATGGAGGACCCTCCATAAGGAACCTCAATCAAAAAGTGGATTTAGCATCGCATTATTTGGGTTCATGACAGGAAATAGAATTCATCCCAGATGGTTCAAATGATGAGAATTTCATGGTAATATTCATCAAGAAGTGTTAGCAAGGTACAGAGAAAAAAAACAAGGAATGTTGAGGGCCACAGAGACAGCAACTGTAGGATGCTATTACCACAGTCAGGCTAAAGAGACAAATGCAATAATATCATCATTTCAGGAAGAACTGTAGATGTGCAGAAGGGCTGCCAGCACGAGTAGAGTTTTGGAGGGGTACAGCTCTGGGTGGGTGGGGAAGGGGTACCCTGACCCCTCTCTCCTCTTGTCCTTTTGCCCTCTAGTGGGCAAATGAGGATGAAAGGAAAATAGCAGTGCAGAATCCAAGGCCACCAAAAATGTTTTTGGAGTCCAATTCCCTCATTTTGCAAACAGGGAAACCAAGGCTGAGAAAGGTTGGAGATTTATCCTAGTCACACAGAGTTCATGGCCAGGCTGAACCCAGACCTCAGTCACCGTGCCCCCTGCTGCCTGTCACACAACAAAGTCTATGACTACAACACTCCCTTCTATGTAGTCTCTGTGTTTATGCACTAAAAATAATTTTAAATCATTTTAATTGGGTGCATTGCTTTGAATCCCTTCCCCAACAGGAAATATATTGGCTGTCTGATGGAAGGCTTGGCAGCTGACCTTGAATCCCCTTGACCTCCCCACACTCAAGCTGAGGTTTTCCATCCGGTGCTATTGCCTGAGCCCAAGCTGGATGACGGAGGCTAGAAGTCAACAATAATAGTCCCTTCTAATTATTGTTCTATAGCCAGCAGCTGGATTAATATTCAAAGAGGATTGGAGGAGAAATCTAATTGAATTTAAAACACAATAAATTGAAGCTAACTCATTCGATTTATGGCAATGTCTCTTGGCATCTTTTAATTTTGCATCACATTCATTTGGAGCCAATCAAATTAGGGTGCTCATTAAGCAGCTGAAGTGGGTAAGGCTGGACCTACACTCTCTGCTCCAGGCATAATGAGATCTGTGCAGGATAATTCAGAAGTCAGAAAGCTGGGGGTAGGGCAAAGGAGGCCATGAGGTCACAGTGGTCACTACCTCATTATCAGGAAAATCGATTTGGTGAGGAGTGAGTATGGACTCCAGACTTGGCTACTTGCTTACAAGCAGCCTTGGCCTTTATTTCTCACAGTCTTGATTTCTTCATTAGGATAAGAGCAGCAATGCCTACCTCTGAAGGCTGAGTATGAAATGAGAACATGATGTAGTAAGCACCTTGTCCTCCAGTTTCTCAGAGTCCGACCACTACTCTCTCCTCCCACCATGCCACATAGCCCCATTGACAGTGCTCCTCTGCCTGATTCTCTCCCATAAGCCTTTGGCTTAGAAAACCACCTTTGATTCACCCCACATCTCAAGGAGAGTCCTATCAAAGATTTTGTGGCCATCTTTAATCTTTCACAAAGACACACTACTCAGAGCAAATTTATTGGCTCACCTAACTGGAAAACCCACAACCAGGACTTTGAGGTATGATTGAGCCTAAAAGTTCAAGCGAGGTCCTCGGACTTCCTATGTCCACCTCTAGACTCCGCAGGCCTCTGCTCGGCTTCAGTTTCAGACATTCTCTCCATGAGATAGCAAAATGGTGAGCGGAAGCTCCAAGGTCAAGTAGCCCTCACAGTACCTATAGAGAGAGAGAGTACTTCTCTCCCAGGATTCATTTTCAGTTCCTAAAAATAAACTCTGGTTGACCCTGCTGTGTCACATGCCAACTCCTGAGCTAACAAGCACCTTCAATGTTATGAGACACTCTGATTGGTTAGCATGTATCAGCTGACCTCCTATGGTGGAACAAGGGGAGTCCCTTTATTATTAACTCCAGCAGAATCACAAAGTGTTGGTAAGAAAGAGCCTTTTTCTTAAAGCAGAATACCATAGAGGTAAAATTATACTGGAAGTTTCTATAATGCCATATAAGGGGCTACACAACCAGCATCTGGGTGACAAAGAGAAATGTGCCTCTGGAATTTCCTAGGTCCCCTTTTCCAGCTCCTAACCCCAGGTGTCCAGATTTCACTCTACCCCTAGATTTCATCTCCATTATCTCAGGCCTCCCAGGTCATCTACCTTCCCTGGCCTACCTCTCTTGCCTCCTTCTCTAGAAAACTAAACACTTCCAGTGGCTCCCTAGAACTTCTCACTGCTTTTCCTCTAAAACCTGTATCCCCTGCTCTGCTATCAGATGGACTTGTCTCCCAGCCCTCCCCCAACTCTCACCTCTCCCTTGAGTTCTGAGAAGATAAAAAAAAATAGACACACACACACGTGTGTGTGTGTGTGTGTGTGTGTGTGTGTGTGTGTGTGTGTCTGGCTCCTTCCCCCATGAACTCTAGGGAAAGCCAAAGGAATGCCTCTAGTATATGTCAAGAACCACATGGATTCTCCCACACCTGGTGGGCTTATTATAGAGAATGGCAAGCTTTAGGTGGGGAGCACAAAAGGGGTTAGAGTTCTTTTCTTTCCTGCCTCTCTGTGGTATGGAGAGACAATAATTGAGTGGCCACTTCTATAAGAAGAGTCCTCAGGTTTAAAAGGCCATGTGAGCCAGGCCCTGGCCTAGCACAAGGAAGCACACACTAGGGTAGACTAAGGGGAAGGTGTTTCTTCCCAATGTGTTGGAGGAAAAAGGCGGTCCCCTCGCATAAGGTAAAATCCAGAGTCTTCAATCTAGATTACCATATACCCTAGTTCACAGGGGGCAGTCCTGGTATTATGTTATTTCTCCTAATCTAATTTTCAAGAAAATCCTGTAGTTTGTTAAATTATGTCTCTCAAAAAGGTGTTTCCCTGTCCCAGCCCCTGTAACCTGTGAATTTGACCTTATTTGGGAAAAGGGTCTTTGAAGATGCAGTTAAGGATCTCAAGATGAAATTATCCTGATTTATCCAGTGGGCCCTAAATCCAGTGACAAGTACCCTTATCAGAGACAGAAGAGAAGACACAGACACAGAAAAGAGCATCGTGTGAAGACGAGAGCAGAGATTAGAACAAGACAGCCACAAGCAAAGAACTCCTGGAGCCGCCAAAATATTCTCCCTTAGAGACTTTGGAGAAAATACAGCCCTGTCAACACTTGTTTCCAGACTTCTCACCTCAAGCACAGTGAGAGAATAAAAATCTGTTGTTCTAATCCACCTAGTTTGTGATGTTTTATAAACCCTAGGAAACTAACAAAAATCCCTCTTCACATTAAAAATATCCACATTTGCATAATATATTCTTCCCATCCCCATCCCACACCCCCTAAAGGAGTCTGGAAAAAGGAAACAAGAAGCGGGCCCCTTAGGCCTGTGCCTATCTTAGGCTTAGAATCAGAGGTTCAAGGGAGATCCTGGAGGCTAGCAGGTAGCCAGTCCAGTTCTCCAGCACATGACTTAGGCAGGAATAAAAGAATATGTGTCTGATTCACACTTTCTGACTTCAAAACTTACTACAAAGCTATAACAATCAAAACAGTGTGGTCTTAGCATAGAGAGAGAAATATAGACCAAGGGAATGGAACTGAGAACAAGAAATAACCCCAGGCTATAGTCCATTTAATTGGGGGGAAAAAAACAACCTGTGTGACAAATAGTTCTGGCAAGTCCAAAATCTGAAGGGTGGCCAGGCCAGCAGACTAAATACCCAGGAAAGCCAATGGTGCAATTGAAGTCTGAAGGCTGTCTATGGGAAAAATTCCTTCTTGCTCAGAGAATATCAGTCTTTGTTTTATTCAGGCTTTCATCTGAATGAATGAGGCCTACCCACATTATGGAGGGCAATTTTTCTTACTCAAAATCCACCGATTTTTAAATGTTAATCTCATCCAAAAATACCCTCAGAGAAACAACCAGAACATATAGCATAGCTGGATGTTTAAGCAGGAAGGGCATTAGAATTCATGTCATAGACGAGTAAACTGTGGCCCAGGATGGAACGATCACTTGCCCAGGGTCACACCTGCTGCAAATTTCATGTCATTATTCTAGAGATTCATTCAGACTCTAACACTTCTTACAATGGCAGGATTCTTTTGCTCTGGGAGACAGTATTGCTGAGGGCTGAATGAAGTATGCCCCAGCCTTTCGTCAAAACACATGTACTTCTGATCTTTTAACCAGGCCTGGATGTATGGAGATAAGATGCTATATGAGCAGAAGCCTTGGCGAGTAGATTAGCAAGTGTCTTGTGGGAGGAAAATGAGCCTGCCACTAAATGTCACCCGACAAAACACCATGCCCTCAGAACGAAGGCGTCCACTTCAAACATTTGCTCCTCTCACATGGGCTATTGGAAAAGATGAATCAGCACAGCCTTGCTGTAAATTAGTAATGCAAAATGTATCAAAAGCTTAGAAATGTGTGTTGACCTGGAGAAGAAATATGCCTGCAAAAAAGGACTCTTTGTTATTAACTGGGCCCAAAATTCGTAACCAGAGTCTAACAGCCATTGTTTAAATAGACCTTTCATCCATGCTGCATTTCAGGGAAAAGCCACAAACTGAGCTACTAAACCTCTTACACTGTGCTTCTGCCACCTGAGTTGGCCCTTATAAGGGAGCCCCTAGGATTGATATTCGACCATCAGGACTGCAACTTTTCCTGTGCAATTGGAGCTGTGCAGTGATATCCTTATTTGCACCTTTACTGACCAGAGTGGCTCTGTTCCAATCAATCAGGATAGTGCTTTTTGGACCGATCAAACTGTGAGGATTCAAAGTTCTCATTTGCATAATAATGGACCAATCAGGAACAAAGGCAGGATCACTTTTCTATATAAGCCAGCTTCACCTTCCTCTCAACCATGCACACTTTCAGTTTCCATTGAAAAGTGCATCAAAGCTGAAGCTGCAGCACCAGAGCTGAACAGCCTCTCCCAAGCTGACTCACACATGAACTGTATCACAGCTGAGCTGTTTTCACTAAATAAAGTCGTCTCTTGCTTTTTCAAATTGGAGAAACCTGGTGGCATTGAATTGGTGGCAGCAACCTTCAGTTGACATGTGCCTATATTTTTTCCCTTCACTTCTCTTTTAAGTAGCTCTCCTAAGGGAATTATCAGAAATAGCCCTTACTGACAAAAGAGCAGAACCCAGGGGATCCTGAGAAGCTTCATAACAGTATTTTTTACACAGGCATGAAGACTTTTTAAAAATAGCTTATTATAACTATAAATGTAATATCTGATTATTATAGAAAACTTGGGAAATGTGAAAAATATAAAGGAAACAAACAAAAATATCACTACAATCCTATCATCACTGGTATATTTTCTTCCAGGATTGTGTCTTTTTTTTCCGTGAATGTGTAAGTATACTTACAAATAGTAAGGAGTAATCTTCCTATCAAATGTAGATCTCCCATATAAGCTCTGAGCGCCTCCAGGCTGCCTTATAAACATTTGCCTTCTGTAGCTCCAAGGCCTGGCACATGCCTGCCACCTGGTAGCCATAACTGTTTGATGATGTTGACTGATGACCCTCATTCATAGATAACTTGCACATAATCCATTCCCCCTCACTGTTAAGTACAAGAGTACAGGAAGCTGGCACACACTAAAAAACATATTAGCTTTAAAGAAGTAAATGACAGCAACCATTGAAATGCTCAGAGCACAGCAGGGGAGATTAATACAAACAGATGGATTCAAGCACACGGCCACCAGCAGGAGGGTGCACAGCCCACATCTCATCTGGACCCGCATTTGTTAAATATTTCTAAAAAAACATTTCTAAGCCAAATGTCTGCCTACCTCTGTCTGCATAAGGAAGTCTGCATATTTACACAGAAACACAAACATATATTAATTGGTTTCTGTGTTGATACATACAAATGTAGTAGATTCCAGTGTCAACAGTTCTGCCTGGGGAAAAATGAAGGAAGTATGACCAGGTGATAAAGTGCTGAGCCCAAGAGAGAGGACTTATTTCCATCATGTCCAAGGAACTTACAGAGGACAATGTTCTACCATGGTTCCTCCCTGCTTCTCTCTTTCTTCCTTCCTTCCCTCTCTCCCTTCCTCTTATCTCTCTTTCCCTCTGTCTCTGTCTCTGTCTCTCAAGCCCTCACCCCCCTTTGAGCTTCATTATATTATATGCCCTACTTTCTTAAATATGAAAAACACGCAGACAGCCGCATTTCCCTAGACCCCCAAAGCCTAGTTTAAATTCTCTGTATAGAGTTGCTCAGTGCATACTATTGCCAAATATACTTATGGCCTCAAGTAGCTAAGAAAAAAGATGTAAGAAAATAAGGAGTCTAGTGGAAGGGAGAGCCAGATAAAGGCGGACCATGAAAATGGCCCAAGGGCCATGTTAAAGCATTGTGACTCAATCAGGGATTCCATCCTATAGATGATGTGAACTGCCAAATGAGAAAGCCAAAGTCAAATTTATGATTAGAATAAAGGGACCACTGTATAGCAAGATTTGGAGTGGAGATATCAATGAGGAAGATTCTTACAAAAATCCAAAGGAACAGGAGCGAATCACATGCCACAAATTAGGAAACCAGGTGGTTGATGATAGGAGAAACTGATGGAAAAGCCAGCAGAAATTCAAAAGAAAGGGTCACATTTTGCTTTGGCATTGCACTTCAGGCGTGTGTGAGACAACCAGGTGGTGATGTCCAAGAGCAAGTAGATGAAGTTTGGAGGAGATATAATTTGGGAATTGTCAACTTGTAAGTAGCAGTTGAAGGCACAGAAGCATAAAGCAATTGCTCATGCATAGTATGTCAGGTGGGACACAAAAACCAAGGCAGAACCAAGCCTGACATTTGAGGACAGAGAGCCTGAGAAACAGCAAGCAGTGTGAGAAGAAAGAGTGAAGTCATGTCATGGAAGCTAACAGAAGAGAGTACTTCAGAGACATGATGTCCAGAATAAAATGCTGCAAATGTCAAGTAGGGGGAGAACCCAAACTGTGTGTCAAGTAGCATGTTATTCATGATTTTATGGACAGCAATTTCAGCAGCAAAACATCCATCAGCTGAGTAGCAAAGAAAAGGTGAGAAAGTGGTGGCCACAAATGTAGAAGCCTGGCTTTGAAGGAAAGAAGACCTCAAAAAAAAAGTTGGTAAAGTCAAGGGAAAGATTTTCTCAATGTGGGCTTCCCCAAGTTTATAGGTTGGAATGATGGAGCCTGTAGAGAAAGAGAGCATGAATATGACTTTGAGGATGCTAAGCTGGGAGGCTAGAGAATTGAGAGAGATGTCATTAATTATGGGACAAACTCTCCCAAATGGAGTAATCCTCACATACTTTTGATTTGTCCCACAAGCTCAGATATTTTGACACTCCCCAGGTCTGATCTTCGGGCCAGTTCAGGAGAGGCAGGATGGAGGAGAAGGCTCAGAGTTCCATGAAGTAGCTGCCGGGCAAAGTACGAGCACTCACATTCTGGGTCAGGGGAGCTTCATGGAATACAATCTTAGACACAGGCTCAAGTGCTGGAGCCAGGCATGACAAACTGGCAATAGTGTGATGTACATCATCGACATTTTTTTGACGTTTGTGGCTTTTTATCTAGTACCATGTGTCCATCAGTGCTTAGTAATAATTCAGAGGCTATTGTCTGCCTTTTAATAGCCAATTGTGCTGCTCTTACATTGATAAAGCTAACTTAACTAATCAAGCTATGAAATCAAGATCTGCCTTGGGTATGCCAGGCCAAGAAAACCAAGATAGTCCTCACAAAGAAAAGACTATGGATTTAACAGGAGTCCAGTAACTCCCACAATGTACTGAGAATTCTACTCATGATCCTGATACTGGCTCTGCCAGTGAGGGGCTCTGCTTTATTTCATGGAGAGGTGATAAGGCTACAAAATTACTTTATTTTCTACAAAGATAAAGAAATCATGCACCTGTTAAAAGAGCACAGAATCCTGAAAATACTATGGTTCATGTCTCCCATTTGATTAATATGGAGAGTGAGACTCAGAGTTAGCAACTTCCAGACCTTTATCAACGAGCTAGTGACATGAGATCCACTGAACAATGAGAAGATGGCTGCCATGGTGTGACAAGGCTTCTGTGCCATCCGCTCATCCCTTCTGGACAACAAATCATGCCTTATGGAGCTCAGAGCTAGACACGGAGCCCTCATAATTTCTAGACTGGAGGACAGGCCTGGGAATGTGTTGTGGAGAGGGGAGAGGAGGCCTGAGGATGAGGTGAATGGGCACAGTAGTAAATTCTTCCATCAAGATGTCCTACATGGCCTCATTACCCTCCAAGTCCCTGCATTTGTTAGAATACTGTGTTTGTTTGTGAGAATGGCCTCCCGTTAGCAAGCTCAACCAAAAGCCTGTGGAAATGGCTTTTGGGCCCCAAACTCCTAACACAAACAAGGGAAAATTACCCAGCAGCTCACACACTGCCTGCTTGAGCAGGGTTCAATGGAGGAAACCCACAGAGATAAGCTCAAGAACAATGTATTGACCCATTCCAGGGCAGAGCAGAGGGATCTAGCTAGGCTGCTGCCAGATTTTAGGAGAGGGACCCAAACTTTGGGCTTATATGATTAGGAAAGCACCAGCCCCTCTTCACGTGGGATCAGAACTCAAGATCTGATCATTTGGTGTGGCAGAACTCTGGTCATCTGCCCTCTTCTTCTAAGTCAACATTCATACTTGGGGAGCAGCAGCCCCATTGTGGCATGATCAAGAGTTAGAGTTCCAGTTTATGACACGACATCATTCCCCCAAGATTGATTGTCTTCAGGATTCAGCTTGAGCCAACTTCCTTGGAGCTCTACAAGAGGCCAGCTTCCCTGTGAGGCCAGCCTGCAGAGAACGGCTAAATCAGGAATCAGCTGAATATATTAATTATCACCATCAACCCCTTCTCCACACTCCAGCCCAAGGCAGGTTTCCTAATCTCAAACCTAATCATGGCACCCCCACTAAAAGCCTTTAGTGACTTCCCCTCAATGGCTTGATATAGTACAATAGCTCTGCCTGGGATGCAAGGCCTTCCATACCCATCTCACCTCTCCATTCAGGCTTGCCCTCAGCACCTCCACCCCTAAATGCACTGAATCTGCTATCTCTCACCATTGCTCACTATAACATAAGTTTTTCTCCATCCTGCTTGCCTGGTGAATTCATAGACACATTCTCCCAAATGTCCTCATGAAAAATGACTGGCACCTCCTCCATGCCCTGAAGCTACCGTTGCACCTGGTAGTTGTTTTCATATCTGCCCATCTGGAGGTATCTAAGTCAGCATCTGCAAAGAAGGTACTAATGAATAAGGATGAAGTGCACCAACTGTATACACCCCTCCCCAAAGCTCAGGCTCCAGGCTTTTCTGCCCTGCCAACAGCCATAGACCACAGTTCTCATAGATGGTGAAAAATCTACTACTATATATGAAACATGTTACATTTAATTATTATAAAGCTACACACTAGACAAAAGGTAGTGCAGGCCATTATCTCTGAATAGTTAAATATATTGATGAGAAATCTCATTATTCCCTCCACGATGATGTAACCAAGGCCCCACGACCTACTGAAAGCACACTCTGACTGCAAGTACCCAAGAACCTGGGGGAAAGACTTGTGCTCATACTTCCCCAATTAAGGCACCAGTCTCTCACTTGTTCCAGGTATGTGAGTTGAACAAGGGTGGCGAGGGGAGGGAGGAGGAGGAGGATCTGTAAAAGAAAATGTAGGAAAAGGAGGCCTCTCTTTGGGAAATCTTTTATTTAGATCCACCACCTACCCACCCTATGACCACCACCACCCCACCTCCCACCCCCTACATCTCAAAGTCATAAAACTCAGAAGGGGCTGCTAATGACATTTACAAAGTGGCAACAGGCTTCTGGCTGTCACAGAGCACACTATCCGGTGAGGGAGATATGGCTATCACAAGGTTTTTACCAATGAGCTGAAGTTCTTTGTTCTTAATGCATGCTTTATTTTCAGTATGGTTTCCTTGGCAGTTTAAATAATGATTAAATGAATGCCCCATTAATAACTTTATGAATTAAAGGAAGTATATTTTAAGAGAGCTTTGTGCTGGTACCAATTGCCCTGATAAACTGTTTCCAGAGTTTGATGGGAATCAGTTTCAAATAAATGGTGATGTTTAAACAACTAGAAACTTCAAGGGCCATGATTACACAGCCACGAGCACCCTCTTGCTCTGTGGTTCATTGGCAAATTCACCTGGCAGGTACCTGCTTAGATACCCATGTAGGAAGTGCTTGGCTGCTGTCAGCTAAGAAGACACCTCAAGATGTTCTTCAAACCTTTTCCCAGTGCTTTCTCAGGACCCAGGATCCCCAATCTGGTCTAAGATCTATCAAACCTCTGATGGAAACTCTGGGGGAAAGCCCCACCATCAGAACCAGACCAAGGACCAGGCGAAAGACCTTGTCACTAAAGGCTGTCTGTCCAAGTCAGCATGACCCACTCCAAGACAGAGATAACAGCTGTGCTCATTCCTCCACCACCAGACCATCTCTCAACAGATTTAAGAATCAAATATTTCTTCTTTGAGGAACTTCCAGATTCTTTCAGCATTTTCTCAGGCCTCATTGTATTCCTGCAAAACAGTAAGTCACAGCAACGACCCCTAACTTTCAGCCAAGAAGATTGACCTTGAAGATGTCTTTGATTCTCTAAAGATGTGAGGCCTCAGAACACAGGAAAAGGGCAACTTACCTAGTATCATCTCTGGACTCAGCTCTGGAAAATCAGTTCCTGTGCTTGGCTTACTCTACCCTGTTCTCTGGGCCTCTCTGTTGGACACTGCCATACCCAAGTCTTAGGACTCCAACTCATTTGCTGGCCTCAGTGTCTTATCACCAGATTCAGCTTTGGGAAACTAGAATTCCTATGCCGAGCTCCAGATCAGCCCACCCTCCAGTCTAGCTACATTCCAGCTCTGCTCCTCATGGCTTAGTCAGGCCTTACACAAAACTCCCCCTACAGCTCCAGATCAAAGGATCTGACAGTCCATCTACATGCCCAAAAGTACCATAAACACAACATGGCCAAAGAAAACCCTGCTCTATCTCATTAAATGAACCAGATATCTACTCACTTTCCTAAATCCGGAACCCAGAAATCACCCTTCTCCCACACCCAAGTCATCCTATCCAGTTGACACCTAAATAACTTTCCAATCCATTCTCTCCTCCCCAAGCCCATATCTGCTTCTGTGTTTTTACCTGACTGTCAACACTTCTTCTGGGGGACTCCTTCTATCCCCTGGTGTAATAATCTTGTCACTCACATGTAAGTGATGTGATTCAAGCGGGGCTGACCCCACCACCCTGATCCAGAGATCCAAGCCAAGCTAAAGAAAGTTTTCCAGCAAATTGCCCATGAACATTGATACAGGCCCAAGCCTCCTCAGATTTCTGACTGAGCATAGAGAAAAGGCTATGCTCCTCCCAGGGCTTATGAAGAGGACCAAGATAGGGAGGTTGCTGTGAGACTTCTTACTGTCACATGTAGACAGTATGAAACCATGAAGAGATCAGCAAAATCAAGGGATTAGAGTGAGTGGTGAAGACAGAAGGGCAAAAAAAGAAGAACCCTGATGTCATCGTTCAAACCCCGGAATCCAGCCACCCCAATTACATGAGTTTATAAATTCTGTTTCATCATAACCAGTTTGAGTAGGGGTCTGTCTCTGACAATTGAACACATGGATGAGTCTCCCTGCCTTCAATCTTATCTCCTGTATTAAGCTGCTAAGGCTATAACAAAGTATCACAGACCTAACAACAGAAACAACAGAAATCTAATGTCTCAAATTTCTGGAGGCTGGAAGTCCAAAACCAAGGTGTCCGCAGGATTAGTTCCTTCTGGAAGCTGTGAGAGATGATGCTTCTCCTCTAGCTTCTGATGATTAGCTTGCAATCTTTATCCTTCCTTGGCTCTAGAAGCATCACCCAGATCTCTGCATTTACCTTCAAATGGTGTATGTGTGTGTGTGTGTGTGCATGCACTACAAGTGTGTGTGTCCAAATTTCCTATTTCTATAAGGACACCAGTCATACTGGAGTAGGGGCCCACCCTACTCCATACGACCTCATCTTAACTAATTATATCTACGGTGCCCCTATTTCCAAATAAGGTCACATTCTAAAGTACTGGGAGTTAGGATTTCAATGTATGAATTTGTTTTTGTAAGAGACACAATTCAACCCATAATACTTCTCATCCCGACTCCAGCTCTTCCCCACATCAGAAGCTGTTTATGCTCTACTTCAGATCCTCATCCTCACCTGCCTCTTGGTCCAGTGACCTCTGCAGCATCCAGTTCAGCAACACTCTGATGGGCTTCCCACAGGTGCAATCTGATGTCACCCCATCTCATGTCTCACATCATATCTTCTTGCATTTCACTAGAGCTGCTCCATTCATGTGAAGGTGTGTTCAGTGTCTATGAATGCATAAGTCCATGGGGCAAACCTTTGACAAGTGGTATACAAGAACCAATAGGTAAATTCTTCTTTCTCCTTCCAGACAGAATGAACTGAGGTACTTATACAAAAGATCAAGTAATCAGCTGCCTCTTAAAAGCATCCAGCTCAATAACACATCTTTGAATTGCTCTCTGTTCTTCATTGTCTCATTCCCTGGGCCTCTCAATCTGTTCCCTGGGACTGCATTCTCTAATAAAGAAAAAGCCCACAAGCCACTACCTCAGTTTCTGCTTTTAGGGAAATCCGGGCCAATTCAGCCACACTATTCTCTCTAAATATAACCTGACCATCCCATTCCCCTGCTTAAATCCCTTCGGTGCCTCCCTTGCTCATAAGGTTCAAACTTCTAGATAAAAGCAGGAAGACAGCGGTCATCTGGTCAACCTTCTTTCATGCTGTAACAGCCCAAGTCCTTGAGTTTGGAATCCATCAGATTGGGTTTCAAATCTGGCTCTTTTTGAGAACTTGGTAAAGTTTTTCACCTCTCTAAACCTCAGTCTCTTCAACTGGCCCATTTCAGGGTTGAAAAAAATCAATGTATGTAAAGTGTCTAGCAGTATTTGGGGCACTAAACACATTGAAGCCAGTATTACTTACAGGTGAAGAATCAGAAACCAAGATGCAACCACCAACAGCTCTGAAACCTGGGACCTAAATCCTGTAAAACCAAATGCCCGCACTCCACAAATAAGAAGCTGAAGTATCATTCCCCACTGCATTTATTCCACAGATGTGCAGGCACTCTTCTGAGTGCTAGACAGTTAATAAAACATACAAGGTCCCTGCCTTCATAAGGTTTGCCTTCTAATGAGGGAATGAGACACTCAACAAGGAAGTAAATGTGCAGGTCATAGTATGCTGTGTCCTATAGCATAAAGTAGGAATACAGAGCAGGGGTTGGGGATGTATTATTATAAGGTGGTTAAGGAATTAATTGTCTGATAAAGGTTCAGTTAAGGTGAGGGGAGCAAAGCCAACTTGGGCCAGCTATGGACTGTGAAATTTGCTCTGAGTGTCAGAAAGCCAATGACAAGCTTTGACCAGAGATGTGGAAGGATCTGACTTAGGCTTCAAAAGGCTACTCTGACTGAGCCAGCAGGGAGGACACTGCAATAATCTTGGTAGAAATAATGGTGGCTTGGACCAAGTGGCAGACAGGGGTGGTGAGAAGTGGTAATTCTGAATATATTTTGAAAGCAAACTCATTGATGTAGGGTGTGAACAGAAGGTTGTTCCCAAAGACTGTGACCCAAGCAAATGAAAAGAGGGAGTGCCATTTAATAAAGTAGAGGGACTGAGAAAGAAGAAGTGAGGAGGCAAATCAGGAGTCTGCTTTTGAACATGCAAAGTTGGAGATGTCAACTGGACATCCAATAAACACAAAGCAGAGGCTGCATATACAAATTCAAAGAGCAGGGAGAAGTGCAGACCAGAGATTCATATTTGGGAGCATTAGGGAATGAGAACAGATGGGCCTTTGTGGCTCCCTGGGGACATGCCAATGCTCTGAGGTCAGAGAGACAAGAGTCTAAAAAAGGAGCTTGAGAAGGAGGTGGGGTGAATACTTACTGTGGTGTCCTGAAAAAGCCACAAGCAGAGAGTTTTAAGGAGAAGAGCCTTACTGCCAATGTCACCAGTTGGTCAAGAAAATGAGACAGAATTGACCATGGGATTTAGAAAGCTCTGTTTGGATGGACAGGTGAGTACAAAAGAGCATGGGAGGAAAGGAAGCAGAGACTTCAAGATTAGACAAGTATTTGGAGTTCTGTGTAGAGGAGAGCACAGGAAACTGATGATGCTGGAGTGACGTTTATGAGTAGATGAGAGGGGATAGGATATAGTGAACAATGGAGGTCTTCTTATTAATGGTAATTCTTCAACAGTATCCAGGGTGAAGTGAAACTGGTGCTAGACAGGGAGTGCAAATCATTCCAGCCTCTTTGGAAATGTTAAGGAGAACACATCAAGAGCCTTGAAAAATGTCCACACCTTTTGACTCATTAATTTCACTTCTGGAAATCTCTTCTAAGAAAATAATTCTAAATACAGAAAAAGTTCTCTGCATTGAAGCTCATTGCAGAACTGCATAAAATAGGTCTAGAAACATCTAAATATGCCACAATAGATAATGACTAAGGACACAGAATGGGTCTAGTCACTGGACTATATGCTCCATAAGGACAAGGACAGTGTCTATTTTATTTACCACTGTCTCCCCAGCACCCACCATGTGTCCAACTTATTTGTTGAATGAATATAAATTCTTACACGATTAAGCAAAACAAAATATAAAGTATTCCCTAGGTATTACATATAAATATGCATACACTGACAGTATTATCTAACCATGTTAAAAAAATAAAACAATACTATATATTTTTAAAAACTAAAGAAATGACTTCTCAAATGTAAATAGTGATTTTTTTTGGGTGGTGGAACATGATTTCCTCTTTCATTTTAGTATTTTATATTTTCCATACTTTTAATAATGAATACATTACTTTTATAATAGAAAAAAAACTAGCTAAGGTCATTTCTTGAAAAAGGAAGGGCTAGAGTTAAACAAGATTTAAGCTCAGACTACCAGGATTTGATAAGGCTTTGCATCCACTGAGGGTTCCCAAACACTCTCTGAGGGTGTGGGTCTCCAATTCCAGCACTGGCATTCTTCTGAAGATGAGCTCCTCTCACTACAATCAGGGACCAGTTCCTTAGCTGGGCCAGAGAAGAGAGATTCTGTTCAGAAGGACCAGTTTTCACTGCAGTATTTTCTAAACTCTTAATTGGTTGTCAAAAATAAAATCCAGCAAGACTGACTGAAAACTTAATAATACAGTTCTAAGTGAAACAGAGCAGAATACAGTTAGACACGTTCATAAGAATGTAACTATGCAAGCTGCTCATATGGCAAATATTTATTGAAGGCACAAAAAGACTTCAGAAGAAATATGTCTAATACAGCCAGAGATGAGACAAACAACCAAAACTGAATCCCCGTTTTTTGCAATTCCATTATAAAGTCATACCTCCAAAACTAGGATTCCTAAATGTCTACCCCAGATCCCACAGTGGTTATCTTCTGGTGCACAGGGAGTAGCTCTAGGCTCCAGGGCAATCTGTTTCCTAGTGCAGAGCTTCTCAAACTTGAATGGGTGCACCATTAACTTAGATATCTTGATAAAATGCAGATTCCAATTCAAAAAGTCTGTGGTGGGATCAGAGATTCTGCATGTCGAACAAGCTCCAGATGATACTTAGGCTTATGGTCTTCTGAAGACACTTTGAGCAGCAAGTTCCCAGGGTGCTTAGCAATGGGAAATCCCAAGGGTCATTATGAACTGGGAACAGGAGACAGCCATTTAGCAGGCTGTGTCAACCTAAGCAAGGGGAGGGGAGCACAGAAGACACTCAATGGGGCTTCCACCCACTACCCCAATACTTAATGCCAAGCACCTTCACAAGATGCAAAGCCTGGTATCCTGATCCTCAAGCATGCCAGCACCCTAAAGTACTCTTTTCCTCAATTACCTTGACACCAGTGGAAGCAATGATGTGAAGCAGACTCCAGGCAATTGCGTGAGATCTGGAGGGGCCTGAGCCCCCCAATTCCTTGGGGAGCTTTGTCAATGACATCTTGCTGGATGGTTCTTAGGGCCTGGGCTTTGCTGGCAGGTGGTTACCTGGAGCAGCCAGCAGCAAATGGCACCAGAAGACAACCACAAGTTGCATCCAAGAAAGCTATTCAAAGGAACAAAATTGGAGATATGACCAAAACCTGGAACAAAAAAAAACAGCTCCAAGAAAGGAGCTGGTGGCAAAAAAGATCACTTGTCTTAGGAGTTGGCTGCCTAGGTTTTTGGTCTGTTCAATCTTCTGCTTTCTGGCCCTTTGCCAGATCCCCTGTGTGGAACCAATCCCAGGAGCCTCACAGTGAGGCCCCTTGAGGGTTCTTGGTACCTGAATACCCTGCCCTGGGAGACCATGGTGGATCCACACACTGTCCACTCTGCAAGAGTATGAGTGAGTCTAGCCAGGCCTGGACATCCCATCCAAGGTGGCCCACGAGCAATCTTGACAGTTCCTTCCCTGCAAGGGAAAGTCTCCACACAGATAAAGCCTTGGATCTGGTTTGGCATCCAGAAGATTGAGCTATGACCTCTATGGTGAGATATGCACACTCATTGAGGTCCTTTCTCCATTTTCCCTGGCTGACTGGAGTACGGGAGGCCCCCTGCTCCTTCCAGCCAGTATCCCATTCATCCAAACTCCAAGTATTCCCTGCTCCTGCCACTGCTGAAGGCCATTGGGAGGTGCAAAGTCATGAGGAGGCTTTGGAGGAATCATAGCATGTCACCTAGGGAAAGTCAGTTCAGTGGTCAGAGTGAAGAATGAAGGAGGCTGGAGTGATAGCCTTTGAGCACTGTAGGCCTCGACAGCGGGTCAACACTGGAGAGGGTTGCAGAGTCCCTGGCCAGCTACCTTGTCAAGAGAGGACTTGGGAGACAAGGAAGTGCAGGCAATAGTGGGTAGCTACAGCAGCCTGGGCCCTTCCCATGCTGGATGGAGCATGGCACAGAGTACCTGTCCTTGGTTAATTGTTCAGCAAAGGCATATTTCCCATATGTCTACTATGGCAAAGCTTTCTGGAGTTCTCTCCTTGTGCCAGGGCCTGTCCGAAACACAGAGGACACAGGATCTATGACAATAACAAATGTCACGCTCAAGGTCCTCACAATCTTTCCAAGAGGAGATACTTGCAGGCTTATTTCCATACAAGGTAACAGATGAAATGAAAGAGAAAAAGTATGGAGTAGGGTGTGAATCCTGGAATTCCTGCTGCTCAGGGCTGATTTTCCTACTGCAGAGGAGTGTTGAGAACCCAAGGGTACCAAGATCTGTCTTCTGCAGCTGGATGTACTAAACAGATAATAGTAACCCCACTGTATTGCCTCCATAGAATTCTTTATCGATTACAATGTCCATCCAAAAACATCATCTTTCACAGAGATTAGGGGCTGACCAAGGTCCAAAGCTCCTTCCACATGCTCCTTCCATCACCTCACAGTAACCTTGCAGTTTCATTGGTATAGGTGAAACTTCTGGGTTCCCAGGCTGGGCATCTTTTGCTGAGTTCCCAAAATGAACTCTACTATCTCCAGTTCTGGCATTTGCTCAAGCTGTGAGGTGTACTGTGACCTGCAGTATCCAAACTCAGAATTTTCCCAGGAATAAATAGCTGAACCATCTGAATATCAGGCTTCACAATGCATATGAATGCAAAAACAGACTTACCAACCAATCTGGGTCCCAGAAAGCCATTAAAGATGGAGTGCCACCCTCAGCTTGCAGCATGCTCACTTAGCTAAGTGAAGGAACCTGGCAGGGAGATACCTTGGACCTGGCTAAATGGGGTTGGACCTGCCACTGAGCCTGAGAGACGCTTTGGAGACATCCGTGTGTACTGTGGACAAGGGCAGCTGCTCAGACTCCTCCACAGGGGTGCTCTGATGGCAAGTCAGCACCAGCGCCTTAACCTCCTTCTTGAAATTGGTGTTGAGAAAGCCATAGATGAAAGGATTGACACAGGTGGAAGCCATGGCGAGCAGATGGCACACCAAGAAGATGAGGTTGCTGTGACAAATGGGGATGGCCTCATGGTACCAGTCCTCCAGGCTGTTGAACACATGCAAGGGCAGCCAGAGCAGGGCAAAAGCAGCCACCATTGCCACAAGGATCCTGTTGATCTGCTTCATCTGCCAAGCCTGTGAGCTGTAGGTGCCCTTGCGGAACATCCGCCTCCGCTTCCGCAGGCGCTGGTAGATGCGCACATAGCAGACCAGGATGAAGGCCAGTGGGATACAGTACTGGAAGAGCAGCAAGAAGGTGGTATAGATGATGCGGGGGTGGTCCAGTGGCCAGGACTCAGTACAGACCACCTTATCCTCCAGGAATTCTAGAGCTTTGGAGTGGTTCTTGTGAAAGACATTCTCCAGGACACTGTTGGCTAAGAAGGGTAGAGAGAGGAAACAAGCAATGAGCCAGATAACCACAATCCCCAGGTAGGCCTGTGAGATACTGGGCTTCCAACCTGTTGGGTTGATGATGAGCTGATGCCTCTCCAGCGCCACAAGGACAAGCGAGAGGATGGAGACTGTCACTGACATACACTGGATGAAGGCTGACATCTTGCAAAGGGCCTTGCCAAAGACCCAGTAGTCCATGATCGTGTAGATAGCTGTGAGCGGCTGGCAGATGAGACACATGAGGAAATCAGAGAAAGCCAGATTGGCGATGAGCAAGTTGGTTACATTGGCCTTCTCCTTCTGCCTAATGGTCACATATATCAGGCAGAGGTTGCCTAGGACCCCCACAATGGTCTCAATGCTATAGGAGGTAACAATGAAGACCATCAGGTCTATGGAATCCTGGCAGTGGTCAGAGAAGTTGTACAGGATGCCCTTTGACTTGCTTCTGTTTTGACCCTGCAGGGATCCTGGGAGCAGCAAGGATGAGAAGTGAGAGATGTTCATGGTGCATGTGAGAAAATATCAGGAGATTCAGTAATGACACCTACAAAGGAAAGAGACAAATGGTACTCAGGGGTCGTGCCTCCTGTGTGGAATTCAGGGAGGAGCAGGGTCTGGGTAGGCGTAGTCACAGCTGCTTCAACCCCAAGGCTGGGACTTAGAGAACCTGAGACTCGGAGATGTAAAGCAACTTACCCATAGTCATACAGCTAATAAGTAATGGTGCCCAGATTCAAACCCAGGTCTGTCTGGTGCCAGAATTTGTTTCAAAAATTCTCCTGTTAGATTACTCAGGCTTTAAAACAGCTTGATGATAAAGGAGTCAGATCATTGTATGCAAAGTTCAGGAATAGAATAGTTCCAGGAACATGAGTAGAAATTCCCTTGTCATATTTTATCCAAATAGAGATAGCAGCAAATGCCAAAGTATGCTCGGGACTTTTCATGGCACACCATGACTTCTAGGATAGAACCAAATTCTTGGGGCACGACACACAGTACACTCTCCTGGTCTCAGACACTAACTTCCCTGCCAGTCTTGTTTCTCAGGTGACACATGGCAAATTTGAAGACTCTCAGGTATGCAAAAACTGAGTCATCAACACACTGGCTCTCTTCTCCTTCCCAACACATGCCTGGCCAAGGTCATGGGATGCCCACCACCCTTGTTATGGACCTCTTCCATGCCTATGCTCAAGTCACCGGAAACAGCTTGCAGTTCCCAAACACACCAACCTGGTCCATACCTCCATGACCTAGCACAGCCTGTCCATTTTTCTCTCATGCCACCTCAACACAAGGATCCTCTGCCAATACTAAACTGGAATTTGGTCTCCAGAGCCTCTAGTTGGTAATGCCAATGACAGATATTTTGACATGGAGAGCCACCATATCATTATACACACTATTGTGACAAAATCCTCATAAGTCCTCTAGTCATCATTAATCCCACTAGTAGTTCTCAACCTTCAGGGAACCATCAGAATCACTCCAGAGCATGTCGAAAGTGCAGATCCAGAGCCCTTCAGGAGATGCAGTTAAGTGAGTCTGGGATGTGACCCAGGAATCTGTATTTTAACAAGTGATTTATGTGATTCTGATGCATATGGTTCTGGGGCCTCATTTTGATAAACACAGTTTATGAAGGAAAACTCTATTCCTAATATTCATAAAGTCCCATATAATGGTTATGTCTATTTGTGAGCATATATCTGTTCTTCATGATCAAGTGCTAAGTTAGTAGCAGTTATTGCAAAGTATGGCCAAAATTAACATGAGATTAGTAAAATCTATTTCTCAGCTGTCATAAATGTCACTCATCATGCATTTGATCTGAATTTTAAAGATGAGTCCCATCTGGCCATTTACAAGATCAAGGCACAAATTCCAGACAGTTTATAGTCTGTTATTTTGGTTAACAAACCTCATAGGCAGAAGGATTTTTCTGGCACCATGGTCATCTGGCAAAAAGAGTCACTTGGAAACGAATGTGAAAAAAAAAAAAATGAAATATACCAAGGACAAGTGTAAGGTCCAGTATTTAAGTCATAAAAATAGCCATAGCTGCCTGAAACCGTAGGGGATACACTATGTTCAGAACAGCATATGGGACAGAAACCCAAGGCTCTAGGTGACCATCAGCTAAGGCTGGTCACTGGTGGGGAGCCATACCAGCAGTTCCAAACTAGCCACATGCAGCAGGGCCCCAGCAAAGTTACCAAATGCAGAGGGCTCCAGAAATTCGCCGCGACTTCATTCACTCATCCTCTCAGTAAAGTGCCAAGTCCCAGGCTACAAACAGTGTTACAATGATGAAACATACAGCCATGTCCCTCCCAGACTAGAGTAACTGACCACCAGGAATGCAGATACACCTCAAAGCCAAAATCAGTATAAACAGAATGCCTTTGAGCTTCTGATTTCTTTTCCAGGAAGCTCTCAAGGCAAGGTGGGACCACCTGAAACCTGGGGGAAGACCTCCATTGCATCTCACCTTCCCCATCAGTCAGAGGAAAACTAACAAATAATATAAATACTATCAATCTCCTAATGAGGTAAGAATGGAGAAAAAAGTACGTCAGCTTTGTTTCCTGGAATTTCGTCAAACAGCTCCTGTTTCCTAATGCCTGCGGTGCCCAGACATTTTCCATGCACCCTTTACCTCCTCTACTCGCATTCACGGAGTAAGGTAGCGTGCCACCCACGTTTCAAGTGAGGGCACTGAGGCTGTGGAAGTCCAAATCCAGATAAGGGGTAGGGTGCTACCTCCAACCCCGGTTGTGTTGCTCGGAGCCCAGGACTCTGTAAAGCCCATCCTGTGCCCCATTCCCAGTCGCCAGGGCCCCTCCACCCCAGAGACCCACGGAACCGCGCCGCCTCACCTGCTCCAGCGGCCACAGCACTCTGCATACAGAGCAGAGCCGCCTTGCCGGTCTTCCCGCTGCCGGCTCTGCTCCCTCCTGCGCCACCTCCGCCCACGCCCGCCCACGGGGACGCCTAGGCTGCCCCGGGACCTAGGGACTTCGGCGCCTGCCCCGGGGACCAGACCACACCACCCGCCTGGAGCTGCACACCAGCAGACTGAAACTGCGTGTCTGTCTCCCTCCTTCCCTCCCTCTCTCGTTTCCTCCCCTCCCCCCAGTTTCCTTATCCATGAATTAGACCTAGGAAGGCTTGCCTTTTCATAAACTCGTTCATAAATGTAAATTGCAGGACTCCTATGAACCTGGTTCACCTGCTGAGCACAATGAGCTGAACAAGACAGGGTCCCTGTCCTTGTGTCATCCTGCAGTTCACAACCCTGAGGGAGAAGACAGAAGAGGGACAAGTAAACAAGTAAATAAAGCATGGCAGAGAGTGAGATACTGTGGGGAAATGGGTCAGCTTTAGATTAATGGTCCAGGCAGAGGGCACAGCAAAAGCAAAGTCCCTGAGGCTGGAGGCATTTGGCCACTAGAAAACATAGGAGGGCAGTGTGACTAGAGAAGGTCATCAAGAGGGTTTCCAGAGGTGCAGGTAGGACAGTCAAGAGAGTCCTCCTAGATCCTGGAAAGGCCTCCAAGTTTTTTGCAAGGAGAGTTAAATGAGAAAGCACTTCTGCATGGGAGCCCAGGTGACACCAGACTTAGCTAAATTGGAACATTATTCATTACTAAAGGCTGCTCCTGTTTTGAATACACTAACTTATAATTCCCTCCCCAAGAAGGCCTCAAGGCTCTAAGGATGGCAAAATAACCTGCATGCTTGAAGGACCTCCTTGAGAGTAACAGATCTTCTGCAAGGGCACTTTCTAAATATTGGACAGGCACAGCTCTCCTAAAAAAACCTCCCATGGCTTAAACTTATAGAAACAGAGTAGAGTAGTGGTTACCAGGAGCTGTGGAGTGGGGAAAGTGGGGCAATATTAGTCAATGGGTACTAACTTCCATTTATAAAATTAACAATTGCTGGGGATCTAATGTACATGGTGATTATAGCTAATAATACTGTATTATACACTTAAAAGTTGCTAAGAGAGTCAATCTTAAATGTTCTCACGAAGAAGAAGAAGAAGAAGAAGAAGAAGAAGAAGAAGAAGGAGGAGGAGGAGGAGGAGGAGGAGGAGGAGGAGGAGGAGGAAGAGGAGGAGGAGGAGGAGAAGAAGAAAAGAAATTATGTGACAGGATGGAAGTGTTAGCTAAAGATATGATACATAGATGTATCAAATCAACAGTTCTATACCTTAAACTGGCATAATGTCAATTACTCCTCAATAACGCTGGGGGGAAAATACTTCTGCGGCTCCCAAAGAGCCACAGAACATGGCCCAGACCTCCCAGCCACTCCCACCCACACCAAATAACCCCCAAGGCACCATTCATGGTGCTGTCTATGGAAATGGCCCTGGAGTTGTGGGCAGTGGCTCCTTCTAGAATGGCAGCTGCCATTTATAGCATGTGTGGACTCTGCAGACATTACCCTATTTGTTCATTACCAAAGCTCTAAGAGGTAGGCAACTTTCTTCCTGTTTTGCTATTGAAGTCAAGTGAAATTCAAACATTGAACAACTTCTTTGATATTGCCTAGCTAAGAAACGCTCAGATCCATCCTGTGCATCCTCTGCTCGCTGGCCCCTAGGATTGTACCTGCTATTTCTTCCTTCAGGACCACTCTCTTCCCTGCCTTGACTGCCTAGAAGACTCCACACCCCAGACCGATGTTCCCTGTGCTGTGATTCCTGCAGCCCTCCATGCTCTATGGCAGAGACGGGTGGGGCAGCCTGGTTGTATGTTTGTATAAGCATCTTTGTCTCCCTATACCCCAAGTCTAGGGCACCATTCTTGTATCTGTCCCCAGAGCCCAACATAGGTCCACACACAGTGACAGCATCTGACAAAGGAAAGAAGGAATGCATTTAACAGGACCTAATTGCAATGGTGGCTTCCTAGAATCTAAAGTGGAGAATATTTCCTGTCCAGAACCACTCAAATATAGACACCTGTTCTCTGTGCAGGAAAGAACTCAAACACTGTCATCTGCTCCTCATGAGACAGTTTTGTGGTGCCTGAGCTGCCTGCAGCCTCTGAGGCCTTGATGATGAGCCCCTATGAGGCAGGCTGCCACATGGACATGTTTGGGTACCACTAACCAGGGCCCATGAGCCTGAGCCCTAACTCTTGTGAGTCAGAGTACAGCTGAGGAGCTGAGAGGTGAATGAAAGTAGTGAACAGCTCCTGTGCCAAGCAGAAGCACCTGTTTTTATTGCATCCTCACATCCACCTGGTGAGGTGTGATCATCTAATTTCACAGGTGAGAAAACTGAGGCTTGAAGAGGTAGGGAAGCTTGTTACAGTTGCTCAGCTTGTAGATGATAGATTTTCAACCCAACGTCCAAGCTTCTTCTCCAGCACTGGAGTGCTCCTAAGAAAAGGAGGGAGCTGTTCAGGGCAGCCTGTCCTAGTTAAATCAACACTATAGGAGCTGTCTGTTAGACACTTCCATCTGCTGGGGAAGGAAACAGCACCTCCTTGTGGCAGCAGAGCTCTGCACCAAGCACAACTGGAACATCAGAAGCTCCCCAAGAAATCAGAGCCCACAAGCAAGAAGCTGGGAGCTGTACTTCCCTTCTCACTGGATTGGAAGCCAGGACTCCAGTTTGGGGTGGGTCTTGACAGCCAGCCAGACTACATTCTGCAGTATCTGGGGAAGAGGCTCAGTAGGGTTTTCCCTGCACTATAAAAATGGGACTTTGTCTGACCTCCTAGACATTGACCCTCCTTAATAACAGTGACGGACCTCACTTCCCACCCCCTTGAGAATGTTTCACATGAATCACCTTGGAGTTAAATGGGCGCACTAATCCCTGAGGCTTGTTTGGCCTTTAACAGCTTGAAATTTGACCTCAGTCCACTGCAAGGTCTGTCCTCCATGGCCTGATAAGAAAGCTGAGAGTAAGGAAATTGATTTGGACCCCAACAACCTCCTTTATGGTAATTCACTGTTAAATTCACCACCTGAGAGCCAGTATGGTGAGTGGTCACAAGCTGGGCATGGGAGCCAATTGTCAAACCTCAGATTCTCTTCTGTAAAATGGAGCTAGTAATAAAATCCACCTCCAAGGCTGTTGTCAGGAGAAATGGCATGAGACGCAAACAGGTCCCTAGCATGGTCCCTTGCTGGAAGCACATCCTGGAGTTATGGCTGCTATTATGATTCCTGTGTCCTATGTGCTTGTCTGCCTCCCTGAGCTTCCACTCCCCAGCTAATGAGCAATTCCTATCAATTCTAGTTTGAAAACTCTCTAGCCACACAGTGGCAGGACCCACACCTCTCATCCAGATTAGTCCAACATGGTTCTAACAGGCTCATGCACTCAGTCATGATGAGCTTCTAATATTAGTCTGGATTCTTGGAAACATGGTGGAGTGAGAGACATCCTCAGATCTCTCCCCTTTGAACAACAATAAGCTGAACATCTAAAACTGAACATAAAACACCCAAACTGCACACTAGCATACCTGAGCATGGAATCTGTGCATAAGAGCTACCACAGGTCAGAACCCCAGGTGTCAGGCGGCGGACTGGGAGAAATAAATAAGCTGCCACTCGCAGCCTTTGCAGCTCCCTTCAGGAGGAAGGGGAGGGGTGAATGTGCAGCGACTTCCCTGAACAGCCCTGCCTGAAAGTGCCGTGACTTCTACACAGCCAGCAACAAGGCCAAGTCATCAGGGCAGAAAGCAGAGAAGCGGGACAGGACTGTAGAGAAACAACAGTTGATTTTTACTGGCCCTGGTTGTGAAACCGAGGCTGAGCTGCAGCCTCCAACCCTCAATCCTATGGGCCCCTCCCCCCATACCCTCTGAGACCAGTCACCGCGGAGCCCCAGGGGAATCTGAGCAAACGCTGCCGAAACTGTCACTGACACTGATAGAGACTGAGACTGAGAGTAGCAAGCATGATTAAATATCTACAAGAAAATCAAAAAGGTATTATTTAAACTGTATATAAAGCAGGGATCCAAGAGGATTAGATGCTACCTACTGGAAACCAAAAGAAAAGTGCCTTCTTTGCAGCAGGCTGAAGAGAGACCTTTATATAATAAATCTTCCTTCTGGAAAAACAGCAGAATACACTTCCATTAATGCCCAGGCAGAGAAATAGGCCATTAAACCCCATAAACAACCGAGGTGGCAAGGCATCTCAGAAAGAGAAAAAACTCCAGAAAATAAGCTTACAGACATAGAAATATGCAACTTAAATGATAAAGTTCAGGATGGTACTTCTGAAAAAACTCAGCGAGTTCTGAAATGAGTCATATTAACAATTTCAGGAATTGAAAAAACACCTAGATGAGCATAGCAAGGAGGTTGAGCCACTCAAAAAGAACAGAATAGACCTACTAGAGAAAAAAAAAACACTACAAGAGTTGAAAAATGAAATAGCAAACTTGTGAAATAGAGTCAACCAAATGGAGGAAAGGATCAGTGACATCAAAGACAGAAATCTAGAAATAAATCAGAAGAATTTAGAGAGAAACCAAAGAATGAAAAATAATGAAAGAGAAATACAAGAACTATCTGATGCCATCAGGAGAGGAAACATAAGAATAATGGGCTCTATCGAAGGTGAGGAAAAGGAGCAGGGACTATAAATCATTTTCAGAAAATAGTGAATGAAAATTACCCAAATCTAAGGAATGAGCTGGAGCTTAGAATTCAAAAAGTCAATAGAATACCCAATTATCTCAACCCAAAAAGCCCTTCACCAACACACATTGTATTAAAATTATCAAAAATCAATGACAAAGTTAGAATTCTCAGGGCAGCCAGAAAGAAGAAAATGGTTCCTTATAAAAGAAAACCTATTATTGTCATACTACTCAGCTCAGATCTTACAAGCCAGAAAGAATGGAATTGAATATTTAAACTATTAAGTGAAAGGAACTACCAGCCTAGAATAATGTATCCAACTAAGCTCCCCTTTAGATATGAAGGAGAAATTAAGACCTTTCCAGAAATACAAAACTCAAGGGAATTCTCCACTACGAGGCCTGCACTATAGGAAATACTGAAAGGGGTCAGCTCACCTAAAACAAAATGATGAAAGAAAAGAAGAAAGAAAGGAAAGAAGAAAGAAAGAAGAAAGAAAGAAAGAAAGAAGAAAGAAAAAAGACGAAAGAAGAGAGGTGAGGGAGTTAGGGGGAGGGCGAGGGAGTGGGTGTGAGGTATGTGATGAAATAAAGTATGGATTATTTAGGAAAGCCCTCCCTCCCTCCCCTACCTCCACCCTCCCTCCCCCTCCGCCAGTCACCACCTCCCAGAAGAAACAGAAAGAAAGAAAGAAAAAAAGCCATAATTAGGAGTAAAGTGACTACCAGGCAAATAGAAGCAGAAGAGTGCAATCCTTACTAAGAACAGGGCATTTTATAATGATCAGCTTAAATGATAAGAGAATTGCTATAGAAAAATAGTAATGAATGTTCAGAATACATAGGGACAAATTGGGATAACAACAACTGAAAAGGGGAGGATTCAAAGATCCAAATTCACATAGGGGAATGGAGATAATGCACATGCAGAAGAAAAGGGACAACTGTGTATATATAATTATCCTTTTCATATTTGTAATGATACCCACACACCAAAGATTCAGAACTAAAGTATATAACACAAAACAAGCAGAACCAGATGGAAAACCCACAAAAGCCAACCAAAATAAAGAAAACAGAGACACAAGGACAAGGAAGCAATGGAAACACTAAGCTACAAGAAAGCAAAAGATAAAATGGCTATAAGAAGACCTCATATTTCAATAATCACTCTAAATGTAAATGGACTGAGCTCACCAATAAAAGAGCACAGATTTACAGAATGGATCAAAAAAAAAAAAAACAAAACAAAACCCAACCATATGCTGCCTCCAGGAGACACATCTCAACTCCAGAGACAAATATAGACTCAAAGTAAAAGGCTTGAAAATGATCTTTCAAGAAAATGGCATTCAGAGAAAAGCAAGAGTAGTGGTACTAATATCAGATGAAATTGAACTTAAAATAAAAAAGTAAAGAACAATACTGAGAGACACTTCCTAATGATAAAGGGAATTGTACGCCAACAAGACATAACACATATTAATATCTATGCTCCCAATCAGCAAGCCCCAAATTATATAAAGTAATTGCTAACAGAACTAAGGGAAAAACAGACCAAAACACTATCGTAGTAGGGGATCTAAATATCCCACTGTCGGATATGGACATATCACCCAAACAAAATCAATAAGGATATAACATCCTTAAATGGCACATTAGGCCAACGAGACATAATGGACATTTACAGAGCCTTCCATCCCCAAATAGCTGCTTATACATTCCTCTCTATTGCACATGGCACACTCTCAAGAATCGACCACATACTGGGACACAGAGATAGCTTCAACAAATATAAGAGGGTTGAAACCATACCAACCATATTCTCTGATCATAACGTTTTGAAACTAGAGATCAGCTTCAAAAGAATCAGGAAAAACCACAAATACATGAATATTAAACAACATGCTACTGAAGAATAACTGGGTCAGGGAAGAAATAAAAAGAGAGATCAAGAGATACATAGAAACCAATGATAATTATAGTACAACATATCAAAACTTTTGGGACACAGCAAAAGCAGCCATAAAAGGAAAGTTCATATCATTACAGGCCTACCTCCAAAAAAAGAGTGAGCCCAATTAAACAACCTAACACTTCATCTTAAAAAATTAGAAAAGGAAGAACAAATGAAGACTAAAGTCAGCAGAAGAAAAGAAATCATCAAAATTAGAGCAGAAATAAATAAAATTGAAAACAAAAAAAAAATAGAAAAAATAAATACAACAAAGAGCTAGCTGGCTCTTCGAGAAGGCTAATAAAATTGACAACCCTTGGCTAGATTCACTAAAGGAAAAAGAGAAAGGCCACAAATAAAATCAGGAATGAAAGAGGAGAAATTACAACTGACATCGCAGAAATATAAAGGAACATACAAGAATACTATGAAAAAGTATACAACACCAAATTTAATAACCTAGAAAATATGGACCATTACTTAGAAAAATACAAGCTTCCTAAACTGAATCAAGAAGATTGAGAAAATCTAAACAGACAGATCAGTAGTATGGAAATTGAAACAATCATCAAAAACCTACCAAAAAATAAAAGTTCAAGACCAAATGACTTAACCAGTGAATTCTACTAAACACTCAAAGAAGATTTAATAACTATTCTCATAAAACTCTTCCAAAAAAAATCAAAGAGGAGGCAATTCTTCCCAACTCATTTTATGAGGCCAATATTACTCTGATACCAAAACCTGGTAAGGATAACACATACACACAAAAAAAACTACAGGCCAATATCTCTCATGAACACAGATGCAAAAATCCTAAACAAGATACTAATGAACTGAACACAGCAATATATGAAAAAGATTATACACCATGATCAAGTGGGCTTCATCCCAGGGGTATAGGGGTGGTTCAACATACACAAATCAATTAATGTGATATACCACATAAACAAATTAAAAAATAAGGGTCATATGACTATATCAATAGATGCAGAAAAAGCTTTCCACAAGATACAGCATCCATTTATGATCAAAACACTTAACAAAATCGGTATGAAAGGAAAGTACCTTAACGTAATAAAGGCCGTATATGACAAACCCTCAGCCAACATTACACTTAATGGTGAAAAACTAAAAACCTTCCCTCTAAGATCACAAACAAGTCAAGGTTGTCCATTATCGCCACTCTTATTCAAAATAATGTTGGAGGTCCCGGATAATGCAATCAGACAATAAAAAGATATAAAAAGTATCAAAATATAAAATGAAGAAGCCAAACTGTCATTATTTGCAGATAACATGATTCTCTATATAGAAAACCCTAAAGACTCCACAAGTACATTGCTAGAAACAATAAATAAATATAGTAAAGTTTCTGGATACAAAATCAATGTTCAAAAACCCACACTGTTCCCTTATTCTAATAATGGAGTGACGGAAAAAGTAGAAAAAAATAATTTCTTTTGCAATTGCACCAAAAAGAATAAAATACCTAGGAATAAATTTAATGAAACCTGTGAAGGACCTATATAATGAAAACTACAAGACCCTATTAAAAGAAACCGAAGAAGATACAAAGAAATGGAAAGATATTCTGTGTTTTTGGATTGGGAGAAACATACAGTTAAAACGACCATATTCTCTAAAGCCTTATACAGATTTAATGCAATCCCCATCAAAATCCCATTGGCATTTTTCAAAGAAATAGAACAAAAAAATCATCAGATTTGTATGGAAGCACAAAGAACCCAAATTGCCAAAGCCATCCTGAGAATAAAGAATGGAGCTGGAGGCATCATCTGCCTGATTTCAAATTATACTATGAAGCAACAGTAATCAAAACAGCATGATATTGGCAAAAAAACAGACACATGGACCAGTGGAATGGAATCAAGAGTCCAGAAGTAAACTCATATTTATATGGGCAAATAATTTTTGACAAAAAAGCCAAAAATATACAGTGGAGAAAGGAAAGCCTCTTCAATAAATGGTGCTGGGAAAACTGGAAGGCAACCTTCAAAAGAATGAAACTAGACTGTTGTCTATCACCACACACCAAAATTAACTGAAAATGGATTAAGGATATGAATATAAGACCTGAAACAATAAAATGCATAGAAGAAAACAGGAACTAAACTCAAGGAGTGTGGACTCAAAGAGGATTTTATGAATTTGACCTCAAAAGCAAGAGAACTAAAAGCAAAAATAAATGAATGGGACTACATCAAACTAAAAAGCTTCTGCTCAGCAAAAGAAACCTTGATGAAGGCAAAGAGGCATCCATCTGAATGGGAAAATATATTTGCAAGCAACGCCTCCGATAAGGGTTTAATATCTAAAATATACAAAGAACTCATACAACTCAACAACAACAACAACAGCAACAAAATGATCCAATCAAAAAATGGGCAGAGGACCCGAATGGACATGTCTCCCTAGAAGACATACAAATGGCCAACAAATATTTGAAAAGATACTCAACATTGTGAGCTATTAGGGAAATGCAAATCAAAGCCACAATGAGATGCCATCTCACACCTGTTAGAATAGCTATAATCAACAGGACAAGTAATAACAAATGTTGAAGAGGATGAGGAGAAAAAGAAACCCTCATACAATGCTGGTGGGACTGCAAATTGGTACAGCCACTATGGAAAACAGTATGGATATTCCTCAAAAAACTGAGAATTGGTCTACCATATGATCCAGCAATCCCTCTACTGGGTATTTACCCCAAAGACTTGAAAACCCACATCCAAAATGACACTTGCACGCCGATATTCATAGCAGCATTATTCACAGTGGCCAGGACATGGAAGCAACCGAAGTGTCCTATGATAGATGATTGGCTAAAGAAGCTGTGGCACATATACAATGGAATATTACTCAGCCATAAGGAGAGATAAAATACTGCCACATGCAACAACATGGATAGACCTCAAGATAATCATACTGAGCAAAATAAGCCAGGCAGAAAAAGTTGAAAATCACATGATATCACTTATATGTGGATATAAACTTAAAAGCTACAAATGAACAGGACAAACAAACAGAGACTCATGGACATGGACAATGGACTAGTGATTACCAGAGGGTAGGGGATGGGTAAGGAGTGGGGAGGTAGACTGGTAAAGGGGGTCGAATATATGGAGGTAGGGGAAGGGTGAAGTGGGTAAAGGAGATCAAATATATGGTAGCTGAAGGAAATTGGACTTTGGGTGGTAAACAAACAATAGAATATGCAGATGTCAAATTATAATGTACACTTGAAAATTATATAATTTTGTTAACCCATGTTACCTATCTGACTATTTCTCCTCAAGCTCTTTTAGAGTTCCTTACGCATACTCCTTCTCCATTGAACTCTTTATATTTATGGAATACCATTGCTTTTCACATATCCAGGCTTGTGTATATGTTATTTCCACTGCCTGAACCCACCGAACTCATTTTCCACTTGAAAAACTTCTATTTATTCCTTGAGACCCAATCTATACAGCCAACTCTCTGTGAAATGTTTCTGACCTCCATTTGCTCATTTTAAGGGGATGTTGACAAATTTGTACCCTGCACAGAGAGCTCTTGGGTAGCTGTCCTGCTTTTATCCTGGAAGACCCGTAGCAAAGAAGAACCTCATCAACTATCTAGGAAAATCCACTTAGATTTCCATTCTTATCAATAGAGAACCAGAGTCGCATACATTTATAAAATCAACAGCACAAAAGAGATAGGTCAAGATAAATTAAAAAATAATAATAACTGACCTTAATAGAAACTGAAATAACTCAGGGAATAGAAAAGAGCTATAAGAGATCAAAAACTTCCATTAATCCTTAGAGTGATTATAATAAAGTTGTTGATTCCATAAGATAACTGCTGATTTCTAGAAAACAAGAGACCAAAAAAGCAAGAAAGGACCCTTGAAAATCAAACATATGATTGCTGAAATTGAACAATGTTTTTTTTGGAAGCAAGGGGAAGACAAGGTAAGGAAAGTTCTCATAATATAGACAACAACACAAAATGATGAAAAGCCTGGAAGCAAAAATAAAAGACACAGATGATGAATCCAATCATCCTATTAAAATCTCCAGGAGGGAAGAACCAAGAAAATGAAAGGTAGCATATCAGTCATAGTCTAAGCAAGGAACAAAATTTAGCCCCAAATAGTCAAATGAAAACATGTTAATGAGAAGGTAACATACAAAGGTTTGGGCAAGGTAAGGGAAAATACAGGAAATAGTGAGGCATCCAAAAACTAGCAGAAGCATTTACCATGCTTCAGGTAAAAGAACCAGAGGAGAAAACCATGTCATTAGAGCCAGGGGACTGTGGAGGAAGGGACACTTCCAGAGCTACTATAGTCTGGAGGCATGCTTCTATCACCAGAGACTTGGCATTGAAACAGGGGAAGTATGAAAGAAGTATGCCAGCCTAGCCCCTCTTCCACTTCCACCCTCCTCTAAGTTTCTGTCATTGACCAAATCCAATTGGAATCCAGCCAGCAAAGGATCATCCAGTCTCCTGGATATAGAGGAGGGCAGAGAACAGTGGTAAAGAATGGATCTACATGGAGTATAAACAGAAGGTAACCAGCACAAGGATTTCTCAAAAAGGAAAGAGATCTTCGCAGGGATGTAGATTGAAAGGACCCTCTGGGTGCTGCTCCACATCTAGACAGGTCAATGTAAAATTTCAGAACACCAAGAATAAAGGAATGATTCTAAAATGCTCCATGGGGGTGGGGTAGAAGAAGAGGTTGCATACAAAAAAAAAGATAAGAATCGACCATTGTCATTTTTGTCAGAAACACAGGATGATGAAGACTATGGCATGATGAAATATACTTTTAGGGCTCATGGAAATATAGTTTGAACCTAAAACTCTGTCCTCAGCTATAACATCATCCAGGAGTGCAAAATAATGATATTTCTAGATTTGCAAGAACCCTCTCTAAGAAAGTTAATTTTTAAAAAATACTTGAACATAACCGATATTAAAAGCAAGAAAGGAGACATGAGATGAAAGAAATGGTGAACCAACCCAGGAGCCTGGAATTTTCTCTCCCTACCCAAATAAGTAGCATTACTGTAACCACAGATTAATTTCAGAGGTCCATGATACCACCAAAGATTTAAAAGATGCAGGAATGAGATGCCTATTAAAGTCCCACTTGACTCACCTCTTTAGCTTGTGCAGAAAGTTGTTGAGTCTTAGAGAATGACTGTAGGTAATCAGTTTAATCAGATGTTGACTCCAATTTCAGCTGCTTGTCCAGATGTGATTTAGAACAACTTAACCACCCCTGGCACTTAGTATGCAGCTATTTATCTTATTTATGCTTTTCCCCCCTCTATATCAATTAGGAAGGACCATCAGAAGTTTGCTTTCACTTGGCAAGGACAGCATCACAAATTTAATGTTCCCTCTCAGGCTATATCTGTTCTCTAGCTGTCACAGTGTAGTTTACAGAGACATTGATAATCAAAATGACCACAGATATTACAGCACAGTGTACTAACAATACTTGTTGTTTGAATAGGAAAAACATAATCAGGGGCTTTCTTAAGATACATGCATTCCAGAGGATGAGAGATATACTCCATAAAAATGCAGGGGACTACCACCTAAGTGAAGTTTCCAGAAGTCAGTCACACAACCTGAAATGCCTACCATAAAATAAGCATCATCTGGCTCTCACAAGAAAGTCTCGTATGCAAGCACCACTTCATTACCAGGTGGAAGCACTGCAGATGAGATCAGGCCTCAGCAGTTTCTGAAGGCAAAAGGAAGTTCAGTAGCAGATCACTCAGATTCACATGGCCTCCTGCCCTGCCCTAATTCTGCTTCTCCTTCAGCCTGTACCTGTGACTACAGATAAAACACATGGACCTGATGACACATCGTTCTAATGGTTTGTTATGGGACCAACTAGAGGCAGATTGTTGCAGCTTAGTCTCACTCCAGGGTGAGTGACAACAAGGATGTTTGATGCTCACTCTGGAGAGATGGCCACAGGTAGAGATCAATGCTGATTTAGTGGGTGGGCAGCAGCTAAACTCTAGCCAGGCCACTAGTGCCCCAGGAGAAGACTACAGAATTGACAACAAGATATTAATCGATAACAAGAACATCACAAAAGAACACATGGATACACCTCTTAGAAAAAACACAGAGGGTGAGGTTATTTGTATCCCATGAGAATGTTAATCCAGTGGAAAAGATGATCCATCACGTGGGCATCAATCAGCATCTTTTTCCAGACACCCTCGTGCTTGCTCAGTAGACTCATGGACTCAATGGAATGAGGGTATTTATAGAGAACAGATGTGAGCTCAGTAGCATGGCCTTGCCCTCTCCAAGGCAGACCTAATTACCTGCGTTGCTGAGTGCCCATTCTTATAACATCAGTGCTCATCATGGAGCCCCCAATAGAGCTTCCTTCCCTGGGGAGAATGGCCAGCCACCTGTTGGCAGACTGATTACATTGTACCCCTTCATCATGGAGGACACAGGGATTTGAAAATGATTCTAGAAATAAATTTGTATTCCTTATCCCCTTCCAAAGCCACCATCTATTAACTTACAGAATTCTTTTCTATTCGCCATCATGTTATCCCACCTACATGGAGTAAACAGAAATTAAAGTTGAAAGTAAATCTCTAGAAACAGAATTGGAAGAAGAAGGGAATTTTTACATCACTCATCTGAGCAATAGGAATATAGGTAATTTGTTTGTTTTCTGCTCTCTAATAAAGAAAAATTAATAATTCCAATTTTATAAAGAACAGAATAAATAAGAGAAAGGAAAGGACATCACACAGCAGAGTCAAGAAACTTGGTAACAACCACTATAACCTCAGTTTCATCATCTGTAAAATAAAGCCAAGACTGGCTAAAGTTCATAACAAGTTAGTGAGGATGCAAAAGATTAATGGATAAGGATACAATTTCAAAATCTTTATCAAAGCCCTGTGGAAGGGAGATACGATGGAGGGGCCCCAGGACTTCCCGTCAAGCAGCGAGTAAGGGTCTGTTCTTCCAGGAAGCCTTCTAAGTGGTAGGCAGGGCTCCTGAAGGGGGCACACCTGTTGTTCCCAGTCCCTGAGAGAGATCATGTATTCTTTGTTTGCCTTTGCTCCCTGCTAAGGCCCTTAAGAGACTAGGCTGTAAAAGAACCTACCTGGGCCACATGGAAAAAAAAAAGATAACAGATGTCAGCTGGGTGGCCTACATCTTTAGGGCCTCCCACCCCAGACAGCTGGCCCTGCCCTGGCTCCCTGCCCTGGCCTCTCTCCAAGGTAAAGCTGGACATCCCAGTGCCTTTTCCCATCCCCTTATTGCTCATGCCTTCCTCCTTCCCAACTCCATTTCAAGGAAAGGTGATGCAGAACAAGCCCACCAGCCAGAGAGAAAGGAGGAAGAAGGCACAGTTGCCACCTGCTGCTAAAGCTCCATCCCCGCAGTCCAGTCCATGACCCGGAAGCTAACCAGCTCAGAACAGCATTTTTCCTCCTTAACTGAGAATAAGAGAACGACAAGAACAAAGGGACATCATTCCCCTAGAGGTCTGTAGTCCCTGTGGTCTCAACACAGTAAACTTAACAGCCCACGATGAGTCAACTGCCCCTCTGTGGAGGACAGGGAAGAAATATCAAAGCAGTCCGGCCTGCACTCTTTGTATCCACTCCCGTAATTCCTGTCCCTGCATTCTGGAATTCATTCAAACAATCCACAGTCATTCAACAAATATTCGAAGTGTCTACATGTACTGGACACTGGACACAAAGTTCAGCTCCCCAAGACATGTTATAAAACAATTTTGACCCAGAAACTCCCAAAATGAGTGCAGGTGGGTTATTAAGTAAAATATCCACCAGATTACCATATGCCTTGGATGAATAACTTACTCGATTCTATTCCCCATCCCAGACTGTGCTTAGTTGTAATGTTCTACCAAGTTTACCTGATACAATAATGTACACTATTGCTGAGTAACAAATACCTACAAATCTCAGTGACATACAAACCTATCTATAGGCCAGCTGGGGATTAGGTGACCTAGGCTGGGTTCAATGGGCACCTCTACTGTGGGTCCAACTGGACTTGGCTTCTCATTGAGGTTTGTCACCTTTTTCTATGTGCATTCTGGGGCCCAGGCTGAAGGGGAAATTCAAAAGAAGCTTTACTCATGTAGATGACAGAAATGCAAAAGGAGAGCCCAGCCATGCAAGCTCACTTTCAGCTCTACTTGAGTCACATCTGCCAACATCCATTGGCCGAAGCAAGGTGCGACCAAAGTCAAAAGGCAAGGAAAAGCACTCCACTCACCCTAAGGCCAAAACAAGTCACAGAGCCACCCCCAACATTAATAAAACCAGAAACTATACTCTTCTGATGAAGTAGGTTGAGGTGGGGGAGGGAGTAAAATATGTTTGAACAATAATCTAATCTATCGCAGACAATAATCAAATTCCAAAAAATACTAAGGGAACTGATATTTGCTTCTATCCCATGATAGCTCCCCCATTCTCCATTATCAAGTTCTTCCAATTCCCCTTCTCTCAAAAATCATTTTAAATCTCCCCCCCCAAAAAATAAATTCTATTTCTTCATGGAAAAATTAAGCTCAAAACTTCCCTTTTCCTTGAGCAGTTTCATCCTATTGTCTATGGTAGAGTCGATTTCTTTGGTGTATCTATTCGATTGTGGTCTTTTTTTTTCACAAATGTTTGATGAGCCTTGTTTGAAGGTCCATCTTTGATTTCAATTCTCTCAGAGCCAGCAGTGACCATTATTCTTATTACCCAGAGACAGCAAAGGCTGGAAAGGTATGGAGAGTACTGCTGTAATGGGTATGCCAAGAGTTAGTCTTAGGCGCAAGAATTCACAAATTGCAGCTGAAGAGAAGTCAAATTAAAGAAAGTCTGAATTTTGAGAATGAGCTCAGCTGAGGAATAAAACTGGTGAGTGTGATTCCTGTTTGTTTCAGGGGAAGTCAAGACCTGTATCATCCGGCACTTGGCCTTTTCTTTTTTGATCACATTTTCCTTTGGCTTTCTATGGTCCAAGACTTCTCCTTGAGAAATTTAGCTAGAAGTAAGAATCCAGTTGAGAAAAGACTTGGCTACTTTTATTATTATTATTTATTAACTATAGTTAAGCATACATTGCCCAAATTTGAACAGCCTTATAAACAACATAAAACAAAACATTCAATTTTTTTTAAATGGCAAAACCTTGTAATCAATATGAATTAAAATTTTATAGTACTATCATGTTATTATTATAAAAATGTTCATTAATAAATAATAAATATTTTGTTGATTATATATTCTCCAATCTTGGCATTCTTTTTTAATTGAGCACATGAATTGAAACTCATTGCCATCTGCAACATATCCAGTAAAGAAACCTCAAACAGGCAGGTATAGTAGTGTCCACCTGGGCAGGCCCAGCAAAGGAGCCAATAAATAGCTGCTCCCTTTTGCAGAGCACCTGGATATGCTGGGGAAACAACCATGTTGGTCCTGTCCCAGAGAGCTCCTGTCATTGAGGGTGTCCCACAGAATGGGATCAGAATGTTGGTTGCTTACTGGGGCCTGCAAGCCTATCCAGACACAGGTTTGCTTTCTCCCACACAAAACTGTAAAAGCTCAGATTTCTGGTTTCTCATGAAAGAATTTGAAGTTCTGGCTACATGCTGGACACCATTTGCACATGGCTATAACTGAGCTGAATACCTGCTGCCCTCAGACAACATTCAGGACCTGCTACCCCTAGGTCCTGAAAGACACACTTCTCCCAGCAGCTCCTGCTACATTAGACCAGGTTGTTGTGGTACCCTGCTGGGACCTAACACAGCAGACCAAAGAATCTCCTGGTATCTTTATCCCCAAAGAAGGTGTCAAAGCTGTAACCAGAGACTGCTAACATGGAAGAGGGCCACGGTGAAAGAGAGTAGCTCAGGCCTGGAGTTCTGCCATCTTCAAACATCTAGCCTACCCATGATTCTTTGGGCCACCTTTGCACGGGTCACAGTGCAGCCCAGTGGCAACAATATAAAGTGTCACCCTAAACCTTCTTCATATTCATGCCCCATGCAGAGCCATTTATCCATGAGGCCATCCTGATCTTGGCTGCAGCCATCTCTCTTAGTTTGACTCTCTCCCTGACTGACTCTCAAGTCCTGAGGAAGACTGGCTTCCAAGTTCTGGTGCTAGCCGAGGACCCAACATCTAGCTCTCTCAGCCTCTCCCTGATAGAGGTCACCCACATTCAATACTACGCAGGGAACACCTGACACCGCCAATGAATCAGCCACCTTCTTTGTGCCACAGAATGGCTGTCAGACAAGAACCCATCTGTGGGCAAGGCGAGGCTTAGGGTTCTGCCCACTAAGAAGAGCAGCCCTGACTAAAGGGATGTCAGGTTTTAGGAGGCCTGTGTGATGCTGCCAGTCCCCCAGGTCGCCGCTATCCCCGGCTACCTAATTCTCCTCTATTGAGATCTGTAGAGTCCCAGAGAGTGCTGACTGCACTTTTGACAGATCCTGGCATGAGTTGAATTCCAGTGACACTGGGAAAGGCCTTTGTATTGCATCCCCAGAAGCCAAGCTATTCTGGTTGCCCCAGGGTCTTTATTAGGAAAAGAATGGCCTGGCTTGTACTGAGCCACTTCATAGGCCAGGCCCTGGAAGTTCCACATACAACTTCTCATTTTTCTCAATAATCCCATGAGAAAGGATGTGATGGCAAAACTGAGGCTTAGAGAGATGTTACCAAAAAGTGACAGGAATGTGGACGTGAACATATCTGGGTAACTCCAGGACCAGAAGTCTCTCCACAACAAAGACTGTCTGGCTCACAAAGCCTTTATTCCTAATGTAGTAAGGATCTATAGGTAAGTTAGGGCTTCCTCTCATAGGACCCTGTGTGTGCCCTCCCTACACACACACACACACACACACACACACACACATACACACACACACAGAGAAGCAGAGTGTGGTGGAAGGAACACAGGACTAGAAGCAAGGCCTCTCATCCAGATCTTCCATTTCACTACTCTGAGCCTTGGCTTCTTTATGTGTGAAATGGGGCCGTGACATCTGATTCCTAGGGGTGTTGTACAAGCTGATGAGCTAATGTGCATAAAAGCCCAGGCAAGTGAGAAGAGCTGTGGGAACATCCTGATGTATAGCAGGAGAAATTGACCAGTTAACATTGAGGAAGAATCTCCATTAATTTGGGAGCAAGTGAGGCTATGATCAGCAAGCAGAAATGCTGCCCTGACCACAAGAAAACTGATCCTGAAATACCTCAGGACATTGCAGAAAGGCTCAGGCCGCTGCTAACACCAGGTGTGCAGGCAACGAAGTGAGTGTGGAGCAGGCCTGAGTCTGGGTTTGAGTCAGAAACCATAAGGAAGCCTGCTTCACCTCCCTCCCAACACCACGCCATGCCTGACACCACTGTGAATGGCTTCACCTTCCATGCAGTTCTTCAAACCAGAACCCTCCTCTTCCTCACTTCCCACCCCAAGGCTTGTTAGTTCTATGCCTCAGCCACCCACACTCTACCATGGTCCTACAGGCTTCTTCCCTCTCTCTGTCCCAGTCTTCCAGCTAGCTCCCTTGCTCATTGGTCTCCCTTTCCACCTGTTCTCCACTCCACCACCAGAGAGGTATGTTAACAACCAAACTTCACCAAGTTCATGCCCTTCTTGCAATGTAACTTTGCCTCAAAAATGTAGAATCAAAATGTAGAATCGATTCCCTCTCTCTGAATATAACACACCTGTAACTAAAAAAAAAAGTGATGTGGGATAAGCTCCAAGTCTAAGCCTTAAAATTGTGGCTTGCACATCTTGGAATCCTACTGCCATGTAAAGAAACTCAGACTATAGTACTGAATGATAAAAAGTCACGTGGAAAGGGAGCTTCCAGGCTCAGCCTCAAACATGTGAGTGAGGCTATTTTAGACCTTCCAACTCCTTAGTCATTAGGGAAATGCAAATCAAAACCACAACAAGGCACCACTTCACTAGGCTAGACATATTCAAAAATAGAAAATAATAAATGTTGGCAAGGATATGGAAAAACTAGAACCCTCATCCATTGCTGGTAGAATGTAAAATGGTCCTCCTCTGGAAAGCAGTTTGCTGGTTTCTCAAAAAGTTAAAACAGACTTATTATATAACCCCATAGTTCCCTTCCTCAGTATATACCTAAAAGAATTGAAAATGAGTGTTACTTAAGTACATGTACACACGTATTCATAGCAGCACCATGCACAATGGCCACAATATGGGAACAGCCCAAGTGAATAGATAAACAAACTGGTATACAATAGATTCATATTCAGCCATAAAAAAGAATAAAGTATTGTTTTGACTTTGTTAAATTAACATTTGTTAAGTGGAACCCCAGGGGCAATGGAAAGTGAGCCACAGTTCAACAAGAGACCGCAAGGGAAATTTACACAGGTCGTGAAGGAAGTACACGGCATATCTCAAGGGGCCTCAGAAGGAGGTCAAGGCAGGATGCAGGCAGAGCACATGTTTTTATTGGGGTCTGTGCCTGTAGTGCTTCGGGGTCCCCAGTCTAAGGCCAGATTGGTCATTTCTACCCCCCAAAAGCAGGGTTTTGGAAAGTTCTACAGGAGTTTTATCTAGGTGATACACAGGGGAAGGCCATGGGAGATGGGAATAGTGTTGCTCACCAGGGCTGCTGGGTATGTCACCTCAAGAAATTCCATTTACTTGTGACTTTGGGACTGTTATCTAGAGCCTGCGTTCATGGGACAAGGTAGTTTTAATTCAAGGCCACTGCAGTCCGCGTGGCCACACAGACTGAATGCCAAGGCAGCAGTATGAGTAGTTTAGTTAAATTCTCGATGTTCATACTATATGTAGATGTGACTCTGGATCTTGCTACCAATTTATAGGAAACACATGGTGACCAACACCATGAGAACACAATCAGCCATCCAGTCCAGGGCTTTTGTTTGCTGGGAACTTTTTGATTACTGATTCAATTTAGTTGCCAGGAATTGGTCTGTTCAAATTTTCTGTTTCTTCTTGATTTAGTCTTAGATAATTGTATGTTCCTATAAAATTATTTGTCTCTTCTAGATTGTCCAATTTATTGGTGTATACATGTTTATAGTATTTTCTTATAATCTTTTGCATTTCTCTGGTGTCAGCTGTCATTTCTCCTCTTTCATTTCTAATTTTACTTATTTGGGTCCTCTTTTTGATCAGTCTGATTAAAGTTTATTAATTTTGTTTATCTTTTCATAGAACCAGCTCTTGGTTCCACTGACCTTTCTTATTGTTTACTTCCTTTGTTTCTTCTCTGATCTTCATTATTTCCTTCCTTCTACCCACTTTGGGCCTTGTTTGTTCTTTTTCTAGTTCAATTAGATGTAAGATTAGATTATTTGTTTGAGATTTTTGTTTGTTTGTTTCTTGACGTAGGCCGGTATTGCTATAAATTTCTCTCTTAGGACCGCTTTCACTGCGTTCCATAGATTTGAGGTCATTGTTGTTTTCATTTTCATTTGTCTCAGGGTATCTTTCAATTTTTTCCTTGATCTTGTTGCCTACCCATTTACTGTTTAGTAACATGTAATTTAGCCTGCATATGATTGTGCATTTTCAGTTTTTTTTTCTTGTAGTTAATTTCTAGTTTCATGCTATTGTGATCAGATTAGATGCTTGATATGGTTTCAATCCTCTTAAATTTATGATACCTTGTAACATGTGATCTATCTTGGAAAATGTTCCATGTGCACTTAAAAAGAATGTACATTCTGCTGTTTGGGAGTAAAATACTCTAAAGACATCAATTAAATCCATCTGTTTTAATGTATCATTTAAGACAACTGTTTCCTTGTTGATATTCTGTCTGGAAAATCTTTTTATTGATGTCAATGGGATGTTATAATACCCTACTATAATTGTATTGCTGTCAATCTCTCCCTTTATGTTGATTACTATTTGCTTTATATATTTAGGTGCTCCTATGTTGGATGCACAAATGTTTACAAGGGTTGTATCTTTTGTTGGATTGATCCCTTTATAATTACTGTAGGCTTTGTTTTAAAGTCTGTTTTGTCTGATACAAGTATTGCTACTCTGGCTTTTTGTTTTTTCTTTTTCTTTTTCATGAAATATCTTTTCTATCCATTTATTTTCAGTGTGTTTGTATTTTCGATCTAAAAAGGGTCTCTTGTCGACATCATATATATGGGTCTTGTTTTCTTATCCATTCAGCCACCTTATGTCTTTTGATTGGAACATTTAATCTATTTACATTTAAACTAATTGTTGATAGATATGTAGTTATTGTCATTTTATTATTCATATTGTTACACTTTTTTCTTCTTCTTACAGAAGTCCTTTTAACATTTCTTTTTATACCAGTTTGGCGGTGATAAACTTCTTTAGCTTTTTCTTGCCTGGGAAGCTTTTTATTGTTCTTTCGATTTTAAGTGATAGCCTACTGGGTAGAGTAGTCATGATTGTAGGTTCTTACTTTTCATCATGTTGACTATTTCATGTCGATCCCTTCTGTCCTGCAGGGTTTCTATGTTGAGAAATCAGCTGACAGTCTTATGGGTGCTCCCTTGTAAGTAAACAACTACCTTTCTCTTGCTGCTTTTAAGATTTTCTCTTTGCCTGTAACCATTGGCATTTTAATTATGATGTGTCTTGACATGCACCTGTTCAGGTTCATCTTGTTTGGGACTCTCTGCACTTCATTAGCTTGTTTGTCTATTTCCTTTGTCAAGTTAGGAAAGTTTTGAGTCATTATATTTTAAAATAGGTTTTCAATTTCTTGCTCTCTCTCTTTTCCTTCTGGTACCCCTACGATACAAATGTTGTTATGCTCGATATTGTCCCAGAGGTTCCCTAAACTATCTTCATTTTTTTCTTCTTTTCTTTTTGCTGTTCCAATTGGGTGTTTTCTGCTACTTTGTCTTCCAATTGCTGGGTTGGTCCTCTGCTTTATCTAATCTGCTGTTGATTCTTCCTAGTATGTTTTTTATTTCAGTTATTGTATCATTCATTTATGACTGGTTCTTTGTTATGGTTTCTACCTCACTTTTTATGCTTTCTATCTCTTTGTTGAAGTTCTCATTAAGTTCCTTGAGCAACCTTATAACCAGTGTTTTAAACTCTGCATCCACTAGGTTGCTTGGGAATTTTGTCTTGTTCTTTGTTTGGGACATGTTTCTTTATCTCCCCATTTTGACTACCTCTCTGTGTTTTTTCTCTATGTATTAGGTAGATCTGCTACATCTCCCAGTCTTGGTTTGTGGTCTTATGTAGTAGATGTCCTATGGGCCCAGTGACACTGTCTTTATGTTCACCCGAGCTAGGTACTCCAGGAGTGTCTCTTGTGTGCGTTGTGTGTGCCCTCCTGTTGCAGTTGAGCCTTGACTGCTGTTGGCACATCAGTGGGTGGTATTGACCCTCAGGCTGATTGGTTGTGAAAACTGGCCACAACCACAGCATATGTGCTGCTATTTGGGGGCTGACCCCACAGATCAGGATTTGCCCCAGAGGGCTCTGTTGCCTGCCACAACCACCCTTTGGGTGTGTTGTTTGTGGGGCTAATCAGGTAGTGCTCTGTTGTGGATGTGTTTCCTCTTGGGAGGAAATCCAGTGCAGGCCAAGGTCAGCCACTGCCTGTGACTGGCCCTGGGCTTCCTGGTAGGAGCTACGAAGTGGTCTGCAGTTGGTTGCCGCATTTGCTGGATCTTCAGGCACATCAAAGAACCCACACAGTGAACCAAGAGCAGCTGCCACCAGTACTGGGCCTGGGGCAACTCAGCAAAAGGCCCAGGGCACCCCAAGGCCTGCTGCCATGTGCTGCTGCCTATAATGCTAGCCACTGAAAGTACACAAGTTGGGTTAGGCAGGGTCTCATGGAGACACCAGGGTATTCAAAAGATTAATACAGATTCATATTTGGCACTAATGCTAAGCCTGAGGCCACTCAGCAAAAGGCACAGGGCACACCAAGGCCAGCAACTGCTCCCCTGGGGCCCACGAAATGTCTGAGAAATGTCTAAGAAAGACCACAGCACAGGCCAAGGTTGGCTGTCCACTGCCAAAAGAGCCTCAGGTGGTGCTTGAGTTAGGTGTGGTAGGGTCCACACCACAGAGAGTCATCAGAGTAGAGAAAGCAGAGTTCACCAGGCCAATGCAGATTTAGACTTGGCCATGTAGGGAGTGGATTCAACATAGGAAAGATAGCTCCTGCCTGCTGACTGCACAGTGTGGGGTGGGGAGGGCTAAACACAGGGACAAATAGTGCTGTCTTTCCAGCCTTCACACTGAAGCTATATAATTCAGTCTCTTGCTGTATGTCTCAGGTGCCTCCTGAATCACTGTCCCTCCTCTAAAGCCCAGGGTGAGTGCCTGGGAGTGAGAGAGTCTGGGCATGAGCCCTTTAGTAGGATGCCAAGGTTTCCCACAGCCCTCCATCTCACCAGGATGAACAGAACACTCCATACAATCAGATGTTGTGAGGTCTCCCTTTCCAAGTGCCAGCACTCCTGGCCAAGGAGCGCAGTGTGGGGGGACCTCTGCAGCTGAGATATCCCCACCAATTCTTAACCACCACTTGTGGTTGTAGGACAAGCTTGTTTCGCATCTTTGCTCATCCACCAGTCTCATCGTACCTTCTTTATGTCTTTAGTTATAGGACTTCTGTTCAGCTAGACTTCAGATGATTCTCAAGGTTGCTCTTTCTGTAATTTAGTTGCAATTTTAATGTGATCCTGGGAGGAGGCATAGCATTTATCTACTCTGCCATCTTGACCAGAACCCTATTCTTATCAATCTTAAATAATATTCGGGAAAAACAAAACAAGAACCAGAGCCCAAAAATATTTAAGTCAAAGACCCACACGATTCACAAAAGGTTTTTTCAAAGATTCATACATAGGAAGGACTTATATCAAATATACTAGAGCGGATCCTTATGAGGAAAGAAAGGAATGAGGCAGATCAGGAAAGATGAGGAAAATAATAAAATAAAATTTAAGAAGAGAGGGAACCTTTCTCAGCTGATGATGATGAGTGCCATGAATTGAAGATTCTGATTAAAAAATATTACTAATCTCAATCTATAGATTAAAAAAATAAGGTTCCAAGAGGGTAAATGACTTGCTCAAAGTCACACGGGTACAATGTGACATAACTCAGACTCAAACCTCAGTCCTTTCTGATAGGCTTGTGTTCACCATGTTTTCTGATCTCTATATTCAACATCAAATAAACCCATAGCAAATCACAGTGCTGTTCATACTTGTGAGCTTGCTGGCATTGGAACTCAGGCATCATCCATCTACGGTGTCTCCTCCAGGGGGTCAGGCCAAGAACACATAATGAGAGCTTCCATATTGCGAGTGTCTATAATGTGCCAAGCATTTTAGACTGTATTTTTCACTTAATCTTTACATCACCCTTGGAGTCAACTTTATTATCCTCATTTTACAGACTTAGTGAACAGAAGCGATATACCCAAGTGCAGACAGTAAGTGGCACCAATCAAGATATGGCACTTGGGGCCACCCTCTGGGCCAAGGGGACCAATAGAGTGCATTTTTCTGCTTCCTGCAAACAGCAGGACCACCTTCTCCATTCTAGGGTAGCTACTGTTGCTCTTACCTCTCACCTGGCAGGGAAAGTCCTTTGGAAAGAGCCAGCATCTCCATCCACATTTCGCCATGCGGAAGAAGAGGAACAGGATGCCGGAAGGGATCTTCTGGGTCATCCAAAGAAGAAAGATGTGGTGCATGTTCACCTCATGGCTACAAGCATTTATCAACGTACATATGCCTTGGATATTCTCTTGTCCTTCCCTCCCTCTCACCCTCAGCAACATTGCTGGATGCTCCTGTCTTGGTCCTATGCCAGATTCTGAGGACTCAGAGGAGAGCAGAAGGCCTCAAAGGCTGAGACCTAGTGATAAACAATTAACTCTTATGAGCTTAGGAAGTGCTGAATGTCCCAGGAGAGGTGCAGGAGGCACTATGGAAACCAGTGGCCAACACCATCACTCAGCTCCAGAGGTGAGAGATGGCTTCCCAGAGAAAGGCATATTTGTGCTGAGCAGAATTTATTAAAACTGTTTGAAAATTACAATTGAAAACCACTTAACACTGACCTACTAAATGAAACTTTATGATTTTCAAACCTGCAAACGAAAGGTATTCACCTTATTCTATAGCTGTGTCAGGCAGAGACAGATCAACAGTTTCCTTCTCTCCTAAAACAACTCAAGAACTATATCATATCCTGCTATGTTCTCTCAGAGTAACAGAGGGTGACTTGCCACTGTCTCTTCTCCCACTCCTGCTGTCTAATTCCTTCTCTCAACTGTCCCAGATCTGCCTGACTACACACGCTTCTTTGATTCCTTTAATTTCTGATCTTTAGTAGCAGTTTCTTTGCAAGTAGAACTACACTAATTCAGATGAAGCAGGAGAAGTCTTGTATGAATATACATACAGAAATACTGTGAAATGCAGTATTCTCACTTAGAAACCATAGCCTTGGAAGGGTCCCCAAGAGGACTGCTTCAATAAATGGCGATGAACTTTAATCACATCCTAGAACTTTCCACCCTGTATGACTTCTCTGGCTTGGCTGTGAACCCTTTTTGGGTGGGTCTTAGTCATTTCCAGTCAGTCGGGCACACAATACATATTTGCCAAATGAGTAGTTCACAAATAGGTTAATTGTTTATTTAATAAATGAATATTTTAGAAAGACAGCTGTCATCAACTTCCACACATTCCACTTTCAAACAACCTACTCCTTAGTGTGTCTTGTATATGGTCTTACAGATGCCTGATTCAGACTTTTGCTCACAGCTGTAGGGAGAAGTGCTGAGTACTACATGGCCCAGCTGAACCAGAAAGATCTGTGTCTGTACGGCCTTATTTGTCCATTATTCAAATGCTTTATTTTCTTTCCCTGGTTTTATTAAAATAGTGGAAAACACTAAATGGACATGCTTAGGACTCAAGAATAATTCAACTGAAATAAGAATATAAGTCTTCGGGCATGCCAAAAGCAAAGGTTCTTAGCCTCCATTGTGTACCCACATGTCTTAAGCCACTTGGCTGTGTTCACATGTAAAGAAAAAGAATACAAGGAAAGCATATGTATGATGTGCTAGCAATACAGCCTTGAGTGCTATGTCCAGACATGGAAGAAGAAACAGGGATTGTACCATCTCTCATCTCTTCCTCACCCCTCCTAGAAGGGACCCACATGTACGCACCCCAACAGGTTAATCTATACTCAGCTTCCTTACATTCCACGTACCTCCTACTCTATGGCGATGGGCAGAGAAGATCTGCTCTGTGTTCGAAGGTGGCTTATTCCCTCTGCACAATGTTGTATACATTCTTCAGTTACTCAGAAGCATTCTTCAGTTACTCAGTAAACTGTTTCTGGATAGTAAAGATCATTGGCAACCCGACTTCTTCCCGGACAAGAAAAAGGAGGGATGGTGGCCACAGGATAGTGTCCAAAGCCCAAAGCTCAGCACCCTGAATCTGCCCCTTAGGAGCTCAGGGAGCTCAGGCAATTTGTTCCAATTCTCCAACCCAAGTTTTTCCCACTCTATAAAATGAATACAAGAATAATAACCTTTCCAGATGTTATAGGGATTAGATGAGATAACAAATGTGAAAACTCTTTGGAACCCATAAAGTGCTATATCAATATTAGTTAATCATTCTGTTATTGAGGCTATTATTTTGTTAATAGCTCATCTCTAATCACATATTTATAGAGAATGAGTTTGTGCCTCTGTTGGGCTGGCCAATCTCCAGGCAAGGAAAGATCTTATAGGGAAGCTAGTCCTCACACCTTTTTCTTTTGCAGGGTTCAGCCCAGCCAGAGAAGGCTTCTCCCAGAAGAAGACCCAGCTCTCACATACACAAACAGACATATTGGCCCCAGAGCAGCCCTTCATGAGGACAGTGGGCCTGTCCAGCCCAACCAGAGGGCCATGGGCTTTGTGCATTGACTGTTTCCCAGAATCCACTATAGTAATTCATGTGTCCCTGCATCTTGGCTATGTACTGGGACATGTACACTGGCTTCTCCCAGTACTGACTTACTCATCTGTCAGTTATTCAATAGGCACATGTTTATTGGCACGTGTTTATTGAGCACCTTCTAGGCACCAGGTACCAGACAACCTGCTGTGTGTAAAATTCAGACAGTCAAGGAGCCAGAGTCGGCCTTTGAACACACAAGACCAATGTCCTGATTGCTACAAAAGAGGAGAGGGTAACAGGGAGATGGGGAGCTAACCTGGTCTGAGGGTCTCTTTCTCAGTTTCCTTATAATCTTGCTCAGCACCCTATGCATACTTTTATTCTAAAGCTATGTCAATCCTTCTCAACCTGCCTCTTAAGCTCTTTTCCATCTTTTTCCATCTTTTCATCTCCTTATACCTGTGAGTTGCTTTCTATCTTTCAATTCACTAGTTCTATCTTTGACTTTCTCAACTATTTATTTAATTGGCATATTTTTATACCCAGATTTCTAATCAGTCCTTTTCCAGAGCCAATCTGTTTTCAAGTCATATCTTTCTGGCTTTATTTTATAATTTTTTTTGTGTGTGTGTGAATACTATTCTTTCTTCTTTGGAGGTTTTAAAATGTTTGAAATTTTTTTAGATTTTTCTCATAATTTCATTTCTTTGCCACTGAATTCATCTCCTTATTGTTCATTTTGTTTTTCACTTTTCTTAAGAATACTTTTCTCATATGCTTCAGAATTTTTGTTTGCTACAGGCATTCTGTTTTCTTTGTTGCTCTTCTCACTACATCCATCTGTCATGCCCACCACCACCTCCCAGGAATTTATAATTGCTCTTATTTGGCCTTCCAGAGTACTCAGCCCCAAAACAAGTTTTGTATTAGAAGTTTAGAGGTTCTAAAAATGTCAATATGAAGGATATGACCAATCCAGTCATAGGCCCAGGAGCTACCTTCATAGCTTTCTGTGCACTCAGGGTTTTCAAGCCTTAACTTCAGATAGCAGTTCTAGTTTTTTCCAGCCCCTTTTCACAGGTTTCTGGACCTGACCCAGCTCTCGAATTCTGAAGATCTGCCATAAGTAAGGTGCCTTTGGGTCCCAGATCCTGCCCATGCCAGAGCCCAGAGCCAGAAAACCCGTGGCCTCATTGTTGTATGCTGTGGGACCCCAGAGACCAGGGTCACTAACCGCCCAAGGAAATCAAGGGATGATGAGAAGACAGTGTGATTTAAAGGCCTCTCTTGTGGGCCATGGCCAAAGCAATTGTGACCTATGAAATGAACCTAGTAGAAGCACATCAAGGAAGGAGATGTGAAAACTAGGAGTGCCTCTCAGTCCCTGTATGAGAAAGAAGCATGAGCTCTTTGACAGCCTAGAGTTGCAGAGAGTGGGGTTGGGGGAGACATACAGGCCCTTTAACCAACTCACCTGCCCAAAGGCAAAAAAAAAAAAAAAAAAAAAAAAACAAGAAAAAACCTATAGTTTGCGAAAGCCGATCCAGTGGTAGACTGACACCACCATGAGGACAAATCATAACATTGCATAGAGGAGACAGCCCTTCCTGCCTCAGAGACTTCCCTTCATCACCTGGCACATTATCTTGGGCAGGCCCTTGGTCCAGGGCCATAATGACATCTGGGCTAGTTACCCAGGTCACTAACATCAGTAAATAACATGCACGTGTCATTGGTCTGCTGTCTTTTGTATGAACACTTTTTTTAATAAAGTATATGAGTATATGAAGCTGTCATTTGTATGAACACTTTTATATATATATATATTTGGGATGGATTTAAAGGATAAATAGGAGTTCTTTAAGTTTGGGATGGTGCATCCAGGAGGAGAGAACACCAAGACTTAGAGTACTAGGAAATGATGGAATAAGAGAAGAGTGTTGTAGGGTAAGGAGGCTGAGACTACAGAAGCAGGCAAGATTCAGAATTTTCAGATTTAGCCCACGTTGTTGAGAAGCCTTCAGAGCCTTTTTGGGAGGGGAGTAAAAAACATGGTATTGACATGTTAGAAAAATGGTGGGCTCCTGGGTGAGCTGTTGGAGGGGGAGAGACAAGAGGTAAGAAAGTTGTCACCATCCAGATGAAAGTAGATAAGGATCCAGAATTCTCAAAATTGGGAGGCAGAGAAGAAAGAGAGGGAAGGGGAAGGAGAAAGAGAAAGAAGAGGAAGAAACAAAGGGAGAAAGAGGAGGAGAGAGTGAGGATGAAGTACCTCATCCTGTACCAGATCATGCACTGGTTGTTGTGTCCATTTTCCCTTGCTGTCCACACCCTGTTTCTCTCCAACATCTCTGGTCTCCTGGCATATAAAGCAGCTCCCAGCCCAGTCCTTATCAGGGAGAGACCTATCACATGCCTCTCGCTGGAATCTGGCTCTGGGTCACAGAATCAGGACTTGAAAGAGATGGCATTCCTCCAGTCATGCCTTCCAGAGTCATTAGGTTCTGACCAGACTGCTAGTAAATAAGGCCATTCTCCAGGGGCCAATTTTATACCCTTAGTAGATGCCTTGGATCTAACCTTGGGTCCAGTTCTTCTATTTTCCTGCTGACTCTGTGAACTAAATTCCTCCTTAAATTCATCAGTGTTCCCTGGCTTAAAGTCAAGAAGTTCTAATAAACAGTGTGTTATGTAGATTATCTCTCTTAACCATTGTCCTTACAAAGGAGGAACTGGAAGCTGGAGAGAGCAAGTCTCTTTCCCAATGACACAGCTGTCAGATAGGCATTTGGGATCCTGAAGTGATGCATCATTCCTCCCTCTCCCTGAAGCAGGATGCTGAGGACAGAAAGGGAGGGGTTGCAAATGAATGACATGGCCTCCTACTGCAACCCAGGCTCACTTTCAGCTCCAGGTCCTCATATCAAACTAAAACCTAGGATAATTAGGGAGGTCCTGATCAGCTCCCAGTATTCTCTCCAGTCATACTTATTCATCCCCAGTCCCCAGCCTCGAGCCCAGCCAGCAGGTCCCTGGGGCCCCATATGTCTCCACATTTATGCTTTGCTTGAGTCCTTTAACCAGGCGGCCTTCCCCACTTGGATCTGCCTGTAAAACTCCTATACACACAACTTCTGTCATCAGACTCTCCTGTAGGGAGGCATAAGCTGCAAGGCAGTAGCCTCTGCAGTCAAATCTGAGTTCGAATACTGGTTCAGCCTCCAACTAGCAGGGTGGTCACCGTCAAGTTACTTGATCTCCCTGAAATTCAACTTTTTCATCTATAAAAGCAGATAGCAAAAGCTCTCCTAAGGTTGTTTTCAGAAATACATGCAATAGCTGCTGCAAAGTGCTCAGTATTTGCTAAGAATTACTGGCATCTGGAATGTCCCAAATTGGGTTAACAGCTATGGTGAGTGCTACTTGTTTGTGCACATGTCACCCTTTCCCCAACCACCTGAGTTCTTTGGGGAGAAGAACCACATGTGATTCATGTCTAGAACAAGGCACACCTCGGAATTGCTTGTTAAACAAATCAAGGAAAGTGCGGATGTTTATCTCTTTGCCAAACACTACCAGTCGAAGCTTTAATAGTGACTCCTTTGGGAAAACTGTGACTGCAATATGGTGAAATCGATTAGCCATCAGAACTGGTGCCAGATGTTTCTGTCGCACTTAAGATGGGCAAAAGAGCAAACACAGGCAAGGGCAGGTAGTGAGGACCACTCACATCCACAGGCTCCCCTCACAAGGTCCTTCTTTCTCAATTCTCTCCAAGGCTCCCTGACTGGAACTTTGAAAAACCAGGCCCTCAGAAGGCTCAGAGCTTCTACTTCTCCCTGCTAGCCCCAGAGCAACCAGGCCCCAGGCCGTCCCTCCCCTGACTCCCATTTATGGAGAAGGTAACTGGCTCTGGGGCAGAGCATTACCCAGACTGGACCCTGGCAAAGACTCTCTCCTCACCCAAAATCCAATCAGCTCATTTAGGCCCACTAGGCCTTGACTTTGGCATCTGTCCTTGTCTGGCATCTACTGCCCACCTGCAGCAAGAGACTTGCCAAGTCAGTTTAGCAGTAATCTCCCACTCTTGCTATCTGATCGCTCTCAATATCTGTTCAAATTCCTCATCCCCTGTACTTGGTATCTGATCACTCTGGCCTGCCCTCAGCAAGAAACTTATCAAGTTGTCTAACCAGAATCCTCCCTAACCCTGATATTTCCTCTTAATAATTTTCCATCCACTGACCCCCACTCTATTCCTTGGCTATAAAGCCCCACTTGTCCTTGCTGTATTTGGAATTGAGCCCAGCTCTATATACTAAAGTCTCTTCTCTGTTGTAATCGTTTCTAAATAAAATCTATTCTTTAACTACTATCCAGCTCTGATTTTCTTTAATAGCCCCCATGAGCTCTAACCAAGGGGATCCTTTTGACAAAATAACAGTTCCCTTTCAGCGTGTTGTCCCCAGTCTATAGCAAAGGCAAGTACCTTCCACTGAGGACTAAGATCAAGGTAACCCAACCCTACCAGGTATCCCAGCTCTGCAAAAGGCACTGGCCTCTCCAACAGGACAGCTGAGCCAAGCTCTTGACTTGTCCAGCTACACCACCCAGGGCAACAGTGACCTCTTAATGGCCTACTGCCCAGCACTTTTGCCTCCCCCAGGTTCCCAAGAAGCCACATTGGCCTCCTATTACCCATCAGTCTCATCACCAACACTTTGCCCTCTCACTGGGCTCTAAGCCTTTGCATTCTCTCTCTCTCTCTCTCTCTCTCTCTCTCTCTCTCTCTCTCTCTCTGTCTCTGTCTCTCTCTGTCTCTGTCTCTCTCTGTCTCTGTCTCTGTCTCTGTCTCTCTCTCTGTCTCTCTCTCTGTCTCTCTCTCTCTCTCTCTCTCTCTCTCTCTCTCTCTCTCTCAACCCCTCCCCAGTCTATCTCTGCATTGTACAAGCCTCTGTCTCCTAGAAGCCTTCCTTCCCTCAGCAGGAACAAGACCTGCTTTCCATGTGGTCAGAACCTCCCCAACCATTGCCAGAGTGGAAACACATTTCAATGGTTGTCAGGTGGGCCTTGTCACCTTCTCTATTTCTTTGGAGGTCACCCAGAGCCTTAAACACCAGCAGCTTCTCCCCACCCCCAAGTGCCATATCTGTAGCCAGGGTACCATGGATAAGCCATAAAGTATGTTTACAGAGACATTCCCTCTCTACAACCTCAATTATCCTGTACATTTCCAGCTGGCAGGAGGTTGCTGCATCCCACAGGAAGCTGGACATTCCTTTTAACCCTAGGAGCTCAGCCATCATAACTGATTCACCTGGACATTCCATTTGGCCATCCTACCTGGGCCCAGCAGTCTCTTTATGGAAAGTGTTGGCTATTGCTGTCCCAGGTGTCATTTGCTTGGAAATGAGATCCTCTCTCATGCTTGCATTTCTCTCTTCCCTTGCCTTAGTGATTAACCTCACAAACTATTTGCCAGCAAGCCCAACTAGAGCTGGCAAGGTACCTCCTTGTTTGTCCCCGCATCCCTGTTCACACCACACATATCACCCCTGCTTGTGATCAGTCTTATACACAGCTGCCCTGCAGAGACTGTGCCTGATTCACCCCAAAGTCTCCAGCACCATCCCAGGGTGCACTACCAGGGCACCAATAAACAACTTTAAGTGAGTAAAAATAACTTGAGTGAACTTCTGCATAGTACATCCATGCTCCTGTGACTAACATCACAAAAAACTGAAAACCTGTCTCCATAGAAAATATCCACCTCCAGATTAGAAGTTGTATTAGTTTCCTGTTGCTGCTATAATAAATTATCAAAAACTTAGTGGCTTAAAATAATACAAGTTCATTATCTTACAGTTCTTAATGTCAGAGTATAAAATTAATCTGCAGGGCTACGTCCCTTCAAGAGGTACAAGGGGCATCTACTTCCTTGCCTTTTCTGGCTTCTAAAGGTTGCATCTATTGACTCTTGGCCCCTTCCTTTATCTTCAAGCCAGGAGCATAGCATCTTCAAATCTCTCTTTATCTCACCTCTACTTCAGTTCTTTTATCTTGTCTCTCTGACTCTGACTCTTCTGCCTTTCGTTTATGAGGACCCTGGTGATCACAGATAGTCTCCCCACAAGATCTTTAACTGAATTGTATCTATAAAGTCCCTCTTGTCACATGTGATAACACATATACAGGGTCTGGGAATTAGAACGTGGACACCTGTGAGGAGACATTACTCAGTCTGCTAGAAGCTCTGATTCAGGGAGTCTTTAAAATAGTAAAGGGCTCCCAGAATATCATCCTTTTGTGCCAGGAATACCCTTGCATGGTGTCCTCTACACCAGGCTCTCCCCATGTGGTTCCTTCCTCAACTACTCACCCCTAGAAGGAAATGGGGAAAGCCATCATACATCGAGGGACTTCCACTTGCCAGGCACGTTGATATACTAGTGTTGTCCTCAAAGCCACTATCTGGAGAAGCAACCAGGAGCTCCCCTGACACTCCACCCAGCTCAGCTTCAGCTGACCTGCCTGAAACCAGCCTCATGCACCTCAGTAGGCCACCAGTGGGCACTTGAGCTCCCCAGTGGACATCATACTCAAAAGTAACAGAGATGCCAAAACGCACCCCATTGTTGAAAACCTGACCCATCCAGCCCCACACAGGGCCTCAACACCGTGGCCCTGGGCTACGCTCCTCAGGAATCAGCATAGACCCCATTTTGGCCTCCAGCCCCCAATTCTGGGTGTTTCAGAACTGAGAGCCTAGAAAGGTGTTCCGGGCTGAACTTGCTATTTTGGTTTCTGGAAACTCAAAGCTTCAGAAGTTTAGTAATTCCTTCCCCTGAACTTCCACAGCATTCTGGGTTTACAGCTGCTGTGGTATACTTATTGGTACTATTTCATCTTGTCTTCATTCCACCCCCCTTAGGGTAGAACTCATGAAGGACAGAAAAGATATCTTACTCATTTCTGTTTTTCAAGACCTCAGACCTTTCCTGACATATTACCAAAATCCAGAACATATTTGCTGAATAAATAGATAAACTGTTGGGACAGTTGGGACAGGGCAGATAGATGGATGGGGTGGATGGATGGATGGAAGGGTGAATGGAAGGAGAGCTCAAGCTGTGAATGGTGTGGTGGCTTTTCCTCTCACCCAGAGGAATCTCTGTGGTTTGCCTCAGTGAAACAAATGCCCTGGTGTGCCTGGTATGTACCAGGCCTGGCGGCAGATGGGGGTCTAGCACAAGTGTTTTCTTTAGAACTCGCCAGTTTCCAAGTTCACGGCAGGTAGCAACTCCCTAGCGGGTATAAATCCACCAGGCTGAGTCTATCATGTTTTAAATGAAATAAAACAAATAAACAAACAAAAAAACTATCTGTATGTGCATGTCTGTGTGTGTGTGCATGTGTTCATGCTGAACCACAGAGTAATTTGTATTTCTAATCTTGATTGTAGTCAAAAGTTTGAACAGCCCAACCCAGCTTCCAATGCCAGCCTGCCTGCAGAAGCAGGTAGGGAAGACAAGGGTTGGGGACAGTTACATTTCCTCATTCACAAAAAAATGATTTAGTAGAGAAAACAAATGCAAATCTTTGGGTATCAGAGAGAGAAAGCACACACAGGATCTGCTTCGTTGGGCAAGCTGTTTTAAAATAAAACTTAAGCTAGAAGCTGGCTCAGTTCCCAGGTGTGCTTATCCTTGGCCCTGCCCTCCTCTCTCCTTTCATTAAGATGAAGATAAGGAATAAAGAGGTCAAGATGGGACGTGAAGAGTGGTAGAATCATCATCTTCTGAGCAGGTGCTGGCATTTCACTTTGTCACTCCTCAGTGCTAGGTGCCCTCACGGAGCGGGCAGAGAGGTAAGAGTCCAGATTGTGGAGTGAGCAGACCCTGCTTCCAATCTGGCTGTGTGACTTATTAGCCTTGTAAACTCAGGCCAGCCAGTCAACTCCTACAGCCTCTCCTGCCTCAGCTCTAACAGGGAGATAAAACAGCTGACTCTCATAGGTGGGGACAGGAAATGAATAATAAACATGTGGTTATGAGAGGAATATAAGAAATATGACCCCTTCAAAACATTTTGGTGTTGGTCCTTCTTGGCAAAGTGTCATGGTTGCAGCTCATAGTGATCTGAACAACCATGATGGCTAACTTGTGGGCTCCAGCTGTCCCAGGTAAGGGGTAGATTCTCTCAGTAGGTTTTCATGCAGAGCTTCTTGTCCAGGGTCTTGAGGTCTGAGGGAGAGCACAGCTCCCTCACTCACCCATGATTCCTTCTGATTCTTCCTTTTGCCCAAACTACATCTCCAGCTCATTCAGGTTCCCTCAGTCCCTCCTGTGGCTGCCTGACTCCTGCTCCTGACTTTTGGCTCTGGGCAGACTCTGAGCCTCTTTCCCCCTCTAAGAAAGGAGCTGGTAGCCCCTTCCCAAACCCTACCTACCTGGCAGAGACTATGCGGGAAAGCTTCCAGTGCCTTCCACGTGGCTATGGCCAGAGAAGCAAGGCAGCCAGGCAGTGGCCCTCAGGGGCCAGGGAGGGTGGATGGGTATCCCCACAAACCCTCAGATTCACAAACCCTCTTTAGGCTACAGTGGCATCTGTAGCAGTCACTGATCCTCCAGGTGGGTCTGAAGTTGGTAGACCATGCTGTCCTGAGGCATCCTGCAGAAAAGAAACAGCCAGCATCCTGATTACCTCAGCAAGGACCTTGGGGCTAATGTGACCCCTTCCACCTCAGCCCAGGGCTGCTGACTTGCCACTCAGGCTCCCGAGGTACTTGTTTTCTACAGAAGTGTGTGCTATGTTTATGCTAGATGGGGCCACCACCCTGCCTGCCTGGCCAGCCATCTCCTAGTTCCATTCTGTTCCCCTGGTTCTCACCCCTAGGCTTTTGCTCATGCCCATCCCTGTGCTGGGTAGCCCACCTGCATTTCGCCTTTGCTCTCTCCTCTGCCTGTTGTTCCCTGTTCTGTCCCCTAAATTTTTAAAGGCAGCCTTGACACATGGAATTGCTCTTTACAGCTGGATTTATTTATCTGGGGGGACTTTGCACACCCTCAACTGAAAGCAATAAGGGGTGTGTCCAATGGTGGGGCAGAGGTGTAATGACCACCTTACTGAGAAGTTATCTTCAGACCCAACAAACGAAGCAGGCAACTCCATAGAATATAACAGAATTTATTATAAGGTAATTTACTTACAAGAAGATTGGATCAGGAAGATTGGATCAGAGCAGAAGAGACAACCCACCAATTCTGTGCAGATTATTCTTTGCTAACAGACCCATTACAGTATTTTTAACAGTACAACTCAAATACTAATGATTGATGAGACAAGGGGACAATGAATGCAATAGCACCAGAGACCATACCTCCTGGTGGTCTTGTGATAGATGATTGTTTATAATTAATACTATCACCAGTTTAATATTTATTTCAGTTGTCATGCAATTATGGCTATTATTAACAAAAATATTTATGGCTACATTTTAAGGAACACAGATAACAATCAACTAGAAAGCTTTGATATGCTTGCTAAAGTGGACAGTGAGGCTGGTCAAAGGTCACAGCACAAAACTTCAAAAATGAATTGAAATTTGGGACACAGAGACGGAATTAGTTTGGTTCACATCTATATTTCCACAGGGTATTTGTGTCTGTGTATGTTTTAAGGGGAAAGAGCTCACAGCCTTCAAATTCTCAAAGGGTTACCCATCAGGGAGGACCCAGGGCATTGACTCAAAGAAGGCCAAGTACCTTGCCTCAGGAAGCCTGCTCAGCTCTGGATGGATGAGCCTCTCTGCCTTTGTATATGTCCCTGACACAGTGGGATTGGTGACTGGTGCTGGAGTGACCTGTCCTGCCATCCACATCACCTCAGCTGTGTGCGGGGTGAGCAAGGGGACTGGACCCCAGCTGGGTTCTTTCAAAGGCACTGGGGACTGCCTCTTCAACACACACCCATTGTGGGTAGAAAGAATCATGGCCGTAGAGCTGTGCTGACCAGGTTCAAATCCCAGGTCTGCCATCAGTTCATTCTGCCTCCACAGGCACATGTTTAACCTCTATGAGCCTCACAGGACTGTTCCGAACAATTCAATGAGATGCTGTAATTAAACCCGCTTTGCAGCTGCAAATGCAATTTTTTTAATCAACTGAACTGAAAACATTTTAATGTTTTAAATACCCTCAATCCTGTAAGTAAATCAGAAGCACTGGTTGTTAGTTCCGTGACCTCTAGTATTGGCGTTCTCAAGATGACAAGGGTCAGAGCACAGAACACACTTGAATAGCGCATGTACCTTATAAGACCGGTAGCTGTTATTTTCGCTGGGAAGGATGGCAGGCGAAGAATCCCACCTTAAGCTGTGCCTGTGAGCTTGTCAATGGTTCATCTCACCCCATGACTCACTTCATCCCATACCCCAATCTGGCTGACATCCACAGCCATATGCCCCATGGGCTACCAGAAGCTCTCCTCTGTTCCTCACAAAACACTGCTCAGCCTAGATAGTAGACTGTAGCTGGGAGACAAGTCCAGGAGGTACACTTTGCTTAGCAGGAAACTTCCTGTTCCTTAACTAGGGAAGAAAGCAGAAGCTTGAGGCCCAGCAACCCCAAATTCAGCCTTCACATGGTTGGTAGGGTAAAGGCCCTGCTCATAGGCATGTGCTCCTCACTGGCTTCACAGTCATCACATCAGACCCCATCGCCACCTCTGAAGCAGAGCCAGGAAGCCCATTTCGCAGATGAGGATACCGAGGCTCCAAAAGGTGAGTGCTTACCCAGGGTGCACAGCTAGCATAGGGTAGTACAGCCCAGTTCTGCCTGAATTCAGTGGCCCATTGTTCCTTCACACTGATGCTCTCTCATTGGTACCTTATTAACAAATACTTTTGAGACAGAAGTTCCTGAAATATCATAGATCCAGCTGGTGTCTCCATCAGGGAAGGCCCATAGCACTTGGCAGGCAGGAGATGCTTGGTCAATGAGACACAACTGGGGTGCCAAGGAAGGAGGGCAGCTGAGGATCCCAGGCCAGTGAGAGGCTACCCTACCTACTTCTGAACCAAAGCCACCACATGAAAGCTACCTGCTCTCCCAGCCCAGCCAGCCCTCCCTCACACCACCAGGCCCCCCTCTCTGCCCTCCTCTTCCATAATGGGGTTGCCTATAGGACTGGCCTAGGCCTCACAGAACCCAGCAAGTGGTTATGTAAAAAACAGGGTTGCAAAACAAAACTTACAGTATAATCCAATTTTAGAAGTAAATATATATACATATAAAATACCCGTATAAACTTTCATGAGAAACATCCCACTATTTGGATAGTGGGAGGATGGGCAATGTTTATCTTCTTTTTTGTGCCTGCTTAAAAAAAAAAAAGAGTTCCACTTGGAAGATGCACCATTTTTGTGATCAGAAACATGAGACACTCAAGAGAGAAAACATTCTTTTTTAAAACAAGTAATGAGCCACAGACCCCAGTGGGCCAATGCTGGGGTTAAGAGACCTCCAAGAAATCCCCCCTGACCTCCCCATTCCTTCCTGTAGGCCACATTCTTCCCTCAGGGAACCATACCGCTCAACGTTCCCTCCCTTTGCCATCCACTTAGAAGCCCCCCACTCCGGCCTCCCACCAGTGAGGCATGGTAGTGGATAAACAGGGCTGAGGAACAGCCTGGGGTCTCCAGGCATCAATGGCCTGCCCCCAGGCTGTAGCACTCCGGGCCCATGGGCCCACAAAAAATGGAAGGTCCCCCTTCCTCCCCAGGCTTACTGCAAAGCAACTACACTGAACTTCCATGCCGGCCAAGTGGCCTTGGTAGAGAACAACCCAGAAAACTCCACAGCAACAAATGGGCTCTGTGAGAGAGGACTGGCTGCATAGTGCACACAGTCTGTCAGGCTCTCAGGGACCCTCAGAGAGGAGGGACCCTGCCCACCTCCACAGTTTCTTGTGGAAGCCACCTCCCTGCTCAGGCATATTTCCTCTCCTAGCAGACCTTTCCAGAGCTCGGGCTGGAGCCCAGGATGTGGGTGCAGGAAGGGGATTCAGAGCCTGCAGGCTAGGCTGGCAGCCTTACCTCTGATGTCCCTCTGCAAGACCCAGGGTAACAGCATCTGCTTGGGAAGACCAGAAGGAGCAGTGGAGACACCTCTGTAAGAGGAGAAGGGAGAACTCAGTCCTGGGGTAGCCTGGGCATCCTGTCCCAGAGCTGGTTCAGTTGGAAGGGCCATGCCCAGAACACTCCTGGGACCTGCCCTAAAGCCCTGAAAAATGACACTGGGCCTCGTGTCTGAGTGCCTTATCTACCACCTTTCTACCCACCCCCTTTTACCCAAGAGGGGCCAGAACCCTGAGGCAATTGACTTTCCTGAGGTTTAAGGGAAGGCTGGCTCTTTCCAGAGTGGGACTGCAGCTAAAGTGGGCCCACTGAAAGGTACCTGAAACCCTGTAATTGAGAGTCAGAAGTAGCCTGAGGACCTGAAGGTATGAAAGGCTCCTGGCCTGGAGGTCAGCAAGCCCAGCTCATGTCCTACTCAAAGGGGGCCAGCCCTGGTTTTGGCTAGGTCTCACCAACAGCCAAGGAGGGCTTCCAAAAAAGTTGTTTTGAGGAAGCCACACACACAACATATACTCATACATATGTGTGTACACACACAAAAACATGCATGCAAACACATCTGCACACAGAGAGAGACATGGATGCACATGCGCACACACAAATATACTTGCAGATGTACAGGCATGCTTTGACCAGAGGAATTCCTCTTTTCTCTTCTATATCAGATTTTGATGGTTGAAGCCAAAAAAGTCATCATTTGTGGAATGAAAAAGCCAGCAGGTTGACCCCTCCAGGGCTGGATTGTGACTGAAATGGTGACTGTCTCTCTCCTGTGCCGCCGAAAGAGGATTCCTCCCTTCTGCACTGGGCACCCAGGTTGGGAGATAGCCAGACCTGTGCTTGAACTCTGCTAATCATGTATACTGGACAAGCTCCCTAACTTCCCTAGGCTTCAATTTTCTCACTAAAACCAAAGAAGGCTTTTTATTCCTCAGGGCTGTTCCAGGATGACAGAAGAAAATGTACCCATGCACCTCAGAGGTCTTAAGCCCAGGGCAGTTTGGGTTTACACAGTGACTCCTTGAAGAGCCAGACTTAGCCTTCTGCAGGCCAGGAATCTGCATTCTGATATGTTCCTCAAATGATTTTTAGAGTCTGAAAAATTGGAAAATGCTGATGGAAGGAGAAACCCAGAGGGGCTGTGACTAGCCTACAGTCCCCAGGGAGGGTGTCCAGAGCCCCAGCTTGCAGACAGTGCACTGTGGCCAGGATGAGCAGAGCTTTCCAATGCTAAGGGGGAAACTAAGAGAAGCAAGGACCACAATCTATCTTACCCCTAGGGCCTGCCCTAGGCCTGCTGCACTCCACACTCACATACACACAGTGTTTGTCATCACACCCACGTGGGCCACACATGGGATGGGGCCCTCAAGCTCAGGAACTCCCACCAACATTTCTTCTGGACCCCCTTTCTGTGGAAGGTAAAGCTGAGAGGGCCCCTGGATATAGGGTCTAAGCCCACTGAACCTCAGCCAGGAGAAACTGTGGGGAGAGATGAACACATCCCTAATATTTGGGTGAGATTGTAACAGAGATTCCTATTCTTTCAGTCATTTGGACAAGGGATCCTAGAATCCCAGGTACTAGGACTATGAATCTAGAGGGAAGGCATGAGCTCTGGGTGGCCCCTTGAGTTCTTCATCCCATGAAGAGGAAAGATTGAGAAAAATAGTTTGGGGCTCAGAACAGGAGTGCTAGTTGCCAGCGCACGTGGGTGGCACCGTGTATAAATGTATCTGAGGCCTCATATTTTGACTCAGGATACCCAGTGGTAGCACAGCATACCTAGAGGTATAGTACAGTAGGTGGCATCAGACAGAGAGGGAGGACAGGCAAGGGAAAGGGGGAAGAAAGGAAGGGAAGGTCAGGAGGGCAGGCAGGGCAGGGACTTAATTGGTGTGTTAAAAAGCAGTGGCCACTGAATACAATGTGACATCCTGGATGGGATTCTGGAACAGAAAGGACATCAAAGGGAAACCTGGAAAACAGTAAAATGTGTAGTTGAGTTAGCATTGTACCAATGTTAATTTCTGAATCAGATTAAGTAGACCATGGTTTTATGCTGGGTGAAAGTATATGAGAACTCTCTGGAATATCTTTGCAACTCCTATAAATTTAATATTATCTCAAAGATTAAAAGTTTAAATTTAAAAAAAAAAAAAAAGGCAGTGGCCACAGCAGAAAGAGCATCTTTGGGAGTCAAAAGCCTCTCGCATTCCATGTCACAGCTGGCACACATGGTCCACAGTGCTGGGCAATCTGAGGTCCATAAATGGAACAGCTGCCTAGGAGAAAACTGAGCTTTTAGGGTCTTGTGGCAGTGCAGCTGGCCATCTTTACACACCAGCTACTTTACCCCTCTTACTGTACTTCTTATGCCAAGGTCTGGGCCAAAAATATGCAGAGGGGTCTGAGATATGGAAGGCACCTCAAAGAACACCCACTCTCTGTTTTTCCAGCGCCCGCTGACTTGCACACAGTAGATGCTACATGAGTGCTAAGACGATGAAGGCAAGGACAAAGGGTCAGCCTTTACCCTACTTATGACGCCTACTAAAATGGAATGTGGGGAAGCCATACTGAGCCCAACCTGGACTTACTATGGGTGCAGGAATTAGGGACCACTGCAGGATGCTGGGCCCCAAGAGCATAAGTGGAGCATGGCCAAGGCAGAAGACTTCAGTTGGGTAAACAATTGAGGCCAGTATGGAGATGCTGTAGGAGGCTCCACTCCTGACAAGAAACTAAAAGAAAATGCTTTCTTTGCCCCAGCCTTGGTTCTCAAGGTCCAAGGTAAGGCAAGTTATGCTGAAACGGTCAGCACAGGCATTGTCTACCTGGGACACACAGTCACTCCCAGGCACAGTGACTGCTTTAGGGATCTAGGAGGAACCCACTGGGGTGGCAGCCCCTCTAAGATTCTCTAGCCCTGAACAAGTTTATCCACCCTGCTAGACCTCCATCTTTCCCAGGCCTCCTGGTTCCCTCTCATTGACCAGACCCTGAGTCCTAAGCCCCTCCCCTGAGTGTCCACCAAGTGACACCTCAGACTGAGCTTGTCCAACCTGAGTAAATCTAAGTCAAAACTCTTGTCACTACAATACAAAGGGATGTGAGCCTTGGCCACACAGTCCTGGGCTCCTGCCCCTCATCTGCAATATGCCTTTGGGCAAGATGTCATGATCTGTCAATCCACTGTCTCCCCATCATCAGATTTGTACAACCATAGGAGCCTGTGCACCAGGGACCAGGAAGGAAGACAAGATGATGCATGTAAATGTCCTTCCTGCCTCCTGCCAACTCCAAAACATAAGCCTGACCAGGAAAACCTGGTCTAGGCCACACTGATTAGTAGCAAATCACCATTACTGTTGTTGATGTATATAATAACATACTATCTCATGGCCCTTTAAAAATGATCTGTTTTCCCTCAAGCAACAAAACCTGACTGCCTACATACCCTGGGCCTCCTTGCCCTCAAGTGTCTCCTGGGCTGGAGAGGCAGAAACCCATGGAAAAGTGATCCTCCATTGGTGTCATAGTCAGTCTGGAGGAAAACCATGAGGCCTGGGGAAAAGCCATGCCATATCTTGAATGTGCCAAACAACAAACTTGAGCCCAGTGAGCCCTGGGTTGCTGGCCTGAGTACTCTGCCACCACTGAAATGTGTATGTCTCTGAACAGGTCACTTCTTTGTCTGGGCATTACTTCTGTCATCTTTATAGATGGGGTTGAATTGAAAGATGTCAGATGGTCTACATTCTAACCCTTGAGTTAAAGCAATTAAATTTAATAAAACTGAGTTGGGCCTCAGTCTCCACCTCTGTTAAATGGGCATATAAATAGCTCCTACCTACTTGGGATAAAGAGGAAACAGGTAACAAATGTAAAAGATTGGGAGGAGTCAGGTGACTTCTGGCACCCAATAAACACTGGCCTTAAGTTATTCTTATGGTTGTGGGTCTTGCTGCCATTCTTGCCATTGGTCTTGTTTTTACTTATTTCTACCAAGATCTGCTGACTCTTCTCTCAGGTGTAATATATGCTCACAGCAAGAGAGCTGGAGATTAGAAAGAATTTCCTCATTTCCAAATGAAAAAGACACTTCTGGCCACATCAAAAGTAAGCATATTCATCTACAATATTTATGATACTCCTCTCAAAAGTTCAAGGCAAACATAGTCCCTCTTTTGTTCAAGATATAGTTCTATATATAAAAACTGTTTCAACAAAAACCTAAGACACAAGATCATTATTAACCTACACTTGATCTTGGCCAAAAGGCCAAGAAGCAATGGGTCATTATCAATCTGTAAATGCTGCATTCCACAGCTTATCTGGTCTACAACAAGAGGATATTACTTTACCTCTCTGAACTTAGATTTTTAATCTAGAAATGGGGATGATAATACTTAATTTACTGTGTTTGTTGATGAAAGGCAAATATACTTAGTATGGTGCCCAGCATATTGCAACTGTGCTGAAACAAATTGAATGCTAAAAACACATTAGTGCTGTAGACCCTAAGAAAGAAATTATCTACTGAGAAGGGCTCCTGGTAGCTAACTGGGCTCAAATTCAAAAGCAGAGTCTAGCAGCCACTTCTAAACAGGGGACTCACGCAAAACTATTTCAGAGAGAAGCCTGCAGTGAACTGCCTACCTGCACTATGTTACTGCCATCAGAGCCAAAACTTATAAAGGAGTTCCTAGAATTGTATTGCAACCAATAGGACAGTGGGTTTTCCTGTCCAATCAGAGCTGTGCAGCTATAGCTCTGCAGCATCTTTACTGACCAAACAGAGTGGCTCTGTTCTGACCAATCAGGACAGTGCCTTTTGGACCAATCGAAGTATGAGGATTGGAGTCTTCATCTGCATGAGGACAGACCAATAAGGGACCAAAGGTGGGGACTTCTTTCGATATAAGTTGGCTTCCCTTGGGCTCAGAGAGTGCCCGTTCCTTTTCCATTGAAGGCTATGTTTCCTTGGCTGGAGCTGAAACACTGAAGATGAAACACCAAAGACATCTTACCAGACCAGTGTAGAGAAGAGTAGGTAGAGCAGACCAGACCAGACAACTGCAGTGATGACCAGAGCAGAGCATAGTAGAGCTGTCCAGCCAGAGAGGGGCCTGGTCCCAGGACTGCCCAGTTATGCTGTTTCATAATTGGGCTGTAACACTACTGAGCTGTTCCAAAGATAATGCTGTATCACAATTGAGCTGTTTGCATTGAATAAAGTTTCCTTCTTTGCTGCACCTCAAGTTGGGGATTTCTGTTGGCATTGAATTAGTTGACAATATGGAGAGGTGAGATGTGTGGTAAACAGACACAGGTCCAGGCAGAACTGAGAACTGAGATCCATGAATGAAGAGGGACCCTCCCCACTGCTCCTGCAAGAAAACTTAGGAAGCGAAAGAGTATCTCCCTCCACCTGTGGCCAGTCAGGTCCATGTCCAACCAGAGGCCAGTCTTCTCATGCCCAGACCTCCACACTACCTGCTTGGTGTGGCCAGGAAAAGGAGGAAGGGTGTCAGAAATCTCTTGAAGAGGCAGCATGGAGGTCCACCGAGAGACATCTAACTCTTCTCCTTTGTGTTGTTCAGAAACAGATACTCCTGGTGGAGAAACCAGGAATTGTTGGCAGTGTACTGAAGACATTGTACCTGCTAGGTCCCTCCTGTATGTTGACCTTGGCTATGAAGAAGCAGGCCCCAAGAAGTCCCCTCTACCTATGGGTACCCTGCATATCGCTACCAAGGAATTCTCGACCACCCAAGGCTACAGAGGGAGGAATAAAGTAGGAAGGCTCTGTCAGCTGTTCCCTCACAGTTTATGAGCTATGGTGGGAAGAGACCACCCACACAAAGCCAGACATTCAAGGAGCGGCCCAGGCATCAGGGCCCTGGAACCCATACACACCTCCAGCAACACCTCTGCCCAAAGCCTATACAGGAGCAGTGGAGCCTGAGGCAAGGACACAGGCTTGTCTCACAGTTCTGGCCTTAGACAAGAGCTCACGTTGCCTGCTCAGTGAATGAAATGCCATGGCTTTAACAGGGCTCTTTTCACTCACTGAGGACCAAAGAGGGCCATGACCTACCTGCATCCATATTCATTGCAGCACTATTTACAATAGCCAAAAGCTGGAAGCAACCCAAGTGTCCATCAAGGGATGAATGGATGAACAAAATGTGATATGGGATATTATTAAGCCTTAAGAAGAAAGGAAATGCAAAATTTTAGAAGACAATTTGGAAGTTTCTTACAAAACTAAATATACTCTCACCATATCATCCAGCAATTGCAGTCCCTAGTATTTATCCAAAGGAGTTAAAAATTTACGTCCACACAAAAACCTATGCCTGAATGTTTATAGCAACCAAGATGTCCTTCAAGACATAAGTGGATAAATAAACTGTGTCTATCCAGGCAACGAAATATTATCCAGTGCTTTAAAAAGAGATAGAGAGAGAGCTATTAAGCCATGAAACATCATGGAGGAAACTTAAATGCACAAGTGAAAGAAACTAATCTGAAAAAGCTACATACTGTATGATTCCAACTACCTGACATTCTGGGAGAGACAAAACTATAAAGACAATAAAAAGATCAGTGGTTGCCATGGTGGCATGGGGGCGGGGGGGTGAATAAGAAAAGCACAAAGGATTTTGGGGGCTGTAAAAGTACTCTGTCTGGTAATATAAGGACAATATAATGGTCGATATATTTGTCAAAACCGATAGATTATACAGCACAAAGAATGAACCATAATGTAAATTATGGATTTAGGGTAGTTAAAATGTGTCAGTGTAGGTTCATCAGTTGTAACAAATGTACCATTCTGGTGGGGAATGTCGGTATGGGGAAGGCTGTGCGTGTGTGGGGCAGGGGCATATGGAAATTCTATCTTCTTCTCAACTTTTGCTGTGTACCTAAAACTACTCTAAAAAATAAAGTCTATTAAAATACAAACAAAAAATACTCATAACATACATATAAAAGAAGCTTATGTCATTAATATACAAAATGCTTTAACAAAACAATAAGAAAAAAGAAGTATCCAATGAAATCAGTAAATAGATATAAACAGGAAAATCATGCACAGATTCAAATGGCCAGTAAATATACCAAGATTATCAAACAGGAATTACCACCCAGGCAGTTTGGCTAAACACAACCTTTCTCATAGTGAAAGAATTGCAAATCAAAATAAATAAAAATATTAAGATGCCATTTTTTCACTTATATAATCAGACAAAATATTAAAGTTTGTTACCACTCAAATATTGGCATGTATTATTAGTACAATTTTTTTGGAGAGCAATTTGCCAGTATCCACCAACATTTTATGTGACCATCTGTTTAAAACATTATTCTACAAATATTTTCGCACATATATACAAAACTATATATACAAGGGTATTTATTTTTTCATGATTTTTATAACAGCAAAAAAATATAGGAAATAACACAGAGGTCAGCAGAAGACCACAAGTTTAATTTTTTTTTAAAGTACTATGTAATACAATATACCCATCAGAAAGAAAGAGGTAGAATCTATATATGGCAATAATATCTGCAAGATATATTAGTTTTTAAAAATAAATACAGACTTAGTATCTAAGTTGGTCTCATTTGTACAGAATATTTAGATGTCAGAGCTGTGATTACAGAGGAAATTTCCTGGAGGACCAATAGAAATTACAGTGGTAAGCGTGAGAACTGCAAACAGGAGAGGCAAATCTTCACGATATACTTAACACTTAACACTATTTGAAATTCTTATCATGAATACGTACAATGTTTAAAAAAAAAAAAGCAAAGGTCTGTACTGTTTGAAATTCTTCACATAAATATGTATTCCTTTCATTTATAAAAAGACATAAAGCCAGGCCTAATGTCACAGAGCCTGAAGCTTAAGTTCCCATTTCTTCATTTCATGGTCATAAAATAGTGCAAGTTACTTGACCTCTCTGAATCTCAGCTGTCACTGTGAAGTGGGGCTAATCGTGAGAAGCAAAGAAGATAACATATGCAAAACATCACTGCTTCTGCCATTTGTTTAACGTCAGAATGTGGCAGCCAATATTATCATTGCCTTCATTCATTGACTGACTCTGAAAAGCTGATATTTTTCAATTAGTTAATTGTGTATAACGATAACCTCTTCTGGCAGATTGTACGTTTCTTCCTTACTATGAAAGCATGATGTCTGAGGCACAGCAGCCATATTGTGACCATGAAGACACCCCGAAGATGGCAGAGCAAAATTATGGAAAGAATCTGAATCCTTGATGTCTTCACTGAGCAAGTGAGCCTACTCTAGAAGGCTGACCTCCTAAAATTCTTCAGTGAAATTAAACATTCTAATTGTTTAGAAATGTTTTTGGTTCATTATTCACTAACATGCAGCCAAAAAGGGAAATACCACTTCAGAGAGGCCTTGTGGGCATGGAGTGCAGGTCCTGAACACCGCCATGCCCTCTCCCCAGACAAAGGAAGAGAAGCCCACCCCATTGCAGGCTCCACTCCTTCAGTTCCATGCACAACCCACAGCCACTCGTCAGTTGTAAGGCTCTTCCCAGTGCTTCTGCCTGACTTGCTGTCAGGAACAGGCTCTCCCTTCAGCCTCACTCTTGGCTGCCATCACACCACTGGCACATCCTGCTGGCCTTGTACACCAGATGGAGCTGGTGGAGATCATTCCAGGCCAGGAATGATAGTTGGAAAGACCCTCGGAATTGGCCCCCACTACAGGCAACTTTCAGCCTCCCTCCCTCTGTGACAGTCAACTCTACCTCAGACCCCCTCCTCAGCCCACTGAATTCCCCACTTCCTCCCTGTGGTCTCTTCTGCCAGACGGCTGGTCCCACGGAAGGGGAGGCTCAGTGCTGGCTGTCCACACTTGCTCTCTGCATGGCCCAGAAAGAGAACTCTTTTGAGGTGGGACCACCAAGAGTTAGAGGCTCTAGATAAATTTAAAAACAAAGGCAAGCCAAAGAAGGGTTACAAAAGCACACCCAGTCAAGTCCAACGACAAAGTCTCCTACATCCAACACCCTCACATCTGGGGGCAAAGGTGTAAGTAAATGAGGCTGTCTTCCTCACCAAAAGCCTATGATGCCGCCCGCCTATACTTCACTCCCTCTACCTCCCCATCTCCTGAATCTTCAGACCAGCAAGGCGCAGGAACACGACCTCCAGGCACTGCCATTCCCCACCCTGCCTGGCGTCGAACGGCAACACCTGCCCCTACTCTGCTCTCCAGAATGAGACCCATGGGAGCTCGCTGGAGGCTCTCCTGGCTGGGGCACAGTGCCCCTAGATGCCGCTGAAGGACAGCGCCGCGGCCACTTGGGGGCGTCCAGGCTCCTCCCACGGGCTGGGCTGCTCAGTGACCTGCCCCTCCACGCAGTGTGTCCTGCCACCTGAGACCAATGCCGCAGCAGACTCACCCCGCCAGCCCCCTAGTGCAGCTCAGCAGCCTCAGTGGTGGGGATGTGGGGTGGAAGGAGGAAAAGAGGCCTCTTTGCTCCCAGCCCTGATTCCATAACCACAGGGGACTTAATGGCCCTAAGACCCTGGGAGAGAAGGAGGAGGCCAGGCACTGGGCGCAAAATTTAAGAGGCAGGCAAAAAACTCAGTGATCAAGATAAATATTGCCATACAATATTTTTAAAGGAAAATTAATGCAAAAAATAAATGACAAAATATCAAAAATTCAAATAAAGCCAGGATCCAACTTCCCCACCCCATCCTGCCCCCACCCCAATCGTCCTATGCTTCAGCAAGACTCAGGCAGTGCTACTAGCACCTCCAGTAGTGTCCAGCTGTGTCACAGCTCTCCTGGGACCCCAGCCCTACTTCCCTTTCCCCAGCTCAGTGGTATGACCAGGAGGAGACTGTGGGCTGTGCTCAGGGGATGCAACAGAGGACTGCTTCAAGAGAGAAGAAAGTTCAGGAGTTAGAATCCTTGCAAGAAACCCTTTCCCCTCTCCTTGAATTCCCCCAACTCTGAAGGGAAAGAAAAGCAAACCAGAGAGTCTTCCTCAAGAGCCGAAGGCTGGGCTGATAAAAGCCACAAAGCTTCTTAGTCACCACCTTCCAAAACTCTTGACTGGTAAAATGAGAAGTGACCAAAGGCAGGTCGAAGCACAAGGCTAAGGGTAAGGGACCCAGTGAGCCTGGGGTGAGGGGACAATTCAACTCCTCCCCAGCTGGGCTCCAACACTTCAAGAAAATTCCAGCTCCAACAAAGGCACCCTACTTGGTCCTTGCTCAGGCCTTCTCAGTGGGCACCTTCTCAGGTGTCCATTCAGTGCAAAGACAAAAGTCTTCTCCCCCTGAACCCAGTCCTGACTCCCAGATACGAGTCCAGTCCCGCATAGGATAGAGGCACAGAGATGGAATATCTCAGTGTGTCTCCACTGAGGCCCAGGCCTTGCCCCAACCTAATTACAAACAAAGCAAGAAGATTCTGAAAACATAAAAGAGGTGGTCCACCTAAAGCTAGAAGATGGGCAACACCCACTGGTGCCCCTCAGGTGATCTAGCCAGCCAGGCCCCAAAAAGGGACACCCAAACTGAGGATTGATGGGGTGTCCTTCCAGCCTGACCAAAGTCTCTCCACTCACCCAGCAGGACTATTGACAAACGTTTTCCTTTGGGGGCAAAGGTGATAGAAATCTAGCAAAGCAATCCCAGGGTGCCCGGGGAGGCCTCCTTCTCTAGGGAGATGCTCAAAAGCTATCTCGAGCTTAGATATCTTAGTTTTCATCCAAAGAGAGAAAGGACAGCTGGGGAGGAAGGCCTAGATTTGAGAAAATCAGGACTACAAAGAGCCAGACCCAGCCATGACTGTGGGAGAAATGGCACAGACCACAGGAAGAGAGAGACTGCTGTTGGAGCAGGAGGGATAAAGCAAGGCAGACCCCTGGCATAAGGGAAAGGAAGAAGAGCAAGGACAGTGGTATGGTGGGGAGACAGAAGGTTTCTGGGGGGCAAAGAGGACATGAGACAGAAAAGAAGAAAATGAGGAAAACTAAGATCAAAGAGAAATAGGGGTAGGGGAGAAAGAGCACCAATGGCAGTGGGTGCAAGACCAGCAGAACCTCCTCACTCGTCCCTGGCTGGATACCCATGGAGACGCTGCACTCCCATGGCCATGTTTGTAAGATGCTGAGAAAGCACCCATGTCTTTTCACAGGAAAGAAGCTGGAAAATGAAAAGTTCCAGGCCAGACAGATTGGGTGAGGAGTATATGGCTAAAAAGCACACAACTTAATGTTGAACATACTCACCAGCCCCAAACTCCACATTCCTACAATTCCCACATTCTTTCCTTTAAAATGGGGCTGTAAAAAAAAAAATGAATTTTAAGACATCCATTTGGGAGTACATCTTTCGAGGTCCAGGCCTGCCTCTGCTGAGCCATCCTGGGCTTGAAGGAAGAGAAATGAGTCCAGGAGACTCACTGCAAAAGTCAGCAAAGGTGGTGTTTACCCAACTCTTGGGGCAAGAGAGTCAGATACCATATGCCCACCTCCAATCCTACTAGCCAAGGCTTTTCTGAGATGTTTTTCTTGGTCTATTCTCACTCTATAACCACAGCAACAGAACTAGCCCAGGTTCTTCCAAGGAGGAAGGCCTTTCGGGGAGACCTCCAGCCAGCTTCAGAAAGACTTCCATCAATAGGGTGAGGCTTCTTGGGGAAAGGCTCGGTGAGGAAGGTGCTAGAGCAGCTGCAATGAGGAAATTACTAGAGATTAGCTGTGATAAGTGTCATGTTCACCTTCATAATCACCTCCCAGGAAACTTGAAGTAAGCCCCAGCATGCTGAAGAGAAGGGGTGTCAAGGGTGGGGGGGCAGCTCCCATGCGCCAAAAGGGTAAGAAGGTAGAGTCTGTAAATCTTAAATTGTTGTTGATCTCAAATTTCTCAAATAGCTTGTTAAACAGAAGTAGCTAAGATCTTAGGAAGGGTAGCAGTGAACACCAGAACCACCCTTACCCAGAAGCAAGACTCAAGTCAGGCCCTGGTACCCTCCTTCTTTATTTGAGGGGAGTGTCCATGGGCTGTGGTTTGAGTGAGAAGAGTGCTACTAATGTTGAAGATATGGATTTTAACAAATTTGTCTTAAACAAATTTTCCCATGATGACTGTGTGGATTCATAGGGACACAGGGACCAGTGCTGACCTCAGGACAACCCAGTGTCAGGCCCCAGGCTCTGTGTGGCCCTGCGCTGTTTAACAAGTTGGATAGAAACTGATAAATGACTAGTCATAGCTTCAGATGACAAAACTGGCCAGGCCAAAATGATGAATGAGAAGGGATTTAACATGGGCATGTACAAAGCTCTATATTTCAGAAACCAGAGTTCCTTGGCATAAAAAATGAGACAGAACTGTTTCAGAACTACTCGCAGAGAGACGGTCTCGGCATTCTGTAGGTCTCAGGCTCCACGCAAGTCTACTGAGTGAGGAGCTGCTCAAGATGTGAATGCAACTGTCAGTACTGTGCCCCAGAGTCCTTGGATGCCCATGGTTGCTGTGCACCCTTCCCCTGGGATAGACCCTATGGCCTTATGCAGAGATCTACCCTGGGCTCTTGGAGCTTCCTAGCCCACATGCCAGAAGCCATAAGTGCCTGGAGTTTACTCTACCTCCACCCCTGGTGGTCTTACCCTAAGGTGGAACCTGTCCCTCAGGGGTCCCCTATGGGACCTGGGTGAAGCCAGGACTCTACATGAAATCACACTCTTGGCTTGGCTTCTGTCTCTTCCCTACTTTGTGTTCCTCATTTCTCTTTCCTCAATCAATCCAGAATCCTCATTCTAGCACAAGCTTCCTGGGAGCCCAGCCCCAGACCAGTGGTGAGAGATGGAATGGTTCTCAATGTGGCTCTGGGAACTACAGTTTCCAAGGGCCTCCGCCAGAGCACACATGTCCCAAACAAAGTGCAAAGCAGAGGGTGAAGGACCTGGAAAAAGTCTCTGAATTAGGAATGGTCAAGGAGACAGGTCATGGGCAAGAGCTATCCCTGTCCAGGCAGGAATTCTTCTCCTTTCTGCCATGGTTCTCCTGCCTGGCAGCCTTTTGGGCCCCCAACTATAGAAATAGCTATAGAAGTGCCCCCCACCAATACTCCAGCACATGCACTGAGGACTAATTCAGTGCCAGGCACTTTACATGGGTTATTCCTTTTAATCTTCACAGCAAGCCTAAGGAAGAGGCATCATTATCACACCTATTTTACAGATGAGGACGTTGAGGATCAGTGAAATTAGTAACTTGCCCAAGATCTCATGGCTATAGGTGAGATCCAGAATTCACACTCAAGTTTTAGACCACTAAGCTACAGTGTACCCCACCCTTGGGAAGGCATGTCAGTCTGTTAACCCCCTGTGAAATAATAATTTAGCACTTCCAGGAGACTGAGACCCAATCCGGCTGACACAGGTGAAGTCATGGTGGGCAGGACCATTTTCTGATTTTCCACCCTCTCTACACTATGTCTTCAGGCCATCAGTAATCTACACTCTGACAGGAATACCTTTCCCCCAGGTGGACTAGCAATTCCCTATGAGGGTGATGGCAGCCTGGGGTTTGGACATGAGATGTATGCCCTGTGTCCTGGCTGGGAAGGAGGTGACAAGCTCCAGGGAGCCAGACTTTAGCTGTTGAGGGCCCTAAAGGCTGCCAGGCAGGAGAGCCATGGACAGAAGGGAGAGGATTCCTGTCTGGGCAAGGAGCTCTAGTAATCTGGGGTGAATACTGCAAAGAACAGAATCTAGCAGAAAAATAAAACAAACAAGACCAGCCAGGACCAATAACCCTTCCCTGGCAAAACTCTGATTTCCAATACTTTATTTCAAATTCAAAATATATTGAATTCACAAATAATGAAATCTACCACCTCCCAGAGCAGGGCCTAACGGGGACCTAGAAAGTCATCAGAAATCTGGAGTCTCAGAGAAGGAGGCCTGTAAACTAAGCTGGTAGCCAAGTCCTGAGACCCCAAACAATTGCTGGTCAGGCCTGGCCCAGGAGGGGCCAAGCAAGGTGAGAGGCATGGGAGGTTTCTGTCTCCGGGGCAAATTCAGAAATTAAGCTGCAGGTAGACCACCTGGCTGAGGCTGTGTAGCCTGGCTAGTGAGGCGAAGGGCACAATTCCTACTGTCTCTTGACAGCAAGCTTAACCAGGAGGGTTTCTGGGGGCCCCAGCCATGCACAGCTCCAAGGCCAGTCTGGGTTTCAGTAACACTCTGAAAACATTTATCCCAGTCAAGATGAGGCAGGTGGGTGGCTTCAGTCATCCCATTCCCATTCAGGGCCCAGCCCAGCCTGCCATCCTGCCACGTCAGTTGTAGCCTAGAGGTGGCACAGATTAGCACACATCAGTCAGAGAGAGTGAACTCATGAGAATCTGCATATGACACAGGAGGAAGTCTCCTTATAAAAGGTTTCACTGGTCCCAGCCAAACCCCATGGCATGTGGCCCTTCACTGGCCCCTCCTGAACCTCCCATCTGCCTCCCTGTATCCCAGGTGGTGGCCTCACCTCAGTTGCTCAAACTAGAAATCTCAGCCTCCTGAAACTCCTCCTCCTTCCAGAATTCACTGCACACTGTGTATGTGTGTGTGTGTATGTGTGTCTACCCTTAACAGGCCCTTCCTTAGCTCCCACATCCCATTCCCCTGGGCTCCTACCTTCCACACTAATCTCTCCAATGACAGCCAAAATGTTATTTCTAAAATGAAACCGGGCCCTACCACCTTCCACAGCTCCCCTAAGTCCCTTTCCTCACCCATACCAGGATCCTAACAATGGGGACTCCCTTGACAGTCTCCTAACCCAACTAATATACCACTGCATTGCAGTGGCTCAACACTGCCCAAGCAGATGGGCACCTCCAATCCTCTGACCAGGATATTCTCTCTCTGCCTAGTACACCCCTCTCCCTCTGCCCACCTGTCTAGCCCTGCTGTGCCTTCAAGACCCTGCTCAGTTGATACCCAATGAGAAGGTACCCTCCTTACTCCAGTTTATCTCCTCTCCCCTCATATCCCCACAGCCATTAGCTCTTTCCTGTCTGGCCCCACTAGACTGGGGCTCCTATATCCCCTGTGCAGGGCCAGGCATGATGACAGCCCAGTACCCACATGTCACTTCCTAGAGCATAACATGCCTCCCCTGTATCACATATGGAGGGACAGACAAGCCCAGGCCCTGGGCCAGACAGTGAGTGCCCAGAGCCTCATGACATGACTGCGTGAAAACCTGCTTGATCACATTTTGAAAGGGGGCAACATCAAGTCCCCTTGATCCTATCATGCCCATCCCCTCTGCCCCTGCCCCACTGGCAGAAGTGGCTCTGATTTGCTGTCATTTTTAAGCAGGGATGGCATTTTGCCGGGCCCACCTATGAGTGGGAAAAATATTGTCTGGGTAAGAAGCCCACTGAGAGGCCTTGAGGGCATTCTGACTTCTGACTTGAAGCATGCCTTTCTCACCTTGCTCCTTTGCCTGTTAGCATGACTCTCCTGCTTTACAAACTAACCCATTGTTGCCTGTATCATTTCCATCTCAATGAGTACCAGTTCCCTAGAGGTGAAAAAAAGTAAGGTAGCTTTCAGGTCCTGGGTTCGCAGGGGTAGAAGTGGGCCCTGGAACAGGGCCATATGAGCAGGGCTGCATGTGAACCCTGATGCCACCCTCCCATGCCAGATGACCCTGGGCAAGACACTAACCTGGCTCCCGCATAAGGGTAGGCTGGCAGATTCTGTCCCAGAAGCTTGGATTTCAACGCTAAGCCCTAGGACGAGGACACGAGCCCACTCTCATCCTCCACGGGCCTTGAGACAACCTTGGACAATGAAGTCAGGCTGTACCAAGCCCTAGAATCCTGGGCTTCCCCATTCCCATGATCCCCTGGCCCCCGCAATCTGTGGCTCATGTCAGATCATGTGGGCCGGACTGGCTAATAGGCCCACAGGCCCTTCCGACCCCCACGGCCTCACAGCTCCAAGTGAGAGACTGCACCCCATGATCTTTCCCTTTTTCCATCCATTCCTGCCCTCAGTTTTTTGAAGAACTGCACCAGCTGAAAATAAATCCTTAAACCAAAGGAACGAGGTGATGAAGGTATAATTGCAGGCACTGTGACATATTTGGGGACAGATGGCCACCTGTTTTCCCCTTCCTGAGGCCAGCCCCTGACACAAAGGCCTACAAGGGAGCTGACTCTTAGAAGTGCCCTGCGGCTATTCTATAACACTCAGTGCCTTGGTGCTGAGGTGTAACTCCCTTCTACACTCGTGAGCTCAGTGAGGGCATGAATAGCCTCTGTCTTGTTCCCCAAAGAATCCATAGAACCTGGCACAGAATATGGACTCGGTAAATTCTTCTTGGTCACTACTGCCTTGCACTGACTGGCCATGTGCTGCAGGAAAACACTCCAGGCTTCGGCCATCCCTGCTTTGAATCTTAGCCCATCACTTCAAGCTGCCCAACTTGGACATGTCAGCCATAGCTTAACGAATGTCTGGTTTCATCTGAAGAAGAGGTGAAGAAGTGAAGACTCAACATAGTAAGGTAAGGAACACAGTGTGTGGCACACAGGTCTCTGATAGTGTCAGTTCCCTTCTCCAAAGACCCAGCCAACCAAGCCCTGTTATATTATATCTTAGCACTGCTTTAAAATAAAGCCACCAAGAGTCCCAGGGGAAATCATGGCAGAGCTCTGAAGAGAGACTGAAGAGAAGGTGAGTATTTTTACAGAAAAATCAGGATCTCCCTTACGCAAAGTGCTGAAACTCTGCCCCAAGTTCAGAGTCCAGACATGCAGGGATGTGGCTCTTAGGAATCAAGCCCTTTAAAAACCAGCAGAGCTGTGAGTAGCAGGAAGTCCCCAGGTTATAGTCCTGTGGTCTGCTGGCAGCTGACAGCAGAGACATGTCCATGGCTGCCACTGGCCCCCACTGTCCCTGGACTGGAGCTGAGTCCATGGGCCCAGGACAGCTCTTAGGGCCATAGCTCCTCACTCAGGGGCTGCGCTGGAACAGCCACAGCAGCTGGGTCGTCGCAGGGACTGCATGACAGCTCGAAGTGGCCCCCTCCGGCCCTCAGAAGAGAGGCTGTCCTCGCTGGTAGGCGCTAGCTGCAGCTGCTCAAACTGCATCTCCAAGTGCTTCTGGATGGCCATGCCAAGCACCTCAGGGTCCACTGCAGCTCCATACACCTCCCATGTCATGCCCTCAGCATCCCATCGTACATCCTGCACAGGGGATGGAACCTCCTCCAGGCTGGACCCCAGAGTTACCTCTGGGAATGTATGCAGGGCTGCAGGGGCTTCAAGGGGTGGGCTTGTGGCCACAGCCTTGCACACTGCCATGGGGGCCACCTGCACACCAGCATCCTGGGCTGACAGAGGGGATGCCAACATAGGGGCCAAGTCACTGGCTGAGGTCATGGTCCATACATCCTTGGTCCTGGCTCCAGTCTCCATAGCTAACTCAGTGGGACCCCAAAGGTGGGCACAGCAGTGGGAATGCCCAGGAAGTCCCCCAGGCAACCTACACTGGAACTTCATCCCATGCTGAGCCTGCAGCCCAGACTCACTCACTGATGCCACCAGCTTGGGAAAAGCCAAGATCCCTGTGGCAGGCAGTGCATGGCAGTAGCCGCTTGCCCCCATCTCCCTAATGCTACAGAGTAGAGCTGCTGGAGACAGAACATGGCAGGAGGTGGCAGCTGACTGCCCAGTGGCTTTGGGCCCAGCTTTGGGACTGCTGCTATGGATGGTTGTGCCTCCTAGTTCTTGTGGTGGCACCCGCACCTGACTCTCTTTCAGTGTCCAGTCTGAGTTTGAAGTTTCATCCTCCGGAGCCAGGTCCCTTTCCAGGCCTTCAGGGGCCTGACATTCCTGGCTAGAAGTATTGCTGAGCTGCAGCCGAGCCCTGTGGACTGGTGAGCTGCCAAGGGCTGAGCAGCTGAGGCTGGCCTTCCGAGCACCACTGTTGCCCCGGGTCTGGGTGCTATGAACCAAGTCCGAGTGACTCCTCTGCACGGCAGCAGCACTGGGGGCCCGCAGGCGACACAGGTCACCACCGCCCACAGTAGACACATTTCCCACAGTGCTGCTCCGCCAGTGGCCCACAGCACTGGACTGTAGCCGAGGGCTAGAGGCCCCTGCCTGCTCCATGCTCTCTGTATAGTGCCCCTCTTCCTCTAGGACACGAGGATCCATGCTGCCCTTACAAAGCTGGGTCTGCCATACAGTGCTGCTGGCACTCTTGCGGAGCTCTGGCCTCTGTCCCCCACCTTCACCCAGCAGGCTGGAAGAGCTCTGAGACAGGGGTTGTGGGCGGGGGCTCAGGGGTGCCCGGGTGCCCGGCTCAGGGTAGCTGGTGCTCATCACTGCCTGCAGGAGAGAGGGATGAAAAGAGTGGAGTTGAGTTCAGCAGCAGCACTTCTACTAGACTCTGTTGTGGGCTCACAAGAGCCTAGGCACACTGAGAGGACAGCTTTAGTCCCATCCTACCTGACCATAAGCAAAACAGTAACAGGACACCAAACACTTCAAACCAAGGTCATCGCACTTCATACACAGGAGTGATATTATAAATATCTAATGATCAGTACCAAGTGATTAGAACCAGCACAAGAGTAGGGTCCTGAAGACCACCCACCATGTCAGCTGTTGACTCTTTACCATTAGATTATGGGGATGGAGGGAAAGCTAGGAAAGAGGCCAAGTCGGCTAAGGCATGGTGGGTGGGGGTTTTGGGACAATAGCTCTTAGTCAATCAGCACAGAAGTATTGCAGTATTTTGATAACCAGTAAATACTAGCCTCGTTTCTCCCAGGACTATCCATCTGGCTTTGGAATGGGGCCTCCCTAGTACAGAGTGAGGACCTAGAGAAAATTTATGAGATGAACAAGCAGTGAATAGAAGACACACTGAGAACTGCCCTGGGTTCTCTCATGGCCCACCCCCATTCCCTCTGGTCTGAGCTGTCATGTCTCTGAAACTCAGTCTTGGTAGCTGTGAAGATGTAGGGAGTTCCTGGCTTCCACCTTAGGCTCCAGAGGCAGGGAGAGGACCCCCGCACCAGCCCTTTACATGCAGGGCTCACTCAGCATGTGTTCATTCATTCCACAGCCATCTTCCAAGCATCTACTGCATGCCAGGCTCTGACTAATTTAGATCCAGCTGTGACCTGGGAATGGGATCCCATACCATCAATCAGATGCACCCTCCATAAAGTTTAAATTCCTCTTGCCAAGTGTGCCTGCATCCTCCTTGCCCCCACCTCCCTGCCATTCCTGTCCCTTCCTCTAGCCACACAGACCCCTCTGGATTTGTCCACTAGCCCATCCATAGCCTTGAGTCAGCACTGGGGAACATCAGTGTCTCATTCTAGGGAAGCTTTCCTGAGTTGGCTGGCACCATGTCTGGCTGAGCACTGCCTGGCCTGGATGGAAGAGTCTGGCTAACCATGGACCTCCCACTAATCTGAAACTGTCAAAGAAGGCCTAGGGCCTGTTCCCTTCTGTCTGTCCAGCACCCAGCACTGACCTGACATATAGCTGGTACTCGGAGAACGTCTGCCGTATGCCTGACAGAGAGAAAAAGTGAATACAAGAGCAAATCGCGAAGGAAAGTGCTGAGTGCCAAAAACAGAGTCTGGTGGGGGGCATTTCCAAGGCAAGAGACCTTACTTTGTGTGATGGATCAGAAAGGTTTCCTGGAGGCCCAGTCATGTAAGTCAGGCCTGGAGAGAAAAGAGAAGAAAGGTGTCCAAGAGGAAGAAATGGAGTGAGCAGAAGGGAAGAGGTGAATATTCAGAACACTTGAAGGCCCCAGAAGGAATAGGGTCAGGACATCTGGATCAGCCTAGCCTAGCCCTGGTCAAAGCTTTGAATTAGGAACATCAGTCTGGGACTCCCTGCCCGGCAGGATGAGCTGGAGAAACAGGGCTGGGACAGCAGGCAACAGGTAGAGTTTGGGCAATTCCAGTCCTGCCCTCCCACTCTTGAGCTGATAAGAACTACCAAAAAACCAACCACTCTGGACAGGTGAGCAAGGCCACCTGAAAAAGGAATGTGGGAAGGGCCCACAGGAACTCAGTTTCTGTATAATTACAAACTTCTTGCTGTCCAAGCACTCAGGAGATGGCTGGTGGCTGTTCACGCCAACAGCGAGGATGTTTCTGGAGCTGCAGTCCTCTGAGAACTCAAGGCTTGCTATGGAGTTCAGTTCAGCACAACTTCCGGTGATGACATGATTCTACACTGCACTGTTCAATACAGTAGGAACTGGTCATACGTGTTTAATGACTACCATACTAAACTGCACAGTTCTAGACTCAGCCCTAACCTAGGTAGAAGTATCCCTGCTCTTTGTGGCTGAAGCCAGATTGGAAAAGGATGAGTAGCCAAGAGAGACTATGACCCAGGCCCAGCCCTCAAGGAGCTGTATGATGCACATGTAAAAAAGAAGAGCAACAAAGCCAACAACAATCACAGTGATGATGATGATGATGATGATGATGATGATGATGATGATGATAGCTCCCAGTACCAAATCACCCACCATGTGCCAGAATGTGCCACATCCTATCCAGCACAATCTCATTTACTTGTCAGAACAACATCATAAGACATCATTATTCCCATTCTACAGAGGAGAAAGCCAAAGCTTCGAGAAGTTTAGTGACTCACCCAAGGGCACACAGCTGGTGAGTAGCTAAGCCAGGAATCAAACCCAGGAGTGTCTGTGGTTCTCTGTACCCTACTCCCTCTCAAAGCACTGTGCAGACCTCCATCCTGAACACTCTCACACTCCACTGTCAACAACTTTTTAATTAACCGTTGCCCTGACTCAACTTGAGCTCAGCACCCAGCACATTATCTGGCACTTGCAGTGGTACCCAAGACATGCCAGTGGAACAAGTGAATAAGAGGGAACAAAGACTGTACCCCCGCCCCACCTGCTTCTTAGCAGCTTCTTAGGCTGCCTGGAATCAGGAGGGCAGGAGGTGCACCTGCTGTCTGGCAAGGCTATGGGTCACTGATGGCCCCTGGCAGCGAGATAACCACCCAGCCACAGGTCTAAGAACACCAAGGAGACCCTATCTGGACAGCCTACATAGTCATTGGCTGAGCTCTACCTACCCCAGACCCTCCTAGGGAGCAAGGCCATAAAAAGCCAAGCAAGGCCCTGGCCCCCCTGAGGAAACAGGTGGAATGGGGCTAGGGTGTCCTCAGGCCCCACTAGGAGTGAGTGAGAAGCCATTGGTGACAACGGTCCTGCTGTGTCTGTCTCATCAGGTGGTTGCCCAGTGCCCAGGGCTAGCTATGACCCAAAAAAGCAGCGACCACAAAGACCCCATTGAAGAGAGGGTATGTATCCATTGCTTCCCTTCCTCATCCTAAACCACAGTGGCAGGTAACAAAATTGAAACCTGGAGCAGCTCAGAAATGTCAAAGAACCCATAGCTGAATGCCAACAGGGTCTTCCTCCTATAGCTTGGCCTTCCCAGGCCTGAAAGAGGGAAGGGCTCTGAGGAAAGTCACCCAGGTTATCCCCCAAGAAAAGTGTCCCACATCCCCTACCTCAAAGAAGGGCCTTGCAAGGAGTGAGGGGAACTGATCAAATGTGCCTTGGAGCCATGAGTGAGCAGGCAGGAATAGGGGTCTGCTGCCAATCCTTGCTCTTTCCCTTCCTACATACATGCCTTCAGGTGGACACCTAATCTCCTTGAGCCTCAGTTTCCCCAATATGCAAAAGAGAAGTAAATACCCTCTGCAGGGTTGTTATGAAGAGTAAATGTGATGGTATATGGACTATCTGGAATGGTGATTATTAATAATAATCTTTTCTTCCCCCTTCCAACAGGAGTGACTTCTGCTCAAGGTATCATAGAAATGAGTATAGGAGAAAGGGCAGAAAGGCCCTTTTAGGAAGCTATTGAGATACCCCCTAGGTGTCTAGTTTCGCTTCCCAATCCTTCCTACCTTCATCCCATCCTAAGACCTAGCCGCCACCAGTGAACCCAATGTCTTCATCATGACACTAAGTTTCCCAGTCTATTTCAACCCTTAATCTGAGAGGATATACACACACATTCAGGCACATGTGCATGGACACAACACAAGTTTGAAGTCTACATTCTAAATGCCCAGAATGGCAAGACCATCTGCCTTAAAAACCATGGAAAAGGCTCTGGTTTCACCCTAAAGAGCCCCTGGGAAGATGTTTTTAGCACAAGATAAAGGGCAGGCACATCAAGGTATCCAAGACCCCTAGTGTTCTTTAATGTTCTCTTCCCTTCACTATTTGATGCCAATCAAAGCTGGGAAGTGACCAATGTCCTATGGCCAATGCGCTGTGGCCAATGTAAGACTGTCCTGATGCCTCAGTTCTGCCTGTCAGTAAATAGAGGAGCAACCAGCCTCATATGCAGCAATCAACCAATGTCATTCTGTATAAAAGCTTCAGTTCTGCAGACACTTCCAGACTGAACCAACTAAAAGGACTGCTAGGTCTCTTGGTCAGAGATTCCAACTCTTGCTATGTCACCCCAGTACAGGAGCACAGGCCTTTTGGTGGGTGCCAAGGGAGACAACCAAAGCCCCTGCAAGCAGGCCCCTTCTCAGACCACATTTGTGGCATCCAGTAAGCCCCCTTTTAAGGGGTGGAAGCAGTTGGATGATGCCTTCTGCTTCCAGCAAAACCAAAATAGGAAAGTCAAACCCACATGGTCTGGAGGGGAAACTGCTCAAATGTTAAAATCTGGACCTTAACCCCCAGGACCACATAGAGCAACACACCTCACAAATCCCCCATTGTAGAGTAAGGGTGTGGCAACCTTCAGCAGGTAGTCTGATCCATCCCAGCAGCAGCGAATGGAGGCCTGACGGGAAGGCTCATGGCCAAAGTTGGGTAATGCAGCAGGGAACATTCCTGAGAGGGAGTGTTTAGAGGGGACAAAAACTGCCCATCACAGAGATGAGCCTTTAAGAACTAGACGTCCAGGAAACAAGCAGTGCCAGGGAAGGGTTCTAGGGTAACTGTAAGTTAGTGGCCCCAAGGACCCACCTCTGGTCAAATGAGAGAAGCCTAAGCTCCCACCAGCCCCGGGCTTCCTCCCCTGAGGAGAATTTGCCCACACTTCCCAGGAGGCACCTGGGGTGGAGAACGTAAGCCCCAGGACGCAGCTGCCCCAAACCAGAAGCATCCTGGTGGCTGATGTGTCCCTACCTGCATGCTCAGGGGCACCCATGCACCGCCATGGGCCCACCCCTTACCCGTAGACAAACCAGAGATGGACGCACAGGCCCTTTTACTGTGCGACCCGACAGGAAACAGCGTCTATACAGCTGCATTCTGCACACCAATTGTACAGGCCATCTCTAGCTGCGGGGCCAAAGGCCTGAACACACCAGACCAACACCCTCCCCAGGGCAGGGCTCCCTTCTCCGCCCCTCTCGCTCAAAGCCCACCCAGACTCAGGGAGGTCTTCAACATGATCCCCAAAACTGGGCTACAAACCTCCCCAGCAGCACTGACAGTAATTGAAGGAAGATGGAGCTGTGGGGCAAGGGGTTAGGGATGGAGGGCAGGAGGAATAAGAAGGAAAGGAGGTTTGGCGCTGGGGGCAGTGAAGGGGAGTGCGGTGGGATGGAGGGAGGGAAAAGGAAGAAGGAATGGGAGCGGGAAAAAGCAATAGGTGCAGGGGTAGAGGCAGAAGGAGACAGGGTCCTGGGCAGAGTAAATGAGAGGATGGGCAGAAAGGGATGAGATAAGCAATGAGAGGAAAGCTAGATGGTGGGATGCGGACATTGGGGGCTCTGAGAACTGGGCGAGGGCCGAGATGCGCAGGGAAGGTGAAGCATGAGGTTCTGGGAGGCAAGAACGGGAGGCGCCGCCCATACCACCACCCGCCACGGGCACTCTCGCAGCCGGCCTCTCACCCTCTCGCCCTCCCGGGGCCGCGCAGGCCAGCGGAAGCGCTTCTCCTGCGGCCGCCACAGGTGCCTGGCGCAGCGGCCCAAGATGGAGGAAGACCCCGCCTGGCCCGAAGTCACCGCCAGACTCGACCGCCAGGCCCGCGGAGCCGGCGCTGGGATGCGCAGAGGGGTGACTGGGAGGGAGAGTACCAGAGAAGGAGGGGCGGAGGGGGCGGTGGCTCAGCTCACCTGGACCCGCCCCCGCGCTTCACCGCCTGCGTCGGCGTCCGGCCCCGCCCCCGCCCCGCCCCCAAGTCTACTTCACCATAGCCCCGCCCCTCAGTTCCCGCTCCCCTCCTCAACACGCCCCGCACTGAGGTCTACAGTCGCTCTGGCAGTTCTCTTCCTTGCAACCCATCCCTTGTCCTTCGTCATCCTGGCTCCGCCCTTCATTAGTCTAGAGCTTCTTTCCCCGCCCTCCAAACCCCTGAGTTCTAGGGTCCGCACTCTCGGATAGAGGCCAGGATCCTCCTAGCCCTGGCCCTACAAATCCCTATTCTCCAAGTCCCACGCTCTGGGACCCTAAGACCGACCCTAGTCCTTTGAGCTCCACCTCCACAGCCCCTCCACACTCCCTGCCTTGTACGCAGAGCCCTCCTTCCAGCCTCCAGGACCCCAACCTCGTAGACTCCATCTCCGCTCTGCCACCAAGGCCCTAATTCTTCCGCCCTTTTCCCTGCCCGCGTATCTATCCCCACCTTTGCCCTCAACCCGATCCAACTCTGGGCATTCAACTCCAGTCCTCACCATTGAACCCTGCTCAATAACCGTGCGGGTTGGGGAGGACGGTCGGTCGCGGTGAGCTGACCCCACCCAAAGCCTACACCCCTTCCTGACACTCTTGAAGTCCCAAAACTACCTCCTTTGTTCCCCACCCACCCCACAATGTCTGGAGTGGGTCCAGGTGGGAACTCCCAGTCACGGCCTACTAGGCTAGGGGCCTGAGTGATGGGTTCCCTCAACTTCCCGTAACGTCAGGCAGCTGCAGATCGGGCTCTGGGCTCACAGACTCAACAGGCAGCCACAAGCACAGGCTTTCCTTCTGCCCTCAAGGAGTTCCTACCACCCACCTCCAGGGCCTCCAGTTAAGAAGAGCTTGTCCTATCTCTGAGCCCCAGTCTCTGGAATTTGGGTCCCAATGTCGACCCTCCTCCATTGACCTCAGTTCTGAGGACCCCTGAATTGCTTGCCTAGCTGTTTGCTGAGGGATCTGCACCCCTCTGGTCCAGTGGCCTGAGAACCGACACCATCTCGACCCCTCCAATTTGGGAAGACTTCAGGCCCCAGTCTCAAATCTGTCCTCTCTCAGCCCTGTGCTGCCACTGGAGTATCGGGAGGGGGTCTTCAGAAAGTCCCCCCACCCCACCCCCCACCCCACGCCCTTCCCGGCACTGGGAGCAGGGCCAAGAATGGATAGCCCAGGCAGGAGAATGCACCATTCACTCTGGCACCTAGCCCAGGGGAGGGGTGTGTGATACCATGTAGCCGGGATCTTGCACACAGCCACCCCATGCCTTGGTGTGTTCCCTGCATTTGGGACCCCTCCCAGCCTTATTATCCCTGTCTGTAGCTCTGAGCTGCCTCTCATCAGTTTGCTTCATGGGCCCAAGAAGAAAGCAAATACCACCATGTCAAGCACAGCATTTGGCCCTACAGGTCATACCCTCATGCTTTTCTGTCTGGCTTTTAACCACATGCACCACACTGCCTACTCCTCTAGCCTGAGATCTTGTTTCTTAAGGCCTGGAAGCTTTAGTCCTATCTTTTTGGCCCCTACCCCTCTGGTCAGTTAAAGCTACAAACCGAGAACTGACTCGCTGGTGGAGTGGATGGACTTTTGCTCAGGAAGACCCTTTCTGAGCAATCCCAGGGCCTGGCATATGGCTGCCTCAGGAAGCTGAGCACTGGAGGCCAACAGCAGTGTCCAAGTAGAGGCTCCAGGCATTGGCCTTCCCTCCCCCCCTCCCCGCCACACACACACACAACCTGGCAGGGTGGCAGGGAGGTCCTGTAAAAGAGGGGCAAGTATGGGATTTGCCGAGCTCATCACCCACACCTGCCCCTGTCTAGAAATTAGAACCCCTCCTTCCACATCTCAGAAATTTAACTCATAGTCTATTTTTAGGAAAGTCAACTGAGCAGCAAGAAGGGATGAACTATGTGGGGTTGCAAAGAATTAGCGGCAGATCCAGGACTCAAAAATGGGCCCCCAGCTCCCCAGAGGCCTTCCAAATCCTTCATCTGAGTGTTTCAAGGAGGTCTGCTTGGAACTGGATGTCAGAAAATGTCTGCCACCCTGGACGCCTACAGATGCAACTTGGCAGGACCTGCCACCAGGGTCTCCGAGCATCACCCTGGCTTTGGCCCCTTGTCCACTTGATTCTCTTCTTCCATTTGTGGCTTGTCAAGGAAGCTCCCCTTGCTGCCCAGGGAGAGCCATGGGTGGGGTATCAGACATAAATTGCAATCCCAACTCCCCCTTCCCCCATTCACTGGCTCTTCAATTCCACACCCAGACAACACTGTTCATCTCTCTGAGTGTCAGTTTCCTCATCTGCAGAGTGACAATAATTATACTTGCCTCACAGGACTGTGGAGAGGAAGAGATTTGTGAAAGTGTTCTATAGAGTGTTCTTGCTGCTATCAGTCATTTGATCAAATATTTATGGAGCTTCTCATGTGTCAGGTTCTGGAGATACAAGCCTGGACTGCATAGTGTGGGGGCAGGAGTGGGGTGTGTTGGTTGATTTGGTAGAGAGAGGAGGCTCTGGCTTAGGACCTCATGGGCCAAGTGCCATTTCCTTAGACTCAGAATCCTGACAGAAGAGGAGCAAGTATGGTGCACTCGGAGTTCAGTAAGGGCACAATGAGATGGAGGAAACACCAGGTGGAGAGGCAAGTTACACATACAGGACTTGAGTTTCTAAAAGGTCTGGGCATCCTGGGTACAGGGGTCCCTGAAGTCAAAGCAGTGGATAAGGTCTTCAGAGAGAGAGTAGAAAAGAGGTCCTATGAACCAGCTGTGAGTAATCAAGTAGCAAAGGACTGAGAAGGAGCAGCCAGAAAAGAACGAAAGAAACTGGGATATTGCTGTGATCCAAGGCATCCAGAGCAAGCAGCAGCTTCAACAAGGCAATGGAGCAGAAGCCACTGGAGTGGACTGAGGGATGCGTTGGCGAGAATCGAAGACAGTGCAGGTGAAGACAACTCTTTTAAGCATTGCTATAAAGGGAAGAAAAAAGAAAAATGTCACATCGGAAAAGATGCAGTGTCAAGAGAGAGATTTTTTTTTTTGTTTTGGGCTCTGTTTTATGGGTTTTTTTTTAAATACATGGAACCTATTTCTGTCTATAGCTTTGAGCTATCCCTCATCAGTTTGCTTTATGCCTCATGTAGCAGGGATCCTTGATTTGTAGCAACAGAAAACAACTCTGGTTAAGTTAAGCAAAAAGGAAATGTGTTGGAAGACTGCTGAGAGCTCAGAAAGGAAGCTAATGCTGGAGAGTTTGCCTTGGTTCTTTAGGGCAGGAGCCAGGTGACTGCTCCACAGTCTCACCCTGCCACCATCACAGAAAGAAGGATTCTAGTTGTTTGTCCTTCGCATGCCTCTCAGCATGCATCCCTCAGTCCACTCCAATGCAACCCTCAGCTCCCAGGGGAACAAGGGTTCACTTGACTGAGCTAGGGCCATGTGCCCTCTAACCTTGGATAGATAATAAGAGGAATATCTGGCCAAATGCATCTCTAGGAGCACCCACAGCCCACCAAGACTGCACACGTAAGACATTTTCTCCAGATGGAGAAATGGAAGCTGGGCAGTCAGATACAGACAGATCCACTACACATTGTAACAAATTGAGCATATTTCACAAACAGGAGAAGGATCCAGAGAGAGGGAGTAGATGAAAAACAGGAAGAAGTGGTAACCTTTGCTGGCATAAGGTCCCCACGGGTTGGGATCCAGAACATGTGAAACAAGGCTAGGGGTATCTTCTCTATAATACAAGAAGAAATGAAGAGGGTAGTCCTAGGTAAGTTACTAGATTTGGGAATTGAAGTTTGGTGGTTTCAGTTTTCTCTGTGAAATAAAGGGCAATTTCATGTGCTGAGACAGAAAAGGGAAGACGGCAAGGTTGGAGAGATGAGGAGAGCAGAAGAGGTTTAAAATAGCCATTGCAAAGAACAGAAAAGCTTGTTGGGCCAAAGGAATCCAGTAGATGATTGCCAGGCAATATGGTAGCCCATGCAATATTGGTGACCAGTAGTGATACCCCCCAGAAAAAATCTTCATCAAAGAAAAACAAGTTTTAATTAGGACTCAGTTGTAAGAGAGCAAAAAAGAGAGTCAAAGGCCACAGCCTTCTGGATCCTGGTGTCAAGGAGGATACACTCGAGCTGCCTGGACACTTCTGCTTTCACAAGTTGAGTTGTTGACTTACCAAGAGTCAATTAAGTTTGTGTCAAAGTTACTTTTTCCAACTGTACATGTTATTACAGAATTTAATTTAAAAGCATGTTAAGTAATGGCATATGAATATGAAAAGAAAGTTTTGTTCCTATGAAAAATAGGTTAAATGCTTTGGAAAGTGAGTCATAGAAACCAATGTCAGTTAAGTTTAAGTGTGGGAAAGGCAACTTGAAAAAGAATAGGAGGAAAATCATAGCAATCCAGAAAAATTCTGAATCAGATTGCTTTTCGACTGTCTTTAAGTTACTGACTTGCTTGTTAGCCAATCATTTATCTGACTTGAATACTGGATAAAAGGGCTAATATTGTATAGTTTAGGCTAGTGAGAGAATTTATTGTCTGGCTTTGGGCATTGTTAAAGCCAAAGGTTCAGATTATGAGGACTGAGCTCTACCTCGCTGCCTCCTTTCCTCTGTTTCCCTCTGGATTAGACTCATCCTGACATAGGCTCTCTCCTCTTGGGGACAGTCTGGCAGCCCCAAATCTACATTCTCACATCTTTGGATCCACAAGTCAAATTTTAACTGACTCTGTTTGACAATCCTGGGCCAGAGGGAGAGAGCTCTTTGATTGGCCAATGTGTGTTGCATGCTCCTCCCAGGAGGTTTGGAACACTGTATTATGACTGACAGCCCCTCCAGGGTGGCAAAGTGGTGGAAAGATAAGATGTTGTTGCCAAACTAAAGGGAAAGTGACAATGAGCTGGCCCAAAATACAAATAACTACTGCAAGAAGCATTTCTGGGAGTCTCAGAAAAGGACACACTGAAAGTTCAAATGTGTCTGTGTGTCATCAGTGCCTAAGGAAGAGAGAATTTTGAGTAGTTGAACAGTTTTTCAGACCAAAAAGTCCATAGAGTGTGAGAGACTCCTCTAGCCATAAGTTCCTTGAGTGAAAAAGAAACTGACTTCCTAGAATCTGGCATTTAATAGGTACTCATGGAAAGGGAAGGGACGGGAAGGGACGGGAAGGGGAGGGAAGGGAAGGGAAGGGAAAGGAAGGGAAGGGAAGGGAAGGGAAGGGAAGGGAAGGGAAGGGAAGGAAGAGAAGAGAAGAGAAGAGAAGAGAAGAGAAGAGAAGAGAAGAGAAGAGAAGAGAAGAGAAGAGAAGAGAAGAGAAGAGAAGAGAAGAGAAGAGAGAAAGGAAGGAAAAGGAAAGGAAGAAAGGATGGAAGAAAGAAAGGTGGGGAAGAAGGAAAGGAGGGAGGGAAAGAAGAGAGGAAGTATATTTAGGAATACTTATTACCACCACAAATATTTTACTTAATCCCTAATAAATGCCAGTCCTAGGCTATGAGCTGAGAACACAGGCTGAATCAAAGGTGCCTTGTCATGGGGATTTAAGGGCAGCTATGACAGACACAAACAGACAGAAAGGACTGGGGCACACAGAAGAGAGGCCCTGTGCTAGACATCTCTTGCTTTTTAGCTCCCCACAATCTATCCCCCTATTTCATTTAGGGGATCACTCAAAGACAGACTGCTAGTTGTCCCCCAATACTAATTCTCCCCTTCTATAGTAATATAACTCCTCTAGCCAAGAATATGCCTGCTCAGAATAGAAACCACATTTCCCAGATACCATGCAGCAAGGCATGCTATGTGACTGGGTTCTGTTCAGTGAGATGTTAGAAGTGATGCATACAATTTCTCAGTCGTGCCCTTCAGAAGGAATGGCCTTGCCCTTTTCCCTCTGTACTGGTGGGCATGAAGTTATAGTGTTAAGCCAGTTTGCATCATTTGTGGTTGCCCTCACATCCCTTGCCCAAGGAGAGGGCTTTCGAAGCTTTGGAAGAACCGTCAGAGCACACAGACATTTGGTTGGCCAAAAGGATAGGCTGGGACTGATGGTCATGATCTCCTTCTATGTTTAAACAATTGCAGCTTTTTACCTCGGGGCATAGAAATCCAGAAGAAAGACTGTATTTTCTCATCTTCCTGAAAGCTGTATTTGGCCAAGTAACCAGTAGGACTGAAGCAAGGAGAGGTGATGCCTTTAATCAGAGTGAGTAAGCCTTTTCTACTCTTTCCTCTTTTCTGTGTCCACCAGCTGGGTAGCAAAAGTGGTGAAACATCTCGAACCCCATGGACAGACAATACCTAAGGACAGTTAAGCAACAAGATAGGAAAAATCTGGGCTTCCAGGCTGCTTACTTGCAGGAAGATGAGAAAGAAACTTCTATCTTGCTTAAGTCAATCTTATTTGAAGTCTCTCTTTAGCAGCTCAACCTATATTCTAAAAATTACTCACCCTCTCTCCTCTACACCCATGTGTTTTGGGTAAGTCTCAGAAGAGGAGCGTATGACTAGGCCCAAGCCTAGTGATTAACTGCATCATATTACCCTGGCCACAGAGATTGTTCGAATAAGCATGTGTCCCACTTAGAGCCAACAACATGCAGTAAAGAATTTCTCTGGGAGTTCTGAGAAGAAAACTCACTCTCTTCCATAAGGGAATATGGAGACTGAAGCCACCATCTTACACAAAGCCTGATCCTGGAGCCAGCCTAAAGGGTGACAAAATGAGGGAGGATGGGATAGAAGTCAGGTCCTTGGTACATATCTGAGCCTTGTGACCAGTTAAGGCTGAGGCTGAGTCTGATCTCATCATTTGACTTCTCAACTAAGGAAGCCAATAAATATCCTTTTTTGTTTAAATTAGTTTGGGTTAAAGTCTCATCCCTTGGTCCCTAAAGCAGCCTCAGTGGTAGTCTTCAGCCAAGCCTGGTAGTATTGTGGAGGTAACATGGAAGACAGATGCCTGAGTTCAGTCTTGTAAAGTAAGTCAGAGACTATTTGAAGCTTGCTTGGGGGAAAAAAATGGGTTTGTTATAAGGATTCATGTAGATCTGAAGTAGAATTGTAAAGTCCTCAGGAACAAGCAATGCAGATCCAGAATTATCCATTACTGCATTGCATTCTTCCCGGAGCTATGTGCACTCTCTCCCTCTTGATGTTTCTCTGCTCAGCTCTCTCTACCAACTAGCACTCTCTACTGATGCAGAATTTCTGCTGCTTGGGATACCTTGAATCACCAAGACCTTAGCATCCACTGGAAGCATCTCTTAATGTATCCTTCTCACTTCTTCCCCTGCAGCTAGCTGCCTCACTCCTGCCATTTCTCCCAATTCCCACTTCAAACAAGAGGACTCTGATAGACATAGGTCATCTTTAATGCCAGAGGAAAACTCACAAGTCCTGGATTCAGTGCCTGGTTCAGGTGCCCTCTTCCATTCAGAGGACATAAAATCTAAAATATTTCCACCTACCGTGTTTAAGGAGTTGAGAAAATGCCAAGTTATTGTATCAGCTTTTAATTCTTATAACCACTCCCAACAGTTACCCCCAAATTCTAGGATTGACTTATAATAAACACATTTGAATCACTGTGACCTAAGAAATATGGTGCTCTGACTGGAGGGCTCTGAATCAAGCCTAGCTTTTGAGTTAAGGAGAAGTTAGCCCACCCTAGGACATGGTCTGAGAATAAAGAAAGACAATGGATTTTGTCACCAGAGGAAGCAAGAATGGATTCTAGACAGGAAAAAACAACAAATGTCCACTGTAATCTGCACCTTTGGCTGCCACACATCCACACCTATCCTTACTCCCATAAACATACTTGCTAAAATATTCTTGTTTAAAATAATGCGGTTATACCACACACCACTAAAACTTATTCATTCCCAGTGCAACAGAAGAAAACAGAGGATATAGATTCTCAATTAGTTGCTGCATCCAGCTCCAGGTCTGGAATCTCTGGGTAATGTGTGGTCCTTCCAGAGAAGCCAAAAAGGACTATAGTAAGTGAAGTTCTGAGGACCTAATTGGAGGGCCAATTAGGATGATTTCTTCAGAGTATCACCAGAGGAGTGAATAAATTCCAATTGGTTTCATCTGGGTTATCCCACCCAAGATTCAAGTTTCAGTCTGAGAGGATCTAATTGGCCTAATTTGTATCCTTTACCAACTCCTTAACCAGGGGAGAGCAGGGAAGAGTGTATCAAATGCAAGAGGAGACATGGTTTCTGTTACTTTAAGAGGGAAACCATGATGCAGGGCTAAAATGGTAAATTCTCACTGCATGTATTTCTATGGCTTGAGCCAGCTAATGGGTGGGTGGCTGGGTCAGATGTGGCATCAATGGCAGCTCTGGCTATGCAGATCTCCCGAATGCCTGGGAATCTGTGGACTCCTAATTCTTGTCATGAAGCCACTAATACAGCCCTTGCTTGCGGGGAGTGGGGATTGTTTGTGCCAGTTCAGGCCTAGGTCTCAGTTCCTCATTGATCTGATCATGACTTTGACGGAGGATCAAATAGCAGACATGCTAATTATCTACCTACATCCAGATAGGCTAGGTTATGCTGCAATGGCAAACCTCGAAAAAATATCAATGGTTTAACTAAACAAGGTGTATTTCTCACTCGTGCTTTATGTCCATTGTAGGTTGGAAAGTGAGCTCTATTCCTATACTTCCTCAGGGACCAAAGCAACTAGAGGCTTCCTGATACATGCTTTTACAATCACATCAATAGAAAAGAACATGGAGATTATGCACCAATTTTTAAAGCTTCCACTAGAAAGTGACACATGTCACTTTTGATCATATTTCACTGGCCAAAACAAATCACACATCTATGCCTAAGCCCCAAGTGGGGCTTTGTATCACCAGCATGAAAAGACAAAAACCAGATATAATGGTCCCATTAACACTGCACTAATAACAAATGACTACCCAATTTCTCTCTTCTTTTTCTTCTTCCTTCTTAACAGATCCCATTTTGTCCAGGATGGCAATGTGCCCAGATAAATATATTCCCTTTTGCAGACTTTCTTGTAACTAGGGGTAGCCATGTGACCCTTGTTCTGACCAATGAGATATAAAAGGGAATCACCAGTAGAGCACCCCGGATAGCTAGATATGATGCCTTGAGATGCAGCAGCCATGCTGTGAACATAAGGACAGAAGCTACACAATAAGGAAGGTGAAGAAGGAGGATGAGGAAGCCTGGGATCCTAATAAAACCCTTGAGCAGCTGCCTTGCCCTGGGCTGCCAGTCTCTGGGTTGCTTGTTATATGAGAACAATACACCCCCATCTCTTTGATCCATGGATAGACAGGTTGTTTGGCATTTACATTCAAACACATTTCTTACTATTTTCCTTCTCTGTGTCTGAAGTTTTTCAATAATCATTGTTTAACATACAGATGATTCATGGTGCAATGGAAAGAATATGAGCCTTTGGATTACTGACTCTGGCTTAAAATCTAGTCACGTGTCCTTGGGTGAATAACTAAGGACACATAACTAAGGCTCTTTAGGCCTTATTTTCCTCATCTGTAAAATAGAAATAAAAATCCTATGGCATAGAGAGCCACTTCTGATATCTCTTTCCCTTGCTTACCTCCCATTGTAAGACTGGAAAGGTCAGATACTCGCTTTCATGGTTTTTCTCAAAACCAGCATTGCTGTGCATGGGTCTGGCTAATGAGGCATAAGAGTTAACGTGCAGGGGTTTTCTGATGAAGAGATAGAAGTGAGTGAGGAAAGAGTCACTTATCCCATCCATACTCCCTTCCTTCTTTTCCTTCCTTTGAATTTGATATTAAAAGACAACAAGGTTTGATGCTGTATTACCTATCTTGCAACTTTAAGGTGACACATGCTGAGATGGCAGAACAGAAAGACACAAGGATCCTGGGTTTTAGATGATAATCTTGAGCTGCCAAACCAAATCTAAGCCATCTAACTACAATTTTCTGATTAAGTAATACCATATTTCGCCAATTCTAAGACCAACATTCTTTTTTCACATTTAATACCTCTGAAATCAAGTCACATCTCACAACTGATCTGATAGTAAAGAATTGCATCATAGTTTCACAGCATTTTATATGCAAAGAAAGTGGTGCAAGAGTGGTACATTTTACAATCGATGGCATCTTAGAGTTGATGAAATATGATAACAAATCTCCTTATGGTTTGAGTCACATTTAGTTAGGTTTTCTGTAAGTTGTAGCCAAAGGAATTTCTGATAAAATAAAAAAACCTACTATAGGTATTTTATAGGTGGTTGTGAACAATGAATGAATAAAATAATGTAAGTACAGTACCTAGTATAGATTATTTGAAAAGGATGGCATTTGATCAGGGGCTCATATCTTTTTATAGAAATTCTTTTTTTCTACTATGTCCAACTGTACACATACACACACACACACACGCACACGCGCATGCAAACCTAAGGGCAGTAGATGTCTAGAAAATAAGGACAGGTAAAGAAACAAGTTTGGGCCACAGAGAACTCAACAGTGGGCAATCTTGTACCATTTGAGATTTTGTATTACAAATGGCAGATTCCTGCTCGGATTGGCTGACATACAAATGAGAATTTATTGACTCATCTGAGGGAAAGTCAACTGATCTTCTGACCTCAGACATCATCTGAATCAGCTGTCACCAGAACCCAGTATCTCTCTCTCTCTCTTATCACTGGGCTTGGCTTGCTCCAAGCTAACCCCATTTCCAATCAGGCTCTTTTCTGATCATTCTGATCATGCAAGATTCTCTCATTAGATTCAAGGCCCTCTAAAAAAGCATCTGCGTCTGTCTCAGCATTGTCAGGAAAATTGGTATTGCATCTCATTGGTAATGGTCAGTCTCCAGTCTGTGTGTCCATGAACCATTGCTGCAGGGAGAAAGGTACAGAAGAATCAAAGCAGATGATTGGATCAGATACACTTGAGCCATCAGCACCAAGAGGAGAGAGGGGCTCTCATAGAACACACACTGGGTATTGTTTTAGCATAAGGATGAAGGATGCTGTGTTACAAATCCCAGATGTCCTCCCTGGGCCTCTTTTCTCTCTTTCCTAAGCTCACTACCAACACCCAGGCCCTGGCACTTTATCACTCCATGACAGAGGGAATTGGTCCAGAGAAAACCAAAGTCAGCCAGTAAGGAGAAGTGGCAAGACCATCTACCCCAGGCCACAACTTCAAGGTGTATGGAGGGTGAGAAAGGGGGTAGCTCTCCAAAAGCGAGCTCAGCTTAGCTCACCACTCTAGTGTCACTGAACAAATCAACAAAAGAATGATTGTGTTTCAGTCAACTTTTGCCGCTTACAGAATCTCTACGGTGATTATCTACAAGCAGTTATATCTCCCTTCCATGTCTTCAGATTGGCTGGCGGGGGTGGGCAGGGGAGCAGTTGGGATAGGCTAGCCTGATTGATTCCAAGCTCCTGGTTGGGTTTGGATCTGCTCCACAGATCTCTCATTTACCTGGAACCAGCAGCTACCTGGGGCATGTTCTTCTTACCACGATGGCAGAAACACAAGGGAGCAGGCCATTTCTAGCCTCTGTGTGCATCATCTCTGTAAACATTCTATTGGCACAGGCAAGTCACATGGCCAAGCTCAAAGCCAACTGGTAGAAAAGTATGTTTCCCCACCATCTTGCAAATATGGAGAAGTACAACACCAATACTTCTGGAAGAAATATCTTGAGACCAACAATTTAATCTGCCATAGAAGATAGTCAAAGAATGACCTTCCTCACAGGCTTAGCCCTATCAACTGATTTGCTCGTTATAGTAAAAGTTTAGCCATGAGCACTAAAGCCCAATGAAAATGTCTTGTCCATGATCTATTTGGGGTAAAGAAGGAAGATATTACAGGGCCCTGAGCTCCCTATGGAGGCCACACCTGGAATGCAGCAACATTCAACAGAGATTATTTCTCTTCTGTCCACTGCTCTCAGTCTCTATTTAATCATGTCCAAGTGATAATCAAATCTGAAAACCTGAGTTATAGTTAGGTCTTCCTGTCTCCCATAGCTGGAGCCAGCCTCAGGCAACCCTCTGTTCTCTGAGAGAGGCAACCTTCTGTTCTCTGAGAGAGTGACGTGGTTAGCATCTTCTCTCCAATCTCACCTTGCCTACTGAAAGCTGACGTCACAGCATAAAGAGAGAGAAAGGAAGAGGTTATGGAAAGCTTTTTCTTCATGTTCTCATAGACAACCTTATGCTCTCTGCATCTGGAAGAGGTTTAACACACTCATGGGCATTTTGAAAAGTTTCTTCTAAGGACTGTCCCTTTCCCACTCCCACCCCTCCACCCCCAGCTCCAGAGCTGTGATTTCCTTGACCTCAGCAAATGAATCAGAAGCCACTTGCTCTCTCCTCAGCTTCTAGAAAGTTCACTTCCTACTACCTTCTGCTGCAGTCTCATCAGCTCTCTGGCAGGCCTTTGGGTCAAAATCTGAGGGGATCAATACCAGCTCTTTCATTCATGTCGCTCACGTTTGGTCATGGGAAATGGAAATATGCACACATTCTACATTCTGACAAACCCACAGGATCATACCAGTGGCAATTCCCCCATCATATTCAGGCCTGTACTCCCACCACAAGTGGCACATCTAGTATTCAAGATCCACATGCCTTTAACTCACCATTAGAGGAAGTGAAGCTACTTCCCAACACAGCAGCAGCCTGCCCTTGTCTCTTACTCTCTCTCCACCATCTCAAGCCAGAAGCCACAATGGCCTATGTGCATCAACCACCAGTCCACATTCTTCCAAACTCTGGGGGACATAAAGCAAGCTCTCGGAGTGGTCCTGTTGAAGCCAACACTCCCTGGGCTTAGGGGAGAGTGTAGCTACTCCATTCATCCCTTTTGATGGGGGATCCCCCATCCAGCCTCAGCCCTCACCAAAGGAATTTCACAAATCCTCTCTCTCCTCTAATCTCTCAGCCTATTCTTTCCCACTATGGGCCAGTTGTCCAGCTGGTTCTCAGGTACTTTTAAAATCCGTATCATGGTCTAGCAACACTCTTTGGAATTTGATAGCTCACTTCTTAGTGTTTTAGCCAAAACATCAATTTAACATCTTGATACTTCAAAAAAAAAAAAAGTAATTCCCAGCAGCCCCCTGGAAGATGTCCTCATGTGTCTCATTGGCTGAAGCACTCCATATAACCACCCCTAGCTGCAAAGGAAGCTGGTCATGTCATAATCTAAGAAAGAGGGGTAAGAGTGTCATTAATGGTTCAGACCATTCACATTCACCCATGGGGGCTAAGTAGTAAATTAACTGCTGTTTGCCACAAGGGCTCTGGTTGATACGACTCCAATCCTGAGCAGCCAACAATCCTTGGGACAGCTGCATGGCCAGAGGTGATAGTTCAGAAAGCATAAGCCTTGCCTCAGTCCCTGACTTCTAATTGAGGATCAGCCTGGATAGTCAAGAGACCAGAAGCTACAATAGCTGATGTCAAACCTGGCCAGCCACTTTCTAGCTGAGAGGACTTAGGAAACTCACCATTTCAGTATCCTTCATCTTCCACCTGAGTAAAATGGGAACAAGAGTCTCACAAATCTTACCCCACCCCTTTTATCTCCTGCTTTAATTAAGACTCTTAGATGAAAGTATCAGAAATATACCGGTTAGGAAAAAAAAGGATAATTTATTAAATCATCTAGGGATAGATGGCTGCCAGCACAGCAGGATCATAGCATCATCAGACCTCCTGTTCTGCCGTGTTCCCCTGTATTGGCTTCGTCTCACACACGTTCCTCCACATGGGTACTGCCAGCTTCCTGAGACTTGGCTCCTTCAGCTTAACAACTCCCGCAAAAAAAAGGGAGTGTCTCTTCCCCTGTAGATCCACAAAAATTCCAGGGTTGATTCTGATTAGGTCACAGCCCACCCCTGAGCTATGCAAAGCCCCAGAACAGAGGTGAGCTGGCAGTGTGGGGAAAGGCAAGAAAATGGCTTATGCAGACAAGGAGGGGAGAAAGTAATTCCTAAGAAAGAAAAAGCAGGATGCTGCTGCCACTTGAAGGAAAAGACTGCAGGCAAGAGCAGGAAGGAGGGAGAACTGGGAAGGGAGGCAGAGAACACTCCTGGGAGGCAGAGTGAGCCCTGAGCTCTGGGCTCCATGCCAGGACTCTGAGTGGGTGTCCACAGGATGAGACACATTTGGAGCCAGACTGGTGGAGTAGGGGACAAGAAGGGAGCTTCTGACAAGGACAGATACTTCCCTCAAGCTCTTGAAAAGAAGGGGCTACAGGAAATTAATCTTGAGTCTGCCCTAATGAAACCAGAGGAAAGAGATGATGCTTGTGGTGGGAGAACCCTTCTCCACCTCACAAAGAGGAACCTGGGGTAGCCAGGTAAGATTTACATAAATGTGAGAAACACAGTCTTCCACCTGTTTCTCAGTATGGCCTTTGTCATGCTCGGGCCTCTCTCTGTTCCTGAATGATGAGCGATGACACTTCCTCAGATGGGGCTGATTCTTAAGGTTAATTGAAAGTGGCCTGTCTTATGAATCATCCATTGCATTGAATTATTTATCACCTGCAGGCATTTACAGGCCTTTAAATGCTTGAACTTCCTGAAATTCTATTTGGAAATGCTATTGCCAATGGAAATATGACTTCCTTTTGGCCATGGAAAAGAAACATTAGCTGCCATCTCCAGATTTCCCAGCTCCTAAAGACCCAGTAAGCAGGGAGATCCGAAAACAGGAAGCAAGGCCAGGGTTGCAGCAGACCAGGGGGTCATTCTGATATGAGAGTTGGCTCCAGGCCAGCCTTGTCTCAGGGCTCCTATGGGACAATGGAAGGAGGGAACACTGACCACAGTGCCTGTAGCTCTTGGCTTAGTTCATGGTCATCTACCTAAGAAATGGTCTCCTGGGGTCTTGTGCAGGTTCAGCTGGTCCCTCAGTGGAAAGGAAAGAATGAGGGGATCCAAGCACCATGTCCAGCTCCACCACTTACTGGGTGGGCCATGGAACCTCTTTGATTCAGTTTCCTCATCTGAGATGATGGTTCAGATCCTACAGGGCTGATATGAGGCAGGGATTGATGGAATCATGTGCAATGAGCCTGCATCATGATGTCCAGAACATAAGAAGGAGCAAGAAAGGTGAGTTCCTTCTTGCCGCCTGCTCTCATCTTCCAACAGAGGAAAAAAGACTTGAAACTCAGTGGGCTGGCTGGATGTGTAAGGTGCTTGCAGACAGAGCTAGCAATGTGAGTACAAAATCCTACAGCCGATCTTCAGAGCCAGGTTGAGGAGTTCCTATCTGGTCCCAAAGCTTGGGCTCAGGATGTGTGTGATGCATGGACAGTGGGGGCAGAAGCCAAGGGGCAGTTCATCCTAATGACACAAGCCCTTTATCCACTATTCAGCACAGCCTTGGCCCCAGAAGCAGATATTGGGGATGCCGAGCTGAATAAGACATGGCCCCTGCCTTCCTGAAGGTCCTAGTCTCCTGGAGAGGGTGAGGAGCACCCACTTTCCCACCCCACATCAGGAACAACCAGGTACAGCTCAGGCCCAGGCAGGGCAGCTGGAGGTTGGGGGAGACAGTCATGATAGCTGAAGGGTTACATGTTAGCTACCTAGTCCCAGCTTTGAAGTTCACTGAGAGCTCCAGGAAGCAAGAGGAGGGAGAATGTAACCCACTCTCCCAGAGGGCTGTATTGACACTGTACTCAGCACAATAATGGTTCCAAAGACATCTGTCTATGTCTTAATTTCTGGAACCTGAGATTAAGCTACCTTACATGGCAAAAGGACTTTACAGATGTGATTAAGTTAAGGACCTTGAGATGGGGAGACTACCTGAGTGGGCCCCATATAATCACAGAAGTCTTTATAAGAGGATGACAAAAAAAGTTAATGTGAGGATGACAGGTAGTCAGAGAGATTAGAAAATGCTGCTGTTGGCTTTGAAGATGAATGAAGGGGCCACTTGCAGACAGACCCTAGAAGGAGGGAAAGACTACAGAATGTATTTTTCCCCAGCCTCCAGAAGGAATGCAGGCCTGTACATCCCTTTTAGTGTTCTTCCTTCCAGAAAGGAAGAATAATAAATTTTGATTTTTAACCACAGAATTTGCAGTAATTTGTTACAGCAGCAACAGGAAACTAATACAGACATCCAACCCAGATGTGATGGGAAATATGGGGAAGTTTTACGGGGGGCTCAGGCCCCATTTCCTGAGATACTACCCACATTGCTAGCCCAGTGGAAACAGAGGTGAGGGACCCAAGTTCTCTAGACACTCCAGACTACATGACTGGGTCTCCTGAGGGAAGCTTTGTAGGCGGGTGGGTGAAGGAAATGTCCTGTCCGCAAGACATGAGATGTACCTGGTTGTTCTGGGTGTGGGGATCCTAGCAGGATGTGGAGATCCTAGCATTGTGCAGGAATGGAGCAGTGAGAGAGGCTCCACTCCTCCAGGATAGCTGCGGGGAGCAGATCCCGCCTTCTCACCACTTCATACCCATCCAGACCCCAGAAAGAGAGTGGTCATGCTTGCTCTGCACCCTGGCGCCCAAAGGCTCCCAGACCCTGAGTGAAGGAGACCATAGTTCACCACCCAACCTGCCACAGGTCATCAAGGGTTCAGGCAGGGTGGAGCTTCACACATGCTGACAGCCTGGCCCGCTCTCCATCTTGTCCACTCCACCTCCTCCATCCAATGATAAGCACAGGTGCCACGTGGTAGGGGTGTGCAAGCTGGATCTTTGGATACAACCTTCAAGGCTGTAAAACAAGATCAACCCTCCCCCCATCATGTATTCCTTTCATCCTCACTTACAGACGCCTTGAGATTTCACATGCTCTCAACAGAGTCCTTCACAGGGACGCCGTGCAGGTGCCACGAGGATGCACATACCCCGATAGGGCACATGACTTGTGAGAGCTGGCAGAGGACCAAAAGGGCGCTTGCCTGAGCCATTACTTCAAGGCAGCCTCCACCAGCCTTGATGGGCACAGCCCCTGTGGTCTGATAATAATCACTATAACAATAGAGGCTGCAGGTTCAGAGGAGATCCAGGCAACGCCCACCCTTGGTCCAATACTCACTATAATAGGGTTGGCAGGCCAGCCACCATTTTAAGTGTCCCTTACATCTGTAGAAGGGCCCAGCTGGGACCCTCATAATAAAGATCTTACAGCGTCCAAGGCCTCACCTATCCTTACCCTAAAGCTTAACAATAGATTGTCCCCTGCAGCTTGACCCAGAGCTTGTAACATCTCCTGCGATAGAAAGTTGCCCTGGAACTTATGATTAATGCCCTTATGCTTGCTGATCATAATCTTTATGGTCGAGCATTCTATCCAGATTACTCTCATCTTTGTTCTTGGGTTGCTAATACTACTGTGGGACTACGTTGCCAGAGGGAAGGCTTAGTGAAGCATAACAGACCCTTGGAACCATCATGCAGCCTCTGGAATAATGCCCAGATTTCCCCTTAAATACCCTAAGCTGGACTGAGAAAGTCAGGCAGTTTTTGAAGGTGTTAACCTGCTGCCTTCTCAGATCACTGGTGCTCTGACAATAACCGCTTATTCTAAATATCCCAATTCCTGTGTGAGTCTGTTGGCTGAGCAGCGCAGGCAGCAGGAGCCCCGGACTCAGTTGCTCTCAGGTTACACAAATAGTAACTTTAGAGGGCTTAGTCGTATTAGCCCAATTGAAAAAAGTGAGCCTAGAGTACTGAAGTAAACTGTCCCAAGTACACAGAGTAGGAGCGTGGAGAGCTGCTTTGGAACCTAGATGGCGGGGCTGGAGAATCCGCACTCTGCCCGCCTCATTATTTCGTCTATTGAGATGACGAAAGAAAACACTTTAGAGCCGTATAGCCCGCGAGGCTGACGGGCGGGCTTCATGGGGCCCGGGATAGGGTACGGGGACTACGCCCTGGGATTTGGGAGGCTCCCTGGAGCAGGGGTCGTAGCCGGTCCTGGAGCCCGCAGCTTCACCCGCAGAGAAGCTTCAGCAGGTGAGGCGCATCCTTAGATGGGTGCGTGCCCAGGTAGCCCTCTATCAGACGCGGACGGAGAACGCTCCAGTTCTGCACTCCTGAAAGGGGTGGCCATAGCACCGCACCCCGCACCGTCCACAGCCGCAGGGAGTCCAAGGCGCCCGCCCCGCTAGGAGCCCTGTGGTTTCCGGGAGCGCCCGCTCTGCTCCGCGTCCCTCCTGGGCTAAGGCCGGAACCAGAGCGGGGAGGAGCTGCGCCCTGCGGACGCTGAGTCTGTTCTTCCGCTGTCCACAGCCTTAGGGCCAGAGTGTGACAAAGGATAGGCGCCCCTGCGCCCGCCTTCGGCCCTGCGTCACGCTTTAGTACTCTGCCCCAAGACAGCGGTGGGAGGCGCGGAGCCCCGGGAGACTGAGCCCCTGGCCGCGCCCTGACGGCCAGTCGGAGCAGCCCTATGGCCGGTAAGTGCCCTCGCCTTCCCCAACTTCGCCCCAGCACTGCGCCCGGCCTCTTGGCCACTATCCTGAGCCCCGCCGGCACCCACTGGGGCGTAGCCCCGGCACTGGCAGCTCCCGGCTCCTAGAGGGACGCGAGGAGTGGAATGGAGAGTAAAGCCAGCTCCTCGCAGACGCTTACGGGTCAGGAGATGTCAGGAGATGGGGTCTCGCCATGCCATCACCCCACCAGGTCCAGAGCCCAGAAGCCCCAACCCCGCACGTGAGCCAAAGGAGGTCCTTTCTTTGCCCAGATTTGGCAGCGGGCAGGTGCCTGGCACTCAGCATCTAGGCACTCTCAGCGGGCGCTGGGTAGAGCCTCCCAGCTCTCCGCAAATGTGTGGGTAGGTGCCAGCAGCAAAGGGTCCGTGTGTCTGCTACTCACGCCTGCCGCCCCCATCCTTGTCCACAGCGCCTCCCACCGACTCCCCTAAGTGGCTCTCCTTAGTAGAGGGTTGGGGGAAGGGCTGGGTTTTAGAGAAAGTTGCAGAATTCAAAAATGAGTCCAACCTGTCAGCAGGTTCCAGGATCCCAAAGAATAAGATTCTGAACGCCACCCAGGGCATCATCCCTTCTTGTGCTTTTCCTAAGTGTGTAGTGCCCACACCCAGCTCACTCGCAAGTCTGAAGAGGAACCCAGGGAAAATGGAGGTTCAGAGAAGAGGTTTAATTTCTACTCAGAAGTGCAAGGAAATCGTTCATTTCAGACAGAATCCCAGGTCCAGGGCCAGTTTCTTTCCAAAGAAAACCAGTCGGTGCTGTCCAAGGCAATAGGATCCCAAGGGAAATGGCATTTCAGCTGATACACAGCAGAGCCTAGCCAGCAGCCTCCTCTCCAGCAGACCCAAGGACCCAAGAAGTGTGCTTCTGTGTCACCCCTGGGGTCCAACCCAGGGATTGAGGTTGCTGCCCAAATCTGCCCCCAGCTGGCCACTTGTGTGAAGGAGAGTGGCTTTTCTCAGGCATCACAATCCTGGTGGTCTCTGCCCCCAGAGCAGGTGGCCCTGGTGATTGGGGGCACTCTTGGGGGGCTGCTACTGCTGCTGCTGTTGATTTGGGTGAGCTGCTGTCTCTGGAAGAGGCTTTGTGCCAAGTTCACCTATGAGGAGCTGCCGGGGACTACAGCTGCCTCCAGCCTACAGGAGGACAAACTCTGCCGGCTGCATGCTGGGACTCAGACAAGCAGGTGAGGCAGGATGTGGGGCCCAGTGAGCTCCTGACCTTGCTTAGGGCCCTCCCTGTGGCATTTCCCTTGGAGTGGGGCAGGAAGGAAAGGTCTATTTATGGAGTGCAGCCTCTGTGCTGTCACCAGGCTGGGAGTTATCACAAAGAAATCCTAGAATCCTCGCCAGATCCATGAGACAGGCTTTATGAAGCACATTGTCCAGCTGAGGAAACTGAGGCTTTGAGGACATAAGTACAAAGTGGGAAAACAGGTATTCAGACCCAGGCAGGCTGACTCCAGAGGCTGTGCTTCTTCTTCAATTAGCCATTGGCACACAGAGGTGTTGACTCTGGTTGTGTGAGTATGGGGGGAGTGGGGGAGCACTGCAGTGGTCTGGTATAGGACCAGAAAATGGTGCTCTTGTCTCCTCACTTTTCTTCCTCCAGCCCCTGGCACTCAACACCTTTGAACTGAGCGTTCTGAGGCCACACCATTCACTTGCCACCTATATGTTGTCTCCTTGCCTCTGGACAGGCCACCAGGTGTGCCATTTGTGGTGCCCCCTTCCTTCCAAAGCCGAGACTGGGTGCCCCTGCACAGCAGAGAGTGGGCCCAGGTGCCACCAGACCCCTGCCCAACTTCAAAGCTCCGGCCTCACTCCACTAGCAGCAACCTTGGTGAGTGTGCCTGCCCAGGGGTCAGGGTCTACTCAGGGCAGGGCAGATCAATCTGCTTTCGTGAGCCTGGCTCCAGAACACAGCCTGGATGGGCCCAGGGATGCCAGAGTTGGCCAATGTTCAGTCTTTCCAAGTACTTCAGTTTACCAAGTGCCTACAGCACCCCAGCCCAGGCCTGATATGGCCTCATGTGCCATTTTGGAGTTAGACTTCACCATACCTCTGTTGGTAGAAGGACTGCCTCCCAATTTTACACATTCATAAACTGAGGTTCAGAAGGTTAACCATGCCTTGCCCAAGGTCGCAAAAGCAGTAAGCAACAGATCTGGAGAATGGAGCCCTGGTGTTTCCAGTTGCAGAACCTGTGCTGGGTCCTTTTCCAGGATCAGGGGGTGGCTGATCCAGAGGGCAGAATGATAGGAAGTGGGTGCATAGCTTTCTGGTCACCTCTTTATTCTGAAGGCCTTTCAAGAGACCTTCCCAGGAACCACCAAGTTTCTAGCTTGGCCTTTCTAATTTGAAGAGAAAGAAAAGAGGCAACACTTTATCACTGAGATACCACAGAAAGTGGCCAGGCCAGGTGCTGGGCGCTGTGACCCCAAAGCAGGCCCCGACCTCTGGGTACAGAGTTGATCACAGAAGATGGGAGTTGAGTAAATACTGTGGCCTCTGCTGGGGGCTCCAGGGAAAAGCAGGCCTGGATGTACAATGCCTTAGTGCTGAGAAGGCCTCCTGGAGGAACTAAAATAGAGAGAGGGGCTATGTTTAGACTGCAGAAGAAAGTTGGGGTGGATTTGGTCAGAAGAAGCAAGAAGCCACAGGAGAGGCCTGGTTGAGGCATAGCCAAGAAGTGATTAGCCAGGAGAGAGGCAGTGAAGCCCAAAGCTTGCTTGTCCCCCAGGTCCCTGTCTTCCTCTGGCCTGCCAGACCTCCCAACCCCTGTATTGTAGGAGATGTGTGCGTGGTGGGGACCATCAACCCAGAGCTGTACAAGTTCCCAGAGGACAAGAGTGAAACCGACTTCCCTGAGGGCTGCCTGGGGCGACTGTGGTTCTCTGTGGAATACCAGCAGGAGGCCGAGCGGCTGCTGGTGGGCCTGATCAAGGCACAGCAGCTACAAGCCCCCTCGGAGACCTGCAGCCCCCTGGTGAAGCTCCACCTGCTTCCCGATGAGCGGCGCTTCCTCCAGTCTAAGACTAAACGCAAAACCGCCAACCCTCAGTTTGATGAGCACTTTATCTTCCAGGTACAGCCTCTGGAGCAGGCAGGGTCTGGGAAAGAGTAGTCATTACACAAGAGAGCCACAGTCTTCTGTGCTAGCCAAGGTCCTGCAGCCTCTAGAATCCCCAGGCCTCAAGTCAGGGCCTACAAGAGCCCTGAACTCCGATGGCATGGGGGAGAGGAGAGACTTGGAGGATAAGAGAGCAGTGGGCTGGACTCCTCCTGTACAGGCTGTCTGGAGGATAGAAAAGAAAACACATTATTGAAGTGCCTACTGAATGCCAGTTTCTGGTCCATGGGGCATAGAAGAAGAACCCCAAAGCCCTGGAGCACTATGTGGTTTATAGCAAGGTTATACAAAAAATTCAGAGGGTAAAACCCCCAGGCCCCTTGAAATGAGGTCAGGAACTCACCTATCCTATCAGAGGCCAGCACAGGACCCAAGAGTCATCCTAGGCAGGTGGTACATTTGTTGTACGGTGGATTAGTTGGCATAGGGTCTGGAGGGATAAAAGCTATTGGGACACTCAGCTAAGCACACAGTGGCCTGGGAGCCTCAGCAGGTGACTGGGGTTCTTATGGGAAACTAGCCATCAAGAGCTGCTGAGAGGCCTTGTACAAACATTCTTTTGAGCTGAGTAGCAGGCTAGCTGGCAAGGTAAGGAGAGGTGGTCAGCATTCAGGAAGAGGCAAGCACCCCAGTTCTTGCCTTCTTCCGGTGAAGAGAGCTGAGAAGAGGGGTGGCATGGAGCCCAACTGCCAGCTGTCCTGCTGGGTACAAGGCTATGAGAATTCACAGGTGAACCTGTTCTTGTCAGGACATCAAGACCAAGTTGTACAGGCTGGCTGACCAGCATGGTCACGTGTCATGCTCACATACTTATATTTCCTTACCCTACCCTGCCCCAATATTAACTTGATCCTGACCTCTCTGTGCTTTAAAAGGAAAGGGGAAGGAACACAGGAAGAGAAGAAAATCAATATTAATTGGTCATTGGCTATAGGTCAGACACTGTGATTGGGGTTTTGCAACCCAGAGAGTAAGAACCATTTTCACATTTCACATATGAGGAGACTGAATCTTAGGGAGAGGGGAATTGTGGCGCCCAACTCAGATAGCAGAGATGGGCAGGTTCCATGGGCTCCAGTAGGGGACCTCTCACAGTTCTATGTGCAGGCAAATCATTGGGAGATCCTGTGCAACAGCAGATTCTACTTCATGGGTTTGGAGTAAGGCCCAAGGACCCATATTTATGACAAGGTCCAGAGGGTGGTGGATTGTGCTGGTCCTCAGAGCACACTCTGCGTGATGAGGCTCTAGCACACGTTCCTACCTCCTGGAGGTGCTGGTCCTGCTGCTGTGAAGGGTGCCCAAAGATGGCTGAGTTTGAGGTATACAGGTCCTTGGTTGTGAAACCTCTCACCAAAAGCTCCTGTGTCCAGAACAATATGCCACACTATCCCATCTCTTGTCCCCATGCCTGACCTCAGCCCAGCCTTCATCTCCCCCAGGTGTCGAGCAAGAGCATCACTCAGAGGGTGCTGCGGTTCTCGGTGTACCATGTGGACAGGCAAAGGAAGCACCAGCTCCTGGGCCAGGTGCTGTTCCCCCTGAAGAATGAGATCCTGGCAGGTGACTGCCGGCATATTATCTGGAGAGACCTGGAGGCTGAGAGCCTGGAGGTAAAGGCCAAAGTCACCAAACATATGCCACTGTGTGGCAGACTATCATGGGCAATCAGCAAGTGTGGCCTAGCACCTGTTGTCCAGCTTTAGCCCTCAGCATACTGCCCACCACCCCTGCTCAGGGTCGTGGGCCTGGGTGGTGCTGCATGAGATAAAAGGGGTGTGTGGGATCATTCCTGGGCAAGGAGGGGCCACCTGAGATTCTTTTGACCTGGAGGCCAGATTACCTGGAGCAACTTGAAAAATCCATGTTTGGATGCCCATCCAGATCAGACAGCTGTAAAAGGCAACATCCCAAATGGACCACCAGGGAAAATATTTACCTGCCTTCCCTCAGCTCACAAGAAAGACCCTGTGGCTCAGAATAGTTTGGCATTCCCCAGACCTGGGTTTGAATCTTTGACTCTGGTCCTCACTACTGTGTGATCTTCAGTACCTTAGTGTCAACTCTCCAGACCTTAGTTTCTCGTCTATAAAATGACAGGTGGGCTTAAAGAGGGAACGTGAATATGTCAAGTGGTACTCCATGCCTGACCACTGTGAGAAAGGAGGAAGACACTAGGGCTCCTCCAGCACCCACCAGCATGACAGGGTACCTTCCCCTTGGCCTCTCCAGCCTCCCTCAGAATTTGGCGACCTCCAATTCTGCCTCAGCTACAATGACTGCCTGAGCCGTCTGACAGTGGTCGTGCTACGAGCCAAGGGCCTCCAGCTCCAGGAGGACAGGGGCTTTGTCAGTAAGTTTTCCTCTTCAGGGCAGAGCCAGCCCTATGAACTTAAGAGCTAGGGCTAGAATCTGACCCCCACCCCGGCCATCCAGTTTCTGTGTGCCTACTGCCCATCACAGAACTCTATCTCCTGAGGCACACCCACCCTCTGTGGACATTGTGGTATGAGAAGCAGCTTCCTGATGTCAAATCCAATGCTGCATTCCCCTGACCACCAGCAAGACCTCCAAGGCCCTTGAGACCAAGTCAGCCCCTCACTTTTCCCTTGAACTGTGCTGCCGCCTCCAGCCCCCCCTTCTGTGAAGGGATCTAGTTCCTCCAAGGAGAGGCTCTGTGTGTCCTTGCCCCTCAGGACGATTCCCCTGCACACAGGCATGACCCTCTGCTGGAAGAAGGTCGGCAGGCCACGTAATGCTCTGCTTCCTCCAACTTCCCAGACCCAAGAGCTGGAGGACTAGAGGCCCTACACTGGCTCACCCGACATTTCTTGCCCCTGTGTGGATCTCTAGCAAGGTGGTGGTTGTCTGCCACCTGTGTTTCTCCACATCTGAGCCACCATAAGCAAACTGGCATTCAACCTTCTGCTATAGATCCCAAACTCATCTAAGCCCCACCCCCCAAACCTTTGCCCTCTGAAGGACAAGGCGTTTAAGGAACCCCAGAGGGCCTGAGCACCTAGCAGTCAGTGCCTCCGCCCCCCACCACTGCCCTATTGGGGAGAGATGGGTGTGTGGTACCAGGCTCTGGTAAACAAGGGCTAGCCAAGCCGTGGGTGGTTCAGAAGGCAGAGAGGAAGGAAGAGGATGGGAGCTGAGTGTTTCCTCAGCCCTAAGGCAGTACACTAATCAACCATGTTTCCTCTTATAATGCCCTTGGCTAACAGAGGCTGTGAGTAATGGGCTACTGATGTCTGGGTGAGCATGTGCACCCTGAGCCAGACCTCCCACTGGCTGGAGGCTGAGCTCCTACCTGCCTCTCCTAGCCTAGTCTGCACTACCCCTCAGGTGTGTTTGTCAAAGTGTCCCTGATGAACCACAACAAGTTTGTCAAGTGCAAGAAGACTTCAGCTGTGCTGGGCTCTGCCAACCCTGTGTACAGCGAAACCTTCAGCTTCAAGGCTGACCCCACCGAGTTGGACACTGCCAGCCTCAGCCTGACAGTGCTGCAGAGCACCGAAGGAGACAGTAAGGCCTGCCCAAGAACACAGAGCTGGCTAGTGCGAGAGCTGAAATTCACACCCAGCTTTATTCCAGTGTGACTTTCTGCGGCACCCTAGAAAGAGGGTGCCACCCCCTCTACCACCCCCTCTGGGGCAAATCACCAGAGGTTGGAGGCAGCATGGCCAAGTGACCTGATGCGTGTGTCACTGTAACCTCTGTGTTGCTTCATGCCTCCAGACTAGTCTTTGGGTCCTGGGTGAGGTTCAGGGTGAATGACAGGATGGAGTTATCTCAGCCAGTTCTCCCACACTGCCTCATAACCCAATGTCCACTGTCACTGTCCTGGGAAACAGAGATGGCTGGTCTCTATTGTGACAGTTGGTGGGTGAAATTTCTGTTGAATGTTCCCCATGAATGTATAAGTGGGCTGATGGAAGAGGGCTTCTCTCTGGAGGGGCCCCTTCTTCCGTCAGCTCTTTGACATGAGGCAGGCTTAAGACAGCCCACCATGAGGGTGAGGGATAGAATGGGTTCCCCCAAAGGGCAGGCTCTCCACCTGGGCTTCCTTTCCTGCCATCTCCAGCTCCAGAGCAAAGTCAGGACCTCTTTGGAGGCTGTCAGCTCTGTGTTTAAATAGAGAGGGCCTGGCTACTCCCTTGGAGGGTAAGAATAAATGAGAGAGAGAAGGAGAAAGGGGCAGGGGGATGGGGATGCCTGAGATAATACGGCTTCTGTGCTCCAGAGACTAACAGTGCTTTTCCTCCCCTGCAGAGACCCACCAGCTGGGCCGGGTGGTGGTGGGCCCCTACATGTACGCCCGTGGCAAAGAGCTAGAGCACTGGGATGAGATGCTCAGCAAGCCGAAGGAGCTAGTGAAGCGCTGGCATGCACTTTGCCGCACCACTGAGTCCTGACTCAAGCAGGGACCTCACATATGCCTCAGGAGCCTGCTCTTCCCACCACCGTGCATGACAGCCACCAGCCTGGGCACATCTTCCAGCATCTCATGGGCTCTTGGGCCAGTCCATACCAGGGGTACATAAGCGCCGATGTACAGGAGAGAACAAGGGACAAAAGAGCCCTGGTCTGGTCAGCAGTGTGGCCAGTGTCTAATCACCAGCCTAAGAGATCCTCCTGACTCACTTTCTCTTTCTTTACACATAGGACTACCAGGGCTTAGGATCCCAGCTCCTGGTCATCACAGTACCGATTTGGACCAGTGTTCAGAAGAAATAGTCTATTTAGTGATAGCATAACTGTGTGTGCTGAATGGAAGTGTTGGGTAAACTTGGGTTTCACCATCTTGGAAAGCTAATAGCATGTTGATGCTCAAGCTACAGTTTTTCAAATGTAGTGTCTCCGCCTTCTATCTAGCAGAGAAAACAAACTACCCTGAAGGAATTAAGGGAAGGGGGGACACCCCAAGCACTTATTTCAATTGGTCCACAATAAATAGCACAATCTCAGAATAGGTTTCCGTATGAAGGTGTAGAAAAGTCCCAGAATGTATAGGCCACATGGTGTGCCCACAGCTCAGGAGAGGAAGCTCCCAGAGGTGGGGACTCGCTGCCTTCAGGACCTGCAGGAGAATGTTGTGAGTAGCCCACCCAGGTACCAAGTGGTGGACAGGTTCTCAGCATCACTCCCTGTTAGAAGGGCCTCATCTGTGTGTCAGGTACCTCCCTGGGGCCATGTCAGATCCCACCCCTACATCATGCCAAGTCTGGGCCACGGCCTGCCCTCCCAGAGTTCAACACCTCACACCCCTGGTCTCACAGGCACTCTGCTGCTAGTTTCTGTGGTCTCCCTGGTTAGCAACATTCGGCTTCAGGGGCACTAACTTTATGCAGAAAATGGTGAAAACACATGGCCAAAATGTAGCCCATAGAGCTGAGAGCTTTTCCTGGAAACCTAGCAGTTTCATTACCATTATTGTGGTGTAGTAGGTGTCGGTATAAAATTCATTAAGATAGAAGTTCCCACAAACCACAGACGTCAACCCCAGTGAAGTTATACTCTAGGTAACAAGCAAGCATTGTGCTTGTCACTGTCACAGTTTGTATTTTAACCCTAATGCTGTTGTACTCCCAGTCAATGCATTGTTATTGTAATAACTAGAATGAACCCTTAAACCAGCATTGTCTCTTTTCTTGTTCAGTGAAGTAACTTCAGCAGAAGAAAGAAATGAACCTTTTATACTCAGTTTCTGCCCCTTTCACTTGACTTCCAGTCTCAGTCAATGCACAAATACAAGCTTTCCCTAGTAGTGGTCTGCATGGACAAAATATCTTGTCTTTGCTTTCTCTCTCTTATTTCACATGCACATTTTCAACATAGTCCACACTCCAGTAATTTCTAATAGTGTCATAGCTTATACATAACATGAGTTCTCTCTATATATTTGTAGCAGTCTACCTAGGGTCCTGAGACAGTAGATGCCAACCACCACTACATTTCAAGGTGAGGCCTTTCTAGAGACACTTGAAAAAGTTGGAAAGTATCCCCTTTGAGGAACAGAGTAGAATGGTGTGTCCGAATGACAACTAAAAAATCTCAATGCCAAGAGATTGGCTGTCTCTATGCTCTGATAGGGAGGAGGAAGGGGTTGCTATGTTGGGCTGGCCCCTGTCTATAGCTACAATCAGGCCTAAAAGTACATATCCGTTTCCCGTGGGCCTGAGAGAGCTGTCGTGGATTGTCTCAAATCCTGTTCACAAGGTGACCCCAGAAGAAAGAAGCCTTTTGCATTTCCATACAGCATTTTGGAAACAGCTTGTCAATTTCCACACACACAAAAAAAGTACTAGAATTTAAATGTGTCTTATTGAGTGAATAGAACAGTTTGGGGGCCACGTGATACCTTTACAGTATTCAATCTTTGATTCATTAACATGGCATATCCCTCCATTTGTTTAAGTCTCTTGTAAGTTTTCTTAGGACTGTTTTGTAGTTTTCAGTAAAATGTTCTTGCACGTCTTTCATTAGATTTATTCTTAGGTGTTTTATATATGTTTGTTGCCATTATATATAGATTCTATTGACTTTTTTGAATGTCTACATATCTAGCGAGTGGCCTTGCTAAAGTCACTTAAATTGTAGTAGTTTGTCAGTAAATTCTTTGTATTTTCTTTGGATATAATCATAACCTCTGCAAAAGACAGTTTTATTTCTTCCTGTCCAATCTTTGTGCCTTCTTTATATCTTGCCAAATTTCAGTGGCTGAGCAATCAGGCAAGAAAAAAAGGCATCCAGATTGTAAAGAAAGAATTAAATCTATATTTGCAGATGGCATGGTCATCTATAGAAAATCCTAAGGAATACATGCACGCGCGCGCGCGCGCGCGCACACACACACACACACACACACACACACCATTAAAGTTAATATACCAGTTCAGCAAAATTGCAGGATACAAGGCTGATATATAAATGGTATCGGGTAGGCCTAACTGCAATAGTGATAGTAGGTATACCTGTCTCATTCTCAGTCTCAGGAGTGGGCAGAGCTTTCAATATTCACTATTAAGTATGACGTTTGCTATAGGACTTTTAATATACTCATGATCATATATTTTCAATTTGTTAAAAGTTTTCTTTTTACCATAAATTGTTAAATTTTATCAAATATTTTTTCTGCATCTTTTGAAGAAATCATATTTTTCCCCTTTATTCTTTTAATGTGATGGATTATATTGATTTATTTTTGACACACACACTCTTCTGCTTTCTATCAAAAATGTAGCTCTAGGTTTTTGGTTCATAGCAAAATTGAGGGGAAGGTACAGAGATTTCCCACATACCCTCGCCCCTATGTATGCACAGCCTCCCCCATTGTCAACACTGCAACACTTAATTTCCATTTAATATTTTGTTATAGAGTCCAGTTCTTTGATGAAAGTCTTCCTTTTGTCAATCACACCAATATCTGGGTCACTGATGGATCAGTTTTATTGTTGATGTATGAATATCCAAACCTGTAGAGAATTTTAATAAAATCGTACTTGAGCCAAACAGAAGTTATTCCTGGAAGCAAGATCTCAACAGACTGAGAAAAATGATTCCTAAAATGATAGTTTGAAGTTTCTTTTATGCATTTGGAAATTAAGGAAGTTTAAACAAAGGAGGGAGAAAGCAAGGCAGGGATTAGATTACAACAGTGGCTCCCAGGGCTCCCAACCTTTCTGGCACCGGGGACTGGTGCTCCTTTGAGAATCTAATGCCTGATGATCTGAGGTGGAGCTCAGGCGGTGATGCTAGTGCTGGGGAGCGGCTGCAAATACAGATGCTTTGTTCTCTGGCCTGCTGCTCACCTCCTGCTGGGCAGCCAGGTTCCTAACAGGCCACAGACTGGTACTGATCCACGACCCTGAGGTTGGAGACCCCTGGATTACAGGAGAGTAAGAAGATTATGTGCTCCCTTGAGAGTAGTTATGCCTCTGAGGGATCTGAAAAAGAGAATTACTCTGTTAACCTAGATGTACAGAAACAATGGACAAGTCTTGGCTTAAGGCAAAGATAAGCCTTTTACTAAAGAAGTTATAGTCCTGGGGCATGGCTACCCACCATAATCTTCCCAGTGGGGAATTTATGATCAGATTACCCTGCAAGGTACCTTTTAGTAGAACCCCTTTTTCATCTGCATTCTGTATATGTTCTCCCCCTTTGATCCTGTTTTTTGACATGCTGGATAATTTATTGTTGAATACTGACCATTATGATAAATTATAGTGGCCTCAGGACACATTATTTCTCTAGAGATGGTTTACTACAGTAAATCTCTGACAGAGTGGAATAGGTTAACTCTAACCCAATCTGGTACTGAACTGATTGGAGTTTAGGTTACAGTTTTGGTAAGATTCTATCTCTACCTATGATTTGCCCCCATTTCTAGAGTATAGTCTTCCAAGGATCCCAAATGAGAATCCGGTGTGTTTAATAGACTTCTTTCCTTAGGGATCCTGAATTCCAAGTTTTATCTCCTTAGTGTCATGTTATTGCAAAGAAAGAAAGAAAGAAAGAAAGAAAGAAAGAAAGAAAGAAAGAAAGAAAGAAAGAAAGAAAGAAAGAAAGAAAGAAAGAAAGCCAGCCCTGCTGTATTTCATAGACTTCCTATATAACTTGATAATGCACAGCTTTATAATTCAGCAAATGATTCAAGGGGAGAAACCCATAAGTGTCAGAATTACTCTTCTGTGTCTCCCTTCTATCTGACATCTTGGCTTTTCCAGGCCCAGGTGCCTTGGCAACCCCAAACTCCAATTTCTTGTCTCTCCAGGTCCAAAGACTCTGCTACCTTTTCTGATTCTAAGCTATGGCCCTCTGCCCAAATGCTCAGTTTCTTAGCTACAATCAGCAAATTTCCTGAAGGGAAAAGTGGTTCACAGAATGTCACCTAACCTCATTGTATTTTCCTTCTTCTGTAATCACAGCCTATCAAATGCTTGTTAACTTGGCAGCCCTCAAATAACTTAAAAAAAAAAAAGGTTTTGTGTATTGTATTCAGCTTTTCCAGTTGTTCCTGGCATGAACATCAGTCTGCCTCAAGCAGAAAAATAACTATTTTTCCAGAATTCTTTTCCCAGAAAAAAAAAATCTCAGCAAAGAGTGATTTATACAGGGACTTTCATTACACAAATCTTGGAAAAGCTGATGAAGTCAAAAGGGGAGAAGTTGCTTGTATCAATTAGCTAGTTTTACAATAATAGTGCATAACAAACAATCACAACATCTTAGTGTTCTATTAAAATGACCATTTATTTCTCATATATTGATGATTCTATTGAGTGTGGGCTGATCTAGTTTAGGCAAATAACCTCCAAGCTGTGGGTCTGGCCAGGCTCAGGTCCTCAGCCAGGCCTGGTCCATGTTTGTTCATTCTGAGCACAGGCTGAAGGGGCAGGAGCTACCCAGGGAAAGCTCTTTTCATGGTGAAGGTGGAAGAAAGAGAAACATGTTTCTACTCTCAGCTTGTGTTATGTTACCTAATACCCCATTGGCTGAAGCAAGTCATGTGGCCAAGTTCAAAATCAAGGGGCAGGGAGGTAAACTATACCTTTTTGTGAGAGGAACTGCAAAGTTATATAGCAATAGAGATAGCTACACGAAGGGGTAAAGAATTGGGATGATAATTCAATGTACCATATTGATGTTCCCTAGAATTGGAGAATTCCAGGAGCCTGTTCCTGGTTGTGTGGTCACCAAGAAGTCCTCACTGCTGTGTACCTGCTACCATGCCTCAAAGCCACTGTGGCCAATTTGGTATCCTGTAATGATTATGGGCTGGAATTTTCACAGCCATTTGCCAATATAGTTTGTTTGGTTTTTTAATTTTTCATTGTGGAATTCATTGCCCAATTACTGCAAGAGCCTCCAGCTTATTGTTGTCATAAATGTCAGTGTCAAAGGAAGAAAAGGATGATTTTTACCTTCTTTCAGCTTTCTAGTCTCACATTTGGCAAACTCAACCTAGAACTATTTGTAAGGGTGTCTGAGAAATATAATGTCTATGCTTCCATTTTCAGAAAATGTAATCAAGATTTGTAAAGGGAATGGGACAGTGCTGTGTGCCAGCCCACACTCTGGGACCAACCTAAGCCACGGAAACCCAAGGTAAGGGATCTACACAGAAAGGAGTTTCTTGAAGAAGAACCCATGTTGAGTACTCCAGCTTATTACTGAACTACTAGTGACACAGAACCTCTCCTGCCACTTAGACAGCCTCTTTCCCATACCCCTGCCCTTCCCCAGAATGATCAGAAACACCTGTTAACAAGTCAGGGAAGGAAGAGTGGAAGCACAAAGTGGAGAAGTAGTAAAACTGCTACGTGCCCATTTCTTGTTGCAGCCTGATGCAGGCATGAGCCAGGGTGAGGGAGAATGAAAAGGAAGCATGCTTTAGATGGAGCGGGAAGTTTAGACTACTACATGAGGCCAGACAGTTCAGTACTGAATACAGCCTGTTTTTATAATTAGAAGTTATAGGAAAATTTTATTGTTACCTAAGAGTAATCAAAGAAGTCATGGGACTTGCCCTCAATTATATCCAAAGGGCAGGGAGAAGCTACCTGCCAAGCAGGTTTGAATGGGTCACTGGAAAAAAAGAATGAAGTTGTTCCCTGACTACATTCCATAAGCCTGACTCTTTCAACATAATGAATATATTTCTTAATCGAATTTAATATGCAAATATGAAGACAGATTGTACAATCTGCCTATTATGGTTTTCCCTAATTTTAAAGTATGGAATTATTGGTCCAAATCACCTCCCCATTTTACCAGTATTTCAAAAGGTGTGTTTCTCAAAGTGAAAATAACTGTCCAGATGGGAAGAGAGGAACTAGCTCTTAGGAACTGTACTAGGTTTTTGTAAGGCAGCTTGTTAAATCCGCACACCAGCCCAGGAGTGACCTTCGCCACATTTAGATATGAGGAAAGTGATTATCGAAGAGGGGATGCCATTTCTCTGAGCCCCATAGCTCATAAGTGATGAAGCTGGAATGAATGTATCAGATTCCAGGTGTCCAACAATGGTGTCATTATTACATATTGCCAGAGAGACCTCAAAAAGACAGAGACAATGTGTAGTACTGCCACATTCTCAAGGGTCTGGGGTCTGTTTCCGTGCTTATTAGATAAGCTGCTTTTGTTTGTGCACCTTTAGTTGCTAATAAGGTTGTGCATTTCTCATTTCCTCCCTATTTCCCTTTTATCTTTCCTTCTTGCCCTCTCTCCTTCCTTCCTCCCTCACTCCCTTCCTTCCTCTCTCTCTTTGTCCTCTTTTCCCTCTCACCCTCCTTCCCTCTGGTTTTTCTTTTCTCTCCCTTCTGACTGTGTAAAAGTTATCTGTGCATCTCGTGATGAGGGAATATAATCCCACAAGTGACCAGATTTGATTCCTGTTGGCTCTTTGGTTTTGAAAATATGCTTTTATCAATTTGTTAACTGACAAACCTCCAGGAGTTGGATGATCCGAGGGAGTGCGAGCACAGATAAAGAAAGGACCCAGAGGCCTGCAGCGCGTGGTGTCCACGTCAGGAAAGCCATGGGAACTTGCTTGACAGGCCGGGCTGGGACGCAAGATGGTCAAGGGATCGCGAGTCCAGGGAGAGCGGCCGGGGCAGAATGCCACTAGGTGTCCTCACGCCGGCACGGGGACAGATGTTCATTTACGGGAACAAGCAGGAAAAGCACCTGTCTCCCTCATTGTGTCTCTAGCGCCCTCTACTGTTTAGCACTGTACTCACTGCGAAGGAGAGCTGCTTAAGGGAACTCCATCTGCAAAGCATGTACTGAAGGATGCATTTGAGGGGCGAGGTAAGTGATAATTAATAAATCAGTCTTCCCATCCCAGAATTTTCTCTTGCGCCCCCTCCAAAACATTACCTCTCTCTTCCTGCCAAAGTAACCGCTAACCTGGTTTTATGGTAATCACTTTTTTTCCTTTTACTACCTAACTATGCAGCCTTAAACGTTATAGGTTTTTTTTTTGATTTGGTTTGGTTTGGTTTGAAGTTTACGCAGGGAATCAGAAAGCAAGTATTCTTTTGTGTGTGTGGCTTTCTTCACGCCACATGATGTTTTAACATTCATCATACATTTCGGGGGCTATAAAAATAAAAATGAAGTTGCTAAGTCATAGGGGTTTGTATATCTTCCAATTTGGTAGATAAAGCGAAACCGTTCTCCGAAGTCGATGTGCCAATTCACATTCTCACCAGCAGTGTATGAGAGTTCCTATGTGTCTGTGTCCTTGTCAACCCTTGGTATTGTCAGCCTTTTTATTTTAATGGTTCTTTTCAGCATGTAAAGGTATCTCCTTGTGGATTTAATGTGTACTCCCCTGATGACTAATGGATTGAACAATGTTTCATATATTAGCGGGTCATTCTTCCTTTGTGAAGTGCTTGTTCATAAATTGGAGCTGTTTTCCTATTAGGTTATTTGTGGGTTTCTTATTTATAGGAATTTCTTTTGATTCAATGTATTGCAAATGTTTTCTACAATCCTCTTTTTTTTAGTAATATAGTTTTGTTAATATATTTTTGGTTGATTTTCTCCCATTTAATGAATTTGTTTTGATAAACTGGTTTTTTATTTTAATGTAGTCAAATGAAGCAATCTTTTATATTAATGCTTTGAGTGTCCAATTTTAGGAAGTTTTTCAAATCCTAAAATCATAAAGCTATTCTCTCTTATACTATTTTCAAGAAAATTTATTATTTTGTCTTTCACATTGAAATATAGAATCTACTTGAAGTAGATATTTGAATAAGTTATCACATCGGGCTCAAGTTTCTTCCTTTTTTTCCATAAGGATATTCAATTATCTCAACACTATTTCTGGCCTCCTTCTGTTATATCAGTAAATTTGCCTATCTTTTTACTAATGCCGCCATGTCTTAATTACTGATTTGTAATGACAATATCTTCAGTCCTCAATCTGGTTCTTCTTCAAGAGTGTCTTGGCTATTTGGGCACTTTGCATTTCTATATAAATTTTAGAATCAGCTTGCTAAGTCCCTACCACCTCCCCAATAAGAAGCCTGTTGTGATTTTGATTGGGATTGCATTGAGTTTATAGGTCAATTCGAGGGGTACTGACATCTTTAAAATATCGAGTCCTCTAGTCCTTGAACATAGTATATAATTCCATTTATTTGGCTCCTCTTTAATTTCTCTAAATATTGTGTAGAGGTTTTATACATCCTTCATTAAGTTTTTCTCTAGATACTTGATTTTCATATTCTATTATAAATGGAATTATTTTTAATTTTTTATATTAATTCTAGCTAGTATACATAAAGTTCTTTTTCTTTTTTATGTATTTATTTTTATGGTGACATTGGTTAATGAAATCCAGTAAGTTTCAGCTGTACACTTTAACAGTAAGGCATATATACATTTACACTGTGGGTTCACCTCCCATAGTTAGATTTCTTTCTGTCGCCATGTATTTTGACTGCCTTTACTCCATCTACCTCCTCTTCCCCCTCCCCTCTGGTAACCACTAATCTATAATCCATGTCCATGAGTCTCTGTTGCTTGTCCTGTTCATTTTTTGCTTTTAGATTTATATCCTACATATAAGTGATATCATATGATTTTCAGCTTTTTCCATCTGGCTTATTTCACTTAGTATGATTATCTCAAGGTCTATCCATGTTGTCACAAATGGCAGTATTTCATCTCTTCTTATGGATGAGTAATATTCCATTGCATGTATGTACCACAGCTTCTTTAGCCAATCATCTATCGTAGGACACTTTGGTTGCTTCCATGTCCTGGCCACTATGAATAATGCTGCTATGGACATCGGTGTGCAAATATCTTCTCGGATATGGGTTTTCAAGTCTTTGGGGTAAATACTCAATAGAGGGATTGCCGGATCATATGGTAGATCAATTCTTAGTTTTTGAGGAATCTCCATACTGTTTTCCATAGTGGCTATACCAATTTGCAGTCCCACCAGCAATGTACGAGGGTTCCTTTTACTCCACATCCTTTCCAATATTTGTTATTGCCTGTTCTGTTGATTACAGCTACTCTAACAGGTGTGAAGTGCCATCTCATTGTGGTTTTGATTTGCATTTTCCTAATAGCTAGCAATGTTGAGCATCTTTTCACATATTTGTTGGCCATTTGTATGTCCTCTAGGGAGAAGTGTCTGTTCAGGTCCTCTGCCCATCTTTTGATTGGATTGTTGTTGTTGTTGTTGTTGTTGTTGTTGTTGTTGTTGTTGTTATTGAGTTGTATGAGTTCTTTGTATATTTTGGATATTAGGCTCTTATCGGAGACTTTGCTTGCAAATATATTTTCCCATTTGGATGGTTGTCTCTTTACCTTGTTGACAATTTCTTTTGCTGAGCAGAAGCTTTTTAGCTTGATGTAGTCCCAGTCATTTATTTTAACTTTGACTTCCCTTGCTTTGGAGGTCAAATTAAAAAAATCCTCTTTAAGTCCAAGGTTTTTGATATTAGTTCCTATGTTTTCCTCTATACGTTTTATTGTTTCAGGTCTTATATTCAGGTCTTTAATCCACTTAGAGTTAATTTTGGTGTGTAGTGATAGATAACAATCTAGTTTCATTCTTTTGCAGGTGTCTTTCCAGGTTTCCCAGCACTACCTATTGAAGAGGTTTTCTTTTCTCCACTGTATGTTTTTGGCTTTTTTGTCTAAAAGTATTTGCCCATATAAATATGGGTTTACTTCTGGACTCTTAATTCTGTTCCACTGATTCATGTATCTGTTTTGCTGCCAATACGATGTTGTTTTAATTACTGTCACTTTGAAGTATAATTTGAAGTCGGGCAGAGTGATACCTCCAGCTTTGTTCTTTTTTCTTAGGATGGCTTTGGCAATTTGGAGTTTTTTTGTGCTTCTTTACAAATCTGATGATTTTTTGTTCTATTTCTTTGAAAAATACTGATAGGATTTTGATGGGGATAGCATTAAATCTATATAATGCTTTAGGTAATATGGTCATTTTAACTATGTTGATTCTTCCAATCAAAGAACACAAAGTATCTTTCCATTTCTTTGTATCTTCTTCAATTTCTTTTAATAGGATCTTGCAGTTTTCATTATCTAGGTCCTTCACAGGTTTCATTAAATTTATTCCTAGGTATTTATTTGTTTTGGTGCAATTGCAAAAGGAATGATTTTTTCTACTTCTTTTTCTGACACTTCGTTATTAGAGTATAGGAACGCTATGGATTTTTGAACATTGATTTTGTATCCAGAGTCTTTGCTGTATTTGCTTATTGTTTCTAGTAGTGTTCTTGTGGCGTGTTTAGGGTTTTCTGTATAGAGAATCGTGTCATCCGCAAATAGTGACAGTTTGACTTCTTTGTTTCCTATTTGGACGCCTTTTATATCTTTCTCTTGCTTGACTGCACTTGCTAGGACCTCCAATGTTATATTGAATAAGAGTGGTGATAGTGGACAGCCTTACCTAGTTCCTGATTTAGAGGAAAGGTTTTTAGTTTTTCACCATTAAGTATAATGTTGGCTGAGGATTTGTCATACATGGCCTTTATTATGTTAAGGTACTTTTCTTCTATACCAATTTTGTTAAGTGTTTTGATCATAAATGGTTGCTGTATCATCGAAGGCTTTTTCTGCATCTAATAATATAGTCATATGACCCTTATTTTTTAATTTGTTTATGTGGTGTATCACATTAATGGATTCGCATATGTTGAACCATCCCTGTGCCCCTGGGATGAAGCCTATTTGATCGTGGTGTATAATCAGTCTAGGAAGCTTGTATTTATCTAGGTACTTATCTATTTCTTCTAGGTTATTAAATTTAGTGTTGTATACTTTTTCATAGTATTCGTGTATGATGTTTTGTATTTCTGCGGTGTCTGTCATAATTTCCCCTCTTTCATCCCTGATTTTATTTACTTGTGTCCTTTCTCTTTTTTCTTTAGTGAGTCTAGCCAGGGGTTTGACAGTTTTATTAACTTTCTCAAAGAACCAGCTCTTTGTTGTATTTATTTTTTCAATCATTTTTTTTGTTTTTAATTTCATTTATTTATGCTGTAATTTAGATGATTTCTTTCCTTTTGTTGACTTTAGGCTTCATTTGTTCTTCCTTTTCTAGTTTTGAAGATGAAGTGTTAGGTTGTTTAGTTGAGTTCATTCTTGTTTTTGGAGATAGGCCTGTAATAATATGAACTTGTCTCTTATGACCACTTTTGCTGTGTCTCAAAACTTTAGATATGTTGTATTATCATTATCATTCATTTCTATGTATTTCTTGATCTCTCTTTTTATTTCTTCTCTGACCCAGTTATTCTTCATTAGCATGTTGTTTAATCTCCATGTATTTGTGGTTCTTCCTGCTTTCTTTTTGCAGTTGATCTCTAGTTTCAGAGCTGAGATGTGTGTCCTAGAGGCAAAATATGGTTGGGTTTTGTTTTTTGATCCATTCTGCAACTCTGTGCCTTTTTATTGGTGAGTTCAGTCCATTCACATTTAGGGTGATTATTGAAATATGTGATAGCCATATTGTCTTTTACTTTCTGGTAGCTCAGTGTTTCTATTGCTTCCTTGTCTTCATGTTTCTGTTTTCTTTATTTTGTTGGCTTTCGTGGGTTTTCCCTCTGGTACTTTTTGTTTTATGTTATATACTCCAGTTCTGAATCTTTGGTGTGTGGTTACCATTATGAATATGTAAAAGATAGTTTTATATATACATATACATACGTATATATATACGTATATATGTGTATATGTGTGTGTGTATGTATATATATAGTCATCCAGTTTCTTCTGCATGTGCCTTATCTCCACTCCCCTTTGTGAATTTGGATTGTTGAATCTTCCACTTTTCAGTCATTGTTGTTTCAATTTGGCCCTAGGTATGTTGAACGTTCATTACTATCTTGCTATAGCGATTTCCTTTTTATTATTTAAGCTTATAATGTTCTGTTCTTAGTAAGGATTGCACTCCTCTGCTTCTATTTGCCTGATAGTCACTTTACTCCTAATTATGTATTTTTTTTTGTCATTTTATTTTAGGTGAGCTGATCCCTTTCATTATTTACTGTCATACAGGGCTTGTAGTAGAGAATTTCCTCAATTTTTGTATGTCTGCAAAGGTCTTTATTTCTCCTTCATATCTAAAGAAGAGTTTAGCTGGATACATTATTCTAGGCTGGTAGTTCCTTTTCACTTAATAGTTTGGATATTTGATTCCACTTTTTTCTGGTTTGTAATGTTTGTGCTAGGAAGTCTGACAATAATCTAATGGGTTTTCCTTTATAAGGTACCATTTTCTTCTCTCTCTGGCTCCCCTGAGAATTCTGTCTTTGTCATTGATTTTTGATAATTTTAATACGATATGTCTTGGCGAAGACATTTTTGGGTTGAGATAATTGGGTGTTCTATTGACTTCTTGAATTCCAAGCTCCAGCTCATTCTTTAGATTTGGGAAATTCTCATCCATTATTTGTCTGAAAATGCTTTCTAGCCCCTGCTCCTTTTCCTCACCTTCAATAATGCCCATTATTCTTATGTTTCCTCTCCTGATGGTATCAGCTAGTTCTTGTATTTCTCTTTCATTATTTTTCATTCTTTGGTTTCTCTCCTCTTCCTTCTGATTTATTTCTAAATTTCTGTCTTCGATATCACTGATCCTTTCCTCAATTTGGTCAACTCTATTTCCCAAGCTTGCTATTTCATTTTTCAACTCTTGCAGTGTGTTTTTTGTCTCCAGAAGATCTATTCTGATCTTTTTGAGGGTTTCAATTCCCTTGCTCTGCTCACCTAAGCATATTTTCAGTTTCTGAAATTGTTAACATGACATGTTTTGAAACTCACTGGGTTTTTTTTAGAAGTACCATCCTGAATTCTGTCATTTAAGTTGCATATTTCTATGTCTATAAGCTTATTTTCTGGAGATTTTTCTCGCTCTTTCTGAGATGTTTATCACCTTGGTTGTTCATGGTGTTTAATGGATTATATCTCCACCTGGGCATTAATGGAAATGTATTCTGCTTTTTTTTTTCCCCAGGAAGATTTTTATACAAAGGTCTCTCTAGCCTATGCAAAGAAGGCACTCTTTGTTTGGTTTCCAGTAGGTTGTGTCTAAGCCTCTTGGATCCCTGCTTTATATAAAGCTTTTTAAATACCTTCTTATTTTCTTATAGATATTTAATCATGCTCCTACCCTCAGTTTCAGTCCCTGTCAGTGTTAGCAACAATTTTGTTAGCATTTGCTTAGACTCCCCTGGGGCTCTGTGGTGATCGGGTCTCTGAGGGTATGGGGGGAGGGGTCCTCTGGGTTCAGGGATGAGGGCTGTGGCTTAGCCTTGGTTTTGCAGCCCCAGCTGGTAAAAATCAACTGTTATTTTTCTGCCATCCTGCTTTACTGCCTTCTGCCCTGCTGACTGGGCCCTGCTGCAGGCCGTGGGGAGTTTACAGCTTTCTCAGGCAAGGCTGTTCAGGAAACTCGCTGCTCTTTCTCCCCTTCTCCTCCTCCTACTGTTATGCCCCGATTCGGAACCCCATGAGCCACGAAGGAAACAACTGCCAATGTAATCACACAAGGGAGTTTATTAGCAAGCTCAGACCCAACTCTACACACAGCCAAAGCAGTGTGCAGGAGAAGGGCCCCTTCCTTAATCTTACAGACATATTTAAAGGGAAAAACCACAGGCTGGGGTGGCCGGTCCTGGCGTTGCAGGATTGGTAAGTTAAATTTGACCTTTACAGACATTGGTAGGAAGGTAGCCGCAGGGGAGGTCTAACTAGCAAACAACAGAAGGGGAATTTCAGGGCCATTCCTACTGGTCGACTACATCTGGTATGGGGTGGGGGGGCAGGGCTAGCGTTCCTATAGTGAGAGTCAAACAGTAATTTCCAGGAACTGGCTAAAATGGAGGCCTGTCACAAAATGGAGTCACTTCGGTTCTTCTTTCCCCCCTTCTTCTGGAAACTAGCTCAATCTTGAACTCTGAGGGATGCAAGCATAGTTACAGAAGCAGAGAGCACGGGTTAATTGCAATGTTACATTTCAGATTTTTCATTATGGGGGAGTTGATTATATCCTCTACTATGTAGTACAAACAGTTTGACAGTATCTATTCTTTACAGTATGAAATTAAGGACACATGGGCCAAAGGTGATTAGGAGGAGAAGGATGACTAGGGGCCCAGGTACGGCTGAGAGCAGGGTGGTCAACCAGGGTGACCATTGTTTTAAACTCATCAGCCATACTATGGCTTTTAGCTACATGACTTCTTCAGTGCCTCATAATGGCTTCTCAGAATGGCTCCCGACATCTCCCCCTTTTTTATTATTTAAAATGCCAAAGCTTTCTCAGCTATGGTGCAGATAGACTGTGCCTGTCTTAGGCAACCCTTCACAGGCCTGGGCCTTACTCATCATTGGCACATGAAAGTCTTGCAATCATGCCCTGTCTTAGGTTGGTCCCAGCCCTGAAGGATTCTTACTCATCTTTGACTACCAGCCTCTGCAAATGGGAGATGTATAATTATTTTATAGCTCAAACCTGAGCCTGGAGCCTGAGACCATGCATCTCTGCACAAATCTTCAGCAGAGAACTGAAGAAGTATTTTATCAAAGGTAGAAGCAGACATAGGCCTATAATTATGCAAAGGCCCAAGGCTAAAGCCGAGATAAGCAAATGACCCAAAGGAGACCAGGATGGTAGAAAACTTTTCAAATGTTGTAAGAATTTTGAACCCTCCTCAGCTGCATCAGACTGAAGGGGTCCCACATCCTGCAGCCCCTGAATTTCTCTATGCAGCTGTATTAAATCTAGGGAGGTGTTAATATCATGCCAGACACCTTGGAGATGAGAGCTCACGCGATCCCATCCATGTTGACTCTCATTATAAATTTTTGAGGTGACACAAATCCACTGATATGCTGCATGGCATTCTAAATGAAATCTCACTTTTAAACCTTGGATTTCATCTCCTAAATACGTAACTAAACTGTATAATGCATCAAGCTTCTGTTCTAACTTGTTATCAATATTTTCCTGGGTCCCTAAAGCCACTGTAACATTTTTAGACAAATTATTAACATAATGAGCAGTTCGAACAGTTTGAGATAAAGTGACAGCAGCAGTAGCAGTAGTAGCTATAAGCGACACGAGAGCAGTAATTCCAGCAATGATCAATCCTATTACTCTTTTCTGTCTACGCAAAGCCTTATTGATTTCTTCTAATACCTGTAAGCCTCGATCTGCATACCAAGGTCCCGATGTGTTAGCAGGTAACATTACAAAAGAAGGTTGATGAAAGACCATTACAATAGTTCCTCCGGAACAAAAGAAATACAGTTAGTTAAAATGCAATCATTACATGTGACATAGAAATTTCTACCTCTCATAGTTACATTAATTCTACCAATCATCAATACATGTGGTGGGGTTACATATGCAGTTATGTTTGTGTCCGCTATCTGAGGGATCCATCCCACAGGGCGTAGATCTCCCATGGCTGCACCCAACTTCCAAATATAAGTTCGAGGAAATTCTGTATCTGTCCACCATAGTCCCACTGTCCAGCTGGTACGCGCTCCATGTCCTCCTATATTTCCCCATTCTCCCCCAGACCAGTCCAAGATGTATTGATCTGTTCTAGTCACATTATACCTGGCGGGAGCAGGGACATAGCATCTTTTCTAATGAATGGTTTGTCTGGAAAGCTCCTCCTCCCCGCAAAGAGGAAAAGACTGGGGAGAAGGTGGAGGCAAGTTCATTTGTGCCCCCTTTGGGTAATTAAATCTGAAAAACAGAGGCCTTTTTTCCTTATCATTTCTAATTAAATGGGAACCGTACACTGGCAGGCATCCAGTAGTAGCTGACCAGCTTTTTGAAAAGCAGATAGGCAAACCAATTCCCGATCCTGTGTAGTTAGTTGAATTGTCTTTCTTCTCTTTTATCTCCTCGGCCTGTTGCTGGTTGGTCTAGCAATCGCGTGTCATTCACCTTTACCATAATTTCTGGACCTTCCCAGATAGACGGATGTAGAATGGGTGGATCAGGTATGTAGGCCCAATACAATTCTCCTTTAACCAGAGGACTCAACATCATCACCATCATCAGGAGTAATCTCTGGTGGGGGAGAGGTCCCTGCGAACCAGACCAATCTTTCTGGCAACCATCTGGCATTTTCAGCATCCTGTGGAAAAACACAAACATGCCCTCGTCCCCATATTAGTACTGGATCAGGGCCATGCCATGCGCCTGTGAGAGGATCCTTCCACCTCACCTGCGCGTATGTGGTCTGAGTTTTTGGATGCCAGAAACGCTCTGCTGCAGAAAATCCTTGAGCATCCACAGTTAAAAAATTCAAGATAAAAGAGCATGATTTAAACTGTTTTGTAGAGAGATAGGGTATAGCTCTCCCTTTTTTATTTTATTTAATTGATTTCTGAGAGCACCGTGAGCCCGTTCCACTATTCCTTGACCTTGAGGATTATAAGGAAAGCCTGTTTTATGTATGATAGAAAGTCGTGAGCAAAAACGCTGGAATGCCTGACTAGTGTATCCTGAACCATTATCAGTCTTCATCACAGAGGGTTAGCCTATCATAGCAAAGCATCTGAGGCAGTGAGAAATGATATGTTTAGTAGCCTCTCCAGTTTGAGCTGTAGCTACGATAAACCCAGAGTACGTGTCAACCGTTACATGCACATACCTTAGCTTTCCAAATTCTGGAATATGTGTAACATCCATTTGCCATAACTGGTTAGGCTTCAAGCCTCGCGGGTTGACACCATAATGGGGTCCAGTTTGATGCTCTGGGCATGTAGGGCACTGTCTAACGAGTTGACAAGCTGCCTCTCTGGGAATATTGAACTGCCTTTTCAAACTTTGACTATTTTGATGATGCAATGCATGTGACTGTTGGGCAAGCTCCAACTGAGTGAGACCGATTGATTACCTGAGTAGGTCAATCAGCAAGAGCATTTCCCTCTGTTAAAGGCCCTGGGAGTCCTGAATGTGCTCGAATGTGACCCACATAACATGGATGGACTCGTGCATGCAAACATCTTTGCACCTGAGAAAAAAGTTCCCGTACTTGATTATTTGCAGTGTCAATGTAAGCTACTGTTTCTAATACCTGTAAAGCTCTAGCAATGTAATGACTGTGTGCAGGTTAAAAGAACACTGAGCCATAAGTGTAAATACGGCAGCCACTGCTCTCAGCTCTACAATTTGAGCTGAGGCAGGAGGTGTATGCAGTATATGTGGCTGACCTTGAATCACATAAGCAGCAGTGCCATTAGAAGACCCATCAGTAAAAATTACCTGAGTATCCTTCATAGGAGTTTGCTTCATAATCCTAGGAAAAACTAAAGCATGGTTATTTACAAATTGCAACAATTTGTCTCTTGGAAAACAATTATCTATAACTCTGGGGTAGTGGGCAAAGGCAATAGCCCATGCATCATCATTTTGAAATAACCAATCTATTTGTTGTTTAGTAAAAGGAATGCCAATTAAAGAAGGCTCTGCTCCAAAATATTTGCCAGATTCTTCTCGAGCCAGTTGTACTAAGCAAGCAACAGATTCAAAATAAGGAGTTAACACCCGAGCTGGTGATACAGGCAAATGCAACCAAAGCAGAGGACCGTTGTGCTATAACACCGCAGTGAGCTTGTGTGCGGTAGCTAGGACATAAGCGGCCCATCCCTGGGAGTAGTCTACGTAATTCACCTGTTGTTGCTCTATGGCCTGTTCTACCTTCTGTAAGGTGAGCCGACCATTTTCTGTTAATTCTCTTTTAGATGTAGGAGCAGGGTCCCCCTTGAGAATGTCAAACAGGTTTTAATTCACCCGTGGAAATTTTTAAATACGGTCTAAGCCAATTAATATTGCCCAAGAGTTTCTGAAACTCATTCAAAGTTAATAACTGGTCCTTTCTCAACCGAATTTTCTGAGGCAATATAGTCTTTGGGTATAATTTATGTCCTAAATAAGAATAAGGAGGCTCTGTCTGCCCCTTTTCTGGAGCAATAACTAATCCTCGTTTCTTAGCTTTTTGAAGGTGAGCATAAGCTGCTAGAAGTCCTTCCTCTATTTCTGCCAAAAGAATGTCATCCATATGAATATGCTTGCCTGGTTTTACTCACTGCTTGAGCTACAAATTTTTGACACAGGGTAGGCTTTAATTGTTTTTCCCTGCAATGCTGTGGCCATGGCCAGACCCTGCGTATATGCCGGCCCAATATCAGAACACAACCTGATATAGTCTGCCATATCTCCTTTCTTTCTGTATGGCCTGAGAGCAGCCTGACATGCAGAATTAGTGTTTTCATAAGCCAGTTGCTTTACTAAAAACATATCTGCCTCTGCGTCCCCTATCAATCTTCGAGCTGTTTCCATAAGCCGTGCTACAAATTCCTGAAATAGCTCATCAGGTCCCTTCCTTATCTTAGATAAATCTTCAGTTTGCCTTCCAGTAGCGGGTAATTTATACCAAGCCCTTTTCGCAGCAGCACTTATTTGTGCATAAGCTCCTCCCTCATATTCCAATTGCTGATCATTTGCAGAATATTGGCCTTCTCCAGCTAACATCTCAAACATAACTTGTACTGGGGGATTCTGATTTCTATTTATCTCTGCCGTTTTTTCACATTGATCATAATACTCTGATTTCCATAATAAAAAATCCCCAGGGGTGAGACAAGCTCGAGCTTCTAAAGACAATGTTTCTAGGATAGCCTGAGTGTAAGGGGCAGTAGGACCATACTGAGCACATGCCAGTTTCAACTCTTTTATAGATTTGAAAGGGATAGGATTATGCCCTCTTATGAGAACCTGTTGACCCTGCGCATCTTGAGCCTGTTGTTCTGTTACAGGACACGTCAAATGAAACCCCTGTATATCATCACCTCTTTGTATTGCCTGATGTAACATACTTTGTAAAGGCGAAAAAAGTTTAGGCCCCCGAGACTGCTTAACAACAGCGATGACCGGTTGTGACTCCTCAAACGGAGGCGGAGGATCTATCCTATAGGGGTCTCTGCTAGGTATTTTAAGTTTTTTTTCCTGATTTCCCAGTTGCAGAGTTAATTGTTGTACTGCACCTTGCAATCCCTGAACAACTTTTTTTAGATCTTTAGTTTTATTATCAGAGCTAACCGCCGCCACGAGGGGAATACAACCTCCTTCATTATGACATTGAGCGGCTTCTTCCTCTAGTTGTTCTGCATCCCCTAGATCCAATGATTGCTTTCCGTGTCTAGAAAATAAAAACTCAAAGAAAGGCTCAGGGTGTGTCGGTGGCGAGGAAGGCTTAGTTTCATTTTCCTTCTTGGTTGCCTGACTGTCTTCAATTGCTTTTTCCCTCTCATGCCTAGGATCCAGACTATCTCTAATTAAAGTCCACAAGCTAAAAGTATCTACAGGCACTTTGCCAGGTCCGTGGACATCATAATAATCTTGTAGTTTTTCTCCTACCTTTTTCCATGTTTCTAAATTCAATGTTCCCTCCTCAGGGAACCAGGGAAAAACTTTTTCTATAAATGCTAAAAAATTACACAATTGTTGATGCCCTACCTTAGCTCCTCTAGCCCAGAGCATATTCTTAAGCATATGTACAAAAAGCATGCAGCCATTTCTATTTCCCAATAAAGACTAGAACACTTATGAGCAAGATTAATCTCTGACTGAGGGTCCGATCAGAAGGTGCTGTGCACAGCAGACCTAAAAAGAGAGATAGGGTAAACAGGGCGGTGAGGAGGATGGTGATAGAAGACCACCCCCGACAAAACATCTGACAACAAACAGGACAGTTCACAAGCAACGAAGAACTAGTTCAATTATAAGATCCAGATAGTCGTGAAGACCCTGATGGCCTCTCCAGATCCTCTCGAGAGACCCTGATTAGGGACTCAGGACATCTCCTGAGGCCCCGCGGTTGTGGTTCGCAAGTGCGTCCACTCCACCACTTAATAACTACACAGAAAAGCGGAAGTTTCAGAATATACTAAGTGAACCTTAATACTCGGGTTTGCAACATGGAGCAGACGTACTCAGACACTTAGACAAACACTTACTGGTTGGCCAGACCAGCCGACTCTCTCCGGTGTGTCTGTTCAGGGCTGTGGGGATCCTAGACGAGCCCCCAAATGTTATGCCCCAATTCGGAACCCCACGAGCCACGAAGGAAACAACTGCCAATGTAATCACACAAGGGAGTTTATTAGCAAGCTCAGACCCAACTCTACACACAGCCAAAGCAGTGTGCAGGAGAAGGGCCCCTTCCTTAATCTTACAGACATATTTAAAGGGAAAAACCACAGGCTGGGGTGGCCGGTCCTGGCGTTGCAGGATTGGTAAGTTAAATTTGACCTTTACAGACATTGGTAGGAAGGTAGCCGCAGGGGAGGTCTAACTAGCAAACAACAGAAGGGGAATTTCAGGGCCATTCCTACTGGTCGACTACATCTGGTATGGGGTTGGGGGGCAGGGCTAGCGTTCCTATAGTGAGAGTCAAACAGTAATTTCCAGGAACTGGCTAAAATGGAGGCCTGTCACAAAATGGAGTCACTTTGATTCTTCACTACAGGGAGGTCCTGCTACAAGAGACAGCTTCTTTATTTCTTCCAGTCCACCACCCAACACCTGAGATTCTGACCTGTGGTAGCTCTTATGTGCAGATTCCATGCTCAGACATGCTTGTGTACAGTTTGGGTGTTTTTTGTTGAGTTTTAGATGTTTGGCTTATTGTTGTTTCAAAGGGAGGATCTGGGGATGATCCTCACTCTGCCATGCTTCTCCCCGCAGTTTTCGTTTTCTTATATTGACCTTACATCCAGCAATCATGCTAACCTCAAATATTCTATTAATTAATCTCTAGATTCTTTTGAGTTTTCAGTATACATAATTATTATTTTACACCTCAGTTCTAATCTTTATAATTTTTATTTCAATTTTTTGCTTTATTACTCTGACTAGAAACATCAGAAAAGTATTGGATATGGGTGTTAACAGCGGATATCTTTGTCTGATTCCAGTTCTCAGAATTTTTTCCCCATTTCATCATTAAGTAAAATGTACTGTGGTTGTTATTTCCTTACGATAAACATTGTTAAAAGTTCTTAACCACTCTTCACTGATTTAATGTATGCCTTTACAAAAAGGAAATATTTTACGTACTCTTTCCTAATATGACTTTTCACTCAATAATCAACACCAAGACCATGTTTTTAAATTTTTTTCATTGTTTTGCTTACCTTTTTAAAATTCTATCTTTAAAAAATTTTTTTGTTTATTCTTTTTTAACAGCTTTATTGGGATATAACTCATGTATCCAATTCACCCATTTAAAGTGTACAATTCAAAGGTTTTTAGAATATTTACATTCATTTTTATTCTTCCAAATTAATTTTAAATCAATTTATGAACTTTTATATGCCATCCTACAGGGGCTTTGGTTAATATGGAATCAACTCTGCATATCAAATCTTTTCAACCAGTAGAGGAGCATGTATAATGTTTCATTGATTCAGGTACAATGTTTCATTGACTCCTATTTCCTTTTATTTCCTTCATGATTTTAAAATCATTCCCTTAGAGTAAATAAAGCTTTTAATGTTTTTAGTTTATCTATAAACATGATTATTTTTATTATTTTTAGAACTGTGAATTACAGGTATGTAGTAATATTGTTGTATTAAAAATTTATAATTTGTGTTATATTTAATTCATGTTATATATGATAAGTGCATTACCAATATATTTTTGATTGATTTCCTGGGATTATTTTTCTGGGTATATAGTCTAGTCATTCAAAATAGTGACGTTTCATTTATTTAAGAGTTTTTGTTACAACTACATATTTCTTTTTCTTCTCCTATAATATGGCCAGCATTTCTAATGCTGAACAGACACTTCAAAAATTTTAATAGTACATACATCTGACTTATCTTTAACATATATATGATCAGTAAAAAAGACAAGAAACCTAATAAAATAAATGTGCAAATGACTAGAGCACTTTACAAATGAAGATGTACAGATGGCAAATAAGCACCGGATAAGTTGCTCAACATCATGAGGCATCAGGAAAATGTAAATTAAACTCACTTTACATCCAGCAGAATGGCTAAAATGAAAATAAATGACACCCCCAAATGTTGACGAGGATGTAGAACAACTGGAATCCTCATACATGCTGTGAGCATATAAAATTGTGCAGCTTTGGAGTACCGTTTGGCAGTTTCTTATAAAGTTAAATCTACACCTATCTTATAAACCAGCAATCTCAATTCCAAGTGTTTTCCCCCCTTCAGAATGAATATATATGTCCACAAGACTCGTAAAAAGATGTTTATGGCAAGTATTCATAATAGCCAAAAACTAGAAACAACCCAAATGACCTCTAATAGGAAAATAATATAATGTGTTGATATATCACTCAACATTAGGAAGAATAAACTACTGAGTCACATAAAAATTTGGATGAATCTCAAAAACATTGTGTGAAAAAAAGCAAGTCACAAGGGAATATACTATATATGATTTCATTTATATAAAGTTCAAGAACAAATAAAACTATTGTGATAAAAATCAGAACCGTGGTCGCCTATCATGGGTGGTGGGAATTGACTAAAAGTGGAGATGACAGATATTTTTAAAGTGATGGAAATGTTCCAAATTTTGATTGGAGTATTGGTTACACAAATGTATATATTTGTCAAAACTCAGCAAATTGCACAGTTAGGAGCTGTGTGTCCTACTATATGCAAATCTTAATTTTTTTTAGTTCCAGGAAAAAGAATATGATTTATCCCAGTTTAAGTCAGGCATCTTACTCTCTTTAAGTAATCAATTTTTGCCAAGGGATCAAGTTAAATGGTATAGATATGGCCCAGAGAAGGAGCATTGTGGCATGCTTGGCTGCCACTCCATGAAGTATCTACACTATGTGGCATTAGTTTCTGTGATCAAATCGTATCATATTATGTTTCTATATTTGAGAAATGATCTTTTTAACATATAGAATCCCTAGAAATGAAGGAAATTTTCCTGGTTATTCCATCAGATTAAAATAATAATAAAGGAGAAAGTAAAACCAGGCCCTAATTCCCCACCCAAGGTAACTACTACACTATTTTGGTAAGATTTTTCCAGGCAGTATGATCACAATGTTACATAAATTGAATTGTACTAAATGTTATTCAAATAGAGACAATTTCTTATCTTGTCTAATGTCCGATTATACATGGTATTTGCTGACCTGCTCTGCTGTGCTTATTTGAGCATGGAATGAAGTGAATCGGTGAGAAAACTCAGGATGGAGAGGAGAAGTGACATTTGGAGGGAGCTGAGGGGTGGAAGAGATCAGGCAAGAGCTTGATCTCCCATGACAAGAAACTGTACACATACTGTATAAGAAGGTTAAGCTCTCCAAAGAACCCTCACCTGCACTCCAGAAAGAGGAGTGTTCAGTGCCTGCTGTGCAGATGGCATCAGCAGTCAGGGCAGGCTAGAAGAGCAGAGACCATAAGAGAGGACTATCTGGGGAACTAGTTTGTAATAAGACTCTTTTCCCCTTTCCTTCTTTTCTACCTGCCCCCAACTACTGGAGGAACTGGGCATTGGGGGACAAGGGAGGGAATGGGGAGAAGTTGTCTCAGTGTCAATGAATGCCCTGTTCCCTCTAGCTCTAAGAGGCAGTGGGAGGAAAGGAAGAGATGACCATACCTCCTCCTCTACTTGGAAGCAGAGAGGTCAGCCTTAGTAAATATATTCCTTAAGTGGGTGGAATACACTTCTTAATAATAAACCAGGTTCAATACCTTCAAAGACAGAATGACAACTGATGGGCAAACTTCATTCCCTCTCACATATTTCTCCCCCAATGACATTAAAACAGGGTCCAGTATTAAACTCTCAGGAAAGATGAACACTTTATTCTAATTGTTCTGATTCATGACCTATATTGCACCATCCACAAACCTCCGGAATACAAATTTATCATTTAAAATGAAAAACATAGGGATGGTTATTTTTTATGCTTCATTCTATATTGTTCTCAGAAATTACAGATTTTTTCTTCTAAGAAAGCTGTGTCATAGCCCTTGGTCAACTCTGTAGGTTGTGCTGAACCTAAAGTAATATAAGACTAGTCTTAAACAACTGAGGGTCTTGGATCACAGTAGTTTAGGAGAATTCTGGAGATGATGATAATTTATGGCCATTGTGAAAAAGTTATCCTATCAAACTTTGTAGAACTATCTGCTCTTACACAACAGCATATGAAATAAAAGCTCTCTTCTGATCTGTTTAAAGCCCATGAACATAAATTTTAGAACATAAAGTGTTATAGTTAATTTATCACTGATGTCTTTAGATTCAATTTCTAGATTCATTTTAATTTATAACAAACCATATTTCAAAGCCTGAACTACAATGGTAACTCAAATATTTGGGGTATGATAGAACTTGTCTTTGGTTTCCCAGTGCTTCAGTGTTATACTCTACGGCTAAAGAATTGGTATGGCAATTCAGTCACGTCATTGGTATCCTCTAAAAAATGTAATTCAGTGCTTTGCACAAATCAACATGTTTTCTCATACTAGATTGAACCTGTAGATAAAACCTCCATTGCTTTATAAATTGAGATTTCTTCAGAAATGTATTCTTTGTTGCACTATCTTATGTCTCACCCGTTCATTGGAGAGGAATGGGTGATATTCATTTTTTTCAGCCCCATTTGAAATGTTCCATTTTTTCCAACTATGCACTGCTATTGTATGCTCACCACTATGTTTTCGTGGTGAATACCTTCTATGTTTTAAAATGTGAGTTAAATGTTTCCACCACGAAGACTTCTTGCATCTTCCATTGCCACAGACGTGTTTGTGTCTGCCTAGGGCTCTCCTTTTATTAATGAAGGAACAATGGCACCTGTCTGCACTTTAGTCCCAAAGACAGCTGCCCCTCCAGCCTTTGCCCTGAAACCATACAATTCAGTTCCTCCCTATATGTCCCTGGTACTTTTCAAGCTACTGTCCCTTCGCTGGAGCTTAGGCTGAGTGTTTGTGAGCAAGTGAGTCTGCGTGTGGGTCCTTTAAGAAGATGCCTGGCTATACAGCAGCCTTTGGCTCACCTGGACTGAGTCCCTGTGGATTTTCAGAGCCAGCTATTACGGGGAGTCCTCTTTCTGGCACTGGTAGTCTGGGTTGGGGAGCCCGGTGAGAACCTGGGACCCCTCACTCCTGAGGGGGCACTTTCACAGCTGAGACAGCCCTCCCAATTCTTAACTACCACGCCATGGGTATGTGACCTGCCTGTTCAGTGTTTCATCCCATGTGGTTCTAGCCCTTTCAATCCTGGTGTCCTACCCACCCCTGGTCACAGGGTGTGGGCAGATAACCTAAGGAGATCCCAGTATCTCTCAATACAAAATGGGACAGCTCTTTCTCTATCTACCTTACTAGATGCCAGATAAAATTGTAGCAACCATTTGATCTAATGTCCTTATCGTCCCCACAAAGGGACGCACTTAATGACGCTTTTTTCTTTTTTTTTTTCTTTTTTGGTCAAAGATCCCTCTGAATATTTGTTGAAAGACAGAGACTCTTCTCCACAAAAAAATGTACTTTTGTGTGTGTGCACTCTCACACACACATTTTTGCATATTGTTTTTGGGAGAATCACAAAATTCCTGAGGTTCATTTTTAGGGAAGCCAAGTATTTTTTTTAAGACTGAATTAGAGAAAACAATTTCAATTAACCAAAAGAACTTAACAAAATATATACATAGTAAAATAAATGTGTTCATCATGAATTTAGTTATTTTTAAGCAATATTATTGATCTATTAATTCAGCATACACAAACTTACAGATTAAGTATCACTCCATATCTCATTGGTGACTACCATTTTATACAAGCTGCTTCTCCAATCATTAGAGAACAAAATGTTTATTGATAAGTAAATTCAGTATGTCACTCAAATCCCAGAAATGAACAAACAAAATGACTCTTTTTCCCTTTATAAAATGAGTTGAAACATGACCTTGTCACCTTCGTTTTCAATGCCTCTTTATAGAAAGACATACTTATCTTGAACGTGTTTTAGGCTTATACAAACTAATCCATTACCATGTACAGTTATACTCAAGGAAATCATTTCATGTTGATAGTTTATTGAAGTAGGATTAAGGGAAAGCACTTAGAGTTTGTGAGTATAGCAGAAAAGCAATTCCTGAGGAAATGTTTCACATCTATATCCACAGCACTTAGTATCATGTCTGGAATGTGGCAGGGACTGTATGAAGGGAACCTTTAATTCCTAGGGAATGTACTGCCTTTATTGCTAGACCATTTCTCTAGAAGCAAGAAAGGAAAGGACAAAACGAATAAAATTCACAGAACTGTTTTAGAAAAAAAGTTTTAATTTATATATTTAGCTCTTTATAAAATATATTTAAAACCCCCAAGCCCAATCATTCATTTCAAAAGACAAATCATTTCAGTAGTCTTCCTTGAAGTGCCTGCAATTTCTTGATCTGGTTTCAGGGAAGGGCACAGTTTGCATGCTTTACACTGTCAAGATAAAAATCCAGTAGAGAGAAATCTTGTTGCAACGGGTAACTGTTTTCATCTAATACAAAGAGGCTCTGCACCTTCATTACACAAGGTGTCCCGCCCCCTGACAACAAGGAGTGGAACAAGTCTGCTGCAACCATGCCATAGGTGATCTCTGAGGAAGGACCTGAGGAAGATGAAAACACACATACACAGCTCTTGGTGTCATTCCCGGGTTGACAGAAATGTACGTGTTGAAGGGCTCATTGCTTCCCTCAGTTTTTCGAGTCCCAACCCCACTTTATATTTGCTTTGCTATGCCTTCTCTTTCTAGTCACAGGTTGCTGAAGATATTCTAGAATAATGACACGCAATTCCTGTGGATTATGGAGAGAAGGCAGAGATAATACACTGTTCACACTGATAGCATTTCCTATTATGACACAGCTATTGACTTCTTAAAACAATAGAGGAAAGAACTGAGATTAACATTTTCCTAAATTAAGCATGAAACAAAAAGAAAACTACTCTTGTATTTATCTAGTCTACAGTTCTTATCATAGTTATATATACATAATTTATTGCTTATATAATAGAACCCTGAATCAATTAGTTAATAAATATCAAATCTTGATAACAGAAAAATACTAAAATTATAGACAGGTATATCATTGTTTTTACTATTTATCCTATATTCTTCCTCTTATTTTTTTTAGGACTTCTAATCAAATTGTTCAGCAGGTTACTCAATACTAGACTAACAATGCACTAATGACGACGCTCAGACTATACCAGTTCCCTGACCAGCACCACCAGCCTTTTTTGGATTAGGTCTACAGACTCCTAGAGGACCAATGACATATTTTTGGAGGCGTGAATTCTCTATAACAATTAAACTTTTTGTATTTTTACTTTGATAAGCTAAAAATAAATCAAGATTAGCAACCATCTGAATGGTCTCATGACTTTATAATTGGTGCCCATATTTTCACTTATGGTCACAATTTAATTAATTTCAAGAAATATCACTTTGTGTCAAGAATGAGCAAAACAGACATATTCTTGATATGAGAATGATGCTTCTCTGGGACATAAATGCTAATTGACTTGTGCAAAAAAAAAAAAAAAAGAAGAGACAAGACTAAAAATATAATAACATTTAGAAAAGGAATAAAAATAACCAAAAGAATGAAAATTAATAAAGAAAGCAAATAAAAAATTCAGAGACTTCCAATTAGGATGTAGAAAGCTGGAAAGAGCATGGCTCCTGCCTTAACAATTATTAGAAAAGCTAAATAAACTACAAAATCACAATTTTCTTGAACCAATAAGAGAGCCAAGGCTGCAGAGCAGCCAAAAAGACTGAAATGTAAAGAGAGATGTAACAGGAGCACAGATTTACTTGGGGCAGAGCTAAGAAAGAAGACAGGTCCACCAAACGAGCAAGGAAAAAGAATGTACCTAAATTTTTAATGAATTCCTAAAAGCCAAATATGGGCCAGTACCACAGACAGGGGGAATTTGCACCATCGCAGGCTATTCTCATCTTCACCAGGTGCTCACAAGACTGGATGAAAGGAAAGACATCAGAGAAAGCCTCCAACTATGATGAAGGCCTGGAGAAGGGGAGAAGCTGCCATGAGGAAAAGCACAGAACATCACTCAGAACCACCCTCTAAAGAAATAAAAACCTTAAACTCCTGGAGAAAGGATGGAAAATCCTGTTGCCCCAGGGTACAGGTGAAGATCCACGGAAAACTGAAAAAAGAAAGAGAAAAATCCTGCTATGCCTGGGGTAGGGGCAAAAAACTCACTCTGGATCAAGACCATTAGTGGTGCCCTACTGCTGGGGAAGGGTAGGACCACACAAAACCCACCAAAGATACGAGGCAGAGCCTGTCTGTTACAGCAGGAGGGGAAAGGTCACTGTAAAAGCTAAAGTGCCATATTCAAGATCCAGAGACACAGGGCTATGTAGATTAGGGCTGGACCAGAATCAGAGACTCCTGCCCCTTCTACCAGGCTAGAATATACCAAATAACAATCAATAGAGCCTGTACAACTTGAGGAAATACAAGAATACAGACAGAAACTCTCTGAGGCCCAGATGCAGAGTGAAGAGTTAAAGCTGATAGTGAAATAGGATTATTGGGGAAAACTTTAGCAAACCACTCCTCAATACAAGCAGAAGATAATGCTACAAAAATTTGAAGCCAGTAGTGACTTTAAGGCAACCATAGCAATAACAAGCTTAAATCCAACTCCACGTCTGACAAGATTACTCTGCCCAGATTGCAAATTGGTACAGCTGCTATGGAAAACAGTATGGAGGTTTCTCAAAAAAATTAAAAATGGATATACCTTTTGACCCAGCAATTGCATTTCTGGGTATTTATCCAAAGAAAACCAAAACAATAATTCGTAAAGATCTACGCACTCCAATATTCATGGCAGCACAATTTACAATAGCCAAGATATGGAAGCAACCTAAATGCCCATCAACAGATGACTAGATAAAGAAATTATGGTTCATATATATACAATGGAATATTACTCAGCCATTAAAAAAAAAAATGAAATCCTACCATTTGCAATGACATGGATGGACCTAGAGGTTATCATGCTGAGTGAAATAAGTCAAAGATAAATACCATATGATTTCACTTATATGTAGAATCTAAGGAACAAAAAGAGCATACTAATCAAAAACAGACTCACAAATATAGTAGACAATTTGGTGACAGATGGAGGGGGGTTGGGGGGGCTGGAGAACAAGGTGAAGTGTTATAGAAGTACAAATTAGTCACTGACAGTTGGGCAGAGGGAATGCAATTAGCATTAATATGATGGCTAAGTGAAGGGCCAGGGGAGGGAAGGAGAGAGCAAATGGAGGATTGTTTTATGAACTATATAGATGTCTAACCAATGTACTATATACTTGGAACTAATTTAAATAATTTTTTAAAAAAAAGATTACTCTGCTCACTCCCACCCACAGTAAAGGTCTAGGAAAACAAACATGCCTATTTCTAGGTTAAAAAAAAAAAAAAACAACTGTTTACCTCTGTCTATTTTGTTCTATATGAAATGTTTAGCATTCAAGCAAAAATTACTAGACACACAAAAAAGCAAAAAAATAAAAATCCATTATTAAGAGACAGAACAAGATAAGCTCACCTGCTTAGACAGTCTGAGACTAACGAGGAAAAGTATGGAGTTTGATCATCTGACAAATGGATTACCTTCACTTTGTTTTCACCCACTGACTATACCTAGTTTTACAGCTGAAGATACTGCAAATCCACTCCACTGACAGTAGACTATCTTCATACATATAGTGTCACACATTCATTTATTTAATCATTACAAAACTAAGGTACTAACCGTATAGTGGTCGCCAGAGGGGGTGCAGGGAAGAGAGTAAAAGGGGTCAAATATATGGTAACAGAAGGTGACTAAACTTTGGGTGGTAAGCACATAATGCAACATACAGATTAGGTATTATAAAATAGTATACCTGAAACTTATATAGTGTTATTAACAAATGTCACCCAAAAAACTGATTTTAAAAAAACTAAGATCCTAATGTTTTTGCTTACCAATTGAGAATTTAGAGGAAGAAGAGATTAGGTGCTTGCTTTCTTCCATTCATGTACTGAGACAAATGTAGAGCAAGTCTTACCTTACAACTTACATAGTCTTATGTTGCACTCAAGCTAAATTATCCTTCTGCTTTTAGCTTACAGTAATAAATCTTAATTTACAGTCTAATGTTCTTGCTGTTCCATTATACTATCTACACTACTGAAATTAATACTTTCACCAAGAATAACCTCTTGATGACATGCTGATATCTTACCTATAATTCTTTTGAGCTGGTCAGGAGAAATGTTGAGAAGAATCTTCTCTATCAGCTTTGATTCTACATGGATGCGAACTTTATATATTCCATCAACTATGGTCATTAAAGCTGGCCTATAAGAGAGTAAATAGCACATGACCTTCAAAAATTTTTTCAAATTTTAAAAAATGTTTAAATGCAATAAATCAGAAAGCACTGGGTTTTTATGCAGGGTTAATTTTAACTCCTAAAGCAACTCTAGGATGTTCTGAAATACCCTAGACATAAGAGAAGGGTTTTTTAAAGAGTTTCAAATGATAAAACAATAAATTATATTATTCCATATTCATTTTAAAATTTCAGATACTAATATGAAAAACATTATTTTACACTGTTGTATATTATTTTTTAAATAAAAATAAAGATGATAACCACATATTTCACAATAACAATTTCAAGTTATTTTTTTCCACTAGATTCTTTCCTATCAAAAACAAACTCTTTTGCATGTCAGTAAGTAAAAACTAGATAAATAATACATCATGTAATGGTATATATACAATATGGTGTTAAAAAGAATGAGAAAGATTTATAAGTGCTATTAGGGAAGGCGTGCCATGATATGCTCTAAGCAACAAACGAGGTGAACAAAACAATATGAATAATATTCTATCTGTGTACTTTAAAGAAAGGAGTATACATGTGCTGGTATGAGCAGAATAAATTAGTGGAAGAATATACAAAAAAACTTCTAACAAGCATGGAAGTAACACTGATGGTAAAGGGAGTGGATGGGGATGAAGACTTTTACTTTTTGTTTTATATCTTCCTCTATAGTTTGCATTTTTACCATGGTATGTATTATCTCTTTTAAAAATAAATTAATTTTTTAAAAATAAATTGAGAACAGAATTTAGAAACAGGCTCATAAATAGAATAGTGTAACAGCTAAAACAAAACTACTCATTTTTCCTCTAAAAACCTACTTTCCCTTTCACCCACATTTTCACTCTACACTCTTTCCCCAGGTTATCTCTTTTCCTCCATTCTTTATTTCAACAAATACATATTCAATATCAACTGTGTACTATTCACTGTGCTAAGCACTGGGTATTGTTAAAGAAAAACAGCAAAATGGAGTTGATATTGTCAAGAGGACAATTTAAAATGGAGTCAGGAGACCTCCAGAAAGCTAAGCTAACACATCTTCTCTATGTGAAACTGATCTTTTGAACTGAGCTAAAGCACAAACAGCTACATCTTGATACAGTTTCCGGGACTGGTTCTGTATTACTGAATTCTCTATTAAGAAATAAATTTTTGGCTATAATCAACAGGACAAGTAATAACAAATATTGGAGAGGATATGGAGAAATAAGAACCCTCATACACTGCTGGTGGGACTGCAAATTGATATGGCCACTATGGAAAGCGGTATGGAGGTTCCTCAAAAAACTAAGAAGTGACCTACCCCATGATCCAGCAACCCCTCTACTAGGTATTTGCCCCAAAGACTTGAAAACTCATATGAACACCAATGTTCATAGCAGCATTATTCATAATGGCCAGGACATGGAAGCAACTAGTGTCCTTCATTAGATGATTGGCTAAAGAAGCTGTGGTACAGCTTCTCATCCATAAGAAGAGATGAAATACTATCATTGCAACAACATGGATAGACCTTGAGATAATCATACTAAGTGAAATAAGCCAGATAGAAAAGGTTGAAAATCACACGGTATCATATATGTGGGATATAAACCTAAAAGCAACTGACTGACAGTATACACTAGTGAACAAGATAGAACTGGTACCTTCACTGAAGAACTAAAGAGTTTGGTGGGAGAGAAAGACAATAAGCTTTTTGGCAATGGTGCCAAGATGATTCAGTCCTTTCAACAAGTAATGCGGAAACAACTGGATAGTCACATGAAAAATACAGAAAAATTAACTCAAAATAAGTCATGGACCTATATGTAAGAGTTTAAAATATAAAATTCTTAGAAGAAAATATAGGAGGAAATCTCGAGTATCTTGGCCTATGAATATCTTTTTTAGGTATTATACCAAAAGCACGAGTGACAAAAACAGATGATAAAAAGTGATGGCAAGGATATAGAAAAACTGCACACCTCATATGTCACTGGTGAGAATATAAAATTGTGCAATAGCTTTGGAACAGTTTGACAGTTTCTCAAAAGGTTAAACATTGAGTTATTATATGACCCAGAAATTCTACTCCTGAGTATGTACCCAATAGAAACAAAAACATATATCCATACAAAAATTTGTACATGAATGTTCACAGCAGTATTATTTATAATAACCAAAAAGTGGGAACGATCCAAATGTTGAGTTGGGAGGAAGGGAGAATGAGAAGTGACTGCTAATTGGGTGTGGGGCTTTTTGGGGATGGGTGATGAGAAGGTCCTAAAATTGACGCTGAATGCTATTTTGTAAAGGCATATAATGTATAAGGTAAAAAGTAAAAGATTATCCAAGACTGAACATTTATTATTAAAAAACAGTGTTTTCACTGAGTTGGTCAGCCATTTTACCATAGAGCAGTTGCTATCCTTAATTTCTAATGTAAAGTTGAGAAAACTGAGGTACAAAAAGGTTAAACACCTTACTAGTTTCCACAACTCAGAGGTTAGATCAAATAATACCTTTAACCTTTAAATTCCAATTTATTTTAAGGTAGGAAAATGAGTTTCTTCTGAGCCATTTAGATCATGATTTAAAGTGTAAAGTAATTTAAACCAAGTAAAAATTTTCTTCAGTATAGCTGCTTCAAGACAATGAAATCTCCCAATTATTACCTTTAAACACTCTTATTAAGATTACTAAGAAGTTTTTACTTTCATCAATAGCTATTTATCATTCAGGAGAAAAATTTATTCTCTTGGAATGGTTTTAGCGAGTTCTCATTAGAAAGAATTGATGTATGTAATTTTTTGAGGGTCATTTCCAGTCCTATAAAAATAAATATTTTCCATCCAATTGGCTTGCTTATTTGCCTTACCTGTAGTATATTTTCTTCATAGTACATGGCAAGCAGCTAAAACACTGTTTGTAGATCTTGTTCTCATCTGTTTCTAGTTCCAATCCACATTTTGCACAGCCAGTATATATAATGTTCGGAAGAGAAGAGAAAATACTCTTCAGAGAACTGTGAGCATTTAGAACTACTTTCTGAGCTGCTGTAATAGGAAATACTAGCTCTAAAATCAGGGCTTTGATTAGAATCACTCCTAAAATGACAAACACAAAGAAATAGTATAAATTGTAAGGCCAAAATTATAACTTTAATTTACAAACATGGTTAATTATGTAGTTGATTCACAGTTATTTGTACTACAGGACACACCCAAGGTCTTGTTCTTGGTCTTCTCTACTTCACTCTTTTCCTAGATAATCTCACTCACTGATGGCTTGAATACTGATAGTACAATGTAAGGGGTGATCTGCCTAGACTTAAAGATTTATTTGGCTAATTTGACTAAACGGATGTGTTTTCTTTCTCCCTGTCTTCTGAAATCATGCAAAATAAGTTTAATCTCTCTTTTAGGAGAAATCCATTCAAACACTTAAAACCAGCTAATATACCCTCTCTCCCTGCCCTCTCTTCTGTCTTTAATTGATCATCATCAAAACCTAAATAGGAGGTAAGTTATTCTCCTATTCTCTATTTTGTCCAAAAATAATATACCACTTGTTTATCCTCTTTTTAAACTTTCTTTTTCAATTTCCTGCTCATCATTATCCATACTCTGGGTGTTGGCTATATAATCACATGAGCATTTGAGAGTCCTTATTTACTAAATGTGTGAATCACCAGGAATCTTGAGCATGTTCATTCACTACTCACTGGCTCATGCATTCACCTGTTAAACAAAAACTAAGTATCTATAATCTGCCAGATATTCTTTTTTCCAATTTATCTTTGCCTTATTGTATACTGAGGTCTATGTATAGTGAGGTATATAAGTTTATCTGAGCATTCTTCTCCTTTCCTCTTCATACTCAGTTTAAAGCCTTTTTTAAGCGTTTGAATTTATTCTTCATCCTTTTACGAGGTAATATACTCCAGGTCAAGAATTAATCATTCTGGTGTCCTATTATCTTTTCTGGTCATCATTTTGAGAGTCTCATTAATGGTGACTTTCCTATTCCTAAGTCTTTCAGTTTGCTTTATTCTTTTAGTGCCTAAATATTATCTCATCATCTCTTCCAATCATTTCACATATCCCTTCATTAATTACAAGGATGTGTAGTGGTCAGCATACCTAATGAACTATAGCAGCTGCTACATCACATCTTTCCACAGACACATTGAATCAATAAGAAATTATTTAATGAAAGAAAATGATTTTAGAAGAATGTTAACATAACTCCAAACATTTTGTAAATTTACAAACTTTTTAAAAAGAATTAGAAGTTCATTATGAATGTGGACTCTGCTTTCAAGGGGCTTACAGCCTGCTGGGTACTGATGTTCTGCTGATGAAGGATGAGATGCTACGTGAGCATCCTCATTTCTTTACCAAGAGTCAGGCACAAATTCACACCCCTCTGGCTTTTGTTAAGGTTTGTAAAGAGAGCAAAGCCTCTTAGGAAATTCTCCCATGTTGATCTCCCTTTCTCCCTCCTTTTATTTAACTATGAAATAGGTTAGGAAAAAATTGCTTTACTTCCATGTGCTCTCTCCATTTCTGTCTTAAAAACACATAAACAATGACAGAAACCATTACTGTTGAACATAAAAAGAATGAAAATGGCTAAAAGGGCCTCTATGAATACAACCTACCAGGGACTGGTTGTAACACCGCCAAGGTTTCACATGGTTTCCCAATAGGGAGCATGTCTCCAGGGTATGTAAGAACGCTTCCAATTCCCAGCCTTATCCCTCAAACTGGTGAGGCTATCTACATCCTTGGTACCATTAATCACCAGAGCTGTGACCACCTATTTTGTTGTTGTTCATGATGTTGACTTTTATTTTAAAATCTAATTCTAGGTCTTCAATCTTAGCAGACAGTATTTTTGTGGAAGCAGTAGATGAGAGGTAACTTCTCCATGACACTAAATTAAATGTAGCCCTCTACTATGGCATTCCTTCTTGCAGTGACCAGCTCCCTAAGCCTGTGGGGATTCAGGGCAGAGAGCTGGGGACAGACACAGGAGGGGCACACAAACATGAAACTGTTCTAGGAACTATAACATTACCCAAGATTTCACCAGTTAGTATAAATCTAGAGTCTTCTGTGGCTATAAGCAACTTACTTTCATTTTTGAAAGTTGTATAAAAGTTTAATAGTACAAAAATTTATAAATTGTCTATCACTTGTGCTTCTTCCAGAAATAGTAATTTTAAATTAACTATTAGTATTAATAAACGTTTCAATACAGAACTGAGTGTATAGAGTTCTTCTCTGAGAATTAATCTCTGTGTTCCATTAAAAGTTGGGTTTTTTGAGAGGTGTTATTCTTTGTTTCCTATTTGCATTCTCCTTAGCTTAGTTTTATGACATAATAATGTTAATGTCTATAATCATATTGTATAAAACATATATACCTACCTACATGGATTAACACAACTTGTAAAATTTTAATCCGATATTCAACCAAGGTAGACTAAGGGACTGGATTGATGCTCCAATCTTATAAAAAAATAAATACTTATTCTCTGTCCCTAGTCCTGGCACACAGCTCCAAAAACTCTTGGAAACTCCGAATGCTAAAAGATGACTAAGAGCCCATAGGTAGCTTCAGAATGAGGGCTGGCCACCAGAAAGGCCAAAGCATGATTAGAATGTTGGAACTTTCAAGCCTATTCCACAACCTCTGAAAGTCTGACTATATCACCAATGGCCAATGAGTTAATAACCACGCCTACATAATGAATCCTTGATTAAAAACTTTAAATAAAAGGGTTCAGGGGTGCTGAATATACAGAGGTGCTGGGAGAATAGTGCACCTGGAGAGGACATGGAAGCTTCATGGCCCCTCACTAATCTCTAGTGTTCAAAAGCAGATTGAATTAAATGATGAGCTGCTGGTAACTATACATAAAAAAGTTTAAGTGATCCCTAATAATTATAAATTAACCTGAAAAAAACATAGGCAAAAAGCTGAGAAGATGCCAATATCTAGTTCAATTATCTACAAAGATTTAAATTTCACTTTCATATTTAATTACATATTTTTTCCTGCAAATGGTAGCTTTGCTTATAGTAAAACTAGCATACCTTATGTACATAGCGATCTTACCTGAACACTTATCCTCTAAGTGTGTTGCTAAATCTGACATCTTCACAAAAGAGGGCATGTTGTTTTGAAATTTTGCTTTAAATGTAATTGCCCTTATATCATCATCAAACAGGCACTCGCAGGATGACCAAGGTGTTGTATGCAGTTCTAGGTTTTCCAGGATGCAATTGCGCTGAACGAAAAGATATTTAAATTCCCAAATATAATCTTAAACAAACAAAAAAAAAAGTTACCAAAAAGGAAATACTCTAGGCTCAAAATTAGACTAAACAAATTGACTTAATTCAAACCGTTAAATACAACTTTTATCACACTAAGGAATTTGGGTATAAAAAGACAAAATATGAATATTGTATTAAGGCAATTAGGTAAGGATGCTAGAGATCATTTTAATAAAATTTTTTTCTAAAGATTTCTTGATTTCCTAGAGTCATAATTTATTATAACCTACTGCTTTTCAGAGTAGCAAACTCTCATTTTGATATCTACAGGCAAAGATTTTATAAAATAACAGGGACATAGAAATGAACACATGTCTGCCATAATCAATATTCTCATTGATTTTCAATACCTTAGTTTTCTTATTTGGCTAATTTTCCAGGTCAAATAAATGCATTTAGATATAGTTGCACCCATTTTTAAGTCTCTCAGTAATCATTCTAATTCTTAAAACCACAGTAGCACAGAATTTCTTGCCAAATAATCATTCTATATTAATAAATTCAACTTTAAACTATAATAAAACAAAAAGTGGTCTCTTAGCACTAAGTTTTCTAATATTAACAGCAGTCTTTTTAGTTTCCCACTTACTTCAGGTCATACACCTAATTCATGTCCCCATCCGCTTCCTTAGCTTCTTTCATTTTAAAGTTTGTGTATATGTGGAGAATCTTAGAACAACTCAGTAAATCCTTATAAATAACCTTAGAAAAAACTAAAGAATATATATTCTAAGTTGTTGCTTAAAAACCATCACTATTTTTAAAATAGCTTTGTTACAAAATACATGCTTAGAAACCAGGGAAAAGCTAAGTAAATAACAGGCATAATCTCAATACCTCAAAATAAATATTTGTTTTCAATTCGTTTAATTTTTACTTAATATATCAAATATATTTTTATATGTCATTAAGTATTATTCCACATTATTTTAAAATCTGCATAATACATCATTGCACAGATAAACCAAAATCTTAAAAAATTATTACAGCAACTCTATTTGGAACATGTTCATTGTTTTTTATTTTTCACTATTATAAACTACTGTGATAAACGTATTTTTAACTACATCTTTATGTATAGCCATGATGAATTCCTGTAAGTGTAATTATTAGGCCAAAGGTATTACAAATTCTAAGTCTTTCATAGGCATTGTCAATTGTCCTCAAACAAGATTTTGCAAATTTATATATTCAATAGTTTATGAGAGTAACTGTCTTACCATAGCTTCCCTATTAATTTCTTAGGAGAAAAATGATTATTTTATTCATGTGTCTTCAATTACTAGTAGTAGTAGTTTTTCTTATTCTTATTGGCCATATTATTTCTTCTTTGGTTCTTGTCCATTTAGCCTTAAAAATATTTGACTTTTGCTTATTGCATTATTTTCTGACAAAATGCAATTTTTTTCTGTTTTTTTAACTTGTCTTTTAAGTTTGTATATGGTGATTTTTATGTATGGTATAGTTTTTGTTGCTGTATTTTATTTAACCTACTAACTTTTGATTTCAAAGAGGTTTGCTTATATTTTTTCTACTACTCATTGTTTCTTTTTTTAAAAACGTATTTGAATATCCGGTGCATCTGGAATTTATTTTAGCACAAGTAGGAAATATAAATTTAATTCTATTTTTTCCTCAAATTGTTGGCTAGATATTCCAAACTACCAACTTTTTTTAAAAAGGAAAACGTTTGCTTTCACTTTTAATTATAAGATAAAATATGTTTATTATAAAATATTTAGACAGTAAAAGAAAAGGTAAGTAAGATTGGTCATGTTTGAATAAGCTGGATAATGGTACTTCAGTATTATATCTATGTATGTTTGAACTTTTTCATACTAAAATGTTTAAAAAATAAATGCAGTTTACATGCAAAAAATTCAAACTAAAGGTATAAATAAAAATAAAACCATATAAAACCACCATACAGAGATAACCACTGCTATCATTTTATTATCTATATTTCTGGATTTTTAAATGTATATACATACTTATATATCAACTTCTATTAAAATGGATCCTACTATAAGTGAAGTTTTATAATCTACTTTTTAAACTAAATAATACATCACATACATCTCTCCAGGCTAGTGAACATACATATCTTTGGTAATAAATACCTTTGTGTGTCCACCTAGACCACAAATGACCCTTTTAACTGTTTCCTCACCCTCTGAAATAAGCTCAGGCATTCCTATTTGTACTTTTCAACCCCATCCTCCAGGCTGCAGTTCCCTGAATCAAATTCCATCTGAGCAATCAGATTTTCTTATCTGGGAATTTGGAAATGGGGCTGGTCTCCTAAAAAGAAAAGTAAAATCAGGAGCTACAGAGTAACCACCTGCTTTTTACATGGTTGAGAAGTAGAGTAAGTCTACACTGACTGAATGAAGCAGATACATAGAGAAGCTGCCTGGGACCCACAAAGCTTTTCAGCTTCTTGTTCCAAATCCCCCAGGAACCCACATGTACTATGTACTACACAATTCCATTATCTCCAGTATTCAATTAATGACCGACAATGATCATTTCTAATTACATCACCTAAATGTGTATTTTTCATCTTTAAAACAAGTAAAACTGGTGCCCAGTATAAAGTTAACAGAGAATGCCTCAAGAAATACTAAATGAATAGATAGAATGCTAACAATTTCTGAAAGTAGGAATCACTTACTTAGATGACTGTTCAAAACTGATATTGTTCCATTTTAAAAAGAATAATCTTGAGGGATTGAGGTGAATATTAAAACTCAAAGATGATTATAAAATGATGGTTATAAAAGAAGTATGCTGAATGAACAAAGAATAACTACATCTTAATCCCAAGACTCATAAATTTTCAATATTAACCTAAATACCATAGAATTATCTAGACACAACTATAATTTATCTTCTAGTAACCAAATAACTATTCATTTTAACAGAATATCAAGCATGGAACAATCTGCTTTGCTATAGCTCCATTAGAGTTAGAATAATACATTTGACCTACATTTTGATCAGCATGCACTAGACTCATGCTCCCTGCTATGAAACAGTGGTCAATAATGATGGTCAGTCCATCACTGACACATATTTGTAAGATTTCCCAACCAAACAAATATGTGTCACTGTTTGATCCTAACATAAAAGTCAAAAGTCAGACTTATCTCAAATCCTAGTCATAGGCTATTAATGATTAAGAGAGACAGTGTGACAGATCTTATCTTTAGGTAACTATTTTGCAGAGAATTTTGGGAAGAGAAATTAACTCTTTCCGTTAAAAAAGAATGAGTCACACAATCAATCTCTGAATTAATTAAGTAGGGTAAAATAATAACTCAAAGCCACCGATTATACTATCTCTGACTGTTATAACTAGAGGATGTCAGAATATCAAAAAGCAAATATACTATTTTATTAAAATATCAATTCCATTTAGTTCAATACATCATAAATTATTAATTTATGCTTTAAAGAAAAATATAATAATGGGTTGTTTATGTTTAAAATGTGATTTTAAACATAAATATTCTATGGATGGCTACTAGTCCACATTTTTAAAATATCTAGAATAAAAACCTGGAAAACAGTATTTATTAAACAGTAACATTATGACTTGAAAGAGTTAATGCAACTCCCTAAAATCTATGTTACAACCAGAGACAAGTTTATTTATGAGCCTTTTGGTTGAATAAAAACTGTAGAAGCTTCTCCAGATTTTTTTAAAAACATTATCTGAAGAAGATAAAATCTTCACTAAAAAGGTAAAGTAGTATACCTGGGAATAAATAGCAGCTTTTATTTTGCCATCATTAACTATAGAAGACTTTTTAGATTACCAAATTGCTTACAGGTGGTATAAAATATAACAGAAGTAATCTGCAGAATATTCATTCATTATCACTTATATTTCAAATGAAGTCTAATCTCTTAAGATTCTCTTCATCTTAGGCTCATAAGCATTAATCATTTACCTAACTATAAATAGATTAAATGTTTTTCGGAGTACTTACGTTTTTTCCTTTGAAGTTGAGGGTACCAGGCTGCTCCACGACCCCATAATACAAGTACACAATGTTGACCTTGGGCCTGTTCCACAGTTACCATGATTTTCCTTTGCTTCTGTCCTCTATAACTATATAATGTCTCTGGAAAAGAAAAGGAGTATTTTAATTGGCATTACTCTATCACCTGTGATACTGTGATATTTAATCAAAATATATAATGATAACCAAATGGTACAATAAGGAGATCTTATATCTTTATTTTATAATCTAAATGATTACCTGTCAGTATAGTAATGTCGACAACTCTTAGCACTGCATGTACTAATATGTCAGGCTGAAGCTGTTCCAATTCTACAAATTCAACACTGTTCATTTTCTGAGGCTGCCTCTGAGGAAGATCTCTAAGATAGGAGTGTTTTGAAGACACATACGCCAGTAAGTCTTGAAGTACAACATCACTAATTATACTGGAATCTAAGAGGGAAAAAAACACACAAACACACATAGAAAAGATAACAAAATTTTATTTATTTGTTTGTTTGCTTATTTTAGGCAAGGCAACTCTTGGTTGACCTCACAGATTGCAAGGAACTTGTCAGCTTATGATCCCTTACTTTTTAAATTTTTTACACCTACAGCACCTGGTCTTCCTAGGTGGTCTCTCATCCAAGTACTAACCAGGCCCAACCCTGCTTAAAAATTATATTTTCTTGACTACACAGTATTTTTTTTAGAACTGTTATTTTGTTGTAAGGTGTGATTAAATGTAAAACTATTCATTTCTTTAAAACATGTAGCTTACTCTAGAAGCAGTTTAGATGTAAAAATTAGCTTGATATTTTTAATTAATAGAAGTGAAATTATTTACCATCTCCAAAAATCTTACCCTGTTCCCTCACTTCTTTGTTATTAATCATTTTTTCCACCAATTAACCAAGACCAATACTTCAGTTATTTTTTGACTCCTCCATTATCCTGCCATATCCAATCAGTTCCCTAATTCCTGGAGTCTGATTTGATCACAGCTTCCCAAACTGGCCCAAACCACTGCCATTCTTCCTCAAGACTCTTAGCATGTCACATCTGAAATACTCTAAGAGCTGCCTAACTGGCTCTTTTGCTGAACATGCCTTCTTCTTCCCCACTTCTAAGTCTCTGTCCTCACCACTTTCACTGGCTGCAAAGCCATCATCCTGCTTTCTACCTATTCAAATACTACACAGATTAACAACCACTGTGGGCCACCAGTGATTTTTTCCTTTTCTCTCTCTCACTTGGCTTTTGAGCATGTGCTACATTGTAATATTTCTCTTGATTGTTAGATCAGTTATTTAATTCATCAGTCATGCCATTTAGATGTTTTTTTTTCTTTTCTGTCTCAAATTCTTTTCTAGTTTTTTATTGAGATATACTTTACAAACAATAAAATGCATACATGTTAAATATACAGATTGATGAGTTTTGCTGATTAATTTTTAATTTCCCTGAAGGAAAGTGAAGTATGTTTGAATATGTGATTAATTGTTGAACAAAATAAGATCTTAGCAAAAAATACTCATGTACTTTTTAGAGAGCAAAGACTATGAACTGATTTCAGTAGAAAAAAACATGACTCTTCTTTCCTTCTCTCAGTAACATTCTCATCCTAATGTATTTCTTATACTAAAGCCATTTAGTAAGGCCTCATTTTTCACTCACTCATCAGATCATTTACTATGTGACAGGCATTATACTTGGTGCTAAGAATACAAAGATATATCATGTCACCAACTCAACACTGACAAGAGAACAAACACTGGGCTTAAAGCATAAGAGATATATGTAAGCATTCCTAAGAACACACAAAAGGAACTACCCACGGAAGTTAGAAGAGGTTTTATAGAAGGAATATTAAGCTGGGTTTTGGAAAAATGTCTTAAAGAGTTTTCTAGGTAGTAATTGAGGGTAGAGGGTATATTTCTAGGTAAAGAGAAGAGGTTCGCAATCCTTTACATACCATAGATGCTTTTGGTAGGCCTATGAAACAAATTGACCCATTATCAAAACAGCATTTTTATAACAACTTTATTGAGATTAATTCACATATAGAAAATCCACCCTTTTAAAGTGTACAATTCAGTGTTTTTTTAGTATTTCACAAAGTTCTGCAATTATTACCATGATCTAATTTTAAAATATTTTATTACAGAATAACACTTTAAGCGGATAAAATGAAATAGGATTGGCAAACCAATTATATGACAATATAGTAACTGAAATATTTTTAAACCGAGATAATTTATGTGTCTCATTAATTACTTAAATAACAAGATATAGCAGAGTATATAACAACTACTGTAATTTCAAAGTATGCCAAAGTATAATGGGCATAGATGATACTCAAGTTATCTTCAACAACTGTGATGTGACATGAAAATCTATATGCTTTCCATTGGTGACCAAGTCAAAAGTACTGCTAATATTACTGTGGATTATTACCTTATTCATAATGGAAAGAAATACTAATTTTCAGTTCATGATTAGTGAAAATAAAGATGTAATGTCTTCACAGCCTTACTTTATGAACGTTTTAATGTAGAAGAATCCATTTTCACAGGAGAGTAGGAAGAACATTTAGGAGGTTAGTGATTATCCAGCAGGAGAACATTGGAAAACAGGTAAGACTACATGAAAGGGAAAAGGGTGACAGATTTGTGAAATAGTTTAGGGGTAAAACCCAAGAAACAATTAGAGGTGGAAGGTAGAGAAAAGATTAAAGATGGCATCAAGATTTCTAGCACAGCTGAGTGGATGAATAAAAACGAATGTGCTATAATTTTTAAAACCTGATAAATGAAATCTATTCTAATTAAGATTACATAATTCCTAAATAAATTTTACAAAACAATGGTGATAACACTAACAAAAATAATGAGCATTAGAGAAAAGAACAGATAGTATGAGAGATGAATGAAAGAGAAGAGTGGAGATAAGGAAATGAATTAGACTACAGCAAAACTCAACTTCAAATACATCTTTCCATGACTCCAATTTATTTACCAGGCCTCCTAATTTTACTCATCCCTGCTTCCATAAAAATTTATACAGAAACATCTGACTATTCAAATTCCAAATAAAATAGTCTATTTCATGAATCATTATGTTAACCTTTGATTTGTACATTTAATTTAAGATAAATCAATATTTATCACAGTATCAGGGCTAGGATTGTAAAATAAGTAACAGCTCATTAAAATGACAAAAAAAACATAAGTCTTTGCCAATAGTACAATATATTGATCAGAAGTAAGAATGCTCTCAACAGTTGAACTACTTGTAAAAGAAAAAAAAAAGCTAACCAAATTGATTTATTCTTTTAGAAGAAAAACAGCTGCAATATTCTCAAAGCATCAACTGAAAACTATTTGCCTAAATGAAACAAAAACCCCTGCGAATAAACTTTATTTAACTACTAACCTGTGAAAAACAAGGCAATGTCCATTACGATGTAAGTATAAAAACAAAGAGTATAATGTAACCCGAAGGTTATCTAATAATTAGTTCAAGGTTTTTCACAACATTCTATAAAAACCTTAAGGTCCCCAGGGGTTCCACTAGATATTCTCCACCAGAATTAGGTCTTAAGATTTTTATGAAATTACTAAATTAGATCAGCCTTATTTGAATCTAAATCAGCCTTAAAACCAAAGCTATCTACAACATCTATCTCCCTAATCCCTTGAAAATATTTGCATACCATGTTATTTTCATTATTTCAAAAACATTCCTTACCCTTCCATTGTATTAACAGCTATAAAATATCATGAATTTTTTTAAAAAAACATTTAGCTCCTTGGAAATATGCTTTTCAAGAAATGGTAACTTCAAATATTCATAATAAAAGATTAAATTTAAATCTTTTTTTAAAATCCTCAAATTAAAATTGACTGACTCAACTTGCCAAAAACATAGTGTTTTTAATTATTATAAGTTCATACTAAATCCTATATCTGATATGGCGAATTATTCTTTCTTGTTCTTTGTCAAAAATGTCCTATCTGTTTTTGGCTATTTATTCTTCCATATCTCAGAATAATCTCATCAAATTTCATGAAAATCTTATTGGGACTTTGATTGGATTTGCACTGAATTTATAGATAACTTGAGGAGACTTGAAATCTTCTCAATGCTAAATCTTCTAATTAATAAAGTATATGTTTTTCAGGTCTTCTTTCATTTCTCTTAATTTTTACATTTTCTTTTAACAAAAGAATTAAATTTATTACTAGAATATTAGTATCGCACATGATAATATTGTAATGCTGCCCTCTATTTATTTAAGCGTTACGAGTTGTTGTTCCACTTGAGAAATGTAATTGACTTGTGTTTATTCACCATATACCTGGCCAACTTGCTGAATTTTCCCATGATTTCTAATAATTTGCCTGAGTTTTTAGAGGAAAAAATCCTATGAAAAAGAACAATTTCATCTATAAATAATGACAGCTTTCCTCTTTTTTTTCCCAGTCTTGTTGGAAATTTCTTTCATGTTTTATCTCACTGGTTAGTATCTCCAATACGATGTTGAATAAAACTAGTAATAGCAGTACTATAGTCTCATTTCTAATTTTTAAAAGGAATGTTCCTAATCTTGCTCTAATTAGGGTGATATTTGTACTGGATTTCTTAAAGATACTCTTTATGAAGTTAAAATAAATTTCTTTGTATTCCTAATGAATGGGTGTTGGACTTTCTTTTCAAATGCTTTCTTTGTATCTATTAAGATGACCATATGTGACCTTTTCACACTTTTTTAAAACTATTGTTAGACACAATAAAAAAAAATGGCATAGATCATAAAGGCTCTGTTTATCCCACTGGGGACCAAATCAAAGTTGTAACAGAAACAAAGAGGAGCAGCAAGGAAAAATCACCTGGGATCTAGATGAACAAGCCATAAAACTATGGAGAAATCCAAGAAATCACCCTACAATGGCAGAAGGTAGGACAGGGCAAGGACATAGGGCTGCCCGGTCTCCAGTGGCTGAGACGGTGGCTGCGGCTAGGGCAGCGACAGACGCCTCTCAAGGAGCTGCGTCAGCGAGCGGATCTTCGGAGTGACAGCTCTGCTCAATCTCAGCACTACTGCTGATTCAGCTGCGCGCAGGGACACCAGGGACTTAAAGACACTGTCAGAGGGAGAGCTGAGGGGAGACTCACTCTGTATAGAAGTGTCAGTAGTATCTATTGTTCCTCTGTTGAGCCCTTCCCCATACCAGTGTGAGGAACACAGCACCACCATAGCCTGACATCATCAAACTGGATAACAGAGGTCACTCCGCCCAGAGGACTCCTGACTCCTCCCCCAACTCGCAGACCCACCTAAGCCACATCCAGGTATATCCTCAGTGAGTCAGGTGCTCCTTGCTGAGCAGCACCTAGACTCACACTGGAGGCAGCTGGCCTTGGTTTCTGGTGTGGTCTTTTGAGGCAACTATAAGCACAGCATCTGTGGATTGCTTGCTGAATCTTAACAGGTGACCCCAGAGCAGTACGAGGCTTGAGCTAAGTTTGGACTGCAGCTGAACCCCTCTCAAGACTGTACCACTGGACACCTAATTCACAAATCCACACTAAGACCAGGAGACTTAGGAGCTTTGCTTAATACATAGAATCAGACACAGAAAGGCAGTCTAAATGGGAAGACAAAGAAGCAGAAACCATATGAGAGAACAGAACAGAGATCTAGATATAATGGAGTCAAGTAATCTAACAGATGCAGAATTCAAAACATTGGTTATAAAGATGCTCAATGAACTTACGGGAAGTATAGATAAATTCAGTGAGAACTTCAATAAAGAGATTTAAAAAACATAAAAATGAAAAAGGAAATTATAAAAGGAAACCAGTCTGAAATGAAGAACACATTATCTGAGATGAGAAGTTTATTAAATGGAATAAGCAAAGGAATAAACAAAATGAATAAAGGAAAGGATCAAATACCCTATCTGGAGGACAGGAAAGCCAAGGACACTCAATCAGAATGGCAAGAGATAAGATGCCGAGACTATAAAAATAATTTAAGGAGAACATGGGACACTATTAAGGGTCAAAATAGCTGTCTGATCAGCATACCCGAAGGAAAACAAGGTGTTGAACAGCTGTTTGAAGAAATAATGATGGGAAATTTCCCCAACCTGGTGAAGGAAATGGACACAAAACCCCAGGAAACTCAGAGAATTCCAAAAATCAAGGATCCAAAGAGACCCATATCAAGACACATCATAATTAAAATGCCAAAGGTTAAATACAAAGAAAGAATTTTAAAAGCAGCAAGAGAAAAATAGATAGTTATTTATAAGGAAAAATCCATAAGACTTGCAGCTGATTTCTCAAAAGAAACTATGCAGGACAGAGGGCTTGCCAAAAAATATTCGACAGGTTGAAGACCCAAGATCTCTAACCAAGAATAATTTATCCAACAAAGCTATCATTTAGAGTTGAAGGACAGATAAAGAGCTTCCCAAACAAAAATAAACTAAAGGAATTTATCACCACTAAGCCAGTATTATAGGAAATATTGGAGGGACTTCTTTAAGAAGAAAAAATATGCATCAAAAACAAGAATAAAGAATGGTAACAACTATATTCCTATCAATAAGTACCTTAAATGGAAAAGAATTAAGTATTCCAACCAAAAGATGGAGTGAAAGGATAAGAAAACAAGACCCCTACATATGAAAAGGAAAGAGATAGTAAAAGAAACTGCTTTGCTGGACTTAGAAGGTACTTAAATCAGATAAAGATAAACATTATATGATTTCACTTACATGCAGAATCTAAGGAATAAAAACAAACTAATCAAAAACAGACTCGCAATTTAGTGACGTACAGAGGGGAGGGAGGTTTGGGGGGTGCTGAGAGAATGGCATGAAGGGTGGAAGAAGTACAAATTAGTAGCTGATGGATGGTCACGGGGATGGGTTGCACAACATAGGGAATGCAGTTAGCATTAATATGTTGGCTAGGTGGAGGGTTAGGGGAAGAAAGGAGTAATTGGGGTGATCATTTTATGAACTATATAGATGTCTAACCAATGTACTACATGCTTGAAACTAATTAAAATAAATAAATTTTTTAAAAAAACTAACGTTAGACTTACAAAAAAGTTGCAAAATAGTAGAGTTCCTTATGTTCCTCACACCATATTCTCTAATGTGAACATCTTACATAATCATAAAATAATTAGCATGAACAGGAAATTAATACTGATTAAATATTAACTGATATTTTTAACTAATATTATTTTGTACAATGTCTCTCCATTTGGGTTTCTTCAATGTTTTCTTGTGATTGGAATGAAGTTATCCATTTTTGACATGAATACCACAAAAATTATGCTGGGTCCTTCCCAATGTATCATAGCAAGGGTTTCATGATATCTATAATCTTATTACTGCTATTTACCTTAATCACTCAGTTAAATTGGTGTCTGCCAAGTTCCTTCACTGTAAAAGTATTTTTCTCCTTGTAAGCTGATAATAAATATCTTGGGAAGATACTTTGAGGCTATGCAATGCTATTTCTCTTCGAACTTCTACCCACTAATTTGAGCATCTCAGTGGATCCTTGCCTGCAATATTTATTACTGTGATGTTTGTCTAAAGGTAATTCTATATTTTTCTCTTTTCTCTCACATATATTCACTGGATCTCCATTGTGAGGAATGGAATCTTCTCATTTATTTATTTAGTAAATTAGTTACTTATTTATATCCACACAGACCTTTAAATATCTTATTCTGTGCATTATAATCTAATACTATCATTATTTTTTACTTAAATTGTTCCAATTTTGGCCAGTAGGCACTCTTTCATGTTGGCTCTCCTGTTATTTCAACAGTTTTTTATGATACCACCAGATGTTCTGGGGTCATGTTGTATTTTCCCTGTCCCAGTCCTACAACCAACTACTTCTAACAGTGTTGGTTCATTTTTTAAAGAATAATGTTTACAGACCAAGATCCTGGGCACTAGGTATGCTCATTGTTACTGAGGTGTCACTGCTTCTGTGTCCTCAGCAGACAAAGCTAGGAAATATACATATGTATACTAGCCCAACCATACACATATATCTATATTTCCATATCTTTTATCTGTTTATCTATATAGCTATATATTGAAAACCCTGAGTTTATAATTAATACCTCTGACTCCAAAACAAAGGCTTACCCTTCCCTTAATTTATAACTTCTCTCTACTCCAGTGAGAAACCCAATTTTCACCATCTACAATTTATTTACTTAATTGGTCAATATATATGTAGATTTGATGGTAACCCACTCCCCTTTGTGAAAGTTGTACTAACTAGATTTCAGCATTCTTGTACAGTCCTTTTGTCTTTAGCCTTGCAGAATGCAGCTAATATGCTGATTTTCACAGTTAACTTAGGTTTGTTCTTTTCTTTCCCTACCCTTTTGTGTAGTTATTTCCTTCATTTGTAATGCTGTTAGATTCATTTGTTAATGTTTGCATTCCACTTTGGGTTTCCCCTTCACCACATTCTAGATAGTTTCAATTGTTTGTTTATTTGGGGTATATGTGAAACATTACTATGATTCTGTGAGTCAGAACTATACCCAAAGATATACTCAGAGAAGTGTCACTGCCTCTTCATCAATGCTACCCTATTTCCATTCCCTCCTTCTTTCTATCCCTTTCCTACTCGCTCCCTGTATGTTACCAATCTCTTTAGTTTCCAGTTTATCCTTCCTGCATTTTTCATTTTTTGCACAAATGGAAAGATACACATGTATTTTCTTATTTCTCTTTTCTTTCTTACATGGAGGACAGCACACTACATATATGTTTTTGAGCTTTGTGTTTTTCACATGACAATATTTCCTGGAAATCACTTCATATCAGTTTTTAGAGCTCTTTCTTTTGTAGCTTCACAGTATTCCACTATGTGTGTATACCGTAATTTAATCAACCATTCTGTTATGTATGAGCATTTCGATTTTTCCCACTGTCTTGCAATTACAAACAATACTGCAATGAATAAACTTGTGCATATGTATTGTTATATTGTTGTAGCTGTATCTTCAAGATAGATTCCTAAAAGTAGGCTTGTTGGGTTAAAAGCAAGAACATATGTAATTTTGTTAGGTATTGCCAAATATCTCTTCAGAAGGGTTGTAAAAATTTGTATTCCCACCAGAAATATATAAGAAAGTCCTATTTCACCACAGCTTCACCATCAGAATGTGTTGTCGTACATTTTTAAAATTTTTGTTGATACGATAAAAAATGATATCTCTTTATAGTTTAATTTGAATATCTTATGTGTCTTTTCCCAACAGCGCCTTTGACACTCAATTTTTAAGAGTTTGATATATTAGGAATATTGGCCTTTTGTCCAAAGTTTATGTTGCAAATATTATAAGTATACCAATTGTCTTTTGATTTTGATTATGGTGTTTTGGTCATTCAAATTTTTTACTTTTCTGGAGTCAAATTTATCAATCTTGTTTCTACTGCCTCTGGATTCTGAGTAATAGTAAGAAAGCCTTTCCCCACATCAAGATTAAAGAGGAATTCATCCATTTCCTTCTAGTAGTTGTATGGTTTTATTTTTTACATTTATATTCTGAATACATTTGGAGTTTATTCTTCTATTTGTTGTGAGACATGAATCTAATTTTGTCTTTTTCTAAATGGCTACCCAGTTGCTTCAGCATCATTCATTAAAAAGTTAAACTTTACTTCAGTGATTTCAGATACCATCTCTGTCATATACTAAATTATATGTATGTGGGTCTAATCCCGATCTTCCTATTCTATTCCACTTGTGTCTATTTGTGTACCAGTATTGCACTGTTTTCATTATAGAGGCTTACTAGTATGTTTTAATGTCAGGCAAGCCTAGTTCCTCAAAGCTTTTTTTTCAATATTTTCCTAGCTATTCTTGCATGTTAGCTTTTCCATATGAATGTTGGTATCAACTTGTATATGCCACAACATAGCTTGTTGGTATTTTTATTGAGACTACACTGAGTTTATAAATTAACTTATGGTGAACTGATATTATTATAATGTTGAGTCATCCTATCTAAAAATCAAGAATGTTGTTTATTTGTTCACATTTTTTTCTTCTTGGAGTGTTTAAAATTTTTCTTCATATTGGTTTTGCACATTTCCTATTATATTTATTCTGAAGTATCTTCCTTAGTAGTATTGTGAGTTTTTCCCTTCCACTATGCCCTCTGTTGAGTGTGTATATATAAAAACTATTGATTTTTTTTTACCATTAATTTTTGTATATTCTTACACCAGTGAATTGTTTGTTTGAATTGGTTTTATCTTTGATTTCCTGGAGTTTTCCAGAGATGTTATCAGAGTATTTGTACACAGAAATAGTTTTCATTCTTCTTCGCCCATTTAGATGCCCCTTCTTATCTAACTGCATTGGTCAACTCCAGTATAATGATTAAGAGTAGCAGAGATAGTGGACATCCTTATCCTGTTCCCGATTGTAGTGGAAATGCCGCTAATGTTTCTCCATTAAATAAGATAGTGGCACTAGGACTAAGAATATTTATTTTATTGATACAGTATCAATTGCATTATAACACTGTATTGATACTATATTTTTCGATACTGAGGAAGAAAGTATCCCTCAATTCTTGTTTCCTAAGTGCTAGTAATAATAAATGGGTGTTAGATTTTGTCAAAGGGTTTCTCAACATCTAAGGAGATAATCATATTTTTTCTTAATTTTTTAATAATATGGTATATGATATTCATGGATCTTCTATTTTGAAAAAATCTTCCATTTATGGAATAAATCTCCCTTGGTCATTATTTCCTTAATGTGGTATTAGATTTCAATCACTAATATTTCATTTAGACTTTTTGCATCAATAATCATGTATAATACTGGTCTGTATTTTTATTCGTAGTGCCTTTATTTGGTTGAGGTGTCAGGATTATACTTGCTTTATAAAAGAAATTAGGAAGTTTCCTTCTTCAATACTCTGGAATAATTCATAGAGCACTGGAACTATCTGGTCTTTGAAGGTTTGCTAATAATTCTCCTTGGAAACTATCTGGGCCTGGTGCTTTTTTGTATGGTAGTTCCTGAATAACTTTCTCTATTTTTTCTTTAGAAACTAGTGTCTCTAATGGGATAAATTTTGGCAATCTGTATTTCCCTAGAAAATTATAAATTTAGATTTTTTCAAATTTATTTGCATCAGATTCTAAAAAGTAGTTTTACTGGTTTTTAACTTCTGTTATTAATTATATCCTCCTTGTTATTTGTTTCTTTATATTTGTGCTTTCTCCCTTTTTATTTGATCAAATTAACTGGTTGGTTCATCTATTTTATTTTTGGAAACAGAATTTTGATTCATTAATTTATTGTATTTCAATTCTCATTAATTTCTGCTTTTATCTTTATTATTTCATTCCTTGTCATTTCTTTGGTTTACTTTGTTGTTCTTTTGCTAGTTTTCTGAGTTTGGAATTTAATTCGTTTCTTTTTGTTCTTTAATTTTCATTGATAAAAGTGTCTAGCTAATAGGTTTTTCTCTGGTATCTACCTTAAATGCATCTCACAAATTCTGATATGTATTGTTTTCATTATTATTTCTGAAAAACACTATAATATCCAGTTTGTATTCCCTTTCACCCAGAACTTCTTTAATAGGTTTTAAAATTTCCACATAATCTTTTTGTTGCTGTTGTTAACAAATTCTAGTTTTATTGCATTTGATTAGCATGTTTATAAATAATTCTATTTGATAGAAGTTACTGATATTTTTTTGTGACTTAATAGGACTAATTTTTCTGAATGTGTAGTGGGCACATGAAAAGAATGTGTATTTCTATTATTGGAGTGTAGAGTCCAATTTATATCCATAAGATCTACCCTATTCACTATGTTGCTTACATCATTTATATCTTTAGTTATTTTCTGTATATTAGCCCTTGTGTCATTAGAGAAGTGTAAATTAAAACCACCATGAGATATCACTGTAACAGATTAAAATGGCTAAAATAAAAATAGGATGATATCAAATGCTGGCAAGGATGTAAAGAAACTGGAAGATACAATGCTGGTAGGAATTTAAAATGGTATAGCCACTCTAGAAAATAATTTGGCAGTTTCTTATAAAACTAAGCATGTACTTACTCCAACTGTCTGACTATATGACACAGCAACTGCACTCTTAGACATTTATGTCAGAGAACTGAAAATGTATATTCACACAAAAAAACCTGTATACAAATTTCATAGCTGTTTTATTCATAATAGCCCATATCAAGAAACAACCCAAATGTTCTTCAGCACCTGTACAATTAAACACACTCTGGTAGATCCATACAATGAAATACTGCTCAGCAATGAAAAGAAATAACTACTGATGTATGCAGTAATTTGGATGGATCTCAGGACATTATGTTCAGTGAAAAAAAGCCAATCTCAAAAGATTACATTTATATAACATGTTCCATTTATATAACACTCTTAAAATGGCAGAGTTGAGATGGAGACCAAATTAATGGTTGCAAGAGGATAGATGGGGATTGGATCAGGGGAGGGATGACTATTAAAGAGGTAGCATGAAGTCTACAGCCATGCCACCCTGAATATGCCCAATCATGTTTGATCTCAGAAGCTAAGCAGGGTCAGGCCTGGTTAGTACCTGGATGGGAGACTCCCTAGGAACACCAAGTGCTGTAGGTGTGTTAAAAAAAAAAGAGTTCCTTTGTGGTGATGAAACAGTTCAGTATTTATCATGGTGGTGGTAACACAAATTTATACATGGAATAAAACTGCACAGAACTACACACACACACACACACTCGAGCGCATGTGAAAACTGAATAAGGTCTGTAGTCTAATTAATAGTATTATGGCAATGTCATCTTCCTGGTATTGACATTGTAACTAAAGTTATATAAGATGTCATCAAGGAGGAAGCTGGGTGAAGGGCTCATGAAACTTTATGTACTATTTTTGCAATCCCCTAAATCTATAATTTCAAAATTAAAAGTTTTTTAAATGATAAAATCAATAAATATTATCTTTATGCTACTATGACTCTGACACCTATTTCAATGTATTATTTTTTTTCTACACCACCAAGCAGTTAACTCAATTCTGACACTATCTACCTAGAGATAACATCAGATTCCACAAGTTAAGGGTTCAGATCTATAAGACTGTCCCTCCCCACTCCCCCACTTTAGACACCAATCATAACTTTAGGTTGTCACCTATGCTTCTGATTGATGTACTACAGATCAGAGGTTCTCACAATCCCTTCCTCAGATTTGATTAATTTGATAGAGAGGCTCACAGAACTCAGAGAAACATTTACTTACACTTACCAGTTTATTATAAAGGGTACCATCCTTTATAATATCCTTATATTAGGTGGAAAAGGTGCATAGGGCAAGGCATGTAAAAAGGGGCACAGTGCTTGTATGCCCTCGCTGGGCACTCCACTTTCCCGTATCTCCACATGTTCAGCAACCTGGAAGCCCTCTAAACTCTATCCTTTTCGGTTTTCAATGGAGATTTCATTACATAGGCATGATTGATTAAATCACTGGCCACTAGCAACTGATTCAATCTCCAGCTCTTCTCCCCTCCCAGGGGGAATGCAATTTCCAACCCTCCAATCATATTGTTGGTTCCCCTGGCAACCAGCCTATATTCTTAAGTGCTTTCCAAAAGTCATTCCTTAATTCAGGTATGGTTGGAAGTGGTTCGCTACAAATATCAAGACACGTCTACTGTTCTTATCAGTTAAAAAATTCCAAGGGTTTTAGAAGGTCTGTACTAGAAATGGGGACAAAGGCCAAATATGTATTTCACATTATAAATCCCAATAACACAATTATTAATTCTAAAATTTATGTCTTAATTTTAAACCTTTTATCTGAGTTCTGGACTTCATTTCCAATCTCAATATGACATCTTCACTTGGATGCCTCAGAGATATCTAAAACTTAACATGCCTAAAACAAAACTCTTAATTTCCCCCATGAACCTGTTCCCTCTCAGCCTTTCCTAATAAAGGCTACCACCTAATTACTGAAACCAGAAACCTAGTAGTAGTAGATTCCTCCTCTTCCCTCATTCCCAAATCCATACTATCAGAAAATTCTGTTAACTCTATTTAAAGCTATATCTCAAATCCATCCATTTCTCATTATCTCCACTGGCCTCCCATTGTCTCTCGATTTGTGACAACGTGGATGGAGCTTGAAAATATCATGGTAAGCAAAGTAAGTCAGATAGAAGAAGAATCATGATTTCACTAATATGTGGGATATAAAACTGAAAGCAACAAATGAACAAACAAGACAAACAAACAAAAACTCATAGCCACAGCTAATAGTGTGGTGGTTACCAGAGGGAAAGGGAGGAAGGGCAGTAAAAAGGGTTAAATCTATGGAGACAGAAGCACATTTGACTTTGGGTGGTGAAGACAAAATGCAATATACAGATGATGTATTATAAAATGGTAGTTGAAATCTACATAATTATATAAACCAAAGTCACCTCCAATAAATTTAATAAAATTAAAGAAAATAATAAGGAATCAAAAATGGATGTTAGAGAAGGAAGGTGGTTTTTCGTACCAGTGCTAGATAGAAGAAAAAGGATTCAAACACAACTGTCTGGCCATAAAACTCATGCTTTTTTTTTATTGCCTCAAGGATTCTTAATCAGAGACTCAGAAATTCCATAGAAAAAGGTCCCTAGGTCCATTTGGGAGGTCCATAGAACCACTTGGTATTATTTGAAAAGTTTTGTGTCTATCTACTTAAATCCATTTTTCTGGAGAAATGGCCCATAGCTTCTCAAAGAGGTCTATGACTCCCTAAATGGTTGAGAACCACCACTATACTAAAAATAAGAAAATGAAACAAAAACCCCAATATTTCTTAAAATATATATGATTTACAATGTATAAGTTCATTTTTATAAATTCTATTTTCAGACTTACTAAACAAAACAAAGCAATACTCTCCAACAAACTTGTTTAGAAAACATTTTGTAAAATTACCATTTTAACTCTACTTGTTTCTAATACATATATATACTTTAAATACTAATAAATTATTATATTTAAACTGTATCTTACATTCTTCACGCTGGACAGATGAATAAATCCCAAGATTTAATAACTGACTGGTAAATGTTGATTGTAGTATTATCTCACCAATCCAATGATTTTCATGAATAGTAACATCTGGAAAAGGGGAAAAAGTTCTGATCATAACATAAATTCCTTCACACTATGGTTAACTTACCATTCATAGCAAAATATGATGCATGCCTCCCACATACCAGTCAGCTAAAGTTTAAATATGTTAAATGATTTGCTTAACAGAACAAAATGATGAAATAGCAAATCCAAAATCTGAACTTAGATTTGTATTATCGTATATAGGTAAAATAACAAAATTGCTTCTGTATATTCAAATATCAATAGGGAAGCTCACTGCTCCAGAGAATGGTTTGATGGCTTTTGTTTACATAAGACAAATGTTACAATGTATACTTCCAAAAAAAGTAAATAATTCAGAACCAAGAAGCAAAAATAGTGGTTCCAAAGTAGTAGTGCCTAGAATAAAGAATACTCAGTATGCATTTACCCCCTTCTGCTATAAACATATATGAATATAAGCCATTCTTAAAGGACTTTGATTATTTTTCCCTAAAAAGCATGACAATCATCTTTTCTGGATATTAAAAGTAAAAGACTTTGTACAATCTAAGATAGAGTAAGATCACTTAGTGGAACTAAACATACCAACAGAGAGAATCCTAAGTAGAGCAAAAAACTTTAAGTTAGAGAGAGACACATTGATCCCAGGCAGGATGTTATCAGTGTATAAAATGTTAGAAGTGTAAAGATATACTAACAGTAGCAAAATAATTTGGAGATAGTAAGAAAAACTAGGATGCATACATTCCACATAATCACTTGCAAATTTATAACGTAGACCCTCTCCTCAGCTTCGAATTCATCTACCCATTTATCCACAACTGCCTAATTCCTGACTAGATATACTGGCTCCCCAAACTCAGCATTACTCAAATTTGCTTTCCTTCTCATGTTACCCAACTCATTTGTTAGCAGTATGCTGCTAGCCAGGTAAATTAAAATGTGAAGTCACCCTGAACTTCTACTTCACCCTTCCCACCTTTGTCACCAAAACTCCTATTGATTCTGCCTCTTGAGTCTTCCCACAGCCCTGCCACTGCCACTGTTTACATCATATATACCCCTTTCTCTTAGCAGGTTCCCATGCCCCCACACCTCTAGCCATGCCCCACAGTGCAAATAAGTGGTTTATCAAGAACATTAATGTAACCCCTTAACTTGCTTAAAAAATACTCATGGCTCCCCACTGCCTGGCCAGGAGTAGCTAGCACAGCGTTCAAGACTTTCAGAATGCCAGTTCCTCTGAAAGGAACAGACAAAAAATTCTAAGGAGAGCCTTTTGAAGACTAGATTGTAAAACTTATGTCAATTAGTGAGGTGTTAATTATTGGTGGGGTGGGGGTGGGGGGATAGCCCAGCCCTTTCCTACTGGTTCTCTTTGTCTACCCACTGATAATGCCCTAACTCTTTTGTTTGTTCTTTAAACACTGTGGTTTCCCACGCTTAAGTTCCAAGTCCTCTTCTCTCTTAACTCCAGTCAGTATTCTCCCTTAAACAATCCTTACTTAAAGTATCTCTTCATTCTAACGCTAAAAGTATAAAGCAAAATGTCAATTGTATTACTGAATGAAATGTGATCTGGAATATATTTGTTACATAGAATTTTTCAGTTGTGGGGTATATGATCAGTAGGTAGGAAGAGATACTCAACATAGAGATAGATAATGAACAATTGGATGCAATTAAAAGGGGATTTTACCCATAAATTTATATGTAAATATAATTTCACTACTTAATTGGAACAATGGAAAAGAACAGACTTCTCTTTTTTCCCACAAAGTTTCCACCTGTTCCACACAAATAAAAGAACCTTATTCAAGAAATTTGTGAACTAGATACCTTTTTTCCTAGGAAATGAGGCAAAACAGAAAAAAAAAATGTTTTTAAAAAGGTGTTATAGAAATAATGTTACTATCCTATAAAAAGAAAATGGTTAAGTGAACTGTGATAAAGTCACTTGACAGAATGTTATCTAGCTGTTGACAACTCTGTGGACAGTAGGAAAAATACAGAGATAGCAGGCTTGAGTTTCTACCTGCTAGGAAAAGGCCTCCAGTGAGGCTCACCCATTGACAGTAATTGCCTTGGTGAAATAACCATGGTCCAGGGTACAGCCCTCTCTTTTTATTCTGGGAAACCTGATTTTTGTCAGCTCTCCAAAAATAGATTTCAGCTCTGCAACATAAGCTCACATTAAACAATGTAATGAGACAAATAACATAAACATAACACAATTTTTAAAAAATTTACAATGAGGTATTAATTACCAAAGAAACGGACACTTGCAGCCTGTTCTCACCTTGCAGGCAGTTTTACACCTGGGAAGCCAAGGGCTGCTCAGTGAGCAGTGAACCAGAACAAAAGGAATTAGATGAACTGACTTGCCAGGAAATAAGATAGTGCCAGTGGGATGATACTATGCTAAACCTGTTAGTTATAATCCTTTGCTTACCTCGGTATCAGAGACTGCACCTGACAATATTACACAAATACCAAGGTATATTATTAGCCAAAGTTCTCGTTCCCCCAGCAAATCATTTGGTAAGAATACCAATGATTGCAAGATGTTTTCTTTTTCTAAGCTTTTAAGGCTGACCTATACTTCTTCTCTTATCACATTCTTTCTTTAGGTATGCTATTAAGCTTAATTTCCTCCTGGTCTGGAATTCATCCTCAAAATGACTGGTGTCTCTGCTCTAAAACATGTGTATTGATTTTAAATCAATAAAGAAATGTAACAAAACATTAAATGTCTTATGTCAGGTGAAAAAGGATAAAAACTGTACATTCTTTATGATTACAACTATGTAGAAAGAGTGGATTCTGGACTCTATGTGAAATCCTGGGTATGCCACTTCCTAGGTGTGTGACATTGGGCAAGTTACTTTACTTTTCTGGGTTTCGGTTTCCTCAAACTGAAAAACAGAGATAATAATTAGTGCCTTCTTCATATAATTGTTGTAAAGGGTTGACATTACATTTAAGTTCTAAAACAGAGTCTGACACAAAGTAAATTCCCAATAAATATCAGCTTTTTTATATGCATGTATACACATTTTAAGAAGCATAGGGAAAACAACTGGAGATAACACTCCAAAACTCTACTGGTGGTTATGAGATTGTTATAATAAGAGTTTTCCTTTCCATATTTCAAAATGTAATTAACATAATTGCAATAATTTTAAAGTGCAATAGAAATTCTATATCTGTTCCCTAAATAAGAATATAATGTGCACAACATTAGTGGGGATTAAGTAAAATAGTAGAAACACTGTCCTTTCATCATCGAACTGCTAATATAGTTAAAGGGTTAAAAATAAGACATAGACAAAACTATAAGAAAACAAAGAAAGAGCCTGATGACATGACCTGAAAGATAATATAGTGAATAAATAGGAGGGGCAACCAGGAAGGTTTCTTAGAGAGAAGATGAGTAAAAAGGAGGGACAGGACTCAGAAGGCTGGAACAAAGGCTCAGAAATGGCAATGCATAGGTTACAGGGCAATGGTAAGGAGGCTAACATGGATGCTATATAAAGGAATTAATTATGCTAGAGCCCAGAGAGGCAAATGAGAAAGAAAGTCCTCAAGTGGGAGGGGGACTTTAGACTCCTCAAGTTGGAGGAGGACTTATAAAGCCTACCGCTTTATAAAATAAACTATCACTATACCATGAAGACCTTACCTGTGAGTAAAATTATATCGCCAACAAACACTGTTAGCGCCCAAAATGCAGCAGTCCTCCACAGAAACACCTTCTTTTTAATTTCTGATTGGTCAATTACCACAATTGTTGCTAAAGGCACTTTAGAGCCAGAATTTGGTCCAGATTTTATATTTATTTCTTTCACATGACATGGAGCTAACACCATGACTAAACAATTATACTTCTGACTTTTAGAATCACAATTTTTTATTAATGATGTTTTCTTAATACCCTTAAATTCAGACACATTCCTCTGGTCCCTTGCTACAGTAGGATCTCTTGCATTAGAGTGCAACTTCATTTTCTTAGATACTTGGAGGACTTTAGAGAGAACTTTAGGATAATCCAATTTGTCTTCAGAGGTCCAATTTCTTTTAGTAGAATGTTTGTGGAAGGTACTGAGTTGGGAACACAATATTCCTGAGCTACATGACTCAATACATATCTCATTTGGTGGCGGTTTCTCTTCAAAACCAAAGAGTTCTTGAGATCTTTTATTTTCTTTAAGACCTTTATCAGAGTTTATGTGACTGTGGCTACTTTTTGTTTCAGGACAAATGGGACTAAAAAGTTCAAGGGAAAATGCTTGGTTTTGTCCACTTTCACATCCTTCTTCAAAATCATCATTAGGGTGAATCAAATTATCTTCAGTTATTTCTATTTCCCCATGACTTGCTCTTGGTTCAATCTTCATGTTTAGAGTCCCTTTATTTATAGAATTCTCCCCTTTATACTTCCTTTGAGCTAAAAAAGCAACTTGGCTAGAGGTCATGATACTGAGAAATTCAGTATCAGTAGATACCTTAAGGTCTGAGACCTTCTTAACTGCTCCGTCAGACCTTGGCTTATCCACTCTGTCAGAGGAAAGGTACTCCAGACACTGGTTTTGCATTTCATGATGTTCTGTTGGTACACACTTTGTTTTGATAGCTCCTGGTCCTATATTAATCTGTTCAGTACTACAAACCAAATCCAATATATCTGCACGCTTATGGTCTAACTGAAAGGAATTTTTTTGGATATTTGGACCACATATATTTGATTGATCTTTATGATGTTCATCTGTGACTTTATTTTTACTGAAAAGCTTTTGATACTTTTCTTCTTCAGTTAAATGCTGAATTCTGCCCTTAAATTCACATATTTGTACATCAGAGTTCGTTATATCACTCCTCCCCAAGGGGTGACTCTTCTGGAATTTTATAGTCTGTGTTTCAGAAATACAATGAACAGATCTATTCACAGAGCTTGCTAAAAAATGATAATTAAGAAAATCTGGAGGGCCAGTAGCTTCTAGAATTTGACAGTCTTCAAGATTCTTGCATTTTTCATCCTTCAGATATAAAGAATGCTGATTATATAAAAGCTGAATTTTTTTCCAGGGGTCAGCAGTAAACATTAAAGAAATTGGTTCCTGTGATACTCTCATTTTCAATGGACCAATTGGAGCACCCCAAAAAATGTGGACTTCAGATCCTCTACTCATGGTGTCTGAAAAAAATTAAAATCTAAAATGGGTATTTTGTCAGTAATTTTTATATACTGATATTAATATACAGAAAGTAAATGTAATATAAACTATTAATCAAAAACATGATTAATAGAGGTAATTTATATTGGTACTCTGTTTAATTATAAAATTCATAAATATACAAGAAATCATAAGGAGAAATCAAAACATCCACAAAAAAGTCCTCATGTTAAGACTATCTTTAATAAATTAAATTAAATTTAAAAAAACTCTAAGGAAAACGAAGCTAAGTATACTAACGTCAAATGAATAAATTCTCAGTATGTTCATTTCTTATGTTGTATAAACTTAACCATTTAAATAATGAGTTAGTAAAGAAAGGGAAGAAAGACATTTGTTTAATTATATAACAGTCTCCTTTAAATTTCCTGTTTTCCTTACTACATAGATTATTTCAGGGTCTACTTCTTTGAACTGTGACTCAATTCCCAAGACCAAAATAGAAGGCTCAAACAGAAGAGAAAGAAAATAAAAAACTAAGGCTCTCTTTAAAATGTACTATATTATCTATCTTCAGTCCAATGTGTTTGCATAATCATTAATTGATTCTATATTTTTTAATCTTCTCTAAAATACAAATAGATAAAGAATAGTCATTTTATAATATACAGGTAAAAGAAGCTCATTATAACAAATTATTTTCCATTAACTGTGGTCCTTGATATAAGCATCATATTTACTGAGATAAAAATAATCATACAACTATTTACTTGATAATAACTGACTTTCAAAAAGTATGTTTTAAATAGATCTACTCCTAGAGTTTCCTGAAAACTTTTTTAACAGTGCTATAGGACAGAAAGATGGATAAGGTTCATGGCCTAAGGAAACTGTCAGCCTGGTTTTAAAAAACAAAAAAGAGAAAAATAGTGAATGTAAACTAATAGTTTCAAAATAATGTAATTGATAACTAGAAGCTATAAACAGGAAACTATAATCTACTGGAGAAGAATGCTACAATGGAAGAAAAGCATTGTGACTAAGAGCATTTAAACAAACAAACAAAAAAATAGCATTGTAAAGGCAGAGCTATGAAAGACCATGGTATGATCAAGTACTTTTGATTCAACTGGAGAATTCTTTGTAAAAAAATAAGGTTAGAAGGTTTCAAATCATGAAAAGTTCATATGGAAGTACAGGAAGTACATAAGTATACAGGAAAGGAAGAACAAGCTAAGAAATGATAGCTATAGTTCCCAGTCACCCATCATTCCTTAAAGATTTGTTCGTTGTACCTCTTCTGAGTCTAATTATTGTGAATTCATTATCAAAGTGGATATCCTTCCAATACCCTGGCCTCTTGGCTCCTTGACCTTCTCTTCTCCATTGAGTCTATTCTCCAACTTAACCTCAATTATCCATTCTCATATACCTTAGCATTATCAATAATTGCACACTTTTCCCTGATTCTACTTTTGAGCTTTCAAAACTTGGACTACTTTCTCCTATCTTCCAACTTACTCCCTCTAAATGCACAACTCCAACAACTCTCAGACCACGTAGGACCTACAATGAACAAGCTGATGGCACCACATTTTTACAGCTTCATTCTTAACCATCCTCCTTAACTGGCTTAGATTTCACAAACCATTATTGTAATTACTCCCTATCATACATCTCTAATTCTGCTTTCCTCTCCAAGGTATTTGCCCAACTAAACTCAAACACTGGTTGAATCATCAATTAATCTGCACCTGTACCCCAATGGCCGCAAGTAACTAGAAAAAAAATTCACAATCATCTCAAAACTAGTCTCATTTTAAGGTCATTACCACTAACCTCACGTGGTACCTGGCAATCTCATCTATCTCTATCCATTCACTCTTGAAGATAACTCTTTTACATCTTTGCACTTTTAAAATCTCCAGCATCTCCTCCCCTATCCTCAAGTTTAGCTGGTGACCATGACACCATTTCCATTGATGAGCTCTCAACAACATATTGACACAGCTCTATTGTACCCATATACTTTGCCTACCTTTTTATCAATATGGATGAATTGCCTATGCTTCTATTCAAAGCCATCTCTTCCTCACTTAGACATTAGATCTTATTCTTGCTTTCCTACTCGGGCTCCAAAAATTCTCCCTTTCTCTCCTACATCACTGATTTTTCTCTCATTTCTGGAGCATATCCATCAACATAAAAACATGCTTTTACACAAAGAGGTAAGACCAACTGTAAGCAAAGGGGAAAGGCCTCAGAGGAAACACACACGCGCGCGCGCGCACACACACACACACTCTCTCTCTCTCTCTCTCTCTCTCTCTCTCTCTCTCTCTCTCTCTCTCTCACGCACACAATGCTATTATTTTTTCTCATGTTGTTATTCCTCACCTCTTATACCCCTCCATCTATTGCACCATTTTTCTGCTCCCCTCTACAGTGAAATTCCTTGAAAGAAAAATTGTCTATACTCCCTCTGCCCCCATTATTTCTTAAATCTACTCTAGTCAAGCTTTGTTCCAAACCACTCCAGTGAAACAGCATATTTCAAAACTTCCAATAACCTCTACATTGCCATCTGTCAACCTCCATTTTCAGCTTACTCAGCATAGGAGCAGCATTAGACACCACTGATCACTCCTTTTTTGGTGAAACATTCTTTTGATTGGCTTTAGAGATATTATATCCTCTGTATTCTCATTCTACCTTGCATTACCTCACCAGATGTCTCAGTCTTCGTTGCTAGCTCCTCCTCATCTCAACTTCTTGCTCAAAGGCCCAGCACTTGGATCTCCCTCTGTACTCACTCTCTAGGAGATTTCATTCTGTCTCAGAGCTCGAAATATCTTCTATACACTAATGAATACCACATGTATGTCTCCATCATAACCTCTCCTCCGAACTCTTGAATCCTTATCCAACTTTCTACTTACTCCTCATTGCCATGAAAGTCTAATAGGCTTCCATGCAGAATTAACAGGGCAAGCCTGAAACTACTATCCTTAAAAAGGCTGGCATCTGTGAATTTATATTTCAGGAAAGTTCACACCATTCCTTGATAAGAATGGCTCACTGTGCCTAAACTGTCTATGTAAACAATGTTATGATGAACACTTGCTTTCCTTCTGAGAGACTGCAATTTTGATATGTACTAGGCAGAGAGTGTGTGATTAGGGCTCATTAGAGAAATGGCTGGCTATAGGTCTGAGGTAGGAATATAAAAGATGAACTTGAAATATCTCATCATACCAGAAAGCAATAAAACCATAAAAGACTACTAGGATTGTGTTAAAATAATTCAGGAACCAACTTAAAGAGTTCCACTGGTCAAAGTTAGGCAATCTGAGCATCAATAAGAATGATTATTGTATGGACTATCATACATCAAATGTGTTCAAATCCACAAGTTCAAAAGGATAACGAAAACAAACTCACACAATGATCACCTTTGGAAGCTACTGGGTGACTAATTGTTTTTAAAGTTGGTGAACGAAAGGAAAGAAAATTTTTACTAACAGTATCTCAAGATGACCAACTCTTTGATGAGAGGAAATCTCTATAGAAGTATTTGCCTAATAAACAAACAAAAAAACATAAGCCTAGAAGAGCACCATTTGAAATTCCTAATAAATTGGTAGATTTCCTAGACAATGACCATTAATGGCTGCTAACATCTAAAGGTAGATGTTGTAAGGGAGAACAGAAGGAATCTATAGATTAAGACCAATTACAACATATGGACCTTATTTAGATTCTGATTTGAAGACACAAATTTAAGAATATAATAAGACAGTTGGAGAAACTGAAACCATGACTGATATAACTTTAAGAGATTGTTATTTTTTAGTGAGATAATGTTAGTAAGTCTATATATGAAAGAGTTATGTGTTGGAGATGCATAATGAATATTTGCAGATAAAACGGTGTGACAGTTCAGATTTCTTTAGAACACTGGGTGGGGAGAGGGAGTCAGGGTATAGAAGAAACAAGATAGGCCATGAACTGGTAACTATTGAGGAAGAGTGATGCAACACAGAGAGGTTCACTGCACTAATTGCTCTACTTTGTACATGTTTTAAATTTTTTTGTTGTTTTTTAAAAAATACTGTTTCATACTCACAGAACCGGGAAGAGATTTAAGCAGTTTAACAATACCCTAGATTGAAGAATTCTTACATTGCTGACAGAACAATAAATAGGTATACCACTTTAAAAACCAATTTGGTAAAACTGAGGATGCATATACCATAAACCCAATAATTCCACTTCCAAATTTCTGCCCTGAAGAACTCTTGTACATATATTAACAAGAAAGCATGTACAAGAATGATCATGAGAGACTTTATAAGCAAATAATTTAGAACCTAAAAGTCCACGAAGAAGAAAATAGATAAATCATGGAAAATTCGGAGAAAGACAACTATATGACAGCAAAAATAAATGACTATGAGCTACATGTCAACATAGATACATCTACAAGCATACCTTTAAATGAAAGAAGCAATCTGAAGGATATATAATTTATGGTATCAATAGACTGAGTTTTAAAAAGTGCCTGAGAATAAAACACCAAATTCAGGATCATGGTTACCTTTGGGAGGGGTGTATGGTGATGTGACAGACAACGGGTACACAAAGAGCTTTTCAATGTACTGAATATATTTTATTTTTTTTAACTAGGTATGGTTACAGAGATGTTCCTTATATTGCTCAAAATATTTTATGATATTTAAAAAATTCTATAAAAAACATGGAGAGGCAACATTAAGAATTTTTTTAGTCCCTATATTTTAAAAGTTTGATTGTAAAGAATAATGAATGTGCATTATTTTCATAATAATCAAATCTTTTTTGTTTGGTAATTCAGGTTTTCTTTCGCAATCTTCAAACAAAATATGATGTTTCAATAGTTGTACAACAATGGACCTAAATCTAACTCTGAAGAATAAGAGTTAAGAACAATGATGGCAGCTGTTCATGTATTAGCAACTAAAACAGACATACTGGAATGTTCAAATAGTTAATAATAGTTAATTATTACCAAGGAAACAAAATTATAGTAATAGTTTCAGGGTCAAGCTTTAACCCATAACGAGTAAGAGGACTAAACATCACTAACTGTCATAACCACATATCCTACCTTCATCTAATCCTCATAGAAAGAATAACCAGCATAAAGAATAACTGGTATATTAAATCTAATTAACGTTTTATTATTTATATCATTATTAGATTGGCCACCAGAGGGCCCCAAGCAGCACAATGAGAACCTTCTACTTCAAAAGACAGATATCCAAACCAAGTGAAAGAGCAAGAAATGTATTATCCTAACATGTAGGTGGGAATATTTATATTCAAATCAAATGCACAAGCTTACTATGATAGCGAACCACCTTGTCTCGAATCTTTGGGTTTTTCTTCAATGGTTTCTTCACTTTAGCCTCAAATCTTTAAAAACAAAACAAAACAAAAATTCCATGTTGATTTTTATTTTCACTTCCCATTCATTCTTCAACTCACTTAAATATAGCTCTTACTCTAATCATTTTTGCTATAATACTTTTTACTATGGAAACCAATGACCTATAAAAAGCCAAATTCAAAGATCAGTTTTTAATCCTTGTCTGACTGCCACTTGAAACTGTTTATCAAACCCTCTTTCTTGAAATATTCTTTTTGTTGACTCTGTGAGCATCAAATCAGAATTCTTCCATGCTTAAAAGACAGTTCATTATTGGTTTATTCATTCAATCATTCATGTAACAAATACTGGGAATTCAACAATAACAAGGAGCTTTAATAGTCTAAGGAGAGAGATAAAAGATAATTGTAAATAGTTATATTGAACTACCACAGAACTAAATGGAGGGATGAGAAGGCTGGGCCAATTCAATCCAAGAAGGACTGCTCATTATTTGCAATTTTCATAGGCTCTTTGGACTATGGTTAGTGACAAAATTTTGAAACCAAATTTAAATACTATTCAGAAAACAAAAAAAGTATAATATAGCCCCTGAGTCATCCCTATCCGCCACCCCAACACAGGATCTAGGGAAGCAGCCTAAGTTGCCCTATCAACGGGACAGGCCTGCTATAGATTATCACCAAAACGTTTAATCAGAGTGTGTGACACACTCACAGCTTCTGTGTCCTCACTAACATTTTCTCCTAAATGTCCTACAATCTGACTTCTCTTTCCCATCTCTATTAAGACAACAGTGAGGTACAAATTGTCAAATAAGTACTTATAATACCTGACTACTCCAATTACGAAACTCTCCTCAATTTGTAGAACACTCCTCTTTCCTAACTAGTTTTTCTACCTCTGATTTCTCTTTCTCTATCTCTTCTTCCTTGGGCCATTTCTTCTTTTTATTCCACACAACTCTGCAGAATTTCATCCAATCCTATTCATTTCACTACTAAATATCCGATTATGCTTTACCAATCTATATTGAACCAACCACTCTAACATCAGACATTTTTCTAATAATAACATTTCTAATAATAATACTTGACACACTCACAACAGATTGAAAAAGCAGAGTTGTGTTTAGTCTCTTTCTTGAAGAGAAAATCTGACTAAATGACCCTACCTCTTCAGACCAGATTATAGGAGTCCTTGGATTAGCATTTGGTATGGTTTATGGTTATGAGGCCATGAGGCCATGAAGCTGCAGGCCCCCAACATTCAGAGCTCTACTTGTCCTCTAAGCAGGGGAAGATGGCGAGACACAGAGAGGTGACACAAAGCAGTCTTGAGATTTCAGAGAGGATCTCCCAGGATTAATGATACCTAAAATAAATCGAAGTTCTATAAAATAGTTATTCGTGTATAATAATTACTTCAGTGTGCCTTTGCTTATTTGTCTAAATATATACCTCTGTAAGTGTGAGACTCTCCACACACACACACACACACACACACACACACACACACACACACAAAGACTAGAAAGTGTGGTCCTGTTAATTCAAAAAAGTAATTTTTTAAAAAAGTCTTTATACTTAAGGCTGCTGCTAATAAATCCTCTACTTTACAGGAGCTGTGAGTGTGGGGGGGGGGGGGCGGGCGGAGGAGGGTGAATGGGATGTGGTGAGGGCAGAGGGAAACAATAATCAGAGAAAAAATACACAGACTGAAGAGTTAAGTTATAGATAACTGATAAATTTCAATGATTCTAGATATGTTTTGACTGTACTCAGAGGGTTAAAGCTCATTAAGATACCAGATAAAACTTGCAAGTACACATCCATTACTGTAGTTAATAATTATACAATTTCCCAATTTGTAGAAGGCTACTTCACTCAGAAAGACCAATACGACCCAATCCTTTATCTTTAGCATGGTCAGAGTCTGATGAATGGGTCAAAGATTTATAAAACAGGATGAACTGTATCAGCAAGTTTTGTCTTTGCAGAACACTGCAGCTAAAAATACTCATAACGAAATACATGTAGTTAAAAGACAGTGCTTCCTCCTTTTTATTACCAACCTGAAAAACTCAGTTATAAAGGCTTTCCATGTCTATTTTACCAAAAACACTAAGCATCATAAAGTTACTTAGTAGCATCAAAGGATAAAATGAAAAGGCAGCATAGGTTTTAGAGTAATACAGATATGAGTTAAAATCCTACTCTGTAACTTATTTAAAAATGTAAATTTGAAATTACTGAAGCTAGGTGATAGTTGCATGGGGTTCATTATACCAATCTTTCCTTTTCTGTATATTTTGAAAACATCCATAATAAAAAATAAAATTTCTTATATGTCAAGTGAGGATTAAGGTTCTTTATCTGTCAAATGAAAATAATATCAATCCCTATCTGACAGTGTTTGTGAGATGAACACAAAGTAATTACTCAAAAATGTCTTAAACCTCAGAACTACACACACATACTTGGTGACACAAACAAAAGTCAACCCACTGTATTTCCTTCAAGTTTTTGTTTTTAATGTGTATTTTTATATAGCTATAACCATAAAATTGATATAATTTTGTATCCTGCTTTAATTCATACATGGTCACCTTTTAATGTCAATCTATAATTTTCCAAATCATTTTTAATGCTAGCTTAATATTTTCATAAGGAATCTAATTTACTAATTTAGTTCACTGTTACTCTCTAATTCATTAATTTGTTTCTAACTTGTTGCTATTATAGCCATTGCTACAATAACTTATTTCGAGCACTTAGTATTACTTTTCGATTATTTTCTTCTGATATACTTCCAGATATGGAATTATTGGGTCAAAGATATATATAACTATATATATATAGTTCATTCAGAACTTGACCACTGTTCTCCACCTTCACTTGCTACTGCCCTGGTTCAAATGACCATCTTTTGATTTACAACAGTCTCCTGATTGGTTTCCCTTTTTCCCCTTCTGCCCCCTCAAAAAAACTGAGGTTTATAGAAGTGGCCCCCGGTCAAGTAGTCTGCAGGTAGTGGAGCAGGACTGGAATGCAGGATATCAAACTGCAGAGCCTAAGTTCTTAACCACTATACCATAATGACTCTCTGGTTTTATGTCTGTGCACAACTGTGTAGCTAGAATCCAAGCTAGTACCCAGCCAACAAGTCATATTAAATATATGCTCAAAGTATTGACTTATGTAGAATGGTATGACAAGAACAAAATCAGTATAAAGGAGCACCATTATCAAAGAATTCCTCTTGGAAAGTTTACTGTAAATTTAATATTGAAGTGAATAATAAATGCCTTGTAAGAGGACATCTCTCTCTCTCTTTTAATCTCTTGTTTCTTTTATATCAGACACATTCTCTCTTTCTCCCTCCTTCCCCTCCCTCCCTCCCATTCTTTCTCTCTTTCTTTTTTAATGATCTGACAATGGGATGCTAAACTTCCAAAAAGTTAAATATTCAATTTAAAATCCTGTTGCTTAGCAAGTTAAAGAGTAAAAATAACAAACTACAGACAAAGAGCTACCTTCCTGACCTAACCCTTACCACTTTCTTACTTTCACCTCTAATATCCTAAAGTATACCTCAGCACCTCTGCACATAGTATTGTTCCCTCAGCCTTAAACATTCTTCCCCTAGACTTTTGCTTCCTAGTTTTTTAAATTTGAAGTATAATTAAACATTAGATAATATGCACAGGTCTTAAGAGTTCTGTTCAACTACTGACAATTTTCTACACCCATATAACCATCACCCAAAACAAGATACAAATTGTTTCCTTGGACCTAAGGAAGTTCTCTCATGTCCCTTTCCTAACAGTTTCTCTCCCCATCCAACCCACAATTATCTTCTGATCTCTATCAGAACTCTCAATTATTTTCTGATTTCTATCACTTTAGTTTTGCTTTTTTTCTTGGACTTCGTATACACCATACAATATATGCTCATTTAGGTCGTTTCTTTCACTTAACACAATGGTTTCAAGATTCATCTGTGTTGTTGGGTATATCCATTGTAAGTACTGTGAATACACCACAGTTTTTCAATCCATTTTCCTATAGATGAACATTTTTGGCTATTATGAATAAGAGTGCAATAAACATTCTTGAATTCATTATTTTATAGACGTATTTTTTCATTTCTCTTCATTATAAATATCTAGTAGACTTGCCAAATCATAGGATGCATGTTTAATTTGGAGAAACTGCCAGTTCTCCAAAGTAACTGTATCCTTTTGCATACCCACCAGCAATATGAGTTCCATCTGCACCACATCATCTCCATTTGCATCTAAAGTCTTTCTCTTGTTAGCCATTCTAGAGGAGTTGAAATGGTATTTCAATGTGAGTTGACTGCACTTCCGGAAGTAATGCTGAGTACCTTTGTAAGTGTTTACTGTCTGCTCATGTCTTTTCCTCATTTTGCTGTAAGATTACTGTAGTTCTTATATGCCCTAAATATAGGCTGTTTTGACAGATAAATGTGGTGGAAATATTTTTTTCACTACTCTGTGCTTACCTACTCATTTTCTTAGTGATATCTTTTAAAGAACAATACTGTTATTTAGATGAGGTCCAATTTATCAAAATTTTTTCTTTTAAGTATCGTTTTTCTCTTAGTATCTTATTCAAGAAATCTTTGAATACTCCAAGTTCATAAGATAGTCTCTTTTTTTCTAGAAGCTATGGCAGTTTTAATATGTCCACAAATTCTTTAATACTCCTCCCTTCAAGAAATGAGGCTTAATTCCTCTACCCTTAAATATGGGCTATAGTAATGAATGGAATTTGGTGGAAATGATGGTATGTGATTCCCAAGACTTTGTCATAAAAGGCAATGCAGCTTCCTCGTTGTGCTCACTCTTAGATCACTCACTCTGAGGGAAGCCAGCTGCCATTATGAGGGCACTCAAGCAGCCCTATGACAGGCTCATGTAGTGAAGAACTAAGTCTCCTGCCAACAGCCAGCAAAGAGCTGAGGCCTATGACCAACAGCGATTGGAAGCAAGCCATCATAAAGGGGGATTCTCCCATCCCGATTAAGCCATCAGATGACTGCACACTTGCTAACATCTTGACTACAACCTCACGAGAACCTCTGCACCAGAGAGCCTCTGCACCAGAATCGCCTAACTAAGCTTTTCCTGAGTTCTTGATACAAGGTAACTATATATCTGTTGCATCAAGCCACTCAGTATTGGGAATTTCTTATGAAGCAAGAAATAATACAAAAGTTGTATGGCTTTTGCTTTTGCATTCTAAATATGTAATCTATTGTAAATTAGTTTCTGTGTATGGAGTGAGTTGAGCTGGTAGTTCTTTGCCTTCCATATAGATATCGCATTGGAGCAATGTTTTTCTTTCTCCCATTGGTTTGATTTGGCACTTTGGTAGAAACACGTGTTAGTCCATTTCTGAGCTCTCTATTATCTACCATTGATCTCTATGTCTATCCTCAAGCCAATACCACACTGTATTCATTACTGTAGCTTTAAGAAAAATTCTGATATCAGGAAATAAAAGGCCTCTAACTCTGTCCTTTCTCAAAACTATTTTTGCTATTCTTAAGTCCTTTGCATTTCTAATAATTTCCTAGAATTAGCTTATCTGTTTCTTAAAGGCAGGGGTGGGGGTGGGGGGGGAGCCTACTAGGATGTTAATGAAGATTGTATAGATCAATTTGGAGAGAATTCCATCTAAACAATGCCTGTCTCCATTTGCTTAAATCTTTTTAAACTTACATTAGCAATATTTTCTACCTTTCAGTATTGAGAGCATATCCTAAGTTTTCTTCATAGATACTTGGTGGGTCTTTTAATGCTATCAGAATGATAGTTTCTATTTCAGTTTTCAAATTGTTCATTGCTTGTATAGAGAACTATAAATAATTTTTGTATACTGACTTCATTAAATTCATTTATTATTGTCTTTGTAGATTCTATAGTGTTTTCTATATATACAATCATGTCCTATATAAATAAAAATTTTACTTCTTTTCTAATTTTATGCCTTATTATTTTCTTTTCCTTGGCTTACTATACTTTTTAGGACCACTAGTTAGTTCAATGTTGAACAGAAGTAATGAAAGTGAAATATATACCCATATTATTGTTCTATTATCTGTAGGATCCATAGATTTGAGGTTAGCAAATGTTTTCTATAAAGGGTCAGAGAATAAATATTTTAGGCTTTGCAGGCCTTATAATATATCGCAAATACTTACATTGTGGATACAGCAGAAGACAGAAACAATACAAACAAATGAGCATGGCTATGTTCCAATAAAACTTTATGGCTACAAACAAAATCTGAATTTCTTATTCAAATATGAATTTACATGTCACAAAATGTCTCCTTTTGATCCTTTTTCAGCCATTTTAATATGTAAATGCCACTCTTGGGTCACAGGCCACACAAAAACAGGTGATAAATTAGATGTGACCCATAGGTAGAGGTTTGTTAGTCTCTGGTTTAGACAACTGATTTGAGACCTTTCTTCTATTCTAATATAATAAGCATTTAATCCAATGTTTCCCTCCAAACACTCCTTTAACTGCATTATTATTTGTATCATTTCTACTTTGTACTATTTTCTTAGCCATTGCTACAGAATTTTCAGTTTATATCTTTAACATAGTCTATCTTCAAATAATATTTTACCATTTAACTTTGTCTAAAGACATTGCAACAGCATTCCTCCATTTTCCTCCTCCCACTCTTTGTGCTATTTTTGTCGTATATTCATTTCACTTGTTGCAACTATTTGTACAATCAATGATCCTTTAAAGAGGTTAAAAATGAATTAAATATCCTTAACATACAACCAACCGCACAATTGCTATTTCTGGAATTTTATGTATACATTCAACCTTCCTTCAGGTATCACTTTCTTTTTGCCTGAAGAATTGCCTATAATATTTTATATAGCTCAAATATGCAGCAATAAATTCTCTTATCTTTCTCAGTCTAACAGAATTATTTTTCAAAGATATTTTCTACTGAGTTATAGAACTCTACATTGACAGCACTTATTTTTTCTTGCAGTATTTTGAAGAGATTGGTCCATTGTCTTCTGGCTTGCATAGTTTTTAACCTTAGCTTTGTTCAAGCAATGTGCCTTTTTTTCTCTGCCTACTTTTAAGAATTTCTTTTTATCACTGAGTTCTAGCAATTTGATTACTATGTTACCAGGTATGATTTTATTTAAGGTTATTCTACTTAGCATTCATTGAGGTTCTTAGATCTGTGGGTTTGTAGTTTTCATCGAACTTGGAAATTTTTCAGTCATTATTTCTTCAAATAATTTTTCTCTCTACCATCCGTTTTATGGAATTCCAATTATACATATATTATACAACTTGTTCTACTAATATTGTTCCAGTTTTTTTCTTTGCACTTTATTTTGAATTGGTTCTTCTGCTGTATCTTCAAGTTGAATGATCTTTTTCTTTTGCAGTATCTAATCTGATGTTAATCTCATCCAGTGGCTTGTTTTTCATTTTGGATATTTCATTTTTCATCTCTAGATATTCCATTTGAGTCCTTTTTTCTATCACTTATTTCTCTCCTTATCATATTCATATTTTCTCACACCTTCTTAAACATACAGAGTACATTTATAATAGATGTTTTAACATCCCTGTCTCATAATTCTATCATCAGAAATACTTCAAATGATTTTTCATTTCTAGGTCTCTTTCATTTGATTGGTTTTCTTCCTGGTTATGGTCCATTTTCCTGTTTTATTAGTACCCCTAATAATCTTTTATTTGATGCTAGACATTTTAATTGTGGAGACTAGTTTTTACTGTATTCCTTTAAAAGTGTCAGACTTAGTTTTGGCACGGTTGACTTATTTGTTACTTTCAAAACTTGTTTTTAAGCTTTGTTGCAGTGGCTTTAGGAAGGCCTTCAGGCTATGACTAATTTAACTCCACTCAAAGCCAATGCCCCATCTATGAAAACACCCCTCTGCTATACCTACTAGAAACATAAACTATTTCCAGCACTGTGTGAGCTCCTGGAATTGTTCAGTGCACTAATTTCCACTGTGACTTTCCACAGTATTGCAGAATTTCATACTCTGCATGTGCAGATGAGTATTCAACAAATGATTCTAGAGAACCCATCTATAGATCTCCAGAGATTTCTTAGTTCTGTAGTTTTATGCACAGCTCCCTCTGCTCCACTTTCCTACCCCACAAATTCTAGTTGCCTCTAGTTTCTCTAAACACTCCTCAGCTCTATTTGGGTTGTCTTACTTTGTGCTGCAGTCTGGAAACTGCCTACAAGCAGTATTATGGAGGCACTTATAGGGTTCATGTCATTTATTTTCCTTCTATCGAAGATCACCATCCTGCACTTACTGTTGTCCAATATCTGAAAACAGTTGTTTCATATATTTTTCTCCTGTTTTCTAGCTTTTTATAGTAGAAGCATGATTTTCAAACCACTTAATCCTACATGGACAGATGTACCGTGTTTAGAGTATCTTTCTTTGTGTTACTTTTTAGGGATTGCTCTAGAGATTAAAATATGCAGCTTGAAGTTATTAAAGCCTATCTTCAAATAAGAGTATACTAACTCAATGTATGAAACTTATGACTATTTAATTACATTTCCCTCCTTTTGCAATTTTAAACTCTAAACCTATATATACTGTAAACCCCACACATATTTATAGTTTTGCTTTAAAAAGTCAAGATTCTATGTTTATACTATAGGAAAAGGTAACAAAAAGTTTCTTTATATTTATAAAGATATTTACCATTTCTGATGATCTTCGTGCTTTTCTACAGACCCAATGTTCCATCTAGTCTCTTTTGTCTTTAGCTCATGAAACATTTTTTAGTATTTTATGGCAGTCCAGGTCTGCAAGAGACAAATTCTTTCACTTTCTAATCTGTCTAAAAATGTCTTTATTTTGCCTTTATTTTTGAAGGTTATCTGCTGAATATAGGATTCTAGGTTGACAGGTTTTCTTTTTTTTTTTTATCACTTTTATAGATGTCATTCCATTTTCTCTAAGCCTCTATTCTTTCTGGCGAGAAGTTAGTCATAATTCATATTGTTATTCCCATGTATTTAATGTATTATTTTGTTGCTTATAAGACCTGTCCTTTCATTTTCAGTAGTTTGATTATGATGTGCCTAAGTCTGGGATTTTTTATTTGTTGGTTTGTTTTTAATTTTATATTTAACCTGCTTAGGATTTGTTTAACTTCTTAAATTTGTGAGTTTATGTCTTTCATCAGTCTTAGAAGTTCTTAACCAATGTCTCTTCAAACATGTTTTATACTATACTCTCTTCTAAAATTCCAATTATACATATGTTAGACTGTTTAACATTATCCCACAGATCTGGTAGCTCTTTTCCACCTCTCCCGCACTCTTTGTTGTGTCTGTTCATCAATTTGAATGTTCTATCAACCTTTCTTCAGATTCACTGATCTTTTCTTGATGTGTTAAGAAACTGTTAAGCATCTGTAATGCATTCTTCATTTCTAATGTTGTATTTTTAATTTATGAATTTCAATTTGGTTCTTTGGTGTAGTTCCTATGATTCTCCTGAAAACCCCCATCTTTTCATGCATGTTTTCCACCTTTACCATTAGCTCCTCTGGCACTTTTTTTCACAATTATCTTTAAAACCCTGTCTGATAATTCCACCATCTGGATTATCTCTGGGTCTCCCTATACTCACTACTTCTTCTCTTGACCTTTTGTCACATTTTCTTGCATCTTGCAATTATTATATGACAGACATTTTGCATAAAAATACATTAGTAATTGAAATAAGTAATATTTTACGCCTAGAAAGAGACACGACCTTCTGTCAGACCACTAGAATGGGGTCTGAGTCAATTTAATTTGTAATTGAGCTAAGTCTGGGCTTTTATGCAGCTTGAGTTTGATTCAGTTCATCACTGAATTCAAACAGTTTGAGTAGGAATCAGACTTTCACTTCAGCAGGGTCTGGAATTTGAGCCCAGGTGGAATTCTAAAGATTTGTCTGTACTTCACAGCTAAGTCACCAGCTTTCAAAAACTGTAAGAGTACTATACAAATATACTGCAAATAAATAAGTAAACAGGCGGCAAGTGATATAAGCTGGGTTTCTCACTATTAGAGTAGGAGTTTACAGATAAAGCAAGGGGAGGAGGTTATAATGATCTATGTGGTAATGGATTAGAGTTGGATACCGCAGCATGAACTCACATTTAGCATAGTGTAGACACAGATATGAACATACACAGATTAGTAAATGTGCATATGTTTCTTGGCTCTGTCAGCTGAGTGGACCTACAACCAACAATAATCCAGTAGCAACTAGCACATCTAGCACCTAGATCTTGGTTTCTCCATTTTCCATTAAAAGGAACAAAGGTTCCTTGGAGAAAAGCCCAATCCCAGGATGGGGTAGGAAATATACAAAATGAACCTGGAGAATTATGTAGTGACAAAACATAGAAGTGCATGCTCTCTCTCTGTCTCTCCCTCCACATGTCTCTCTCTCTGTATCTCTCTCTCGCTCTCTCTCTCTCTCTGTCACACAAACACAGACACGCATGCGTGCACACACACACACACGCACATACACAATGATAGGGGTAGGTCAAAGAGACATAGGAGCCAACTGAAAGAGCTCCCAACAGCCAAAGCTGGAACAATTTCAGCAATAAAATTAAGCAGTAATTGTATTATAACCTCAAGTATAAAGTTAATATGCATGAGTAATACTGATATAAAGAATGACTGAAAAAATAAATACATGGGGAGAAGAGACAAATCTCCTGCACAGAATTCCAAATAATTTATGTAGATACTCCATCCTCAAAGAGGGGAAGCATAACTACCCATTCTGTAAGTATGAGCTGTATATAAATGACTTCTTCCCAAAGAGTACAGTATGAAAAGAGAGAATAAAAGAGCAATTGTATAGTTGAAAACTTGACAAACACTACCTTGACCAGGTGGTCAATGTCAACATTAATACTGATAAGTCATGTTGACAGTATCTACCCTTAATATAATGAAAATGGCAGTTAATCTATGTGGTCTTCCTCCAAAAAATCCCAAACCCCAATCTACTCATGAGAAAAACATGAGACATATACCAATAGAGGTGCATTCTATAAAATACCAGAACAATACTCCTCAAAACTGTCAAAGTCATCAAAAGCAAGAGAAGTATGAGAAACTCATAACCAAGAGGAACTTAAGGAAACATGACAGCTAAATGTACTGTTGGGACCCTGGCTGGGATCCTGGAACAAAAAAAAAAAGGACATTAGGTGACTGAATAAACAAAATGTGGTAAATCTGTACAATGGAATTACTCAGCCATAAAAGAGAAAGAAGTACTGATTTGTACTACACCACAGATGAACCACAAGAGCATCCTAAGTGAAAATATGTGACTCAAAAGCCATGGACTATATTATTACATTTAGATGAAATATCCAGAATAGGCAAATCCATTGAGACAGAAAGCAGATCAGTGGTTGCCATGGGCTGGGGGAAAGAAGGAATAGGAAATGACTGCTTAATGAATATGGGGTTTCTTTTTGGAATGATGAAAAAGTTCCAGAACTAGATAGTGGTTGTGATGTACACTTAAAAAGTTAATAAATTTTATGTGTATTTTACCACAATAAAAAAATGAATAGATTCTTAAACTTTATATTTGAGTAGGTTAAGCTGCCATAAATGATCAGTGTGAATAGTGTTTAAGTTGAAAATATTGTAAAAAAAAATTTATTTTTTCAAAAATATTTTTTACAAAATAATAGTAAAAAATGAATAGATAAATAAAAGCTTAAACAAAAAAAAATCTAGAACTAGATCCTGGGTAAAAGTAAATTTTTACTAGGGTACCAGATATTTAATTTCATTCCTTCTCAACACGGTGCTAAAATACTAATAAGGTAATTTTAAGACATAAAAGTTTGAAGGCTGGAAAGCATATGGTAACTAACAGAAGATCCAAGAAAGCTGAATCGTAAACCAGCAAGCAATGTGGAAAGCCAAAACTAACCTGACTTAGACCATAGAATTCTCAAAAGGTTCAGGAATTTGAAAGCTCTTTAAGAAATGGCTTAATCTCTCAATGTCTCCCATTCTATGTGTTTGGCTTACTATGCCTCTATCAGCAAGGCAAAATTCTAGAGAATTATTCTCTAAAGAGGCTTTCTGAACAAAGGTATACAAAGCACACTTTGGGGGAAGGGGGGGAGGAGAAGGATTTATTCAAACCAGGGGGATTAAGTAAATAGACACAGACACAGACACAGACATACGTCCTTCAGTCAGCTCCTAGAGGAGCAGCTTTCATACACAAGGCAAGAGATTAAAAGACTCTTCTCTTTTCAGAAAAGGAAAAGAAATGAGAAGCAGGTATCAGAGCGCCCTAGTAAATGGCAAAGTCGGGTCACCCTACAGTGAACTCATAGTCAATGAGTACCAATGATGTACTCAGAGCTTCCAATCAACTCTCAGGGTCACACACCTGTAGTTTGCTAAGGTTCACCACTCATCTGAGAAAAGCCTCTATCAGAAAACAAAGGAAAAGAAAAAGAAAAAAAGAACTTGGAAGAAACATGGAAAATGTTGAGAGAAAAACTTTTAAATTAAAAATATTTTTTCTAACCCTATCATTTCATATCCTTGGAGAAGACCAATATTCCATCCATGGAAAAAAAAAAAAGGATACTTTTAAAAAGAGCCGTTGGAAATTAAACTTAAGGAAATTTATCAGAAAGAATGAAAAATAAAATAGATGATATTAAGAAATTGGAGGTCTAGTCAAGATAATTCAATATCTGTATAGCAGAGGAGAAAGAACAATGAAATAATTCAGGAAAACATTCCAGAATTAAACAATGTAAGTTTACTACTTGAAAACACAGAATGCACAGCATAATGAATCTAAAAAGTAACTCCATAATACAATGCCATATGCCAGGTGTAATTTAAAATAATTTTTAAAAAGGGAAAAAAAAGTACATCCATACTAAAGCATGTCTTTTTGAAATTACAAAACAGTGGAAGCCAAGAGAAAATCTTACAAGCCTCCAGAGATGGAAAATAGGTGACAACAGATAAAGAATCAGAATAATTTTGAACTTTCAGCAGCCATGGTATAAGCTAGACAACAATGGAACGAAATTATCAAAATTCTGAAGAAAAATTATTCCCAGTCTGAATGTTATACACAAGCCAAACTATTAATCAAGGCTAAGAGGATAATAAAGACATTTTCAGAAATGCAAGGTATCAAATAATTTGCCTCCCATTCACCCTTTCTTTAGGGAAATGTGGGAGTAAACCAGAAAAGAGGAAGACATAGGACAGAAGAAATAGAAGATCCAACACAGGAGAAAAGAGAATACCTAGATTGATAATTGGACACTATGAGGATACAGAAACTACTCCAGATTGGAGCACTTTGCTTGGGAGGGATTCCTTCAACATGATGACACTGACAGAGTAAATGATGTGAAATAAAATAGGAAATTTGGGCAATTGATAGAAAATCCTGAGCTGAGTTAATGATAAGGACAGAGAAAACCATATAAACAATGTCCTAACATCAATTCAAATATGTTACTTGAAATATCACAGGGAAGCACCAAACGGCTAAGAATTGAGAACAGTTACCTTTGAGAAGGGGAAATGAAGATGGGAACTGAGAATTATTACTGTTTGTCTGAATAATCCCTGACAAACTAATTTTTTAAACTGAAACTTAAAAAAATAAAAAAGAAGAAGATATTTTTAGATATGGAAGATAGAGACATAAGGTACCTAAGGATTTCCCAAGGACATAAAACCCACCTTGGTAACTAAATCTGACCTCTGGAAATTAAGAAGTCTAACAAAATTGTCCTGCAAAGCAAAAAAACAACAAAACCAAAGGAGTTGGAGTGGGGTGAGGGGGGGAGGGCAAGAAAGAAGCAACATGCCTCTCATGCTATCATAACTTGCTAAATGCATGACATCAATCGCAGAAATCCTTAGATTTGTAAGCTTCAGTCCCTTCATGTGTAAAGTGGGTATAACAGTCTCTCTCAGGATTGGTATGAGGCTTAATCAGACAATGAACATAAAATGCTTATAGTGATGTTGTATACAAATATTAACATAGTTAATTCTTTACTTTTTTTAAATAACTGAAACTATTTTTATATTAAATCATTCAGCTGTCACAGTGACACTAAAGAATTTATTTGAATGCTTACCTTGTCTACTCAAACATAAGGCCTTTCATATGTTTCCTAAAAAGGGAGAGAGAAACTATCTGATCATCTACAAGAAACAGAAATAACAATGAAAGTTGTTTTAAGATTCTTATCATACTGAATAATTGACTGTATCTGAAAAACTACTCAGGCCACTCTTTCTCTTAACTTTTTAGTTGATTATATCAATCATTCACTTACTAAGCAAGTCAGCAACTACAACTGAAAACTTTGTACCAACTGTACTCAGTAATTAACTCAAATTAACTCAGTAATGTTGAGGCGCTTCTCCATTTCAAAATAGGTAGTCTCCAATTATGCATAAAGTTCTCCAAGTTCAGTTATACTGTATTCTAAAACTTGAGACACATTTTTCCAAACAAAAATAAGAAATAAAGTTGAGATCTTGGGCAATAAACAAAGACCACCTTAATCCATAGTACCTAAGAATCATGGAGAAAGAAAGGAATAAATATAACCGTATTAGGTAACTTTCAACCACTTCTTTTGAGCTTCCACAGCTAACAAAAGAATAGCGACTTGAGACTGAAGAGTGTGTCACGTTTTTTATCCACCTTTGTAACCTTGTAAACATAAACAGTATTTAACAGCGTACCTGCCTTCTATCAAGAGCTTAAAATATTTATTTAATGAATGAATAACTAGAATTAAGAGTACTATTTGAATCACACTCTTTCTATGGAAAAATGCACTATAATTTCCAATTAAAGGGATAATTAAAGGAACTCTGGCAACAAGACCAGAAGTTGAACACCAAGAACAACAAAGCTTGGGCAGATATCCATCTACATAATTATTCCTCCTAGATATCATGTGCTAGTCACAGATTACTCATATTTTTTCAAGTATGTATAAATATGTATAAAAGTTTGGTTATCATAATATAAAACTTAATCTCCAAAATTTCCCTGACTTCTTTCCATTTATGAATACCTTAAATTAAAATAGCAGCTATAACACTTTATCTAGGAATATATTTTCTCCCAGTTTTACTGAGATACAATTGCCATATAACCTTGTATTAGTTTAAGGTGTATGATAGAATGATTTCGTATACGTATATATTGCAAAATGGTTACCATACTAAGTTTAATTATCATCCATCACCCCATGAGTTACAATATTTTCTCTTTCTTGTAATGACAACTTTTTAAATCTACTTTCTTAGCAATTTTCAAACACACAATACAATCACCGTGATGTACATTACATTCCAAGAACTAATTTATCTTATAACCGAAGTTTGTACCTTTTGACTACCTTAACCTATTTCCCCTTGCCCTTACCCTCTGCCTCTGGCAACCACCAATCTGTTCTGTTTCTATGCCTTTGGCTTTGTGAGATCATACAGTAGTTGTCTGTCTGATTTATTTCACTCAGCATGATGCCCTCAAGGTCCAGCCATGTTGCCTCAAATGGCAGGATTTCCTTATTTTTAATTGCTAATAATATTCCAGTGTGAATGTGTGTGCGTACACATGTGTGTATATATATCACATTTCATTATCTATTCATCCATCAACAGACATTGTTTCCACATTTTTGGATAGTGTAAATAATACTGCAATGAACATGGAAGTGCAGATAATCTTTTTGAGATAGTGATTTCATTTCCTTCAGATATGAAAGTGGAACTGCTGGATCATATAGCTCTATTTTTAATTTTTTGAGGTTGATTTTTTAATTGGCAGCTTCTAGACTACTTCTAGTTAGTACAGAAGGTGATTACCTACAAACTTAATACCATGGCGAAAAAAAAAAATGCAAAAAAAATTATTAAAGGAGTGAACATTCAGACAAAAATCCTGATTAAAATCCTATATTTCTCTAGCTCAAATGCAACTATCTATACTTAAACATTCCAGAAGTGAAGAAAAAATTACCCAACACAACATTAATTATTTTAAGCACCAGAATATTTGCAAAAATAACAAAATAAATAGTTTAAAATTACAGGTTAAAAAATAACTGAAAATTACAGGGCTTGCCAGAATTTAATAAACAACATATTCAACATCCACAATGATACTTTCATATTTTAAAACCTGAAAAATTTACCTAAAAAATAACTCTAATTTTTCATTACTCAAAGCAACTCAATCTCTATAATATATCCTTTAAAAAAATAAAGATTTTACACCTGAAACTAATATAAAATAATGAATGTCAACTCTAATTGAAAAATAAAAATTAAGAAAAAATAAAGTTAAAATAAATAAATTTATCCTAGAGAACCAGAGCTTACTTCATGCTTTATGGAATGATTAATACACATATTTATTCTTCGAAACATAAAATTCATATGGATTGTCACCTTAAATGAGATAGGGCATGAAAAAGCACTTTAGCTTCAATCTAGTATTAGAAATCATTCCATAAATAGTATATCTCTAGAGTACCCTTTCTGCTTTGAACTTCTATACCCCCAATGAAACCAATCCTTTTAATTTCATTTTATGTAAACTTATGAAAGTTGTATAAATATTTGTGTGAATAAATATAGGCGGTTGAAGAGTTGATGATGACTTGTAAGCAACAGAAGAGGCATGGGTAGTGTTATCAGCAAAAAACCAAAAGCATCTCTAAATCACCTACTACATTAACACAGTATCTTCTACACAAAAATTTTTAGGTGAGGTCTTTATGTAATAATTTGAAAATTATTTTTACATCCAAAAAATTTAATCACAATCGATTAAATCTATTTTAAATTGTGATTCAAGAATGTTTTCCGCAGAGATTGCTTCATATTAGTAAACTGTGTAATAAAATATGAAACTTACTAAGGAAAAGCAAAGCAAGAAACTTAATGTAACTTTTAGAGACCTATCCTTATGTGAAAATAATCATCATCAATTTGAAGCATGTTCCAAACTTTTAAGAGTAGCAGGTGAGTGAAGGAATAAGAGAGCATAAGAAATTGACACTATTTCTATAGTGTGGGTTTATATTTCGATGTTTTCATTCTAAAAAGCAAATGAAGTAAACTTCGACCTCCATCTGGCTTGCCAGAAGGGCTGTCAAGTACTAACATTATTAACATTTTAATACACTTTTCTTTCATTTCTTCCAAAATATCAGATAACATTAAAAACTACATAACATGATGAAGCTACTTTGAATGAAACAATTGGACAGTACCCCAAAAAGTTAAACATAAAGTTACCACATGACTCAGTAATTCCATCCCAGGTATACACTAAGGAGAACTGAAAATATGTCCACAAAAAAACTTGTAACATGTTCAGAGTAGCATCATTCATAATAGCCAGAAAGTGAAAACCACCTAAATGTCCATCAACTGATGAATGTGGTATATCCTTACAATGAAATATTATTTAGCCATAAAAAACGAAGTACTGATATACACAACACAAACTTTGAAAACATGTTAAATGAAAGAAACAACACACAGAAGACAGTATATCATAGGCTTCCGTATATGAAATACTCAGAATAGGCAAAACTGTAGAGAAATAAGCAGATAGTGGCTTCCAGGGGCTGAGGAAAGGGGGAAGTTGGGGAGATAACTGCTTAATGGATATGGGGTTTCCTTTGGGGGTGATAATAAAGTTCTGGAACTATATAATGGCGATGGATGCACAATTTTTGTGAATATAATTAACACCATTGAAACTTTTATGTTATGTGAACTACATTTTAATAAATGAAACCCTACATAACAAAAAATAGATGTTAATGTCTTTAACAGAGAAAAGTTAACTTCAAAAATAAATGCTGATTGTTTGGGTGCCCCTTTAAAACTTTATTGCTAATTTGATAAGGACATTATAAACATTTCAAAATTAAAACTTTTTCTATAATACCTAATGTCATTCTTAAGATTTTCTATTTGTTAGGAATTCTCATAAAACTCTTAGCACCAGCTTTGCAATGCTTAGTCTGTCAAGGTAGGAACCAATTTTATATAATATCTAAACAATTCAAGTGAATTTTAAAATGGGGAGAATATTTTATTATATTTGGTTTACCATTAACATTTCTTGAATTTTAATACAGGAGAGGAGCATGTTTATTTCTAATGAACAAGATCACCAAAAATATGAAAAAATGTTTTAGATAGTAAAATTTACCTGGTCTGCCTTAGCCCTCATTAACCTATCTCCAATATTCATATTTTTAAATTTTGATACTCAATTAAGAAAGGCAACATCAAAAAAAAAATGCCAAATGCAATAACAGCCCATTAGTTTATTTTAGTTCAAATACAACAGAAAATACGACTGCACCTACATAATCATTTACCCAATATTTATTCATGGTCTTCATGATTGCTCCTATCGGGGTAGGTGTAGAATTTACATGAACTATGTAAATTCTCAGATTAAATTAACATCTGTTTTGGTTCTGTGCAAACAAGACAATGAACTATGCTTTACACATATTACTCATTTCAGGCTCACTATACTTCACACAGGTTAAATAATTTGCCAAAGGACACAATACTAGTACATTGCAAAGCTAGGATTTTAATAAAGTTTTGTCAGATGTACTATCAATTTTGCACTCCAAGTGTGGGCTACAAAAAGACATATTTCAGTTTAATCATAAACTCCAAAAGTTGATTGTTATGAAAATTAAACAAAGTTGAATGTTATAAAAACCAAACAAATTTCCAGTGGTATATATATATGAAAATATAAGCAATTCTGTCCAACATGCATGATTTTGAACATATTGCTAGATAGAGAAGACCACTTTGGAAAATATACTCACATGTTCTGAGATAATTTAAACCATTAAGCGTTCTTTGAAGCTTTGAAGGTTTGTCAGATTTTAAATGACAACAGTGAAATTTCAAAAAGAACACAAGGCAGCACCAAAGCTAGGTTAACAGTAATAATGATAATAATAAATAGGGCTATGTTTGCCAGTCAGGATTTGCTTATTATGACATTTGGAAGGCCAGAAGAAAACTGGTTTTAACTCCCATACAACCTGTATCATGACATCACTTTATCAGAATGAAGATGATGTCAACGTTAACATTGACACAGTTCAAATTTAAAACTGGTCCTTCTAAAAATAACAACAACAACAACAACAAAACCTGATATTTCTTTTCCAACTATTTTTATACCTCATTCATGGTATAACATTGAGACAACTTCTTGGGGAGGAACATAACATTTATTGAGAGCCTTCTGTGTATCAGACACCACACAAATTTTCTCATTTAAGTCTTATAGCCATCCTGCAAGATATTAACCTTGCCAAATCTACACCCATGCCACCCCGAACAAGCCTGATCCCATCTGATCTCAGAAGCGAAGCAGGGTCAGGCCTGGTTAGTACTTGGATGGGAGACCACCTAGGAAGACCAAGTGCTGTAGGCATTTTAAAAAATAAAATAAAAAAATAAGGGATTGTAAGCTGACAAGTTCCTTGCAATCTGTCAGGTCAACCAAGGGTTGATTGCCTAAAAAATAAATAAATAAATAGATAGATAGATAAATTAATTAAAGAAATAAAAATAAAATAACTTTAAATAAAAAAAAAGATATTAACCTTGCCTTTTAGAGAAAGAAACAGAAGTTCTGAGAAATGAAGCAACTTTTCTAAGGCTACATACCTATAGTGAGGCAGAGACAAGGTTCAAACTCAGATGTCAATTCTTATAATGCTCCATAACACTAAATAGCTGTTTCTTTTTTTTTTTTTAATTTTTTATGGTGACATTAACAAAATCCAGTAAGCTTCAGCTGTACACTTTAACAGTAAGGTATATATATGTTTACATTGTGTGTTCATCTCCCAAAGTTAGATTTCATTCTGTCACCACATATTTGACCCCCTTTACCCTACCTACCTCCTGCCCCCTAACCTTTGGTAATCACTAGTCTGTAGTCCATGTCTATGAGTCTCTTCGTTTATCCTGTTCATTTGTTGCTTTTAGGCTTATATCCCACATATAAGTGATATCATATGATTTTCAACTTTTTCTGTCTGGCTTATTTCGCTTAGCATGATTATCTCGGGATCCATGCATGTTGACGCAATGGCAGTATATCATCTCTTCGTATGGCTAATATTCCATTGTATATATGTACCACAGCTTCTTTAGCCAATCATCTATCGTAGGACACTTTGGTTGCTTCCATGTTCTGGCCACTGTGAATAATGCTGCTATGAACATCAGTGTGCAAGTATCTTTTCAGATATGAGTTTTCAAGTCTTTGAAGTAAATACTCAGTAGAGGGATTGCTGGATCAAATGGTAGATCAATTCTGAGTTTTTTGAAGAACCTCCATACTGTTTTCCATAGTGGCTGTACCAATTAGCTGTCAGTTTTTTAACTTACAAGTTAAGAAACTTTTATTTTTAAAAAATTGTGATATAATATTAGAGCAAAGAAAGCAGAGTAAAATAACGATTTGGATTATAAACTATTTTAGTACTCCAAAAGTATTAGAGTGATATTGACCTTTTAAAAATTCCTGGGAAGGTCATTGTGAAAGAGACTACAGAATGCCTTAAGGTCAAAATACTAATCTTTCAAGTAGAAAGAAGTAACAAATAAATAAATAAATAAATATAACATTTAATATCATCAAAAGACAACTTAATTAAAAAAATAAAAGCTAGTTCTATTCTAAACCAATGGTATTTAAAAGATTGCAGATCACCAGTGTAAATTGCCTCAAACTAGCATCTCACAGAGAATATGAGCTTCCAGAGTCAAAGAAGTTTGAGAAACGCCAGGTTAACACTAAACCAGTTTCTTTACTGGTTACACATAGTAAGTACAATGTACTGTTGAAAGCCTTCTGGATCCAGTCTATTTGGGTTTGAATCCTGGTTTTCCCAACTACTAGCCTAGCCATGTGACTTTGAGCATGTTATTTCACCACTCTGGGCCTGAGTTTTATTTGTTTAAAAAGAGAGAGATAATTGTAGAAGATAAAGTGTTGAAAAGATTAGAAAGATTAATACATGTGGGGTTGTTAGAAAAGAGCCTTAAAAATAATAAGTACTCAATAAATGTGAAATTATTAGTACTAATATAATTTCCCTGAATTATTAAATTGATGTTCACAGTGAATTGTTGCGATGGGAAGAGATATAGTATGAAGTTTCCCAAATTTACATGATGGAACTCACTTTTTCCACAGATGTCTTAAAAAAAAAAAAAAAAACACATGATCTTGAGAAATAATGGAGAGTTCCATTACTAAAAAAAAAAAAAAGTTGAAAAAAAAAAACAAGATTAATGCTTCCTGACTGGTGAACACATGGAGCTGCTAGAAGGGTGGCATGTACAGAAGGGACATGGAAGCTCAATGACCCTTTCCTCATACCTTTCCTACATATCTCTGCCACATGGCTGTTCCTGAGTTTTATTCTTAATAATAAACTGGTAATATCTCCTTATAGACACCATTATATGTATTCAGTGCCTGGAACATGTAGGAGAATGGAACATCATTTTATCTGTTATTCTTATAGCCCTCAGTGCTTCAAGTGATCCTCTACCTCATCACAGCAGTCACTCAATTATCCAAGACACTGTGTAGAGCCTAGTCAGTCATCATTCAGCCTGGAATCAACTGAATAAGGACAAAAAGGTTTTCTATTATCAAGATACAGCCATCCATCTGAGTCTCATATCCAATGTATAGACTTGAAATCAATATTCAGATGATGGTGTTTTCTTTGTTTGGTGTTTATTGTACCCATTTGTGAAATTTACAGTCACTACTGAAAGTGCCATTTATGTCACCCTTCCATTTAGAATTTTTTCTAAGCAATACATGTCAGGATTTTCATAAGTATTTATACCCTTTCATCAAACAAATCCATTGCCAAGAGTCTATACTATGGAAGTAAATTAAGAATAGAAGATAAAAAGGATCAAATTTTCTCCCCCCAATTTTTCTTAATTCTTCTTACTTGCTACCACCTGCCTTTGAGCTAAAGCTCTAACAGATGATAAAAGAAATAATATAAAGCAAACCGGCATGGTGGTTAAAAAGATGGAGAAATTGTCAGTAGCAGGAGTGGACCCCAGAGAGCCATGAATAGTCTAGCCATGCCACCTGCCTAGTTACCATCACACCCTGGGAAGAGCCGCAGCTGCCACAGCTGAACCCAGTCACCACCACCACAACCATGAGCAGCAAGGTTGAGACCCAGCAGCCAACAGCCATCAGGTGCAGGAGAACAAGGTAGACCAGTGAGACAGAATATGTATAAAGGGATATAGACCACGATTCCACAGGGGTCCTTCTTGCCAAAGACAACCTAGAAAGGACAGCAATAAAGAAAATAAAGAAAATCAAAGAGATGAGACTGAAAGTTAGCAGCCTCCTCAACATTGGTTCTGTCATAACTTCAGTTACTGACCCAGATGCCCAGAAAACCCTAAACCACAAACTGGCAAAGAGACAAAAGCAGTCAATCCACCAGCTGAGAATTCATTGCCACCCACCCTCCACTTCCCCAGGCTAAGCAGGGAAAAATTGAGTAAATGCCGGCTTACCATCTCTACCATCCTCCAGTTTAGTCATCCAACAACAAATGAATATGAAATTTCAACAATATGAACAAAGGATTGAAGCTAAAGACCTTAAGTGCTTGCTGTTTGTCTGTTGACCAGATAACTAGAACTATATGCATTATCTATGCAGCATGGGGTTTTTACTATTTTTACCTAAAGATGTCTCTTTGGTGATGACAAACGTGTTTTAAAAACAAAAAAGTCTGGGTTTTTTTTTCAATACATCTTTAAAGGTTTTTAAATTGTTTTATATCTAGTCGAGATTTTTACAAACTTCACTTTTTAAAATATATTGGGGTAACATTGGTTAATTATACAGGTTTCAAGGACACAATTCTATAATGTATCATCTGTATATTGCATTGTGTGTTCACCACCCAAAGTCAAATCTCTTTCCACCACCACATATTTGACACCCTTTACCCTCTTCCATCTCCCCTCTTCCCCCCGCCCCGTCTCTCTGGTAACCATTAAACTCTTGTCCATGTCTGTGAGTTTTTGTTAGTCTTGTTCATTTGTTGCTTTCAGTTTTATATCCCACATATGAATGAAATTATATGGTTCTCAATCTTTTCTGTCTTACTTATTTCGCTTAGCATGATAACCTCAAGATCCATGTTGTTGCAGATGGCAGTATTTCATCTTTTCTCATGGCTAAGTAATATTCCACTATATATACATCTTCTTTATATAATTATATATCAAAGTATATTTCAGTTGTTTCCATGTCTTGGCCACCATGAATAATGCTGCAGTAAACATTGGGATGCATATACCTTTACTGATGTTTTCAAACCTTTTGAGTAGATACCCAGAAGAGGAATTTCTGGGTCATATGGCAATTCTATTCTTAATTTTTTTGAGGAACCTCCACACTGTTTTCCATAATAGCAGTACTGATTTCCATTCCCAACTGCAGAGTATAAGGGTTACTTTTTCTTCACAATCTTTCCAATAACACTTGTTATTACTTGTTATGTTGATGACAGCCATTCTAACAGGTGTAAGGTACTATCTCATTGTGGTTTACATTTGCATTCCTCTAAGAGCTAGTGAAGTTGAACATCTTTTCATGTATCTGTTGGTCATTTATATGTCTTCTTGGGAGAAGTTTCTGTTCAGATCCTCTGCCCATTTTTTTTAATTCGATTGTTTTTTGTTGTTGTTGTTGTTGTTTAGTTGTATGAGTTCTTTAAATATTTTGGATATTAGCCCCTTATCAGAGCTATTGTTTGCAAATATCTTCTCCCATTTAGTTGGCTGCCTTTTTGTTGTTGATGGTTTCCTTTGGTCCCATTCATTCATTTTTGCTTTTACTTCCCTTGCTTTCAAGGTCAAATTCATGAAATCCTAAAACAAAGGTCCATAAGTTTAGAAACTTTGATTTCTTCTATGCAGTTTATTGTTTCAGGTCTTATATTTAGGTCTTTGACCCATTTTAAGTTAATTTTGGTGTGTGGTGATAGATGACAGTCTAGTTTAATTCCTTTGCAAGTGGTTTTTCAGTTTTCCCAGCACTGTTTATTGAAGAGGCTTTCTATTCTCCATCTTATGTTTTTTTGGCTCTCTTGTTGAAAATTTTGTGCCTATATATATATGTAGGTTCATTTCTGGGCTCTCAATTCTGCTCTGTTGGTCTATGTTTCTGTTTTTCTGCCAATACCATGCTGTTGTGATTACTGTTGCTTTGTGGTATAATTTGAACTCAGGGAGTATGATACTTCCAGCCTTGAAGAACTTCATTTTTAATTTGTAATAAAAGTTTACAACTCGATTTTTCAAAAAAGTCAAAAAACTGCAAACACCTGTGAATAATCGTAAGTAATAGACAAAAAAAAAATGGAACTGTGAAATGAGCTTTCTTTCAAAAGTTGTCTATTATTTTGTGAGATGGTTAAACACACAATGAAGTCATACTTTTCTGCTAGCAAAATTTTTCTTAGTTTGTATAGTGAAATCATATATATCAATATTTCTTAGTGTTCTGTAAAAACATGATACATCATAATTCTACATAGTCCATGACCTGAAGAAGTCTGCAAGTATATTTTAAATATGCCATAGATTACTACCTTCAGTTTTAAGATAGGTGTTTTGTGGGAAGTAAAACTTTTAGATTATTATTTTGCAGTTTTACAAATTGACACATTTTCTAATTCTTAAAAATAAATGTTTATGATATAGCATTTTTGGTTATACTTCATAACTTAAATATGACAAATATTGCTTCAATATTATCAAATTTCCATGTCCTGAAAGAGATTATGAATCATTCCTATTGCTATTCCCTCCTTTGGGGAATCAGAACTTTTTACACTCCCTCTCAATCTGGCATTAAGCTTTCCAAAAGCCTGACATTTCTCACCCCGATTTGGACTTAGTGTTGCCTCTACCCACCTACCCACCCCCTAGAGACAAGTTTGTCAAGGCCAAAAGATCTAGTGAGCACCAATCGCTTCTACCCCTGCCTTCCTCCTTATTTAGGGCTCAGCCTTGCCAATGAAGAAAACAGCTCCATACTAGGGTTCTTCTTTATGACATGTCGAGCAAAGGCCACAGATTGGTAAACACTGCTAAGAAGACCTGAAAACAATAAAGTCATCTAGCTTTGTGTATAAGCCAGTATCTCAGTTTGTCAGCATAAAAAGTTTCTCACAAAACTAATAAAAAATTTGAAATTAGCTAAGACTATCATGTTCTTCATCATCACCATAATTATCCTAAAGGTAAGTCCCTGCAATAAAAAATCAAGCCTGTCCAATTCCCCTTTCTTGCTGTACTTTGATCTCATTTCTGTTCTGTACTCTCCCCCTCCTCAACTACCACACAACCTCAAATAGCTATACTTCCTGATAAGCCTTTATATTGTTCCATGGTAAACAAATAACTATACCCTGAACCAATTTAAATAACATTCCAGCAATATTCTTGTCTAAACTAAAATCTGAGTGCAAGCTATTCTTTATCTCACTCAGAAAATACAAAGCATGAAAATCATTCCGTTTACCATCTTCAAATAAAAGTACCTCTTTTGAGGTTTATGTCAGCAATTGCTATCTCTCTTGCTTCTGTCATTTACCAACCTCTTGGTTACTTTTCCACATTCACTAAAGACTTTGGAACCTGGTTCTGAATCTTTCAACCCATTGCTCTGCCACCATTCTGAGCAACTCACTTCTTTTATGGCTGACTCCTGTAATACCCCTGCTTTACAGTTCACTTAACTGAAATAACCTTACTTTCTCTCCACTTCAGAAATCCATTAGATAGCCATATCTTGCATTCAGTCATAACCAGAAACCATTCCTCATATTTAACCTTAAATTCCAGTATCCATCTTGACTATTTCACATCCAGCAGCTACTTTCTGGTGTCTTTTATTCCCTCTTCAGCCCAGATTCAATGGCCCATGACCTCAAATGCTCTTACTACTGGAATCTCTTGCCTCCTTATCCTTTCTGCCACTCTGGATGAGATCAATTCAATTATTCAACTTGTTTGGTTAACACTCAGGCTGGTGAGGCCTAAGAGAAGGGGGAAAAAAAATCATCGCACAACATTACATATGAGAGCCACAAAAAATACATTATTACAGTTATTATAAGGAATCCCATTCAGTTACCCTCTGGTTTATCTCAACGGCCTTCTCAAAATTCTCCTTTTCTCCTCAAACTCCCCTACAATCGCCATCTTCTTTCCCTATAATCTCAGTTGATGACATTATCTCCCCACTTCACTGAAAACACATAGAGTATGTTGATGCCCCAAATTCCTTACTTACCACCCAAACCCTTTTATCTATCTGCGCCATCCCCTCTTTCATTATTCCTACTTCGGTGGTAACTGCATTCCTATTCGGACTCAAATTCAGTATCTTCACTCCATTCCCTCTACTCTTTGGGACAATGTTCAATCAATCTCACATAACTCATTTTCCCTATGTCTTCAACTTCTCCCTCTATACTAACTTTTTCCATTTAGCATACAAACAAACATCCTGAAATCTCTCTTACCTTCATACAAAATACCCCTTACCCTCTGTCTCTACTTTTTTTTAAAACCAAGCTTTTTCAAAAGAATGTCTTCGCTTCCGGTTTCCACTCTCTCACAACTATTCACTCTTCAGTCCTCAGCAAACTGCCATTAATCTCTACCTTGGGGACTTCACTGAAACTATTCTATAGATGATCAATCAGCTACTTGCTCTGTCCTTATACCAGTTGACCAATTTGCAACATTTGATACTGCTAACCACTCTTTCTTACAAATTCTCAGTTTTCATTAACATCTACTGAAAACCTACTTTATGACAAGAAATAGATAAAAACAATGCCAAATGCATAAATAGACAAAGATTGATAAACTGGACTTCATAAACATTAAGAACTTGTGTGTATCAAAGGACACTATGAAGGCAGCAAGATATCTAAGTAGCAATATCTTTTCATAGAGAGTAAATGGGTCCAGAATTTAGAACAGAATTCTTAGCTAGAGCTAAAAATTTTGTCATCATCAGTGAAGAGTTAAAATAATGAACATGACACAGTCACAGCCCTCAAAACGCTTAAAAGTCAAGAGGCGGAAGCTTCTATGGTAATTCATATGCTCCTTTGAACATCCCAGAATATTCTTTCCTTTTTCTATTCAGCCCTTAAATGCTGACAATCCCCCAGGGCTCCTTTCTTGGATCTTCTCACATTTATCTCAGCATTACCATATTTATGTTACCTACTCACTGATGGCAAAAGTTATAGCTCTAAGAATTCTATCCTGAATTCTGGACCCATTTAATCTCTATGAAAATATATTGCTACTTGTATATCTCACTACCTTCATAGTGTCCTTTGATACACCAAAGTTCTTAATTTTGATCAAGTCCAATTTATCTATTTTTTCTTTGTCTCTGTGCATTTGGTGTCATATTTAAGAAACCACTGCCTAATTTAAGAACATTAATACTTGTACCTACATTTTTTTTAACTTTTATAGTTTCGACCCTTATTCTTAGGTCTTTAATCCATTGAAACCATAATTCTTGAAAACTAAGAATTTCAATTGCAGTATCTAAGGGCTTAAGAATAAAAAGAGCTTTCTAAATTCTAAAACCATGGCTTTCAGTATCACAAAACAAAGTGTTGAGGAGAGACATGACTGCTGTCTGACCCTCGATTTGGACTGGGCCAGAACAGACAGTGCTTCCTATAAATCCCCTCAGAGATTGATCGATCGACCCTTCTTCTATTCCCCAGGTGGTACTGGAATAGGCCCTTGCCCATCTCCAAACAAGTATAGAAGGCATTTTTCCCTTGTCTGCGGTGGATCATACCCCAATACCCTATCCAGCCTGCCCTGTTCTGTATAACTCCATAGCACCTGCTTCATTGGTGCAGAGGATATCCATGCCATTTTGTTCCCACCCAAGATGTGCCTCATATGTAAGTTCCCTGTAATAAACTCTTGATGTAATGATGAGTTGCCAAGCTCCTGCTTTGGTCTCTTGGCTCAGGGAAGTTTTACATAACACAAAGAAAACATTGCTGACAGAGTTAATACTGTAAACTACAGCACAGAGAAAGTGGCAGGTGATAACATAAGTGCAATTCTCCAATAATTAAGAGGACATAAAAAAACTTAGGGAATGAGACCAGAGAGAAAGAGGAGTTAGAAAATATCTTAGTTATAAGTTCACAGTTCTTACCACCTGTCCCATCTGGGGCTGTCTTGGGGTGAAAAAAAATCTCCAGTATGTTTGTGGGGAAGGACCCAGAATAAAAGATAATTATGTTTCCCTTTCCCAAGTTATGACCAAGGGAACTGCAAGCCTTTTAATAAAACCTTGTGCCTAATACTACATCAATGTGGTAGAGGAGCAATAGCCAATGACATGCCCAGACCATGTTCCAGAAAACCTCCTCAGGATCCCAAGCCTGCCAGCACGATATAGGAACCATTATGGAGTTTGCTTATGGGCCAATGGGCCCAAAAGAATCTAGGATTAAAGGTGACCCAGCTCACCTAGACCTGTTGACCAGAGGCCATGCATGGCTGTAGCAGAGACATCAATCTCAGATGTTGCAGAGCAGACAGTGCCATTCAAGACTAAGCTGGTCAAGGTGCAACTTAGAAATGGCCAAGGACAGAGGATGGCACAAGAATGAGATGTCCCCTTCTCAATGCCAGAAGAACTTAAAAGGCTTATCTACCAATACCTTCCACCACCACCCCAAAAGGGGGGGGGGATAGTTACATGGAAAAACTGAATATTTATCCAAAGGACTGATTATTTACACAGTGCCTGAATTAACCTAGAATTAGCTAAATTAACCCAGAAGCTACTGACTTTATCCTAAATTGGCAAGACTGTTTTCTACTACCCAGTAGATAAGAAGTTCCAGAGCTCAGGAACTTTTATTTACAAAGAAATAAAGTTACATCTCTGCACATTCAAATTTGTAGTTTATAAAATTTATTCCTGCTATCCTTCCAATTGGGTTTCCTGCAGCTCAAAAAGTAAAATGTAAAGCCTTTGTCTACACTATCCACCTCTCCAAAATCACAACATGCTGTTCTTTACCTGGACCACAGTAATCATACTGGTTTCTGTCCTTTCTTAAAATATGTCAAGATCTTTCCTAAATTAGGGCTTTTCCATATGCTGTTTCCTTTTCTTGCTCCCACAGCTCTTTATATAAGTTGCTCCAACTCATCCTTTAGTTTCAATTTAGATGTTTCTCCCTTGAAGAGGCCTTCTCTGACCACCCCATATAAAGCAGGTATTCTCCTGTAGCATAGCACCCTATTATTTCCTACCTAGCAATCTTCCCACCCCTACCTCCCCAATAAAATGAAAGCTCTATTCTTGTGTGTCTTCTTCACCAACTACCCCAGTGTCTGGCCAATAACAGTTATTCAATAAATAGATCCTACATAAACAAGTTACTCCAAGTAAAGTGTGATAGACAAAATAAACTTTAAAATCTTTTGGTAAATCCAAGTATTAGACTTTTAAAAAATTAAAAGGAGATAACCACCATATTTCAATGTAGATAGCAAAGTCAAATAAAAAAATCATAAAAAAATTTATATTTCTATTGAAAGAATAATGCGATTATGGAGTTTTAGAAAGATGGTATGTAAAATCATAGTGTGCCTTCTTCAGGCTAAAGCCCTTTAAAATAGAAACATGAAACAAACGAACAAACAAATCCAACAAATCATCAAGACAGTTTCCTTAAAATTGAAAAAAAAAAAAACCATACAAGAATAAAATTGAGCCTATAAAAACCTTATTGAAAAACAAGAGACTGAATATAATTAAAGATGCTCCACACTTCTTTAATGGTTAAAAAATAATGTAAGATATCATTTCTCCTCATATAAACCTATAAGTTTACTATAACTTCAAGTAGATTACAAAAGAGTATTTTTAAGTTAATCAAGATCAATATTAAAAATATGACATAAGTTCCACTTTTCAAAAATGATAAGCTAGATTCAGCTAACTCTTTCTGTGAAAACAGTAAGTGAAATATAAAAAAACAGATTCTTAAAAGTCACTAACAAATAACAAGACAGTAAGGAATGATCCAGTTAAAACTGTAAGAGAAAGCCAAGCATCTAGAGCAAGTTAGTATTGGAGCTGCTTTTGATCTAAGGGCATTAGATCATGGGGAAAATATAAAGTTTTGTTTGATGGTATTATGGGGCATAGGAAACACAATTCAAGGCATAGAACCCAAATAAAATGATGGGTCTAAAAAGAGAGTATCCTCAGAATAACCTGAAACCCTAAAGGGCAACACTCTCAAGGTAGTCTTGTAACCAAGGTTTGCATCATTTGATGGTTCCGAGAATTGCAAATCTTGAATGAAGGCGGTGTTTTGTCTGACCCTACGCCATCTGTAGAACGAGATACAGAAAAAGTAGGAAAACACAGAGGAAGTAAGAAACACAGAAGATAAAGTGAGGGGTGATAGAATGGGGTAGGGACAGTATTTGAGAGGTGACAAAATCTTGAAAATGTTCTAGAACATATGAAGGATTCCCATCTCTAGATCCAAATCAAAGAAAAATATACAATAGAGGATATCGGTAAAGCCAAAAAATTGGCCCTATGAAAGACACACCATCTGGTGAGCTGCCCTACCTGATGTCCTGCCATTTCTTCTCCTGCCTCTTCCTCCTTCTCCCACAGACATACACACATACACACTCCAGCCATAGTGAACTATGATGCAGTTACCTAATACATACCATTTTAATTCGGCTTTTTTGGTTTAAAAAGAAGACATTTGGACTACTTTTTAAATGGGGGAGGGGTGATATTATAAACATACACACAGATTAGAAACAAAATTTAAATTGAAAAGCCATCTTTCTGATCAAGTTATTTATATCATAGGTTTCTGGCAAGCCCTTAAACTGAGTATGGCTGGGTGCCTACCTGAAAGGCAATCAGTCATCTGTGGCCTGAGGAACGTAGAATTAAGGCCACAGTGTACCAACCATGACCACCTAAAAGGGCTGAGGACAAGGTGGTAATCGTCATTACCATCAATAGTGCAGCTCCAGGAAATTTGGCAAAAAGCATGCTGGTCAACATGATGATTTGACTGACATGACAATCAAAAATAAATATATAACCATAACCAAAGTTAATTTCTTAGTGTTGATAAATGTGTCATGGCTATGTAAGATGTTAACAGAGAAAGTTGGGTCAGGGAACTAACTCTGTGGTATCTTTGCAATGCTTATGTAAATCTAAAATTATCTCTAAAGAAAAATTATTTCAAAATAAATTATAAGTAAAATTATTGCAAAATAAAAAATAAATTTTAAAAAGTGGAAAAACAATATACCTAGTCATTGTTTTCTCAATTATTAGTACCTTAATTACATAATGGAGTGCTTTCATGACCTATGTATATATTTTAATGCATTATTTTTCATTTTTCAGATTTTTCAGGTCTTATCCTTTTTCAAATTTTAATTCATTTTTTTGCTAGTTGTCACTGCTTTAACTGACTACTATAGAGAAAAATTAGAAAAAAAAAATGCTCTATCATGAGAACCAATATGAAAGAATGGTGATATAGGATAGAAATAATATGAATCTATAGAAATAAAATCTAAGTATACCTTGCAGTCCCATCTATTCTGAGTACAGACGGCAAGAGTTGGGTCAGTGGGGAATACCTGTAGTTGAAAATACATAGTTATTGTGAACTTATAGGGTAGTCTCACTAAGGAAATGTTAAAATAAATGGAAACCATAAAAGACAAGGAACTGCAATTTCTCAGGGCTTGAGTTTTTTAGTTTTTTCCATTTAAACTTTTTCTAATTAATTTAAAACCAAATATAATTCCTTCTTCAATATGGTTTGGTTCACTTTTTTGGTCTTTATATTACATTATAAAAGAGGTAAGAAAGAATATGAAATTACAGAAGATAGTCAAAGTCTGTAATTCATTAGAATAGACATAAAAATATACCAAATTATTATTATTCAAAATAATTCCATTTTATATCCAATCTAGAAAGTACATATGAAGGTAAGAATAAATAGCACTTGCTTTAATTTGAGCCTTTCATCATAAACTTCCCTTATTTTGAGGTCCCGAAACTTCTATCTCTTGTATTAGCACTTTTCCATTGACATGCTGTTGTTCACTGACACTTCAACCATTTTTTAAAAAAATAGCTGACCAGAATTTTCATTGTTGATGGCCATCAGATATCAAATTCTAGAATCTAAGATGTAATCCAATATGATATCCCTCTGTGCTTCATTTGTTTTAGATGGACCTCCAAGAATGTAATCATAAAGGTTCCACATCTGATGAGGAATTGTGAAGGACAATAACTATGTACAGGATACCTTGAACACCCACTCCACATGTCCTCAAAAGAGCCTTATCCCAAGCTGTGCTTCTCATAGTATATTACTATAATACAGAGTCACCAATAAGACTGTTATTTCTGACCTTAGCAAAAAGACAAGAATTATTCTTGATTTCAACATAAAGACCAAATTAGTTTTCTCATGAATTTAAGTCACTTGCCTATATGTTACACCAATGACAATATTCCCCAGACATTGATAGGTTTCTGTTCTGTCCACTTGTCTGGAAACAGCAAACATCATGGATTGGAGTTACTGCCTTACAAATTGTCAATGGTAAAATGTTGTTCAAAAAACAGAAACATGAGGTTAAAACTATCATCACTATGTAAGCCCTCAAAGGGAACTAAACTCTAAATTTCTCAATGTAGAGAACATGAAACAAAATGATAGTTTTCAAAGGGAACTGGAACCTGTAGATTTCTTAATGCAGAGAACATGAAAACTTAAGCCTAATTCCCAGTATCATCTTTAACAATATTTCACCCCTCTTAAACTCCACTAATAGCCTAAGGAAATATATTATCACAATAAGATAGCACAGACAGGTCGGTTATTTTCTGTGGCAAATATGGCAAACACTGTTGGTTGCCAACTTAGCAATTACTTCTTCCACATTTTTTTTCTTTGCAAGCGGAACCTGCCTGTACTTCAGACACTAAAAGTGCTCAGAAGTCCTCCTTCTAGCCTCCCTTACTTACAGCAAGGACATGGGCATTAACCCAATCCTAGCTACTGGGGCCTAAGAACCAATAAAGAAGTAAGTTGAGAGGAAACTGCTATTCTTCTACACAGTACTTAGCTATGTCTGCATGTGACACCTGGAACTTCTGTAACAATTTTACGACCATGAGGAAAGATATAACCAACTTGAATAAAACACAGAGAAAGCACTTGGGTCCCAGACACTATCACTGAGTCCTGTATCTACAACAAAATAGTCTTGCTTCCAAACTTTTGTTAGATAATGGCTATCTTAGTTAGTTTGTGGCTCTAGTTTAAGTCATTTTTATTTGGATATTGTTTTTTGAGGGCCAAAGTATCCTAATATAGCTAGGAAGTATTTGTTCACACCATGCTATCGCAATCAGGAAGTTAGACCACTGCTACTTAGCTGACTCCAGCCATTACCAGTGTCTCTACCTTGTTCCCTACTCTTTCATTCATGTTTTACTTTTCCACCTTTCACTAAGGAGCAAACTCATTGTAAGTATACTCATATCTTCACAATAAATTATGTTTCTTCTGCAACTCTTCAATGATGGTCAATGGGAAGGTACTTTTTGCTTCTACAGTATATTTTTTGGTTATGTCTGCTTTTAACAGCATCACAAAAATCTCCCAATTTTTAGCTTACACTTTCTTACTATACAAACTGCAGCCCCATATTGAAATCATAATTGATCTAAAACTTCCAAAGAAACTGGACTCTGGGTGGTAATCACACAATAATAGAATATATAGATGTCAAATTATAATGTACATCTGAAAATTATGTAATTGTATTAACCAATGTTACCCCAATAAACTTAAAAAAATAAAATATAATAAATAAATAAATAAATAAATAAAACTTCCAAAGAGAAAATGCTAAAGACAGAACAAAGCTTTTACAGAGTGTTATCCACATTGATCAATAAATGGTGCTAAATGATGAGGGATCCTAAATGATGATTAAATGAATATGCTATTGTTTTATACATAAGGAAAAAACTTAACCTCAATTAAAAATAAAAAGACAGAGATGTGAGTAACATACAGCTGGTTCAGAATCCTACCTTAGTACTGTTAATTTTTAACAGCATCACGGAGACCTCACTTGTTTTTTTGCATGTTATGCTTACAGGGATAAAGCTCCTACTATGATATTTCATGTTTACTCACAAAATGGAAAGAACTCTTGAACAAACTGATTAAACCTTTGTTGACTATTATTCAGCAATGCAATAAAATGAAAATTTAACCAAACTAGGCAAGCACATGTAACCAGCATTTGATTTATTAGGAAAAGATTTTTAAGAATAAAAAAACAAACCCTGAAAATTTCAGATTTTTAAAACATATTTTCCTTTATTGTTTTTTGCTTATTACAAAAAACATGCTCGCTAAAGTGAAAAAAATAAAAATTACAAATTTTTCTGAAATCATTTAGAAATACAAAAGTAAATATTAGAAAAAAAAATCCTGAACACTATGGCACAAGGTTCCAAAAACATAATGTACCACAATTATCAATACTTGAAAAAAAATGAAACTAGGTGATATCCATCTTCAACCAAATTGTTATTTAAGCCAAACTGTTGCAATGATCAAACTGCCCTTAACCAAAGTATATGCTATTCTGTATTTTCAAACCATTCTCTTATTTACCCTCAGGCCTTTGCATATGGTGTTACCTCAGTACAGGGTACTCTTCTCTCCCCACGGTCATCTACTGATAAATGAAGTACTGACAAGCACTTATGAACTAAAACTTATTAAAATTAGTAACATGGGAACCTTATTTTTTAAAAAATCAAGATTTTTAAGTTCCTTGTTTTAAAAGTTCTTGCTTAAAAAATTAAATATTTGATATCATTTGGTTTTATTGTATCTTTTTAATATTAAGATAGGGTAACAATTCTTGTCAAATATAAACTAAGCAACTTTATAAGAAAACAAAATTCTGATAACTATTTAATTCTTTCTTTGTTCGAATTCACTATTAATACTTAAGAAGGTAAACTAGCGCTGAGATGAGTTTGAAAACTGATATTCTATGTAGTAATAGGTTACTCACTGGAGCACTGCTGCAACTTCAAGATATTGGAAACAACTTACATATCCATCAATGAGAGACTAGCAAAAATAATGCTGGCACATCCATACAAAGAAATACTATGCAATAGAAGAAGAATATGAGGAGCAATCAGGTAATAAAATAAAATAAAATAAAGCACATTGAGATTGGAAAGAGAGAAGTAAAACTATCTTATTTGCAGATGACATGACCTTGTATATAGAAAAATCTACGGAATCCACTGAAATAATTATCGGAACTAATAAATGAGTTCACTAAGGTTGAAACATAAAAGATCAATATGTAATACCATAAACAATTGTATTTCTGTACATTTGCAATGAACGATCTGAAAATGAAGAAAACTATTATAAAAGCATCAAAAAGAATAAAATGCTTAGTAATAAACAACGAAAGAAATACAAAATTTATATTCTGAAAAGATAAAACACTGCTGAGAGATAATTTAAAAGACCTAAATATATAAAAAGACATCTCATATTCATGAATCAGAAAATGTAATATTGTTAAAATAGCACTACCTTCCAAATTAATCTATAGATTCAACATAATCCCAATCAAAATCCCAGCCAGCTTCTTTGCATAAATTGACCACTTGACCATAAAATTTATTTGAAAATTCAAGGGACTCAGAATAACCAAACACTCTTGAAAAAGTAGCAAATTGGAGGACTCACACTGCCTGATTTCAAAACTTACTGCAAAGCTACAGTTATCAAGACGTTGTGGTACTAGTATAAGGACTGATACATGAACACATGGAAAAGAATTAAAGTGTCCAGAAATAAGCCCTTATGTTTAGGTAAACTGATTTTTGTGAAGATAATTCAATGGGAAATAATAGCCTTTTGAACAAATGGTGCTAGAACAAACGGATATCTACATGTAAAAGAATGAAACTGAACTGGTTACTCCAAATACAAAAATCAACTCAAAATAATGAAAGACATGAATGTAAAAGCTAAAACTATAAAACTCTTAGGAAAAAAGATTGGTGTAAATCTTCATGACTGCTAATTAGACAATGATTTCTTACACATGACACCAAAAGTACAAATGACAAATGAAAACATTTACAAATTGGACTTCATTGAAATTAAAAAATTTGTGTTGCAAAAGACACCATCAAAAAATTAAAATAAAACCCATACATTTATACCTGAAATATATAAAGAATTTTTATAGCTCAAAAATAAGAAGACAAATAATCCAATGTAAAAATGGGAAAAAGATGCAAATTAACAGGTCTCAAAAAGAGATATACAAATGGCTAATGAACACATGAAAATCCACTTGACATCATTAGCCATTCAGGAAATACAAATCAAAACCAAAATAAGCTATGACTTCAGATAATAACAAGGCTTGAAGAGGATGTGGTAAAACTGGAACCCTCATACAGGTAAGAATCAAAATGGTGCTGCAGCTGCTATAGAAAACAGTTTGGCAGTTCCACAAAAGTTAAACATAGAGTTACCATTTGACCCAGCAATTCCACTCCTAGGTATATACCCAAGAAAATTTAAAACATGTCTAAACAAAAACTTGCACAAGAGTATTCATAATAGCATTATTGACAATAGCCGAAAAGTGGAAATAACCCAAATGTCCATCGATGGTGAATGCATGTAAAAAATGTGATACAGCAATACAGTCAATACTGTTCGGCCATAAAAAGAAATGAAATATTGATACATGCTATAACACAGATAAATTTTTAAAACATTATGCTAAGTGAAAGAAATCAGTCACAAAGGACCACATATGGTATGATTCATGTCAATGAAATGTCCAGCATAGACAAATCTAAAGAGACAGTAGAGAGTACATATTACCTTTTCAAATTAAATTATTTTTGAAATGACTATGTTGTTCACATATTTATATGTCTAAATACTAAAATTCTTCTAAAATATTTTTTAAAGCACTTGGAAGCATAAAAGCACGCTAAGAATCAAGGAGAACAGACCTGGAATTTTAAAACAACTAAGAAAAACTCATAAGTAAGCAACAACTACTTAAAATATTTCTTAGAATGGCAAAAACAGCATAACTTTGGAGTCAAATGCACAGGTCTGAATATTAGCCTGCTGTTAACCACCTAGGTGATGATCAGTTTACTTGGTCTATGTGAACCTCAGTCTCACCTTCTGTTAAATTGGGAATTAGAATGCAACCTACTTTAGTGTGAAAAACTCTCCAACTACTAACAAATTTAGAGGTGGGGGATAATCTCACTATTTTTTTTAAATCTATCTGTACAGCTTAAATTTTTTTTACGAGTATATAATTTAAAAACGTGTGTGGGGGTTAAGATATAACTTACATACAGTAAAATACAAATTAATATTCTTGTGCAAATACACACTAGATGAAAATATAAAGTATTTCAACATCCCAAAAGCCTCTCTTGTGCTCTCTTCACTCAATATCCTCCAAAGGCAACCACTGTTAGTTTCTTTTTACCACAGACTGCTTTTGTCTGTAAAATTTATATAAATGCTATTATATAGTATGTAATCTTTTGTCCCATTTTTTTTTTTTACAACATCATGTCTGCAAGGGTCACCATGTTATTAGATGAGACCATAGTTCATTACTCTTCATTGTTTTGAAATATTTTACTGTTTAGATATCTATTCTGTTGATGGAAATTTAAATTCTTTCCAATTTTGGATTGTTAGGCATAAAATTTCTATGAACAAAAAAAATAACAAAGATTTTAAAAATAAAAACGTCTACTTTATAGGGTTTTTGTGGAGTCATTTTGTAAGATAGCTACACATAGGAGACTCCCAATTAAATTAATTCCCTTAGTCCTTCCATAGCCTTTCCATCTTCTTGAATTCAGGTGAACAAGACTTGGAAGGAGCAAAGTTAAAAATTTATTTTTCTGAAGGCAATGGTTATCAAGAAAGCGATAAATAAGGGTAATAAAACTAAGCTTTTAAATCACTTTCTTCAAACCATACTAAAGAATGTCATCTGAAAAGAAAAATATGTCCATGTGTTTACTGATTCTAATCACTTCATACTGAAACTTTAAGGTTTTGAGGGGGATTTTTTTGGCAATGTAAATGATAATACTATCAAGTGAGAAGAAAATTTGTTACCTTAATCTTTTGAACAAGACAAATTCGGGATTCACTTGAGAATATTTTTCACTGAAAAACAAAATACAAATATAAATCATGACTATCATTTATCAGTTCCATCTTTTTTGCTCTGAGAACACACTGTGATAGATTAATGTAATTTAATTCATCTAGGTTATCACAAGCTTTGCAGAATGTGAAAATTAAGAACATTCTCTTCTATATTCTAATAGATGAATAAAGTGAATGTCAGGAATCAAAGTAGTTTTGCAGGTCAAAAGGTGGCTTTTAATGCCACCAAAGTACACTGATACTGCTAAAGCAAGTAATGTGGCCTTTGACAGCTGTCTTAAAGACTGAGACAATATGTTGAGTCAAACTGTGTTCAGAGACTGCAATATGCTGATCAGCTCTTGCAGTCAGTCCATGAGAACACCTGCAGAACAAAGGAAGAATTCTGCTGGAATTGCTAACAGGCCATTTGCCACACCTGTGAAGGGGAAACAGGAAAAAACAGTCTTTAGGTGGCTGCCTCACACTAAATAAAACCATTCATTTCCTATGGCTAAAACCATAAAGAACGTATGGAATAAAGGCTAGGAACTGCCAACAAGCTTTTCACACTATATATTCTTACCTTTCCATGCTACATACTCTTCCTCTTCCCTTTCCTCACTGTATGCCCATATCAAAGGAAATGGGTAAACAAAGTCTTTAAACTGTGACTCACAGGAACTAAAGAATGATATATAAACTGAATTCCCCAAACACTTGAGGTCCCTCTCACTGCCTTTATTCTCAGTCTCTTTCTCTGGGTCCCTCTCTTTTTCTCCATCCTTCTCACTGCTTTTACTCTTTCTCTTAGTATTCTTTACCGTGTCTCACTATCCTCATCTCTCTTAGACTCTCACTCTCTGCCTCTGAGAAGAGACCACGCTCTGGCTGTGAAGCCTTACCCTTTTTCCAATAAGCTTTCTTTTTTATCCTAACATTGGCATATGTGTTAAATTCTATCCAATCCACCAAAGGACCGTCTTCTCTCAGTGCAGGGCTTGGTCGTCCCCTGCCCCCCCACTCGAGGAAATATGCCCTGTCCTGCATCAATTAGACAGACCTCCCTCCCTCCCTCCTTCCTTCCTTCTTTCTTTTCTTCCTGTCTTTTTTTTTTTTTGCTATATTATACACAACAAGCATCAAATTTAGCCATAGAAGTGTACACCATCAGAATTTTTCATCAATATGCATAAGTACATAACTAAACCGTTAAGTACATTAAAGTGTACAAATCCTATTCTGAACCATTTACTATATACATTACTGAGAAAATTTCCTGGAGTATTAGTGCATTTCTATAGAACCTTTGTTTTTAGACTATTTCGAAAACATGTTTCTGTCGACACAAGAAATGTCCAAACTAGTAGAGACTATAAGTTTGAGCCCAAACTGAGGACAACTGCCAGGAAGTAAGAGTTCAAATGCTTCCGAGAATAAATTTTGCTGTTTCTTTTACTCACTTGGAATTAAAGAGAGAAGAAAGATTACATGAGGGTGGGAAAAAGCAAGGCAAGGACTGGATTACAGGATAGTTAAGATTATATTCTCTCTAGATGGTGGTCCCACTTTAGGAGGGTGTCGGAATGACCGGCAAGTCAAAGGTGCGTTACACTAGATACACAAAAAGGGCAGAGTTTAAGGTAAAGATAAGCTTTTGACTAAAGAAATTATAGGCCTGGGGTGTGACTACCTTCCACGACCTGCCCAACCGTTAGGAATTTATGATTACAGAACCCCTTTTTTCTCCACACTGTACAGGGGAAGCATGGTGTGTGAATTTTTCAGTGAATTTTGGAAAGCTACAACAGTGATGTTATCTCAACATCACTGAGTGGTTGAAAGGGACAAAATTAAAAACTTAAAGTAGTAAAAGCCGGTAGGTAAGGGATACCCCAATTCCTAGGCTTTCTCCCTTCCAGTTTCTGCAAGCCACTGGCTGCATAAAACCAACTCCGGAAAACAATAAATTACAAGGTTCCTGGTGCAAACAGCCAAGCCCTTAGCCAGCCTTCAAGCGCAGCTTCCCCGTCTCGCCTCAGGACCGACAGCGGGTGGCAGCCCCGCCCGAGAGAGGTGGGACACCCAAGATTCACTCGCCCAGGCCCGCCGCCAAACAGCACCACCTTCAGCCCCGCGCAGCCCTCAGACCCGCCTCTCAACGACCCCCAGAGGCGGGCACGCTCCATCCCTCGACAGTTTCCCCTCCCCAAGTAGGTACCCTTCCCCAGAAAGCCCCACCACAAGCCCCCTCCCGACGCTAGGCCAGGACCACTAACACACCTAAGACACAGCCTCAGAACAGATCCAGGCAGCCCGCGCTGACCGTCGCCCCTCCCTGCGGCCCCGCGAGCATGCGCACCGGACCCGCCCGCGCCTGCGCGTCCACGCCGGCACGCGCCGCCGTCAGGGAGGCCGGGGCGAGGCCACGGCTGAGGAGGAGGCTGGGCTCCCTCGGCGGCGCGCGCCCCCCGCCCTGCCTCCCACTGTGGAGGTTGGCCTGCGGCCCCAAAGTCCGTCCTCCCGGTTAGGCGGCGAGCGCTGGAGGGGAGGGGACAGTTAAGAAGGCAGGAAGCTGCCGCTTAAAAGGACAGCTCGCGCCAGGCCCTTCCTCCCCCCTCCCACCGTTCCCGAGCCTCCTAGGTCTCTTTTTCCCTCGCAGCCTCCGCCCTGCCGCCATGTACCGCTGCCTGGGCGAAGCGCTACTGCTATCCCGAGCCGGGCCCGCCGCCCTGGGCTCGGCGGCAGCCGACTCGGCTGTGCTGCTGGGCCGGGCCCACGGGCAACCCGCCGCCACCCCGCAGCTGGGGCTTGTGCCGCCCTCCCGCCGACACTACAGTGAAGCGGCGGCCGACCATGAGGACGACCCCAACTTCTTCAAGATGGTGGAGGGCTTCTTCGACCGCGGCGCCAGCATTGTGGAGGACAAGCTGGTGGAAGATCTCAAGACCCGGGAGAGCGAGGAACAGAAGCGGAACCGGGTGCGCGGCATCCTGCGGATCATCAAGCCCTGCAACCATGTGCTGAGCCTGTCCTTCCCCATCCGGCGTGACGACGGCTCCTGGGAGGTCATCGAGGGCTATCGAGCCCAGCACAGCCAGCACCGCACGCCATGCAAGGGAGGTGAGCGCCGACCCAAACCCTTCGCGTCCTTCCCTGCGGCCCAGCCAGCCCGCCCGGGTGCCACTGCTCGGCCCAACCCTGGCGGGCACTGGCCCCTCCTCCACATCCCTCCCAGCCCCCGTCCCCCCCCCGGATGTGTCAGGCCCGGTTGAATAGTGATTTTTCCGCCTTAACCACGGAGTTGGTCCTGTCTCCCTCCCCCCTGAGGCATCTTCCCAGGCTTCTGCCTATGTTGATACCGTGTGCAGAGTAACCACTGCACCGCTTTTTTGCTCCCATTATGTGAGACACACAGGGTGGATCCTGACGAAATTCACGTCTGGGAAAGGGAATGACCGGCTCATCAGATTATGCCCCTTGAGTTTTTGTGGGCTTCTATGACTCACCCGAATGCAGACTATGAAAAAATTATTTTCTGATTTTTCCGCTTGTTGTTTTTTTACGTCGTTGACAGATGATACAGGAACATACAAAATGAATTGCCTTCTGGGTTTGAAATCTAGACAGTTTTATTAACCAAATGAATTTACTAATTACATGTTAGTCTTTTAAATTATTTTTCTACTCTGACAGCTCCTGTTAGGTATAAAATTATAGTACGTGAGCCGTGTAACATCTCTGACAAATGAACACTGGGCGTCCTGGCAGTAAATCTAAAGGGTGTAGACTGCAGGGTGGCCCGCCAGCCAATGGAATGAAATAGCCCTGGGGGGTGTGTACCGGTCCTAGCTAACACCAGATTTGAGCTTGGGGGAAATGATAAGTACGTAAAGAAAGGAGTTGAGTCGGTTAAAATTTGGTAACTACCAAGTTCTCCTGTACTTAGTTTAAAATGTTTTAATGTCTGTCGATTTGGCTTCTGCAGTCAGATTGCCTTTTTTTTAGTACATAAAAGCTTTTTTTATTTTAATTTTTTTCGTTATCCCCTCCCCCCCCGGCAATAATTGCATAGTACACCTTTAACGGTTCTTAAAAGTAACCTAAAATAGAAAGGGAGGTAGGTGAAAAGTCTTGCTGGAGGTTGCCTGGAACTCCTAGGGCTGTGCATTTTGTCTTCATAAACCTGATTATGTTTTAGCGTTCTATTATACCAGCTGATTTCTAAGGATAGTTTTTAGAAATCTATCAGGAACAACTGAGCTCTGCTGGCTTTCTCAGCCAGGGTACAAAGATTGCTTCAAATCGTTTAATTATTTAATTGCTAAATTTGCATTGACCCCACCTACTTCTAGGACATACCTTAAGAGCTTAATTATCTTCTAGCTCTTTCCTCTTCTAAAACCAATGTTTGAACCACTTTGACCTCTAATTTCGCTTTCCAGCTCCAAAATTATATAAAATGTACGCAATTACTTTGCCTTCATTCTTCCTACTACTCTGTTCTCGAAACCAAGAATGCAAGTCGAGAATCCTGAGAGAAGCAAAGAAGGATGTTGGAGAAAGAAGCCAAGTTAGCAAATATTAAATTGCAATGATTCTTTAAAGTGGATGTCAAGTTCATATAACTGTTTTATTGGCAGTATTTTCCAGTCACTTAAAAAATTCACAAATAAACCCGTATATTCATTTGTTTTTTTCTGCAGACTGATTTAGTCTGGCGGTTCTTTATATTCTTCTGTTCTTAATATGCCAAGCCATCTCCTATCTTCATAAATCACAACTCCACAAACACTAAAATAACTAAAGTTTTCCATAGTTTGGCAATCCTCTTCCTCTTGTTGTTGCCACAGCAGTTTTAATACCAAAACATTGAACCTAGCAACAAAGTGCATCAGCCATCCTTGAAGCACTTTTTATCATAGACTTGCTTGTACTAGAGTGTAAGGTACAAGTCTCTGTTCGATTATCCCATTTACAAGAAGACATGCTACCGAAAGCACTATTAACTCCCAGCGTAGAAACGTAGAGAAACTGAATTGCAACTAATAAATAGTAGGAAGCATTGCAAGATAATATGAAAAAAATAGCTTCTATAAAGTGATAGGTTTATTCTCTTTAGGAATTTGAAAGACTGGAGAGAAAAAGGTTGGGAGGATTGCATAGTTATGAAAGCCCTTAAAAACATTTTAATGTGCTTAAGATAACGGTATAAATAAATGATCGGCAAAAATGTGGATGCTTTAGATTTCCATGCTTTGCTTTGGTGACACTCCAGGATCTTTCTACCCATTTATTACCTTCGCCTGATTGCAGAGAATGTATATTCTAAAAGGAACTTAACTTTCGGTGATTTTTTTTTCCTCTAATTAAACATTTAAAGTTCAATTGTTGTTTTGTTTTTGATTTAAAAGAAAGTTGTGAACCTCCTTGGATTCACTCTGGTCTTAGAAATACGGACTATATTAGGTAATTGAGATTTTAAAAGATGCTTTAGGTAGTCCTTACTACACTAAGTCCTTCCCTCTTAAAGCATACCTTAAGCATACTAATACACCTTTTTCTCCCCACCCTCACTCAACTGTCTTCTTTACTAATGTTCGTTGCCCCCCAAAAAAACCTTGGCTGCCCCTCTTTATCCATTTCCTAACCCTCAACTTTCTGTATGTGTCTGATCTTTCCTCAAGAGCTACCTTATACGTGAGTTTTCTGAAATAAAATTCTCAATGTTAAAGCAAAGCAGCAATTTAATTATAATTTAAGGGAAACGGGTGGTTTTAAGACCTGGGGGTGGCTGATGTGTACTTTATTCCAAGTAAATATTTAATATTGTTTTTGTGCTTCTCTTTTCCCACATACCAAAATTTTCAGCAAGATGAACATTGTGGGAATTTCCACTTTGAGAAGACTTCAAAAATTCTTATTTATGTGTTTGAAAACATCCGTGATTGTTCCTATTAACTTTCTCAGAGTAAATTATGTATTTTAATTGGCTGTGGTTCTGGCTGAGACCAGACTAACTTTTTAGAAGAAAGTTTATAATTTAAAAATTGCTCAAGGGGAAAGTACAGATTGATTATAGCAATTAACTACAAATAATGGGGGGGGGGTGTTAACCCATTGACTTGATTTAAGAACAAAACTGCAAAAAGGAAACAGTAGGAGGTAGATAGTCCTTTGTTCTTGTCTTTGAGCAACAGGATGCAGGGGTGGAGAGCAGGGGAGGCAGCACAATGCAGTATTAGTCTCCCTCATCCTCTGGGATACAATCGTTGGGTGAATGGAAGTACTTTGGAGAGGACTGCAGAAAATACCGATATTGCCTTCACTGAAAAAAAAGTTTCTGACTTCCCTGTGCTGAATTGACAACCATCAAAACTTGGGTAATATTGAATGAACTCACACTTTCTAATATTTTTTAAAGTGGGAGTGTGTGTCTGCATCTGCTACAAGATTTAAAATGTGGACGTTGTAGGTAAATTTAGGATTAACACAATCTGAAAGTTCAGTTAGATGACAGGTAATTTGTGTGTCTTCTAGCCCTTGGCCCTGAAGTTTTCATTGTTATTGTTGTTGCTACGGTTGTTGTTTTTAATACTTTTTAGTTAAATATGCAACTGTGTCACTATTATAAAGGCCTTTTTATTTCAGGAAAAAAAATGGGGAGGGGCGGAAGCTGTAAACATCTTCCCCTCGAGTGCCAAATCAAATATGCTAAGGAAGGAGAAGCTAATAGTGACGACCTATATCAGATTGTCATTCCGTCTTCCATTCGGTCTTCCTGCCTCTTTGTGTGAATCCATCTAGCTAGTTTGCTTTCCCTATTAAACCTCCTTGTGCACGAAGGCAAACACTGCTAACTCATTTATGCACTGTACACACTTTGTGAGAATTGGGGCATTAAAAGTTGGAGGACAAGCAGCAGTATTAAACCCCAATAAAATGGGCAGTGTTGGAATTTTAAGTACAAAAAATGAAAAATTGAATATGAACTTTCTGACTTACAGTGGAAGAAATTGGATTTAGCACTGGGCTTTTTTGGGGGGGGGAGGGTTCCAATTATGTTAAAGATACAGAGGGTTCTAGCAAGAACCAGTAAAGACTAAAAATAACTTGGATGTTGAAAATTTCCTAGATAAGTCTCTGACATGAGACTTCTAGTTTTGTTTTTTTCTATTTTGCATAATAGATTTTCATAATACAAATACTAAAAAGCTGCTAATACCATTTTAATGTAGCACATCATTTCATAAATGGCCCAAGATTGCTCTGTGCAACAAACCCCAATTAAAATAACATTCAAATATTCAATGAAAGTTACAAAATGAAAAGTAAAGTGGCTCTACCTCCAATTCTTCCCCGCAAAATAATGAAAAATCTTAAATCTAAAACTGAACGACCTGTCCAGATTAATCAATATTTTCCCCTTTCCAGAGGCAGGAATTAATGCAGATTGAAGTTCTCTCTCTATCAAGACTTTAAGTGTTGATGTATGAAATACTGTTCATAAAGGCAGGAAAGGTTTTATGAAGAGCAAGAAGACCACCTGGGAGAGGGCTGCTCTAACCTTTTTCATTACCTTTCAGAAAAACAGTGGTATATGGGAGATTTTGCCTTCACAAAGCAAGGGGTATCAATGATAGCTAACATTTATTGAGCTCTATGTGTACACTAGATGTTTTGCTAAGAGCTTTTCATACATCATTGCTTTTATTTCTCATAACAACCTCATGGAATACACTATTGTCCCCGATTTTCAAATGTGGATACTAAGGCTGAAGAGTCTAGTCTCCTTTGGCAAAGTTACATAGTTAATAAGCAGTGAAGTTGGGGTTCAGACTCCAGTCATTTGATTTCAGCACCCACTTTCTCAATTATTATTGTCTGGGATTTACTCAGGTAAAAAGTTACAAATTATGTCTTGGGGTAAGCATTGTTTGAGAACCAAGTCATGCCATTGACACAATGATTCCTAACACTAGATCATTTGAAATTTGTTAAAAAGCATTAGAAGGTCTACCTTCTTCCCAGCAAATAAATCCATATTCAAACAAATGTGTATATAAAACTCATTCATAGATGACATCTAAGCTTTGGTGTTAAATGTTTAATGTGTAGCAAGAATAACATATTTCTGTACAAAATTGTTGCTACATGTATCTTTAAGGGTTTCATTGGGATAATTTTTAAATGGCTTGCTTTCTTCTGAGTGGCTCTTCCTTAAAAACTAAGAAAAGTCTTGAGGAAATATCGATGACCAATAGACATGAAAAGATGCCTCAAGGTCACTAATCAGAGAAATGCAAATTAAAAACAGTGAGATATCACCTCACACCTATCAGAATGTCTATCTTCAATAAATCAAAGAACAAGTATTGGAGAGGATGTGGAGAAAAGGGAACTCATACACTGTTGGTGGGATTGGAAATTAGTACAGCCATTATGGAAAGGAATCTGGAGGTTTCTTAAAAAATTAAAAATGGATATGCCTTTTGACCCAGCAATTGCACTTCTGTGTATTTATCCAAAGAAAGGCAAAACAATAATCAGTAAGGATCTATGCACACCTATGTTCATGGCAGCACAATTTACAATAGCCAAGATAATGGAAGCAACTTAAATGCCCATCAACAGATGAATGGATAAAGAAGTTATGGTTCACATATGCAATGGAATATTACTTAGCCATTTTTTTAAAAAAAAGAAATCCTACCTTTTACAAGGACATGGACAGACCTGAAGTTATTATGCTGAGTGAAATAAGACAGAGATAAATGCCACATAATCTCACTTACGCAGAATCTAAGGAACAACAACAACAAAAAAAACATCAAAAACACTCACATATAGAGGACAATCTGATGATGGCCAGAGGGGAGGGGGTTTGGGGGTCTGGGAGAATGGAGTGAAAGGTTAAAGAAGTACAAATTAGTCATTGATAAATGGTCAGGGGATGGAGAAGCATAGCATGGGAATGCAGTCTGCATTAATGTAATGGCTAGACGGAGAACCAGAGAAGAGAGAGCAATTAGGGGGATCGTTTTATAAAATATTTAACTGTCTAACTAATGTACTGTATACTTGAAACTAATCAAATTTTAAAAAATATGCATAACATGAATGGCCTTACAGCTATATAGGTTTTGGGTTCACTAAAAACAACATAGAAATAAAACAACAAAACAAAAGATTTTTCCTCAAATAAAATTCAAAGCTCTTCTGGCAAAAAAAAAAAGAAGAAAAGTCTTTATCAAAAATTGCTATTATTCCACTTCATTATTCTTGGAAAAACTGAGAGAATTTTTCTGAAGTGCTTCTTGGCTAGAAGAAAATGTGAACATAAGACAAATGAAAATTATAGAAGTTGTCAGTAATATTTCTGTTGCTGTTTATAACTATCACAAATATGTCAACATAGGCTTTTTAGAAAGCATTTTGTACATATTGGGCCTTAGGATTTAAATGAACTCTTTAATCACTTTTACTAAGAAACAACAAAGGAATAATTAAGGCTAATAGTACCCATATTGAGCCTTTACTGAATAAGAACTATGTTCATTACAAACCGTAAACTATATTCCAGATAAATCAGTTTTTTCTCTCCCTTATAGACAAGAGGTTTTCAACTTCGTGCTTAAAGAATGTTCCTTAGTTCATGGGGATTTCTGATAGTTAATATGTTCACTGCATGTCTTTTAATTGCCTTCTCTGTGTCAGGCTCTGTGCTGGGAGACTATCCCTAAAAGAGTTAAAAGTAAACCCAAAGCTGATTTTTTTAAATGATTTTTCATTGATTTCCGTAAAATAGAGCAGAATCCAAAATCTCTTCTGCACTACATCATTCTCTTTGCTTTAAGCTCACAGTATTGTTTCTACATTTTCCTTTCCCAGAAGCTGTCAATAAGTGACAAGTTGAAAGCACACCAAACAATGTGTTGCTGCAAAAAGAGTTCAAAGAGGGTACCAGGAAGAGACAGTTGGAAGTAGGGAAAGCTGTATAGGAATTGAATAGGGGAAAGGTCATTTAAGAGAGAAGTAGAGGGATGGCTTCAGCCCAGGTAGGAGGTGGAACTATGTGTGATGGGGTCAAGGAGACTGTGTGTTTGTAAATAGTGAGAAGTAAGGTTGTGACATGATAAATATTTATTTGGCCTCCTGTGCCTCCCTCTCGCTTCTAACACAGAGCTAAAATCCTTGTAATTTCTGAGTAACAGGGGTGCTAGGTGCATCTTTTGTTTTACTATTTGGTTTTGACTCCAGTTCCTGACATAGAGCTCATAAAAAAAAAAAACCCTTGTAATTTCCTGAGTTGTAGAGGTTGGTAGGTGCATCTTACAGTTTCTAAATCTCTTGGAATTTCCTGGGTGATAGGAACATCTTTTGACATGAGACAATTCTTTTTTTTTTTTTTATGGTGACATTGGTTAAGAAATCCAGTAAGTTTCAACTGTACACGTAAACAATAAGGCATATATATATTTACACCGTGTATTCACCTTCCATAGTTAGATTTCTTTCTGTCACCACATATTTGACGCCCTTTACCCCATCTACCTCCCCCCTCTCCCTCTGGTAACCACTAGTCTATAGCCCATGTCCACGAGCCTCTGTTTGTTTGTCCTGTTCATTTGTTGCTTTTAAGTTTATATCCCACATATAAGTGATAATCATGTGATTTTCAACTTTTTCTGTCTGGTTTATTTTGCTTAGCATCATTATCTCGAGGTATGGACCTCAAGGCAATTCTTGATTGGCTTCTAGATAGCTTCAAGATGGTGGTTAAGCCACTGGAAAGACAAAGCCATGATTAGAGGCTTGGAACTTTCATCCCTGCCCCCTATCCTCCAGGAAGGGGAGAGGTACACCAGAGTGAGTTAATAATCATGCCTATGTGAAAGAGCCTCCTAAAAATGCCTAAGCTACTGGGTTTGGAGAGCTTTCCAGTATGCATTCATGTACCAGGAGAATGGTGTGCCCCAACTTCTCTGAGACAGAAGCTCCCGCACTCAGGACCCTTATAATAAACTGGTAAACCTAAGTAGTGTTTCCCTGACTTCTGTGAGCCATTATAGCAAATTATCAAACCTGAGGAGAGGGTTGTGAAAACCTCTGATTTGTAGCCAAGTTGGACAGAAGTGTGGGTACCACATACTTGTGACAGAAATGGAGAGAAGTCTTGTGGGACAGAGCCCCATGGGGTCTTCACTAACTTCGGGTAGTCAGTGTCAGAATTTAATTAAATTGTAGGACACCCAGTTGGTGTTCGCAGAGAACCAGGAGAATTGTTTGGTATAGAAAACCCACAGATTTGGTATCAGATGTATGTGAGCAGAAACAGTTCTCCTTTGAGGTTTGTTATATGGATAATGATAACCCTAGGAGGCCACATGAGACTGTGCAACAGTGGAACAGAGAATGAAGTGATAGGTGATAGCAGAGGAAATGGAAAGTAAAAAACAGATAAAAACATTTTGAAAAAAGGATAGTATTACTGAACAGGTAGGATATATGGAATGAAGAGCCACAAGATAACTCAAATTTCTAGCCTAAGACACTGGTAGAAAAAAAAAATAGTATCAGGAACAGAAAAGTGTTATTAGGAAAGAGGAATGGGTTTGAAAATAATGGAAATATGGTGTAAAATGATTTTAGGAAAATTGGAATTACAGGCATATACATTCACAATCTTACCTTTGCAAAGCACAGTCTCTTCCAGTGGTGCCTATCCATATCTGTCTCCTGTCTCCCTATAATTCTTCTCTTCCTTTCTTAAGATCCATCTAAAATACCACCTGGACTTGTAAATAATTTATATGAAACTGGATATCTGAAATTTCAAGCTGTTACTCCCTTTGAACCTTTTTATAGCAAGTTACTGTTAATCTTAAGCGAAATGTCATGCAGCTTCATATTCATCAATTTTAACTAGCATCATTTCCAAAACCTGTTTGGTATAGTGTGACTAAGTTTACTGCTAGAATCATCAGAATAAGAAATCTTATTTAAAAATTGCCAGGATTCTCTTTTAAACGTGTATTTTTTCTCCCATTAAGTTATTGGGCAATAACTTAAATACTTAAGCACAAAACAAAGCTGTATGTTCTGTAGATATGTATATATATAAATGCAGGGAAATGATTTGGAAGGATACATAAATACGTTTAAGTTGCTAAAAACAGTCTCTCCAAGGAGGTTTGGAGTCACAAATGGTAATCAGAGGAAACTTCGCTTTTTCCGTATTTAAATTTTGATGAAAACATACATGTTATATAATTTTAAATTTCTTAATGAAATGAAATATTTTTATTGCATTTTTCAAACATCAGTTAAACATTTGTTTTCCAGACATTTTAAGTTTGTCTTTTCAAACTGCTTAAAATAAAGATTTTGATAATGAGTTAAAACACTTCAGTGTTTGTTTCCCAATCTTCTTAACATAGTACATGGTTACTATCAAAAGGTATGATTTTGCTTAGCTCCTGTACTAAATGCTCCTTCCCAGTGCTGAATGAGTTTTTATCTGAGACATCTAGTATTTTACATGGTCGTTACTTGCTGATAGGTACTAGTACCTCACTGTCTTTGCCTCTCCTCATTTTTAATTATGTTGTGCTGTTCTATTGCAAGTTATAAAATTCAATTAGTATTAAGTGAGAAAATAGATTCTACTGAATAAATGGCAAGAGTGTTCCTGCACTAATTTTAGGAATTCTAAGATATTTTTTGCTTCCCTAGGGGTTCTAGCTTATGGTAGAGTTCTTGATTACAGAATAAATAGTCTCTGAGAGAATACAGTTGGAAATTTGATTTCTGATGAATAAATCAAACCTATTAAAAGATCTAGGTTCAGGTAATTTTAAAAACCATTTGAATTTTCATGAATGTGTTTAATGATTCATCATTAGAAACAATGGTGACTTAGTTGCTAGGAGCTTTTTTGTGTTTCTGGTTTTGAGTCAGCTAGTAAAAGGAAAAAAAAAAATAAGCAAATTCAAGCTACTCAGTTGTGGTTTTCCCTGACGCTTTCAAGCTGGTGTGTTTTCTTCATCACCACAGCAACTTCAGCTAGTTTTTTGCTTTTGATTTTTATTTCTCCTGTAAAAACTTAGTATACCCCAACTGTTAGACTCTTGAGGATAATAAGGAATATCTTTGTTAATTAAGAGGCAGAGAAATGTTTTGTGCTGTGTATAGTTAGCAGATGTCTGCATTTCATTAATGTTCTTTTGAAACATCCAGATACCAGTTAGCTCAAAATAATGAAATAGTAGGTTAATTTCTCTTGAATAAAAGGGATGATTTCAAAGTTCTCATTGTAGTAAGTACTTAATTCTATCCCCAGCCCCTCCCCACAACTTTACCAAGTTTGATAAATAATCAACATTTTCATGGGTGGTGTTCTTGGTTTCGATGAATTGAAAACACGGATTACTCTGTCAGCCCATGAGAATGTGGTCCTTGATTTTGACTTGTTTCTAATAATATGTCTTTTGGTCCATAGCTGTGATATCAGCCCATCACTTGCTAATTTAATGAGGTTTTTTATTGAAAGTTCCTCCATTCTATGAATTTCTTACACCTGCCAGCACTGTTGTTCAAAGACTTGGTTGATCTCTTCGCCAACTATAGTAAGCTAGTGTCAAAAGCTAACAGATAGTGCTCTAGGACTTTAGGATAACCCCCCAAAAAACTATAATTTACTTCATTTCTAAAATAAAAATTTTTGTTTTTTCTAGTTTCTGTCCATGTGCATCTATCTGATCCCCAACGGTCCTGTTCACATTTAGCCTTCTCTGCTCTGCCACACTGCCCATCCCATCATAAAGGAGAAAAGGCTTGGTTTTATAAAAAATGAGAATATTCATACTTGCCAATATGATCCTCCTTCATTTTGCTTTAAAACATTTAAAAGTTTTCTGGTTTTCCTGTATGTGTGTGTGTGCATTACTGTTATTTGGCATTATTGAACAGCTGTCTTCAAATCAAGTATTAAAATAGGCATTCAAAAATGCTAGGTTTTCCCTTTCTTTGAGAACTTTGAGTGTATATCACATAATTTTGTCCTTTGGTGCTCCAATTCTGCTAATTTCTTATAATCTACTGAATTTTCAAATTTAGTAGAGAGTATCCTCTTATTGCAGTCATATTCTTAGTAGCCATTAGAATGTGGTTAAGAATTTTCAGGTGACAGTATATTTTTAGTAATTTTTTTTGGTTTCCAATCCCAGAAGAGGAAGAGCAACTAGCTTTCTCTGGGTGTGGTAACTCCTTTATTACCGAAGTTTGTTTTGTCTCAAGTATTGCAATGGAGTATTTTACTTATGAGAGTACTTTAAGATTTTCTGTTTTTCAGATTAACAATGTAAGTAACTCTATACTAACTAGTATATCGGCCAACTTCCAGAAGTGAAAACATGTTGGTGATTAGTTAAAAAGTTGAAAATGTGTTTCTTCTTTAGCCCAGGCTGTACCACCTGCATTTGCTTCTAGGCCCCTCTGGGCCCCCACCCTTATCTGCTCCAGCCCTTGTTCCCCTGACTTTCTTTATAGTGCCTCCCTGCTTTCATTTATTAGTTCTTCATTGGTTCATAGCCTGCAGAAAATGCCTGTGGTATAAGGTAATTTATGCAACTTCTGAGTCTTGGCTGGCTGTCGAACTCTCTAAATGGGTGCGGCTAAGAAAGAAATTTTTGCTTTAAAAACAGGAATTCCTGGGTTCTGTCCAGTGGAAACATTTTTTTTTATATATATACATGCAGTTTCTGACTCATTATCCTAGGACTTTTGCAGAAACAAGACATTTACATTGTTTTATAAACAGAAGGGTCTGGATTCTAATTAGCATGTATGTCTTAAAACACCGGTCTTCTCCACTATCCAGTAGAGTGTTCCTATGAAAACTTTCCTAAGTCAAAATGATGTAAACTGAAGATGCAATTACCATCAGTTTGTATGGAAAATGTTTGAGCATTCCCTAACCCCTCAAACAATAACTTACCAAATCATACCAAATAACATATAAAACCTAAAATAACCCTAACATGTAAAAACAGCGCTGCTCCTGCTTCTCAGGGTACAGCTCACTGCAGAACAGATGCTGAACACTATTTTTGATTTTTCATAAAAGTGAAAATCTCTTCAGATTTCTTTTGGTTAGTGTAAATAGATACTAACGTAGGTCTTTCATAAAAGTGGAATGACATAACTCAAAAAGCAGAGGATACCTATAGTATTAAGATTGCTGTCTGATTTATGATAATTACTATTTCACGATATTTTTTTAGTCTCCCACTGAATGCATTACTTGTAAGCACTGGGTAAGGCAAAGTAACTTTTTCCTCCATGTAAGGAAACAGGGAAAATTAAAATAGTGACTATTTCTACGAGCTCTTAAAAAGTAAATGATAAACATGCTTTATGTGTAATAGGAGAAATACTGAATACTGGTTAATAGTAAACTATTTTACTATCCCCATGAGAAGTAGTGAAATCAAGTTACATTAAGCTGTTTAAATTCTTATTAGTTTAGACTTTAAAAAAATAAATTTATTTGCCACTAGTTTGTATTACTTTTAATAGCAGTCATAAGAGTTGAAATTGAAGTATTGGCCATGTGCAGACGTTGTACCAGCAGCCTCACATGTATTGTCCCATACAATTCTGACATGAAGCCTAAGAAAGCAGTGTTTGCACCTCCCCAGGTGAGCAAGCACAGACACCCACAGCAGTTGCTACTGGGCCAAGGTCACTGGTTAGGAAGTACTGGACAGTGCATCGCACCCACGTCCCTGGCCTAGCATAGTTTTGCATTTTGTTTAAAGATATAAATGCTTGGTCTTAATATTACTTAACAAATTTTATTTTGTTGTATGGAGTACTTTTTAGGTCCTTGCACTTTTGCTTTTTAGTACTTTTTAGTCCTTTCATATGTATAGACACTTTTGATGAATTGTGTCAAACTTATATGTTTATGGAAAAGATTAACCTTAGGCACCAGGAATTAAAGCAGTAAACAAAGCCAGACAGTAAACAAGTATGTAAAAAAATTAGTGGTAAAACATTAAATAAAGTAGAAGGGGCTAGAAAGTGGGGTGAGGAAAAGGTGCTATTTTAAATAAGGTGTTCAGGGATGGCTTCTGGGAATGAAGAAAATTTGTTTATTTGTTTGTTCTTTCATTTGTTTCAGTGAAAATTTATTATATTTAGAATTAACCGGCTGGACTAAGCTTCAATGATCCCAATTTTGTTGGCAACATCCAAAGCATCATAGTTAGGAGCCAGCCGAACATATGCCATCTTCTCTCCATCAGGCCTGATCAGGGTGTTGACTTTGGCCATGTCAATGTCATAGAGCTTTTTCATAGCCTGTTTGATCTGGTGCTTATTGGCCTTGATATCCACAATAAACCCAAGTGTATTGTCGTCTTCTATCTTCATGGATGACTTAGTAGTCAGGGGGAACTTGATGATATCCTGGTGGTCAAGCCTGGGGAAAGTAAAATGGGGTCACCTGGCCTAAGCCCAGTAGAACGATAGGCCCTCTTTTGGAGTGCAGGTGCATCGGACAATTGAAGAAAGTTTTTAACAGGGACCTGAACAAAATGGATAAGGAAGCAAGCTGTACAGAATTTCTATATGCTAAAAAATCATAATCATTTCTCATTCCTAAACTTTTAATAACAAATAAACTTACTCCACATGTAGTTGTTCTAAGAGCTCAGTTTTCTAAATACAATAGTTTTGTTTTTCCAGTAGGCCAAAAAAATAAGTTCAGCTTCAGAATTTGCTCTTTATGATCAGATACACAATAGATAAAATTCTCTTAAAAGGTAAATTAGGTATAGATAGATATTTTCTATTCGTAAGAAAACAACTTTTAAAAATGAGTAGGGACATTTTCTCAAACTGCCAGTTCGAGATGTTATATATTTCTAATTGAAAAACTTATTCCCAGAATTCTTTAAAAGATGTCTGTGGGTACCCCATTTCTTAATATTCTCTGTGAAAGTTGTACCAAACTTCATCCAGATACCCTTCATCACACAGAAACACACACAGTGTCAGGGAACCCCAAGCAGTGTATAGTCAAACAGCAGCCTCACTCAGGGCTTTTTCTTTGGAGTTAAAAAACAATGAACCATAGAACTATAGAAGACCCAAGGTGGCTTAAACAAGCAAAACTTAGGATGATTGACCAAGACCCCTAAAACTAAAGTGGTGGGTATGCCTACTTTCTGTGTCCCCTCTGCCAAACACATAATCACTTCTAAGTACCAAGGACATTAAGACTCAGAGTTGCCTATCTGCTTGGCCACCTCCTATCCTTGCAGAAAAAGTGAAGAGAATTGCTCCTCTCAGAGAAGGAAACATGACTTTCTCAGCTTTTATCTCTTGGTTGAAAGGCTAGCAATGGGTGAGGAGAGTAATGAATGGGAGGACCTCTGGGTATACCTGTTTAAAGCCAAAACTTCTATTTAGATATCCGATATCCAAGTTGAATCTGTCAGATCCTGTTGACTGTCCATCTGCCCATATCTGTGTTATAAGAAAGCAAAAGTCTTAAACTCTCTGCCACCAAATCACCAAAACAAAAAGTAAAAGAAAACTAAAAAAGCCTTTACCAAGTTAGTTGCCCTTGTAAAAGTGTAAAAACCATTCATTTGAAGGTACTTGTCTTGTGAAATCATGGTTACTGTTACTCCCCATGGAGTTGTAAGTCCCTGAAGGACAAGACTAGTTCTTATTCCTCTCTAAATCCCCAGGAATTACGTTCGATGCTTGCATATCCTACTCCATATCTACAGAAAGCAAAAACTGGACTTCAACATCAGTCTTTTTCTCTTAGCTCTCAGAATACTTAAAATCAAATTCAGTGCTCCTTCTGTAGCTCTTTCTAGGTGTTTGTTTAGCACCTTTACCTTTTGAGCTATCGTATTGACTGTTCATCATAAGCATCTTCAAGCGTTCTTAGAAATAACCAGGGTGTAAAATATAAAAAGTGGGAGGATATTCAATTTGTGGTAAATGTGTAACCTATCAGAAACATATTCTATATACGTTCCCTTCTTTCTAACTGCGCCCCCCCCCCCCTTATTTTTATTTAAACATCGCCAGGTATTCGTTACAGCACTGATGTGAGTGTAGACGAAGTAAAAGCTTTGGCTTCTCTGATGACATATAAGTGTGCAGTCGTTGGTAAGTAAGTGACCTTTGTTTCTACTCTGGGGAAATATGTTTACATACAAGATTATTTTTCAGATGTTAGAGAAATAGACTTTGTAAGAGCTGATGTTTTTTTAAGTTGCACTGTTTAAGGCTTACATCATTTTTCAATTTGTCTTAATTAAGATTTAGTCTTTTTAAATGGGGAACTTTTTATAGCAACTAATTACATCTTCTCTAAGCATAGATCTTTGTTTAAAGCCCCTTCCATGCTCTGTAAATAAAACCTAATCATAGAAGGAAATTAAATATGCTGCTAACTTTTAGAAGTAGTAAAGTACACTGATTAAATATGCATTGTAACTTGCCTAGGCTTATCACATCTGTTCACTAGAATTTTGAAGTACAGTATTTTGGAAGAGGTCAGTATGGGTTTATTGCATGAATTTTCTGAAATTGAAGCTTAAAGCAACCCACATTTTTGTAATATTAACATAGTGTTTTTGTCTTAATTTTGTTATCCTTTATATGGAATAACAACTTTCAGCCTTCTATTTCAGATGTGCCATTTGGAGGTGCCAAAGCTGGTGTTAAGATCAATCCCAAAAACTACACTGTAAGTATTAAAGTGACATTTGTGCACAGGGTGCTTTTACAGAGGACTTGAAATTGGTAGACAGCTGTATATCTTCCATGCTAGTAAGATTAACGGTCTCTACTTCCTTTTAAAAGGAATGGAAAAACAAGTAAATAACTCATCGAGTGTTTGCCATATAAAAGGTCATCTGCTAAATATCAATGTCCTTTTTCATTTTCTTACTTGGTTAAAAAGTAATTAATACCTTCATACTTTGGGGCACTGATCCATGATTATAAATTACTATGATCTGAGATTTTTATATCAGGATCTCAAGATTCAAGTGACAAATATCTTAAGTAATCTGTTAAATATCTTATTGTTTATGCTGTCAGTTCCAAGATAATTAAAGCTAGTTGTTCCTGTGTTTTATAGTACCAAATTAACATCTGTATATAAATATAAATATATATGATTTTATTCTTTTAAAAATTAGCCATTTAAATGAAACTATTCCATAGGGATTACTCATAGGGTCTTATATTAATAACAGAGAACAGGAACTAGGATTTGAGTCCTAGTTCTACTCTGTTTGAATAACCTATTTCTGATCTCTCATTTTCTTATCTTTAAGATGGAAACACTTGCTTGAGTTCTGAGAAGAACAAGATATGAAAATGTCCTATAAACAGAAAATATGATATAACTGTTATGGCCACATATGGCTTTTCTGTCAAATTTTCAAATTAGTTTCAGCATACAGTACATTGGTTAGATATATATAGTTCATAAAATGATCCCCCCCCACTTGCTCCCTCCCTCCCCTGGCCCTCCACCTAGCCAACATATTAATGCTAACTGCATTCCCTCTGCTGTGCTCCCCATCCCCATAACCATCCCATCAACTATTAATTTGTACTTCTTTAACCCTTCACCCCATTCTCCCAGCTCCCTATGTCTGTCACCAAATTGTCTACTACATTTGTGAGTCTGTTTTTGATTAGTTCTTTTTGTTCCTTAGATTTGCATGTAAGTGAAATCATACGGTATTTATTTTCTCTATCTGATTTAAATACCTTCTAGGTCCATCAAGGCAATATCTGTTTCTATCTCCTTCCTTTTAGTCTGTGTGTGTGTGTTTTAATCTTAAGTGAGTCTCTTGTAGGCAGCATGTAGGGGTCTTGTTTTCTTATCTACTCATTTACTCTGTCTTTTGGTTGGAGCACCTAATTCTATTCCATTTGAGGTACTTATTGATAGGAATGCAGTTGTTACCATTCTTTACTCTTGTTTTTGATACATGTTTTTTCTTCTTAAACCCCTCCAACATTTTCTATAATACTGGCTTAGTGTTGGTAAATTCCTTTAGCTTATTTTTGTCTGGGAAGCTCTTTATCTGCCCTTCAACTCTAAAGGATAGCTTTGCTGGATGAAGTATTCTTGGTTGTACATCCTGAGGCTTCATCCTGTCAAATATTTTGCACCAAGCTCTTCTGTCCTACATAGTTTCTTTTGAGAAATCAGCTGCCAGTCTTATAGGTGTTCCCTTATAAGTAGCTATTTTTCTCTTGCTGCTTTTAATATTCATTCTTTGTATTTAACCTTTGGCATTTGGATTATGATGTGCCTTGGTATGGGCCTCTTTGGATCCCTGATTTTAGAAATTCTCTGAGCTTCCTGGGATTTTATATCCACTTCCTTCACCAGATTAAGGAAGTTTTCTGTCATCATGTCTTCAAACAGCTGTTTGACATCTTGATTTTCTTCAGGTATGCCGATCAGACAGATACTTAGACCCTTAATAGTGTCCCATATTCTCCTTAAATTATTTTTATAGTCTTGGCATATTTTCTCTTGCTGTTATGATTGCATGTCCCATCCTCTAGATAAGGTATTTGATCCTTTTCATTATTCACTTTGTTTATTCCATTTAATAAACTTCTCATCTCAGATAATGTATTCTTCATTTTAGACTGGTTCCCTTTTATAATTTCCATTTCCATTTTTATGTGTATCTCATTGTTGAAGTTCTCACTAAATTTATCTACACTTTCCAAAAGTTCATTGAGCGTCTTAATAACCAGGGCTTTGAACTCTGCATCTGTTAGATTACTTGACTCCATTATATCTGGATTTCTGTTCTATTCTCACATGGCTTCTGCTTCTTTGTCTTCCCATTTTGGCTGCGCTTCTGTGGCTGTTTCTATGTACTAAGCAAAGCTCCTAAGTCTCCCAGTCTTATTAGTGTGGATTTGTGAAATAGGTGTCCAGTGGCACAGTCCTGAGAGGGATTCAGCTGCAGGCCATATTTAGCCCAAGCCTGTGCCCCTCTGGGGCCACCTGCTAAGATTCAGCAAGCAATCCACAGATGCTGTGCTTATAGTTGCCTCAAAAGGCCACACCAGAAACCGAGGCCAGCTGCCTCCAGTGTGAGTCTAGGTGCTGCTCAGCAAGGAGAACCTGGTTTGCTGAAGATACTTCTGGATGTGGCTTGGGTGGGACAGCGAGTTGGGGGAGGTGAAATTTCAGGAAATCTTCTGTTATCTAGTTGGATGATGTCACAGCTATGCTGTGTCCACACACTGGGAATGGGGAGGGCTCAACAAAGAACAGTGAATACCACCGGCATTTCTGTGCAGAACAAGTCTCACCTCGCCCCTCATACCAATAACTCAGTGTCTCCCTGTAAGTCCCTGGTGCCCCCTGCATGCAGCCTAACCGGCACTGGTGCTCAGAGCAAGCAGGCCCATCATGACCAAAGTCTGCTCATGGCCAAAGTCTGCTTGCAGGCGCGGCCCCTTTAAGAGGTGTCTGTACCTGCTGTCCTACTCAATCGTCTTAGTCAACCAGTCTCATTCAACCACTCAGTTGGGGCAGCCTTGTATCTTCTCCCTGTCCTACCTTCTGCTGTTGCAGGGGGATTTATTAGATTTCTCCCTAGTTGTATGGCTTGTTCATTTAGATCCCAGGCAATTTTTCCTTGCCGCTGCTTCTTATTCTCATCACAACTTTGATTTGGTTGCCAGAGGGATGAACAGAGCCTCTATCATCTACGCCATTTCCCCTCCCCCCCCGGTCAAAATTTTTTTCATTGTTTTTGTTTTTATTTTTTTCTTTACAGGATAATGAATTGGAAAAGATCACAAGGAGGTTCACCATTGAGCTGGCAAAGAAAGGGTTTATTGGTATGTGTTGCCTTGTCGATTTCCACATAGACTAGGAGGAATGTGTTAAAAGTAATTGTCTTAATTTGAACTCCTGCTTTTATCTATATGTGCTTGGATAGAGTTGCCCTTTTTACTTTGAGAAACTGGATTCTGTTATAAATATGCTGAAATATCTGGACCTATGTATGACACATTTCTAAGAGAAAAGTTTAAGCTCCCAGTATACAGTGTGGACACCAAGAGAGGTCACTTCTATCTCTTCTGCTTGTGCTTAGTAAAGGTTTTTTATCACTATAACAGCATTGCACAATCTCTCTTGCAACTTCTACAAAGACCAAGGCCATATTTGAAGGAAATAAATAACACCTATATCATAAACATTTTTTAAATATTTAAAAAGCATTTTTACCATAATAATCCAGTCGTTCTGATAGCAGTGAAAAATCTGATGCCTTTTGGAATTGGAAGCTTAAGCAGGCCTGTCCCTTCAAAGTAGTGGGCAGAGACGGGAAAGTAGGGAGCCTCACACTCATTCAGCCATCACTGGTTGATTTTGAGGATTCCCGAGACTCTTAGTGTTTGTTTCTAGGAGCTTTTGCCAAACAGACTAAATTTCTCTCTGAAAGTATCTCTTTCCAAAGGTATCTCTCTGCTTGATATTTTTGTATCATGCTGATTATTTGTGTCTTATATTCTTCTCATGAAATATGAATATTTTCTGCGATGTATAAATATTCATCAGATAATGTTTAATTTCCAAGCACTGAATCTTTCTATATATTCTAATTTGCTTTAATAAAATGAACCAAATTATTTAAAAAATGTTTGCTCTTTCAATATAGTTAAAACTAAAGACTAACATAGAAAAGATCTACTTTTTCTCTTTTCCTGCTCTATGTTTTTCTTCCCTAGTATTCCCCACTCCGTTAAGTTTTTATGAACTCACGATATCCTTATTTTGAAATTTGCCCCCTTTTTAGGAAAAAAGACATGAAAGAAACAAACTAATATAGTAATAAATGTAAGTGACAGTAGAACTTTTACTAGATTTGGCCTATCTTACATAATTTCAGAGGCATTTGGGTTTTTGGCATGCCTCCCCTTCCTCCGTACCATTATGGATTTTGCCCTAATTAATGAGTTAACCATCTCCTTTACAGGAATGCCTACTTATCCTGAGATTTGTGAATCAAAGTCATGTTCAGCCTATTGATAGCCTTCACAATTTTTTATATCATATTTCCTCTGAGCTTAAATCCGAAATGTATTTAATAGTCTTAAGTGGTTTCAGACTTTGTTATATTTGTTGCATATATCCAGGGTATATATTCAGCTTAATTTTCTCTATATTGACAAGTACCTTATAGTTCAAGAGGTTAAAAATGATTCACTGTAACACTAAAAGCTTAAATAGTAGCAATTTGATTACTTTGCTTACATGCAAAAGCCTCATTATAACCCACAATGCAACTAAACCAGACCTCTGGGCCCAGAAATCTTTGTAGTCTAAGACAGAGGCCCCATGATGTCTTTCTTTCCCTCCAGGGCACAGAATTAATCCTGAGCAAACCTTTGGAATTAGTGTCATTTCTCTGTTATTTTTTGCCTTCTCTTTTCATACAGTTTCAGATTGTAGCATTAACCATGGGTCTGAGTCCTGGCCCTGTCACCTTTTATGAGTTAGGTTAGCTTTTCAATTTCTGCCAAAAAAAAAAGCTGGGGTGGTGATAGGGATTACACTGAATCTGTAGACTTGTATGTGGAGTATTGCCATTTTAACCATATAAGTCTTCCAGTCCATGAACACTGAATGTCTTTCCATTGGTTTTGGTCTTGAATTTCTTTCAGTGATGTTTTGTAGTTTTTGATATACAAGTCTTATACTACTTTTTAAAAATTTATTCATAAATCTTTTATCATTTTTGATGCTTTTCTAAGGGATATTGGTCTGCAAGATTCTTTTCTCATAAGATCTTTGATAAGATAGGCTAACAGACTGTGTTAAAAGGTGTTATTTTCTCTTCTGGGTTGTGTGTTTTTGTTTTTTGGTTTGTTTTTTGGTTTGTTTTGGGGGGTTGTTTTTTTTTTAGTTGTGAAAGGTCAGCATTAATTCTCTTATGAGTTTAGATATCGCCTCTGTAAAACAGTTAAGTTTACAGTCCTTTACTTTGTAAACTATATAAAAAGTTCTCCTGCAATAACCTGATGTCTCCATTCTTTCCATTCTTCTATATCTGAATGTACCAAAATTACCCTTTCAGCTCTACCCCTATGCTCATATTCTGTTAAAGCAGTTATTTATTTTAGCCAGTTTTTCATCTTCTTTATATGCTGTTAGGAATCAAATGATAAGATTAACTTTTCCAAGGGCAATTATATGTTTTTAAAAGTATGGATTTCCAGACCTCTGTAAGGTACTTAAGAATCTATCTTTAATTCAGGAATTACTTGTCATCTGTACATATCTATATGTTGATTTTGTATAGAGTAGAAAACACACAAGCCTAATAATAATATCTTGTAATTTTGCTTTGGGTAAGGAGACCTTTCTCACCTTAGCATATCTAGATTAACTGATGTATTTAAGAAGCAATTTATCATACATTTCTGATTTTAAAACTATGCACCTCAGACTTGCCACCTAACAATAGCTTTTCCAACTGGAATTGTTACTTGAGGCAACAAATTTATTTAACACTTGATACTGCTAAAAGCAAGCATAGTACTTTCATAGATACCTCTAGAAGGATTTAAGAGCAATTGACATTTATACCTCACGAGAAAAGAAATATGATTAAACAGATTTCTGCTAACTTCCAATTGAGGTGTGTCCCTCTAAAATAATGGAAATTGTAAGCATATGGGAGCAGCAGAGTTTTTTTGTCAGAGGATAAGGCTAGAATATGGCATTAATCCTTCTAAGTAGGAGAGTGTACAATGTGGGTTTGGTGGGGCTAGACTAAATGAGATTTATAAGATGCCTAAGAAAAGTCACTAGGACATAGGAGAGTTACAGATTGGGTAGTGGAGGAGGACCGGAGTGTAAAAAGCGGATCTTCCTTGACCATTTCAAAGTTGTCTTATGACAGTTCTATATCCATTACATCACAATTTACATGAAGAAGTATAGTACCTAGGATCTGGGCCCCTAAAATGTAGAATAATATTAAGATGTGTCTTATTCTTCTGGTTAAAAAGTAAAAATTAGAGAAAGAACTTGAGTACCGTCCTTAGAAAAAATTTTATTTCAGGGAGACTTAATAGTTTAACCATTGTTAAAATTGTGTTTTTCTTTTTATAAAGATAAGTTTATGTTATGGAATTGAAACTATAGAAAGTTGTGAACAAGGTAAAATCCAAATGTGAATAAATTTGTGCTTATCTTTCTAAACTCTTTACAGATTTGGGTGAGCATCATGTAACATATTTTATCTTAATCTCCCTGTGGCCTTCAGTAGTAGTGTTGCCATTGTTACCTATGGCTGCTTTTGAGCGAACTTATTATCCTCAAACTAAGTTTCTACAATCTGAGGAACTGAAAGCCAAGCTAAAACTTTATACTAATTAAGCTTTGAATAATAGGTCAAAGCAGCATTCTGCAATGGTAAAAGTATTATGGGACTTAACACAATTGCTTTACCAATGCATCTTTTTCCCCCTTTTCTACTTGCTAAGGAGGGCTTAGACTCCCAGTAAGCATCATGTTAGTGTGCCCTCTCATACAGGTATGCTCACTAACCACAACAATCCTCTTTATCAGGACAAGATGGTATTTTTATCTTTGATTGCAGTTTAAGGAACCTGAGGTCAAGAGAAGCTAAACTGATTTGCTTAAACTTGCACATTCCGAAGTTCATTGAGTGGCTTATATGTTTGCATAGCTAACTTACAGACATATATCAAGTAAATGCCAGTGGGAGAAATTTCCATGTTAACATTGAGTGTATAAATTTGGTAGTGAAACATTTAGTAAGTATTTGACTTCAGTTAGTTACCTAAATGAAATGTAAAGTTTCCTAGCCACGGTAGCTTTTTTATAAAGAATTACAAGAATCTTCGTATTTGGGATGAGTTTATCTTAAAAACGTATGTGGTGCCCTTGCCCTGTGCCCCAGGTCCTGGCATCGATGTGCCTGCCCCAGACATGAGCACAGGCGAGCGAGAGATGTCCTGGATTGCTGACACGTATGCTAACACCATAGGGCACTATGTGAGTACCCACCAAAAGGCCTAAGGGCTTGATTTGCTACCTACAAGAAATAACCATTTGTATTATACGTGAAAATAGTGAATTCACTGGGTTTTCCTGCTCCTCTTTAATCATATCTTGATTTGCATGTTATTTTACTTCTGTCTCTATTCTTAAATCATAAATGTAGTGAACACAGATTGAGCTTTTATTTACATACCACCATATCCTAGATGCTGGAATGGGACCTTCAAAGAGGGTTTACCTAGCGGGGCAGCACACTAGAAAGAAAATAAAGATGCATTCAATTCTGATTTTGTTCTTAAGAGCTTTCATTTAAAGAGGAATTAAGACACAAAAGCAAATAAAGTATGGAGATAGTGTGATTACAAGGGTAGAGAGTTCCCTGGAAGAGGTATTGGGGCTAAACTTCGAAAATGGGTAGAATTCGAATATGTGGAGATTTGGAGGATAGGTGGAGAAACGAGCTCAGATTGTCTGAAGGTAAGGCATATTTAATATTTAGAAAGGTTATAGAAGAGTGAAGCGGTTAGTGAACTAGGACAAAGATAAAGCGCTGGTGTTTTTGTTTTACCTGCTATTCAGAAGGGAGCACTGGATCCTGACCCTTCTTCCTTAGGATAGGCTGCACTGGGCAAAGACGTAACTTTCACATGTTGTCAGCACCTGTCTTCATAGCCCAAGAGCCGCAGGGGCTTGGGAGAGGCATTGGCACCTGGCAGAGGTAGACTCAGCAGGACAGGATTGGCTGTGTGGGATCAAGTAAAAGGACAGTGTTGAATCAGAACCAGAAGGACTTGGATGTGGGGGCCGAGCAGGAGCAGTGCCACCATTAGAGGACACAAGAAGAAAAACCAACTTTCTGTCCCTTGAAAGGGATGGAACCCTGAAAAACAAACATTTAAGGAGTAGGAAGAGAAAGTGAGTTGAAAAAGACAATCTCTTAATATATGTGGAGTACCTACTATATGTAAAAAACCAAGTGTAAGCAAGGTATCAATACAATTAGGATGAATACTAGGAGTTTGGGTACTGTGAAAAGAATAATAGGACCCTAACCAAGTCTTTGGAGGCAAGATCAGAAAAGGCTTCATTAGAGATGTAACTTTTTGATCTGCTCTCTGAAGATGATTCACACCAACTAGGAGAAGGACAGGGAAAATGTTAGAGGCAGAAGGAAGCACCTGGGTAAAGGTCCTGATTTGCAAAAGAGGTAAACTTGAAAGACTGAGGGAAGACTATGGTAGCCAGAGTAGAGAGCGAGATTATAGGGAGGAAGAGAGGCCAGCAGGACTTTGGTCTTTGTTTTGAAAATGGGGAAGCTGAAGAAGCACTAATTGTGAGCAGGTGTGTGACACAGCTAAGTGTGTCAGTTTCACTCTGTGCTGCAGAGAATGAGATTGTTTTAGGCAGGAGCCTGTACAGAGACCAGAAAGAGAGGTGATGCCCTAGCCTTGGAGAGAAATGGACGAATGGAAGAGTGATTTAGGTGAGGAAAGGAGTCAGTTTTAAAATAATGAGAAGCACTGAGGGCTCCATGTTGTGGATGTTGAGGGAGGGTGGGATTTCTGAAGAAAGACCAATTCAGCTACTGGTTTATCCCTGGGAACTAGAGGGAACTAGACTGCAGAATGCCTTGACAGAGAGAAGTAGAGCATGAAGTATAGCCTCCACTTAAGAAAGAGAAGACAACTTGAGAGACGACCGTTGTCCAGAGAAAGGAATTTTGTTGTTTGGCATGTTGATTCACTTTAAGCCACAGGTTCATTGGTGTGATGTAAGAGAAATACGGGGTGGTAGCAAAATCCTCCAAGGAAATAAAGGACTAGTGAATTTTTCTTTTAAGGCCCTAATCAAAAGATCAGCCTTGGAAAAGAGGAATATTTCTTCCTTTAAGAGGGAGGAGAAGGGAGCTGCAGCCTCCAGTGGAGGAATTTGAGAGATCAGTGTCCTTTCCTGAGGTGGTACAGTCTAGTGGGAAGCATGAGCAGACACCCTGGATTCTAGAACTGGCTCCTTCATGCCCCAGTTCCGTGACCTATGGCAAGTGCTTTTAGCTCTCTGTGCCTTGGTTTCCTCATATGTAAAGGGACAATGATAGTACTTAATGAGACAGTTTTGAGGATGAAATGAATAAAAATATACTGCCCAGCCCTTACTAAGCAGAAAAAAAAATATATTTATAAATGCCACATCAGGTCAATTGCACAGATCCCCTGAAATAATACAGGAGAGCACTATGAGACACTTCAAAGAATTTTGGTTTTGACTACCATTCCCCAAAAGGATGTATTTCATGTCACCTTTTCATGTTTAAATGAGCTCTGGGAATGGTCTCTTGTCCTTCTGTTCTTTTTAAGTAATACAAGAATAAATAATAGTACAAAGTAGTAGTCAGTATATTGTTATTCGTAGCTCATTCCCAATGGTGACAGCAAAAGAAAGTTTTTTGAGGATCTGCCAACTAAGACCTTGGACTATACTAATAAGGGAGTTTTCCTTAAAATGATAGGAAAATAAAGACCTAAGATAAGGAAGCCATAGTTTTTGTTCCTTATTTCCAGACGTGAACCTAAACCACACAACTCCTTTTGTCTAGCACCACCTGGAAGAGCCAATGTTGGAGGGGAGAATGAGTTTTCCTCCCTGGGCTTCCAGAACAATTAGGTATGCTGGGGAGCTGGCAGCTGGCACCACGCCTGACCTCAGACAGGACTGCTGTCAGCTCCAGCATTTGCATTTCCACTGTTTCAAAGCATTTGGCACCAGGCTTGCAATTCTGTATTCATAAGTGTTAATTATTCATGAAAGAAAACTGTGGGAAAACTACTAATTCTGTAAATCACTTGACTAGACTGCTTTTTTTACTTTTATTCTTTTTGTTGGTAATTATACAAGTAATACAATTCTAAGTTCTCTCTATAAAAATATTTAAATAATACAGATAAAGACCACGTCACTTTTTAACTCAGCTAGGACATATATTGGGAGGTAGGGGATAAGGTGTGACGTAAGGCACTTTATCTTGTTTTACATGGGTAGCAAATTTCCTTAACAAGTTTAGCCGTACTTCAGCCACTGATGTAAAATTTTTTCTTCATTTTATTTTGATTTCCTATATATAACAGAACTGTCTGTAATTTTTCCTGTCTCCGTAATTATTATCTATTCTGCACTGATTGCTACAGTTTATAGTATATTTGATGCCTTGGAAGGAAAGCCCTCCCGAGCCCTTTCTTGTTTCTGAACAAGAATATATGCACATCATCAGTTCAGAGTACAGAAAGGTGGTGGTGAAGACTGCTACCCTCCACTTCACTTCCCAAAGTTAACTGCTAATACCAGAGGTACTCTACTCAAACATAGGTGTGGACCTCTATGTCTTACCCACATGTACCCCCTTTTTTTTTAACCCAAATGATATCATACTAAATATGAATTTAATATGAATTTCCAGAAGTAGAATTTCTGCGGTAATGGGTATTTTTCCACATTGTTCTGACACCTAATTTTTGTCTTTTTTTCCTTAAGTACTTTTGCTGACTCACTTTTTTAGGTGAACTTAAGTATTTAAGGTACTTTAGGTTAGGATATACCCTGACTTAGGGCTTAAATAGTTTTAAGCTGAATATATCTACTTTTGTGACATCGTTAATTGTACTTACTTGATGTTAAATTCCTAAACAACCTTGTTTCTCCCATCGGAAGATATAGTCTACTTTTACATATTTTCTAGGAACAGAAATCTGAAAAAAGTAAGGCATGATGAGCATATTTGAGTTAAATGAGAATGTGTTTTGAATTTAATCCTTCATTATACTGGTTCATCGTAGAAATTGTCCTTGACATTTCATCTTTGAAGTTTTGTCTTTCTCCTGCAGGATATCAATGCCCATGCCTGTGTCACTGGTAAGCCTATCAGTCAGGGTGGAATCCATGGACGGATCTCTGCTACTGGCCGGGGACTTTTTCATGGGATTGAAAACTTCATCAATGAAGCTTCTTACATGAGCATTTTAGGAATGACACCTGGGTTTGGAGATAAAACATTTGTTGTTCAGGTAAAAAATTTTGTTTTCTTAAAGAATAACTGATATACATAAAGTAAGTTTTTAAATTTTTTAGATTTGTGATTTTAAAAATTTGATTTGTTTGGATCACTTAAAAGTTTTAAAGTGTTATTACATCATTTATTGTTTGAACTTTGGTGTGATTCATTTGACTAGAACCAATTTAAGTATCTCTCTGATACATACACCATCACCAACTTTTTTTGGTCAGTATTTAAATTGAAACTGTATCCAGAAGAGGAAGTCTCTTATATTGTTAGGGGAGGGCATATAGAACAGGTTGCACATGATCTACATTTCAACTTGCAGAGAGAATTTGCTTGGTATTTGATTATTTTACTTAGAAGAATCTAAATGAAGTTGAGTACTACTTTAAAGTAGAATTCATATTTCTCACAATTAATGACTTACCTTTTTTAAGACTATAGGACATCTGGTCATCATAGACTGAGGACTAGGGTGATATGGTTGACACAAGGCCATTTCTTTATGAACCAAGAAGGCTGCACCTAACTAAACTTCTTCAGGACTCACTATCACAGATAACAGAGGGCTTAGATTCCACATTCTTAAACATAGAAATGTATTGTTGAAGAGAAGCCAGTTAGTCCATTGTTTCTTTTGGCAAAAGGATTTTGAGCATTCTAACAGAATGTTAGATGTATTGGTCAGAATGTGATTCTTACCATCTAATTGTACAAGGAGTTTGATTTTTGTGTCATGCGTAATTGTTCTTTACAGGGGTTTGGTAATGTGGGCCTACACTCTATGAGATATTTGCATCGCTTTGGTGCTAAATGTGTTGGTGTTGGTGAATCTGATGGGAGCATATGGAATCCAGATGGTATTGACCCAAAGGAACTGGAAGACTTCAAATTGGTATGTTGATCTAATATCTGAACAGTTTGACTACCCTGAATGTTGTAAAACTGATATAAGTCTTATTGAAATCTATTTCCATTGCTTATTTTTTAAAATGTTAACTCAAAGAGCTTTAAAGAGTCTTCCTATCACTGGCACTAAAAATAAGCATTTAAACTCTGGTATAGTAGTTAATTCTGATCTTCAATCAATTACAGCAACATGGATCAATCTTGGGCTTCCCCAAGGCGAAAGTTTATGAAGGGAGCATCTTAGAGGCTGACTGTGACATTTTGATCCCTGCCGCCAGTGAGAAGCAGTTGACCAAGTCCAATGCACCCAAAATCAAAGCCAAGGTAAGAGCAGAATGGAGACTGAGTTCAGCCTTATCACTGTGGACGACATTACGGGTCATAGAAAAATGCTTGCTGGGTAGACAATTTAATGGTTTTTAGTATATTCACCAAGTGTATAACCATCACCATGGGTTTCCTCTTAAATCTAACTTCCAAACAGTATTTATGGAAATAGAAAGGTGAAAAATAGCTTTATATAGAGCAAAATAACTTTTATTAATTTGATTTAAACTGGAATTATGCCTGTCCCCACAACTCCCTACTCATGTGCACATCTGTTGCCCTCAGTGGAGGGGATTTAATGGTGTTATTGGCATTTCTATATGTTCCTGACTCTTTACAGATCATTGCTGAAGGTGCCAATGGACCAACAACTCCAGAAGCTGATAAGATTTTCCTGGAGAAGAACATTATGGTTATTCCAGTAAGTCATCCATGTTTGCCAGTTTTATATATACTTGGAATTATAATTGTCTTTTGTAAAGAATTGAGGGAAGAGGGGAATGCAAGTTTCCCAAGCTATAGTGAATTCATCTTTATTTTGCTTTTAAGAAAATTAGGTAGAAGCATGGTTAGTATAATAAGCCTATTCATTTTCACTTTGATTGACCCAAGCATCTTCTCCCAACTTCAGGCTCGTTCTTGAGTATGTGTTTAGCCTTCTTAAGAATCCAGTTATATAAAGTATATTGTGCTAAACATACTATTTTAACTTAAACTTAAAAGATTTTCTGTGATTCCTAACCTTATGTATTTTAGATGTCCCTGCTGCTTTATGCAGAATGCTAATATGAGGAACGCGTATTAGGTTTTTCAGTGGATAACCATGGGTCAATACCAAAAGGTTATTGGATATGGGAAGTTAGTGTGGACTTGTAATGTATTTTGAAGAACTCCCTTTGCTGAAAGCACTTAAAAAATTCCGTTTAACAAAAATAGACTACCCTTAGGCGGTGGGAGAGGGAATGCTATTCTTCTGGTGGGACACCCTATGAACAATCTAATCCAGTGGTTAACGGGCAATCAATTTTGCCTGAAATTTTCTTTGGTGGAGACAAGGCTCTAACCAAAGTGGATCAAATGCTTAATTAGTAACCAAAAAAAAAATTATTATTTTTTCCAAATAGAAAAAAACTTCAGATAGATTAGGAAGGGTGTTTGTTAAATTTAAGTGTGAAATTCCTGATACTATCTAAGATATATTTGGGAAGTTTGATGCATAATCTACTTTGATATGAAAATTGAGCTCTTTTGTTTATTGTAAGCTTTTTATTAAGACCATTCTCGTTCCTTTGGTTTCTTCCTGTTACATTTTTTATATAGGATCTGTACTTGAATGCTGGAGGAGTGACAGTGTCTTACTTTGAGTGGCTGAAAAACCTAAATCATGTCAGCTATGGCCGTTTGACCTTCAAATATGAAAGAGATTCTAACTACCACTTGCTCAGTAAGTTCTAATGATCTTGTTCTCCAGAAATAATCTTTTGGGCCAGCAAGAAGCCTGGAAAAAGCTCACACTTAAGTGTACTAATTTCCTTTTCATAATCCTAAATTAATGTCAGGACGGAAAACTATATTTTGTCTCATGAGCCTTGGACCAGAAATATACAGTTTCTTTATGGATAATCAATGTATTAGCTCTCTCGGATATATTTATATTCACGTTTGTTCTGTACTGTAATGTTCCCAAAGCAAAATCTACAAGTTAGTAATAGAAAGAGTATCATTTTAAACTGAGAACTCCTAAAATATGCATCCATTTCTACCTCTGGTTGCTCTTAGTAAAGGCCTATTTAGTGTCAAGAATGTTTTCAGTCTTCTGATGAGAATAGTTTTTCTTTGACTAGAGTAGGCTTCACAGTTAACAGGAGAATTTTTATCAAGCTGAAATAAGACCAAGACCTCCAGCTGAGCTTCTTTACTCAGCCCACTCAGAATCTGGGTAAAATGATCCATCTATTTCCTCCATTCTTTTTCCCTCAGCAGTTTCTTTTTTAAAGAGCCAAGGAAAAACCCTAGTATTGGGTGTTATGGAAACAGAGCAGTGACCTAAATTCTCATTTATATAGAATTTGGCCAAGTGCTTTATTCTTTTTTAACTGAGTTTTAAATGATTAACCCTTTCATGTCATTAGTGTCAAAGGTTTCTAAACCTCTTAGTTTTGGATAGTGGATATAGTTTGGGAAAACTTTTGGTGGTTCTACTTTATTTTTTTTCTACTAGCAATGTCTTAATCTTCATCTCGGCTTTTCATAGTGTCTGTTCAAGAGAGTTTGGAAAGAAAATTTGGAAAGCACGGTGGAACTATTCCTATTGTGCCCACAGCAGAGTTCCAAGACAGGATATCGGTAAGTGTGCTTGTGACAGTGTGCATTTTATGCACACTACCTGCTCTCTTTAGACTCAGATCAAATAGATTGAGTTGACAGGTTATAATCAACCTGACAGTAATTATATGACTTATGTGTGCTTTATATACCTTCCCCTTCTCTTCTTTTTTCTAAAAATGGAGTGAGAGTTCTAGTTTAAAATAACTAATAGTTCTACTTCTGGTACTTTTGCAATACAAATGACTTAACAAATGATTCCAATATAGTGGCAAATAATTATTATATATTTTAAATATTTTAAGCTCTAGAGAAATAAAAATAATTGAAAAGTAAACATTAGATAGAACTATTGAAAAATTGGAATTGCTATATGGATACAAAGAAGAGTTCAACAGATAGAAAAGGTATTTAATGTTAATTAGCTTTTGGCAGGGTATATTAATAGTGCATACACATCACAAAGACCAGTGAATGGCTGAAGACAACAAAAACAGTCAGAGGAAATAGGCTTAGAAAAAATGTTTAACATCTTGCTATTAAATATAAATTAAAATAAGTTTTCTTTAATGTATTAAACTAGCAAAAACAATTAATAGATCTTATATCCACCATGTCTGCAGTGAAGCATTTGTACCCTTATTCTGATAACAGTGCAGATTGGTGCAGCTCTTTGGAGAAATTGAAGAGTTGTTGAAGTGTTCCTGCCCTTTGACATAATCACGTCCCTTTTGGGAATTTATCCTAAGAAAATAGTTCTAAAGGAAAGGAATGACGATGTCATTGAAACTGTATTTGCAATCAGTTTTTATAATTAGGTTTGATTTAACAGAGATGGATGGATGGATGGATGGATGGATGGATGGATGGATGGATGGATGGAAGGAAAATGGCCAAGTTATAATATATCTTCTTATGAACTATTCGGTCATGGAAAATAGGACTATATTGGAACAGGGAAAGTTTAAAGGGTTTTGAAGAAGATGCTTTTGCCACTCTAGGTACTAAATGGTTCCACTAAATGAACCGTCCCCTTTCCTAGGGACATGTCTCTGTTAGTTCTGGTCCCTGTGTCTGAAATGCCCTGACCGTCTCCCTGCTTAGGTATCACTGCATCTCTGTGTCCTTCCCTGAAAAGCCCCTCTGTCTGCCAGAACTGCATACATCCTTCCATCACAAGTATGACAGTTCCTTGGCAGGACTGCTTCTCCTCTTAAATGGGCCTCTTTCTCCTCCATGTGGTCATCCCATGGTCTTGCACCTGACTGGCATATAGCAGTCGCTCAGATTGAAACATCAAGAGAGAATACAAAAAGAGGATAGCCTGGTAGTTAGGAAGACAGCTATGATGACTTTCTCATCATACCCCTTATTAACACCTGAAACCTGATGAAATTCAAATCTCTGCTCCCTCCGTGCCTGCACTTCTGTCGCTGGAGGCCCTGCTGACTGTTCAGATCCTGACCACTGACCTCAAGTAGGCTCTCAGAGCTTCCCAGTAGTTAGCTACTTTTCCCTGTTTCATTTATTTTCTCATTCTCTTGGTTGATTATAGTATATTATCTCTTCTCCCTTGCATTCCAGCTCATGGCCTGGTATATATCCACAGAGAAAATTGAAGCAGTCAGAAAGCTTCCACATGTACCCAGCTCCTGTTATCTGTGCCCTGTCTTCTGTCATCTCTCCTATTGGTGTTGGATGGCCTATTTTCAATTTTCCACATGCACTGTTCAAACAGATCTTCCCCTATCTCTTCTGCATCATCAGTCCTCCTTCTGTTCAGTCATTTCTAACAATGTACCAAATGCTGTCTTAAAAACATAAATCTTAATTCCACTTTCCTTTTCAGAAATTGCCATATTTATTTCCCTTATAACAAACCTCCTTAAGTTCTATATGTACTCTGTCTCCAGTTCTTCTGTATTCAGCCTACTTTTATGCCGATCACTCCACCAAAACTTTTGTTATTGTTAAGGTAACCAGTGACATCAGTCTCACCAAATCCTATTTCTCAGTCCTTATCTTCCTTCACCTGTCAGCAGCTGTTGTCACAGTAATCACTCCCCCGTGATATATTCTTTTCATTGCTTTTTGCTCATTCTTGTCAGCTCTCCACTTGGAAGGCCTTGGTCTCTGAACCAGTTCTCTGAATTCAAAATTTTGGTGATCTCACCTAGCCTAATGGTTTTAAGTCCAAGTATATGCTATCTCTTCCCACTGGAATATATGTTTCATGAGAACAGAGAATTTTCATTATTTTGTTTTCTGCTATGTCCTCACTGCCTAGAAGTATGCCTGGCATGTAGTAGGTACTCAATAAATGTTTGGTGGATGAATTAATTGAATTAAAGAAACATAAGTATTCCACCTGTAAAGCCAGTTCCTTTCCTAACTTGGTAGAACAAAACAAAGTTTAATCCAAATGTTTCTTGCTTGATACAAATGTTATAGAAATATACCTTCTTAATTAAGTAGAGTATTGATTAGATGAAGTTCAGCATAGATAATTTTTGGTGACCCACTTTTTAAGTTTTTATCTGGCATATCAGGATCTGTGTTTAATAGCTACACTTGTCATATTAGGAGTGATGGTGATAGTTAATTGTCCTAAAATTTTAGAAAGTGTCTCAAAACACAAAACTGATAGAGGTATCTATTGCAAGAAATTAACTATTGAGAATCTATTGAGATAATTGGCATAGGAAAGAGATGAGCTTACTTGGTGGTCAAAGGCCCTGGGTCATATCCCAGCTCTAAAATAGCTATATGTAAACTTTTCCAACTTCTCTGGTCGACAGTTTCCTCATCAGTAAAATTAGGGGGGTTAATTAGAACTACTAACATTCGTCCAGCTTTAAAAGTTGGTGACACTGCTGTATATACAGTTGGGATTCTTATTGTAGAGCTGCTATTGGAGATGGCTGGATGCCTTTCTGTGCCTTTGTCATATCCCTGTTCTGCTGAGGAATAGAAATGAATGCACTGTGACATGAACAGTGTAATGTGTTGCTCTCGTGCAATTGCATCTCAGATGGGTGGCCAGTGGTGATCTCACTACTTGCCCTCATGTTTTTTGGTTTGTACTTTTCTCTGTTCATTGTTTACCATGATCTTATTTCATGAGTATTTGTTTGCTGTCCAACGTAATGAAAATTAAACTATGGTTAAAATGCAGCTACTTAACTAGGTATCAAGATATTATACAGAAATTATATATATCTTTACAGATCTGTCTGGCTGTATATTGACTTAAGACTCCTTTGTGCTCACATAGGTGAAGCATGTGTTTGTATAATTTTATTGAATTTATGTTTTTTTTTTTTCCTAATAGGGGGCATCTGAGAAAGACATCGTGCACTCTGGCTTAGCTTACACTATGGAGCGCTCAGCCAGGGTACGTGTGCACAGGCTATTTGTATTTCTGCTAGTGACATGAAGGGCAGCTCAACTGTGTGTCATCTCAGCCACCAGATGGTGTGTGTGCAAGCACAGATTGTGATTGTGCATGTGGCTATAGAAAACAGCAATTTATTTACATATTCTTCATTTGTGTGTAGCAAAACACAATCTTTTTCAGTCATAAATGATCAATGTTTTTAGAGTCTTCAATGTTTACTAGGCTTATGGAAATAAATAATAATACCAAATTAGGAAGGAGTGATGTTTATAGTGGTTGATAAATATTAAGTAGTCAGCCAGACTAGATTGCTGGTCAGTTTATCACTCCATTCTAGTTACAGGAAGCTACTTTACTATAGAATTTGGTATATAAGTAAAAGGTTTTTTGACCATTATTTCCATGCCTTAAACACAGTTTGAGTCCAGTTTTCCTAATTTCTTCTTGAGTTCAGATTCTATTTATAAACAGATATTGAAGAAGAAGGTGGTGGTGTTAATTTTTTTTATTGAGATATAGTTGACATAGCATAAATTCACCCTTTTAAAGTATACCATTTAGGAGCCTCAGGTGTATTCACACGGCTTTATAGCCATCACCACTAACTCCAGGATGTTTTCATCACCCCATTCTTAGTTCTTTTAAATTATCACAAAGTATATCAAGCGGACTCACTCTAAATAACAGGAGATCTAAAGGTCACAGAAACAGCTCACACCTAAAATTCTAAAGAGCAACTTCTTACCACTGCCTAGAAAGTGTTTGTTTAATTCTAGAAAATTAATCCTTCCTGGCTAGAGGTTATTCTATTGCCCAAGTCATTTCTCTTTGGCTGACCAAGTCCTGCACCGAAATGGTAACAGGTAACTTGTACCAGGTCCATATGCACCTTGTGTGTTCATGGCCTAGATACTTGAGTTGTGGTGGTCTTCACTGTTTTCTCCTTCATTTCAGCAAATTATGCGCACAGCCATGAAGTATAACCTGGGACTGGACCTGAGAACAGCTGCCTATGTCAACGCCATAGAGAAAGTCTTCAAGGTGTACCATGAAGCTGGCGTGACCTTCACATAGATGGATTATAGCTTCCTTACTACCCTCTTCACCTCTTCATCTGTAGACCTATCAGAAGTTTACATGTAACCACAGAAATTTCTTTCTCTCATGACTTACTAGATAATGGACACCATTCTCAACAAGTCAATCTAAATCAGCCCCTCAAGAAAAAAGATATTAAGGTTAGGGGATCATATACAAAGCTTGATGAGAATGAAAGTTGAAATTACCTGTGTCAGAGAGCCATTCGGGTATTTTGCCTTTAAATAAAAAAGTCTGTTCTATCTGGCTGTGCTGCCTTGCTCCGTGGCTGCTTCCCAACAGAGCTGTAGCCCAAGAAAATACCTGTTGTCCAAGGGCAGTCAGTTGCTTGCTGCCTCAGCTGTAGACAAGTCTAAGATATGGTAAAACTTTTGACACATTTAAGAAGCAGGTGTGTGGCATTTTCAGAAGATGGCAGGGTCCGCAGGTGAGTTACTGGTATTTCAGCAAAAGAACTCAATTTTACAGATTTCAAACTGTTTCCTTTATGCATTTTAGTCTTTTAGAATAAAATAAGTATGTACTGCTGTAATAAAATTGCCTTTAATCAGTTAATAAGCCTAACCTTGACTCAAGCAGTGAATACCTATAAACATAATGAATGAAAAAAACTAGTATTTTTATAACAAAACAGTATCATTTATAGCTTATCAATAGTATATTGTCCAGCAAAACAAAAAGCCTAATGAGAGTTGTTATCTTCATATATATCATTCAATAGCAAATGACAGACGTTATTTTTATCAACACTGTCAGAATTTACTAACAAGTTTATCACAGTCATGACATATAGTCCAAAGAATGCAGTAACTTCCTTATCATGTTAATTGACCTCTTTGGGAAATCTGTTGTGTTGACTGATTGAATGATAATTCAAATAGTGTCCCAGAAAACAAAACAAAACAAACAAAAAAAACACTTGGGCTCCCTCTTTGGAGTCTGGCTGGCGGCTCTGAGTGTTGCCAATGGCCCCAACTCGCCCTGATGTGTCTTTTCAGAGGCTTTGCATTCTGTACACAGCTTCATTCAACAGTGGCCGGAAGACAACCTGGGGGTTGAGTGTTGTGTTTGGGAGTTATTTTACCAGGGGCTTTTTGAACAGTAGTGTCCCAATGAAGTGCTAGATATTATTTATGTAAAAATGAGCTTTTTTCTTTTTTTTTTTTTTTAACAATAATACCCTTTCAGAAATTTCTAACTACTTTGTAACTGCATGACGTAACCTGGTGATAAAAGCAGTTATTAAAAGTCTACCTTTTCTAAAGTTTGTTTCTTTTTTGTGTCTTTATATTTAATAATGGCTCTTTTACTACATGATAAAAATACAGTTGAGTTTCTGAAATTTTTGAGACAACCACCAATATAACATTACTTTCCACTATATTAGTGTGAACTGCCCAAGTTTTATTCTTGAAATTTTTTGTTTCATTTGTTGGACAATATCAGTGGGTATTCTTAGAGAAGAGTTTCTAATGTTTAAAGCTAATGTGCTGAAGTAGATTTTTTAGTCTTGCCTTTTTTTAATGAAAGAAGGTTTCATTGATTAGGGTTTTGTTTTTAATCATTTAGCCACAGAATGTATCAATTTAAAAAGATAGATTACTAACTATAATCAGCAAAACTGGATTCTAGACCTGATTCCACCAAAATAGCTGCCAAACCTGGGGCATAACTTCCAGCTACACTCTTTCATCTTCATTCTGCCTCTCCATGGTTCTGAGCATCACATCAGGCAGTAAACGAGACCCATGGACAGTGAGCCCTTCTTGAGCTGCTGGGGTCTACTTGCACTCCATGTGGAGCACTAAAATTTGTTGGGAAAGTTATATAAAAACAAGTTACAAAATATTTAGAACAATTCTGGGTGGGGCAGTAGCTTCCAATCATTTAAAAGCAAAATGATAAGTCTTAGTCTTGGCTTTTAGCTAACATACTGGGAATATTTATTGTGATTCTTTAAAGATTTGATAAAAGTCGGTACGTGTTACTAATATTGGAAAATTGATATTGTCCCTGCTAGCCATATAAAGACAACATAGCACTAGTATCAACTTTGGTTCCTGGAGCTTTGAGTTAGAAAATTCTGGTCAATAACTAACTGTGTCCTTGTGAACCACTACACTAGAATGTGTTTTTACCTTGCTTGATGAATGAAGTTAAAGAAAATGAGAAGTGAAAGCTTGCTTTTTTTTTTTTTTTTTTTGTAACAGTGCTTCTGACAACTCTATTACTAAGATTGGTGATTTACTTAGAAAAAAGCCTGGCATCTTAACAAGCTTGAAGTAAATTTCCTAAACATCCCTGGCAGGCTTTCTTACCCCTACTATGCATTAAGGCAGTCAAGGCATGGCATATTAAATAACTACGTCTGTGAACTTTGCACAGAAAACTGCAAAAGAACTTTCTTTGTTTTGTAATATGAATATTATGATTTTTCTTTTTTTTTTTTCACACAAAAAAACATGGCTTCTCTTTGTGTTTGTCTTGTTACCAAACCTTAAATGTAGCTTAGAACGTTTCTTAACTTGAGCACTATGGACATTTTTGGGCCAGGTAAGTTTGGGGGACTATTCTGTGCACTGTAGGATGTTTAATGCCCCTCAGATGTGACGCTCAAAAATGTATACAGATAGCCAAATGTCCCCTGAGGGGCGAAGTTACCTCATATTGAGAATTACTGGTATAGACAGCCAAATAGTTCTGTGAAGAGTAGCTTCTCCCCTTCGATTTATATAACCACCTTACCATTTTCTACTCCCTAGAGACAACCACTTCCAGTAAATTGAAATATTTTTTATTCTATTTAAATCTGCCCATTTTCAATTAGGTTATTTGTCTTTATTGTTGAGTTTTAAGAGTTCTTTATTACATAGTCTGGATAAGTGACTCAAATGGGATTGCAAATATTTCCTCATTCTATTGATTTCTGTTCACTTTCTTGATGATGTCCTTTAACACAGTTTTTCATTCTGATAAGAGTCCAATTTTCTCGTTGGTTGCTATGCTTTGGGTATCATATCTTAAATCATTGCCTAATCCAAGGTCACAGAGGTCTGATGAATTCTGACAGATATTTAAGGAATTAACCCAATTCTTTCCAAACTGATCCAAAAAATAGATGAGAGAACACTTCCTAGCACCTTTTATGAGGCCAATATTATTCGGTTACCAAAGCCAAATACCTCACAGGAAAGCTACACACCAATATTTCTTAAGAATGTAGACATACAAATACACAAAATACTAAAAATCCAACAGCTCATTATAAGTATTACACATTGCCAGGTAGGATTTATCATAAGAATGCAAGGGTGCTTCAACAAAATCAGTGTAATAACACCCCATTATTAGAACAAAGGGGAAAGAAAACCACTCATCCCAATAGATGTGGAAAAAGCAATTGACAAAATTCTAGATCTTTTCACAATAAACCACTGAGGACTAGAAGGGACTTCCTGAACATAATAAACAGCATTTGTGTAAAAACCATAGCTAACACACTGGTGAAAATGGAAAGCTCCTTAGGAGGAACAAGACAAGGATTTTTCTTTCCATCACTGTTATTCAACATTGTACTAAGTCCTAACCAGAGCAATTAGGCAAGAAGAATAAAGTCACCTGGATTGAAAAGGAAAAAGGGAAACAATCTCTATTTGCAGATGACATGATTATATATAAAATCCCATAGAATAAACACATAACTAAAAAATAACAACTGCCAGAGAGAATGAATTAAGCAAAGTTGCAGCGTGCAGGATCAATACACAAATAGTTGTTTTTCTAAACGCCAATAATCTGTAAAGGAAATTTTAAAAATTCTATTTACAGTAGCATCCAAAAGAATAAAATATTTAGGAATAAATTTAAGGAAGTGGAAGACTTCACCAAAACTCACAAAGCAATTTAAAAGAAATTAAAGAATACCTCAATAAATAAAAAGATTTTGTTTATAGGCCGAAAACGTTAATACTGTTAAGATGGCATTACTCCTCAAAGCAATGTATAAATTCAAAATTGCTATCAAAATTCTAATGGCTTTTTTTTTTTGCAAAAATAGAAAATCTGATCTTAAAATTAATATAAAACTGCAAATGATCCCAAATAACCAAAACAATATTGAAAAAGAAAAAGTTAGAGGACTCACATTTTTAGTTTCAAAACTTAATATAAAGCTACCGTGATTAAATAGTGTGGTACTGGCATACAAATATAAACGAATGGAATAAACTTGAGAGTCCAGAACATCTACGGTCAGTTGATTTTCAATCCTGGTGCCAACACACTATTTCCTATGGCTGTCTTAACAAAAGTACCAGAAATTGGATGGCTTAAAACAACAGCACTTTATTGTCCTGTAGTTTTGGGGGATACTTGAGCTGTCAAAAGGGCCATGCTTCCTTCAAAACCTCAACTTTTCCTCTGGTGGTGGCTGTCAATCTTTGGCATTCTTTGGCTTGCAGCTACATCACTCCCATCTCTGACTTTGACATTAGATAGCTGTCATCCTTCTGTGTGTCCATGTCTCATAGGGACATCAGTCATACTGGATTAAGGACCACCCTACACCAGTATGACCCCTTCTTACCTAGTTACATCTTCAGTGGCCCTATGTCCAAATAAGGTCACATTCTGAGATTCTGGAGGTTAAGTCTTCCATATATCTTCTTGGGAGACACAATTCAATGCATAACACTATCCAATGCAGAAAGAATAGTCTTCCACAAAGGAATGAAATTTGACCTCTCTCATATACAAAAATTAACTCAAAATGGATCAAAGACCTAAATATTAGAAATAAAACTACTATCGCATCTGATCTCAGAAGCTGAGCAAGGTCGGGCCTGGTTAGTACTTGGATGCAAGACCACCTAGGAAAACCAGGTACTGTAGGTGTAAAAAATAAAATAATAAAATAAAATAAAAAGAGATTGTAAGCTGACAAGGTCCTTGCAATCTGTGAGGTCAACCAAGGGTTGCCTCGCCTAAAAAAAAATAGTAATAATAAAAATAGAAATAAAACTTAGAAGAAAATATAGGGGTAAATTTCATGGCCTCAGATTTGGTAATGGATTCTTAGATTTGACATTAAAGCAAAATTTTTTTAAATTATAAATTGGAATTCATTAAAATTAAAAGCTTTTGTTCAACAAAGGACATTATTAAGAACGTGAAAAGATAACCTGCAGAATAAAAGAAAATATTCAAAAATCATAAATATGACAAGGGTTTAACAATCACTTAAAGAAATTTTAAAACTCAATGACAAACACCTAATTAAAAATGGCAAAACACTTGAATAGACATTTCTTCAAAGAATACAAAATAGATTTACAAGTTTTCCAACAAGTACATGAAAAGTTGTTCAACAACATTGGTCAGTAAGAAAATGCAAATCAAACCATAGTGAGATACCATTTCACACCCACTAGAATGACTTTAGTTTTAAAAATTAGACTCCTCTCATTATCCTGCCTGATGGCTGGAAGAAGCAGAAGCAGCGAACTTGCTGTAACTCTTTCCATTTTTAATAGCATGCACTTGGGCATCATGTGAAGGTACTTGTAAATGAATTTCCTGTGCTCCCTCCATTAGTCACAGATATGTATGAACAATCAACCTGGAGAACCATCTGGGTGAGAGAGAAGGCCAATGGAAAGCCAGTCATCCTCTTAAAGGGCCCATGCACAGACTCTCTCCCTCCCAGGCACTCACCCTAGGCTCCAATGGAGGGACAGTGGCTGGTGAGGCACTAGAGATATACAGGAAGAGAATGAGTTGTTTGGCTTCAGGGCAAGGGCTGGAGGGACAGCCACCATTCTCCCTGTATTGAGCCCTACTCCCATGAAGCCTGCAGGTGGGCACTATATTTCCTATGTTGAGCACTCTCCCATCATGAAAAATTCTGAATGTGCATTGGCCTGGTAAACTCTGCTTGCTCCACCCTGGTGACTCCCTAGTACCCAGCTACACCAAACTCACTCACCTCTTGAGGCTCTTTCAGTGGTGGGCAACCAGCCCCAGCCCACACTGCAGACTTTCTTGGATATCTCTCAGGGACCTGAGGGCCACAGCCGGGCAGTGGCTGGCCTCAATGGGCTCTGTTCCTTTTGCTGAGTGTCCCTAAGCTCAGCACTGGTGCCAATTCAGAATCCATATTAATCTGGTGAACACCACTCACCCTACCCTGATGGCTCCCTGAGACCCTACTTCACACAACTCACATTCTACCTGAGGATCTTTCAGCAGCTGAGCCTTATGGGCAGCTGGCAGGCAGCAGTAAGCCTCAGGGTACCCTGGGCATTTTGCTGAACTACCTCAGGCCCAGTACAGGTAGCAGATAGCCTCAGTTCCCAGTGTAGCCTCTCCCATGCACCTCCAGGTCCAGCACAGGCAACAATCAACAGAAAATCACTTTTTTAGCTCCTCCAGGTAGCCCCAGGCTGGTCATAAGTAGCAGCTGACATAGGCCTGCACTGAAGCACCTCCCAAGAGGCCCCAAAACCAACACACCCAGTGGCTGCTTCAGATGACAATAGAGCGCCACCTGGTTAGTCTCACAATCAGCATATCCAAAGGGTGATACTAATAGGCACCAGAGCCCACTGGGGTCAGCCTCAAAATAGCAGCTCATATGCTGTGGTCACGGCCAGTACTCCTAGCCAGTCACCCTGAGGGTCAATCCCACCACTGATGTACCAACAGCAGTCAAGGCTAACTACAACAGGAGGGCACACACAACACACACAAGGGACACTCCTGAAGCACCCAGTTAGGTGATGAAGGAGACTGTGACACTGGGCCCCACAGCACACCCACTACAAAGGCCACCTAGCCAAGACTGGGAGATTATGTATTAGGTTGATCTGCTACATTGGTCTGGAATTTTTTCCAAATAGACACAGAGAGGCTGCCAAAATAGGGAGACAAAGAAATATGTCTTAAATGAAGGAACAGGACAAAATTCCAGAAAAAGAACTAAACAAAATAGAGGCAAACAATCTAGCAGATGCAGAGTTTAAAACAATGGTTATAAGTATGCTTAGTAAACTTAGTGATAAAAAACAATAAGTATTGGTAAGCATATGGAGAAAAGGGAATCCTGTGTACTGCTGGTGGGATTGAAAATTAATGCAGCCACTATAGAAAAGTTTGGAGACTACTCAAAAAATTAAAAATAGAACTACTTTATGACACTTCTGGGTATCTATCTGAAGAAAAGCAAATTACTAGTTTGTAAAGATCTGTACAATCCTTTGTGTATGGCTGCATTATACACAATAGCCAAGATATGAAAGCAACCTATGTGCCCATCAATAGACACTTGGATAACGAAGTACAAATATACAACAGGCTATTACTCGGCTATGAAAAAAAAGAATACAATCTTACCATTTGTGACAATATGGATGGACCTAGAGGGTATTATGCTGAGTAGTATAATTAACACAGAGAAAGACAAATATCACATAATCTCACATTTCTAATCTAAAGAACAGAGTGAACAAACAAATAAAACAGAAACAGACTCAAATACTGAGAACAAATTGATGGTTGCCAGATGGGAGGGGTTTGGGGGGGCTGAGTGAAAAAGGTGAAGGGATTAAAAAGTACAAATTGGTAGTTTTAAAATAGTCACAGGACTGTAAAGTACAGCATAGAGAATATAGTCAATGATATTGTAATAACCATGTATAGTGCCATGTGGGTACTAGACTAATTGGGGGATAACTTTACAAATTATATAAATGTCTAACCAGTATGCAATACACCTGAAACTAATATAAAATAATACTGAAAGTCAATGGAAATTGAAAAATAAAAAATAAAAATAAAGAAATAAATTCAGTTTAGACCAAATTAAAAATAAATACACACGCAATGAAAAATCAGAGAATATTTGTTGATAATGATGTGGAGAAATAGGAACCCTCATATATTGTTGCTGGGATTGTAGAATGATACAGCCACTGTGGACAACAGTTTGGCAGCTCCTCAAAATGTTAAACGTAGAATTACCACATGACCCAGCAATTCCAACCCTAGGTATAAACACAACAGAAATGTAAACCTATGTCCACATAGGAACTTGTACATGGATGTGTGTAGCAGCATTATTCACAATAACCGAAAGATGAATACAACCCAAAATGCCCATTAACAGATGAACAGATAAATAAATTGTGGTATATACATAAAATGGGATATTATTTAGCCACAAACAGAAAAGAAATACCAATACATGCTACAACTTGGATGAATCTCGATAACATACTAAGTGAAGGAAGCTAGACGTAAAAGCTCACATAATTGTATTATTCCTTTTACATGATATAGCCAAAATAGGTAAATCCACAGAAACAGAGAGCGGATTAGCGATTACCAGGATATGGGGTAGTAGATGAGGAATGATTACCTTTTTTAAAAAAACTAATTTATTTTTATTATGGTGACATTGGTTAACAAACTCCGGTAAGTTTCAGGTGTACAATTCAACAGTAAGGCGCGCACACACACACACACACACACACACATACATGCATACATACATACGTGTGTGTGTGTGTGTGTGTGTGTAGTTAGATTTATTTCTGCCGCCACATATTTGACTCCTTTTACCACATCAACCTCCATTTTACCCTCTGATAACCACTAATCTATTGTACATGTCCATAAGTCTCTGTTTGTTTGTCCTGTTAGTTTGTTGCTTTTAGGTTTATATCTCACATGTAAGTGATATGTGGTTTTCAACTTTTTCTGTCTGGCTTATTTCGCTTAGCATGATTATCTCAAGATCCATCCATGTTGTAGTGAATGGCAGTATTTCATCTCTTCTTATGGCTGAGTAATGTTCCATTGTATATATATACCACAGCTTTTTTATCCAATCATTTATCTTAGAACACTTCAGTTTCTTCCATGTCCTGTCCACCATGAATAATGCTGCTACGAACATTGCTGTGAAAAGATCTTTTTGGAAAACTGGCTTTCTAGCTTACCCAGCACCATTTATTGAAGAGGCTTTCCTTTCTCTACTATATGGTTTTGGCTCTTTTGTCAAAAATTATTTGCCCATATAAACATGGGTTTACTTCTGGACTCTAGATTCTGTTCCACTGATCTGTTTCTATTTTGCTGCCAAACCATGCCATTTTGGTTACTGTCACTTTGTAGTCTCATTTGAGATCTGTCAGAGTGTTGCCTCTGGCCTTGTTCTTTTTTCTCGAAATAGCCTTGGCAATTTGGGGTCTTTTGTGCTTCCATACGAATCTGATAATTTTTTGTTCTATTGCATGGGGATTGCATTAAATCTGTATAATGCTTTAGGTAATAAGGTAATTTTAATTATGTTGATTCTTCCAATCCAAAAACACAGAATATCTTTCCACTTCTTTGTCTCTTCTTCGATTTCTTTTAACAAGGTCTTATAGTTTTCGTTATATAGGTCCTTCACATATTTTGTTAGAGTTATTCCTAGGTATTTTATTCTTTTTGTTACAATTGCAAAAGGAATTATTTTTTCTACTTCTTTTTCTGACACTTAATTATTAGAGTATACGAACGCCATGAATTTTTGAACATCGATTTTGTATCCAGAGACTTTACTATATTTGCTTATTGCTTCTAGTAGTATTCTTGTGGAGTCTTTACGGTTTTCTATATAGAGAGTCATGTCATCCACAAATAGTGACAGTTTGACTTCTTTGTTTCCTATTTGGATGCCTTTCATATCTTTCTCTTGTCTGATTGCACTCACTAGGACCTCCATTGTTATACTGAATAACAGTCGAAATAGTGAACAGCCTTGTCTTGTTCCTGATCTTAGAGGAAAGGTTTTTAGTTTTTCACTTATAAGTTGGCTGAGAGTTTGTCATATATGGACTTTATTATATTAAAGTACTTTTCTTCTATACCAATTTTGTGAAGTGTTTGGATCATAAATGGATGCTGTATCTTGTCGAAGGCTTTTTCTGCATCTATTGATACGATCATATGATTCTTATTTTTTAATTTGTTCATGCGGTGTATCACATTAATTGATTTGGATATGCCGAACCATTTCTGTTCCCCCGGGATGAAGCCCACTTGATCATGGTGTATAATCTTTTTAATATGTTGCTGTATTTGGTTCGCTAGTATCTTATTTAGAAATTTTGTATCTGTGTTCATGAGAGCTGTTGGTCTGGAGTTTTCTTTTTTTGTGTTATCTTTACTGAGTTGGGAAGAATTGCCTCCTCTTCAATTTTTTTGAAAGAGTTTGAGGAGAATGGGTATTAAATCTTCTTTGAATGTTTGGTAGGATTGGCTGGTGAAGCCATATGGTCCTGGACTTTTAGCAGGTTTTTTGAATATTGTTTCCATTTCCATACTGCTGATCAGTCTATTTAGATTTTCCAGTTGTTCTTTATACAGTCTAGGAAGGTTGTATTTTTCTAAGTACTGGTCTATTTCTTCTAGGTTATTAAATTTTGGTGTTATATACTTTTTCATAGTATTCTTGTATGATCCTTTGTATTTCTGTGGTGTCAGTCATAATTTCTCCTCTTTCATCCCTGATTTTGTTTACTGTGTCCTTTCTCTTTTTTCTTTATTGAGTTTAGCCAGGAGTTTGTCAATTTCATTAACCTTCTCAAAGAACCAGCTCTTTGCTGCATTTATCTTTTCTATTTTTTGTTTTGTTTTGTTTTCAATTTCACTTAATTCTGCTCTAATTTTAATTATTTCTTGAGGAGTGATTACTTAATAGGTATGGGGTGTTTTTCTGAGGTGGTGACAAAGTTTTGAAACTAGAGAGAAGTGATGCTTGCACAACAATGTGGATACACTAAATATCACTGGATTGCATACTTTTAAATGATTAACTGTTTGTTATATAAATTTCACCTCAACTAAAAAGAAAAGAAACAACAACACAGAAACTTAGAGTTGAACCTCAGGAAAAACCCAGGGAGTCTAGTTGCAAAATGGCTAAATTTTATGAGGAAAAAAAGATGTGTACAACAATTTGATCCTGTGAGCTGAGTGGAGATGGGTTCTGTTCTAAGCCACCCACTCCTTGGAAACCCACAGTAGAGAGTGCTAGCACAGAGCAATGTCCTCTGGGAGTCACAGGAACCTGGGGATTTGGGGGCCTTTACAGTCCTGCAGCAGGTTATGAAGCTGGTGGGATAGGCCAAGGCCTGGGTCCTTCAGGTCTCCTCTGATGACAGCAGGATCAACAGCGTGGAGTAGTGATTCCATAGGTTAAGTGTACTGTGCAAATGTGAGGTAAGGAGGCTGTGGTGTCTGGACATAGAATTTTTGGTTGACGGTCTTTTTTTCCCCAGCACTTTTGATAGGTCATCCTATTGTCTTCTGGCCTCTATGGTTTCTGGTGAGATGTCACCTGTTAAGTTTATTAAGGCTCTCTTTTATGTGATGACTTGTGTTTCTATTTCTGTTTCAGGATTCTCTCTTTGTCTTTGTATCTCAAAATTTTGTTTAGAATTTACCTATGTGTGCCTTTATTTGCGTATAAACTTCTTGGAAATATAGATTAATATTTGTCATCAAATTTGTTGTTGTCAGCCATTATTTCTTTGAATAAACTTTCTGCCCCCCTCTCTTTTCTTCCTCTAGTACTCTCATTATGCATAAGGTAATTTTCTTGATAGTGACTTACAGGTCTCTAAGTCTCTCTATTTGTTTAAAATTGTTTTGCTTTCTGGTCATCAAGTTGGATAATCTCATTTGACTTAATGTTCATGAATTTTTTCATATGCCTGCTTCAATCTGTTGTCGAGCCCCTCTAATAATTTTTTTTTTAATTTCAGTTGTACTTTTAACTCTAGAATTTCTCTTTTGTTCTTTATTATAACTTCTATCTTTTTATTTGTATTCTGTATTTGATATTGATCTCATATTTTATTTAATTCTTTACATGTGCTTTCTTTTAGTTCTCTGAACATGTTTAAAATAGTTGATTTAAAGTTTTTGTCTAGTTAATCCAATTTCTGGGCTTCTTCAGGCACAGTTTCTCTTTTTTCCCTCCTTTAAAGTGCGTTGTAATTTCTTTTCTTGCACATCTTGTGATTTTTTGGCCAAAAACAGGATATATTAAATAATATAATGTGAAAACTCTGGAAATCAGATTCCATACTCCTCCCCCCCAATTTATTGTTACTGCTGTTTAGCGACCTTTCTGAACGAATTCCATAGTCTGTTTTCTTTGTCGTATGTAGCCACTGAAGTTCTGCTCAGCTTGGTGTTCAGCTAATGATTAGAGATTTCTTTAAGTATTTAAATCCAGTAAGTTTTCTATTTTTGCTGAAGGACTTTATGTACATGCTGTGCCTCACCTTCAACACTCAGTCAGGCAGTTCACATTTTCACCTAAGTTTTTAATTCCTGCTTGCACAGAGCCTCAAAATTAGTGAGGGATGAGAGCTTTGAGTCTTCTCAGGTCTTTACTGAGCATGTGTGCAATCCTACATATGTGCATGGCCTTCTAGATTCCTAGGAATATGTTTGCATTTTCAAAGCATCTATGGACATTTTATTCCCCAGTTTTTCCTTTTAAGCTTTTTTGTTAGCCTATTGTTTGCCCAAATTGTTAGTACCACCTCATGTAGCCACCAACTTTAAAAACTGCCTAAATGTTTTATGACAAACAGTCCCAGGGCTTTTTGCATGAGGTGAGCTCCTACTCAGGGCAAATAAAGGCAGCCTCACAGTGGGATCTTCCAGTTAAGTCAAATAATGACAGTTCTCTGACAATGAAGCTTTGAAGGAACTCCAGCCCTGTTCTGCTCTTTCTAGTAACTATCAGGCTGTTGATTTTCAGGGTTACAGTGGAACTAGAGAAGGGGAGGGTACGAGGGAAGATGAGAATAGAGCAAGTTAAGAACATCAGAAATCTTTCTGTTCTTGACAAGATTTTGTTTGTTTGTTTGTTTTTAATTTGTTTTACATAAATGCTCCGTTGATTGCTGTAAGACTTTGGTTAATTTCCAGAGTTCTGAAAAAAGTTCATTCTGACTATATTTTGACCAGTTTTCTCATTACTTTGAAGAGAATTTTTGGAGGTCCTTGCTGCACCATTTTCTTTGATATCACTCTCTTTTGCTTTTTATAACACATTTAGAGTTTGTATGAGGTAGGTGCGGTGCCTCTCACTGCACAACACACACGTTAAAAAGAAAATGAGAGATGGAAGCACTTATTCCAGAACAGCACATTGCAAGGTGAATTTAAGGAAACATGGGCAGGGCTTCTTCAACTCTGTGTGAAGGACTAGTTTTGGGGATTTTTTTTTTTTTTTTGCTTGTTTCTTACTTTAATTCATTGTGTTATGTGGTCCTATTTCATGTGACTATTCGTGTACAACTTGCAGTGCAAGTTAAACAACCTGAGCTGGCCTAAACCCTGCAACAAGAATTGTCCACTGATCACATTGCTAGAGGGCCAGGCAATGTCTAAGAGTTTCTAAATGCTTTCACTTTCTTTACTTATCTTGTTGCCAGTGGTAACAAACCAGCAAACTTTGAGTAGCACTTACCCAGGAAACAATCTTGAATAAGCTAGTAGGTGCCCTTCATGACCATATTTTAAAATATATCTGTATTGATTTTCTCTTAAATTCAAACATCATGGAAATGTGTAATGTAGAAAATGAAGATTCCTCATATTCTCTCAGACACAGAAATGAGCACTGTTAATGTTTGCTGTATATACCCTACCAGTTTTTTTTCTATTTTCATGCAATTATATTTTTGCTTTGCTTTGTAAAATTGAACTTATCGTACATATATATTTTATATCTTATTGACTTATTTGACATGTACATTTCCTCATTCTTCTTAACAGCCATGGAGTATTCCATAGTTTGTTCTTATTGGTGGCCATCTAGACATAGGCCCATTTTTCAAGCATAGGCATTATAATACATTAGAAATAATAGGTATCGTCTCTCTATTGTATCTCAAATCAAATAAGCAGAGCAAAACTTGCCATCTAAGCAATTTCTGATCAGCATTTTAAGGTGTTTTCAATCTCTTGCTGTTACAGACAGGCCCTGATGAATCTATTCACCCTCTGGGCATCTGCATGTACATGTGCACACCTGAAGATTAAAGTCTGATAAGAGGAACTGCTGTCCAAAGAGGGCGTTCCAGTTTACACTACCACCAACAGTGCTCTTAGCCTTTTAGACTGAGCTTAGATTGGAGGAATTCAAAAGTTATCAGAAGCCAAACCAAAATATGAGGTCTAAATATGGCTAGACAGTGGCAGATAGATACCCCAATCTAGGACATTGGATTCCTGGGCTATTCAGAAACTTATGAAGCCAATTCTAAAAGAAAACCAGAAATATGGTGAGCAACTGACTTGTTCTTTAAAACATCTTTTCTTCTCATTTCTGCTAAGAACAAATAACTTTCAGAAAGATAAACATGTAATGCCATATCTTTAGAAATCATTTTCTTTTTTAAAATCCAAAATGTTAAGCTAAATATTACTTAAACGTATGTTTAACCTTTATTGTACTGACTTACTCAAGGCAGGAAGGAGAGAAGGCCAAACATTCTTGCCTACTACCACCAGTTAGGCCTAATGCAAGTATCAGAGGGGAGGTCCGACAGTGGCTTCAACAGCCAATAAGCAGTGGATTCAGTGCCTCCTTGACCTGATTTTGTGACTGTCCAGCAGAAATGTTTCCCAGAAACCTCTTTCAGAATATGGAGCATCTCAAGCTGTCTGAGTCTGTCCAGCCTACTTGTCAATCAGGTTCATCTGTTACCTTTCCTGAATCCTGTAAGAGCATGTCAAGGAAAATCCAAAGAACACGTAAGCGGAATTATGGTCCTCCCTTGGGGTGTCCTTGGAGCATTGAAGTGTCTGAAAGCTATAGATAGTTTCTGGGAAAATAATATTTTAAGAAATATAGCATAGATACTAATAATTCTTCAAGAGGTCTTTGCTGACAAGAGAAATCTTAATGTGAGAGCAGCACATCTGATTAATGAGGGGGACCCATCTGACCCCCAGCAACGACAATGTCATTGTCAGCAAGTGACAAGACATAGACAGTGTTTCCATCCAAATAAGAATAAATCCAAGGCTCAATGTACACATTTCACAGCTTTTTATTGAGATTCAGGAAGAGTTTGCCGGTGGCAGGCGTGCTCACTGTCCCAATTTACCCAGACCTTCTGCTGCATGGGTGACAGCATTCGTGACTGTATTGGTCACTGTCTCAGTGACTTCCTTCACCACTTGGTCCCCTGTTTGCTGGGCCTTCTTGAAGGCTTCAGCAATGGCTGTCAGGGAAAAAGAGGAGTAACATTCAGGTGAGCAAAGTAAACATTTCAAGCCGTTCGCTGAGCTAGTGTCACCTGGAGAGGTCTGCGGGATGTGGCAGTCATACTGGATCATGCCCTGGAGGAGACCCAATGAGACAGCGTGCAGCAGAGCTCCTGGAGCAATGTGTTCAAATTTTGTTTTATTTTCCTCAGTGACCTGCATTTCTTCGATTATGAGTGAGACTGAGTATTTGCTCATGGGTGTATTGCCTACTCATTTTTCATTTTTCTGGGAATTGCCTATTTGGTCATTTGGTCATTTGCTCATTTCGTATTAGATTATTATTACTGTCCTCAGTTTGTGATTTTTCTTTTGGCTTAAGTTGTAGTTTTTTTTTTTTTTTTTACTATGGAAAATTTGAAGGTCAATATTGTCAAATCCACCTAATATTTCCTTTATGGCTATTGGGTTTTCTGTCAAAATCAAAAGATCCTTCTGTCTCTGAAATTTTGCAAAAACTCCTGTTTTCTTCTAACAATTTAATAATTCCATGTATTTATATTTAAGTCCTTGATCTATCTGAAGTCTATTTTGTTGTAGGAATAAGGTGTATGTGTGCTGAATTCTCCTCCCTCCTCACACACATACACATACAAACATTCATGTAAATATTTATTTATAAAAATATATCTTATATCTTAAACATTTTGTCCCAGCATGCTGCCACATAATCTTTTGTAATATCGTCCTTTTTTTTTGTCTTCATGTTTTTTTGTTTCGTTTTATTTTTTATTTGTGACATCGTCTTCTTAAAAGTCCACAGAGAACTAGACAATATCTAGTTAGATATTGTCTTAGCAAAGTTTGGCCTCAGCATAGTAATTGCATATCAACTGAAAGGGTACACATCTGAGTCAGGGTTTGACCTAGTTAATCAAAGTACAGGTTTGCCTCCTTCATTCCCTTCTCCTTGCCTCCTTCATTCCTTCCCCAGCCCTAGCATACCTTTCTCTCCAGCCTCCTTGGCATGTTCCACGACCTCCTTCACCACTCCCTCCACAGCATGAACTGAAAAGATGAGACAAGCCCAGGGTGAGAGCACAATGTAAACAAACTTCTCTTTATGGCAGGGCCCAGATGGCTCTGGATATCCTGAACAGGGCTCTGGGATGCTGTCCCAGCCAGGACAAGTTGGCTCACAAGAAGGACCCCAGCTGGCTTCCTTCAGAGACTCAAGTGAGGCCTGGCTACCAGGGGAAAAACGCTGAGTGAGCCACACGAGAGCTCAGGGCTCTCCATGCCGCACAACCTGGCGTGGCCTAGATGCCGATGAGCAGGCCTTCTAGCTGGAAACCTGGCGCCAAGGCCGAGCCTGTTTCTCAGGTCACCACACCTACCAGGTGTGCTGCTATCCTGCCTCAAGCCAGATGACTGCTGCATCTGGATGCTGAATCCTGAAGCCTCCTCCAGCAAAACTAGTTCTCAAAAAGCTGTCCTCCAATAGGAGAGGACTCTGCCCACCTAGGAATTGTTTAAAATTTGGTGGTAGTTTGCCAGAACTGATAGTGTCAGAAGAACTGGTTCTGATTCTAACTCCTTCCTTTACTGCTTGGTTCCTTCATCTGTGGAATGGGAATAATACAGAACTCAGAGAGCTAGTGAAAGAGGAAATAGGGTGGTCAATACCAGTTACAGTTAACCAATGAAATACAGACATGTTTGCAGCCATTTCGAAAGAGGATGGCAAATTTACATGTCAGACAGGTGGAACCTGGATTAGCCTCCATGAACACAGTTGCTGATGTCTGCATACAGAATAGGGCTTCTGGGGACTTTGAAAACATTGCAAAAGTTCTTTTTATAAACCCCTGGGGCTGACTTTGAACGGAATCAGATTTGGTTTCTTAATAAATAAATCTTTGAAGTTTTAAAGTTATGGTAAAAATAAAATTCCACCTTCCTTTTTCTGTATAGGATATTTGCAATAGGCTGTTTGGACATGGAAGCGCTCCCAGGTTCCAGAGGGAAGGATTCAAGCCACCAGCTACTCACCCGGCACCCAGGCTCCCCACTGGCCCCCTGGGGCCTCCTCTGAGCTGGTCTCCCTCTTACCTTTAGCCACACAGATTGAGGGTTGTTTGGGGCAGCTGACCCCTCCTGGCGGCACCCTGAGCTGCCCGCCTCAGTTTCCTCATACCACCCCTTCTATTCTATCTTTGTGGGGATGATCATGGGGCCAAGGCCTGCCCAAAACTTGCTGGGATCAGCTTCGCACAGGCCGAGTCAAGCCTCTAGCCTGAGAGAATGGCCCAGGTTGAAAGGAGACTCAGGTTCTTACCAGCTTCCTCAGTGGCCTTCTCGGTGCGGTGGGCCAGGCCTTCAGCGGCAAGCTTCCCCAGGCCTCCCAGCATTGTGTAGTGACAGGTGGCAGGCAATCAAGCAGGATGCTAGGGCCTGGAACAGTGTGCTTTTATAGATGCCTCTAATGCCTAGCTGGGATCTGGGGGACCAGCCCTTGTCATGGCCAAGTAGGAGGTGAGGCAGTGAGTCAGCGCAGGGGGTGGCAGAAGGAAAAGGCTGGGTGGGGCCACCCTAGGGCTCTAGCCATGGCACTGCCCCTCTAGCAGCATGAGACCCACTCACCCTATATCCTGGGACCCTGGGGCAGAGACAGGGAGGCAGACTGAGGCTGGACATGGAGGTCAGTTCTGGGACATGCTTCTCCCCCAAGGCAGGAGGCCTGAATGCACTGCGGGATGAGAGACACTTGGAGACAGCAGCCCTACTAGTCCCCTAGGTTTTGAGTTCTCCGCAGCCTGGGCACGGGTATATACCCAGACAAAGCCTAGGACTTCTAGCCTACTGTCCAGGGTCCTCATAGTGGCATAGCTGGGGTTTGGGGGGTTCTGTAGGTCATGTGGACCTGGATACCCCTCAGGCCAGGAACACAACTGCCCTCCCCATTTCCAAGAACCTCAGCTTTGCAGGGTGGCTTTGCAGCCTCCACTGGACAGGTATTGGAGGGTTGGGAGGATTCAAGGTGGTGCCTTGCCCTAGGGGGAGAAGACACAGCCTAGTAATCCCTGACTTGCAGGCAGCTGGTTCTTACTCACAGGAGAACATGAGTGACCCAGCACTGAGGAAGCTAGCATATGAGGAACTTGACCCTCCCTGCACATTGGGGCCTGGCCCCTCGGAGAGACCCTGTAAGGTCCTAGAGGAGTAGATGGAGGACTCCAACACCATCTAGGGAGGTGCTTATGGCCTTAGCAAGAAATCCCAGAAAGCTGCTCTACCAGCCTGACACATCACATGTTTAGAGGGCCACGCTGCCTCCCTAGTTACTCAGAATGGAGAGAGATGCCTCAAGCATCATGCCACATGCTCCTTCCCTTAGTCACTAGCCCAACCTGAGCCTCAGTTTCCTCATCTATAATTGAGAACAGCCATGCCTTCCTGGCCATGACACTGATAGTCTGTGGGATCATGCATGCAAACTCTTAGTAAACTTCTGCTCCCTCTCTCTCATTACTTATGTACCCAGGAGGGGCCACTTGGCAGTGAGTCCTGACCAACCAGTGGGTAGACCAAAGAGTAGTAGGAGTATAAGGCTGCCTTGGAGCTAGAGGGCTGGGGAATGGGATCTCACTGGGTAAGTGTCATGGAGGGAAGACTCACTGAGTCCCTGTTCCTGCAGTCCAGGCCTGGATCAGAAGTCTGAGGCCCCCTTCTCCATGCAGTCTCCCTCACCCCTCAGAGCTGCCCAGGAGGGCATGGCGGGGCCTAATTAGTGTTGATCCGACCATAGGCCTTCACAGCGTGGGTCCTACAGGGCGGAGGCCCTCCCGCATTCCCGAGTGGTGCTGGGAGGCTCCCCAGGTTGTGGCCGGCAGCCCTAGGGTAGGCAGTGGGTACTGTGGACAACAGTAACTCAGAGTCACAAGGCCACAGCACCACACGTGCTATCCCCATTTGGCGGGAGTGGTTGGGTCTTAAACAATTTAGAGAGGTCTTCTCAAGAAAAAGCATACAATAATACTACTCTTGCAAGTTTTACGTATATACACATGTATGACCCTGTGGACGCAGAGGGGCTGTTAAAGTGAGGGCTCTGGAACTTAAGCAGGTCTAGATGACTCTGTTCTCCCCTGTGAAAGACAAATACCAGAACGTTCTGCTCAGGGCATCAGGGCCACGTTGCCGAGGGTGGAGCTACTTCTAGGACATAGCTGGTGGGAATTAGGCTGAGTGACCCATAAAGACATTCCTTGGACCCATCAAAACCCCTTCCCTGTTTCTTCTGAAGTTTTGTTTGTCTCCCACCCACCCCTACAGGGTCTTCTCTTTGCCTGCTCCCTTGACAGGATGACAGCGTCATCCGCCAGTTCTGGGATGGCTTCCAGACCCCACCTTGGGATACTCTTCACAGTCCCTTCCTCCTCAGGAGCTCACCAGCCCCTTGGCAGGCCCTTTTCAAGACCTGGCCACTCAGCAGAACTCTGAAGCCAGTGTCAGTCCAGAGTCAGGCCCACTACAGCCTCTAGCTATGCTTTCCCCTCACTGTCAGGCTACTGCTGCCCTTGCCATATCATTCCCCTGTCCATGAGACACTACTTTTTTTTAGTGCACTGCCCTGGTGTAAGCACCTTGACTCCAGTGACAACACACCATGGTCCCAGATTTCCTGGCAAAGTTGGGCCCAAACACTGATCCCAAATGTGCAACACAGAGAAAGGAAGAAGACTCAAGAGACCAAGCTGCCCAGGACCAGACTCGAGACCCAGACCTTGGTCCTCTGGCCCAGGTCCAGGCCCACTTGGCTTTCCAGCTGTGACAGGAAACCTGTCCTCTCAGCCCAGCCTTTGGCTCCCTGAGGGTGAGCTCCTTTCCAGCCAAAGAACCTGGGATAACCCAAGACCCTCCTAACCAGGGGTGAATTCCAGCCTGAGGGATTGGGCTTGGGTGACTCCTGCAAGGAACACTACTTTCCTGGATGAGGTTGAGGATGACTCAGGTGGGAACCGCCCCATCTTGGAAGAGGCCTGGCCCATGCTGAGCCCCAGTGGAGCAGCCCTTGAACTCAGGCACCCATGTCAGCCTGTCCTGAGTCAGAAGGTCAAGTCCAGCCCTTGGGGCAAAGAGAATAAGGCTTTGACAAGAACCAAGTAATTCCCCAAGTGGAATTTGCTCAACAACTCAGTTTGGCAAAGGGCTGCATCAAGTCAAGCTGTCTGCATCAAATTAAGGAGAGCCAATTTTTCAAATAGAAATTTGCCAACTTAGTAATTAACAATTCTTTTTAAAAAATTGTTTATTTTAAGTACTTAAATACTTGTGTGATGTGAACAGGAGATGTCATGAATGTCCTGAGTTTCATGATTTTCTGTCCTGCCTATACTTTCTCCACTTCCGTTTCATGGATTTGAGTTCATAGTATATACTAAACCCTGGTCTCCTGCACACATCGACTCCTTCCAGACACAGGGGAGCCAAACCCAGACTCCTGGAGACTTGGTATGTCAGTCACCAAAGGAAGACTTCTCCAGCATGTCAACACCCACACACCCATGGGTGTCAGTCAGGGTCCTGGTGGAAATCAGAGGGCACATCAAAGGGGTATCTGAGGAGAGAGACTGTTCATAAAGGTGTGGACAGGCTTAAGAGAAACCATGAGGGATGGTAAGGTGCTCAGAGACCAGCAGTAGTGGGAGTTCTTACCTCCCTGGGCCTGGAGGAGCAGGGAAGGGACTGTGTCAATGCTGAGAGCTGCAACTATAGAAGTTCATTGGACAGGAGCTGCAGCCATTAGCAGAGGAACATGGCCACAGCTACACCATGCCTAGCAAGGAGGGAGCAGGGGGATATATACTGCCTTTCTCACTCTTCAATCTCCTACTGATATCCCCCACTGGCTGAACACAAGGGGCTAAGGCTGAGGGAGCCTGGATAATATAGTTCAAGAGGGCAGATTCCTAGGGTTAGGGCAGGGAGGAGCAGGTGGGTGTGGATTCCAGGTAAACAGACAATACCAGCTCATCCTGCCAGACTTCCAGGTTTGGGAGTAACATGGCAGCTTAATTTTAAATGGTCCCATTTCATTTTCTTAAAACTGTGTGGAGCAACAAGGAGCACAAGAAGAAGAAAGGGGAAGGGGGAAGAAAGGATGGGAGGAGAAGAAGAATACCCATCGCCAACACACACATCAAATTTCTCAGAAACTAGGAGACTGAGAAACTATTGGGGCGGAGAAGTCAGTCTCAGATGTTGCCCTTAACACTCAACTAGCAGGAAGAGAGGACCCTCTGAGTAAAAACTCCGTGGGACAGAACTAAGACCCGGGGAGATAAAGAAAGAAGAGGAAGGTAACCAAAGAGGTCTAGAAGTGTCAGATCTAAGAGAACCACCTTCCAAGAGAGAAGAGAGGCTTTAGGAAAGCAAGGACTGACTGAATTCCTGGAGGGTGCAGCTGTGGAAAGAGGGCTGTTCGTAGAATCTTCCTGAAGCTATTTGGTTTCTGAGAGGCGGTGGGGTAACAGCCACACAGGTGAGTTCAATACTTTTGTAAAAGAAGTACAAGCTCTTCAGCAAAGAAGCCTGGCCCTGCTCCCTCTTCTTGGGAATTTCCCATTGATGTCTGGGAAATAGTACTTCAAATTTGAACTTCAGATTCCTGACAGCCTCTACTACATCATGAATACAAGGGTTTTATGAATGATAGGGCAGGTTTCTCTCTTTCCTCTCAATGTTAATCGAGTTGCAAAAATCATGTAGTTTCCATATCTCCCTCACCTAGCTTCCCCAAACGTTCATATCTTACGGAACCAGTGAATTAACGTTTGCATATTTAGCTAAATTAAATGCAAATTTATTTAATTAAATAACACATTTAAATAAATTTGAGTTATTTAAATTATTTAACTAAGTTAAAAATTAACATATTAGCTAAACTAAAGACCTCATTGGGATTTCACCAGTTTTTCCACTGATGTTCTTTTCCCATCCCAGAATTCTATCCAGGATCACAGATTGGATTTAGCAATTCCTCCTTAGTCTCTTGCAGTTTTATAGGACTTCAATAACAGTTCCTCCGCCTTTCTTTTTCTTTCCTAACCTTGACACTTTTAAGCAGGACTAATGTTATTTTGTCAAATGTTTCTTATTTGGGTTTGTCTGATGTTTTATGATTGGACTAAGGTTATGCATTTAGGACAAGAATACTGCAAAAATGATGTCGTATCCTTTCTAGAGCATCATATCACAGGGTCCCTGGTGTTGATACGTCTTATTACTAATCATGTTGAGCTTGATCATTTGGTTAAGTTGGTCTCTGCCGGCTTTATCCATAGTAAAGCTACTATCTTTTCTTTGTAGTTAATAAACATCTAAGGAGAGATACTTTGAGACTATGCAAATTCTGTTTCTCTTCAAACTTAAATATTAAATTGTGGTAAAATACACATAACATAAAATTTACCATCATAACTATTTTTAAGGGTACAGTTGAGTAGTGTTAAGTATTTACATTGTCGTGCAACTAATCTCCAGAACTTTTCAATTGTGAAAACTGAAATTTATACCCATTAAATAACTCCCCATTCACTCTCTCCCTAGCCCCTGGCAAGCACCATTCTATTTTCTGTTTCTATGAGTTTGACTAGTCAAATAAGTGAAATCATATAGTATTTTTCTTTTGATAACTGGCTTATTTCACCTAGCATAATGTTCTTAAGATTCATCCATATTGTAGTATGTGTTAAAATTCCTTCTTTTAAAAGGCTGAACAATATCCCATTGTACTCATATACTATGTTTTGTTTATCCATTTATCCATCAATGGACTTTGGGTTATTTTTACTTTTTAGCTGTTGTGAATAATGCTGCGATGAACATGGGTTACAAACATTTTTTCAAGACCTTGCTTTCAATTCTTTTGGATATATACCCAGGAATGCTATTGCTGAACCATATGGTAATTGTTTTTAATTTTTTGAGGAACTGCCATACCATTTTCCATAATGGCTACATCATTTTACATTCCCACCAACAATGCACAAGGTTTCCAATTTCTCTGCATCCTCACCAACACTTGTAATTTTGTTTTTGTTTTTGTTTTTAGATAGCAGCAATTCTAATGGGTGTAAGGTGATATCTTTATAGTTTTGATTTACATTTTCCTAATGATTAGTGATATTGAGCATCTTTTTATATGCCTATCAGGCATTTGTATATCATCTTCGAAGAAATATCTATTCAAGTTCTTGATCTCTTTTTAATTGGATTATTATTTTTTATTATTAAGTTGTAGGGGTTCTTTCAATATTTTGGATATTAATCCCTTCTCAGATATGACTTGCAAATGTTTTTCCCATTCCATAAGTTGCCTTTGTACTTGTTGGTTTTGTCCTTTGATGCACAGAAGTTTTTAATTTTGAGGTAGTCCAATTTATCTAGTTTTTCTTTTATTGCCTATGCCTTCGGTGTCATATTCAAGAAATTACTGCCAAATCCAATGTTTTCAAGATTTCTCTCTCTGTTTTCTTATAAAAGTTTTATAGTTTTAGGTTTTACATTTATATCTTTGATCCATTTTGAGTTAATTTTTGTATATACTACAGGTAAGAGTTCAACTTCATTCTTTTGCATGTGAATAGCTAGTTTTCCCAGAAAAAATTTGTTAAAAAAAAAAAAACAGTCCTTTCCTACTGAATGGAAGCCTTGTCAAAAATCATTTGACCTCTACTCAAACTTTTCCACACTAATTTTAGCATCCATCAGTGGATCTTATCTGCAATAATTATTTCTGATGATGATTCACTATTTCCCTTTTCCTTCTACATTAATTAATTAGTTAATTAGAATTCTACTGTAAGAATTGCCCCTTCTCCACTTTTATTTAATCTATTATTAATTCATATCAGTGTAGATTCATGAATAGCATATTTATCTTATTCTGTTAAAACTCAATAGTACCATTGTTTATTTTGTTGCTCAAATTAGTCCAGCTTTAGTTATTAGAAGCTCCTTCAGGTTGGCTTCTATGTTCTTTCAATAAGCCCTCATCTTTACTTACTATCTATCTATCTATCTATCTATCTATCTATCTATCTATCTATCATCTATCATCTATTTATCATCTATCATCTATCTATACCTATCATCTATCATCTATCTATATCTATCTACCATCTATCTATCATCTCTTCATCTATCTATCTATCTATCTATCTATCTATCTATCTATCTATCATCTATCTATGTATCTATCTACGTATGTATGTACCTGTGTATGTATCTATCTATCAACCTACCTATCAGCATTTCCTTACTTTCTGGCACTATGAAGATGTTCCAGGCTGATCTTATATTTTTCCCACCCAGCCCTACAATTAACTACTTCTCCTCATTCCTTATGTTAGAGGATGGTATTTAGAGATCAAGATCTGGGTGATAGCTGTGCTAATTGCTACTAGTATGTCATTGCATCTAGGAACTCTCAGCCAGATAGATCTAGGAAGTATATGTATGTATTTACTTGCCTATTCATACACACACACATATTTCTATATTTATCAACATATATAATTTAAAAACAGGAGTATATAGCGATAACTGATTCTAGTCCAACACCACAGGGTTCATTTAGTGTTCATCATTCTTTATTTGTAATTTTTTTTTTCAACAATGACAAATTAGTTCTTAATATCTATAATATATTTACTAATGCATTTAATTCTGTAGACAGTAGTCCCCCACCTTATCCATGGTTTTGCTTTCCATGGGTTCAGTTAGCCTTGGTCCAAAATAGTAAATTGCAGAAATAAACAATTCACAAGTTTAAAATCACTGTTGTTCTGTGTGATGAAATTTCCCACCATCCCACTCCATCCCATTTGTACATAAATCATCTCTTTGTCCAGCATTCCAAAAAAGAGTACTGATGCTGGCAATTCAGATATGCCAAAGAGAAGCCATAAAGTGCTTCTGTAAGTGAAGAGGTATGCATATATAGAAAAAACATAGTATGCACAGGGTTCAATATTCTCTGCAGTTTCAGGCATCCACTGGAGTCTTGGAACATATCCCCCATGGATAAGGGGGGACTACTGTACATGAATTTCTAGTATATATATTTATTTTGAACTGCAAACCCATAATCCTGTGAAAATCACATTTTCTGACTAGATTACAGAATTTATGTACAGTTTTTTTGTTTTTTTGTTTGTTTGTTTTTTGCCTTTAGCTTACAGAATCCAGTCAATACAATCATATGCCACATAATGACATTTTGGTCAATGACAGACCACATATACAATGATAGTCCCATGAGATTATAATGGAGCTGAAAAATTCCTGTCACCTAGTGACATCATAGTCATTGTAATGTCATAGTACAACACATTACTCATGTATTTGTGGTGATAATGGTGTAAACAAATCTACTGTGCCAGTTATATAAAAGTATAACACCTACAATTATGTACAGTACATACTACTTGATAATGAAAATAAATGACTGTTACTTGTTTATGTATTTACTATATTATACTTTTTATCATTATTTTAGAGTGTACTTTCTACTTATAAAAAAGTTTGCTGTAAAACAGCATGCCATATTATGCCAGCAGCAACCTCATACATCTCATGTTTACCTTGTCTCTTGATTGCATCATTTTCTCTTGTGCTTGATTTAATGAAAAATAACACCAAAACTACATTGCATATGAAGAAATCCCATGAGAAAATTTTAACTCAAAGAAGGCCTATGAAGACTTCCAGTGAAGATGGCATAGAAGGTAGATGCTGTGCTTGCCTCCTCCCACAAACACATCAAAATTACAACTAAACTACAGAACAACCATCACTGGGAGTCACCCGAGGCCTGACTGAACAGAAGTCTTACAATTGGCAACATACATAAGAGGCCACCTCAAGATTGGTAGGAGGGGCAGAGATGTGAAATGGGCTGATTCTACAACTGCATGTGGTGATTGAGAATTGAGAGGAATATCTCAGCTGCAGAGTTCCCCCTGGAGGAGCAAGGGGTCCTGGACCCACACTGGGCTCCCAAACCCAGGGTTCCAGTGCCAGGAAGAAAAGTTCCCACAACTTCTGGCTGTGAAAAACAGCAGAGATGTGGCTGAGTGAGACAGAGGACTGTAGAAATCACAGACATTCCTCTTAAAGGGCCCAGACACAGACTTATTCACTGACGAACTCACTCGCTCTAAGCTCCAGCTCTGGGGCATTTGCTCGAAAAGCTACAGGGACATACAGGGAGGAATGGAATTGTCTGGGTTCAGGTTGAGGCCTGGAAGGCAGCTTCTTCTCAGACAGAAGTGCTGGCAAAATCCATTGTTACTTTGTTGAGCCCTCCCCACTTTCCACTGTGTAGACATAGAAAGCTGTCATATCTGAATCGTCATCAACCCAGCTAACACAGATCACCTTGCCAAAGTGATTCCCAGAGACTCCACCCCTCCCAACTTGCGGGCCCACCCAAACCACCTCCAATGACTTTTCCACACAAATAGCCTATCTTGGCTCATGCTGCAAACTTTCCTAAAATCATTCAAAGTTTCACAAAACTCAAACAAGCAGCATCTGGCCTCAATGTGTCCCATACCTCTTGCTGAGCAGCCCCGAACCCAGCACTAGCAGCACCTGGCCTCAGTTCACAGCTTGGCCTCTTGAGGTACCTCTAAGTCCAACATCTGCGGATGTTTAGGGATTCTTGCCAGGTGGCCCCAGGTAGTGTATAGACTACAGATCAACTTGGCCTGAAGTGAAGCCCCTCACAGGAGGCCCTGGGGGTGGCAAACCCAATGGCCAGCTTCGACCAGAGCTGGAGAACCACCATGGCTGTATCTGAGGATGACACCCAAAGGGTAGACTGGGAAGGCACCAAAGCACCACTAAAGTGAATCCATCTGAGTAGTGTCAGCCCTTCACCAGCCAGTCCTCATAACTGAACTGTCTGAGGGTCAGTCCTTCCCACTGACATGCAAACAGCAACCGAAGCTCAACTACAATAGGAGAGCACATACAACTCATATAAGGGACAAACCTGGAGCACCTGGCTCAGATAACTAGGGAAAACTGTACTACTGGGCCCCATAAGGCCACTGCATAAGGCCACTCTACATAAGGCCACTCTACTACATAAGGCCACTCTACTAAGACTGGGAGACTTAGGAGCCCTACCTACTATATAGAAACAAACACAGGGAGGCAGCCAAAATGGGGAGACAAGGAAACATGTCCCACATGAAAGAAATGAACAAAGCTCCAGAAAAAGAACTAAACAAAATGGAGATAAGCAATCTACCAAATGCAGGGTTCAAAACATTGGTTCTAAGGATGCTCAAGGAACTTAGCAGAAGAGTAGATGAACTCAGTGAGAACATTAACAAAAAGATAGAAACTTAAAAAAGACCCATTCAGAAATGAGAAATGAGCATACAATAACTGAATTGAAGCATACATTAGAGGGAATCAATTTGATCTAATACATTAGATCAAATCATTGGATCATATCAGAGATTTAGAACATAAAGTAGCAGAAAATGCCCGATCACAACTGAAAAAAAAAAAAATAGAATCCTCCCCCCTCCCCCCCCCCCAAAATGAAGCTAGTTTAAAGGGTCTCTGGGACAATATTAAGCATACCAACATTTACACATAGGGATACCAGAAGATAAAGAGCAAGGAATTGAAAACCTATTTGAAGAAATAATGATGGAAAACTTCCCTAACCTGGCCAAGCCCAGGAGACACAGAGAGTCCCAAACAAGATGAACCCAAAGGGGCCTATATCAAGATGCATCATAATTAAAATGCCAAAGGTTAAATACAAAGGGAGAATCTTAAAAGCAGCAAGAGAAAAGCATCTAGTTACCTATAAGGGAGTTCCCATAAGACTGTAAGCTGATTTCTCAACAGAAACCTTTGCAGGCCAGAAGGGGATGGTCATGAAATATTCAAAGTAATGGAAGGCAAGGACCTACAACCAAGATGACTCTATGCGGCAGAATCTAAGGACAGATCAAGAGCTTCCTCGAAAGGAAAAAGTTAAAGAAGTTCATCACCACCAATCCAGTATTACAAGAAATGTTAAAGGGACTTCTTTAAGAAGAAAAAAAAATATCAAAAATATTAATAATAAAATGATAATAACTACACATGTAGCAACAGTTACTTCCAAGATAAAGGGATTAAATGCTCCAATCAAAAGGTAAGGTGACTGAATAAATAAAAAAAACAAGACCCTTACAGGTGCTGCCTATAAGTGACTCACTTGAGATCACAAGACACACAGAGACTAGGGGTGAGAGAACAAAGAAAGATATTTCAGGAAAATGGAAACAAACAAAAAGGCTGTGGTGGCAATACTTATACCAGACAAGATAGACTTTAAAACATAAACCATAACAAGAGACAGAGAAGGACTCAGTAATCTCACTTTTGCGTATTTATCTGAACAAACCCAAAACACTACTTTGAAGGGAAATGTACATCTATATGTTCATTTTAGCATTATTGACACTAGCCAAGATATAGAGGTAACCTGGGTGTCTATCAATGAATGAATGGATAAAGAAGAGGTGATACATATGTATGTGTATATATATATATATATATATATATATATATATATATATAGAGAGAGAGAGAGAGAGAGAGAGAGAGAGAGAGAGAGAGAGAGAGAGGTGATATATATATTCCATATATATATAATGGAATATTAGCCATTAAAAAAGAATGAAATCTTCCCCTCTGCAACAACATAGATAGACCTAGAGGGTACTGTGCTGAGGGGAATGTCAGAAGTCAGACAGAAAAAGACAAATGCCATATGATTTTACTTACATATGGAATCCAAAGAACAAAACGAACAAACAAAACAGAAACAAACTCATAGATACAGAGAACATTTTGATGGTTGCCAGATGGGAGGACGTTTGAGGGTTGGGTGAAAAAGGGAAAGGTATTAAGAAGCATAAATTGATAGTGGCAAAATAGTCTTGGGGATATAAAGCATAGCATAAGAAATATAGTCAATTATATTGTAATAACTGTAGTGTTGAATGGGTACTAGATTTATCAGGGTGATTACTTCATAAATTATATAAATGTCTAATTACAATGTTGTATACTTGAAACTAATATAATATTGTATTCCAAATATAATTGGGAAATTTTAAAAATTATTTAAAAAATAAAGGCACATGAAAATTATTACTTAACATGAATTAAATTCCAACACAAATATTCAAAAGAAGACACTTAATAAAGCATTAGTAATTATAAAGGAAAATTGTAAAACAGAAATACCAGAATTCTAGGATAAGGTGGCCAATAATAAGTCTAGACAGACAGGAATTTGCATATCTTAGAAATAAAAGAAAAAAGACAAAATAAGCTATTACAGAATTGAAGAGTAAAGAATAAGGAGTCACAGTAGTGCCTATGGAATAAAAATAAAAAAAGAAAAGAAAATGAATTATATTAAAGAGATATATAGTGTCTAGGAAACAATGACAGATATGGAAATTAGGTAGAAAAAAAACTTCATGCCTATAATTGGAATTCCCAAGGAAGAAAGCTAAGTAATGGAATAGAAAAAATATTCAAAAGGACAATGAAGAAATTGTTCCTGAAGTAAAAGAGATCAAGAATCAATATTGAACAGGAAAATTGCATACTAGAGAAAACTGACCCAGAATAATCATCACTGAGACAAACTCCAGAAAAATCATTGTACTTTAAAGATAAAAAAAAAGCCAGCCAGCCAGAAAAATCAAGTCTCTTTTTAGAAATTCCAGTGAATTAGAAATCAGACTTCTAGGGACTGCTCAATCTTCTGTGCCAGAGCAAGTGCAGAAACACCTAGAAGACACTCATGTAAAATAGCATGAACTGTAAATTTCAAGTCCAGTCAAGGATAGAGCATAAAGGCTTTGACCAACAATACCACCTACTTAAGAACTCAGAATATGGTTCATATGAGCTCATCTTTGTTTTTATTTTAACTTTTTAACCTTTTAAAAATAGAAAATGCCATACACAAAAATAGAAAACAACGAACTTTCATGACCACATTATAATAACCCAAGAGGCTTACCTATAACAATATCAAATTAATCCCAGATGTCCTCTCAGTCCATCTGTAAATGTTTCATTCTTGAGGAAATTTCTAGAGGACTAACTCCAACAAATCAAGAGATAGCAGAAAATATTTTTTAGCAAAAGAAATGGCAGACAGCTTTTTTATCTTTAGTTATAGATCTAAGAAAAAACAGGTGTGGTTCGGAGTAGTGGAATGGAATATAAATGCTACACATTTTCATAAAGTAAAAATGAGACAACCAAGCAAAAAAGGAGGGGGGAGTCATTTTATTCCTAAGGAGACAAAAACAGAAAACTCAGAAGCCATGAAAACTCCGTCATTCTATTTTATGAATATAAATGCTGAATATGTTTGTTAAATAAAATGCAAGAGCAGAGATAATAAATTATAACCAACTTTCAATTTCCTGTTAATTAAGGGAGACTTTTGTAGGTAATCACAGTGAGTAATTAAAAAAGAAAAAAGAGGAGAGAAGGAGAGAAGGTGGAAAGTAAAAACTCTGCCCTTTGTCTCATATAATTTGATGTAATTGCAATGGAGAAGTCAACTGGAACCAAAATATAATGCTAGTGACTATGTTAGTTGGAGAACTGGAATTTGGAGAATTAGGAATTATTTGAGAAATTGCTAATGTAAGAATTGATCTGAAACTCAACAGATGTAGTGATCACAGCCTTCTCCTCCTCAGTTAGTCTAGGCTCAATTCGTGGAGATAGGCCTGGGCTCCTATAGGCTCCCATGGGCTCCTCTGGCACCATGCCCACTGTGTCCCAGACATGGGGCCAAAGACAAGTCCAATCTGGCCCTGCTCCTTAGGACTCACAATGTTAGGGGAACAGAGGCACACAGTGCCATGGGAGCACCAGCTGCATGGGAGTAGAGGGTAGTGTGGAAGGAGCCACACTGAAGAGGTGGCACCACGGTAAACTCAATGACATGTGAACACATTGTTATGCGGTAGGAGTACCAAAGGACAGACATTTCCACATTTGTTTAGCAGATGTTGGCAGAGCACCACTCTAGGAAGGGCATGCACCAAGCAGTAGAAGGGACTTCACTGCAGTCCCATTGCAGTCCCATGGACAACCATTACAGAGACACACACAGAAAAGTAACTGAGTGGTATTACTGTAGAAAAGAAGTATATGGGGTGTGAGAATGAATCAGCGGTGACCAGACCCATTCTAAGTGTGTGTGTGTGTGTGTGTGTGTGTGTGTGTGTGTGTGTGTTTGCGCGCACACATGCAATGGTCAGGGGTGGTCAGGGAAACCGAGACCTGAAAGATGAGGAAGCCGGAGCCACCTGGACAAGGGTGGTTTGTGGGGGCAGATGGAGAGCCATCCAAGCAGAAGAAATAGCATATGCAAAGATTCTGAGGGGAGCAGGAGCATGATATCAAGAGAAATGAAAAGATTCCACATGGCTGAGGCAGAGAGGAGAGGTTGTTATGAGAGGAGACCGGGGAGGTGGGTAAGGCCAGCAAATGCAGGACATCCGGGTAACATTGGGAGGATTTAAACTTTTGTTCACAACAGAAGACCTAATACACAGTGGCTCAAACGATGGGGAAACTGCATCCTCTCACCAAGCATGTGACAGCTGCAGGATTGATTTAAGGACTGAATAAAGTCCCTAACCCAGGTTCTTTCTGTATTTCTGCCTTTACCCTTATCAATGAGTTGGCTTTCTTTTAGGCTTATTCCTCCTGTGTTTACTACAAACAGCTGCTGCAGAATTAAGTATCATTTCCATCCACAAAAATGTCCCAAAATGTCCAGTGGAAGAGGAGGTCTCCTACCCCTGCCCTTCCTCTTCCTTTTTTTTATTTTTTATTTTTTTTTAGGATGAAAAACCTATCCCAGAAGCTCCCTAGCCCTCAGACCTGACCGCTCCTTTCCCCTTGGCCAGGGCTGGGTCACACGTCCATCCCTAAGACAATCACTCAGGTTGAAGACATTTTGGGCCAACTGAGATTTCTCTCCAAGACACGCAAGGAAAGGACACAAACCAGAAAAAAACGTAGGGTCTTTGCCAGCCAAGGCCCACCAGCCTCCCAGCGTGGTCCCAGGTGGTCTCTCCCCACTTTAGCATCTGCTCCTGGAGATACTGGAAGCTCCCCCCAGACTGCGCCAGGTGTCTCTTTAAGGACCTTCCCTTTGGGCAAGAGTGAGCAGCCTTGGCCTATTTTGCAGACGAGGGGAGGCCTTCTTTTGGGGACGGCAACGAGGAACCAAGCACGTAAGTGGCTTGGCCATAAGGTGAGGGCGGGAGATGCTGAGGATGAGAGAGAGGAACTTCTTAGGCACTTGGGAGGGAATCTTAGTTTGGAGACGGGAAAGAGATTACCTGAGCAGATCCTCACCCACAGGTGTGGTGGAGTGGAGGGCATGGGGTGGTGGAGGGGTAGCTACACTGCCCCCTGCTGTTGGCCATGAAAGTCCTCCCCGAAAGCCAGCTTCGAATCTGCGTACGAAGGAAGACGACGCTTTTTCGTCAGAATCTCTCCAGAACTGGGAAGTGCCGTGTAAACAATACTGTGAATTGAAACAGCATGACTACTTATGTACTCGTCCAGAAGCGAACTAGGTCATTATAGTGGAGAGAATAACGTATGCAAAGACGTTTAAGTGGGGAAGGGGCACGGGCATCACCAGCCGAGGTGGGGCAGGGGTTCGGGTAAGGGCGGGTGCAGGAGCCGGGGCTGGGCTTTATCCTGTGGCAACTGTGAGTCACGCATCAGCAGGGCGTACCCAGGGTTGGCGTCACATGCGTGGACACGTGTTGGGGGGAAGGGAAGGAATTAAGTTTGCTGGACCCGGGGGACCTGCCAGACGAAAATGCAGGCCAGCGTCGGAAGCCAGAGATACCGGTGCACCCGGGAGGGAAAGGGTGCTTGAGGGAGGGGGTCTCACGCACACGTGCGCAAGCACACAGTCCCATCCCACGCTTCATGCCTAAGCGCTCGGCTCCGTGCTCAGCAGGCCTCTCCCCTGGAGGCATGTCGTAGGTGGGGCCCCTGGCGGTCACGCCGAAAAATGCAAGACCATTGGGTGGGGCCAGGCCTTCCCCGCGCGTCTTTGCCTTGCTGCCTTGCTGGGTGACTCACCGCCGGATGAGGTCGCGACGCAAACACTTCGCGGGATAGGCGGTGTGGGAAGGTCGGCTCCTGCTACTCTACGTCGTTCCGGCGAATTCCCGCCTCCTGAAGTCCTCGCGGGCGCCGGGTGGGTGGGCTGCCCCAGTGTTATGAGCCTCCGCACTTAGCTTGCGTGTTACAGTTCCCGAGGCCCCAGTCCTTGGAGCTCCGCCCCCAACTGAGCCCCTCGAGGATTTGGGGACTGAGTATCCCCCTCCTAAGTGGGATGGGGTTCCTAGAGTTGGGGAAGAGGAGATGGCTTCTAAATTGAGCTTCCGAGGGGCACGTACCTAGATGGGGGTTGAACTTTGGATATAATGGAGCATCTGGAATACGGGTTTGAGACGATGGGAAACAAATTCTTGAACAGTGTGGGTTTCCAAATTTGGAATGCCAGGATTCGATGTAGGGGCTGGATTTCTGGATATGAGAGGTCTGTTCTTGGCGAAGGAGGACTGGGCCCAGCTTGGGGGTAGATACGAAGCAGACACAGGGTAGGAACATGTGCTTTAATGAGGCATGAGGCCAAGGGGGCAGCCGCTGACCAGATCAGGGCCTGAAGGGGAGTCACCCATGGCTCACGTCTGTCATTTCAGGAGGCCTAATTTTTTCCCAAAACCAGAGAAAGTCTCCGAGGCCTGGTTAGCAGTCTTGTCCACGGTTTCCTGAGTAGATTTAACCACCTGTTCCATGGCTTGGGAAGAAAAGAAGAGAGCAAGTAAGGGGAGGGCCCCAACGAACCAGAACCATGCAGGGTTAGCTTGGCCTGGGTCTCCCTTCCCAAGAAGCAGTGTGGGGCAGAGGGCTACAGAGGAGAGAGTGTGCCTGGTCAAGGGCCAGGTGGGGTAGGAAGTCCGCAGGGGCTACCCCACCCTCCTGCTCTCCTGTTGCTCCCCAGCCCCACCAGACCTTTCTGCCCTGCATCTGTGGCTTGATCCACCACTTGCTGAACTGCTGCTCCGGCTGCAGTCACTGAAAAAGAGAGATTTAGCCGTTAGCCCCTGTTGAGGCACCATGGACCACAGGGCCCCACCATTGCCACCCCTCTCATCTGTTCTCTAGAGTAGTTTGTTCTATAGTCCATAGGGAAGGATGCCATCAAGGTAAAATCCCTTGACCAAGGCCACCCAGCCAGTAAGGGGCATGAGTCCTTTCTGGGCCTCTGGGGTGTTCTTGTTTATTTATAACTCTGGGCCCCTCCCCTCTGGCTTGCTTCCCATTCCATCGCCAGGACAGCTGAGAAAATGTCTGACTGAAAAGAAGGCAGGGCAGGGCCAGGCTGAAGCTGGCATCTGTGCTGCAGCTGCTGCTGCTGGGCATGGTCCAGGTAAAACCCTGCCTCCTTTAACAACTTCTCCCCAGATACCTGAATTCTCACCTTTACTGCACCCCCAGTGCACTGGGGCCTCTACTTCTGCAAGGTCCTCTCACTACCACCTCTTTCCCGTGCCTCACCCCAGAGGGCACACAGCAATGATGCCAATGCCATGGACAGGCAGATTAAGGCATTAGGAATGAAAGGAGGCAGAACTTTCAAGGTCAGGCCGTCTCCTCTAGACCAGAGTCTGCCTGTGATGAACAGTGTTTCCAGGGCCCTCCGTGGGCAGACAGGTGGCTTCGGCCACCAGATATCTGACTCATCCTTGCTGCTGTACAGGAAAGAGCCTGCCTTACCCACATCCTGGAGTCCCTGTCTTATGTAGCCAGGACCACAAAGAAGGAGCCTTTACATCCAGCTTACAGATAGAGAAAGTGAGGTCCAGAAGGAAGGGTCCTGTACATAGAGGCTTCCTGGTAACATGTTAGTCTCGAAAGCAACTGTGGGCTTTCCTTGGTGAAGGACGGGGTTGGTTTGGGTGGTTTGTTGATTGGGACATGTGCACGATAGATTGGGAGCTACGTTCCCAAGGGACCGTAAGCTGGGACTGGAAGAGCTGCCACTGGGGTCCCCTCACATCCCTTTCCCCCCATTCTACCCCCTCCAAACTGTAAACTCTGATCAGAGGAGGAAAGAGCTGGAAGTGGAGGAACTAAGGCTGGGAATCTGTCCTGCTGGGGTAAGAGTGGGAAGGCCCTCTGGGTGAGGACTTGAAAGTAAAAAAAAAAAATTATTTTTCAGGGGAAGGGGGGCTCAAAACAAAGCCTAGTGGGGATCTGGAGCTACTTTCCCTACCCCATCTGGCCCTGTGTGCTGAGACCGGGGTGAGTAGAGGTCACTCTCAGAGTGGCATAGCCTGCTCTCTCCGTGGACTTTAACACTCCCCTAAGGACCTGGGTGGGGCCGCTCCTCGCCTGCGCAGCCTTTTCACACTGGCTCTAGCTAGCAATGCCCAAAATGCAGCCCGGGCTCCTGTAGCACTGCTCTCCCCCACCCTCACCCAAGGATAATCTTCGGGGTAGGTAAGGGTGAGCGTCCTGTGTCTCAAGGGAGGGAGGGCTCCCTCCAAGACTGAGCTGGCTGCCAACTTTCGGGCTTCGCAGACCCGCGGCTTTTGCCCGCGAGCGTCCAGTGGGTGCCCTGCAAAGGCCTCAGGTTCTCACCTGCATCCTGGGCCGCCCCTTCTACTTGCTGCTTCAGGTCCTGCAAACCCTTGCTGGCCATGGCTGGGGGATCTGCAAGGTCGTCAAGGGTAGCTGCAGCGACGTTGGGTCTTCCTCACAGGGGCGGCGATCTGAGGGCCCGCTCTGGTTTTTAAGGCGCCCTAGGGCCGGCCCGCCCCGCGTGGGGCGGGGGTGAGGGGGTGCGGGGCGGTTCCCAGCAGACCCGGCTCTGCGGTCACGGGAGCACATCCTGGCTTCAAATGGGCCGCGTAGGGAAGGCGGCTGCCTCAATCAGGCTGGGAAGAGGTACTAGGAGCTGCAGAGGGCCTGGGTCAGGGGTCCAAAGAGGGGCTGGGGGCAGGAACGGGACGAACACACTTCCTGGACCCCAACCGCGAGGATTTACCGACCCGCGAGCGTAGGGTCAGCGCCTTATCAGGATCTGAAGACCGTAATCGAAATTAATAGCGGTTGGTTTTTATTGAGGATTTACCTTGTGCCGGGCTCTACCCCAACGCTTTCCAGCCTCTTGTATAAGCTTTACGACTTCGTGAAATAGGTATTATCAGTTTAGAGGAAGAAACTGAGACAAGCCACCGGCCAGCCGCCACTGGGACCCGGAGGACAGAGGGATGGGGTGGGTGGAGTAAATGCCGTAGAGGGCGAGTCACTGGCATGCTCCCCTGGGTTTAGTCAACTCGGAGCTGGAAGAGGAATTAGAGACCTGCCCATGAGTGGTGGAGCCAAGTTCCGGAGGATAGCAAAACAAACTCCCCGCACTCCAGGGCGCAAGTCCAGCCCCTACCCCGCCCCCACATCCGCCCACTCTGGAGTCGGCTTCGGAGCCTGGAGGCCACTGCCGCACTTCCCCGCCCTGTGTCTCCGTAGGACATCGGGACCTTCTCCAGTGCTGCTCTCTGATTCTTCCTCTCCAAGCCTGTCTGCACTTCTGTGGGAGTCTCCCCTATTCTGAAACTCTGGGAAGCCCCGCCTACCCAGGTCCATTCTATTAGAGGATGCCCTACCTCTACTGGGGGTGACAGAAGGAAAGGGGAGGGAGATTTGGGATTAGCTGGTGTCAGGCCCGGTCATGGGGTATCTGGAAGCGCGTTCACACAGAGGGAATGTTTTGATGGCCTAGAGGGAGGGGCAAGAACTGAGATTAGGTAGGGGGAGGGGACACCAAGCGCAGACTAAACGGCAGCCACGCGCGTACGTTTCTTTCTCCGCCCTTCAGGGCTGCGAGCCTGCGCGGGCCCAGAGCGCAAAGGCACTGCGGGGAGCCGCCTAATGGTGGGTTTGGGGTCTCTTGGAGACCTGCCTGATCATCGCCCCAGACCGGTCAGCTCTCCTAAAGTCCCACCTACAGCACCAGTACCTTTAGCCTAGAAGTCCTTTTACACTGCTCCAGTTAGCTCCTCGCTGGGTTGCTGAGGCTACGTAGCATCAGGCCCAGTGGGCAAGGAGCAAGACAAGGAGACTGCAGCCGTCCTTAGCAGGTGTTAACAGAGATAGCTCGGAGTGGCCTTGGAGTCAAAACTTTTGGGTTCAGCTACCCCTTAGGGCAAGTCCCTTCATCTCTCTGTCCCTATCCTTGATAGTGGGAGGATAATAACAATTTCTCCAAAGTGTTACTGAGAAGATTAAACGTGCTGAAGGTTGCCCCACACTCAGCCAGGGTCCTTTAAGAGGGGGCAGGGCATCTGGAGCTTCTCTGATAAGGAGACAAGACGAGAGGAAGTTATTCCTCTAGGGAACTCATATGAAGCCCCACAGAGCTGAGAGCACATATAGCGTTTAAAGGCAAAGTAGACTGCCCTTGCCATGGATGGGGAGGGTCTTCCCGGACTGGGCAGACCTTGATGTTTGGCATTTAACTCCAGCAACACGCCCTGAGAATATGTCTAGGATGGGAACAAGCATCAGAGACCCTTGCAAACTCCTTCAGCTGAGGCAGAGGGCACTGGAAGCATGGAGAAATACTGTCCCCAGGAGCCAGGTCTATATGTCCCATTCCCCCAGTCACCTGAATAGCCCAGCTCCTCCTCACTTTCTCTTACAGTTCAAAGAGTTCTCTGGGACACACAGGTCCCCAGTGGCCTCCTCCTAGGGCAAGCACAGGCCTGCTGATATGCAAATGTCTCAGCCAGAGCCTGGGGGAAGGAACATTCCTGACAGGTTGAGCCTCTTCCACACCCTTTGCTCCTCCCATCGCGGGGTTTAGGGGGTTGGGGCTAGCAGCCCCCTGCTCCTTTCTGTCTCCTCAGCAGTGGATGTCCATGATCTGCAGATTGGGATACAACCCAGCTCAGCTGTGCTTGACTGGATTCCCAGTTCCTGGGGCTGCCCCTTACTCCTGCTCCCCACTATGAAGGCAGGATAAGAAGGAGGTGTGGACCTAGTGATGCAGGACCGGGCAAATTTCTCCAAAGAACTGAAGGAGAAATTCTTGACTGAGCATAAGAAATAATCCAAATGCACGCCATAGTTAGAGTCAAAAGGAAAGTTTATTAGAAAAGTGGTAATGCTCCATAGAACGTTGTCCCCCCTCAGAGGCAGAGAGAGTGAGAGAGCCTGGGAGAGACTCAGAGGGACAGAGAGAGAGACAGAGATGATGAGAGGATTTAGCGCACAAGACCAGAGAAAAAAAGACACCGAGAGGGACCCCAAGTGTTTGAGGAACTTGGAGGCAGGATGGGAAGGTGATGTGGACTTGGTAGCATCAGAAGTTGGCTGTGGTGTTGCCTTAAGTTCTAGCTTTGACACCAAGGACTGGAAGCCTGGGGCAAGTCAATTAGATGCTCTAAGCCCAAACTGCCTGGGTGTCAAAAGGAAGGGAATCCTGGTCTCTGTTCAGCTACCTCTGAAGGAGCCTCCAGGGTGTGATGCCAACAGCCCTTGAGGTAGGACACTAACAGCCCAGTCCCAAGACATTGTAAAACCCGGGGTGTGGCAGCATCTGCCATAAATTCTCTGGATCCCACACTGCCAGGATGGACATAGTAGAGCATGAGATTGAGGAGAAAACCACAGGCCTTAAATGGCATCACTTGTGCTAAAAGCCCATGATACCAAACCTAGATTTAATAACTGCTCAAAATACCTGATCAACCTCTCCCAGAAGCATAATCTTAACCAATATGAATTTTTTGTTCAAGTACCCATAAGGTAATCTGTCACATGGTCCCTCTATGTCTGTCTCCCATAAAAGAAGAGGCAATCTGCATGATAAAAACCCTTCAATCCCCCAAAGAAAAAAAGTCCCTGCCCAAATAATCCTTTCTTTTCTTTTGGCAATAGCTCCCTTGCCCTACCCTTCTTCCTATAAAAAATCTTCCATTTTGTACCACCCCTCAGAGCACCTTCTTAGTTGCTAAATGGGATGCTGTCCTATTCATGAATTGCTCAATTAAACCAATTAGATCTTCAAGATTATTTGGTTGAATTTTTTTTTTTTTTTTTTAGAATCAACTGGGTGGCTCTGGGGACAGGCCACCTGGGCTTCTGCCCAGTCCTGAGCTTCCTAGCTTCGTGCCCTTGGGCAAGTTAGCTTAACCTCTCTGTTCCTCATTTCATTCTCAGTGAAACTGGAATCAGATCAACTATTTATTCTGAAAATTAAATGAGGCAAAGCACTCAGACCTGTCTGACACCTGGGAGGAGCTCAACAAATGTTCATTTTTACCAGTTCTCTCTCAGGGTATATAGGTTTGTTACTTCTGCATCTCAGCTGTTGTGTTTTCTAATGATACTTGACAGACTCCTTGATGAAGGGAGAGTCCAGTTCCAACCCTTTGTGGGAGCTCGATGCTTGATGCAGGGTCGGACCAGTTGGAGGAGCTTGGGGTCATGTCCTTCTCTCCAGTGAGGACGACTAAGGAAGACTCCTGGCTATGAGTTTAGACTTCACAGTTTTGAAAGATACCATTTGCTCCAAGGAGCAATGTTAGGTGTCCTTTTTTCCACAGGACACTGGAGCAAAGGACACATAGCAGGATGGCCAGGAGGCTCATCCTCACCTCTTGCTGTCATGGGCCCATCCCTGGAGGGTAAGCCAAAGTTCTAATCTGGAGGTATGGTCATGTGTTCCCGAGGACAGCCTGTCCTGTAGGTTTTCCTGGAAGCCCAAAGAATGGCTACCGCCACCATATTAAAAGGCAATGGTGGCTGGGTTGGGGGTTGGGAGGAGTTCCCTGAAGTCAGTGCCTACTCTCAACAGGTTTCAGAAATGCCCAAGGTGTCCCAGTAGGACACCTGGTCCCAGATAATGCTTCAACAGGCTGACTCAACTTCTGTTCCCACAAGGGACCAGGGGGCTTATTCACTATATAGAGGAAGCATGGGCAAGTATGACCAGGGTTGGTGACTTGAGTTTTATTTGAAATCATTTAAAAAAAAAAAAAATCACAGCAGCATCTGTGGGGGCAGAAGGACCACAAACTGGGAGGGTCAAGGGAGAGAGATGAAAATAGCAGCAGTATGAAAGGACAGGCCTGTGGTAGCTGGGTACTGGCATGGGAAGCATGGGCCACACTGAAGGTCACACTCCAGGACTGGCATTCCTGTGCCAGGAGAAGATGGGGTCCAAGGCAGAGGAGTGTTTTCTTCTGCGTCTCCAAGGCAGACTTGCAGCCCTTTAGTCTCCCCCACTTTTGGCCTAGGAGAGAGAGTGACCTTCACACACAGTCTGGGCCCCACCTGTCAGTGGCCACCCTGAGTGGGGTGGGGACAGGAGTCATCTATGCTCCTCTGCCCTGAGGGGGTCATTTATGAGAGGACCTCACACTTAAGCTCAGGAGTCTCACCTGAGGCCTTTGGACCCTAGGAGGAAAGCAGCTTGTCTGTGAAGGATGGGATCCCTGCCTGAAACCTTCTTTGGAGGGAGGCTTGCCCCGGGACCCCTGGTGTAGCTTGGGAGCCTAGCTCCTACCTCCTCAGCCGCTTCCTCTTCCACTTTGGCTGCCTCATCCTCCTCTGTGGGAGCAGGCTGCTTCAGTTCCTCCTGTGGAGAACAAAGGAGAATGTGGGACTACACGGAGGGCACAGAGCTCCCAGCTGCCCTACAACCAGGGCCTTGTTTACCCTGGCCTCAAAGATGAGCAGAAGCCCTCATCATCTTGTTGGAGACAGTGGGCCAACGTGAGAAAGGTATGAGGGCCAGACTGACTGTGGAGGTGACAGAGCATCATATAAGGGCCCACAGCGGGGGCTCTGTCCTGTGATGCCAAGGCTTTCTGAGGGTACCAAATACCCTGGACCCCAGCTTCGCCTCTACAAGCTGATACTGAGTCATCTGGCAACCCCTGGCTGGGCCTTGATGAGGAAACATGGTAGGGTGGTATGGGTGAGGATGGGCAGTGGCCCCTGAAACCCTAGGCCTGACCTCACCCTCTGTGTCCCTGAATCACATGATCACACGCCCTCCCTCCTGAGCCACCAAAAAGCCCTAGGGAAAGGATCTTGTTATCACAGGGACCCTGAGGCCAGGGAGGCCAAGTATCAAACTTGAGGCCTCAGAGCTCAAAGCAGTGGGGCTTGTAGGGATAGGGTCTGGCTTTCTCCAGAGCTGTCTCTATCCCCAGTAACATGAGTGCCTTCCTCTTTCCTTCTCTCTGCCTTCTGGATAAGCTGGCTCTAGATTCAGGCTGCTCTGGTTGGGACCATTTGGGGTTATACAATCCTCTCCCATTTCCTGTCTCCTACTCTCTCCCCTACATCCATCTGGATGCTTGCCTGAAATGGGGGCCTGCCTGGGGGTAGTCATGTGACAGCTCATGGGCAGGGCCAGACTGGGTGATCAGCACCAACCTCTGGAGGGTCTGTCACTTTCATGCTACCACAGGGTCATCTTGCTCCTTGGTGGACCGGGGCATAAAAAGGCACCGAACTATGTCAGCCAGAGTTGGGGCAGGCTCTCTAGGCGAAGGGTGTGTAGTCACCTGCCTAGTCCTGCAGCTGCATGAGGCCAGTGGCATGAGTGGTCAGATATACAGGCAGTGCTGCATCCTTCTACAGTTCGCTGGAAAGTGAGTCGTGACTGGCTTTAGGTGTCACCAGGAAATGTCTCCCTAGAGGCAGCTACCTGCCCCCCCCCCCCCAGGACCTGGGGTGGCTCCAAGGGCTCACCAGCCCTCCTCCAAGGTCAGAGAGGAATGCCAAAGCAGCCTGGCCCCACCCCAAGGACTCTACTGGAGGCTGGGGGGAAGGAGGGGCCTGGTGTCTCCTGGAGCACTTCTGGGTCCTGCCAGGGGCACTGACAATGATGATATAGACACCTCCCTTCATTGGTTGGTCTCTAAGAGCCAGGTGTGACCACTTCATGGGGGCCATTTCCTTGTATCATCACACAGCCCAATGAGACAGATATTCTCATCCTCCTCCTAATTTTAAAGATGAGGAAATGGAGGTCCAGAGACCTCGAATAGCTCCCCAAGGTTATACAGCCAGGAAGGGGCAGAGGTGGGAACAGGCAGAGTAAGCAGCTAGCTGCCTCTCCAAGGACATGGAAACCCTGGAAGCAGACACCTAAGTGCTGCTCCCAAAGCTAGGGGCAGGGCGGCTGGCTTCCTTCCCCTGCCACCCACCCACTCCCGAAGCAGAGATTCTGAGTGCGAGGTGCCCCAGGCAGCCTGTACCTGGTAGGAAAGCTTTCTAGGGGACAGCCTCAGATAGAGCTGGAGACAGCCCTTCTGGAATGGGAACACCTGCCCCCATTATGGATCCCGCTCCCCACTGAGACCTTACACTCATACAGAAGCTCTTAATCAGAGCACAGGCTTGCAGCCCGGCTCTTGCAGCAGGCTCATGCAGACTAGCTATTGGAATTTACACACAATACTTAATCTCTCTGGGCCACGTTGCCACACCCTGTCTCATGGGATTTTGTGCAGATTAAACGAGTTAATAGGTGTAAAATGCTTCAAGCAGAGCCTGCTGTGTGGTGGGTGCTGGGATGGCTCGCCTAGCAGGCATCTGCCTCCTGGGAGTGCCTGCACTGCCCCTGTGTCCTCTGCTGCCAGACAGCACAGAGGCACACACACTCGCACACTCACAGGCACACAATCGACACACACACACACACAAAGGCAGAGGCGGAGAGTGGAGTCAGAACTTCACTGTTTTCCCATCATAGGGGGTCTCCTTCTCTGCTCCTAGGAGGAGGAAGCTGCCCATAGGAGTGTGTGTGGGAAGGAGGGGAGGCTGGACACAGGGTGGGTGTGACTCGCCGGTATCCACTGGCTGGGAGGCTGCCTGTCACCATGTGGGGCCCACAGGACTCTGCCTTTACTAGTCAAATGCAGTATCTCCTAAATACTGAGCACCATCAATAGGGAGTGGTTCTGAGCCTCACTTTCTGGTTGGGCCCCAAACTGTCTCTCTCACAGGGGCGGCTGTGAGGATTCCAGGAGACTGGGTGTGAAAACACCAAGCACAGACCATCACAGCCCCTAAGTCTCTGTTTCCTTATGTATCAGTGGGGTGATAATGCCTCCTCCCCACGTGGCCTCTTTGGGGTCCAGGGGAAAGGATGGAACTCTTCTGAGAACCAGAACCAGGAACCAGGTCTCACCTTGCGCACCACTCCGGTGGTGACCGCGATGTTCTCTGCCTCCTCCACGGTCTTGGTGGCCACAGTGTTGACGCTGGTGACCACAGCCTCACTCACTGCATTGGCCTGCTCCTTGGTCTTCTCAGCCACTGTGGGAGGACTCTGGCTGGCCTTGGCCCTGACCCCTCCCCACTCAGGCCTGGCCTGCCCAAGTCAGGCCTGAGTAGTCCTTTTCCCAGGGTACTTAAACCTCTGGCTCTACCCAAAAGCCTCAGCTGCCCCCGTTCTGACACCAGGGGAGCTGACAGTGATGGGGGTGGCCAACCCTGGCTCTAACCTCAGGTTTTGAGGGTTCTGGGTCCATGTGCAGTTTGGAACCCCAGCTGGGGGGTGGGTAAGGAGAACCTTGGGCTTAGGCCTTTAGTACTAAGTGCAGAAGTCCCTGGAGGTCCTAACCCTTATGTTTCCCGGTCCTGGGCTCCTCACCTGAGGTCACGCTCTGCACAACACCCTCCTTGGTCTTCGCTCCTAGGGAGGAAATGGAGGCATCAGCCCAGGCCCACTCCTCTTGGTGTTGGGAGGGGAGTGGTCAGGGCAACAAAACAGCTGGACAAGCTTTGGGGCTGGTATCGGATAAGGATGGTGCCTAGAAGCCAGCAGTCCCTTCAAAAGCCACTTCCTGCCGTGTCTGGAGGAAGGGGATGGATGGGAAGTGAACAGGACAGGATGGGGGGATGAGAGAGATAGGGCCTGAGGTGAGGTCTGGATCCCTCTTGGGCGTGGCCTGGGCTTCAGAAGCAGCAGCGAGACAGGGCTGACAATAGCTGAGTCATCGTCTTGGCTTCCTCTTGGGGGAGCTGAGAGGGAATGGGGCTGGACAGGACACTGAGTCTGGGTCTCATCTCCCTAGCCCCACCCCTTCCCTCTGAGTAGGGTGGGGTCCTGTGGCCTGATTGCTGAGCACCTGCTGGCTCAGCTGTGGGGACTCCAGGCTCAGTAAGGCTTTTTATTTGAGTCAAGGAGCCCAGGAGGGGGGGCAGTTGTGTGTGCATAAACAGTTGTATCTCAGAGCCAAGTACCTCTCTTGCTTTCCTGCCCCAGGGAACCCTGGAGCCCTGAGGAGGCACAAATGGACACTGGTGTATGCCAGAGAGTAGGCGTGCCCCGGGCCCAGAGACCCTGACTGAACACCCAGGTCCTCATATCCTCCCAAAATGCCACCCAGGGGCTATGGGATAAGGTCAGACCCAAAGTAACTGGGCATTCTGGGCTCCAGCCACCAAGCTGTTCCTCCCTGCCCCACCCAAACTCACCCACATACATCACACCCTCCTTGGTCTTCTCAGCTGCTTCTGTCACCCCCTGCTTGGTCTTCTCCACTGCGCCCACCACACCCTCCTTGGCGATGGAGAAGCCCTTCTTGAAGACATCCATGGTGGTGGCAGGAACGGAAGCCTGATTCTGCCTGCAAGCTGTGGCTGGAGCTGGCGCAAGTGCTGCCGCAGCCAGTGTCCCACTGCTGCCTCTTATTGACGCCGATGAAATATTGATGATGCGGCGGCGGCTGGCCTGTGGGAGCCCAGCCAGCCTAGGGGGCGGGGCAGGAGGGGCGGTAGGAGGGAGGGCTGGAGGGCGGGTGGGGGCTGACAGCAGAGTCTGGACACATCCTTATCCATCACTGCCCCTCATTAATTCACCGCCCTGTCCACCCACGGGCACAGCCCTGGCTAGAGACTCTCACGCCTGGGGCTGTTGTGTTTGTGACATCTAGGGCAGAGAAGGAAGGCACTTTCATTACCAGCGTCCCAGGTAGGGTAGGGGTCAGGGCCACGCAGGCCTGTCAGGCAGGAGTGGCCAACCTCCCAGACCGGCCTGGGCTGCCCAGCCACTCACTGTGAAGCCCATATCCAGGGCTGCAGTAAGGCCAGGTGGAGGATCCAGGGCAGAGCCTGCAAAGGCTTCCACATGCTCTGGCCTCTGGCTACACATTATGTGGCCCTTAGACAGCTCCCTTCTCCCTCTGAGCCTCCACCCACCTGCTGGCTCCCACAGCCCAGCTATGACAGGTGCTGAGTAGGCGCAAAATGTCCCCCACTTCCTGGCCACTAGCATGGATGGGTACCAGTTTCCCTGAGACTGACCAACCACTTCCTGCAGTCTCAGCCCTTGTGCTCGTCTCCTGACTCCCATGTATACATGATCACTGGGGCCACCTCCCTGAGTCTCCCACACCACGAGGGTCCCTGACCCAAGTCTTCCCAGGGCACAGGAACCAACTGGGTTGTGGCTGTTCTGTGGGGGCCTGAGGTGGGGGTAGGGGGTTGTGTATGTGAGGGGGCTGGACTAGATGCGGGTGGGCCGGCCCAGGCCATTTCCTCTCTTTGTTGTCCCTGTGCTTTCTTTTCCTTTGAGACTTAACTTGAAGCAGTTTCTGGAATCACTGGCAGAGGTTGAGTGTGCCCACTGCCAAGATGATCCTGACACTGCTGCTCAGCCTCGGGGGAACCCTAGGCTGGGGGCTGCTGTGGGCCCAGGCCCAGGCCCCTGGTACCAGGTTCTCTGATCCACACAGCCCCAGGCTGCCTGGGGTCTGGAGGGCAGAGGTTGAGGACATCGACAGGGACCCATTCAGTCGGTAAGAAGGGGCCTGGGCCTTGGGGTGGATCGTGGTGATGGATCTGAGTCCCAGGTCAGCCAGATCAGGGGCTCTCTGGATGTCAGTTACCCATCTGTGAAATGGGCTAATATTATATATGCGCTGGGCAGCTGTGAAGCTGAATGAGGTGCTAGGTGCCAAGCTCCCCCCTTCAAGGGGTTACCTCCTGCCAGCAGGGCTGGGTACCCTAGGGCTCAGCCATAGGACCACAGGAAATTCTCTGTTTGACCTGTGGCAGAGAATGGGCCTAGGGGTTGGGTAGGTCAGGAACACGTCTTGTCATCAACCATTCAGCATGGGGTGTTGAGGGGCTGTGGTTCCAGAAGTTTCCAGCTGACCTGACAGAAGTTCATATTTTTTGAACTAAGTCAGTCCTGAAAGGTGAGCCAAGGTGAGGCTGGCCCATAAGCCGTAGAGGACAGATACTTCTGGGGACTGGATTTTGATCTGCATGCCCAGGGCGACTGGTGTGGGTCCTCATCCTGAGTCTGAGAGTGAGCAGTGATCAGAGAGGGTGCCCTGTTCCTCCTCCAGAATAAAAAGATGTGACGTCCAGCAAGCTCTGCTTCAGTTCACCTCTGGGAGTGGGCAGAATGGCCTTGCCACTGGACCAGGATACTATTTTTAGGTCTTCTGTTTGTCCAAGGCCAGAATCCTCCTGCTGATAAGGTGCTGGGCCTGCAGGTCCCTCCTCACGGTACCCCTCAATCAGAGCAGCAGGTGCCATTTACTGGGCCAGGCACCTTGCCAAGTGTTATCTCAGTTAATTCTCTCACAGAGGAACCTGAGGCTCAGAGAGGCTAAGCAGCTGGTCCAAGGCCACACAGTTAAGAAGAGCTTGAGCCAGGTCCAGACTCTGACTCCAGAGCTCATGCCATGATCCCTGGAGTACTCGAAAGCAGCCCTGGCCCCCAAATGTGCCTACTCCCTTACCCACTGCCAACACACAATCCCAGACTTCATGGAGGACATACATATGGATTTGGAGAATGGCCAACTCACACCTACCCAGTCTCCTTGTCTGAGATTGATCATCACATAAGTTTATAGAATGCATCTGCCTGGGACAGTTCTACACAGCTCTGACATTTCAAGGAGAATATATTTGTTGGACACTTTTCCTGAAGTAGATTTGACTAGGGAGAGGCAGTAAGTGAGTGCACGCTGACCCCCCAGAGAAGGAGGGGATGGCCGTGTGGGGAGGAATGGCCCCAAGGTGGACCTAGAGACATCCCATTCCTGCCTACCCCCAGTTCTACTCACGGCTGGGAGGCACAGGTGATTTTTGGTGGGGAACCTAGCTACCCTGCTCTGAACCAAGCACCAACCCTCCTCTCCCCAAATCATTAGCTCCATGCTTCTGTCTCTGGGCCTCCTGACCCCTTTGATGAAAAGAAGGATGGGGTGCCCAGGTGAATGGGAAGGATATAGGAGACACTTCTCTTTCTCCCCACTTATGATCTGCCCTGCAGGGGTTACTCAGCCATTATCTGGGTGGCCCCCAGTGTGTGCAGAGTGTGTGTGTGTGCGCACGCACAAGGGTACCTTGGCCCAGAAATGTCCAGAGAGGTGTCCCAAGCCCTAGTCCCAGGGGCATCCAGGGGGTCCCAGCAGGCCCGCTGGGTCTCTTTCCCACAATCAGGAAGCTCTGGTCCCCTCTGGCCAAATCCAAGTTGTCAAGGCCTCCAGAGGGGCTGTTGAGAAAGGAAGGAAATGCTGCTCCGGCTTCCTTGGGCTGATTGCTTCCCGTGCTCCTGTGAAGAGACAGACGGAAACGCTGCTCCAGCCTCCCTCCTGCAACAGGGGAAGGGGAGGTGGAACAGGCACTCCTACTCAAGCAGAGGCGCCAACACCATCAGCCATAAGCCTGTGGACCCCACCACCCCTGGCTACCAGAATCAGACTTCCTAGCCTGCATTTGCCCCTCATACCTATTTCAGTGGCCAGGGGCCAGGGCAGACCCTGGACAGAGACTCAGATAAGACCCTCTGCAAGGAGAAGTTTAAACAGAACAACTTGGTGCCTGATGCCAGATTCCGAGGTAGATGTTAGATGTCGTTGAGAGCTTCCTAGGTCTCCGGGGACTCTGACCAGCAGGGCCCAGTGAGCAAGCCAGCTACTTGGGTATTGGACTCTGGGAGAGGATGCTCTTTTGTGCTCCCTGGCTTTGGTGAGTGTGGTGAGAGCAGTGATTAAAGATGTGGGCTCCTCAGCGCAGGAAACACAAGGCTGAGCCTGTGGAGGGTACTGAACTGAGCCCCAGGCAAGATGTCTCATGTCCATATTGTGATAGCGCTGAGGTCACCACTATTCTCTCCACTTTGCATGTTGTGAGGCTTATGTGAGGGGCACTACCCAGGACCACACAGCTCCTAAGTGACAGGTCAGAGCCTGGGCCCACCTTTGCTGGGCTGCAAATCCCAGGTGTCCTCTGTCCTGTCTCCTCCAAGATGGGTAGGAGTGTAGGAGATGCTACTCAGCATTCCACCTGGTCCCGGCCCCCAGCATCATCTTCCTCTTACCCACATTCAAGGAGCATTTGTGATTTTTGCAGCTGAGGCTCAGAGGAGTCATGTGTATCACACGTATTGCTGGGGGTCATACAGGAGCCTGGTGGAGCTGAGGCCCGCAGCCGTACCTCTTGTATAGGTTCTTGCTCTCCGAGGCACAGGACCCTAGGCACAATGAAGGAAGACCCACACTGGCCAGAGTCACACTCAGAGAACCCTGGCTCTAGGCTGGTTGTCGAGTCGGCCGCAGGGTCCTCTGCCAAGGCCTCTTTCTGGCGCAAAGCTCTGCAAAATTCACCCCTGGAGTGATCACATTCTCAGTTGCATTCAGGGACTCAGAGAGCAAGGATGCTGAGAACATGCCCTCCTCCCCAAGAAGACTTCAAGGGCAGCTAGAAGTGAGTTTTACTGGCGGGTTATGAGGCACTTACATGTCCCAGGGGGCAGTGGCAGCAGCACATTCATAATTTAAAAAGCTCTAGCTAACAGCCTTTTCTCTGCTAGAAATTCTCATCCTTCCCCACAGCCCCTCCCTCTGCCCCCAGGGAGAGGCCAGTAGTGGGAATCTTCTCCCTTTCCAGGACTGTGACAAGTGTGTGTGTGGGGGGGGGTGGGGGGGGGAGTGCATTGCTGAAGGTCACCCTGAGTCCAGGGACAGAGAGGGGAGGAGAGCCCAGGTCTCCCAGCTTCCATTAGAAGCTCTAAGGGGTTTAGCCGCCTCTCTCCTGCCTGGGGCCGGGCATCAGGTTTGGGCCATGTCGGAGGCCCAGGGCAGACCCAAAAGTGGCTGGAGGAAACCCACACTCATTTCTAGGCTGGCGCCTGTCTCTCAATAAACCACTGTGAGAAGAGGGTACAAGGAGGGTGCGGGCCTGAGACCAGGAGGCAGGGAGAACAATGGGGCACCTCAGCAAGTTGGGCTGGGGGTGCACGCTCAGAGGGCCAGCAAGAAGCTGCCAAGAGCTGGAGGAAACCAAATCAAAGGTCAGGAATGTTCCCAGGGCTTCTGGGCCAGCAGCCTGTACTGTGCCAAGGGGATGGGGCTGCCAAGGGAGGGGGAGCGTAGGCAGAGAGAACAGAGGCTTCTGGAGCCTGAGATTTGGGCAGGTCGGGAGAGAAATTCCTGGGCAGGAAGGGTGGGCAGCACTGGTCTCAGTTCCAGGAGCTCGAGATGGAAAATCCCAGTCACTCCCTGGCAGGCTGGACCAGCATCAACACGCCCAGGACCTAGGCCTCTGGACCCTTTGGAGCAGCTCCGAGGGTGTGTAAGGAGTAAACTTTATTTCAAGCAGCTGTTTCTCAACCTCAGACCTATAGACCTTTGCGATTGACTGATTCTTTGTTGTAGGGGTGCAGGGCTGTGTTGCATGTATTGTAGGGTGTTGAGCAGCATCCCACCAGATGCCAGGAGCGGGGGTGCTCCTTCCTTGTTGTGAGAACCATAAATGTCTTCAGAAGTTGCCAAATACACCTGGGGAAAGTCCCCTCTCCCCATTTAAGAATGACTGGTTCAGAGAAACACTTACCCTAGGGCTGGGGCCATATTCCAGGAATTTCCAGGGGGGCCCAGTGTGGGGATGGGTGGGGCTGAAATTTCTGGTCCTTGAAACAGTCTGTGCAGGCTGAGCCCTGGGCCCAGCACTTGCACAGTCCACTGCTTCAGTGTTGAATAAAAATTTTCTGCTTAAAATCAGGGCCAGCTTTATGGGCATGTAACCTAAGCAGTTTACTTAGCACTTGACACTCAGAAGAGCCCCACACTTAGTTGAATCTCTATTACTGACTCTCATTTTCATTTTGCACTGGATCCTACAGATGATGTAGTTGGTCTTGTGTAAAATATTTACTATCTGCCCCTTTATAGAAAAACTTTGCTGATCTTCTGGGGTAGAGTCAAACCTGTAAGGTTTGTTGAGACAATCAAAAGCCCCAGCTTCCTCTAGTCCCCCAAAAGCAATGGCTGGATCTCTAATAATATGCTCATTTGGGTTCTTCTTGGTAAGTAGCATTATCTGTGATTCAGCTTTTATTCCACGTCCATACCTCCACCCCAACACGCATTCACATATGTGCATGAGCACACAACCATGTGCGCACACGTACACGCGCACTTCCCATCTATCATTCTCCCATATTGTCATTTCAAGTATTGACATTCATATGACTACATATACTATTTAGAGCTGAGACTTTAAAAAACTATGAATTCCCCCACCCCATGCACTTTTGGTTTTCCCTGGAGGAAACAATTATCTTTTTTTTTTTTTTTTTTTTTTGCTTAGTTTTCTGTATCTTTGGTCATATTCTAAATTCTCAGTCACATCTGAGCTCACCTTTCATCTGTGTCAGGTGTTTGACCACCTTTATCCTTAGAAACACCTCCTCTCTCTCTCGCCCACCGCCCGTCATTGTCCGGGGCTCTCCGTGCACCATCTCCCTGGGTACTACTCCCTGCTGGAACTCCTGTTTCCTGATGCAATGCTTTCCTCCTTCTTGGTACTCTCTCTTGTTTTGGTGGCGCACCTCTGGCGCAATGGTACTCAGTCCTGGGCAGCGTTTTAGAATGACCCAGGGGACTTTAAAATGCTGATGCCCAGGCCTCAAACCCAGAAAAAAATCTCATTTAACTTGCCAGGGCTCTTTTTTTTTGGTAAGGGTGGGGAGTGCTCTTATTTTTAAAGTACCACATGGTGGTTTTGATGTGAAGATTTAGTGGCAAGATTGAGAACCACTATTCTAGTAGCTCCCTGATGAGGGATTCTGGGGAGGAAAATGTTTTGAAACCTGGCATTCTGAAAGTGTCTTTATGCTACTCTCTTTACCTTGACTGACGGTTAAGCTGGGTATTGGATTCTAAATTGGAAATCATTTGCCTTCAGTAATTTGAAGGTAATTCTCTATTGTAGTATAGTTTTTAGTATTGCTATTGAGAAGATCAAGGCCATTCTAATTGCTGGTGTGTGTGTGTGTGTGTGTGTGTGTGTGTGTGTGTGTGTGTGTGTCTTGATTTTTCTCTCTGTAAAGTGTAGACTCACTTTGATTCCCAGAATTCTAAAATGTCGTAATGATGTGCTTTGATGTTTTATTTTCATAGTAATGTGGGTAATTGGTGGGCCTTTTGACTCTGAAAATCCAAGTCCTTTACTTCTGAAACATTTGGTTCTTTTTCATCGATGATTCTGTCCTTCTGGTCTCTTTCTTTTCTCTTTCTGGAACTCCTGTTGTTTGTATGTTGGATTTCTACCACCGGTCCTTTATTTTTCTGATCTTTTTTCTCCTATTTTTCATCTCTCTGTGTGCTCTCCTTTCAGAGAAATTTCTTTAACATTACCCTCTAATATTTTTATTATATTTCTTTTGCATTTCTACTGTTATGTTTTTAATTCTCGAGGGTTCTTTTTGTTCTCTTTTTATATAACTTCCTGTTCTTATTTCTTGGATGCAGTAGGGTCTCTTGTCATCTAGGACTTTTTTTTTTTTTACAGTAGAAAAGTTTTATTAGAAAGTGAAAGTGCACTTCCAGATGTGGAAGTGGGCCTGAGCAAGAGAAGCGTGCCTCAAAAAGGCTCATCTGGTACTATTAAAGCAAACTTGCAGGAAGTCCTCCCTGCATAGTCTTGGATTTTTCCAAGTTGAGTTTTTTCCATTTGCTTGTTTTGACTTCCCTCTTTTATAATAGAGATTTTCCTCAGAGATCATCCTTGGATGTCTTCTCACTTAAGAGAGACTGAGAAGCTGATTGGAAGCTGGGTATCCAGATGGTGCTTCCTGATTTGTTTTGTTATAGGTTGCTTTGCTGGGCTATTTCATTGGTAGGACCCATGATGTCAGTGTCTTTAGGTCTTTTCTCTTGAGCAGGGTCATTTTCCTGACAAGCTTTTGCAGTTCGCTGCCAGGAGTGTAAAGCCTGGCTGTCAAGCTTCTTGCAGCTGAGTGGAAAAGCAGGCTGGGGTGTCTGTGTGGGGGGTGGTGGGGGGGGGGTGGTGGGGGGTGGTGGTCTCTGCACTCAAAATAGATATAGTCACTCAATCCACCCCAATTCTTCTCATCCCTCCCTGGCGGCATCCCTATGTGAGGGTGCCTGATAGCCCCAGAACAGAGGTCAGCTCCAGAGAATAAAAGCTCTGGCCCAATAGCTACTCTATCTCCAAAGCCCCTGAACACTGCTTCCTAATGTCTCATAAACGTGGCCATGTCTCTCCATAACCCCCACCATCATCCAGTGCAAGCTGCTGCATCTCTGACCTAGATTCCTGACATAATCACCTATGTCTTGCCCACTTCTATCCTTATTGAACCAATTAATGAATGAGGGTGGCTCTTTCATGTCACTTCCCTGCTTAAACTTCCCACGCCTTCAAGACACAGTTTAGTGCCTTAGCTGACACTCAAGGCCTCCACAGTCTGCCTTCTTACCTCTGCATTCTCTCTTCCACAGCCCTCACCCTTTGCACCTCTGAAGGGCCACACACCTCTGTTACAGCTCCTGCTGCTTCAGGCAGCCCAATTATCACCTCCTCCTGAAAGTCTCCACAGGTCCTAACACCTGTCACACCATCTGAGATTTCCTGCTCTCCCTTGGGACACTGAAGGGAAGGTCTGCACTTCTATATTAGCACTGAGTGCTGTTGAGCTTGAGCCCAGCACCTGGTACCCATGAGGTGCTGAGCTAAACTGAGCTATAAAATCATTGCCGCTTGCAACTCTGGAGAGCTCTGCTCTGGGAGCTGACTGCTGGGGAAGGGCCTTCTAAGCCTGTCAAGTCTGCCACTGGATCAGTGAGCTTGGGCTCTATCAGCAGTGAGCATCTCCGCACTCCTGGACCTACAAAGCATGTAGAAGGAGAGGCTCCCTCCTGGTATTCTGCATGCTGAGCACGATCCCCAAATCACCCTGTAGGACCTCAGCGTTGGTGACCTTTCCCAGAGAAGGGAGTGTTTGGCCTAGCCACTTTCCCCAACAACTATTTGAAAGTTCGTTTCCATAATGGCTATAATGGGGCATGACCAGGGAGCGTTGCTCTTCCTGCAGCTAGGTCTCCGGTGACAAAAGATGTGAGTGGTAATCGGGGAGGCTGCTGGGGCAGTGATTCAGGGTTCCATGAGCCCTTTTAAGGAGCCAGGCACTGAATACTCATCCAGCCACTTAGAGGAGGGGATTGCAATCTCCTTTGGATAGATGGAGAATGGAAACTCCCTAAGTGCCTTGTCAAGGTCACGCAACCAGAAAATATGAAAGATTTAAACCCAGGTCTCTCTAGGCCCAGTGGCATCATGCTGTCCCCCTGGCACCAGGAGAAACAGCAAGAGCCCTTCCTGCCTCTGTGGGTAATTTTGCTGTGACTTTTGGGGGTCTCCTCGGCCTCCCTGTGCTGGCCCTTAGGAGGCTTTCTGGAAATTGATGGAACTGGTGCCTTTGCAGGCAGGTTTCGTGGTGGTCCTGCTCTGGAGCTGAGAAATGAATAATGCAGAGCACTACCTTCTCAGGTTAATGGATTCCAGAATCCCTGGCATTGGGTGGGGCAGGGAAGTGGGGGTGGAGTACTCTGCACTGGCACCCCCTGTTAACCTCTAGGAAGGGTTGTGGGATGGGAGCCTGGGCATGGCTCAGCAGCCCTCTCTTCTGGCTTGATTTTTCCAGTAACTGGTGCCCCTACCAGAAGTCCAGGCTGGTCACCTTCGTAGCCGCTTGCAAAACAGAGAAATTCCTCGTCCACTCGCAGCAGCCATGTCCTCAGGGGGCTCCGGACTGCCAGAAAATCAAAGTCATGTGAGTGAGGGCAGGGCAGGGTAGGCCATTGGTCCAGTTCCTGCCTTGGTTCACCCCGGAGTCACTAAGCTAGCCCTTTCCCCCCAGGTACCGTATGGCCCACAAGCCAGTGTACCAGGTCAAGCAGAAGGTGCTGGCCTCCGTGGCCTGGAGGTGCTGCCCGGGCTTTGCTGGCTCCAACTGCCAGTACCATGGTAGGTCTCCCTGTGGTCCCTCCCCCCTCTACCTGTGACCCCAGAGGTGGTGCAGCTCCTTTGACCTCTTGGGATGTACCTCTGATGCCTCTTCTCTGCAGATCCCACTGCAATTCCTGAGCCTGCAGATCTAGCTGATGGCCTCCAGGAGACTTGGGATGAGCCAGTCAGCTTTGAACCTGGTATGTTGCTTTCCTGGATGATGCAGGAGGGGAGACAGGCAGAAAGAACCCTTGTACCTAACCCCTATCCTCTGATAGGGTGGTGCTAGTTTTGGAAAACTTTGCCTCCAGAATCAGCAGAGGTCCCTCTGAGGGCATCATCCCACAACCTAGCAGTCCAGGTTCACAGGGCCCTCAGTGACCTGCCTGCTAGTAAAGCACGTGCACCCTTTTGCTTGACCTCGTTTTCTAAGAAGGACAATGCATCCGGCACCTTCCTTGCTCCCTGAGCTACACAAGTTCCCATGGTCTGGAAGAAGCCTTCCAACACCCCTGCTCCACAACCAGGGTCAGAAAGTCATGCTGTCTCTGTTCTTGAGTGAGAACTACCACAGGATCCCATTTGTGGGTCTTTACAAGGCCAGGGTCAATGGTGAGATGGTGAGTGACTTTCATTATGTGGTGAACTCCTATCTATTGACAAGGGCTGTCTAAAATGATGTTGAGAGGCCACGTCCATGTTGCTGAGGAGGAAGATGTACCATGATTGATGGGTCATATCTGCTGTGGGTGTGGGTGGCAGGGTAAGAACTTACCATGTATTTGCCCTTCTGGGACTAAAGGCTTCTAAACTCTGGCTCAGAGGTCATCAGCATACACTTCTTTGTTCTGAACTCTGAAATCTTCTCTATAGCTTATGATTTGCCCAGGCCTGGGGAGTTAGCCCTCAACACTTATTTCTTATGTATCTTCAGGCCACCCAGTTACAGAGACCAGTAACATCCTGGTGCAGCAGGAACATCCACTGGGAGATCTCCAGAATGACATTCACCACATGGCAGACAGCCTTCCAGGCCTGTGGAAGGCCCTGGCAAGCAACGTCACAGCTGCAAAGACTGAGGCAAATCAGACAGAGCTTGGTGAGTGTCAGGCTCCACGGGCTGACGTAGAACCTGATCACACCCAAGAGGATGAGTGGGAGGGGAGGCAGGAAGGCCCAAACCTCAGAGGATCCCGTCTCTAGTCCCAGCCTGGGGAGGGTGCCTGCTCCATCAGGGCCTGTGTCAAAACGTGCATCTGTTGCAGAGTCTCCTGGCAGATCCTTGGAGCAAGTGCTGCATTTCAGCCCCATTTGGAAGAGCTTTAACCAAACTCTGCACAGCCTCTCCCAGGCCATAAGAAACCTATCTGTTGATGTGGAGACCAATAGACAGGCCATCAAGATGGTTCAGGAGAGTGTTGTGCCCAGGGCTGACTTCCAGGAACTTGGTGCCAAATTTGAGACCAAGGTCCAGGAGAATGTCCAGAGAGTGGGTCAGCTGCAACAGGACCTGGAGGACCGCCTGCACGCCCAGCAACTTTCCTTGCACCACTCCCTCTCTGAGGTCCAGGCCGATGTGGACACCAAGCTGAAGAGACTCCTTAAGGCTCAGGAGCACCTACGGTCTAATGGCAGCCTGGTGGTGGCAGCAGCAGGGGCTGCAGCAAGGCCGGAGCCAGAGAGCCTGCAGGCCAGGCTGGGCCAGCTGCAGAGGAATCTCTCTGCACTGCATCTGGTCACCAGCCGCAAGGAAGAGGAGTTACAGAACACCCTGGCAGACATGAGAGCAACCCTAGCCCGGCACGTGGATGAGATCAGAGAGCTGTATTCTGAATCCGATGAAACTTTTGATCAGATCAGCAAAGTGGAGCGGCAAGTGGAGGAGCTGCAAGTAAATCACACGGCACTGCGCGAGCTGCGTGTGATCTTGATGGAGAAGTCACTGATCATGGAGGAGAACAAGGAGGAGATTGAGAGGCAGCTCCTGGAGCTTAACCTCACCCTCCAGCACCTGCAGGGCAGCCACGCAGACCTCGTCAAGTACGTCAAGGACTGCAACTGCCAGAAGCTCTATTTCGACCTGGACGTCATCCGGGAGGGCCAGAGGGACACCACACGCGCCCTGGAGGAGGCTCAAGTAAACCTGGATGAGCGGCACCAGCGGGACGGGTCCTCCCTGCAGGCCTTGAGCAGCACAGTGGCCACCTTGTCGCTGGCGGTGGAAGCACGCCAGGCGGACGACGCGCGGGCGCGAGCCGACCGGGCGCGGCTCCGGAGCCAGGTGCAGGCGCTGGGCGGCGAGGCCAGCGCGCTGAGGACCGCCGAGGGTGAGCTCCGCCGTGAGGTCAACCAGCTGCATAGCTCCTTCGCCGCGCTCCTGGAGGATGCGCTGCGGCATGAGGCGGTGCTGGCGGCCCTCTTTGGGGAGGAGGTGTTGGAAGAAATGTCCGAGGAGGCACCAGGACCGCTACCCCTGCGCTATGAACAGATCCGCGACCACCTGCAGGATGCGGCCGACGGGCTGCGCGAGCAGGCGTTGGGCTGGGCCGCGCTGGCCGCCAGAGTGACAGCTCTGGAGCAGGCTGCAGGAGGTGGCAGGCAGGGCCCCGAACGTCTGGAGCCCAGCGACGACGCAATGCCAGAGGTGGCCGGCAGGCCTGACCCGCCAGGGCTGGCACAGCAGCTCCAGCGCCTAGGCTCCGAGGTAAAGCGGCTGGAGCAGTGCTGTGAGGCCTCCTGGGCCACTGCCCTGAACAGCTCCCTGGAGGACCTCCATGGAGCGCTTTCCACGACCCGGCGTGGCCTGGAGCAGCACCAAGAGCTTTTTCACAGCCTCTTTGAGAACTTCCAAGGGCTCGTGGCAACCAACGTTAGCCTGGACTTGGGGAAACTACAGGCCATGTTAAGCAGAAAAGGGAAGAAGCAGCAGAAAGGACTGGAAGTTCCCCGGAGAAGGGACAAGAAACAAGTAGAGCCTTTGGCCTATGCCCATTTCAGAGGGCCAGTGCTGGATGCCCTGGGAGCAGAGCTCCACCAGGCAGGTGAGTTCCTGGCCCAGGGAGACTGGGCAAATCTAAGAGGACAGGGCTATCTGCAAGCAGCTCTTCTGCTTCAGTGGAGGACTGGGGTGAAAGAGAACAGGATGGCAGTCATGACTATACAGGGCTTGGCCTTGCCCTTGACCTACTTTCCATTCAGAGTGAGGGGCATCTTAAGTTCCCTGGAGTATAAGGAGGAAGAAGTCACAAGAACCAGCCCTCAGTGAGTAGGCAGAGCCACTCCATGTAAACCTTTGAGGCTTATGTATACACAGCTGGCTGTGTCCACTGTCTATAGAGCAGGGAGGGGAATGCCTCCTTTTCTTCCATGCCATACTTCAGATCCCTCCACCTCAGCTCTTCATCAACCCCACTTCACCACCCCCTACCCCACCCATGTGTCTAACCAGTGTGTGGATAGGACTGGTGTCATCTGCCATGGGCAGCACCTCATAATAGATGAATACAGCAAAAAACCTTGGGCCTTGAAAGGAGCTCATTCTGCTAACTGGCTAGTTAGGGATTCCCTCTAAAACTCAACTCCAAGCCACAGTCAGGTTAGCTTGAATGGGCGCAGGAGAAAGATGGAAGATAGAAAGACCCATCTTTCTTCCCTGCACTAGGTCTCCTGCAATGCCCTTCTTGGGCTTTGCCATGTTGAATCATCATAGCAGCTCAAGAATGCATCACTGCCATCTTACCTAAAACCGAGGCTCTGTCAGGGATAGTATTCTATTGAAACAGCTATTGAGAGGCACAGAGGAGCCCTGAACCCAGTCTAGCTGTCTCTAGGGTGCTGGCTCTTCCCCAGGGGAAGGCCTTTGATGGCTGGTCCCTGCAGGGCCATGGGAACCTGGGCCTGGAAACCCGGTTCTGAGGCTGAAGTGATGTCAGCCAGCCTTCCCATTCCCCTTCTTAAATGTGGCCCTGGGAGGGGGACCACTAGTTTCTGTGCTTCAAGTGACTCTCCTCTGACAAAAGCTGGCCTTGGGGCTATGGCCACCTCCTTGCCCAGACATAGGGCTCGATACAAGGCTACCATCTGGGCTATCTGTACCCTGAGTTAGCCTGGCATGTGGGAAATCATTACCAAAGGTCCGGCCCCAAGCCTGCCCTGCTCCCACTGACCCTCCATTATGGCCCCAAAGGCTGTGTCTCCCTTGGGGTAGCGAGCAGAGCACAGGCTCTAGCACCACTTGTCTCAGTTTCTGCCTCTGTAAAATGGGAGAGTCGCACCTATATCAAAGGGTTGTATGAAGATGAACAGATACATTTACCAAATGCCATTTAATGTTTTCCTGTTTCCCCAGCATTTTCAGGATTAACTCTTCTATCGTCTTCCCACCTGTGAGTGCAAGGCCTCAACTGCTGATAGTTTAGGAATTTCAATTTACCACTACAATAATTTGTTATTTAAAAAGAATTTTTTCCCTTTAAAATTAAAAATTCTCCCTTATTTGTCTTGCAGGAAGAAAAGCCACAGGGCTTGAATTTGCATGCTAGCAAATCAGGAAGCACAACCCTCCCTCCTTCTGAGGGCAGTTAGGTCCACTGGCTAGTTGGGGGCTCCCTGTAAAACTCAACCCCAAGCCAGTCAGGTTGGCTCCAATGGGTGCAAGAGGGACCAAGCACCGGTAGAGGGCGTCTCTGCCGGCCTCCTTCAGCTGGCAAAACGCCCCACCTCCTGGGTGCAGGGGGAACTGCAGGCCCAGCTGCAGGCCCTCGATGTGACACAATCTTACACAAATGGGAAAGTTTTCTGAACTCTAATTCTCAGAAAATCTTCTAGAACTAGAAAGGAACAAAATTTTATCATTCACAAGGCTATTGCTGGGCCTGAAGCCAAATTGCTAAGACTCTAGTTCTGGGACCTAAATCACTAACTGCTATGCAGATTTTCCTCCTTGACGTAGGCCTTGGTTTCATCCCTGAGGAATGGGGAGCTTGGTCTTAACAGAGAGACAGAGACAGAGAGAAGGAGAAGGAAGGAGAAGAGGGAAAGCAGTAGAGACAGAGGGAAAGAGGGAGGGAGAGTGAGAAGGTGTACAAACATGTTGAGGGAGCACTACAGAAGAATGACCTCATCAGTGCCAAGGCCAGTGTCATGGCTGGAACCCCAGTAGGACTCACCCTTCCTGTCCGATCTCCTGTCTGTCCCTGTCTGGGCGTCTTGGCCAGGCAGCCCATCCTGCTTCTTCCTCACTGTACCTTCACCCTCTACACAGAGGGCTTCCTCTGGCTTCATGCCTGTGTTCTCTTACTTATTCTAAGGCTGGCTAAAGTGCTCCTTCAAGTGGGAAGAGCACCAGAAATCAGGAGATCCAAGGATAGTTCCCAGTTTGGTCATTAGTTAGTGCCATCTGGAGCAAGCTTTCCCTTTCTAGGTCTATTTCCCCATCTGTAACCTCAGGGCTCTGTGCAACATTTTGAAAACATTAAGATGACCAGCTTGAAATCTTTTCTTCCTTGGTCCCACCTGCTCTTCTCTAAGGTCCTGTGTCAGACATCTGGTAGGAACTACCCTTCACTGTTCCTTAGTTATCTTACCAGTGTTAGTTAGCATTGTTACCTTGAGGATAGGTACATTTTCTCTTTCCCTTGGGTACCTCAAGATCCCTAGCAGTAGTGACAGTAGTATGAGAGACAAGAGTACGGGGTTCCTGTCCCAGTCTGCCATTGATAAGCCATGTTAAGCATTAGACCAGTTAGGCACTCAAGATTCAAAGTCTTCAGTCAGGGGTACTTAGTCTCAAGGATGTTGGAAGGAAAAGGGATCAAACAAGAAAGTGCTTTTAAATACCTACAGTAGTAGAAACAACAGACTTGTATTTTCCTTTCTCTTAACTAATGAAATACTAAGAATTGTCCTGGTAGCCCCCACTTTGAGATACATTGCTGTTGGGGATATCTAAGTTATCTAGCAATAGTGACCTGTTTCTAATGTTAATAAAGGGAGAAAGGTAAGTCTCAGGGTTTACTTTTCCATCTAAGGAAGTGAGGAACTGAGTCACTGAGCACTTTCCTCCTGTGTTCCAGGTTCCCCCGTGGCCTTCTATGCCAGCTTTTCAGAAGGGACGGCTGCCCTACAGATGGTGAAGTTCAACACTACTTACATCAACATTGGCAGCAGCTACTTCCCTGAAGATGGCTACTTCCAAGCCCCCGAGCGTGGGGTCTACCTATTTGCAGTGAGCATTGAATTTGGCCCAGGCCCAGGCACTGGGCAACTGGTGTTTGGAGGTCACCATCGGACCCCTGTCTGTACCACTGAGCAGAGGAGTGGAAGCACGGCGACAACCTTTGCTATGGTGGAGCTGCAAAAGGGTGAGAGAGTGTGGTTTGAGTTAACCCAGGGCTCAGTAATAAAGAGAAGCCCGCCAGGGACTGCATTTGGGGGCTTCCTGATGTTCAAGACCTGAGCACTGGGGCCCAGCTCTGACCAGACATTGTGGACTTGCCCACCTCTCCTTGAGGCTCTGGCCAGGGTTGGTCTGGAGACCATCAGGTTGCTCTAGCTCTCCCCTGGAAACCTTCTGCAAAGAGCAGGCCTCCCTGTAGATGCACTGTTAGGGTATTTCTTAACGATGAGAACTGGAATGCTTCTCTCTGGGCAGGACCTTCTCTTTGGGGAAGTGTGAACCTTGGAGTGGTGTGCCTTCTGAAGCAGCATGACTGGGGCTCCAGCAACCTGCTGCACTCTGTATTCTTCACCTCTTCAGTGTTTTGCTCCGCCTGTGATTGGAAACTTCCATACAACACTAAACCGTCCTCTCACTTCGGTGTCCCTGATCTTATGCCAGAAAATCATTCTTTCCTGGAAGGAATGTGTTTAAAATAGAGGTGACATTTTTAACAATGTTGGAAACCAGTCTCCAACCACTAAAGGGCAGTAGGAGAAAACCAACCTGTTTGCTCTGTCAGTCAGAAATGGAGACAGTACTGGTTGAGCTAAGGAAAACTCAGTATTTTTTCCTTAGTCTCAGTCCTTCCTTGAATTTATCTGTAATTTTAGTTTCACTTCTTTTTCTCTTACCCTCATACAGGATAAAGGCCAAGAGATGCCAAACATGAACTAAAATATATATAGCTTTCACCTTTTTATTCCCTCCAATAGCTTATGAGCAGCCTAATTCTTATTAGCATCTCTACCAGGAAGGGAGCCGAGGGAGGGAAAGAAGATTGTAAAAATATCCATCCATTTCATCAACTTTGGAATAAAGCAATGTCCTTCAAATCTCTGCCTGGTTTACTTATAGAGAGCAAAAAGATTTGGTAAAGTAGGTGGAAATGTGGGACAAAATGAAACTATTTGGGATAAATGTGACTTTCATTATTCAGGGCCTTATCTTATTTCACAATTTCAGTTAATTCTACATAAAACACTCAGAGGCCTCCACAGTAGGCCTTGACATTAATATTGGATTAGACAGTACAGTTTAGAGTTGCAATTATTGCAATATCAATATATGGTTTTCAAAAAATTGGATTCTAGAACAACAGGCTTGAGAAAGCAGTCATCTAGTTGTTAGAAAATGTTTATGTTTTGGTAGTAAGTATTCAGTATTTGTTGAATATACTCTCCTCCATAAGAAAATCAAGTTGGGCTGGGTAATGAAAAAGGATAGGAGTTGGTTGTCGGAGTTAACAGGGTGCCACCCCTTCTAGTATTTTCTGGAGGTCATTAATTCAAGTAATTGTCCCTCAGGATTTATTTATCACTAAGCTTGGTGTGCTCAATGTGCTAAAACATCAGCATTAAAAGGAATGGTATTCCAGGCCACTCTGCCACTGACGGTTTGACACTGGAGTAAATCACAACCTGTAGCATGAGGTGGTTAACCTGACAGCTTTCATAAAGTATTCTGGCATTTTATTATCTTGACTGCACTTTCACCTCTCACCTACCTGCCTTTCCCTCTTGCCAGAGGCTCTCACAGGGTGCAGCTTTGTTATTAAGACCAATTCTGACCCAAAGCATAACATTTGTGGCCCATTTCAGACCAAAGACTGGAAAGCCAGTACCAGGTCACCCTTGCTGTAAGGAAGACCACACCGTGTGTTCTTTCTGCTCAGTATTGCTATCAGTGGTCAGACTGTGCAGATGACTAAGTGGAAACATCAGGGTGATGCAGTCCTACTGAAAATTTTCATTTAGAATTTATTGCACTTAGAGTGAATTGATCTTCCCCACAAGGGGCACATGTCCTCCAAACCTCACATGGTTGGTGCTCTTCAAGAGACAGGTTATACATGGAAGTGCTAACTGATAAGCTTGCCAGCAGCTTGAAAGTTGCTTCAGAAGTTTCTGGGATGAGAATTAGAGAAACAATGGTTTTTAGACAGAGTGCTTTGCCTGCAAATTTCACAAAATCTTAAAGTTTAAGTGCAAATTTCTATTTTAACACTTCTATAATTGGGACTCCAGATCAGAATGAATTCTAAAGTTCATTTGATAGATTTTTTATCTCCACCAAGGCATCAAGTATCTCCGGTGGAATCTTTTTCACTCTCTTCCAAGTAGATGCCCCATTCCCCCGGGTCAATGTTAAAACACCCTTCACTTGTGGCATCCTAAACAAGACAGCTCACTGAGTACATAGTGAGTGGTATCATACTTTCTCAAACCTAATGGAAAAAAAAATAACAAAAATACCACTGAAAAGCAAAAAAGGGTACCATAAGCGGATCAGAAAATTTTTTTAATTTCTAAAAAGTAGGAAGTAGAAGGGAAACAGCAACATGAAATCATAACCCCCAACATCTGAGACTGTTAGAGGGAAGGGAGTGATTTCAAGAGACCCCAAACTCAAACCCAGCCCCTCACACACTTGGGAGGTCAGCGGAGAAGGGCTCAGTCAAGGCAGCAGGGAGTCAGTCCCATTGTCCCTTGCCTGTGCAAAGCAGCCAGCAGGCAGCAGCAGTGGTCTCTGCCTTGAGTTAGGTAGTGCAGGTCAATTCTGAGCCCCAAGTTGGGGTAGCTATTGACTCTCTGGAGGCAGGAAGGTCCCACACCCAGATGACACTTATAACCTTACTGAAATCAGACCCGAGGGAGTCAATCCAAAGATGAGTTTCCACAAACCACAACATAATGTCGAAATAACTCCTGACCTTTATTTCAGAAAGCACCATGGAGGGGACATATGATCTTAAAGCTCTCCTCTCATCCCCTGAAGCTCCTCTGGTATTCCATGATGTTTATCTTTAGATGAACATCAAAAACTCCTTTGGGAGCTCTAGCCCCAGTACCCCACCCTTCTCCATGAAGAAGCTCCCCCAAACCTGGCCTGGCAATGACAAACTCTGGGGCAGGAGAGTAAAGGAGGTAAATAAATGGAGTGGGGGAAAGCCTGAATCCTCTTGAATAGGCAGAGAAGAAAGGATTACTTATGTTTGCTCTAACAAACAGCTATTATTCCATTATTCTCTAATAAAAACAGGAAGCTCAGGAACATGGAACTGAGATGAACAAGAATTCACTAATACAAAAATGAGCGACTAGCCCCAAATTGCCCAACATTTGTAGAAAAGTAGTGTCACGAACAAGATGATTTTGGAATATATAAATTTCTCGAAAAACACAGAAAATTGTAAACATAAATGTTGATTATTTGCAATCTAAATTCTGGTCACTACATACGATCTCCCCTAAAAAGAAACCAGGGTGCCCTGGAAAAATGGCTGGGGTAAGGAAAGTACCAGATGAGCCTAGAACATCTTAATGTGACAAAAAGTAAGGTGTGCATTAAAAATGATGAGCACCAGTCAAAAGCACTCAGGAGCTAGTTTGAACTCCCAGTAGCCAAGTCTGGGTCAATTGGAACATTGAAACAAATGATGATCTAATAAGACTATAACTCATTGAAAAAAATAAGAATCCATGAGTCCGTAATGATGATATCCACATCATGGCCTCCTGATGGGATGTCCTGAGAAGGATACAAATATCATGTCCACAAATTCACTACCCTCTACTCCAGAAAATGTCAGTATCACAAAAGACAAGAGCTGAAGAAGTGTTTCAGATTGAAGGCGAATAAGGAGACAACTGAATGTAAGATACTAGTGAGATTCTGGACTAGAAAAACATGCTCTCAAAGACTTTAATAAAATGACTGGCAAAACTTAAAAGGTCTGCAGATTATGGTATTGCTGGTGATTGTTATGCTATTGATGTAAACTTTCCTGATTTTGAGAACTGTACGTAAATGGTTATATAACAGATTATCCCTGAAATATTTAGGGATAAAGAGGCATGGGCTCTGCAAATTTAGAGTAAGTAGTTCAGAAAAAAGTATGTGTATGTATGTGTGTACACAAATTCTAAGATGAGCCTTTGTGATTCTTGTATACATTCACAGAATGAAAAAGCGATTGTGGCAAAATGTAAATTTATAAATCTGGGTGAAGGGTAAATGGCATTGTTTATACTATTTTTGCAACTTTTCTGGAAGTTTGAAATTCTTTCAAAATAGAAGTTAAAATTTGGTTGCTGAAATAAAAAAAACTCAGTATATGGGCTGAAAAGCAGATAGTAGGATGTAACATAAAAGAGACATGTTATGAAATTTGTTAGAAACATCTGGGCATCCTAGTATTTGTCTAATAGTTTTAGAATAAGAAAAGTAAAAGGGATGAAACAAATTATGGAAGAAAAGTTTCCAAATCCAAGGAAAAATTAAAAGGTCTAGTTACAGACCGTTTGTAACTAGATATACAAGTTAAACTTCAAAAAGAAAAATTCTGTTTCTTGCATGAAAAATTAAGTTAAACTACAAAGAAGTGAATTAGATACATGTCACACTTCTCACTGGCAATAAGGCATGCTGGAAGATCATGGAGTAGTAGTATCTTCAGAATTAGATTCTAACTCCAGCCAAAATACTAGCAAAGTATGAGGACAGAATCGAATATAAAAATGGCTTTATGTCTGACTGAAATGTATTCCACAACAGTGGTCTTTTCTGACACAGCCTTTCTTTTACCATTTTCAACACTTACTTGGATTTTAGTACAGCAGAGTAACAGAGAACAAAGCAATAGATGTACTTTATCAACCCAAGTCTACAATCTGATTCTAAATTTGCTTTAAAAAATGGCTCCTCCCTCAAAAATAAAAAAGGCCCAAGTTCTTTATTCTTTTACCTTGAAAATATTTTCAGTATAAGAACTTCATATTGACTTTTCAATATTGGTAACATTTCAAGTTGCCCGTGTAAAATTTAGGATGAGGAGTGAGGTGGATATAGGGGGCACCAGGTTATCTGCAATAGCCTTGAATGTCATTTTGAGCATACATGGGACACTCTGAGTGAAAGTAACTGGAGAAAGACCAGGAATATGAAGTTCAGAAGAATAACAGGTAGGCCACACATACTGCACCTAAAAATGAGAATAGCAATTCCTACCTCAAAGGGTGATTATAAATTAGCCTTTCAGCCCTAGACTCTGATTCGGAAATATTTTTTCTATGTACCTGTGCACTTGAATTGTTTCCTCCTCCTGTTCCCAGCCTCAGGGTGACCACTTGTCCCTTTCGGCTTGTACCCTGAGCTCACAGTATTTAACTCTCTGTGACTAGAACAGTATCATCGCCATTAGGTAGCCTCTGCCTACACTACGTACTGGCCGCTTTCAGTGAACCATATCTACCAAGTCAAGGTTGTACTGCTTCAAGGTCTCAAGCAAGTCTTCATAGGCATAAAGTCTGAAATGCCAGAAATGGTCCATGCATTAGCAACAGGTCGATAAACATTTCTCCAAGCGAATGAAGACTGAATTAGCATCTCTTGAAATTACTTACAAGGATTAGACTATTTCGAGAACTGTATTATTTCTTAATATCTACTCTATTAATACAATTAGTATTAAAGAAATCTTGAAAATAAGTTACTCTTCCAACTGACCAGTGAGAGTAACAGATTATGCTGGAAGGAAAAATGAATGCATTTATCTAGGCTTTTACAAGGAACGAAAGCCTGAAAGTATTTAACAGGCCCAGAAAAACCTTGATTCTACATTAAGCTGCATGAGAGTGCATGTTATTGTTTCAAGAAACCATCTCGCAGATACTAAAGAGGATTCTCGTGAATTATGTGTAATTGGCTATCTCCATTTTATTTTTTATCTTTTTAGGCAAAGCAACCCTTGGCTGACCTCACAGATTTTAAGGACCTTGTCAACTTACAATGCCTTATTTTTTTATTTTTATGTCTACAGCTCCTGGTCTTCCTAGGTGGTCTCCCATCCAAGTACTAACCAGGCCCAACCCTGCTTAGCTTCCAAGATCAAATGGGATAAGGCTTGTTCAGGGTGGCATGGCCATAGACTCTCCAAACAATTACTTTTGTGGGCAGACATCAACTAGCCCCAAATCTTTTTTGATGATTTAACATGTTCAACTGCCTAAGAAAAAGCATCACTAAGAATGAATTTACAGACAACTGAAAACAGCTGACAGGTTGTGAGACTACGTGCAGGAAGGAAAATGGTATTGTTGCAGAACAAAAGGAAAGCTACCTTTACTTCCCTGAAGTTTAAGCTTTTCAAAAAGCATTGCTGCAGCAGGAACACCATAAGGCCAGATAAATGGATTGTATTATTCTAAGAAGCCAGTTACAGGATAAGAGACCAGGCACAATGCCAGCAAAAAGATAAAACCTTGGAAGAAATTACTGGTGTGTGTAGTGAGATGAGCACTCTCTTACACTGTGAGCAGCAGTGTAAATGAGAAATGCTCTGGGCAGCGATATGGCAATATTTATAAAGAACCGTAGATTTTTTTTCCATCTTAAATAATCTTTTAAAAAAGATTCCCAAGCAGATGGAATATTAGTCATTTTTTAAAAAATTGTTTTCAATGGCTATATGTGACATAACATCTTAATACTATAAAAATATATGTAGCAGAAAAAATATTAAAAAGAAACATTCGAATGTAAATAGTGGTAACATCTGACAATAGAATTTTGAATGATTTTATTTGCTTTTTAGATTCTTTCCTATGTTTTCCAAAATTTCTGTAATAAGTATACATCTTTAGAACTAGAAAGAAAAAGTGTGTGTGTTTTAAGAACAATCTTTACTATAATAGGTTTATGAATTCTCTACACAAAGAAAAGAATATATGGTTCCATGGTCACTTACCTGCCCTGTGCTCTGTACTGGTTTTCCGGAAGCTGAAATGCACATCTCAAATGTACGCACGCTAACTTATTCGTTTATAAAATCTCACCAGGCACATGTGACTTGATACACAATACAATCCAAGTAGAGTATCATAAAACACATCACTAAAGTATACTAAAATAAGATTATTTACTTAAAAATAATACATTGGACGTAATTTATATATAGAACAAAGCAGTTAATGGTAAACTTAATAAGGCACCTTTAAAGCTAGATGCTGTACAAAATACATTTAGTGTGTTACATACCAAAGATGAATCTATATTTTTGGTGTTTTACAATTGCATAATAAAACTGCTTGTTTTTTTTAACCCTTCTTTCGAGGTCTATGTACAACTTCTCTAATTAAGCTATAATGGTATTTTCATTTTATACAATATATACTACATTTTAGTTTTTAAATGGGGAAGGACAATAGTCATTAAAAGAGCTTAAATAATTCCACTGAAAGCATAGTACAGAGCACAAGCTAACATTACAATGTATTTAATCCTTTTCAAAAGCAGTATTCACATACTTTCCTTGTGGGATGATCATTACATGTGGCTCCATTTGATGCTGCTCTAGATTTATTTTGGTTTTTATGAATATGTCAGCTCTCTGCAATTTTCACTGTGACACTCGTAAAAGTACTGAGGCAAGAACTGCTACACTGCTATTTTAACATCTGACCTAAGCAAATAACATTATCACACTTTTGAATGTTACAAGAGATGCAATAATCCTTTTAAAAATCAGTATATCTGTTGTTGAAAATATTTTAGATATTTAGAAACATTTCAAAACAACATGCATGAAAAGAAATGTAAGTGATTTAATTTATAAAATCTTCCCTGGAATAAATTATCCATCAATATCAAATTTGACTTTGGGTTAGCTTAGAGATTCATGATTCTTTAAAAGCTGTATTGTATTTTTGTTTTAAACAGAAACCAAAAATCTGGGGAAAAAAGGTACTATATTTTTGAGTGAAAAAATAATCGGGCACATTCTAGAAAAACAATTTTCAAAAACTATAGGTTACTTTCTAAGTTTAGAAATACTTCTGGACATTGAAAAGGCAACATGATATATTGATTGGAATAGCTTTTGTGAAAATATTTCCAGAGAAATAACATTCAAATTTTATGCTTTGGAAACTTGTTAAATAAAAAGGCACAAGGAAAGCTTAGAATACATTGAAGCCAATCCTAATGTGCCTTTAATTCTAGAGATATTTACCAGTATAAAAAGAATTCATAAGAAAAATCTTCTTTGAGGGTTAACTTTTGTTATATCCAAGTAGCTCTGGGTTGGTTTTTTTGTTTTAATTATTTAAAGGAACGACAGACAGAAGCTATACATTTTTTAAAATACTAAAATGTCATACTATATAATGGCTTTTAGGGCTTTATGACTATTTAACTATAGTACTATAGTATGGAATACTTCCTTCTTCCTCTTTAAGTATTTCACTTACTGGGTGAACTCAGAAATTTAAGAGTAAGATGGAGGAAGAACTTTTAGTAGACTTCAGGATTTCAAATACGGCATCGTTTGCTTTTTAAAAACAGGTTATACTAGAAAATATTTTTACTGAACAAGTCTCTAACATTAATTCTTGATATCATTTTTAATGGATCAATTTAATTTAAAAGAACCATTACAGTTGTCTTGTACTTATATAGTATTTGCAATGTTTTGCTTTCACATACTATTTTAACATTTCTAAGACTAGAGCTTGCCTTTCCTTACATATTTTATTAACATAACAAGTGATTTTCAAGATTTGTAGTTTAACAAATAAAAAATAAATCAAGGTTAACCTTAGACTAAGGAGATTTGAGCTCCTAAGTGTTCTTAAATCACATGGCAATTTAGATAAAAATACCTAGAAATTTCAGTATAGACATGGGGAAAATGTTTAGAAAAAGCAAGGTATTAGGTGCTATCAAATGTCAATTTACTTACCACGACGAACATTTCTAACTTGAGTTGTTACGTGAAAATTATTAAACTTAGCCAAAACTGTTAAAGCAAGTTTCAAATGTGTGAATTTTGATGTACAGACAGATATACAAGTTTCAGCCTTAAGTGCTAGTTAAATTTTGGTAATGAATGAATATATGCTCTGATTCCTTCCCTTTAAAGTATTTTGACCATGTTGTGAAAAATCACATTTATGTTATATTTAAAGAACTTTGTCTCACTTTATGCACCCATGAGTAGTTTGTTCAAAATAAGATATTAATATTTAAAAGGCATTACAGAAGTATAAGAAGTTTAAGTAAATTAAAATTATTCCTTGGGATAACGAGGCAGTCATAAAATATGTAGCATTTTCTTGAATAACAGCTATATGACTAGATACTTAACTTCTGTGCCTGACCCTTCATTATCTTCCCAAGTTATGGAACAGAAATCATAAAATCAAAAACCTCAAATGATTTAAGTGTCTAAAAGAGTTGCTGATAAACTTATATCAGCTCTGAAATAGAAATTTCTAATTAGAGGATCCTTTCATAAAGGAAAATTGAGATGATAGTATCTTAATGAAAGTCTATGCTTGAAGTTAACGAAGTCCTAGGTTTGAGTCACTACTTCGAATGCATTAGTTCTGAAAATTCATATGTAGTTCTACTTTGTAATAGTTTCTTCTAATCTTTTATTTTTTTTCCCCTTAATGATGGGATGTGAGGTACATGTGAGCTGGTTTCTACAGTATGAATGTATGTACATATATAAAATATAATTGTAAAAGGAGGTGTTTTGCAAATAAAGCATATTACACACAAAATATAAATAACTTCCCTTTTAAAAGTTACTGAGAATAAAGAATACAGAATGTGGTTATAGGCACTTAACATTGCTATCAAATATAGTAATTAGTAATTCACTTCAATAAGAAGCATTTTCTTTACAAGGTTCACGGCATTGGAAGTTCCAACTTTGGATAGGATGCTTATCAGGACAAAAACAATAATTACAATAAAAAAAAAAAAAAGATGGTGATGAGAGAAAAACAGTTCAAATTTACGGGCACTTTCAACTTCTTTTGGCTTTTTATCAACTTTTATGTTAAAAATAAAGTTGGTGGAGAAGCTAGCTCACCTGCAAGGTAAATGGCTTTTATGTGATTGGCAAATCTTGGTCAGATCATGCATTTTTAAAGTACAAAACCAACTACTGCTAATATGTTCCTGTGCATTCATAAATTTTCTTCTTCTAATTCAAATAGCAACAGAAAAATCTTGGTGTGCGTGTGTGTGTACACACACTATTATCAAAGCATGACAAACTATCATAAACTAAGCAGTATCCCAAACAAATCATAATCCATAGGCTGTTTACAAAGGTAAAATACAAATAGATTAAATTTTTCAGGTAGAAGGCAAGTGTATATTTCTCCGTCTCTGCTGAATTCATTTACCTTCTTAAGGCTTTCACAGAAAGCACCATTTTATGAACAGGTAATTCAGTACCCAGAGTTTGATTGGAGACTTATTAATCAGGACTGAAGTCTTGATGCAGTTCATAAAAACCCAATAAAAAAAAAGGCATCAAAAACCACATTTACAATAAAGCTGTCCATATATGAAGAATTAAGTGTTCAGAAGTTCCCAGCTTATATTCTACGGAGTACTGAAAGGTTTAATATTAGCAGCCTGTGAAGGTGTAGTGAGGAAAGAGTCTGAGAACCAAGTTAATATCCTTATTCTACTCTAATTCCACCCATTCCTTAGGTGAAAACAGTTCTTGCAGTCTAGAATTTCTTCCATGATTGCTTAACTGTCAAATCTTTACATCTTGGGATTCAACCATCTTAGCAAGTGTCTTCTTGATTCTCAGAGCCGTAAGTCTAGAAGCTGGATTGTGGGCCCAGCATTCTGACATTAGCTTCAAAACTGCTCGTAGACACTGAAAAGTAAAGAGAATGTAGTGAGCAGGTAAATATCTTTGGTGACACCAATCAATTCCTCAGAGAACTGCGTTTCACTTACTTCATCACTGTTCCATCGATTAGACACAATTGGCCGCAAACGTTTGACACACACAACCTCACGCATGTCTTCATATGATGGATCACTGGGTACCATGTTGTAATATGGCAACTGGTACTCTTCTACTATCCCTTTAGGGAATAAGAAAACATATTGGGCACAAAATGGTGGCTGGACAAAATATATAGATCTATTCAGCTTACTGAACTATGGAATTAAAACCAATTCCTACATAAAGAAGAAAAAAAATACTAGAGTGGATGATTAACTTTTAATAGTAAATGTATGTTATCTCTCTCTCTTTTTTTTATGTCTAATTATTTCCCCTACATCCATCGGGATTCCAGTCATAGCTGTGGACATACCAACATGTTATCTCTAAAAAAAGAAGGGTGAAACACTCACTTATCTTAAATTTTAAGCTAATTATTTACGTACACATTTGTTCCTACTAACAATGAATGCAGTCTTTATTTTTGTTTTGTTCTGCAGTAGAAAGACACCATGATATGTAGAAAAAAGATAACACAGCAAGCCTGAGACTGCTATCCTCAAATAGGCCTGCTTGCAAGGCTGGCCTCTGGATAGTATCTGGGAACTTGCCTGGTGGATAGCTACACTGATAAAAAAACTCCCTAACTGATAAGAATGGTGCAATGTGCCTAGACTATTTGTACAAACAGTCTATGCTGAACACCTGCTTTCTGAGAGTTTGGAATTTTGTCACACACTAGGCAGAGAATGCCCATGTGACCAGCCTCCAATAAAATCTTTGGGAACTAAGTCTTTAATAAAGTCCCTAGATGATACTATTTCACACATTGTTTGAGGAATTAAGTGCATCCTGTGTGATTCTACTGGGAGAGGACTTTAGAAAATGTGTCCAATTTCCTCTGAACTTTGCCCCATGTACCTTTTCCCTTTGCTGATTTTGCTTTGTATCCTGTCACTGTAATAAATTTTAGCTGTGAGGACAACTACATACGGAGTCTTGTGAGTCCCTCTAGTGAAATCATAGAACTTGGGAGTGATCCTAGCGATACATGACATACATAACATACAAATAACAGGAGCTGTTAAGTTTTCTGAATGATGAGGATACAAACACAACCAGAAACAAACTCCCTAAACTCCTACCTCCTGTGATACAACGACGAGCCATTTCCCAAATTATTAGGCCAAAGCTATAGATGTCTGCCATTATGTAGGGCTGGAAATGGTTTTTATTCAGGCTTTCATCTAGCACTTCTGGAGCCATGTAGCGTTTGGTACCCACCCTGGTATTCAAGGGTACATCGACTTCATTTGTATCACTGAAACAGAAGACGGATAATATCCAGGTTGACAGTCAAAAATAAAATAGTTTACCTTCCATTTGTTATATTTTCTAATAGCCTTTCCCTCTATCTCTCTTTCTCTCTCTCTCTATAGACATTATATATATATATAATATATATATTATGTGTGTATAATATATATATCAGCTCCTGTTATATATATAGATATATAGATATATATTTTATACACACCCACACACACCTACCTATCATCCATCCATCTATCCATCCATCCATCCATCCATCCATCTATCCATCCATCTATCTATCCATCCATCCATCCAAAATCTCTACATTCCTTCATCAGAAATCACTGGGGTCAGATGTATTTTAAAATTTAGTATCTTTCAGATTTTAGAAAAATATTATACCTTCTAAAAATGTGCTATATATTATACCCAGAAAGGTCTAGAGTAGTATTCTTAATCAAATTTATTACTAGTCTATATTGAAAAATTAAGTATGACTATTCATACGAGGCTGGATAAAGACAATAGATACCATCAGGTCAGGTTTTGTCCCAAACAAGTTTGGTGTTTCTCTAAGAAAAAGGACAACACTGAATATAAGAAAAAGTGGTAGATAATTATGTCCCAGAACAAGTGAATGTGAAAATAAATTGAGAGGAATCATTTGCTTTCACCATTCTCATGTGACACAGAATTATATTTTCTTCATGGGTCCAATCATCTTAGTTCTGTTATGAGTAATGTTTACATAATCATATTGACAACCAGTAATAAATGATATTTATTGGTTTTTAAACTTTTGGAGTAAATTTTAGAGCTGGAAGACACAAATGTTTTGTTGTTTAGGTCCTCAATTCTGGCAGGTTTAGAAACTACTGTGAAGCATAGGTTAATATATATTTTCCTATATGGCATCTGATAAATAGTTGAACCAATAAACACTACATTATTTAAAAAACAGAAACAAAAACAAAAACTGGGATTAGAACACTGTAATGACCAGAGAAGATTTAATTTTTTAATGTTTACTTTGTTATGGACTAGTACTTTTATCTTATGACCTGGAATTAATTCTAAAATGTGAAATGACTGCTGTATTCTAGAGTTATAACATTAAAATGGTTTCAATAGTTTCTTAAAAATTTTATAATTGTTTAAAAATATAAACGACATATCAAGTAGTGATGGAGAAATGGCATATTTATATCATTTATGGGAGTATAAATTGATGCATGCTCTCTGAAGGCATAACTTGCAATATACCTTAATACATACATACTTCTTGTCTAGACCCCTCTCTAGGAATCCACTATGAAAAAAATACTTGTATAAGTGTTCAAGGATATAATATGTATAAATACAATAAAATGTCCATTAAAGCATTTTTTAAACAAGAGAGACAAACCAGAGGCAAATTTAATGTTTATCAGTTGGGTCATGATATAAAGTATAGTACATCCATATTTCGAAAAACTCTGATTGATACTACTGAAAAAAATGAAGTACATTTATATAAATTGAAACAGAAAGATATCTAAGAAAATAAAGGAAACCAAGAATTATGTAGAGTCGAATGCGGTTTTTGTAAACAAAACAAACAAAACCCACCAAAATAAACCATGACAAAAACCCCAATTATCTATTTATATAACTATGTAAGCATAAATACATGTTTGGAATTGCACTGTCTTGAGATTAACATAATTTCTAAACCGTGGGCAAAGAACCACTCACCTGTTGAATTTAACAGCAAGGCCCAAGTCAGCAATACAACAACTTCCATTTTTCTTGATGAGAATGTTTTTGCTCTTTAGGTCTCGGTGAGCAATTGCAGGCTTTCCTTGGGTGCCATAAATTTCTGTGTGGAGATGGCACAGACCACAAGCAGCTGAATAAGCCAACTTGAGGAGAGCTCTGGTGTCTAATGTAGCACATTTCAGGAAATCATAGAGAGATCCATTTTCATGGTAGTCAGTAATCAAATAGAGCTGAGTCCAGGAACCTGTACCTTTAATGTCTGCTGCTATAAAACCTGTTCAATTAACGAGTTTAAAAGGTTAGTTATCAGATGTGGCTATGAAGGATAATGACTGCTCATTCAAGATACTGAGAATAACTCAGGTATCATGTAGACATTAAACATTAAATTTGCCTAACAAAATCTCTTGAATTTGTTCCCAAGATTTTTATTTCTTCCATTTACATATATAACTCTATATTTCTGCAATAAACTTAATATAATGATTATGAAAATTATATGACTAAGAAGATCACATAAATAATCTGCGAGAGTGTTTACTACAGCTATGTGATTCCGTGAATATGAAGAGCCATAAAGAAGGAACATGAAAAAGGCTCTCTGTTTCAAACTCAAAAGTGGATATATTAGAATACTAAAGTTAAAAATGTTTCACTAAGAGTTTGCACCTAATTAAGCCAATTCCATTTTCCCATCAATGCCTCCTTACATCTGCCTTTTTAGTCTGGTTAGTTGACAAGCAGGTCCATAATAGTGGTCCCCTTTCCTTCTCCTTTCTCCCTTTAGAAAAAGACTGGCAAAAGTGCTGGGTTGAATAATGTTCTCCCAAATTCATGTACATATGGCACCTGTAAATGTGACTTTATTCTGAAATGGTCTTTGCAGATGTAATGAAATTCAGATGAGGTTGTACCAGATTAAAGTGGGTCACAATTAAATGACTAGTACCCTTATAAGAGGCAAATTTGAACACAGACACATGGGGGAGGCCATGTGATGACAGGGAGAAAGATAGGAAAGAGTGTGTCTCCAAGCCAAGAAACACCAAAGATTGCTGGCAATCACCAGAAGGCAGGAAGAGGCAAGGAAGGGTCCTTTCCTAAAGCCTTCAGAGAGCATGGCCCTGCCAACACCTTGATTTTAAACTTCAGGCCTCAAAACTCAGAGAAAATAAATTTCCATTGTTTAAAAGCACCGAGTTTGTGGTAACTTGTTATGACAACCTTAGGAAACTAATACAAGTGCCTACTATACTCCTGAGCATTGTGCTATGCACTGTCTAAGAGAGAAATAGTAGCTAAAAGGAAAAGTCAGGAAAGCTAGATGAGTTTATGTATCCTATTGATCAGATAATAACTATTTTCCTACTGTGTAAATGGGAGGGTAGAGAGGGAGAGACCTACTAAGCATAGAATATTAAGCTACACCACATGGTGGTAGTAGTTTAGTTTACAAAAGGCAAAAGGTATATATAAAGTTATCCTATAAAATGACTTAAATTACCTAAAAAGACATGGTTTTTGTTACTGCATGAGTAAGTTCAATAAACTGACATTACTCCAATTTGAAACTACCACTGTTTCACCAGTAGGGTAGTAAATAAACTGGTTGGTTGGCATTAAGGGCTTGTTGTATTTAAACTGTGTATTTAAACTATGTATTCTACTGGGTTTCCTTTAGCCTAATGCATTTAACGGGATTCACATATGTTTTCAGAGCCCATGTGGCAAGCTTCCACCCACACCCTACTAACGTCAGAATATGGAATTGACTGCAATCAAATGTGTACCTACCAAGTATATTTTCATGGCGCATTAGCACAGTTTGATAGATTTCTGTTTCTCGAAACCAGCTAGCTTCTTCAGTGGTAAAAAACACTTTGACTGCTACTTTTTCACCACGCCATTTACCCATCCACACTTCTCCGTATCGGCCTTTACCAACTTGCCGAACCATCTGAATCTGTTTGGCAATAGTTCGCTGAACCTTCATTAAAAAAAAAAAAAAAAAATGTTGAGTTCTTGATGAAAAGAACCTATTAAGACTGAGAAAGTGGTCTGATAGTCCATCCCATCAAAAAGGATGGTATATATAACCAACTCCAGTGTCAAAAATTAAAATGTATTTAAAAAAAGATGAAGCAATATACGACATATTCCAAAATCATAAGTAACAGGTTAGTCAATGTGGCAGAATGCTTCCAAACAATCTCAAAGTAATTCCCTTCCCAGTACACACACCCTTGGGTTGTTTCCTCCACAAACTCTGGGCTTAGTTTGGGCACATGATTTCCTTCGAGTAACAGAACAATAGAAATGTGATGCAAGTGAAGACTTAAAAAGTGTTTGCGCACTGGAACTTGCCCTTCTTACTACTCTGAGGAGCCCTGTGACCAATGAGCAATACCTTGTGAACCGCTAGCCAAGTGCACGAACAGTTACATCTAGCTCTAGCCAAGCAAGTCCAGGAAAAGGAGTGCTCAGCAGACACAAAGAATCAGACCCACAGAATCATGAGAAATAATAAAAGCTTTAATGCTTTAAACTTAAGCTTTAAGTTTTTGGGTAGTTTATTATATAGTAAAATCTAAATGATAGTTAAAAATCTTCACCTCAGTCTATAACACCCTATATGATCTGATCCCTGCCTAACTCTCCAGCTTCATCATTCACTATAATCACATCATCATCTCTCTTTTTTGTTTGTTCATTTTTTGTTTTTTCGTTAGTTTATCTTTTATAATTCACCCCTCTTATTTCGACTTTTAGAATTTACTCAAGCTCATTCCTGTCTCAGAGTCTTTGTGCATGTGCAGTTCCCTTTACTTATGTTATTTCTCTCTGTTCGACATCTTCACAGCATTTCTCAGTTGCTGTACTCATCACAATTATAATTTTATTATTATTAATATATGTATTTGTTTGAATTCCATCCCACCCTGCTCACAAAATATAGGTACTTATCTGAGACAATACCTGGAGTATAGTAAATGCTTTCATTAATATTTCTTGAATGAAAGATGTATATTAATTACTACCTTTCATTTTCAGAAGCATAGTGGCCATTTTAAACTAAAAAGGACACTAAGTTCCAGGTTGAAATGCACTTAAAATGGGCTAGGTTTTGTGCACACCTAAACTAACTTACTTGAGGAATCATTTTATTGCAGAATCCTTTTGTAATTTTTTTCAGAAAGTCAGGATTACTGAGGTATCACTTATATATAATAAAATTCATTGTTTTTGAGAACTGTTTTGGCAAATGTGTAGAGTCATATAACAGCCATCACTCAAAAAAAAGTTCCCTTTTAGCCTCTTTAAAGTCAATCTGCCCTCACGCACCCCCCAGTTTCTGGCATCACTGATCTGTTTTCTGTCCCTACAGTTTGGCCTTTCTAGAATATCACATAAACAGAAATATATAGCATGTAGTCTTTTGTGTCTCAGCTTTTTCACTTAGCATAAAATGCTTTCAAATTCATCTATGTTGCTGCATGTATCAGTAGTCTGTTCCTTTTTATTGGTGAGTTGTATTCCACTCTATGAATGTACTACCACTTGTTTATCCATATAACAATTGATGAACTTTTGTTTACAATTTGTATCTATTATGAATAAAGCTGCTATAAACATTCACATTCAGGTCTTTGTCTGAGCATGTTTGCATAGCTCTTATGTAAATAATTAGCAGGACTGCTTCACTGTGTGTTTAAGTTTTCAGTCAACTGTCAAACTATTCCCAAAGTGGCTGAACCACTGTGCATTTCAATCAGCAATATATGAGATTTCCAGTTGATGTCCTCAGTCTCAGCCATATTAGTGGATGTATAGTAGCATTTCATTGTGTTAGTTTGTATTTTCTCATGATGATGAGTATCTTTTCATATGGTTATTTGTCATTCTTATATCTTCTTTGGGAAAGTGTCCATTCACATTTTTTGTCCATGTTAAAACTGAATTGTTTGTCTTAGTACTGAGTTATAAAAGTTCTTTATATACTCTGCAACACAAATTCTTTATCTGATCTTTACCAGTTTGTGACTTTATTTTTCATTTCATTAACAGTGTCTTCAGAATAGGAAAAGTCTTAAATTTTGAGAAAGCCCAATTTATCATTTCACAAAATGATTCATACATTTTGTGTGCTAAGAAACCTTTGCTCCACCCAAAGTCACAATGATTTTCTGTAACATTTTCTTTTAAAGGTTTTATACTTTAACTTTTACATTTAGGTCTATGATTCACTTCAAGGTAATGCTGTATATAGAATGAGGTAAGGGTTGGGATTCTCTTTTTGGAAAATGGATGCCCAATTTTTCCTGCACCATTTGTTGAATAGACTGTCTTCCCCAATGAATTATTCTGGCACACAACTCAACTGATAATGTATGTGTGTGTACATTTCTAGACTCTATTCTGTTCCATTGATGACCATATTTATCCTTATCCCTGCTGCTTTACACTAAGTCCAGAAATAATTTTTTTAATTCCCAATTGTTTCTTGCCGGTGTACATAAATTCAATGATTTTTGTACAATGATCTTATAGTCTACAACCCTGATAAACTCACTTATTGGTTGTCCTAGCTTTATGGTTATCATCCTTGAGATTTTTTTACATAGACAGTCACACTGCCTGCATATAAAGACAGTTTTACTTTACTTTTCCAATTCAATTACAGAATTATTTAATTCAATGAATTTTTAAATTAGAGATAACTGTATTTAAACAAATGCAATTAAACAAATATCTATCTAAATATCTGGTATTTATTATAAGTGTCCTCCCCAACCTTAAATGTATTTCCTTACATGTAACCCTCTTATTAGAATTATTAACAATTCTCTTTAAAATTATTTGTACAAACTGTGTTTTGGTAATATGGTATTATATTGAAGGAAGCATCTTCTCTATGAAAATATGTGGAAGAAACTTCTCTTTGATTTCAGAATATGAAATAGTTATACTTCTCCCAACAATCAGTTTAACCTTATAGATGTAAGGTATTTTATACCCAATTCCTCTTCAAGTTGGCTAATAAAAGCAAAACTTGTGAGCTAACTCTAGCACATATATAATACTTTATGACCATATTTTCTTTTCTAACCTTGCTTGTGGCTCTCTTACTTGCCTAATTCTATTTTTCTTGTTTCACTCATATTTCTTATTTTTAACTAATTTCATCTTGCATTACTACTGTCATCTTTCCAAATAAGGAAAAAAAATATGCGCAGCAATGTTCTCTAATCTGTAGTAATTATGCTATCTATCATTGGAGGACACATTCTATATCAATAAACCATTTATGTTTCTGTGACATTTTATCTTACCAATAAAGGTAGTCCAGATCCACTACCAGAACTTTGTGACTGGTCAATGAGGTCTTTTAATGATTCTCCAACTGGAATAAATGCTTCATCCTGTTCCAAATCTCGATTATAACGACTTCTGCTTGAGATGCTCTTACAATAATGTCTTTTAAAAAAAGCAGAAAATGATCTACATTAAAATTCTAAAACTATAAAGTTCAAAGGTAAGAAAATTTTGAGGTTGTCAACACCATTATCCTTCATTCAGACAGGATCATATCAAAATTAGGCAACCATAGGATAACATATCCGGTTAAAATAATGTCTAGAAATGGCATTTATGAGATAGAGTTCTATATAGCATGCTAAAATAAAAAGATGTCCATGATGCAGTAACAAGTGAAAAAATAGATTAAAAAACAGCATGTAAATTGTGATCCTAACTATAAAAAGTGTTTAAATTATATATATTTAAATGTCTAAAAATATCTGAAATTATATATAGCAAGTTATAAATAAGTTATTTCTTGGGATGTAGGAATACACACTTTCTATATTATATAAGTATTTTCATTGGAATTTGTATGTATGTATTTTAGTATCAAAATGAACAGTAAATATATTTCCATTTTTTTAAAAAAGGAAAAAAGTTTATGGAAAAGAAATCAAACAAGTCCTCTTAATTTATTCTGATATTTTTGAAGGCTTCTCTTTAAACTCTCAAATTATGAAAGATGCAGATGGGAAGGTAGAGATTAATTGGTACCCCATGTGTATATCATTTAAGTTTAATAAATATTAACATTATGCTACATTTTAGATATATTTAAAATAAACATTAAAAATATTGGAAGCTCCAGCCATTTCCCTGATAATTCTATTTCCCTCCTTTACTCTCAAAAGGCAAACACTATCCTGAAGGTGATTACATCCTTCTAATGTATGTATTTATATTTTTATCATAACTGTATATATTCATAAACAACATTGTTTTTCTGGATACAAATTTACATAAATAGTATGTTCTATTAAGATTTTACACCTTGCTTTTTAATTTAAAAACACTCCAATGTTTTAAATATTTATCCATGTTGATACATGTAAAAAACAGCAGCTCATTTTTGTTGATGCTGAGTGTGTCAGGTATTGTTTTATGACTCACTTCATCTTCATAAAACTCCTAAGAGGTAAGTACTGTTATTCTCATTTTATAAATAAGGTAACTATGGCCCAGAAGTTCATCTGCTCTAAGTACACAGCTGGCCAAGTAAAGAAGCTGGGATCTAAACCCAGAGGCCCTTAGTCAATACTATTCAGTCAAGGAAATGATTTAAATGGTAAATAGTATTCCTGTTATGAATTTTGCCACGACTTACCTGATGCCATATTTTAGTTATTTCTAAAAGTTTGTTAATATAAATAGGGCCGCAAAAACCATTTTTGAGCCAGTCTCTTGTGAAGATGTTTAAAAATTTCTTGAAGGTATACATATTTTCAATTTTACTGACATCTACTAAATTGCTCTCCAAAGTGGAATAATTTATACTCCCACCAATAGTGTAATATAACAGTGTCCATTTCCCCACATTCCATGCCAGTCTGGGCCCTGCCACACTTTTTGACTTTTGCCAACCTGATGGGTATGAAATAGTGACTTGTTTTCATTTGTTTTCACCTGATTATAAGGGAGGTCGAAATTTTGTTCTTCATAGTTCGTTTTTCTCTGTGAACTGCCTAATCCTGTTTTTTTTGTTTTTTGTTTTTGTTTTTTTTTTGGCACTTTATTCAACTGGGGCGATTTATTTTTTTTTCTGTATTAATTCATAACAGTTCTTTATATAACCTTGATACTAAATACTGGATAAGTATTTGTTACAAGAGTCTTCTCTCAGTTGCCACTGTCATGTCATTCCATTTATGGTATTTTATGTCAGTTTTTAATTTTAATGTTGTCAAATTAAATTCATCAAACCTTTCCTTCTTTTTGATATATGCTTTTATGTCCTGTTTAAGACAACTTAATGTCATAAATACACCTTCCAGGTTTAAAAATTTTGTTTCTCTCATTTAGTCCTTTAATTCATTTGGAACTTACAGTATAGAATGGAAATTAGGGAATAAATCAAATTAAATTTATTTTCCATATGGATAGCCCAGTATACATGACTTTTATAATTTTATTTTTATAAGTTAATAGGTAATTGCCTCAAATGGCTTAAAATTCAAAAGGCACAAAGGGGTGTACAGTGAGAAACCTTCCTCCCATCTCTGTCCTTAAGCCACCAACTTCATTTTCCTAGAAGGAACCTAGAACTGGAACTATTTCCAGTTTCATGGATGATCTTCTGAAGATCATTTATGTATATTCAAACAAAAACACATACATTGGTGTTCATTTCTCTTGCTTTTGCTTTTTTTTTCTTTCAGAAATAGTAGTATACAACATGTACTGTTCTGCATCTTGCTTTTTCACTTAGCATTATATGTGGGGGATTATTCCACAGCAGTGCATAAGTAGCCTCTGTTTTATTTAATGGTTAAACAGTATTCCATTGTATAGCTGTTAACCATTCCCTTACTGGTAACATTTAGATTGTTCCTAGTCTTACTTCACACAAGGCTAAAATGAAAAAAATTTCTGGCAAATCTGAAGTACAAGTTAGAAATGAATTTGGAATTTTGATAGAAGGCTCTATTGACTTCTTGAAGCTTATACCAATTACTATCTCTCTACCATTATATGAGAGTGCCCATTTTCCCCACATTTTTATTCATACCCTTGTGTAGATGCATTTTTTGAACTTTGTTTTTTAATTTTATCAAAGTTCTACATTTATTTTATTTATTCACTAGTTATTTTAATTAAGCTTATTGAAGTAACATTGGTTAATACAATTACATAATTTTCATTTGACATCTGTATAATATTCATTTATTTTTAAAAGTTACACATAGCAGGTCCTCAAATAATGTTTCATTATAACAATGAGAAGCCATAGGAACTTAACTCTTGTTTATGTCAATTAACCTATGGTAAAGCTAACTTCATGATACTTAGTTTCACTTAAGGTCATAGACCCTATCATTGACATTAAGTAAGGACTTAACTGTAGTTCTTTGTGGCTTAGTGACAAAGCAGTAGTTCTCATCTCATCTCCTCTCTTCTTCTCACCTACTTTGCGATTCTCAGAAGCAAATATTTTCAATGTTTCTAAGCTAATTTGTTTAATGTTTACCTCATTATTACTAAACAACATGCTTATATTGACATTTTCAGTTTTTTAATCATAGGCTTTAACTATTGACTTCACTCTGTGGAAGATGAGGATTTAACTCATCATTTAATACCTCCGCTGTTTCCCCAAACAAAAATACTTCTGTTCTCCGAACATAGTTATAGCACAGTATTTGTTCAGATCAATATTCAATGTTTGCATTATGATGTCGAGGTAAACTCTATCCATACGTGGATCTCACTGTATACCATAGTTATTTTTTGCTTTCCTGAAAACCCTGAGACAGTTTTTTTTTATCTCAGTCTTTATTATTCTAAATGTGATATACAGCATTCAATTAGAAGTTATGAGACACACTAAAAAGCAAGGAAAAACAGCCCACTGTGAAGAAGAATGGGAATCACTAGAACCAGTCTAAGAGATAACTCATGTTGGAACTTATCAGATAGTTTCCTTAAAATAACAATGATTAAAATGGTAAAACATCTAGTGGAAAAGGTGGACAACATAAATCAAAAAATGGAAAATAAGAGAGAAATGGGTGGAGTTGAATGAAAACGCTAGAAATGTAATATGTGGTATCAGAGATGAAGAATTCCCTTGCTAGGCTCATCAGTGGACTGGACACAGATGAGGAAAATAAAAGCTAATTTGAAAACAGGTGAATAGAAATTACCTGAACTAAATAACAAAGAGAAAAAAATAATAAGAAAAATTCAGTAAAAAATAAAAGCTGTGGGACAATATCAAATAATCTAAAATATGTGTAATCAGTCTCAAAATGAGAACAGAGAAAGGAACAGAAAATATTTTTAGAGACAGCAGATAATAATTTTGGAAATATAATGAAAGACATCAAGCCACTGATTGAATAAACTTGTGAATCTCAGATAACTACCAAAAAACACACGTATCCTAAATATATTGTAGTCAAATTGCTTAAAACTAAAGATAAAAAGGAAACTCTTAAAAGAAGCCATAAAATATATATATATATTTATTCGACCAAAGATAAGAATTATGGAAGAAATCATGTACAAAAGACAATGACATCTGGAAAGAAAAAAAAAAAAAGTTAACCCGGAATTCTATATCTCGTGCAAATAACTTTGGAAAGGGAAGGCAAAAGATTTTTCAGAAAAACAAAAGCAGAATGAATTTCTGGTCAGTAGACCTATATGCAAGAAATTTAGTAAAAGGAAGTTCTTCGGACAAAAGAAATATACTAAATGAAAATTTAGACCTAAAACTTAGAACTAAAATAGAGAGTGCTGAAAATGATAAAAATAAACATGAATATAAAGGACTTTTTTCTTATTTTTAATCACTTTAAAGCTGATTGGCAGCTCCTTTTTCTGGTATATAATAAATGTTTATTATCTTTTTTATTAAATGAAACATTACTTGGCAATATTTTTTGCTGTAATTACTTTACTTTTAGTCATCCATTTCTAATACTGAATTACTGTGGGACTGAGATGTTCCCTAATGGCAGTGAGAATGATGGGCCAATTATAAACCTAGAAGTAGGTTTTATATCTAATAAATTAATCTGTGATACTGCTTCCAAGCAAACATTTTGGGTGAGGGGAGGTTGTGTGTCAAGCATGGGGAACACACTGATTCACCATGTTCATCCTTAATATTTCAACAGAAAAGTGATAATTTATCAACCAGCCATCATCAATATCAATGGACAGGTAATCTCTACCATTATTAAGGTTCCTGTCCAATGGGAAAGGCGGAATTTAGACAAATGATTATAAATAAGTAAACAAATGATTGCAAATGAAAAAATGTTAGGTAAAAGTAGTAAAGGTTTTAGGGGTGCATCATAATATCTAACCAGTTTTTTAAGGGTTAAAGAAATCACTTACAAAAAAGGACAGAAATTCCACGTCAGAGGAAAGTACAAAGAACTGGCAGTATGGAACAGAAATGATAGCTAATTCAGAATGAAGGGAGGTGATGGCTAGAGAAGATGTTTTGGAGAAGGTATTGATTTCAAGGACCTAGTTATCATGAATGTAAATCAGATTGAGGAATAAATCTGCAAATTTTTCTAGACTGGAAGTAAACAGTCATAAGAAAAGACATGGAATGAACTATAAATGAGATACATAAAAGAGACTAACTTCAATATGTGGAAATCTCTCTCTTTACTCTTATCCTTTTATGGCTTGTTTAGATAGAAGTTTTTGCCTTTTTAAAATCAAGCTAAATTGGAATACATCAAATTACTAATCTTGTAAATCTGCTCAATAATTGGTCTTCAAGTAGATAAAACCAGTACATAAAATTCAAAATCTATATATACAAGGCAATCATGAGGGTCTCTGTAATATTTAGTTTAAAACTATAAAAGGAGCCTAAAAAAAGTTATTGGTGTCTGTGTATTTTATGAGCTGCTCTAGGTCACTCGAGTGTCCGTGGCTTGACTCTGAGACAAGTGTTCTTTTCAGTTAATCTTAAAAGACATTCTTAGTTTAGTCTGTATCAGGGTTCCCTATCTTCATTTCCAGTGCTCTTCATTCTTTTGTGTAGCTTTATATTTCTACCTGGCATACTTTTCTATTTGAAGAACTTCCTTTAACATTTCTTGTGTACATATGCTGGTGAATTCTTTCAAGCTTTTCTATGTCTAAAAGTCTTTATTTCACCTTTGTTTTTGAAAAATATTTTCTCTATTGAGTATAGAATTCTAGGTTTATGACTTTTTCCTTTGAGTACTCTAAAGATGGTGCTAAGCTACATTTTTGCTTCTTTGTTTCCCAGGAAAAGTTGGCTACCATCTTTAACTTTCCACCTCTGTACATACTCTGCCTTTTTTCTCTGTGGTACTTGGCATCCAAAATGGCCTGTGAAAATCCTCACCTCTTACTATGCATGTCCTTGTTTACTTGTCTTTCATAATGTACTTAGGGCTGACCTGTGTGACCAAGAGAATATGGAAGAAGTCATGATGTGAGTCTGAGTCTAAATGATAAATAGCACTGCAGCCTCCACTTTGGTCTCTTAGATTACTCACTCTGGAGGCAAGGCAGGCTTTATGCTGTGAGGACACTCAAGTAGTGCTATATATAGGAGGCACACATGAGAGGAACTAAGGTCTCTTGCATACTCGTAAGCCTTGGAGGTGAGTTACTTGGAAAGTGATCTACAGCTCTAGTTGATCTTTCAGGTAAGATCCTGAGCCAATCAGTCAAGTCACTCCTGAATTTCTGACCCATAGAAACAGTGAGAGATAATAACTGCTGTTTTAAGCCACTAAATTTGGGAGTGATTTCTTCATACATTATTAGATAACCATATAGTCTCTGCCTTTCTAAAAGTAGATTTTTAAGCAATTTTCTTGGTTTTACTGCCACTCTCAACTTCACTTCCAGGGATAAGCGGTATTGCCAATTCCTGAGCTTCTCAGAGAATTCTATGGTATAAAGTGGTTGCTTTTTGGCTCTCAATTTCTAAACTAGTCAGTTACTTTCTACCAATCCATATACTTCTCAGGTTCCTAGGTTGTTTGCTGTTATCTCCTGTGTTCCTTCTCCTAGTTGGACAAAGCAGTTAAAAACTATTGCTAATTTAGTGGGAAGAGCAAAAGTAAATAAGTATGCTCAATCTGCCTCTTTATCTAAAAGACATTATCAAACATTTGAATCTTTGGCAGTATAACAGGTGAAAAACAATATTTCAGCATAATTTTAATTTATATTTTTCATATTATAAGCATTGGTGAGTCATTTTTAATTTTTCCTTTAAGAGTCATATGAATTTCTTTTTGGATAAATCATGTGTTCATTTTTGTGGCTTATTTTCCCAATGACTAGGTAGATTTTCCTTTTTAATTTATAGAAACTCTTTATATTTGAGAAATCAGTTCTTTGTAATATGAGCTACCAATGTTTTTCACTAGTAGTCTGTCTTCTGATTGTTTATGGTGGTTTCAGCCACATAGTAAAGTTTTATTTTTGTGTAGTTGATACCATCGATCTTTTCATTTTTAATTCTAAATAAGAGTTTTGGGGTTTTTTGCTTCTAATTTTTTTTTTAATAGGGTCTAAGGGGGATTAAATAATTTTTTAATTTTTCAACTACAGTTGACATAAAATATTATATTAGTTTCAGGTGTACAACACAGTGATTAGACATTTATATAACTTATGAAGTAATGACTCTGATAAATCTAATACCCATATGACCCATAGTTATTACAATATTATTGACTATATTCCCTATACTTGACATACCCATGACTATTCTGTAACTACCAATCTGTATTTCTTAATCCCTTCCTCTTTTTCTCACTCCCTAACCCCACTCCCATCTGGCAACCATCAAAATGTTCTTTATATCTGTGAGTTTGTTTGTTTTGTTTGTTTATTTTTATACTTTAGATTCCACATATAAGTGAAATCATATGGTATTTGTCGTTCTCTGACTTACAGTTAGCACAGTGCCCTCTAGGATCTAACCAGGTGGATGCAAATGGCAAGACTGCATTCTTTTTTATGGCTGAATCCATTGCATATATGTACCACCTCTTCTGATCTGAAGTGAGTCTCTTGTAGGCAGCACATGGTAAGGGTCTTGTTTTCTTATCCATTCAGCCACTTGATGTCTTTTGACTGGAGTATTTACTCCATTTACGTTTAAAGTAATTGTTGACAGATACATAGTTATTAACATTTTATTATTCATAATTTTGGTCTTTTTTCCTTCTTAAAAAAGTCTTTTTAACATTTCTTATAATATTGGCTTGGTGGTGATGAATTCCCTTAGCTTTTTCCTATTTGGAAACCAATTTATCTTACCTTCAACTTTTTTTTTTTAATTAAGTTTATTGGGGTAACACTGGTTAATATGACTATATAATTTTCAGGTGTACATTAACATTTGACATCTGTATTTCTATTGTGTGTTTACCACCCGAAGTCCAGTTTCCTTCAGCTACCATATATTTGATCCCTTTACTCACTTCACCCTCCCTCTACCCCCTATATATGACCCTGTTTATCGCGTCTACCTCCCCTCTCCTCCCCCACCTCACTAGTAACCACTACTCTATAGTCCATGAGTCTCTGTTTGGTTGTCCTGTTCATTTGTTGCTTTTAGGTTTATATCCCACATATAACTGATATCATGTGATTTTCAACTTTTTCTGTCTGGCTTATTTTGTTGTGGTTTTGACTTGTTGGCCATTTGTATGTCCTCAAGGGAGAAATGTCTGTTCAGGTCCTCTGCCCATTATTTGCTTGGATCATTTGGTTTTTTGTTGTTATTGAGTTGTATGAGTTCTTTGTATATTTTGGATATTAGACCCTTATCGGAGGTGTTGCTTGCAAACACATTTTCCCATTCCAATGGTTGTCTCTTTACCTTGTTGACTGTTTCTTTTGCTGTGCAGAAGCTTTTTAGTTTGATGTAGTCCCATTCACTTATTGTTGCTCTTACTTCCCTTGTCTTTGAGGTCAACTTCATAAAATCATCTTTAAGTCCAAGGTCCATGAGTTTTGTTCCTGTTTTCTTCCATGCATTTTATTGTATCAGGTCTTACATTCAGTTCCTTAATCCATTTTGAGTTAATTTTGGTGTTCGTGATAGACAACAGTCTAGTTTCATTCTTTTGCAGGTGGCTTTCTAGTTTTTCCGCACCACTTACTGAAGAGGCTGTCCTTTCTCCACTGTGTTTTTGGCTTTTTTGTTGAAAATTATTTGCCCATATAAACATGGGCTTACTTCTGGACTCTCAATTCTGTTCCACTGGTCTGTGTGTGTGTTTTGCTGCCAATACCATGCCATTTTGATTACTTTAGCTTCATAGTATAATTTGAAAGCAGGCAGATGATGCCACCAGCCCCATTCTTTATTCTCAGGATGGCTTTGGCAATTCGGTTATCTTCAATTTTACTTGACAGCCTTGCTGGGTAGATCTTGGTTATAGGTCCTCACTTTTCATCACTTTGAATATTTCATGCCAGTCCCTCTGGCCAGCATAGTTTCTGTTTAGAAATCAGTTGACAGTCTTATGTGAGCTCCCCTGTAGGTAAAGAACTGCCTTTGCCTTTCTCTTGCTGCTTTTAAGATTTTCTCTTTGTCTTTGCTTCATCTAATCCGTTGACTCTCTCTAATGTATTCTTTATTTCAGTTATTGTAGTGTCCATTTCTGACTTACTCTTTTTTGTTTCCCATCTCTAATTTTATGTTTTCTATCTCTTTGCTGAAGTTCTGAGATCAATGAGCATCCTTATAACCAGTGTTTTGAACTCTGCATCTGGTAGATTGCTTGTCTCCATTTTGTTTAGCTCTTTTTCTGGAGCCTAGTTCTGCTCTTTCATTTGTGTCATGTTTGTCTCCCCATTTTGGCTGCCTCCTTGTTTTTGTTTCTATGTATTAGGTAGAGCACTTTGTTTCCTGGTTTTAGTACAATGGCCTTATGTAGGCATCCTGTAGGGCCCAGTGTTGCAGTCTCCAGAGTCACCTAAGCCAGATGCTACAGGTGTGTCCTTCGTGTGGGTGGTATATGCTGTCCTGTTACAATTGAGCGTCACTTACTGTTTGCACATCAATGAAAATGACTGACTCTCGGGCTGACTGGATGTGAAGGCTGGCTGTGACTACAGTGACAGAACTAATGTACATAAACTGATCCTACAGAGCAGTATTTGCTTAAGCGGGGATCTGGAGCCTGCCCAATCTGCCCTTTGAAGGTACTGTTTGTGGAGGTATTTAGGTGGTGCTCTCATGTGGTCTAAAGCTAGTTACTGGATGTGTTGGTTCTGAGGCCTCTTGGGAGGGGCTCAGTTGCAAGCCAAGGTCAGCCACTGCCTATGCCCTGCCCCAAGCCACTAAGTGTGAACTACAAAGTGATCTGCAGATTGTTGCCACTAGAGCTGAGCTTGGTGGTGCCTGGGAGAGGCTAAATTGTGAACTGAGGCCAGCTGCTGCTAATACTGGGCTTGGGGGCTCCTTAGCAAGAGGTATGGGGCATGTCACAACCAGATGCTGCTTATCTGGGGTTTGTGAACCTTTGAGAAATTTTAGGAAAGTCTGCAACATAAGCTAAGATAGGCTGTTTGTATGAAAAAGTCACTGGAAGTGGCTTGTGTGGGCCTGCAAATTGGGTGGGCCAAGGTCTCAGGGAATCACCAAGGTAGGGCGACTGGTATTAGCCAGGCTGATGGAGTTAAGGCACCTGCCTGTGCATTCACTGGGTTGGCAAGGGGAATACCTGACACCACCAGCCCTCCATCTCAGTCAGTCACAGTCTCCTCTGGTTTTCACAGCCAGAAGTTGTGGAGACTTCTCTTTTGGCAGGGGAACCCTGGGCTGGGGAAGCTGGTATGGGGCTGGGATTCCTTGCTTCTCAAAAGGGGCCTCCGCAGCAGAGATATCTCTCCCAATTTTTAACTGCCACACGTGGGTGTGGGGCCAGCTGGTTAGTGTCTCCGCCCATCCTACCCCCTTCTACCAGTCTGGAAATGGATTCTTCATTATGTCGTTAGTTGTAGGACTTTTGATCAGCTAGATTTCAAGCGATTCTCAATGATGGTTGTTCTGTAGTTTAGTTGTAATTCTGAAGTGGTTATAAGAGAAGGCAAGCACAGCATTCACCTACTCCGCCATCTTGACTGGGAGCTTCGAAGTTGTGTGTCAGACTCACGAAGGTCTTCTACACTCACACTATTTTAAAAAATTTCTCCATAGGTTGTTGGTTAAAGTTTATTTTAGTGTAGGGAACTGATTCAACTTCATTTTTTTTCCATATAGCTACCTATTCCCAAATCTACTTACTGAATAATCCATCTTTTCCTCAGTGATCAGAAATGTTATCTTTATTGTATATTTCTTTATATACTCATGTTTATTTATGGGTTTAGTAACCTGTTCCTGATCTCTGTCTATTCATATTCCAGTAAGATAATGTTTTATTTTTTTGAAATTCACTACCTCCTTATTACTCTCCTCTTTTGGCAACTCCTTATGAAATCATGCCTAAATGCAAAAAATTCTTAAGCCCCAAATAACTAAAAATTGCTAATGCAGTTGGTTTCTTAGAATCAGTTTTAAATATTCATATATAAGAAAGTTCAATATTTCATAAATAAGAAAATCATAAGTACTCATGAATATAACAGGAAGTATAAAGTTGTGTCCAATTAAATGACTAGTAATAAGATCCTCTTTTCTCTTAAGGAAACTATAATCTAGTTAATTAAGGGAGGCATAACCAGTGAATGCAACTTAATGGTTTCTGAATTGCATTTAGCCCACTGGCTTTAAGAACAACTATTTACTCCTAATATTCAACAAAATATTTTACATCAAAATAATTATTGTCTTACTTGTAACAAAAGCAGCTGGAGAAGATGATCATAGCAATTATGCAGATAGCCATTGAAATGAGCACAACCAGCCATCGAATGCTACCATCGAAAAATGGACCTGACAATGAAAGTAAACACTGAAGTAAACATATTATCTTTTACATATTATTAAAAAGAAAAAATAATCTGTAGTGTTAAATTCTAGAAAGCTTGCTTATTGTTAAAACCAGAGAAAACATTTTATTGAGAATTATAATCACACTTTTCTCTGCTAACCTACCTATAACAACAGGGGGCAGTGTTGGCTGTAAATACTGGTTACATAAATTGGTCCGACAGCATTCTATTGTCCGGCGTAGCTGGGCTTTTGGTGAATCCTTAGAGGAAGAGAAATGATAAAATTAGAAATGGTTTGATACACTAAATTGCTGATGAAAATTTTTTTAATATTCAAAAAATGTAATTTCGAATTCAGTGAGTAAAAAGAATGTGCAGATTTTATCTGTAAAAAAAATTTTAAAAATAGGATTTGTGCTGAAATAGTTTCAGCACAAAATATAAAAATGATATTCCTAAAAGATTTTTAGAGGCCACCAACCAGATATGAGACGTGTTCCTAACAGGTCAGAAAGAGGCACAGAGAAAAGATTGTAGTCATGGGAACAAATATCAACAATTATGTCTGAAGTTTTATTTGACTAACTTGGTAAGTTCTTAACTTAAATTTCAGTACCTCCTGGGAGAATTGCCATTCTGGACCAAAAGAGCAACACAAAGAAATTGTTTATTATAAAAGTAGCAAGAGTATAGGCAGAAAATGACTGGGTTATTCTTAAATATCAGATGGTGAGAAAGGAAATACCTCCAGTATCATCAGGTATTACTTTAAAAATATTAACAAAAGTATGTGACTTCAGATTCTATCAGAGAAGATGGGTCAAGAACACTGGAAACCTCCAAAAGGACAAGTTTTACATTTTAACTAAATTTTTTACTTTTTAACAACTGATTATAAAGAGAAAGAAAAATTTTCGGAGTTACACCAGTGATTGAAATAACCCTAGATCTAAGAAAAAAACCTTACACAAAAGATGGAATAGAGTATTACAACTAAAGATGAATAAAAGAAATGCCAAGCATCCAAGAAGTTCCAGGAAGGCTAAAGTTCAAAATGAGCTTATTAGCTTTGCAGAAAAGAAAATGCAAAGGAAAACCAAGAACAGGTTTCTCTGTCAGTGCTTGAAGACAAGCTACCAAGCAATGGATGTATTACTGACAAAACAGCAGGTAATGAAGAACAAAGAAAATGTATATTTCTTCAACTCCTGTTTTGTTTTGGTCTTCCCTATCAAGCAAGATAATAGGAATGAAGAAGGCAGACCAAACACCAGTAAGTGGGAACTGATACCCTAGATGTATGAAGAGATCCTACAATGCTTCTGTATTCTGTATGAGTTTCTATATTCTAAGCTAGGTGAATTATAGCCCACAAAGATGAGAGCACTTGTGAGATGGCTGAAAGACAAGTGTAATTTAAAGATTTTAAAACAAGGTGTGTTGGCAACTAGATAGCTAAATGTTATATTCCTTTTCTTTAAAAAGTAAATGAAGTAGACTTTGCCAATAACAGACTGGAGTTAGCATAGTATTATGAAAAAAGTGAGGTCCCTGGAATAAAATAGCTTAAATCCTACCTTTGCCACTTATTAACTGTGTGACCTAAGCAATGAACTTACTTCTCTCTGGGCTTTAGTGTCCTCTACTGTAAAATGAAGGATAACAATTATCTGTCTTACAGGGTAACTAGGAGGAAATGGGGTACAATATACCAAGTACCTAGCATATTAAATGCAAACAGTAAGTATTTAATAAATTAATTCTTCCTTTAGTGAACTTGACATGGATCATAGTCAAGATTCTAGAAAAGGCAGAAAATGCTTATAGCCCCCTAGAAGACTCCATGTGGTTTCACTAAGAATAACCAACAGCAGACCCACCTCACATCTTTCTTTTATGCAGATTAATTGGGTAGGCAAAAGTCAGGTGTGTCTAGATTATAAAGTTGGTGACACAACCTTTCCCATTCCTATATTCCCCACTGCCCTCTTCCAAACAAGTCCATTTGTATCTCCAGATTTATGAGGGTAATAAAAATCCTCGTGAGAAAACTCATTTGGCATTCATAAAATAGGAGATTTATTGAACTTGGGTGCAAAGAGGTGAGAGAATGGCACATGAAAAAGGAACTGAAACCAAATTATAAGGAATAGCAGAGTAGTTTCTAAGAAATAATTCATTCTACAGGAAGAAACAGAATAAGCTAGATTTAACAACAGAGACTGTAGGGGGTAGGAGGGAATCAAGGTCTAGGCAAAGCATGGTGATTATCATTTGAACCTGTTCTGATCCAAACCTGACAGTATGTAAAAAGCACTAGGAGAAAAAGGCTTAGGGTGAAATTAAAAAAGTTGTTCTCCTCAGGTTAGGTGCTAAGGAAATGGGTAGTGATACTCCAAGATACACAGAAAGTGAGATGTTAACATTTCTCGCTCGTGTAACTCCTAAAGGAGTTCTGAAAAACGATGTATCCCCACACATATTTTTAGGCTGCCACCTAACATTTTTTATTATAAATAGCTGCAAAGAATATATTAATAATTTCTGGCTTACTGTACATAATGACATTTTAACATAAATTGTTATTCTTAAATCTATACAGTAGAATCTAAACAACATAGCAATTTGATACACATTATCATTATTTAGAAAAGTTTCTTTAGCAATTAGAAATTTTAACGTTCCCTTTTCTCTTTTAACTCCTATTTCTTTTCCACATGTCCCACAATAACTATGTCGTAATGTACTGACATAATTCTCCATATCAAAAATATATACAAATATAAATTAATGTATTTTACTTTTTGTGACAATATAACTTTAAGTTTTAAAAAATTATTCTGGTTTGATTTATCATTGCAATTACTATTAGTATAAAATTGATCCAAAAATGTTATTAAAATACTAACAGTAAAAGAAAATTTTGTTGGAAAGGTATGACATAGATAAAATTTTTTTAAAAAAATTAGTTCATAAATTCATGAATAAATATTATTTATTGCTAGAATGAGAAGGTTCAGCATTAATTTTATTCCTGTTTTCCTATTTTGTTTTTTTTGGGGTCAGCACTAGCATACTTTGTTCACATAAACAAAAAGATAATAACAGAGGAGTTTGTTACACTGTTGTGTCGTAATTCTTTAAAGACCTTCCAATCATATGCTAAACTCCCATAATGATCTTTTATCAAAAACTTTCAAAGATCTAGCAATTTGGTTGAAAGTAAAAAGTTGAAAACCACCTGACATGCAAACATATTTGACATTCTCACATTTCCCACAGTATTACTTAGATTTCTAATTACAACGCTGTTTGGAAACTTGAGATTTTACATCCCAGACTCTTGATCTGTAAACTGTAAAAAGGGTGACTGTGAAAATAGAGGAGGGAAAAGAGAAATTGCTGTGAGGTTCTGTTCTTAGGCAGATAAATATTAACCAATGGGACCAATGGAAGTGTAGGATCTGTAAACCTGAAGTGATTCCCTTAAGACCATCTACAAGTCTATGTGATCCTTGTGTAACACAGTCTGTGTGTACCCAAAAAAATGTGTAATCCAGCTTAAAGATTGTTCAGTTACATGAAAAATACGGTAAACACTAAAAAGCTAATGTATCTTAAGCCCTTACTATGTGCCAATTGTACTAAACTGTTTACATATATGCTATCTCATTTGATCCTTTTAGCAACTGCATTATAGATGAGAAAACAAGAGTAAAGCTTCTTGCTCAAAGTTTTACAACTAGTAAGAGGCAGCATATGGATTTAAACACAGATTGTCAAATTTAACAACTAATTTATATTGGTGAATTCAGTTTGGGATATGCTTAGTTCACGGAGCCTGCAAGATACCGGTTACTACTGCTGAGCTCAATGCTCTAACACGGCTCTTTCTTCGATATTTTTTAAGTGATTAAAAAATGTATAGTATATGTAGTTAATAAACATGCAAATGGCATAAAACTGGTAGAAACAACCAAATTAGCACCCCCTCAAATTCTGACAAATTACAGCAAAGGACTGATTCTAATATGATGAACTTAATATAGACTAGTATGTGACAACTATATAATAAAACTCGTTCCATTCCCATCAGCTTATTTGTGTCAAGAAACCAACAGCACCAGTAAAGAATGAAGAGATGTGGCTAAGCAGTAGCATGAATGACATGGGGATTTCAGCTAAGAGAAAGCACCGTGCTTCAAGAATATAGAGTGACAGTCAAAGATCTAACAAGAGTTGGTTGTTTCAGAAAAAGAGAAAGGAATTACTCATTCTCTGCCTTTTTTCCTGGTCAGACCACTCAATTCTGCCTATTACAATGAGAAACTGGAGAGTGAGTAGCTCTAAAGCTGATCATATAGGGAGCAGCTGAGGTCATTGTGAACTCTTATTTTCATTGGGCAAAGACTAGAGGGCATGGGGAGGAAAGCAGAATAAAAAAACTTCTTTCACATAGTAAAGGGCTATCATATTATAGAGGGATTAGATTTGTTCTCTATGGACCAAAAAGGCAGGAAAGAAGATAGACCCTGCAGTCATGGGGAGCTTTCTAAAGATCAAGTCAGGTCACTTTACAGATAAATATGTGGTCATGGGAGGTAATGAGCCCCTGTAGAACACAGAAAATGAATGGGATGTACTGTGTGTGGTGGGGTGGCAGGGTGAGGGGTAGATTCCAAACATTAACCGAGAGGTTGATGCATATAACCTTTAAGGTTTCTATCAATCCTGTGAATTTCTTAATAATTCAAATAATTTTCTAAAATTGTCAAGGTTTAAATTTGTATGTACAAACAGTTCTACCTTAAGCTGCTTTTCAAAAACACTGGCAGGATCCCCTGGGGCAAAATTACTACACAGAATTTTGAAGAGATTAAATTTATAACCCAGAGTACTGTGGGGATGTTCATAAACCATTACTAATCCTCTGATTACTTTGCTGCTGCTGTTAAAATAGCTCCACTGAGATCTCCTTACAAGGACTTACCATTTCTAAGTTGTCTCAGAGTGATACAAAGGTTATTGCCCATCACCTTAAAGTATTTTCAGTCAACTTTATAATCTACAAATAAGTCACAAGTGTGACAGTACGATTTTTTGCAGGTATAATAATTTAGAATCAGAATGACTTAAAACCTTTTTTAAAAGTAAAATAATCTGGAACTTCAATTACCACAATCATAATACTTGAAGTAAGAGCTAAGCTTCTCTCAATATAGTAGCTTACAAGAACATACAACAATATGCGGACCAGGCACACTTCTCCTAGGGCAAATCAATGCTTTTCATGTAGCCCCTCCCTTCTTTATTCCATAGGCCCCAAATTAGATCTTACCTTACACTGAAAATCTGATCCTTCATATTTCATACACCCTGAAGCTAATGTTGTTTCTCCCTGGTCATCTTCTTCTATGATGGCAAAGCAATGCCCATTAGTTCTAAAAGAAAGAAACAAACAAAAAACTAAAAAACTAAAAAAAAAAAAAGAACAAAAAACATAACTTCATATCAGAAATTACTAAATCGAAGTTTAAATTTGACCAGGTACTGATCACCTTTAGTACCTTATTTTTTAAATTAGAATTGTATTCACATGTAATTCATTGGCAAACAGCATGGGTTATAAGGCAAATGAAAGCTGTCACATCTGAACTAAAACCTAACAGTCCAATAAGAGCCCTTTTGTCAGGTGGAAAAGGATTTATGTTAAATAAGTTCTCCAAATATGAATTATTATGTAACTTCTCTTTGCTAATAATCACAGTCATGAAACCACAGAAAGCTGATTTGTTTAAAAATACACTTAAAAATAACTTTGTATTTTTTTATCCATAAGATTTTCAGTATTCACGTACTGCTCACAATAATAAGAAGAACAAACTTTTCTGTGAAACAGAAAAACAGACTCAATGACAAAATATACTTGGGAAGAACAGACTAAGATCCTGAGAGGCATTTTTTTATGAACATAAAAAAGAACTTTTGAATAGCTGAATTTTTAAGGAACTTACACAAATGCATTTACATCTAATGAAATTTTAAGATTTTAATATTAGTGTGTTGGAGTTTCCCCCTAATATATTCATTCAGACTATAATAGGTTGAAAAAAAACTTCCAAAAGCTTTTTGTGTGCTCCTACTTATTGTTCACATCTTTAAGTATATTGCTTCTATTTAAAAGAATCTAGGAATTATTCATTTTTCTTTTTAGCATTATTTATTTTCTGTGAGGAGAAAATATTAAGTGTGGGGCAAATTTCTGTTAATACTGATGATTCAGTCATACTCCGGATTACTCAGTCACTAACAAATACCCGGCAGGCACTGCAGACAAGAATTCTGGCAAGAAATTGCTTGGTGACATAGTAGGGGAGTACTCCTCTAAGACAGATCACCTAGTTTATCACAATAAAGTCAACCACCATCAGAAGACAGACAACAAATTTAAGAGGTAAGAAACTGTAATATACTTTCAAGATTTTACATGTAAACATTTATGCTTTATATTGGTCACATTCAAAGAACATATAATTATTAGGAAAATACAAAACAAGACATTGATTATCACCCTTATAAAACAGAGAGAACTAATTGACAGATGAGATTAGGTTCTTCAGAGAATTTTTTAGCTAGTAAACCAATTCTTCAAATATGGAATAGAATTACATGATCATATATAAATGGAAACATAAAATTAAGTAGCTAACAATTAAGCAGAAAAATTAAAATGGTTATATAAATCAGATTTGGATTGGGGAGTTTGTAAAACAGCATAAAAATAAAGAAATATCATAATAGTCTTACATATCTGTAAAATATATCAGACAATTGAGAATTACAAGTTTTTAGTGGAATTTTCACATTTTTGGTAATGTTTTCTTTAATGAATATTAATAACTTATGATAAAAAGGTCATTAAATAAACTCAAAATGTTAGACAAATACCAGATTCCTTTTATCTCATTTAAAAAGCTATATCGCAATGTTACTCTAAAAAGAAACCATGTATTACAATAGTAACACATGTTTCTATATACAGTACAAAAAGCTTTTTGACTCTTTGGAAAGACATGATGTATATAAAGTTAAAAAAAAATTTAGATAATGTAAACAATTCTTAAAATGCCCCTAAATGCAACCCTGTTCTCCCATCTTTAAGAAAAGCTGCATAAAATACTTACATGCATGTGTTATTAATAGCATCATCTGGGCAGTGACCTGAGCAATAGCACTTTAAAAAAGGTAAGGTATCCTCTGGTGCTAAGGTTACTCCATTTTCTGACTTTTTCTGGTCTGAGTCTGATTTCATCCCAGTACCATGGAGCATGCTGTCTAGATTCTGCCCTGTAATCATAAATAAAATTTAAATAAACCATTTCTGAAAAGTTAATTCTTTGACTTCAATATTCAACAAGGAAAAGTTTCTAAGCTTTCTTATCTCAATAATTGCAGCTAACATGTTTCTTTAATTAAAATTTCATTCACACAGGTAACAGACATTTATTAATAATCTATTATGCACAGAATTACTGTCTCAGGTACTGATGAGATATATAGAGATGACTATGTCACAACTTTTGTGCTAGTGAAAGACAAAAAGAGAAGCACAAGGAGAATACAGTCATAATTTTTAAGAAAGGTACATGGAAGGAATTTCAGGAAAGGCTGAGATTGCCTGTAATCATTAAAAAACATACAAATTATGTTTCTTTTCATAAACTCTTTGGTTCAAAACTTGTGACTAGCTTAAAAAAATAAGTCTTTTACTTGTGCCCCTATGCAAAAGTGGAGTTACTAAGGATCTTGCTTTGGACTTTAATTGCTAAAGTAAAGGAATTTTGAGAGTACAGGGACCTAATCATTTTATTTTGTGCCTTTATCTTAAGGTCAGTGGTTCAAATCCAGACAATGCTGCCAGAAACTGAAGGTTATTCTTGCATTGGAGTCTAGTAGCCTCAAATGACAGACAATGTCATACCTGGCACTGAATATTTCAGCCAACAGAACTAAATGTTTTAGTATTCCTTCCTCTCTTTGAATCAGGTGAAATTGACTAGGCTAGTCCTTATAGGGTTGATCTCAAGGGAATAAAATATAGAGACAAACAAGCATAAAATATTAAGAGAATTGGGTATGTATTTCATTATAAGTGTCAAATAAATAGTCCATGGCTTAATAATGTGAACTTGACTTTAAATTTAGCCATACTGGTGAGATGAACTATTGAAAGAGAAGAGAAACACATATCTACAGTGATAACAGGAAAAGAAAGTACTGCTAAATAAGTTTTAGTGATTCCATACCTTGAATTTTAATAATCTTCACTTAATCCTCTAAATTATTACAAAGCTTAAAGACTTCATTTATGTTAAGATGTAAAAAAAAAAAAAGTGGGAGGTGCAGGAAGAGTTATCCACTGAGCTGGAAATAAGGAGACCTGGATTCTGGTCTGCTATGGTTTAGCTAGCTGGAAACTGATCTCGTCCTTAAGAAACTTGGAACGAGGTGAAGGGGAAAGGGGGTGACAAACACATAAACAAACACAATTTGAAAACTGACATAATACGAAGGTGTTATGTAAACAAAGGAAGGAGCTAATAACAAAAATTCATCCTACGGTGTCAACAGCAATGAAATCTGAGCCACGTCTTAAAGCTGTAAAATTTCAATAAGCAGAGGCACAGATGCAAAGAAAAACATCTAGCAACAGCTCCTCTGCACTCTCCCGCTAGCACCCATTCCCATGGTGAACAAATCCTTTTGTCGATGGTTCCTCAATTTATCCCTCCAGCCTCGACTTGCTTCATTATCTCAAAATTAACTTGTCCAAAATGGAACTCTTTTATCCTCAAAGCTGCTTATCCCCAAGTCTTTTGGCTCAACCTCCGAAATATACCTCATTTTTTCCCATTTTTCTGCAACTCCATTACTATTATCTGGGGCCATTATATCAAGCAACTTCTAAGGTAAGAATCTCCACATTGATCTCTCCACTTCTGTTTTTGGTCCCTCCAGTCCATTTCCCATGTAGCAGCCAGTTATCTTATAAACATAAATCAGATCCTGTTACTCCCCTACTTAAAACCAATTAATGACTTCATATGCGCTCAGAATAAAATCCAACATCCTCCACCATGCCTACTGAGGCCCAGGAGGATTTGGACCCTGTATACCTCTCCAACATCAACTCACAGCACCTCTCATCCATCATGCTCAGGCACACTGGCCTTCTGTCAGTTCCTGAAACATGTCAATCTCTTTCTACCCATAAGTGCTATTATTTACAAAGTATAAAATTAAGAGGCCTGGGGTGGGCTGGGGCTATAAATTATGTTTCAAAATAAACACATGCAAAAAATATTTCATAGCTTACATGCTTAGAAAAACATCCAAATACATATGGCTGAAAGACAGAATTAACTGTATATAGGCACATTTATACCAGGCTCTTGTTGTCATTAACAGCACATTTGGCATCAATGATTTTATTAGATTTTCATTTCTCGCTAAATAATTTTTCCTACTTTCCCAGAAATCTTATTGGCTTCCTTTGTATAAGAAGAGGAACTCTCCCTCCCTATTCTTTAAAAAGAAACATTTAGAATATAAATCAGAAAGCAAAAGACAAGAGAGTTGCAGAGACCAGTGAGATATCAATGCATTGCATGTATGAGGTAATCAACAGTAGTTTTCCTTAATCTATGTGCTATGGAGTAGTGACTACTAAAGGTTTTTTCCAAGTCTTCCTTTCTCTGAGCGGGAGTTTATACAGTACTTATTATCCTATTTCTTCTTCATCATTGAATACTGGGTGTGCTAGGCATCAATAATTTCTCTTTTAGTCACATCTGGACCTGATGGAGAAATCTACATACTACCCAGAAATCCTGGATTAGTAGCTAAGTATGTTAAGTGGATGAAATTCTGGGTTACAAATCCCCTTGAGAAGAAACTGAACATTTCATATCAACATAAGCACTTTTCGTTTGTGCATGTGAGAAAGGGTATTTATGATGTTAGGAAGACAAATGCAGTGCCCTATCACAGATACTGTTAGTTGTTTTACTCCCCTTTACTTGCTGGCAACACACACACACACACACACACACACACACACACACACACACACATTTTTTAAGTGTTTACCCCTCCTTCATGTGATTCAGGGAAGCACAGCTCTACCCTCAGTAGAGATAACTGTATGTCTAATCTAACAGTTTTAGTTCCATTCCCTTTGCCATTATTTACAGGACAGCAGGTAATAAATTCTGTCCAATACCATGAGAAGGAAGTCTGTTGGGGAAAAGTGGGGCCGTGCCTGGGGAAAGATTTTTTTCACTAAGTGAAAAGATACATCCATTCCTTTTCTTCCACTGAATGCTATCAACTTGAAGTTGCTACATCTGCATGAGATGTCTGGCCCCTCATGAGCCACAGTTGTGGCCATGAACTGAGTTAACCTATGGCTAAACTGCTATGTGGAGAACAGCGTAGTTGAAATAGAAAAAGAAACTGATGAGCCAATAACTCAGTTAACTGGAGTATCCCTGTGTTTGGAGTTTTTGATTTGTGATCTTACATTTTCCTTATTAAGCTATTTTATTTGGGGTTTTTGTTACTTATAGCTGAAAACATCTTACCTAATAAGAGATAAAATCTATTCCAGACCCTTTGAGTTGCCTCATGAATATCCCGGTACACGCTGCCCGCCCACCCCAACACCCTTGTCTTCCTAGTTAACAGAACTCTGATTTTTGTCTGGGGGGAATATGTACCCAGCCCTAGGCAATAGATTTAGATATTAACCAAAGCTGATTGTGACAATCCTGTTTCCCAGTTTTCCAGTAGCCCTAGCCACTGTCTCAGTTTAGCTAATAAAACAAAATAAAGTCAGAGGATTAGTTTTGGGGAACACTTTTGCTTTCCAGATATATGGTCCAGTGGAGGAAAGTGCTGATCCTTTCCCCATTTTCCCTTACTCCAATGCAGGTTAACAGCAGCCATTTTGTAACCATGAGGGAAAAGCCAAAAAATCACAGAGGTGTCAACCTTGACACCAATTCAACTACTGAATGAACACCAGAAAACACCTACCATCTTTGTAAAAAAACAAATCTTTATTTGTTTAAGTTAGAGTGTGTTGGGTAATTTTTACTTAAAGCTAAATCCATTTCTAAAATTTGTGACCAAGTCTCATTTCTAAAATTTCTAACCAAGTCAAAAACAAGGACTAAATATCTCTCGTATAGTAATATCAAATGATTCATTCCTCTGTTACAACTGAACTTTATCGCAATGTAAAAGCACTTTATATCATAACATTTGATGCTCAAAATACTCCTGCTTGTGTTTAGAATAAATTTTGTTATTTTTATTTTCTAATAAGGGAACCAAGGTATGGAGAAATTTACTTTCCCAAGGCATAATTCAAGAAAAAAGTTGAAGATAAAGTCAAAATCATTTCCATTAAGACCATTCTACAATCCTTCTTAGTAATCTCTAAGAAATAACATTTTTCCCACATTGGTTTTAGTTCTTTCTTTTCTTTAAGAGCAAATATTTTTATCTTAACATGTGAACCAACTACAAACTAAACTTTTTTGAAAGGAAATATAACAAATTTTGTTCTTTACCTGATAAATATAATTCTTTCTAAGATTTTTTTCACTTACACTTGATACCTAATTACCAATTTACATCATCTAAAAAAGTTTATTATAGAAGAACCTGAATCAGGGTGGAAAATGAGACTCATATTGCCTCTGTGTGAGCTATATAGATTTTAAAAAAAAATAATAGGCAAGATTACTTGGGAGCAAAGTAGCAAATATAAATGTTACTATTAATTTAATTCATCTTCAAAACTACTACAGCTTTGATGCCAATCAGCAAGCAATATAACAACAGATGATACTTTAGCAAATATTGTGGTGTTTGAAAAGTGGCTTTTTGCAAGAGGGCTCTGTATTTTAGCATGGTAATAATAAGGGTATTAATACCTAACCAAAATACAAAGAAGCTACAGAATTAATTACTATGTCCACATACTAAAGTGAAACTGTTCAAAAGATTTATGTTGTTAATCATATTTCTTGTTTGTAGATATTAATCCATATCACTGTGAATAAAACATTATGAAAGAGCAATCTATAAAGTCATAAATTTAAGATAATGAAGATGTCCAATAAGTTCTATCTAAAATCCATTTGCAAAATAGTACTTTCTCTTCAGTTTAAAATACTGTTTTAATTAAACCATACAGGAAAAAACTCATGTGCAAATACAGTCTTTCTGATCCTAAAAGTAATCACAGTAACTTCCTGTTTAGGAGGTCTAAGCTGTGAACACACAATTAGTAAAGTTATAATATTGGTTACAAGTAAAAGTTTGAGTACTTTAGAAGAAATTTTAGCATGCAGCATACACAAGTGCAATTTATATTTCTAAAGTCTTTTAACAACAATGAAATTATTTTAAAATGATTTATATTCCTATTGTATTTTAAAGGAGATATGAATTTTAAAACTAAGTTTTGAATATCTATTACCCTGTGCCTTAGGCAATCGGTCAGATATTTTATCTTATTTTATCCTTACAAGACCTGATGCTGTGAATCATAAAGCCTAACAATGCTGATGTTACAGATAAGAGAAAAGGTTCAGAAAGGCTGAGATTTTACAATACTTGAAAAGGCCTCTATCACGGTTCAGTTAAAAAATTATTTGGTGTATATGTTTTTTGCCTCTTTACTTAAAAGTTATGCTGTTAACTGGGCCAAACTGTTCAAAAAGGGACAAAAAACAATTGTAACAATGAGTACTTTTTTATATACAGAAATAAATTATTTAAAAAGAGAAGACTGCTTAAATGACTACTGGTTTACCTTGAACATGAGAAATGATGAACAGATAGGCTCCCAATAATTGGATATAAATATATAGCTGAGTCATTGTTCAATTCTAATGTTTCCTGTACACTGTCACCTTTAATAACTGGTCTTGTTATATCGCTAATTTAAAAATGACTTTTATTCAATGAGATTTTCTTGTAAAAGGTCTCAATCACTTGACAATGACTTCAACTTCCACTTGTTTCTCCTGGTTCCTGAAAAGTAAAAATATGAAGAAGGTAATTAATATGACTGAATTCTGAAGAGTTTTCAAAACCAATCCCAGATATAACTTTAAACAATAAAAAAAAATATTTTTAAAGATTAAAGCTACCTTTGTTTAAAAAGAAAGGCACTGTAATGCAAAAGCTTAAATAATTCAGTAATAGGTTATCACCTCTCCTGATTTTAGATTAACTATATACAGTAAAACAAGTTAAGTACACTAAATAATCTCAATAGTCTTTTCTGGTTGCTCTAAAGTAACTATTTTGTTACTACCAAAAAAAAATTTCTAAATATATTAAGAATAAAACAGGAAAAATTGAATTTAAAATACTATTCATTAATAATTTTTCAAATCCTAGCAGATATGATAAAAATATCTTAAATCTTTCTAATAAATAATTTATTCTATAGATAGAAAAGAAAGCCTATCTAGAAAAATCACACATTTTAAATGTGCCATGTTCTTCAGCATTAAAGCAAAACTAATAGGAATATATCTTAAAATAATTTTCCTAAAATACTGCAAAGATGACTTTATTAAGATAACACTGAGCTTTTAATATGGATGATGTGAAATATAACCTTTAAAAATAAAGTTTAGTAATTATAAAATAGTTAAATAGATAACAGGAAAAAAAGGCTAGTTTGTATAAAAGTGAATATAATTCTGTTTTACCCCATTCTGTTGGTTCAGGCAAATTGATTTTATTAACTTCAGCCTGAATTATTCCTAAATGAAAAAGATTTTACTTATTTATGACACAATTACCACGCCATAATTTCTATCAAAAGTAACCTGAGCTTTCTATTTTATCTACCTAAGAATTTTCTACTTTAACTAGCACTCCAAAGGTACTTAACAGTATTTAGGAAATAAGGCTTATAGTAAGATGTCATTTATATTGTACATTTTATATATGGCTTAGTTCTAAAATCGCTGCAATTTCTCACTTCTCTACTATAAAATTAATGTGCTTCTCATCTACATATGCTGAGAGAATAAGATGTAAAGTCTAAAATAATTACAGAATAACATCTGTAATGTGACAACAGTATTTCTTGGGAAAACCTGATATTATACAATTATGATTCTAGGGATACTTGTTCCAGGTTTCAAATTCAAAAGAAGTTTCCAATATTTTTCCAACCCTGATCTCTCTCTTTATTCTATTTGGCTATTAAATATCTCTAAGAGGATTATACTCCACCTGTCTAAATCATCTCTAGCTTTTCTTCTTACTCCTCTAGAACTGCTTTCTCCTCCTCCTCCACTGGCTATCACAGTGAAGGGTGGTGCTGTCTAGTCGCCCATACCAAAAACCTTGGAATCATTTCTGCCTCCTTTACTACTCTAGCTCTCACCTCCTCACAGCTTTCCTCTATTTATTCATTCACTCACTCTTTCACCAACAGCAGTTTTTGAATACATGTTATATATAAGTAAGTGTAAGGTACTAGGAAAAACAAATAGGAGCATGACAGTTTTTGCTTCAAGGAGCTCAGTTTTGAACAGGAAACTGATTCCTATGATTGGTTCTATCTTTTAGTGTCAGTTTCTTCACCAATTTATTTAAAGCTACTATGTTGCCTTGTCTCATCCGAGGTAAAATCAAGGCATCACGCAGGGTGGTTGAAAGACTCTCAGCAACTGCCACACTCACAGTCTCTTTCAAGAGGAATGGATTATGTGTAATTCCTTCCACAGAAACATCTGTGACTCTGCTACCCTGGGCACAATTCGATTCCTGGACCTGCCTTTAAATAGGTAACCTAATCTCTCTGGGTAAGTTTCCCTATCTGTGAAACTAGAATTACATTACTAATTTACAATTCTTTTGAGAACTAAATGAGATAATAACACATATTCACCTCTAACTATGCACCAGCACCATTATAAATGCTTTGAATATATTAATATTAATTTATCAAATCATCACTACTTTATGAGAGGTACAACTACTTTAATTTACAGATGAAGAAATCGGGGTAAATAAAGTTTAAGAAATTTATCAAAGATCACACAGCTGGGAAGTGGCAGAACTATAATTCTAATCAAGGACATATGATTCCACAGTCCAGATCTTAACTGCACCATATACTCCCCTTCTGAATATTTTATGTATATTATATAATGTAAACTACACATTAGAAAGTATTTTGGAGAGCCTGCTACAGAGTAGGTGCTCAATATATGTTTCCTTATCTCATACATGTTTATTACACACTTGCCAACCAGGCACAGGAAGTTAACAGGTGCTTATTCATGAAGATCCCATCTTCAAGAAATTTTTAGACTAAAATATCCTACAATAACTTATATGGAGAACAGACACCAGCCAAGAAAAGGCTAATGGTAAAATGGCTTCAAATGCCTCACTGTAATCTAACAATGGAAATCCCTAATCTTTTAAAGAAAAATGTTAGGTTTCTGCTGATTACAAACTCACTACACATTGCGCTATTACAATTGCTAAACATGAAAGCAACCTTATCAAGTACTGACTGAAGCGTACTGCTATAATCAAAGAGGGTAAGTAACCCATCTTCATTCCACCAAGTCAGGCCCATTAAACACTTTAGAGAAGAATAACAGGAATGCAAAGGCTAGAGAATTGACTACACTTGAGACAGCTTAGAGAACTGGGGGTCTTTGCTCACAGAGTAGCAAAGGAAAAAAATGTGTGAATGTACCTTTGTCAAGGACACAACAGGCATGATGGAAACCAACTAATGAAAAGACCGGATTCCTTCCAACTCTAAAGTCCTTCATGAACAGTGTTCTTGCTGTTGAATATTTATTGACTAAATATTTATTAAGTGCCTATTATATGCATGATTCTATATTAGACACCAAGAAAGCCATGATGAGAGCAAAAAGACCCAGCTTTCATGGAATTCACAATCATTAAACAAGACAATTGAGATGTTCAGATATTGAACCAGACAATACAAATGATACTCAAAAATTGTAGTATATGCAAAAGAAAGAAAAGTACTATGTCCTGGAGGGACATGGGCTAGTGATCTAAACTAGATGGAGAGATCAAGGGAGCAACAGTGAAAAGTGGCATTTAAGTTGAGATCTGAAGAATAAAAGAATTAGCCAGATAAAGAAGGGGGAATGCGGTTTAGGAATGAGGCACAGTCTGTGCAAAGATCTTGAGGCACAGAAGAGCAAAGTAAGTACAATGTTTCTGAAATGTTGAGAATAAGGGGTAGTGTGGTGGGAGAGAAGGTTGAGGAGACAAAAGGCAAAGACCAAGTCAAGCAAGATCATATGAAGGAGTTGCAATTTAAATGGGATGGGAAGGCAATTATCTTGTTTCTATGTACTAGGCTGGAGAGAACAAAAGCAGAAGCCAGTAAGAAGGATATTGCAGTAATTTAGGAGAGGGACAATGGCAATTAAGATTAGAGTGGTAGTGGTACATGGATGAATTCAAGATATGGGTTAGATGAGGGGAAGTAAGGGGTCAAAGAAGAGTCCTACATTTCTGGCATGAGCAATTACTCAAGTGGGGGCAAGTGGATTTTTAAAGAATGAGAAGAGATTAAGGGTTCAATTTTAGACATTTGAGATTACTTGAAGGGGATTTCTACTGGGCAATTGGTTCTGAAGCTTAAAGGAAATATCTGGGATTGAAGATAAAAATGTGTTATGTTAATAGCATAGAGATAATTAAAGCTATGGCTCTGTATGAGATGGCCTTCTAAGAACGAATAGAGGGCTCCCAAACACCAATGTTCATTTAAAAGTTGGATTAATGAAAGCATTAATACCACATATATTTATGGTCCAGGATCCGTTATGAACAATATTAATGTAGTTTATATTTCAGGTGTGCTATCACTGTTCACAAAAGATATTTTCTTCACAGTTAAAAAAATCCACTAAAAGATCATTGCCTGATCTAAAGTATGTTCACAAGTTCTCTCATTCTACATTCAAAAAGTAGAGCCTAATTCTTTCCCTTGAATTTCCACTTCTAACAAATAAGATGGAAACAACAGAGTGTGACTTACATGCTGTAAGGACACTAAAGCAGCCTTACAGAGAGTCCCGTGTGGCAAGGAACCCAGGCCTCCTGCCAGCAGCCATGTGAGTTAGCCACCTTGGACATGGATCTGTCAGCCCCAGGGAAGCTTTCAGGGTGAACTAGCTTCATAGACATCTTAACCACAATTCATTATCATCCTAAACTAGAACCATCCAGCTAAGCCCCTGGTGTATTCCTGACCCTCAGAAAATGTGTAGGATGATAAATGTTGGTTGTTTTAAGCTGCTAAATCTGTTGGGCAGCAATAGATAGCATTCATTGCTATAATACAGTCATTATGAGAAATTTGCTGAAATAATAACTCTGAGTTATTGCACAATCAAAGACAGAAGTCTGGAAAGCACAGTTAAAAAAAAAACTAAAGGGACTAACTGGATAATATATATAACTGACATCTTTCTTTCAAAGGAGTAATCAAAAGTGTGCTCTTTGTTTTTAAATTATATCAACAAGTAAGGCTCACTTCTTTTGCGGGAAAAACTGTCCCTAGTTCTACACTATATACTGTAACTTTGCCCTTTTAAACTACAGATTCCATAAAGATGACATTAGTTTTGAATTCTAGGTAAAGGCACCTTTCATATAATATCAAATTTAACAAAGTGAATTCTGATGTCAGTCTATTGGTTTTGTGGGGGTTAGGGGCTGAGTGTCCTCAGAATATGCCACCCTGGCATGTAGATTACTTAGAGCTAAAAACAGTTAATGCCCAACAAACTCAAAAGGTTTTCTTTTGTTGTTGTTTTTACCTCCCTAAAGAGGTTCTTAAAAAACATGCTTCAGGAAAGGAATCTTAGGATATTCACCTTAGCACATAAAACTTAAATATGGCAGAAAGAGAGGATCCAAGCAAAAATCTGATGATCACTAGATTCCCCCTCTGTGTCTCACTGTTTCTGGGTGGCCCTGCAAAAATTGGTTTACCAAATATTTGCTCTTTGCCATCTCTCTGTGAATTGCCTACCTCCCCTTCCTTAGTCTAAAATCACATATATATCTGATTTTGCCTCACTGCCTTCAGAATTTTCACGTTTACATGAATTCCCCTATGCACGAATTAAAATGTGACTTTCTCCTGTTAATAAGCTGTATGTCTTCTGAATTATTGACCAATCGGAAGAACTAAATAGGTAAGGGGAACGCTTCCCTAGTACTGACAGTTTCAAATATCAGCTCTGGTATATTTCTTTGCTATGTAATTTTGGGGAAATTTACTACAGTTATCTGGGTCTCAGTTTCCCTAGCCACAAAATAGGCATAATGTTAATAACCCAATTGAGTATCTTGCAACTTGATATTAAATATTCAATAAATAATAGATCAGTTTTATTACTGATTGTTAATCATATAAATGCTGATGACTTTTCATGTATTTGTTCCATAATAGTAACTGTTTGTATAATTATGATATAGCAAAATAATAACCATTCTTGAAACTATTTCATAATTCTAACATCTGAAAATAAAATATATTTTTTAAATCCTAGAATAATTTATCAGAATTTTTATTTTAAAATTAAAATTATCTAATCTTTCAATGTTAAGAACATAAGGAAATACAGACATCTGAAATACTGCATAATCAAAATTTTAAAATGATGCTGGCATTTAAAAGTTAATATTAAATAGTTCAAATAGGCATCTAAATAAAGTTCCTTCACAATAAACACAGACTGGTGTAGTTTCCCCTTCAGGAAAATAATATTAAGGCAAAGTTACTCAATAAAGTAAAAATAATTTCTTTTTAAACAAAAAAAGTTATAGCTTTGTAAACAGTAAGAAGACTGAACCAATAGTTCAATCACAATTAAAAAAAAAAAAACAGGAAAAGGCTTAAGTCAGCTGAAAAAACAGATTAAAGTCATTCTTTCCTCTTCCTGTTAAGCCTCTGAATCCTTAATTTTTTATTTTCTATTAGTGAAGTTTGGGAATTTTCAACAAGCTGGCCTGCCGCCAATTCCATCAAGCAATAAAGAGAAGACCCCTCACCCCCTCCTCCCTGCTCCAAAGGTCCTTTCCCCTAGGCAGCTCCAGGCGCCGGGTCTGACGAGCTTTCTGAGAAAGCCTAGACTCACAGCAGACTTTCTGGCTCCACAGCCATTGTTTGCATGGCTGCTTTACTCCTTATCCAGGGCTTAGATTAGCATAAGAATATTGTCTTTTCCCTTAACAAGCAACTCATCCATTCCTTCCTCATTTCTAACTTCCACCCCCATCAATCCCTAAACTAATATATACACATATGACTGGAGTGACACTACTCATGGTTATTTTTATGTGAATGTAAAAAACAATCTCGCCCTAATCTAAACATACACCCTTAAGAAAACAACATGCTTATGACTGTATCTGTGGTAATAAACAGGAATCTCACCAAAAAGCCTGCCTTGGAGTCTATGCTGTGGGAACTTGTGATGGGTAAGACATTCATAATGAGGTCGTTGGAAAGTCTGAAAAGGAGCAATAAGAACCAACTAGCTAAATTCTGACCTATAGTAGGATTGGATAAGTTCCACTTTATAAAGACATTTCTAACTGCCATATCTTCATCACCTAGGAGTCACTAATTTCATCATCGCCCCTGATATTACTTTCCAACTACACTTTACCTGTCCCAAACACTCAATTATTTACTCAAAACAAATTTAATACATTTGTATTTCTGCTTAATCATCCCCTCTTTATTCAAAACCTTTCACTTTTCTTCTATGCCAAGAGACTAATCCCTAACACAAGTATAAATTCTTCTGTGGATGAAAAAAGGGGTTCTATGGAAAGTTAACCTCACAGGGTGATCTGATCATAAATTCCTAACTGGGTAGGTCACAGTGGGTAGTCACACTCCAGGCCTGTGAAAGGTTTTAAGCCAGCCCTGTCTATTGTCTCTGTGCATCTAGGTTAACACGGTTTGGTAGTTAGTCAGATATGAGCAATGGGGGAATAAAGGAATGAAGACCCAGACCAACGACAGCCCAAAGAACACCCCTATTTGCAGTTAAAGAATCACTCCTGCATCCTGAGAGAAAAAGGACTCTGGAGGGCCATAAACTTATAGTTGGTTTAGTCTAGCTACAGAAGTTTGTGCAGAAGGTACTACCCTAACCTGCCCATTAACCTCGGCCACATTATATCATCATTGTCATATCATGCCTGTGCCCAGAAGTTCATGAATTATAACAGACTGAATTTTGGGTAAGCACATGCACACTAGGCAGGGAGTTATATAATAACCAAATGTCAATCAAAATGACTTCGCATGCCAATCACCTAGGAACACCTTTGTAATGACCTATCACAGCCCTAATATAGTACAGACCTTCCCACTTCTGGGTTGTTAAACCACCTTCCCTGAAAATCTGCTCCTCCTTTAGAGCGGGTTTTTATCTTTTATCTTTTCACTTCCCAAATTCCACAGGGCTATAGCCTTCCTTAGTATGGCCTATTGTGGTGACTAAAAAAATGACTCTTACTGGAAAATTACTGCTTGGCTATGTCCATGGGAACATAGGCTGTCACCCATAGGAACATAACATTCTAACAATAAGCTTTCTGCTTCTGTACCCCCGCTTGCACACCCAACCTATAGGTCGACAGGTAGTGAATAGAAGAAAAATAAACCTCTGTGTTTAGACAGAATGAAGAATGGGATTTGGGGCTTAAAAACTCTGTACCTCTACATTTCGGGGCTGCTTAATTTGGGGTTTGCATACCCCCTATCAGACCTAGCTGGCTGAATAGAGTGTTTCCTATAATTCACTGAGTTCCGGTGGTCCATGTGTCTTTTAGGGGCTGGCGGCTACAACACTATCTCCTTCTAAAATATACTTTTAATAAACCTTACTTCTTCTAAACTTCACTGTGCTGTAATTATCTCTGCAATAGTGAAAAGATCCAAGAATCTCCTGTGTTAACCAGGGCAGTGCCGGAGTTCAGGTCGCCCTGTATGGTACCACCACCTTTGAAATGAGCCTTAACCACCTTTAGGAAAGCACATAATCTTGCTAACTATCCTGTAATCCAGCTCCTGCCTTGCTTTCGCCCACCTTTAAGTAATCTTCTTTACATGCCCTACAAAAACTGTTATTCTCCAGAGCATCTGAGATCTTGTTGTACCCCACTCCCATACATTGTCTGTTTGGCTCAAGTAAACTCTTATAAAAATTTTATAGGTCTTATATTCTTCACTAGGGGTCTCAATATTAGATGCACCATAAATACTTCTTGGTTTATGAAGCAGTTTTAAAAACATGAGATAATCTATTTTCAAAAAACCATTCAACTTTGTACTACAAATTCCCTAACCTGGTTTCTCTAAAGTTTTTTAAATTGTATTAAACAACCAACCAACAAACAAAAAATACCTTACAGATAATTAGAACTAGATGATGCTAATAAAGCAAATTTTGCACATCTGTGCTCAGAAGAGATTCTTAATGCCAGCTATTAATTGAGGGACTTTGGGTGTTATTCTTCTGTCTCTCCTCTGGAATAATCACAAATGGTTGCAGAAATGCCTGGGAGGGAAGAGAGCTTGGTCACCCTTACAGGTATACTATGGGTAATGGTGAACAATACTGTCTGTGTTCCTGCACAGTATTTTTATAGAGATGAAATCAGGATAATGTAGTAGTGAAGAGTTGTGGGTCTAGCATAAGACAGATCTAGGTCTTCCGTGCAGATTAAATAAGAGGAACTCATATGTAATATTTAATGGCAACTTTACATTAATACATCATCTTCTTTATAACCATTTGTATGACCCTTATGATAAGTAGAATTATTCCTATTGTTACAGTGAAAAAGACAGACTCAGGGAGCAAAAGTGACTCACCGAATTTCACACAACTAGTTAACTTGAAGGACAAACTAAAATCCAAGCCTTCTAATCCCAAATTCAATGATTTATCCAGTAAGTCCATGGATAAGTACATCAAAAGGGAAATAGGAAGTTAATTTTTATTGAGCCATGTAAGATTTTATTTCATTTTCACAACTCTGAAGGAAAAAGTGAAGCTCAGCAAAGTTAAGAAACTTGCCCAAGTTCATACAACCAATAAGTAGCTAGTCTGCTGTGGATAAAGCCTAAATTCCACTCACTACTGCATAGTCGGGAGCTGGCAGTTGACGAGAAAAAAAATAAAAAGTACTGTGCCCCTTAATCTTATTATTATTGCTTTGTAACAAAAAAGCCCCAAACAAAACCAAAACAACAAACTCACACTTCTATCTAAATACTCTGCTTTGTGATGCTGAACTGGGATACTGTTAATCCATCTTTCACTAGCTAGCTTCCTGATAGGTCCTGCCTACTGGGGAACTACAGAAAGCTGGAGGAGGAGAGAAGAGACTTCTTTTGTCCTAATTTTGTTCGCTGTTCCTGTCAGTCACCTGAATGACACCCTTCGACACCCTTCGCCCTGGTAGCAGCAGTAGGTTCTAGTTTCCAGCTTTCTTCCACACTCCCAGAACCAGCCTCCTGGCCCCCATTCAGACCCTGTGGTGCCTACACCTCAGAGTCTGAGTGCCAGCTCAAGATCCCTGCTTTGAGCTCAGCATGTGTCAGCAGTAGCTGGGTTCTGAGATCCCCAAAGGAGCACATTTTGCCCCCAAGCTTCTAGGTTCTATAACTTCAACTTCTTCAGGGTAGTAGGTGTTTCCCACAATTACTATTTGTTTAATACCAGGGTTCCTTTAGTTTTTCAATTCCCTAATATTTATGTAGTCAATTCTCTGTATCAAATTCTGTTAAAACAACCAGTGTAGTTTCAGCTTTCCCCTGATTGATACACTTTCAGACCAAAAGATATGAAATAGCAGCAGGTTGACTATATAAAATCACCACACATACTTTTTAATATATATTCACTTCACCAAAGAGGAACCAACAGTATGTCTAATATATCCTAAGTTCTTATAAAGTATATTGTTTTAATACATGATATATTCAAAGAATATGCTAAGATATTCTGAATTTTGGAATGAATTCTAGACTTAGTACATTACATTTTTTCTCATCACAAATAATTTTAACTCATCAAAGTTAGAAATTTGTTCAAGATTGGTTGGACTTTCTACTCTAACCTATGTGACCCAAGTTGAAATGGTTGAAAGAGTACTAAAATTTGGAATTAGTAATTCTGAATAAAGTTGAATAACTTAAAAAAAGAACTGATAACAAATTTTTTAAAGGGGTTTATAATATATATATATTTTTTAAAACCCATAGGCCAGTATAAGATTTACTTTTAAGATCAAATAGTATAAAAATTGACTTAATGTGACCAGAAGCTATATAATTCATTCCTTCTGGTCTTTCTCCTCTCAACCTCTATTTCTGCTGGGCCCTTAGTCTTTCCCACTTCAGTTTATAGTCTCTCTGCTCCTCTAGTTTCCCATGCCTAAAATCTTGGAGTCATTCTTGACTACCCCCTCCTTCCTTCGCATACTCCATATCCTTTCTGTCTGCAAATCCTGTTGGTTCTACCTTCAAAATATATCCAGATCCTAAGTACTTCTCACTACCTCCACCTATTACCTTTTTGGTCCAAGCCACTAACAGCTTTTGCCTGGATTACTGAAACAGCCTCCTAACTGGTCTCCCTGCTTCTACCCTTGTTCACCTACAATATTATCTCAATACAGCAGCCAAAGTGATAATAAAAAACATATTAGATTACATCACTCTTCTGTTCAAAATCCCCCAATGGCTCCCCAACTCACTTAAAAGTAAATGTGAGACCCACAAGCCTCCAACTCCTCCTTTCCAGGCACACTGGCCTCCTTGCTCCTTGAACACACCAGGGATGGATGGCCCTGCTGTAGGACCTTTGCATTTCCGGTCCCTCTACCTGTTAATACTCTTCCTCAAGACATCTGTATAATTGATACCATACTTCTTCCAAGTGCTAAACCCAAATATCCCTTTATTTCCAGTGTTCTGACTCACCCTACTTAAAAATTCTAATACCATCTTCATCCCTAGCATTTCTCTGATATTTTTTTCCCTCTTCAGCACTTGTCATGCTGTAATCTGATATAAAATTTACTATTTATTTTGTTTACTGCCGGCTACCTGCTCCAGAATGTATGTTCCATAGGTGCAGGGGAGTTAGTCTATCTTTTTTGCTCTGTATTTCTATCACGCAGAACGGGGCTTAGCCCATAACTGGCACTAAATAAATATTTGCTGAAGGAATGACTGAATATAGCAGAAGGAATTAAAACGTTATACCAATTCTTTTTGCTTTCATATACAAACGAGTATTTCGAAAAAGGGCTGTTCTGTGGATAAACTATTCCACTTCGTTATCTCAACACAACTGAAATGATACAAAAACCGCACCACTTCCTTTTGCTCACTTTGAGCCCTGACTTGTATCAAGATCCAGTGAAAAAAATTTTCCACCATTTTCACTGCATATACTCAGGATTGAGATATAAATTCAAAAGACTTGTATAAGTAAACATCACTTCCCAAGTGGCAAACAATGACTTATACTAGTTACAGCAAATTAAATAATTGTAGAAATAATCGTGGACAAAAGGAAAATGCAGTCCTTTCTTTAGTACAATGTGGTCGGAGAAAAGGAACTTCAAAGTAGCATCTGAATTCAACTGCAATCTTTTAGTAAATAGACACAATGTTCAAAGGTAATGTTTACATGGAAATTATAAGTCACCAAAGGCCTGAATAAGATCAGAGTGTTAAAATCAGATGTTAACAATTCTTCATAAACTATAGGAAACTAAATTTTGCAAACTTGCAGATCTAAGAAAGAATATCCTCAAGATTACAAATTTCTGTTTACAAACACGAAGCACTTGGAAATCCAGGAAGAGTATTCCCCCTTGTCGATGAAATATTTAGATTTTATTTTCTTTGTCAGAAACATTTCTTCAGGTTAAAATTTGCTAGGTTAGAGTGTTTTCATGAAGAAGTTCTGTGTCATAGGAGGGACTTGACATTCACTTGTCAAATATATACAGCACTGACTGCTATACATATTAATAATTTTCTATAGATGTATAAAAATTGTATCCTTCTATGTGTGTATTATTTGCTTAATTTTCACTCAACATTGTTAGTAATTTCCGAGATACATACATATTGTTCCCTATAATTCATTTTAATTGTTAGTGTTCCATCCTAAAAACATCTTAAGCTGTATTTACCCATTCTCCTGTTGATGGACATTTTAGGTTGTTTTCATATTTTGGAATTATAAGTAACGCTGCAATAAATAAACTTAAATAGATGTTTTTGCTGTTGTTTGGGCAAATATACTGACATAAAAATAATTTTTAAAGATTCCTGAAGGACGCAAGAATAAACTTTAACATATGTTAAGATATATTTACTGCACTGTGTACAGAAAGCCTTAATATCATGTATGTTAATTCTTCTTAAGATAATTAAAAATTTACTGATACTCTTTATCACATTTAAGTTCCCTTTTATTCTTAGTTTGCTAAGTTTTCATCATAAATGAGGCTGAATTTCATCAAATGCTTTTTCATTATCTATTGATATGATCGCAGTTATGATCCTCCTTTAAAGTGTTAATGGATAAATAACAATCCATACTAAGAGCTTTCTTAAAGAGCAAACCATCTGTGGTGGTTTTCAAATACGTCCATAAATTCTTTCATATTCCCTTCTTCAAGAGGTGGAACATAATTACTTTGAGTGTGGGCTAGACTGACTCCCTTGTAACAAACAGAATTAAGTGAAAATGACAAAGTATGATTTCTGAGATTACACCTTAAAAGGAATGTGGCATTCTCCTTGCTCTCCTTTTTGTATCAATCATCTAGGGAAAGCCAGTTGCCATGGTGTGAGAACATTCAAAGAGTCTGTGGAGAGACCCATGGATGTGAAACTGAGGCCTACTACCAATAGCCACACAAGTGAGCCATTCTGGAAGTAGATCCTACCCCAGTCAGATTTTCAGATGACTGCAGTCCCTGCTGACATCTTAACTACAATCTCATGCGATATCCTGAGCCAAAACCACCCAGTATACTGTGCCTGAATTCCTATACATTGAATTAAGTTTTTTGTTGTTTCAAGTCACTAAGTTTTGGGATAAACTATTATACAGCAATGATAATTAATACACTATCTTGGATTCTTGGGATGAATTCAAATTTGTCACAATTAAATAATAAATAATTTGTGTCATATCTGTCCCTGGTTCCTGGGAGAGAACCTCTAAATCCTTGGAATTTCTTGGGTAACAAGAATATCTTTGTTTTTCAAGAACCTCATGGATCATACCTGAAAGACCATGTGATTAGATGGCTAGAATTTTGAGTTAGCTCAACCTCCAGGGAGAGGATTGCACTGAAGACTGAATTCTATCATATGGCCAATTTTTCAATCATGCCTACGCAATGAAACTACAATAAAAACTTTGTACATCACACTTGGTTAAATTCCCTGGTTGGTGAAAATAGCAATGTGATGGCAAGATGACAAACCTTGCTTCCCAGGGAGCTGGTATGGAAGCTCCACCTTTGAAACCCTTCCGAACCTCACGCTATATATCTCTTTCATTTGTCTGGTCTCAATCTGTATCATCTATAATGAAACTATCATCATACCTATACCACTTTCTTGAGTCTTGTGAGTCATTTTAGTGAACTGTCAAACTTTAGTGGGATTGGGATTGTAAGGAGTCCTGTTAAAAGTGAGAGTGGCCTGGAAACCCATAAACTTGTGACTGACGTTTGAAATGAGGGCAGTCTTGTTGGAGACTGTGCCCCAAAACCTGTGGAATCTAATACTAATTCTGGATAAGCAATGTCAGAATTGTACTGCAGTACTATAGACATGATAATGTTTAAATACACTACTGGATTTCTTTTGCTAATATTTTGTCAGGTTTTGCTATCTATTCATAAGTAAGACTGGCCTATAATTTTTTCTCACATTATCCATGTCTGGCTTTGGTATCAAGGTTATCTCGCCATGTATAATAAGTGGAGGAACGTTCCTTATTTTGCTATCTTCTGAAACAAGTCAGTAAATTAGGACATGTCTATCGTTTGAATAGTTTGGTAGAACTCACCTTTAAAATCATACGAGCTAGGGATTAAAATGGTAGCACGAGATACGTTCCCAGAACTCACCCCTTGAAACAATAAGATGAACACCTAAGACTCAATAAAAAACACTCACACTGCATACTAGCATGTCTGAGTGTGGGATCTGCACATAAGAGCTATCACAGGTCAGAACCCTGGGTGTTGGGCGGTGGACTAGGAGAAACAAAGAAGCTGCCTCTTGCAGCCGGAGCTCCCTGTAGGAGGAAGGGGAGGGAAGAAGCAGCGAGTTCCCTGGACAGCCCTGCTTGAGAGTGCTGTGAGCTCCAGGAGGCCGGCGACAAGAAAAGCGGGGACAGCAAGAGAAACAACAGTTGATTTTTATCAGCTGTGGTTGCAAAACTAAGGCTGAGCCTCAGCCTCCAATTCCCAGCCCAGAGGGCCCTTCCCCCATAGCTTCCAAGACAAAATGCCGTAGAGCCCAGGGGAATCTGAACAAATGCTACTGAAACTGTCACTAACACGGGCAGGAACTGAGACTGATGTCAGTGAGCATGATTAAACATCTGTAAGGGGGAAAAAAAGGCATTATTAACACTTTATATAAAGCAGAGATCCAAGAGGCTGAGATGCCACCTACTGGAAACCAAAAGAAAAAGACCTTATTTGCAACAGGCTAGGGACTATTATGTAATAAATCTTCTTTCTGGGGGGGAGAAAAAAGCAAAACACACTTCCATTAATTCCCAGGTGGAGAAATAGTCCATTAAACACCACGAACAACCAAAGTGACAAGGCACTTCAGAAAGAAAGAGAAAAATCTCCAGAAAATAAGCTTACAGACATAGAAATATGCAACTTAAATGACAGAGTTCAGGACAGTACTTCTGAAAAAGCTCAGTAAGTTCCAAAACGAGTCATAGCCACAATTTCAGGAATTGAAAAAACAACTAAATCAGCAGAATGAGTTCTTCAGCAAGGAGGTTGAAACCCTCAAAAAGAACCGAATAGACCTTCTGATGATAAAGGACACACTGCAAGAGTTAAAAAATGAAAAAGCAACGCTGGGAATTAGAGTCGACCAAAAGGAGGAAAGGATCTGTGATATCGAAGACAGAAATATAGAAATAAATCAGAAGGAAGAAGAGAGAAGCCGAAGAATGAAAAATAATGAAAGAGAAATACAAGAACTAGCTGATATCATCAGGAGAGGAAACATAAGAATAACGGGCATTACCGAAGGCGAGGAAAAGGAGCAGGGACTTGAAAGCATTTTCAGACAAACAGTGGACGAGAATTTCCCAAATCTAAGGAATTGAGCTGGAGACTGGAATTCAAAAAGTCAATAGAACATCCAATTATCTCAACCACAAAGGCCTTCACCAAGACACATCGTATTAAAATTATCAATAATCAATGACAGGCAGAATTCTCAGGGCAGCCAGGGAGAAGACAACAATGGTAACTTATAAAGGAATACCCAACAGATTATCATCGGACTTCTCAGCACAAACCGTACAAGCCAGAAAGGAATGAATCAAATATTTAAACTATTAAGTGAAAGGAACTACCAGCCTAGAATAATGTATCCAGCTAAGCTCTCCTTTAGATAGGAAGGAAAAATTAAGACCTTTCCAGATATACAAAAATTGAGGGAATTCCCTACTACGAGGCCTGCACTACAGGAAATACTGAAACGGGTCAGCTCACCTAAAACAAAATAACAAAAACAACAAAAAAATACATAAATAGAAATAAAGTGACTAGCAGGCATAAGAAACAGAGGAGTGCAACCCTTACTACGAACAGGGCATTACAGCTTAAATAATAAATGAATTGTTATAACAAGATAGTAATGAAAGTTCAGCATACATAAGGACAAACTGAGACAATGACTGAAAAGTGGAGGATTCACAGATCCAAATTTGCAAAGGGGAATGGAGATAAGGCACATACAGAAGAAAAGAGATGACTGTGTGTGTGTGTGTGTGTGTGTGTGTGTGTGTGTAACTATCCTTTACATATTCATAATAGTAACCACACACCAAAATTTCAGAACTGAGGAATATAAAACATAAAACAAGAAACCAGAGGCAACCCCCACGAAAACCAACCAAAATAAACAGAAACACGTGGACAAGGAAGCAGAGGAAACACCAAGCTACCAGAAAGCAAAAGATAAAATGGCTATAAGAAGACCTCATATTTCAATAATCACTCTAAATGTAAATGGACTGAACTCACCAATAAAAAGGCACAGAGATGCAGAATGGATCAAAAAACAAAACCCAACCGTTATGTTGCCTCTAGGACACACATCTCAGCTCCAAAGACAACTACAGACTCAAAGTGAAAGGGCAGAAAATGATATTTCAAGAAAATGGCATTCAGAGAAAAGCGGGAGTAATATCAGACGAAACAGACTTCAAAATTAAAAAGGTAAAGAACAATACTGAGGGACACTTCATAATGATAAAGGGAATCATGCACCAAGAAGACATAACACTTATTAATACCTATGCTCCCAATCAGGGAGCCCTGAAATATGTAAAGCAATTACTAACAGAATTAAAGGGAGAAACAGACCAAAACACTATCATAGTAGAGGACCTATTAAATACCCCACTGTCAGATATGGACAGATCATCCAAACAGAAAATCAGTAAGGATAGAACATCCTTAAATGGGACATCAGACCAACTGGACCTAACTGACATTAACAGAGCCTTCCATCCCAAAACAGCTGCTTATACATTCTTCTCTAGTGCACATGGAACATTCTCAAGAATCGACCACATACTGGGTGGGACACAGAGATAGCCTCAACAAATATAAGAGGGTTGAAATCATACCAACCACATTCTTTGATTATAATGCTCTGAAACTAGAGATCAACTGCAAAAAGAAAGCAGGAAGAACCACAAATACATGGAGATTAAACAACATGCTAATGAAGAATAACCGGGTCAGAGAAGAAATAAAGAGAGAGATCAAGAGATACATAGAAACAAATGATAATGATAGTACAACATATCAAAACTTCTGGGACACGTCAAAAGTGCTCATAAGAAGGCTCATATCATTACAGGCCTAGCTCCAAAAACAAGAACAAGCCCAAATAAACAACCTAATGCTTCATCTTAAAAAACTAGAAAAGGAAGAACAAATGAAGCCTAAAGTCAGCAGAAGGAAAGAAATCATCAAAATTAAAGCAGAAATAAATGAAATTGGAAACAAACAAACAAAAAAACAAAAACAATAGAAAAAAATAAATGCAACAAAGAGCTGGTTCTTTGAGAAAGTTAATAAAATTGACAAATCCCTGGCTAGACTCAATAAAGAAAAAAGAAAGGACACAAATCAACAAAATCAAGGATGAAAGAGGGGAAATTATGACTGACATCGCAGAAATACAAAGGATCATACAAGAAATCTATGAAAAAGCATATAGCACCAAATTTAATAACCTAGAAGAAATGGACCAGTACTTAGAAAAATACAATCTTCCTAGACTGAATCAAGAACGACTGGAAAATCTAAATAGACTGATCAGCAGTATGAAAATGGAAACGATCATCAAAACCCTACCAAACAGTAAAAGTCCAGGACCAGATGGCTTCACCAGTCAATTCTACCAAACGTTCAAAGAAGATTTAATACCTATCCTCCTCAAACTCTTCCAAAAAAATCAAAGAGGTGGCGACTCTTCCCAACTCATTTTATGAGGCCATTATTACCTTGACACCAAAACCTGGTAAAGATACCACAAAAGAAGAAAACTATAGACCAGTATCTCTCATGAACACAGATGCAAAATTCCTAAACAAGATACCAGTGAACCGAATTCAGCAACATATTAAAAAGGTTATACGCCATGATCAAGTGGGCTTCATCCCAGGGGCACATGGATGGTTCAGTATATGCAAATCAATTAACGTGATACACCACATAAACAAATTAGAAAATAGGAATCATATGATCATATCAATAGATGAAGAAAAAGCCTTCAACAAGATACAGCATCCATTTATGCTCAAAACACTTAATGAAATCGGTATAGAAGAAAAGTACCTTAACATAATAAAGGCTATCTATGACAAGCCCTCAGCCAACATTATACCTAATGTTGAAAATGAAAAAACCTCCAAGATCAGGAACAAGGAAAGGCTGTCCACTATCACCACTGCTATTCAATATGATAATGGGGGTCCTAGAGAGTGCAATCAGGCAAGAGAAAGATGTAAAAGGCATCCAAATAGGAAACAAAGAAGTCAAAAGGTCACTATTTGCGGATGACATAATTCTCTAGATAGAAAACCCTAAGGACTCCGCAAAACACTACTAGAAGAAATAAACCAATATAGTAAAGTCTCTGGATACAAAATCAACGTTCAAAAATCCATAGCATTTGTATACTCTAACAATGAAGTGTCAGAAAAAGTAGAAAAAATAATTCCTTTTGCAATTGCAACAAAAAGAATAAAACACCTAGGAGGAATAACTCTAAAGAAACATGTGAAAGACCTATATAATGAAAACTATAAGACCCTATTAAAAGAAATTTAAGAAGATACAAAGAAATGGAAAGATATTCCATGTTCTTGGATTGGAAGAATCAACATAGTTAAAATGAACTTATTACCTAAAGCATTATACAGATTTAATGCAACCCCCATCAAAATCCAAATGGCATTTTTAAAAGAAATAGAACAAAAAATCTTCAGATTTGTATGGAAGCACAGAAGACCCCAAATTGCCAAAGCCATCCTGAGAATAAAGAATGGGGCTGGTGGCATCATCTGCCTGCTTTCAAATTATACTATGAAGCTAAAGTAATCAAAATGGCATGGTATTGGCAGCAAAACACACACAGACCAGTGGAACAGAATCGAGAGTCCAGAAGTAAACCCATATTTATATGGACAAATAATTTTCAACAAAAAAAGCCAAAAACACAGTGGAGAAAGGACAGCCTCTTCAGTAAGTGGTGCGGGAAAACTGGAAAGCCACCTGCAAAAGAATGAAACTAGACTGTTGTCTATCACCAACACCAAAATTAACTCAAAATGGACTAAGGAACTGAATGTAAGACCTGAAACAATAAAATGCATAGAAGAAAACACAGGAACGAAACTCGTGGACCTTGGACTTAAAGAGGATTTTATGAATTTGACCTCAAAGGCAAGGGAAATAAGAGCAACAATAAATGAATGGGACTACATCAAACTAAAAAGTTTCTGCACAGCAAAAGAAACAGTCAACAAGGTAAAGAGACAACCGTCGGAATGGGAAAATATGTTTGCAAGCAACACCTCTGATAAGGGCCTAATATCCAAAACATACAAAGAACTCATGCAACTCAATAACAACAAAAAACCAAATGATCCAAGCAAATAATAGGCAGAGCACCTGAACAGATACTTCTCCCTAGAGGACATACAAATGGCCAACAAATATATGAAAAGATGCTCAATATCACTAGCTGTTAGGGAAATGCAAATCAAAACCATAATGAGATACCATCTCACACCTGTTAGAATAGCTATCATCAACAGGACAAGTAATAACAAATGTTGGAGAGGATGTGGAGAAACAGGAACCCTCATATACTGCTGGTGGGACTGCAAATTGGTACGGCCACTATGGAAAATGGTATGGCGGTTCCTCAAAAAACTAAGAATTGACCTACCATATGATCCAGCAATTCCTCTACTTGGTATTTACCCCAAAGACTTGAAAATCCGTATCTAAAAAGATATTTGCACACCGATGTTCATAGCAGCATTATTCACAGTGGAACATGGAAGCAACCAAAGTGTCCTACGATAGAAGATTGGCTAAAGAAGCTGTGGCACATATACACAATGGAATATTACTCAGCCATAAGAAGATATGAAATACTGCCATTTGCAACAACAGGATGGGCCTTGAAATAATCATGCTAAGTGAAATAAGCCAGAGAGAAAAAAGTTTGAAAATCACATGGCATGACTTATATGTGGGATATAAACCCAAAAGCAACAAAGGAACAAGACAAATAAACAGAGACTCAGGGACATGGACAATGGACCAGTGATTATTAGAAGAAAGTGCAGAGAGGGAAGAGAAAAATAAAAAATAAAATGTTAGAATAATTATGTGTATATATATATATATATTATGAAAAAAATACACTGGCATTAAAAAAATGAATATAATAAAATAAGATAAAATAAAATAATATGGGCCAAGGGCTTACCTGTGAGTGTATGGGAGGGGGCAGATCTTACACTACAAATTAAATTTGCTTAATTGTTTATTTATTCTAAGGTAATTTCATTAGGTTGCTTTATTTAGAAAATGATCATTTTATTTGAGTTGTAAAATTTATTGGCATAAAGTTATTCAAATACTCTTATTCAAAACTATCTCTTCTATATCTGAGGTTATATTCTCCTTTACATTTCCAATATTATTTGCACTTTCTGGGTTTTTCCTGATCAATCATTCAAATGGTTTGTTTATTAGCCTTTTCAAGAGACCAACTTTTGGCTTTGTTAATCCTTTCCATTGAATCTTTGAAAAAAATCTTTTGTGTTAATTTCAAACCCCAATTTTATTACTAATTAGCTAGAAGCTGGGATAAATTTATCTCTGTGCCTTAGTTTTCTCATGTGTAAAGTGGGAACAGCGATGGCACGTACCTTTCAGGGTTGGTGCAAAGGTTAAATGAGGAAAACCTTATAAAGTACATGGAAAAGTGCTTGGTAGATTGCAAGTTCTCTACAGGTGTTAGCTTTATCTTTATATCTATTTTACTTCAATTTATTGTTTTGTTCTTTTTTTAACCTAAATTAGATGCTTAGCTTATTAATGTTTAATTTTTATTTTAAAATATGAGTACATAAGACTTCACTGTGTCACACAAGTTTTAATATGTCCTAATTTTCTTTATTATTTAATCCTAGGCGTTTTCTGATTTGCATTATAATTTTATTTTTGACCAGTGGGGTTTATATGTTATGCTTTTAAACTTCCAAATGAGGGTTTATATATACGATTTGTTATTCATTTTAAATTTAGGTGCAGAAAATATGGTTGATATAATTATTTGAATGTATTAGAATTTGCTGTACAGACTAGTAAATGGTTACTGTTAATAAAATGCTAACTTCTAAAGCTAAACTTAACTTCCAAAACCAAATGACCTTGTCACGTTCTCTGCTTTAAAATCTATAAATATTCCCAGTTTACAGAATAGAATTACCAAGACATAGGAAGAGCTATTATGATCTAGCCTTTGCTGGGCTGCTATTGCCATCCTCCCTCTCCGCCATACCCTTACAATGGTCCAACTATACTGAAATCACTGTAGCCTATCTTTATAGGCTGTCACATTTAGACTTCCATTCCTTTGCACAGCCTTCATGCTCTTCCCTTTGTTTTTCACCAGGTTAACTATAATTCACTCTTCAAAACCTGATATATGAGTAATAATCTTTGTAAGCAATCCCTGATCCCTACTCATTGGGCTGAGGAAGTGTCCCATCTCTGTACTTCTAGTGTACTTAAAATATGTACCATAGCTGCTTCACAGTTCCTGACTAACATCATATATACTTGTTAATTACACACAAAAAACTAAATGAATCTAAAAGCATTCAAACTGGAGAACGAGCAAATAAATAAGCCAGGAACATATTCACCAAACTTAAATTAAGAAAAGAGTCGTGGTATCTTGGTTATGAAGAGACAGTCCGAATTGAAGAGAACAGGAATAAACTTTCTCTTTTTCCCTTTCTGCAGGAGCATAAAAACCAAAGAGCGGAGGGCAAGGCAGGTAGAATGTTTCTAAGACCATGAGTTCCAGGTTTCTGTACAGAATAGAGAGGTTTGGGACTAAATTTTCAATGGGTTCCAAGGAGACACCAATAGTAAAGATACGGCTAAGCTTTTCCTCAAGCTTGGAGCTATAATTGCTTTGCTGCAATGCAGAGCCTCAAGAGGCTGCTAGATCTAACAGATTTCAGCAGACTTAGAGGCAACCTTCATCTGTTACAATGCTAAAGGATCTTGCAGTTGGTAGTGCTTGGAAGCACTGACTCCTCTCACAGGCTTCAAGACAGAGGTAACAATCTCTTGGCTCCTTTGTTATCAGTCCACAGGATAGAAAAAATCCTGCCTTCAATGCCCATTCACAGCCAATGAATAACAGATGCCTACAGTCAGAACTAAATGAGTACTTAGGGAACCCAAACCCCCTGGGAGTGGGGTGTGAAACTATACAAGTCATTTAAAGGGAACTCAGCAACTGGAGTGACTGCTAAAGTTAAAATCAGATCAGGTGGCTCCTATTTAAGCATAACTAACAGACAAGATTGGGTGACGATGGACACCCAGGACACTTAGATGCTGTACCAGTGAAAGAGAAGAAATTCAAAAATGTCAAAATTAAGGAGCTGCCAAACTGGATACCCATGTGAAATCTCACCCCCAAATGCACTGTCAGATCGTTTCAAAGAGGTTACTACCAGTATGACAACAAGTATGTCAGTGTGAAGAAAGGGAGCATTCCTGGGCTCCTATGCTGGGTGCTGGCAGTGACATGCTTTTCAACTACCACTTTTCTTACAAAGAACTCAAACATGAATGGCTACACAGGAACCACTGAAGAGGGCCCAGCATGAAAGGTGTACTCTACATTCCTCACTATGACCTTCTTTGCCCTGCACCTTTCCTTGAAGAACTCAATCTTTGCTGAATCATTTTATATACTAATTGAAAGATGACTAGTACATTTAAAAAATTGGAAAATTTTTAAAAGATGAGACTTGGTGATTCAGAGGCTGCCAGTTTTGGATTAGGATCTATAGGAGAAGAGGCTCTCAGTAGATCAAGCTCCAGTGCAAGCTGCCCTGATGCTCAGACTCAACAGACTCAAAGGTACTATAGGTATCTGTGGTAGACAGGGATGCTGTATATATTCTCTGACAGGTACTCATAGGTGAGTTGCAGCACAGACCTCTAGGTTTTCTGAAGCAAGAACATGCCTTCTATAACACTGTATAAAAAATGTAGCTTCTGGCATGGTATTGGGCCTAGTACAGAACCCGACCATGGAACATCAAAGGTTTTGTGACCAGCACTACCCATCATGATCTACCAAGTTACAAGGTCACATGGAGAAGCAATCCACTGTATGATGGAAATGGTAATATTTGTAATAAGGTCTAGGTAGGTCCAGAGGGCTCTAGTAAATTATAAGAGGTGGCCCAGAACCTCATGTCACCTACCCCTATCACATGCCTTTACTTCTGCTCACATCGATGACTTAATGGTAGGTTCCTAGTGACTGATGATAAAAAAGAAAAACCTGGGGCCTGGTTAACAGATAGGAGTCAAAAACAAACTGCTAATGCTCTACAGTCCTACATAGATGGCTCTGAAAGACAATGATGATGTATAAATTCTCTCAGTGGGTATGATGAAAAGAGAAGTAACAAGAGAAGGAAAAACATGGACTCCTTGGGAGTGGTGAATGGTTTGGGTGATTGGTTAGGGGGTGGAAGAAGCAAAACCAGAAAATAAAAGACAAGGAATCTGGAAAACAGCCATATTAATGGCACAAAGTACCAATCTTTATGTGTTTTGTTAATGCCCACTACAAAGCACCAACAACAGAGACATTTAACTACATCTTAACTACAGATGGAATGACTTATCAGTGAACATCAGCCAGCTTCTGCTCTCAGCCACCTTGATGCTTGACCAACAGGGGCATGGATGGAGAAACCACAGGGGCAGAAAGGAAGGCTTTACACAGGCCAACAGCATGGGCTTCTTATAAAGGTGACCTAATTACTGCTACTGTAGAATGCCCACTGAACATGTAGGTACAGAACTGACACTTATTCTAAATATGGGTTTGCCTTCTTTGCTACAGTATATCCCATTGCTAGCACCACTATCCCAAGGTTTACAGAATATCTCCCGGGGAACATCAGGATCAGCTACAACAGTGGGGAATACAGTTGTCCAACTAATCTTCCTGTTTTAGAGATTTATTTTAGCAATTATAACCAGCTATCAGTCTGAATGGCCAGTGACAGAATATATTTAAGGGAACATGAGGTCATCCAAGTAATAAAAGGTGTGATACACTTGTGATACTCTGCAACATATCCTCTCATTATAGCTACCTTTTCTCATTACAGCCAGGGCAGACAGTTCTATGCACTGTCCAACAGCATCTGACATCCACTAAGAGCCAAAGCACTGCTCTGTACTACTTACTCCTCAGGATTTTCTCTAAACCTAAAGAAAACTGCTCAGCATGAAGACAACCACAAAAATGCTAGAGTTAAAAGCTCTGGGAGCAACCTTCAATTAAGGGAAGGAAAATGTCCCAAGCTCCCTGTCCTTCGGTGGGACAATAGCGAGGTGCATTCAGAGGGCCCCAGGGTGACTGAATCCCAGTTCCCCATAGAGATAACTAGCTCATTAACACCATATGTAAATTTACCCTCCTCTCTGTCAATTGTCTCATTTTTGCTTCTTTGGATCACCTCCCAAATGAACTACGCAGTCATAAGTCCTTTTCTCAGGCTCCACTTTCAAAGGAACTCAAATTAAGAAGTGCAGACAAGACTCAAAATGAAGCAGCTTGGCTCCACTGTTCATGCATTTAATAAGAGTATGTTGCCTCTTTAAAGTAGTAGAATGTGGTGCTGTATACCAGAGGCCGCCAACCCCCAGGCCACACAGCAAGAGGTAAGAGGCAGGCAAGCAAGTGAAACATCATCTGTATTTGTAGCCAATCCCCAGCACTAACATCACAGTCTCAGCTTCACTTCAGGTCCTCAGGCGTGAACTGCAAAGACAAAGGATCTAGGTTGCATGTTCCTAATGAGACTCTAATGCCTGAGGATCTGAGGTGGAGCCAAGGCGGTAGATGCTAGTGCACTGTGGAGTGGCTGCAAATACAGATTAATATTAGCAGAGGCCTGACTGAACAAAGACTATAATAAATCAACTGCTTGCAGACTCATATCAAAACTCTATGAGTGAGAGGCAAAAGACAATTAAGCTGCATTTGGTGGCAGGCTTTATAGCAGCAAGTGAGTTGATGTACTTCAATTGTAAAGCTGCATTTGGTGGCATCTGATTCTGCATTATGGTGAGTTGTATAATTATTTCATTATATATTACAATGTAATGATAACAGAAACAAAATGTACAATAAATGTAATGTGCTTAAATCATCTCAACCCCACCCCCGCAACACAGACACACCATCCATGGAAAAATTGTCTTCCATGAAACCAATCCCTGGTGCCAAAAAGGATGGGAACTGCTGCTCTATACTATGGGATACTAAACCTAAGTAAAAAGCAATGAACAAGTGTACACATAGCAACATGGAGAGATTTTAACTTTGCAGTATTAAAGAAAACAGAAAAAAAGGGCAGCAAAAACCTAATTCAATCAATCAATCACACACATACATACACACACACACAATATGTTCTATAAGGATACATTCATTCAAAGACACATAGCAAATTAGATTGGTTTCCTATGGTAGGAAGAGATGAAAATGGGAGTGAAGATCAAGAATAAAGGAGATAAATCAACGAGGGGCCTTATAATGAACAAAGGTAGTAATTTTACTGCTATAAACTAAAAGCCTGATTAACTCAAGTTTCTGAACCACAGTTCAAAATAGAAAACAAAGGGAACGTACTGCTACTACCTTAAATAGCAAAGACAGTATTACTTGTCATAAATAGGTTATAAAAATAAATATGTAACTATAAAAAAAAGTTAATCAGTATACTACCGTTTCTGAATACTCCAGTAGTACACATTCCACACTTTGGGACACATTGTTGTGACTATTCTAAGAATGATACAGGGGATCTTTACATACAAATACATACAAATATAAATATTAATTTATATTAATTTGAGAGCTTAACTGGATTTATGTTAGAGAGGAAATAACTTGACAAAAGCCTTTTTCTTAACAAGAAAGCTTTCCTTCCTCAATAATGTAATGTTTTCCAATTTTACATAATGTATAATTAGGACATAGTTACTACTTTATTTCCAATATACAGTGTTGGACTATTTCTACTATTTCTAAATATTGCAAAGCCCTAAATTAGTCATGAATTAAGAGTTGAAAAGAACTTTAATAAAAGTATCAAAACAAGCTAGTTTTATATAATGAGGTAACTTATTATAACCTAAGGGATTTCTCTAATGACAGTACTTTACTAATGCTTATTTGTTTATGTGGAATGATCAAAATATGCTTAATGGATTGCTTCACAGGTCCCTATTCTTTTAGCCATAATTCTATTAAAATAAGATTTCAACCTTCATTAAGAGTGTCAACCTTACCTGTAGAAATACTTTTAAACGTTCTTAAATTTTACTAAGTCTTACACAGCATTTAAAACTATAGCAAAAGAGCTAAGTATGAACAAAAGAGTATTTCTTTAAAAAGTACTCTTCTAAAAAAGACGGTATTTTGCTTTTTTCATAGTATCTCCATTTCAATATGCTAAGGCTTGAAAAATAATGTATGAAACTATTTGTTGTATGTAAATTAATGAAAAGATCAACAATACAGTATAACATCAATTTTAATATTTCTTTAAATTTTGAAAACTCAGATCCAACTGGATTTGAAGAATTATTTGTTTGCTATTAATGATGTCAACATTATCCCTAATATCCAGATTTAAAAATGTGAATATAAACATCTCTATCCAACATCTAGTCATAAATAGTGTTCCTTCTTCCTTCATAATACCTATTCCATTTAGTCTTTCTTTTCAATTTCTACTATTAGCACTCTGATTAAATTCTGATTACCTCATGCCTAACTAATGTTACAATTTTCTAAGCTTCCTGATTCCTCACCCCATTTCTCTAATGATGTATTTTCATACATCACTACTAGTCTAACTTGCCTAAAATATAATTTTCTTTTTGCCACATATTCTTCCCTCACCAAGACCTCTACAACACTCCTATGGAAATACACATTTTCTATTAATCAGCTTTTCTAGAACTATTTTGAAATTCTTTCTTACCTACCCAAATTCTACTTACCTTTCAAGGCCAGCTCAAATAAGCCCTCCTATGTTTTATTTGTATTTCTCAGAAGTAATCCTAACTAGAACTAATAATTTACTTCTTTGGCGTTCATCACTTTTATCTAGCAATGTTAGGCTATCATTACTCATATTACATATAAACCTTACCAATGTGACTGTAAACACAGCATTCTTCCTTTGTGACTTGCTGTTACATAGTTTAACATAGACTAATAAAAGTAATATCCTGTAAAACAAAAAAATAAGTGCTCTGGGGCCTTCAACTAGGATGGAACTCTTAAGAGTCAAAGAAATAGAGATCAGAAAGGACCTTAGGGATTAACTGGCCCTGGAAATAGATTTTTAAAAATTGAAAGGCCTTCCACACGAGAGAGAAAGAGGAAAAAGCATGCCAGGAGGAAAGAATAATGTAAATAGAGAGGAGAGAAAATATAGGGTAATTTCAAGTCTTTAAATAACTAATGCTTAAAGGTTTTCATAATTTTAGGTATGTTGATCCCTATCTTAATCAAGATCCTCATTATTTTTTGCTTGAAACAATTCAGAATATCCTAATTGTCTCTCTGCTGCTGATATCTCCCCCTTTCATATCACCACTAGATTAATTTTAACAAAACACAATTCTGATCAAAAATGCCTGTTAAAATTTTTCAAAGATGGCCAACTACTTAAAAAAAAAAAAAAAAAAATCTGAACTCCTAACCGTGACATTCAAAGTTCTTCACATCAAGATCTCTTCCAGCTTTGTCCCTCGCTACCTCTCTTACATCATGAATTCAAACCATACAAAATGATTTCTTCTGTCTTTTGTAAATTCTATACATTTCAAGATTCCTCTACTTATGCTGGGCTCTGTGCAATTCTCTTGCCTCCCAAATTCCACTCAGCAATCTTCTACTCATCCTTTAAGACTACTCAAATGTCATTTTCTATGAGAAGCTTCTCTGATAATTCCTCCTCTAACAATGCTGGTGGAGCCTTTCTAGGTGATGCTCATACATTTTTTCAACTTTATATAGCATTTTCCAGATTGCATTTGAATTAACTGTTTGCATACTCATCTCTACATATTCTTTGGGACCAAAGCAAGAAATGTTTTGTGTTCTCAGTGCCTAACACAGTGCCTGGCATATAGGGAGGAAAAAATGGATGGATGCCGGCAAATGCTACCCCAGTGACAGGTTACCCCAGTGACAGGCTTTACTATTAGAGGAGTTTGTCCTTACTCTGGCAGGCTAACAAAGAGTCACTGACAGTACATGCAGAGGGAAACAGAGTGAGGAGAGGGACAAAGTTAGGAGAGTCCTGAAATATTTCAGGTGAAATGTAATATAAGGACCTGAACTTGGATGGCAATGGGGGGATTAGAAAAGAGATGATAAAAACATTCATAATACATTATAGAGGTAAAATAGATAGGACTTGATCTCTTAACTAAGAAAGAGTAGGAAGGAAAAGATTCAACAACGAGACATTGAGCGCTGTTGACAAAGAGATCCAGTAACAAAAGTAGAACACTGGATATGAACCAAGCAGTTGAAAATATGGGTCTAAAGATTAGAGAAAGTGTCACAAATGAGATATAAAATTGAAAAAATCGTTTTAGAGGTAACTGTTGAAATTATGAAATTAGGAAAGCCAAAGGTAAAAAACAGAAGAATTTCAAGGATAAAACCTTGGGGAATGTCATTATTTAAGAGTAGGAAGAGAAAGAAAAGAAGTTATGAAGGAATAATTAAAGAAGTAGAATTAGAAGAGCACAGGATCATAGACACCAAGAGAATTTCAAGAAAGGAAAAATGGCAACTACTACAGTGATCAAAGAGTATGAAACCCAATAAAAGACAATTAGAAAGTCATGAGTATTTTTCAAAAGAGCAAATACAGCAGTGTGGCAGGGGAAGAAAAAAGATGCTATAAGGAAGTAGAAACAGTGAGCAAAGGCTACTATTTCATGAGGAAAAAGTATAAACCGCTTCATAAAAATGTATGTCCTATTTTTAAAAAATACAGATCCCTGAAGAATTCAAACCTTTTACCTGTAATTTGAGTCTCTAAATGGACCCAAAAATAATAAAAGTGATTTCTCTGTACATATTGTTTTAAAATGGCGTTTTCTCCCCTATCCCAAGTATTATTGCTTTATTTAAAGAAGTTTCTACTTCTTTAAATAAATTCTTCCTCCAAAGACCTATTATTCTAAGGTAACAGTTTTATTCTAAATTCTAAAATGTGTGAATGTTCCAAAATAATATAAACATTCAGTTTAATATAATCTTAAATTCTAAACTCTGCTTAGTCATCTTTAGAGACGAAATAAATATATACATTATTTAATGCTCATTTTCTACAATTAGAGTATAGAAAGTGTTATTAGTAATAAACGAATACTGTTTACCCCTCAAGAGGTTCATCATTATTAGGAGAGGAGAATATATTAGAACTACCTAAGATTCATAGGGAAGGTGATTAAAGAAACTAAAACTAAAGTTGTAACTGTGATTTAGAAGAATTATTTTCAATTGTTAAAAAGTGAGAATTTTCATAATATTCTAATTATGATTCTAATTATGTTCTTAAGTCTTTTCCTTACCTCAGAGATGTGGCTAGATAAAACTGGACTTCCAATTTTCTCCAAACAGCTTTGACCTATGCTTCCATCTCATGAATTCCAAGACAGTATTAAACTGATGCATATTTTCATAAATCTGTTTAGAAAAAAAAAATATTTCAGACTGAAAGAACACTTATTTGTCAAAATAAGACATGTAGAAGCAATACGAAAAATTTATCACGTGTTAAACTATACATTTTCAATGTAAAGTCAGTGAAAAGTTCTACAGTATTTTAGAAACCTATTAGTTTACCATTTTCCCAACCTCTGCCCAAAGAAGTTCCCCATTTTGAGTATTTTCAACTTTACAAAGGTAATACGAGTTGTGTGGAAAAAATTGCTAACATGTAAAATTTCTGCATTAGTTCAGGCTACTGAAAAAGAATCATATCTCAAATTGAAAAGAACAAGAACAACTAGAAGCAGCACTAAAATCTACAATTCTACTACATTCAGATTCCTACTTAGGCAAAAATGTATTTGAACACCAAGCTAGTATCCCTATTTTCACTTTTTATCACGAAGTCTCAATAAGTAGTTTTAATTTCAGCAAACTTCTACCTAGAATATTAGAATTGTGAGGGTCAAGAATTAATTTCACTGCTTGGTCTAAGTTCATGGGATAGGTTTCAACTATGGCACTAATGTCAATAGTACCCAACTGTATTAATAGATACTGTTCATAAATCTAAAAGTTGGAAACCATTAAAATTTTTAATTTAAAGACAGGTTTGCTGTTTACCTAGATATCTTAAAAATAATTTCTTCAAATGTATCTTTTAACTAAAACTGCAAATTGCAAAGTATTCTGTTTATTATTTAAAAAGGAAAAAGTTTAAGCTGTATGAATATTACTTATGTCCCATTGCAAGGTCAAAGTGCCTTTAAGTCCATTTAAAAAGTATCATGTGTGTTACACTGAGGTTTAATAGTCTTGGCAATAATAACTAAACTGGCGTAACCTAAAAGGGTCTAACATATCAGGTAGCAGCCTTTCTTGAAGTCAAGAGTCGCCACTCAGTAGACACGCTGCCATCGGACCATGCTAAATCTCTCATGGTCCAAGTAAAGACAGGCTGACACCGAAAGCAATTAGTAACACTTTGCCTGCATTTAGGACCTGTAACAGTTTTCTCAATGTACTAGTTACCTACAACTTAACCTATCCTTAACATTTTTTAGGATATTCATGACTATAAAACTCAGATCATCACTCAGAGAAATGAGAGAGATCAGGGATGGAGACTTGGTGTTTAGTTTTTTTTTTTTTTTTTCCACCTGAGAAGTTCATATTCTTAAAAGGTTTGCTTATACTAGTCAAAAAATAAATACATTGTGGTTCCATTTTAGAAATGACATAAAGATTTTCTTCTAACGCCATTCTTTGCCAACAATTCTATTCTTCCCTAAGGGTATATGTGGAATAAGGGTATGGAAACAATCTGATGAACGTCTCCTTATTAAGGTTAAAATAGTCCATCAAAGTGACTATATTTAAAAATATATGGCCTGAAAAGTACCTTAACATAATAAAGGCCATCTATGACAAGCCCTCAGCCAACATTATACTTAATGTTGAAAAATGAAAAAACCTCCAAGATCAGGAACAAGGAAAGGCTGTCCACTATCACCACTGCTATTCAATATGATAATGGGGGTCCTAGAGAGTGCAATCAGGCAAGAGAAAGATGTAAAAGGCATCCAAATAGGAAACAAAGAAGTCAAAAGGTCACTATTTGCGGATGACATAATTCTCTAGATAGAAAACCCTAAGGACTCCGCAAAACACTACTAGAAGAAATAAACCAATATAGTAAAGTCTCTGGATACAAAATCAACGTTCAAAAATCCATAGCATTTGTATACTCTAACAATGAAGTGTCAGAAAAAGTAGAAAAAATAATTCCTTTTGCAATTGCAACAAAAAGAATAAAACACCTAGGAGGAATAACTCTAAAGAAACATGTGAAAGACCTATATAATGAAAACTATAAGACCCTATTAAAAGAAATTTAAGAAGATACAAAGAAATGGAAAGATATTCCATGTTCTTGGATTGGAAGAATCAACATAGTTAAAATGAACTTATTACCTAAAGCATTATACAGATTTAATGCAACCCCCATCAAAATCCAAATGGCATTTTTAAAAGAAATAGAACAAAAAATCTTCAGATTTGTATGGAAGCACAGAAGACCCCAAATTGCCAAAGCCATCCTGAGAATAAAGAATGGGGCTGGTGGCATCATCTGCCTGCTTTCAAATTATACTATGAAGCTAAAGTAATCAAAATGGCATGGTATTGGCAGCAAAACACACACAGACCAGTGGAACAGAATCGAGAGTCCAGAAGTAAACCCATATTTATATGGACAAATAATTTTCAACAAAAAAAGCCAAAAACACAGTGGAGAAAGGACAGCCTCTTCAGTAAGTGGTGCGGGAAAACTGGAAAGCCACCTGCAAAAGAATGAAACTAGACTGTTGTCTATCACCAACACCAAAATTAACTCAAAATGGATTAAGGAACTGAATGTAAGACCTGAAACAATAAAATGCATAGAAGAAAACACAGGAACGAAACTCGTGGACCTTGGACTTAAAGAGGATTTTATGAATTTGACCTCAAAGGCAAGGGAAATAAGAGCAACAATAAATGAATGGGACTACATCAAACTAAAAAGTTTCTGCACAGCAAAAGAAACAGTCAACAAGGTAAAGAGACAACCGTCGGAATGGGAAAATATGTTTGCAAGCAACACCTCTGATAAGGGCCTAATATCCAAAACATACAAAGAACTCATGCAACTCAATAACAACAAAAAACCAAATGATCCAAGCAAATAATAGGCAGAGCACCTGAACAGATACTTCTCCCTAGAGGACATACAAATGGCCAACAAATATATGAAAAGATGCTCAATATCACTAGCTGTTAGGGAAATGCAAATCAAAACCATAATGAGATACCATCTCACACCTGTTAGAATAGCTATCATCAACAGGACAAGTAATAACAAATGTTGGAGAGGATGTGGAGAAACAGGAACCCTCATATACTGCTGGTGGGACTGCAAATTGGTACGGCCACTATGGAAAATGGTATGGCGGTTTCTCAAAAAACTAAGAATTGACCTACCATATGATCCAGCAATTCCTCTACTTGGTATTTACCCCAAAGACTTGAAAATCCGTATCTAAAAAGATATTTGCACACCGATGTTCATAGCAGCATTATTCATAGTGGCCAGGACATGGGACATGGAAGCAACCGAAGTGCCCTACGATAGATGATTGGCTAAGGAAGCTGTGGCACATATACACAATGGAATGTTACTCAGCGATAAGAAGAGATGAAATACTGCCATTTGCGACGTTGATGGAACTTGAGATGATCATACTAAGCAAAATAAACCAGACAAAAAAAATTGAAAATCACATTATATCACTTATATGTGGGATATAAACCTAAAAGCAACAAATGAGCAGGACAGAGACTCAGGGACATGGACTATAGACACAGTGGTTACCAAAGGACTATAGAGTAGTGGTTACTAGTAGGTGGGGGATGAGGGGAGGTAGATGGGTGGTGAACACACAGTAGAATATAAAGATGTCAAATGATAATGTACACCTGAAAATTATGTGATTGTATTAACCAATGTTAACCCAATAAACAATTTAAATATATATAATATGTATGTGTGTATATATATATCTTTGTATATGTATATATACACATATAGCCTGATTCTAATTCTACCAGATATTTCCAATGGTTCAAATAAAGTTAACATGCAAACCACATACCAACCATTGTTTATTACAACACTATTTATTACTGTTTCCTTAGTGTGAAAAAAGAAAATTTCAAACTTTAAGAAAAACGTTCAAATATATAGTCTTCAAAGTCGAAGGCCCTGAATCATTTACCCTCCCTCCATTCTTTTATGTGTACAAATACATGACAAAACATAAAGTTCAGAAAACCTTTCTAAAGATTGAATTTAAGACCAGTTAAGGAAAATCAAGTGAGATTTGACTTCATTACTAAGAGGTAATAAAAGAAATAAAAAGAACAGATGTGCTTCACAGTGAAGTACAGGTCTGCAAATCACTTCTTACATACTTAAAAATTGTGAATAAAGCTTTCCTTAACTTTGTAATATAGTGTTACAGTCCTATAAAGTCCTATAAGTATGATCGGAATACATGCATCCATAGGAATAGGATTTACATAGGCAGATGTTCCCAACAACTTTAATTACTTAACTTATAAGGTAGTTTACTACAAGCTTTTAGCACTTCGAACTTTTATTTAACAACCACAATGGATCTAAACACTAAACAAGTAATAAAATTTTCACCAAAGATTTTATGTCTTAAATTTAAGCCTGTAAGTTCTAAACACATTAAGAGAAAGATAATTATTTTAAAAACACATCAGAGCTTTTTAATAGCTCAATTAATGAAAATCGAACCTTTCTAGATATATTCTAATATTTTACAATTCAGAGCTAACATTATCAATTCCTCAGTATCCACAAATGTGAAAAGTTCATTTTAACTCCACCTTGCCTTTACAAAACATCATCTTTTGCCATCAAAATGTACGTACTCTTTTTGGTTTTCAAAATTATTAAAGTGGTTAAATCTTAAACCACTGATGTAGAAGGAGGGGGGAGGTTGATGGGGTAAGGGGCTGAATATGTGATGACAGAAAGAAATCTAACTGTGGGCAGTGAACACGCAATGCCTGACTGTTGAATTGTATACCTGAAACTTACTGGATTTCATTAACTAATGTCACCATAATAAAAATAAATAAAGTAAAAACAAAACAAACACCACAAAAAAAACACCGAGGTACTTTAAAGATCAATAACAGGGGTGCTTTAAAGAACTCATCAGTGACAAATATAATGGGTAGTACAGCTATCTTCGGTTTTAAGGTGTTAGAAAATAACCCATTAACTTCCATATTACAAAATTTAATTTATAGAAAAGAAATGCATAAATATGCTTTTGATAAATATACTAAAACAAAACTTAAAATCACTTTTGAGTTTGTAACAACTGTCAAAAGTAGATTTCTTAGTATTCACAATATCAGCAATATTGACTATATTTTTTCCTTCCACCACTCCAAACTTCCTCCTCATTTTTCCTCTTATCCCCCAAAAAGCACCCACACATACTGTACAAATATTGCTACAAACACTACAGCTGCATTCAATGTGGCCATTTAAAAAAATCAGAACCAAATTATAAAATATTTCACAAAACATTTCAGTTGGGCTCTTAAACTAAAGGTATTATTATTAAAATCTTTGCTTTATTAACTGGAAAATTCAAACATTATGCTTCAGAAAAAAAATACCATTTTGGAAGTAAGTAACTCAAATGAACAGTATAACATGCACTGCTATAATAAAGCATGTAACTACAACACAGAAAGGGAGGGTCGACTTATGAATGGATTGTGTTCTAAATGTTCAAAAAGTTCACTTGTAAATTGAATATAAGCTGGATATTGAAATTCAAGATGCCTTTCTCATAAAAGCAAAGATATAAATGTTATTAAACCCATAATACAAATGACTTCTAGTACACAATTCTATCACAACATTCTTCTGCTTAAGTATACTTCCACACCAAAATGTAAATTTCTTGTAAGCTGCTATATCCTAGATTCTAATAGTAGATGACAAAGAGTAGGATTTTAACAAGTATTAGCTGATCTGAAGTACTGACTAGCAACTAGTTTTCTAGAAAACCTTACCCATCTGAAGTATAGCACAAAACCAAAAGGCAAGGGGAAAAGTTCCTTCCAAGAGAGATATGAAGGGGAAAAAAAAAAAAAAAAAAGCTTAACACCAGAGTTACAATGCTCTGGTGTAAGTCAATTATGGTCATTTCCATTCCCCTTGCCAATGAGTGGTTTAGCAATAAGCATCTGATGTAATTCTGGCCAATAAAACAAAAGACTTAAGTTTGTTAGGGAACTTCTGGGAAAGGATTTCCTAGCTGATAAAAAAAAAGACACCCAAATGAAAATACCCATTTTTCCCCAGGGAACTCTGGGTTTGAATTTGTCAAGCAGAACTATGGCAGGCATCTTAGGAACAAGAAGGAGACAGCCTAAGAGGACAACCTAACAGATAAAGAATGGCAGCATTAAAAGATGGAAAGAACCTGGATCTTTGGTGATGTTCTTATGATTGAATGAATTAATCTTAAACCATCTTGGATCTTTTTATTATATTAAACACTTTTATTAAGCAATTTTCAATCACCAAAAGTAAACCACTGAAAACATCAATTTAAGAATAGATACACCACTAAAATTAATATGGAACCATAAAAGATCCCAAACAGCCACAGCAATCTTGAGAAAGTACAAAGTTGGAGATATCACACTACCTGATGTTGGACTATACTAGAAGGCTACATTAATCAAAACAGCATGGCACTAGCATAAAAATAAACACATTAATCAATGGAACAGAAGAGAAAGCCCAGAAATCCACATCTATATACTCATTTACTATATGACAAAGGTAGCAAGAATATACAATGGGGTTAGATAGTTTCTTCAATAAATGGTGCTGGGAAAATTGGACAAATATATGCAAAATAAATAAATAAATAAAACGGAGCCACCTTCTTACACCATATACAGAATAAACTTAAAATGGATTAAAGGCTTAAATGTAAAATCCAAAACTGTAAAATTTCTAGAAGAAAACAAAGGCAGTAAACTCTCTGATACTGCTATTAGTAATTTCTTTTTGGATATCTCTCCTTGGCCAAAGAAAACAAAAGAAAAAATAAACAAATGGGACCACATCAAACTAAAAAATTTTTGCAAAGCAAAGGAAACCATTAAGAAAACAAAAAGACAACCTACTAAATGGGAGAAGATATATGCTTATGATACATGAGCTAAGGGGTTAATATCCAAAATATATAAAGAACTCACATACCTCAACAGCAACAACAAAAAACAATTAAAAAATGGATAGAAGACCTGAATAGATAGATATTTCTCCAAAGAGGAAATACAGATAACCAACAGACTTGAAAAGATGCTCAAGGTCACACTAATCATTATAGAAATGCAAATTAAAACCACAATGAGATACCACCTCACACCTGTCAGAATGGCTATCATCAATAAATCAAAGAACAAACAAGTGTTCTTAGTGAGGATGTGGAAAAAAGAGAACCCTCCCTCATACACTGTTGGTGGGATTGTAAACTGGTACAGTCACTATGGAAAACAGTCTGGAGTGTGCTCTAAAAATTTTAAATGGATTTATTTTTGACCCAGCAATTGTGCTTCTGGGTATTTATCCAAAGAAAACCAAAATAACAATTCATAAAGATCTATGCATCCCTATGTTCATGGCAGCACTATTTACAATAGCCAAGATATGGAAGCAACCAAAATGCCCATCAACAGATGATTGGATAAAGAAGTTATGGTTCATATGTGCAATGGAATATTACTCAGCCGTAAAAAAAAGAATCCTATCATTTGCAATGACATAAATGGATCTAGAGGTTATTATGCTGACAGAAATAAATTAGACAGAAAAAGATAAATACCCTATGATTTCACTTACATGTGAATCTAAGGAAAAGAAGAACAAATTAATCAAAACAGGCTCACTTATAGAGGACAATCTGGTGAGGGCTGGAGGGGAAGGGGCTTTGGAGGCTGGGATAAAGGGGTGAAGGGTTAAAGAAGTACAAATTAGTAGTTAACAGATGGTCACGGGGATGGGGAGCACAATATAGGGAAGGTAGTCAGCAGTAACGTAATAGCTATATGTAGAGCCAGAGGTGTAATAGAGTAATTGGGGAGATCGTTTCATAAACTACATAAATGCCTAAACAATGTACTGTATACTTGAAACAAATAAATAAAAGAAAATGCTAAAAAAAATCATCAAAGAAATCACAGAAGTTCTTTGAAAATCTAAGAAACTGTTCTAGTCCTTGGGAATCTAGAGATTATAAAAGATCTAACTATTTTAAAGGTAGTAAAGAAATTTTATAGAAATCCACAGATAAGAAAGCAAGGAAGAGTACTGGCACATATTTTTGTCCTTTTCAAAACAAACTTGTATACCACTATCTTGTATATATTTGGAGAAATTTAAAAATAATAAAAACTAATATTTATTGAGTACTTACAAAAAAATAGATACACCATTTACTTCCACAAATTCAATTGCTATGTGTATGACAGCCCCCCTAAATTTATATCTCAATACGGATCCTTGTTTTAAACTAGATATATGTTTCCAAACTACCAAACAGCTATATTAAATATTTTTTTCCAGTCGTACATCAAGAGAATAGGATTAATATGAAAGCCATCTTCTACCCCAGCACAAAAATTGTTTATACGCCTGTATTCAGTTTTCTGGCTAATGGTGGCACCATCTACTCAACTGTCAAAGTTGGAAATCTAGGATCACTAGCCCTACCTTTCTCTCTCTGCTTCACCTATTATATTTAGGCAGTTACTAAATGCTGCCTATTCTCTCTATCTTTAAAATATGTCCCCTTCATCTCTACACACAACTAGTGGAGGACTCTCATCTTCATATAGCCTGCCTTTACTCTTACCTCTTTCACTGTAACTGTGTTTTTAAAATACAACTGTGCCTCATGAAAAAAATTATAAATACAATAAATCATTAGGAAAATACAAGTTAAAACCATAATGATACCACTGCATAACTGCTGGAATGGCCAAATCAAAAAGACAGACCAAGTGGCAGTAAGGACATGGAAAAACTGGAACTCTCACACACTGCTGTAAAACAATGCAGTCACTTTGGAGAACAGTTTGTCTATTTAATAGAAAGTTAAATATAAGCATAAACTCACCATATGACCCCAAATTCCCTCTATAGGAACCTATCCTAGAGAAATGAAAATGTGTCCACGCAAAGACTTCTTTACAAATATTCTTAGCATTATTTATAATGGCCCCAAACTGGAGACAATCCAAAACAAAGTGAGGCATAATCACACAATGGAATACTATCAGGTAATAAAAAGGAACAAAATACTGACACATGTTAACACATAAAGGTACTTCAAAAACATGCTAAGTAAAAGAAGCTAGATGCAAAATACCACATATTATATGATTCTATGTACAGTAGGTGCTCTATAATGCCATTTTGTTATAATGATGAGATGACATAGAAACTTAACTTGTTTATATCAATTAGCTTATGATAAAATTGGTTTCATTACACGTAGTTTCATTTGAAGTCACAGAACCTATAATGACATTAGTGAAGACGTAATATATATGAAATGTTCATTAAGGGCAAATTTACAGAGATAGAAAGCAGTGGTTGCCTAGAGTAAGGGGTGGGAGTGGAAAACTTTAGATGATGATGGAAATGTTCTAGAATACTCATAGAACAACTCCAAGAATTTACTAAAAATGAAAAAAATACAAGTTAATAATTTACAATGATTTCCAATTATGTACAAAGTGAAGTCCAAATTCTTTAGAAGGGCATTCACAGATTACTTAATCTGCTTTCAATCTATTTCCTTTACTTTATTTTCTGCAATAATCACTGCCAAAAAGCTTCCTCCTGGTCATATTAAACTATTTGCTATTTCCTAAGTATACCAGGCTATTTAATACTTCTACCTTTCCTTCAAACTTGCTAATCTAATTCAAAAGTCAAAATGTTCTTACCTGTATCTTTTGCTAAGTGAATTTCCATTTGTCCTCACAAAGATCCATCTCAAATGTCAGTTTTTGTTGAATTCTCCCCACTACCTATACATGGCTACTTATTCCACAGGAATCTAGTAATTACACATTGTAGTGCTTATCATACTGAATTGATGATGATCTATTTATAGATATATCGTCTTTACTAAGATAACAAGTACAGCAATAGCATTTTACTAATGCTTGTGTCCCTTGTGTTTCAAGCACAGTCCAGGGACCAGTGCATAGAAGATAATCTGTATTTTTTTTTTGAATAAGTGATTCATGAAGAATAACTAATGAGGGAAATCCAAAAGCAGGTAAAATGAGCTCTGCATCACAGACAGTTGTATATAGGATGGGCATTGCCAATATCATATAAGAAAGAAAAACAGGGAGTCACAAATGTCACCTAAATGTTTATTAGCGTGGGATCAGTTAACAGGCACACTGAACAGTCATTAAAAAGAGGCACATTTTATTAATTTGCATTGACATGGAAAGATATTTCAAATATCCTTAAGTTAAAAAAATTATAAAATAAATCACTCTTCCATTATTAAAAAGAAAAACTATACACATATAGGAACATGTATGTACGTAACACTTGAGGAAGGTGTTCTGAATGTAGGCAAAAGAGTGAAAGCAACCTAAATGTCCATCAACTGATGAATAGTGGTATATCCACCCAACGGAATATTAGCCATAAAAAGAACCAATTCTGATACAACATAGATGAACCTTGAAAATATTAAGCTCAGTGAAAGATGCCAGACACAAAAGGGCACATATTATATGATCCCATTTACATGAATTACCCAGAATATGTAATTCCATAGACAGAAAATAGATTAATGGTTATCTGGGACTGGGAGAGGAGAGTGGGAATAGAAAAAGACACCCAAAGGATGATCCATGAGAGGAACAAAATGGATAAATTAGACTTCCATCAAAATTAAAAATGTTTAGTCTGCAAAAGACCCTGTTAAGAAGATGAAAAAACAAGGTACGGACTGGGAAAATCTATTTGCAAACCATATATGTGACAAAGGACTCATCTCAAAAATATGAAGAAATCTCAGAACTCGAATTTAAAAAAAAAGTCACCTAGAAAATGGGCAAAGAATGTGAAGCACTATTGTGCTGAAGAAGATAACTGTATGGCAAATAAACACAAGAAACAACACTAGCCAACAGAGAAATGCAAATTAAGACTGTGCTGAGATGTCATACCCATACCCACCAAACAGTTAAAGTACAAAAGTAACAATACCTAGTTCTGGCAAGAATGAAGATAATGGATCTCTCACACATTGCTGGTGAGAATATAAAATGGCATAGCTACTTAGGAAAATGGTTTGAAAGTTTCTTTAAAAACTAAATATATACTTATATGTTGCCAATTGCATTCCTGATAATAAAGAAGAGGTTCCAAAGAAATGAACATTAATAATCACAGGAGCTTTATTTTTAATATCCCCAAACTGGAAAAAAACAAAATGTCCTTCAAAAGATGACTGATTAAACAAACTATAATACATCCTTACCTTATCAGCAATAAAAAGGAAAGAATTGACTCACAGACTTGGGATAGATCACAAGGATTAGGCAGAGTGAAAAAAAGATTTATACTATATGAATCCATTTATGAAACATTCTCTAAATGACAAAATCAAAGAGGTGGAAGAGAGATAATGGTTGACAAAGGCCCTGGCAGGTGTGTGGGTAGCACAAGAAAGACCTTTGTGGCAATAGAATCTGTTTCTTAATGCTGTGGTGGTTACACGCACCTACATGTATGCTTAAATGGCACACAACTATACACACAAAATTAACAATGTCAATTTTTGCTCTGATAATGTGCTACATGTATAACGTAACCACTGGGGGAAGGTGAAAAGTACAATAGACCTTTACTTACTATTTTTGCAATTTCCAATGACTAATTATTTCAAAATTAAAAAAATTTTAAACCCTACTTTCTAAAACACTTTTTATTTTTCTTTAAATTAGATTTTGAATAGCAAAATAACTGTTCAAAGACTATTCGAAATACATTATTTTTTTTCAAATCAACTAATAAACTTTAATTCTGCAGTGTTTTCTAGTATCTTGTGGGAATGAAAAATGCTCATAACAGAGGTCTAAAGAAACCAGTAGTTCCTAGACCAAATTCTAGGTCTTCAGCAGATTCCTTCTGGATCGCTCATCCTCTGACTTTGGGAAGCAGCAGCTACTCCTAGATGAGTGAGCATCCATCTGTTCTAAGGATAGCAAATGAAGGAGGTTTGAGGCGGCTGCCTGTAGCAGAATGACTTCCCAAATAATCGTCTACCTGCATGTTCGTTTTCAACTTAGCCTTCCTGACAATGAAGCATGAAAAACACTTTTATATTTTCATTTTAATTTTTCTATAATATATTAACAGTATAATAAATAAAATAATAATCACAGTGTAAGACATTTAAATTACTTGATACATCTTCTTTCCCTTTCCAAATAAATTAATTCAGTTAGTAGAGAAATATCACCCATTTTTTTCCTGTAGAATTTTGAGAAATAACAAAGGTCATTTAGTATAAACATTATGAACGCCAATTATAGATTTATGCTATGATACGGTGAAATCATGAGGCACTACTAACATGTAGAGCTGTTTGCTCTAGTTCTAAATGGTCCTAGAAGAGTGTTACTTATTTATTTGCTTGTTTCCTTATTTGTTTTAGCTTGCATCCTTGTTTTCTTCCCCTTGCTAAAAGCGACCTAGAATGCATGTTTGCTAATATAATAACAGCACCCTCTTCCTACTTTTTATTTACATCATCATTGAGAACCAGAAAACTAGCTTAATGTAGCTCTGTGGTTCAAGGTCTATTTCCAAAGAAAGAAAAAGAGCTGCATATGACAGCCTGAGACTAAGGGTATAAAAACTGAACATATCTTCTATCATGATCAAGTAATTTTTATGCTGTGATATGACAGTAATTTTAAAAAGACCACTTCAAGGAGAAGGGACAAATAAGACACCTGAATGAGTCAACTCAGTAAAAAAAAAAAAAAAGAAAGAAAAAAAATGGGTGGAGCTAAAAACTGCAAACAGCTCAAATGCCTACTCAGCATTTCTAGTGAGATGCCAAAACTCAAAATACATCAAACAGAACTCACCTTGTTTTTCCATCCTCTCACAAGCCTGTTCCCCCTGAATTCCTTATTTGGCTTATGCACAACTGTTTATAAGAAATTTTTTTGCCACTGCCTCATATCCAAAAAAGCCCAAAATTCTAGCTCTAGGTATATAAGCTGGGAAACCTTTTACATATATCTACCAGAAAGCATGTACAAGAGGATATTTACAGCATCTCATTTTTACAATAGTAAAAACTAGAGGAAACCCAAGGGTCAAACAACAGTAAAATGGATAAACTGCAGTATATTCATATGGAATTACCACACAGTAGTGAAATGAATGTACCTCAGATAAGGATGTCAACATGAATGAAATCTCTAAAGTATAATGTTGGCCAAAAAAAAAAAAAAAAAATCAACTCCAAGAAGAATTTAATCTATTTAATCTGTTATATAATATTTGGCTTAATTATTATTTACTAAAAACCTAAAACTACCTTCATTAAAAACCTAATTGTTATTCACCCAAATGTGCGCATCAGTGAAACTAAACAAATGACAACCTAGAGATTACAGAAAATAAAAATATTTTCAATGAACAGAACCCATACAAAATCACTTGTACAGGAAAATGCAAACTAATTACTTCCAACAAGAAATAAAATGGACTACAGATATTTCCTCCAAAGGCCAGGTGTGGGACAATGTTGCTACATGTCCATAGGTGGGTAAACACACTGGGAAGAAAGTTTCAGCTAGAAGCCAGCATTTAAGTTCTCATCTCTGTGATGAGACGCAGGTAATTACTGAACCAACAGCATTGTCTTTTAAATCAGTGAGTCACAAGCCTAAGGGAGGGGCCTGTAAGCACAATGAGCAACAATAAGAGCAATCAAGCAGGATTTCAAAAATAAGCAACAACAAATTCTGAAGTTTGAGACAGATGATTAGAAATGACTATCCCAATATAATGCACATAGTTCAACAACCTATGGATTCATCTACTTTCTTGCAAAACATATCATGTACCTTTGGGACTAAGTTTGTGAGGCTAGATATGTTTTAATTTCAGAGAATGGCTCTTTTATCAACAGGCAAGTGAGACTGAAAGAGAAAGAAAAAGAGTAACTTGATAATACTTCTGAGGGCACGATAGTAAATTTTAAAACTTGTTAAGACACAGTTCCCTGCCAGCAAGTAACACTCAACTTGAGGAGTCATGTCATAAATACATTAAAGCTTAAATAATAGTACCAGATGACAATACAAATATTTTCATACCACTAACATGATGATTAACAGAGACAAGGTAGATGTCTAAAGGCTACTACTCCATAAGTAGAGAGATCACTGTGGGCTTAAATTGGCCCTTCAAGAATAACAGGGTTTGATAGTATACAAGGAGGGCGTGGTCCAGGTTCAAATAGGCGTTTTACCAGGAAGGCCAGAAAGACACCCAGGGAGGTGCCTGGCCATTGTCCCACCAGGGGCCTGGATTCTAGAGCAATAGAGAAGGATAATCAATGTATGGTATGACCCAGATGATAAATACATAGCCACCCTGAAGCCCATGTCCCCAGCAGTTCTTCATTTTAGTTTTTCCAATTAAGAATTAAGACTCTCACCTTGAGAGGTTCCAGTCCAGATGGCAGAGTAGGTAAGTACTATGCTTGTCTTCTCCCATGACCACATCAAAATTACAAGTAAATTATAGAAAAATCTTCCTGGAGAACCACCTGAAGACTAGCTGAATGGAACTCCTATAACTAAAATATAAAGTAGAGGCCACGTTGAGACAGAATTAATAATGAAATTTAGTTTTTCCAATGTTTGATTTTTTAAAAAAAGGCTTTAAGTCCTATCATATAACCATAAAGTACTAGAGGAAGTTGGGAAAATCATTTCTTCTCCACAGTTAGCATGCACATTAAGGTGAGCTACTGAAAAATGGGAGAATCAATGGTATGTCTGAAGACTATGATCCTATTTATAACTCAAAGATAACCACTAAATAATCTATGAAGTTGATATTATAATGTAACATCATTTTTAGGTAACATGCATTGTCAAAGTGAAGAAGGACCTGATACAAGGACCCCCTATCTGGAAGAACTGACACAAACAATGTGGCATAAAGGAGCAAGGTCACAGGATGATGCAGCGGCTGTTTTATGTTTGGACACCCAGTTCCTCTTGCCTCCCATCCGGGTGGCCTGGGGAAAAAAAAACAACTCTGGCCAAAAAGACAAGGTAGATGGCCTTGGCCACCCCTACTCCCTTAGTTTCCATGACTACTGATTTCCCTATATAATTGGTGCTCCCAAGACACTTGGAGAGCCAGGCTTCTGGAGCAACAGCCAGTCTGTCTCTCTGGGAGTTGCAGCCCTCTAATAAACCTTTATTCTGTTTAGCCAAGCTCCTGTTTCGGTCTTTTTGCTGTGAGCAGCACAGATAGCACGAGCCCCAGACTCAGTTTCCCTCCAGTTTCAAAAGGAGGCACCAAAATTTAAGCATATTTCTAATTTGACAATATGAAGGTAATTTACTAAGAAAAATAAAGTTACAAAGACCTGAAACATTCCATAATTGAAAAGTTCTCCCAAGACAGGTAAACTTATAAAACATAGTGTTTGTAATACATATAAGCAGACCTTTCTACAGCAGCTTCAAAAAAATAAGTAGCAATCAAGCACTTCATTTCATGCATGAGGACAGAGTGAAATAAAAAGGTAACAGAAACAAAGTCAAATACCTAGTATGTAGGGACCTTTACACATACATACTTGTAAACCCAGTGCTTTACATTGCTACTACATTCATCCTTAAAACAAATCTAACAGGCAAGGACTCTTCATTTTCATTCAATGTACATTTACTGAGTGCTAGATATCTGTCTGTCCTATGAACTACTTAATGCCTGGTTATATAGCAATGAACAACAACAGCAACAAAATCCCTGCCTTCTTGGAAATTATATCCTATTTTACTGTTTTAATGGGGTTAAGTAATTTCTCTTTGGAGCCACATCTAGTAGGGTGGCAAAGATGGGATTCAAATTCAGAAGTTCGATCGCAGTAACAGGCTGTCGTCAAACTCTAATTCCAGTATACATAAACTACTGCTCAACACAGGAAAAAAATTACATACATTTATCTTAATTTTCAGTAATTATGCTTATTTTGAGAATTTTGAATATTGTATCATTTTGCTTAAACTATTTCCCTCACTACAGGCACACTTTCCCTTCCATCAACTTTGTAAGTTTTAGAACAAGAGAATAACTCAGCTACAAGAAATCAGGTCTTCTCACTTGCTCCCCTAAATTATATAACCAAAGTATTGTTCAAGGTTTAGCACAGGATTGGGGGCAGAGGGTGCAGGGTTAGTACTGTAGATGAGCCTGATCACAAAGACTATATGTTGATTTTTTTCTCTTTACTTGTATTTTCATTATCTGCATTATCTTAATATGTAATCAACTCACCGCTACTATCATTATACTTTTCCTTAAGGAGTTTCTTTCCTGTTAGAAGTTTCCAAAAAGTATCTGGTGATACCTGGGTACTGTTAATATAAGAGAAAAGCACAGGAACCCTGACTAGACAACACTGTGGGTACAGGAAGGCCTTGTAAACTAGTGGGCTTCACTGTAGGATAATCCAGCAGTCACTTGCCTTGCATGTCAGGCTCTGTTGTTCTTTTTCCCTGGAGTTTCTTAGAAAAGAGTTCCTCTAGTTTCCTAGATTGAAGATATACACCTCTGACTTCCAGTGCTCTGCACATAAATGGGAAAAGGGACATGGGAAAAAAAGTAAGGGCACATCTCCTGATCTGGAAAGTAGACTCTTGCTAATGCCTACTTACAACATATTCCTCTACTGTATTCTCTCCAAATATGGAGTCTCACTGGTTTAGTATCTCTAGACAATCAATCACCCAATTTCTGCTGAATTAGTCCAGGTAGGGTTCTGCACTGTCCAAGATAGATATAATGCCATAACCACAACCAGATGTGATACTTGCAAATGTTCTAGTAGCTTCATGAAAAAAATGTAAAGTGAAAGAGCTGAAATTAATATATTTTTATTTAATCCAATGGATTCAAAATTTTATTTCAATGTCACGAATATAAAAATTATTAATCTGATATTGTCCATTCCCTTTTTCATATTTAGACTTCCAAATCTAGTGTGTACTCTATACTTAGATCACATTTCATTTAGGACTAACCTTATGTTAAGTGCTCAACAGCCATATGTGGCTAGTGGTTACCATATTAGATAGCAGGGTCTAAATTATACTCTAAAAAAACACAAACTCTAAAATTTCAACAGCTCAACAAAACAAGTTCACTTCTGCCTCATGTAAAATGTCCAACATGGGTGGGCAGGGTCTGTTTCACAGTCATCCAAGGATTCAGGCTGATCATTTTGTTGCTGTATCAAATGAAACACAAGGCTAGGTACTTCCCTAGTAAAGAAAAAGACCAAAGAATCTTCATGGGCTTTTTAATTATTTCAATCCAAAAGAAACGCACACTTCCCCCTCAAAGTCCACTGGCCAGAACTTGTCACATGTTATACTACCTAACCTCAAGGAAACTAAGGAATTAAATGTTCCCATATGCCTGGGATGAAAGAACTGGATGTGAACCTGCACTAGTAAGTCATTACCACATGCAGGCATTTGGCTCTGTGAACAAATGTGGAACAGAGGATCTAAGTCCTAGATTCCATGGTATAACTGGTTCTTATACAGATTTTTAAACCAGTTTTTAGCCTGAACTGTTATTCCTATGTTAGGTAAAACTAATACCTGCAATTATGGGGCCTTGACAGGAATAAACACTGGTTTGCTTGTTAGCATGTACCTCTAATGCCACATAGAAAATAAGTATTAATTGGAGAAAGAAGAGAAGGCAAATTTGAAAATATAAGTAAAACTGGGGAGGGTGGAAGAGGTGATTAATCCAATTGCAGATGACAGCAAAGGGCCTACATAGCATAAGTTTGAAGTTGATGTGGTCACCAAGCCTCTCTGAACTTGTAAAATGACTGACCAGGCCTCCCTGCAAGGACAGAGCCTCACATAGAAAGAGAAACTTCTGGGAATGAAAACAAAAGTAAATAGGAAAGGTACAACAAAGACAATGGAAGAAGAAACCTCCCACTAAAGTAAAGAACAGTAATAAAACTAAATCCCAAAAGGCAATCAGCCATGTTCCTAAACATAACTGAAAACAATTCTGTCAAGTTAAAAATGCTATCCTGAATCACTAGACTTCCTTCTAAAACTTAGGAAAACTAATTTTAAAATGACCCATGAGTACGTTTTCAGATCTGAATCGTCTTTGTGTTATTACAAGGTTAAAAAAAAAAATAGAGAGAGAAGTAAAATGACATTCCTACATATAACTAAAGCATGCCAGAATAGCAGAAACACAAAAATGATAAAAAGCTAAAAGTATTAGGGAAATTATATAAGACACTAAAAAACAACATCAGAACTGAAGAAACTCAGAAATGGGAGAACATAATTCAAAAACAAATTAGAATTTAAAAAACTTCATTTCAGAAATAAAGACTAAAAACAAAGAAACACAAGAATGAATAAATACAACAGTTAATGCTTTAAGAGAAACATAAAGTGAAAAAGGAGTCTAACCCTAAAAATCAAAAAAGAAATGAAGAGGGTGGTTCCATAGTGTAGTGGTTAACATGTATACTTTACACGCAGAAGGTACTGGGTTCGTGCCCCAGGTGGAGCCACGGACCATATGCCGAGTGCGCTGGGCCCCCTGGGTGTGCCAGACCCCGGGTGCACACCACGAGTGTGTGGGAGGAGACACCCTGCCTTTAGAGATCCAGTTCTTAAGGGGAGACGGCAATATCCATAGGTCAGGGGTGTGAGGCAGGGGATTAAAGAGGGGGGGAAATAGATAGACAGATAGATAGACAAAAGGATTCTAGGAAAAGTGACCAAAATTGTTTTAATTTTGTATATAATAGTAATCACTAAAGAAAACCAAGAAAGGGAGCTAAATACCAAAAACTGTACAAAAATACAAAAAAATAATTCAAGAAAATTTTCCTAAAAGACTTGAAACTACATGCTTAAGGCATACAATGCATACTTGAGAATACTGACAGAAAATAATCAATACCAACACATATTATAGTAAAATTATATGTACTGGAAAACCAAAAAATTCATGTGATGCTTTACTGCAATATTCACTTTTATTGCAGTGGTCTAGAACCAAACCTGCAATATCTCTAAGATATGCCTGCATCGGAAAGTAAACTTAGATTAACTTAAATATATACTGAAAACTCTCGGGCAACCACTAAAAAAATTTTTTTAAGCTCAACAAATATGATGAGAAGACACAACAATTCTTAATGTGTATGCAACTAACAACGAAGCATCAAAATGCATGAGACAAAAGCTGATAGAATTGCCAAATAAAAACAAATGAATCCACTATCATAGTTGAAGACTTCGAGGTCTCTCTATCAGAAATGATAGATCCAGTAGGCAGAAAATCAGTAAGGGCATAACTGAACTCAACAACATCAGTAAACTGGATATAATTTACATCTATCAACTACTCTATCTAACAGTAGCTGAACATACATCATTCTCAAGCTCACATGGAATATTTGCCAAGACAGACCACACTCTGGGCTATAAAATACATCTGAGCAAATTTAAAAGAATAGAAATCATACAAAGTCTCCTCTTAGACAGCAACTGAATTAAACTAGAACCAAACACAGATAGCTGGAAAATCCAAAAATACTTGAATATTAAACAATGTATTTCTAAATAAGAAATGTGCCAAAGAAGAAATCTCAAGAGAAATTTAAAAATAATTTGAACTAAACAAAAATGAAAATACAACTTTTCAAAATTTGGGGGATGCAGTAAAAACAGTGCTTAGAGGGAAATTTATAGCATTGAATGCATACATTAGACAGAAGATCTAAAATCAATAACCTAAGCTGCCATTGAAAAAACCTGCAAATAGACTCATACAGTCAACTGACCCTTGACAAATGAGCAAAAGCCATACGATAGAGCACAGTCTTTTCAGCATACAGTGCTAGAATAATTGGATATTCACATAAAAAAAAAATCTAAACACAGATCTTTCAGCCTTCGCAGAAGTAACTCAAGATGCAGCACAGCCCTAAATGTAAAATGCAAGACTCTTAGAAAATAACATAGGAGAAAATCCACATGACCTTGGGTTTGGTGATGACTTTGTAGATAAAACACCACAGGCATAATCCATGAAAGTAATCATTGATAAGCTGGGGCTTATTAAAATTTAAAACCCTGCCCTGCAAAAGACAATGTAAAAAGAATGAGAAGACACGCCACAGACTAGGAGACAATATTTGCAAAAAGTACCTCTAAAGACTCTTATCCAAAATATACAAAGAACTCTTATAATTCAACAATTAAAAAATGATCCAATCCAAAATTAGCAAATGACTTGGACGCTTCACCAAAAGAGATGTACAGATGGCAAATAAGCATTGAAAAAACATTCACTAACATGCTTCACTCATTAGGGAATTGAAAATTAAAACAATCAGATAGATGTCACTAAACACTTATTAGAATGGCCAAAATCCAAAACATTGACAACACCAAATAAGAGTAAGGACGTGGAACTAAGGAACTTTCATTTACTGCTGGTGAGAATGCAAAAACAACACAGCCACATTAAAAGAGAGTTTGGCAGTTTCTTACAAAATTAAACATACTATTGATATACAATCCAGAAATCATGCTCCTTGGTTGGTATCCTGAGTTGAAAACTTATGTCCATGCAAAAACCTCCTCAAGGATGTTTATAGCAGTTTTATTCGTAACTGCCGAAATTTGGAAGCAACCAAGATGTCCTTCAGTAGATAAACGGATAAATAAGTTGTGGTACATCCAGACATTGCACTATTATTCAGCATTAGAAAGAAATGAGCTATCAAGCCATTAAAAGACATGGAGAAAACTTAAATGCATATTACTAAGTTAAAGAAGCCGATCTGAAAAGGCTGTATTTACTGTATGATTCCAACTATCAAGCCTTCTGGAGGAGGCAAAGCTATGCATTAAGTAAAAAGATCAGAGGTTGCCAAGGTTATGTGGAACAGTGGGATGAATAGGCAGAGCACAGAGGATTTTCAGGGCAGTGAAATTATTCTGTATGATCCTATGATGGTGGATACATGTCATTATATGTTTGTCAAAACACAAAGAATTACAACATCAAGAATGAACCCTAATGTAAATTGTGGACTTTGAGTGACAGTGTATTAGTGTACATTCATGAATTTTAACAAATGTACCACTCTGGTGGGGTTTGTTGATAATGGAGAGAGGTGATGGAGGGGCAAGTGGTATATGGGAAATCTCTGTACCTTCAGCTCAATTTTACTGTGAACTTAAAACTGCTCTAAAAAATAAAATCTATTTAAAATGTATGTGTGTCTTAATAATGTATTTTTCTTATATTTTATTCATATAATGTAATTCATCAATTTTAGAACACATCTTTTCCCATTAAACAATGTAATATCAGAATGTCTTAAAATAAGTATATCATTATTTAATAGACATCATTTTTTTTCTTATTGATACACAAAATAATAGTACATCCATAACTGTGGATTACACAGATACATCTCTCTTAGGGTTGATAAAATACATTCTAGAATATACAGCTTAACTTCAGAAAGAGGTGAGATTGCTAACACTAACCAATTGTTCTTCATATACAAACCTGTCAGATACAATAAGTATGACTAGCAGATTGACTTCTAATTAAATCATCAGTTGATTAATGTTTTCAAGATCCTTCTCAACTTTAGTACTACTACTGACTCATCACTTCTATTTGTGTATCACTCACTATGCCAGGCATTTTTCTTCCTAATCTAAATAGAAAACTTCTTCACTCAGATGATGTCACTAAAATACAGGAATCATCACCCGCACAACCCTTAAGCGCATTAAGGGCTGCCCTCATTTCTTGTGCTAAGCATGTTTTGTAAACTTGTCCATTCTAAAACCTTCCATCAGATTTGTAAAACTATTAAAGTTACTTTTTTTTAGTATTTAACTAATGGTAGTTCATTTTGGGATCCTATAAGTTAAAGGATGGTTTTTTATTCACTACTGTTCCTTCTAAAATAATTATTATTTTTTTGCCAGTCCTTTTATTTTTTCCTTCTGGTCATTTCTTCACTCCTCCAAAGCTTTACTGTTCTGGCTTTACAGAGTCAATTGTAAAATTAAATTTAAAAATCAGAAATATCCTATAGAAATATCCTTTTCAAATCAAATTTATGCCTTCTTATTGAAAATGAGTCACCCCTGTCCATTTCTATTCCACCAGTCTAAAAAAGTATGCTGTTTAAAGTTATTAATTTCTGTGGGAAGTACCATCAATTGCTAGAAGGAGTCTAAGAAGGCAAAACTCCAGAGACCACAATGTACTTCACCCACTCATAAGGAAAAAGTTTCCTTTACCATCACAATTTATAATTAGAAAAATGTAGCAATATAATTCTTAAATAAATGTCAACATCTCAGCCCAATTCTAAGAAAATAAAAGTCAAATAACTGGTAAGAAATAACTATATCTGCATTAAGCCATGGTATATAAAATAACTTTGCTTCATTGATCTAATACCAGTGAACTTTTGCTTACACATGTTCAAATGAAGTGCAAATGAATCTGTGAATGAATACATTTCAAGCATCAAGTGTCTAAAAGTTAACTAAAATTTATTGATAGGGGTGTGGGTTACAAAGGTGTATGCATTTTTCAAAACTAATTGACCTGTACACACAAGATCTCTATATTCCACTGTGTGTATATATTTTTTTTAATTTTTCAATTAGAGGTGACCATATGTACATTTTTAAACTTAACAAATTAGAATGTGGAATGGAAAAAGGCAAAAAAGATCCTGTTGGATTAGAATTGGAGGTATTAATATAAACTAAAATTACGTAAAATAATATTGAAAATAATGTATTTCCTAAATATGTTCACTGAAAGGGATTTGAAGCAATGACACCCAGGACCAATGACAACATCTAATGGTCATATCTTGGTTTCTACATATCAATTCTCCAATAAGAGACCTGGTCTCCTTAGAGACATGACTGATTTTGCCCCATAGATACAGCAAACAAGGTCCAACATGAGCTTGGAATGTTACTGTGTCGGAAAGTAAAGTGCACACGCACACGAAAAAAGATGGGCCCACCAGAGCCAGATGTGAGGGATTCCCAGTGTCAAAATCTGAGATACTATGAACATAATGGATTATAACTCATTGAAATAGAAGTCCATTAGTCCATTTGATGGTATCTAGCTAGCTAAATTAAATAGATAAAAGTAAGAAGGTTCTTACAGTACAACACAGAATGATAAACGTAAAACTTATGGAACTGGAAAATTACCGTACTACAACTATAAATAGCAAATACCAGTTAACTCTAAACAGGGGTAAGAAATTTTATGAGGAGCAAAAAATTGCATAGTCTTCAAGTATCTCCCTACAGACTGCTTGGTAGTTGTAAACGGGAAAATAGTAACTATACAGTGGAGAAATTGGATGACACCTGACTAGGTGACCATAATTAACATTATCAATAATAGGTAGGACAAACATATTATGCTTCTGAATATGATACCCTGAGAAAGGACAAATCATCATTTATGCAGAATGCTGGTCAGAGATGCATCACCTAAATCTAGCAATGAGAAAATGTCAGGTAATTCCAAAACGAGGAATACTGTATAAAATAACTAACCTATATCCTTCCAAAAGTTAATGTCATGAAAGATAAGACAGTTAAGGAACAGTTTCAGATTAGAGACATAACAACTGAATCCTCCATCTGAGGTGAAAAAAATATCTAAAAAGGACCTCATTGAGACAACTGACAGTAGAACATAAACTGCTGATTATAGTACTGTATCAATGTTAAATTTCCTGAATTTGATAACCAAAGTATGATTATATATGAGATTATCCTTGTTCTTGGAAAACAGAAACTGAAATAGTGAGACTAAAATGGCATATATATACAATCTCACTCTCTCAAAGAATTCATCAAAAACAAACTATGTGTATGTGTGTAGACACGTAGGGGAAAGAGAGAATCAGAGAATGATGCAAATGTGGGAAAACATTAAAAATGGATGTAGTTAGAGAATATATGGGAGTTCACTATGCTATTCTTCTATCTCTTCTAAGTATAAAATACTTTCAAAATAAAAAATTAATGAATTCATACGTTGAAGTCCTAATCCCCAGCATCTCAGAATGTGACCTTATTTGGAGATAGTGTCCTTGAGTTAAAATGAGGTCATGTATGTGAGCCCTAATCCAATACGATTGGTATCCTTATAAAAATGGAGAAATATGGACAGAGGCATGTGAAGAGAGACAGGGAGAAGACAGCCATCTACAACCCAAGGAATGCCTAAGGCTATCAGAAGTTAGGAAAGAGACCTGGAACAGATCAGATCCTTCCCTAGAACCTTCAAAGGGAGCATGGTTCCACCAACAACTTGGTTCTGAATGTCCAAAACCAGGAGAAAATGATTATCTGCCCTTCCAAGCCAACAAACAAAAGAATTAGAATAGTAACCCCCCGCCTGCCAAAAAACCTAAAGATTATGCTAAAATACTTTTTACAGATATGAGATACTTTCACCAAATAAAGATGTTTTAAAAACACAAATATTTGGATTATTCACTGTTGTTCATCAAATAAAGATTGAAGAAATCATCAAGCACAAACCTTGTGATAAAAAAACAAACTCAATGCACTATCTCATCCCTGTAAGTGCTTTCAATGTAAACTAAATCCCAACCAAGAATATACTAAAAGTGATTTAGCAAAGTTATCATTATTTAAAGATCATATTATATATAAATTTTTAAATCTCCCATTAGAATAAGGTGAAAAATTGTTAGAACAAAAAAAAATGTTAAATATGTTGAATGGTTTAAACTTATAAAAAAAAGTAAGTTGTATATTAACAAAATAGGTTACAAAATATAATGGAAAACAATCTTATAATAGCACTTAAAATATATTATAAAACTTTACTGAAGGTCAAAAAAGACTAATAAAAGGAGGTATGTCATTTTATAAGTAGAAAACTATATATACTGTAAAGACGTCAGTTCTCCCCATATCAATCAATAAATGTTAACTGGCTTGAAAAAAACACCTTTGGAATATCTTAAAATTTTGGAAAAGTAACAAAAAAGGATTTGCCTTAACAAGTTTTAAAAGCTACATCAATATAAAGAGTAATTCAACTACCAAGAGATACTTTATAAGAGGAGACCAAAAGTAGATCCAATCCAGGTGTATGTGTGTGTGTATATATATATATATATACGCACATATGTGTACCTATAAACATATATACACACATACACATATAGCCATATATAAATGAATATAATAAAAGCAGTATCTCAAATCAATTAAAGTTGTTGAATATCCTAACCATTTGGGAAAAACTAAGTTGGATTCTTATCTCATGCAACCAAATTAATTTCAGATAAATAAAAGATGAAGATGTAAAATATGAAGCCATAAAAGAACTTAAAAATACTACTGCAATGGGGAAATTTCTAAGTTTGACATCAAAAGAAGAAACCATAAAGAAAAGAGCTGATGTAAATTGTTATTAAAGATAACACTGAATATGACTTTTTGTTTTATGTAGCACTCTTAATAAACCCATAACATTACTACAATTATGTTTCAGCTTTCAGAGTTGTGGCTAGGGCAGTAAGATCAGAGTATTTTATTGGACCCATCTGACTTCCTTTTTAATATGCATGCAGGCCAAACCTAGTTGACAGGCCACTAGTTTACAACCTCTAGATTAAAGAATCATAGTGGGTTTGCTTTTTTCTTTTACTTTATTCTGGTTTTTAGATAGTTCTTCACTCTCAGCAGCGATATCACAAGTTGCTCTAAAATACACCCATTAGGATTCAAACTGAGGTTAAATGACAAAACATCTCTTTTTTAAAGTAATATACCATATTTGTATTTTGATACTTAGTATGGGGTGGGAAATAAATTTTTCTGTAAATTTACAACTGTTCTTCTGAAGGGAAGATTTCTTTTATCTACAGAAATAGTATTTATAGAGCACCTACAGTGTGCTAGGCACATTAACCATTTTCACAATTTGGTATTTCATTAAAGCCTACATTACCTTGAAGTAGTACTATCTCATTTTACAATCTGCAATACTTCTCAGTTTCTGTTACACAGCATTCAGAATCCAGCAGAAATGGTTTGTTAGGTTTGCTTTTAACAGGTTATCATCAATCAAGACTACAACCATCTTAAATTACAATAACGAAAATGCAAAGTCAAGGTATTGCTAAAATAACCTTAATTTCAACTCCTTAAATTCTGCAGTTTAACTGATCTTCTAATCACTGAAATAGTCATAGTTATTTTCAAGACAAGTAATACTGAAGTCAGCTCTTTTTGGTTATTATATTTCTTTCCAGGGCCTCTAAAAACACTAAATGTTTTACGAAAACCAAAGCTTTTTATTAATTAAAAAGGACTAAAAAAAGAACATTGGTGGGACTTTGCAGAAATATGGAGGAGTGAGAGACGTTCCCAGATCTCTCTCCTTGAAACAACATTAAGCTGAACATCTAAAACTCAACAACAACAAAAAACACCCAAAATGCACACCAACACATCTGAGCATGGGATCTGCACATAAGAGCTACCATAGGTCAGAACCCCGGTGTCGTCGGGCGATGGACTGGGAGAAATAAAGAATCTGCCTCTTACTGCCTCCAGAGCTTCCTGTAGGAGGAGGGAAAGGGGAAAGGGTGCACGTGAGGGGACTTCCCTGAACAGCCCTACCTAGGACTGCAGTGAACTCCCTGCAGCGGGCAGCAGGGCCCAGTCATCAGGGCCCAATTATAAGGGCAGAAGACAGAGAAGCGGGACGGGACCACAGAGAAACAACAGTTGATTTTTACCAGCTGCTGCTGCAAAACTGAAGCTGAATATCAGCCCCCAAATCCCAACCCAGAGGGCCCCTCTCCCAATACCATCAGAGACCGTTCACCGCGGAGCCCCAGGGGAATCTGAGCAAACACTGGGGAGATTGTCGCTGACACTGACAGGGACTAAAACTGATGGTAGCGAGTGTGATTAAATATCTACAAGAAAATTTAAAAAGTGATATTAAGCCTTTAAATAAAGCAATGATCCAAAAGGGCTTAGACGCCACCTACTGGAAACCAAAAGAAAAAGACCTTATTTGCAACAGGCTAGGGACTATTATGTAATAAATCTTCTTTCTGGGGGGGAGAAAAAAGCAAAACACACTTCCATTAATTCCCAGGTGGAGAAATAGTCCATTAAACACCACGAACAACCAAAGTGACAAGGCACTTCAGAAAGAAAGAGAAAAATCTCCAGAAAATAAGCTTACAGACATAGAAATATGCAACTTAAATGACAGAGTTCAGGACAGTACTTCTGAAAAAGCTCAGTAAGTTCCAAAACGAGTCATAGCCACAATTTCAGGAATTGAAAAAACAACTAAATCAGCAGAATGAGTTCTTCAGCAAGGAGGTTGAAACCCTCAAAAAGAACCGAATAGACCTTCTGATGATAAAGGACACACTGCAAGAGTTAAAAAATGAAAAAGCAACGCTGGGAATTAGAGTCGACCAAAAGGAGGAAAGGATCTGTGATATCGAAGACAGAAATATAGAAATAAATCAGAAGGAAGAAGAGAGAAGCCGAAGAATGAAAAATAATGAAAGAGAAATACAAGAACTAGCTGATATCATCAGGAGAGGAAACATAAGAATAACGGGCATTACCGAAGGCGAGGAAAAGGAGCAGGGACTTGAAAGCATTTTCAGACAAACAGTGGACGAGAATTTCCCAAATCTAAGGAATTGAGCTGGAGACTGGAATTCAAAAAGTCAATAGAACATCCAATTATCTCAACCACAAAGGCCTTCACCAAGACACATCGTATTAAAATTATCAATAATCAATGACAGGCAGAATTCTCAGGGCAGCCAGGGAGAAGACAACAATGGTAACTTATAAAGGAATACCCAACAGATTATCATCGGACTTCTCAGCACAAACCGTACAAGCCAGAAAGGAATGAATCAAATATTTAAACTATTAAGTGAAAGGAACTACCAGCCTAGAATAATGTATCCAGCTAAGCTCTCCTTTAGATAGGAAGGAAAAATTAAGACCTTTCCAGATATACAAAAATTGAGGGAATTCCCTACTACGAGGCCTGCACTACAGGAAATACTGAAACGGGTCAGCTCACCTAAAACAAAATAACAAAAACAACAAAAAAATACATAAATAGAAATAAAGTGACTAGCAGGCATAAGAAACAGAGGAGTGCAACCCTTACTACGAACAGGGCATTACAGCTTAAATAATAAATGAATTGTTATAACAAGATAGTAATGAAAGTTCAGCATACATAAGGACAAACTGAGACAATGACTGAAAAGTGGAGGATTCACAGATCCAAATTTGCAAAGGGGAATGGAGATAAGGCACATACAGAAGAAAAGAGATGACTGTGTGTGTGTGTGTGTGTGTGTGTGTGTGTAACTATCCTTTACATATTCATAATAGTAACCACACACCAAAATTTCAGAACTGAGGAATATAAAACATAAAACAAGAAACCAGAGGCAACCCCCACGAAAACCAACCAAAATAAACAGAAACACGTGGACAAGGAAGCAGAGGAAACACCAAGCTACCAGAAAGCAAAAGATAAAATGGCTATAAGAAGACCTCATATTTCAATAATCACTCTAAATGTAAATGGACTGAACTCACCAATAAAAAGGCACAGAGATGCAGAATGGATCAAAAAACAAAACCCAACCGTTATGTTGCCTCTAGGACACACATCTCAGCTCCAAAGACAACTACAGACTCAAAGTGAAAGGGCAGAAAATGATATTTCAAGAAAATGGCATTCAGAGAAAAGCGGGAGTAATATCAGACGAAACAGACTTCAAAATTAAAAAGGTAAAGAACAATACTGAGGGACACTTCATAATGATAAAGGGAATCATGCACCAAGAAGACATAACACTTATTAATATCTACGCTCCCAATCAGGGAGCCCTGAATTATGTAAAGCAATTACTAACAGAATTAAAGGGAGAAACAGACCAAAACACTATCATAGTAGAGGACCTAAATACCCCACTGTCAGATATGGACAGATCATCCAAACAGAAAATCAGTAAGGATAGAACATCCTTAAATGGGACATCAGACCAACTGGACCTAACTGACATTAACAGAGCCTTCCATCCCAAAACAGCTGCTTATACATTCTTCTCTAGTGCACATGGAACATTCTCAAGAATCGACCACATACTGGGTGGGACACAGAGATAGCCTCAACAAATATAAGAGGGTTGAAATCATACCAACCACATTCTTTGATTATAATGCTCTGAAACTAGAGATCAACTGCAAAAAGAAAGCAGGAAGAACCACAAATACATGGAGATTAAACAACATGCTAATGAAGAATAACCGGGTCAGAGAAGAAATAAAGAGAGAGATCAAGAGATACATAGAAACAAATGATAATGATAGTACAACATATCAAAACTTCTGGGACACGTCAAAAGCGCTCATAAGAAGGCTCATATCATTACAGGCCTAGCTCCAAAAACAAGAACAAGCCCAAATAAACAACCTAATGCTTCATCTTAAAAAACTAGAAAAGGAAGAACAAATGAAGCCTAAAGTCAGCAGAAGGAAAGAAATCATCAAAATTAAAGCAGAAATAAATGAAATTGGAAACAAACAAACAAAAAAAACAAAAACAATAGAAAAAAATAAATGCAACAAAGAGCTGGTTCTTTGAGAAAGTTAATAAAATTGACAAATCCCTGGCTAGACTCAATAAAGAAAAAAGAAAGGACACAAATCAACAAAATCAAGGATGAAAGAGGGGAAATTATGACTGACATCGCAGAAATACAAAGGATCATACAAGAAATCTATGAAAAAGCATATAGCACCAAATTTAATAACCTAGAAGAAATGGACCAGTACTTAGAAAAATACAATCTTCCTAGACTGAATCAAGAACGACTGGAAAATCTAAATAGACTGATCAGCAGTATGAAAATGGAAACGATCATCAAAACCCTACCAAACAGTAAAAGTCCAGGACCAGATGGCTTCACCAGTCAATTCTACCAAACGTTCAAAGAAGATTTAATACCTATCCTCCTCAAACTCTTCCAAAAAAATCAAAGAGGTGGCGACTCTTCCCAACTCATTTTATGAGGCCATTATTACCTTGACACCAAAACCTGGTAAAGATACCACAAAAGAAGAAAACTATAGACCAGTATCTCTCATGAACACAGATGCAAAATTCCTAAACAAGATACCAGTGAACCGAATTCAGCAACATATTAAAAAGGTTATACGCCATGATCAAGTGGGCTTCATCCCAGGGGCACATGGATGGTTCAGTATATGCAAATCAATTAACGTGATACACCACATAAACAAATTAGAAAATAGGAATCATATGATCATATCAATAGATGAAGAAAAAGCCTTCAACAAGATACAGCATCCATTTATGCTCAAAACACTTAATGAAATCGGTATAGAAGAAAAGTACCTTAACATAATAAAGGCTATCTATGACAAGCCCTCAGCCAACATTATACCTAATGTTGAAAATGAAAAAACCTCCAAGATCAGGAACAAGGAAAGGCTGTCCACTATCACCACTGCTATTCAATATGATAATGGGGGTCCTAGAGAGTGCAATCAGGCAAGAGAAAGATGTAAAGGCATCCAAATAGGAAACAAAGAAGTCAAAAGGTCACTATTTGCGGATGACATAATTCTCTAGATAGAAAACCCTAAGGACTCCGCAAAACACTACTAGAAGAAATAAACCAATATAGTAAAGTCTCTGGATACAAAATCAACGTTCAAAAATCCATAGCATTTGTATACTCTAACAATGAAGTGTCAGAAAAAGTAGAAAAAATAATTCCTTTTGCAATTGCAACAAAAAGAATAAAACACCTAGGAGGAATAACTCTAAAGAAACATGTGAAAGACCTATATAATGAAAACTATAAGACCCTATTAAAAGAAATTTAAGAAGATACAAAGAAATGGAAAGATATTCCATGTTCTTGGATTGGAAGAATCAACATAGTTAAAATGAACTTATTACCTAAAGCATTATACAGATTTAATGCAACCCCCATCAAAATCCAAATGGCATTTTTAAAAGAAATAGAACAAAAAATCTTCAGATTTGTATGGAAGCACAGAAGACCCCAAATTGCCAAAGCCATCCTGAGAATAAAGAATGGGGCTGGTGGCATCATCTGCCTGCTTTCAAATTATACTATGAAGCTAAAGTAATCAAAATGGCATGGTATTGGCAGCAAAACACACACAGACCAGTGGAACAGAATCGAGAGTCCAGAAGTAAACCCATATTTATATGGACAAATAATTTTCAACAAAAAAAGCCAAAAACACAGTGGAGAAAGGACAGCCTCTTCAGTAAGTGGTGCGGGAAAACTGGAAAGCCACCTGCAAAAGAATGAAACTAGACTGTTGTCTATCACCAACACCAAAATTAACTCAAAATGGATTAAGGAACTGAATGTAAGACCTGAAACAATAAAATGCATAGAAGAAAACACAGGAACGAAACTCGTGGACCTTGGACTTAAAGAGGATTTTATGAATTTGACCTCAAAGGCAAGGGAAATAAGAGCAACAATAAATGAATGGGACTACATCAAACTAAAAAGTTTCTGCACAGCAAAATGAAAACTATAAGACCCTATTAAAAGAAATCGAAGATACAAAGAAATGGAAATATATTCTGTGTTCTTTCATTGAAAGAATCAACATAGTTAAAATAACTTTATTAACTAAAGCATTATATTTTGATGCAATCCCCATCAAAAGCACATCAGCATTTTTTAAAGAAATAGAACAAAATATCACCACATACTCAAAATGGATTGAAGACCTGAATATAAGACCTGAAACAATAAAATGCATAGAAGAAAACGTAGGATCGAAACTCAAAGATCTTGGACTTAAAGAGGATTTTATGAATTTGACCTCAAAGGCGAGGGAAGTAAAAGTAAATGAATGGGACTACATCAAACTAAAAAACTTCTGCACATCAAAAGAAACAGTCAACAAGGTAAGGAGACAACCATCAAATGGGATAATATATTTGTAAGCAACGCCTCCAATAAGGGCCTAATATCCAAAATATATAAAGAACTCATACAACTCAAGAACAACAAAAAAACAAATGATCTAATCAAAAAATGAGTAGAGAACCTGAACAGACTCTTCTCCCCAGAGGACATACAAATGGGAAACAAACATTTGAAAAGATGCTCAACATTGCCAGCTATTAGGGAAATGCACATCAAAACCACAATGAGATGCCATCTCACACCTGTTAGAAAAGCTATAATCGATAGGACAATTAATAACCAATGCTGGAGAGTATGTGGAGAAATAGAAACCCTCATACACTGCTGGTGGGACTGCAAATTGGTACAGCCACTATGGAAAACAGTAAGGAGATGCCTCAAAAAACTGACCTACCATATGATACAACAATCCCTCCTTTGAGTATTTACCCCAAAGACTTGAAAACCCATATCTGAAAAGATATTTGCACACTGATCCTCATAGTAGTGGCCAGGACATGGAAGCAACCGAAGGGTCCTATGATAGATGATTGGCTAAAGAAGCCATGGTACATATATATACAATGGAATATTACTCAGCCATTGAAAGTGATGAAATGTGCCATTTGCGACAACATGGATGAACCTTGAGAAAATTATGGTAAGCGAAATAAGCCAGACAGAAAAAGTTGAAAATCACATGGTATCACTTATATGTGGGATATAAACCTAAAAGCAGCAAAGGAACAGGACAAACAGAGACTCATAGACATGGACTATAGACTAGTTGTTACTAGTAGGGTGGGAGAGGAGGGGGAAGGTAGACAGGTAAAAGTGGTCAAATATAGGGGGATAGGGGCAGGGTGAAAAGGGTAAAGGAGATCAAATATATGGTAGCTGATGGAAAATGCACTTTGGGTGATAAACACACAATAGAATATACAGATGTCAAATTATAATGTACATCTGAAAATTATATAATTGTATTACCTATGTTACCCCAATAAACATGTTTTAATGGGAAAAAAAGAGCATTGGCTGCTGCCACGGAGCATCTGTGCTAGGCAAGGCACTGAGCTAGGTCCAGTAATACAATGAGCCAAATAAGATTCTCTGCTCACACAGAGCTTAGAGTTTCTAAGAATAGAAACAAATCTTAAAGAATTGTTCATACAAATTATAATTTAATAACAATCATGATAAGTGCCAAAAAGGAAATTTAAAATGTGTTAGATGATAGCTTTGACAAAGGTGTGTGTTTAAGTAAAAAGCATTACTAGGCAAAATTTCAATATAATCATGGAGAAAAACTACTCTATTACTGTGAAGTGGCTTCTTTAAAAAAAAAAAAAAAGTCTGAAGGTTTATATTAAGACCTTATCAATACATAATTCTATTTCATTTTATATATCCCAGTATAAGTTTCTATTTTTAAGTCAACTTTGCATCTTTAAAGCCAATTCCCTACAAAATACACACACATAAATAATAAACCTCAGCATCTTAAAAAGTAAAACCCTTATCAAGATTTAGGTCTAAGGCTCAATGAACATTTAAAGTAATCAAAGAACATTATATATTTATAAAAATAATAAAACAGACAAAACTAATAGCATCTATCAAATAATGTAGAGAGAATAGTTAAAATGCTACTTTTATTGATAACATGTAAAAATTTAATGTTAATTTTTCAAGTATGGAAATTGTGATAAAGGGGTCAATTACTTGGTTTTTGCAAAGATTTATAAATATGGATTAGGAAGCTACAAAAGCAAAGCACTAAAATGGGTCACAGTCTTGTAGGAACCATAAGGAACAGACACAAAAGTTTTTAAAATATGCTTAAGAAAATGTGTCAAAAATGTGTCTCAAATCTCACTAGCAATTAATGATTTTTATGTCAAAATAATAAATAGGAAATGTACAAAGTATTCAAATACAAAAAAGATCCAAAATTCAAAAGCATTTCATGAGATTTATCTCCATTTTTACATTTTCTTTGAAGTTTATCTACATGTAATTTTTAAATATATAAATATACTCACTTAATGATTTAAATAATATCCTACAGCAGCATATTCTATTCTCCCTAGTCACTTTCAAACATCTTCCCTGCTTCACGTAGTCTCAGGTTTTTGTTTTGTTTTTTTTTTAACAATATAGGGAACCATACCTCAACTTTTTGGAACAAGGTTCAATACTTAGATGTATGGAAGTTTAGAAGAAATGCCCATGATGGTACCTGACAATGCCATGTGACTAAAAAGTGAAAAATTTACAAATCCCAACAGACTTAGTTTCTCTCACCCTTTCCAAAAACCACCTTAAAAGAAAGAGTGAACTAAAATATGAGTCATCTAATCGTGCCATATTTATTACGAATGCTCAAGGTACCCAATACGTGTGGTAGGAGCCAAAGAAAAAGAGATATGTGACTAAACTTCCAGCACAGTGTAGCTGGCTTTCACTTCCTCATGAGTAGGCTAATAGCTACCTTACCAGGTTATTTTAGATCCACAATACTGGCACAGTACTTGGCATACCATGGGTACGAAGGTAGCTAGTATAATTATGTTAAATCAAAGCAGAGATAAAGAATACTTAGAAAGAAAAATAACAGTACAAAGTGGCATTATAAGCTCCACAGAAGCACAGAAAAGGAAGAAATGACCAAAAGCCCAGATGAAATAAAGGCTTTGTGGCAAAGGTTAAGACTTAGGCTGAGCTTACCAAGGTGGTTTGATGAGAAGGGAGAGGAAGATTAACAAAGAAGTATAGACAACACTGGAGAATTAGGATGACAACATAGAAAGCCAAATCCAACATCATATTATTGAGCAAAAATACGTAAATAAATTATAACTCATGAGCTAGAGAGAATAAAATCTGTATGAACAGGACAAAACAGAACATCAAGTCCCAGTGCTCAATCACAAATTTTATCAACTGTATCTTTTCTCTTTTTGGAAAAAGTGTGTTGGGACAGTCTGTTTAGAAAATATGATACCTACTCTCAAAATACTAAAAAGACTGATACAAATATGACTATATTTCTGATTATAATCAATTTACTACTTAGTGACTCCTCAGAAGAGCATTATATAAATTGATGAACATTAATACAAATAAGGAAAAAATCAATACTTTTTAATGGACTGAGAATGTTTAACAGAGGTATAGTAAGTTTACAAATAATGCTTAAGCTTTCAAAACCCTCAGAAATGGGACAAGATACATATAAACATGTTTATGAAATACATTCAAATTTTAATAACCAAAAAATTTTTAATGATTGCTTAAAGGTTAAAAAAAAGCTTACCTATATTCTAACTAAAAATGAACCAGAAAAATTACAACATAAAACAGTCAAATTAACTCTGAGAATGTGGTATTGGGATATTCATGACAATGCTTATGTGAAAAATCTTTTTAAGGTCTTGATTTATGTAAGAGCAGCAAAGAATTGAAACAAAAGAAATCCTGTAACTGCTATAAAGCATTTTTTACCCCCAAGTTTCTGATACACACACAGTCCAATTCATGCCATTTTATGCCTAAAAAAGCTATTTTTTCTCAAAATACAATTTGAAATACTCTCTAAATTTAATTCAATAAATTTGAGTTAAATTTATATTTAACTGAAATATTAAAATATAACTTAACGGTCCTCTCAAAGAAAATATCTTTTTTATAATACCTTTAAATATTCAGAGAAATAATCTTTAGGCTTAGTTGGAAGCTAAACTATATAAAAGTAAAGTCTTTAAAAGAAAATCTAGTAGTGACTTTTATAAATATTTAAGTTAAAATGGTTCTCTTTTGGGGGCTCTAACAGGGAAAATCTAAGTCTCTTGCTCCCTAAGTGGGGGCAGGGTTGAAAACACTGTGGCGAATGCATAGTCTACCCTCGCCAGAGCGCCAGAGCGGCTCCAGACTTGAAGTGCAGTGGTAGGCTCTGGAACAAAGAATGTGTAACTTGATCTCTTTTCCTTCTCTCCTTCACAGCAACATTTGGAAAGTAATTTAACCTCTCAAAATGGCATCTTTGTGCCGCTTAGGGGAAAAAACATCTATTACATATTACAGCTTAAGGGAAAAAATAAATCAAATCACTTTTTAAAAGCGGTTTTTGCTTAATATATATTATATAGTGATATTTATGCATCAAACACTGAGTATATAGACAGGTCAATTACAAACGAAGACTATGTTTTTTGCTACCTGAATGTCTACTGCTTACTCAAGGTTTAAAAATGCAGCTCAGGTTTTAATAATTAGTCTTACTAACATAAGGTGGATTTAGTATTTATTTTGCTTCTACAACAAAGATAATAAATAATTAGCTCCAAAGAAGTTTTCAGAAGAGGAAATAATTAAAAATACAAAAAGAATCGAAATAAATTTGAATTTTAAATCTCAGTGGCTAAATAATCATATAGGTTATGTATTTTAATTCTCAAATTATCTTTTCATATAGCCTAATTTAATAAAGGAGACAAGTATATCTGAAAATCTGGAAAACAACAAAAACCTGAAAAAAAATTTGTTAGCCAGGTTATCAAAGGATGTATTGAACATTCTCACCATTAACAAAAAGTTTTAAAGGTATTCTAAAATTTGTACCACCAAAATTATATATAATTTTTATAAATGTCAAAGCACTTCTACATTCATGACATAGTCTTATCCTCAAAACAACCTTATGAGTTAGGTGGTCACAAATTTGCTTAGTGAAGACAGTCACAAAAACTTTGGTAGAAGTCTCATCGCTCCAGTCGATAGCCCTGAACTCTTATTTCTATCTCAATACATACTAGCAAGCATTTTTATCCCCATTTTACTAGAGAAGAAACAGGTTCAGCTAGGCTGATAAACAGCAGGTTCAACTCCAAGTCTTGCCACTTGGCCACTAATGTAGTCATTATTATCAAAATAATTAGATAAAATGAACAGTTTAATGTTATGTAACTAAAAAACAAGTGTGATAGCAGAATAATGGTCCCCTCAAAGACCTCCACACCTTAATCCCTGGAACCTATGAATATGACCTTGCATGGCAAAAGGATCTTGACAGATGTGATTAAGGTTATAAGGCTTGCAACAGGGAGATCATCTTGTTGGGCTCAATCTAATTGCCCCAGTCCTTAAAAGCAGAGAACCTTCCCCTGCTGTGGTTAGAGAAAGAGATGACAAAGGGTCAGAGATGAGACCCTGTTGGCTTTGAAGATGAGGAAGGAGGCGGCTACAAGCCAAAGATTGAATAGAGTTAGCCTCTAGAAACCAGAAAGGGCAAAGAATCAGATTCTCTCCTAGAGCTTCCAGAAAAGGAACGTAATCCTGTGGATACCTGGTAACACCTGTGTTGGACTTCTGACCTAGAGACTGTTAGGTAATAAATTTGTGCCCTTCAAAGACTGTGGTTTGAACAGCAATAGGAAACTAATACAGCAACTGCACTATATAATTGACTGTTATAAAATGCATGTTTGTTTCTTTTCAAAATTCATGTTAAATCCTAACACTCAAGATAGTGATTTGGAGGTGGAGCCTTCGGAAGGTGATTAGGTCATGAGGGTGGAGCCCTCATGAATGAGACTGGAACCCTTATGAGAGAGGACAGAGCACTCCCTTGCTCTTTCTGCTTTGTGAAGATACAGAGAAAAGATGGCCATCTATGAAAGAGGAAGTGTGCTCTCACCAGACACCAAATCTGCCTTGATCTTGAACTTCTCAGACTCCAGACTCTGAGAAGTAAATTTTTGTTGTTTATAAGCCACCCAGTTTATGGTATTTTGTAATAGCCTGAATGAACTGAGAGAATTGACTATTTTATATTTTAAATCAACTGAACAATCTTACAATATCAAAAAAAAATCTGTTACTAAGCAAATATGTAATCAGAAAGCCTGTTCCCTCTGTGAATGAAATAGAAGTACCTGTCACTATACACCTGCATGTGATTTTGTTGCTAATGACATTCTGGCTCAATGCTCTATGCCTTTTAAGTCTTCTTCCTTCTTCCCTAGCAAGTAAAATGTAAATACAAAATTCTGAAATCGCAAAACACATACCAACTAACTTTCTTTTGCCTTGTTCATACCAGCATGTGTGAGCAGACATAAGTCAGGAGGGTGATCAAGGGACATATAGTAACTGTGGAAAAGACTTAAGCGATAATCAAAAAAGAATGTGATCAATTAAGTAGAGGTAGCAGAAGAGTGTTCAGAAAGGAAGAAGGCTACTGAACAGAGTATGGAGTACTGAATATAGTTCAAAGAATCTTTGCCAAGGAACTGTGCTAGATACAGTAATAAATGTTAGCCCTTGACTTAGTGCTATTTATCCTATTCTACAGATGGAGAAACTGAGCACAGACCATTATATAACTTAGTGAAGGCATAAAGTTAGTAAGTGGCAAAGACAGGATTCAAATGCAGGTAGTTGGGCTTCAGAGCTAGTGCACCTAACCAGTAAATTATGTTGCTTTCCAGAGCATAAGCTTCTTGTTTAATCTTTATGCAAAACAGAAATAACAATCCTTACCTCAAAAATTTTGGGAAGATTAAAGTGATAACATACGTAAAGCACTCTGAAAAGTGCCTGGTATAACAGTGATCATTTGATGTTAGTGACTAGTACTAAGTGCCAGATGCTATGCTAAACATTTTCCTTACCTAATCTTACTTAATCTTCACAACAGCCCAGGGAGCTATATTTTGGTTCTGGTTATAGAAAAACTACTTAGGTTAATGTTATACAACCAATAAGCAACACAGACAATTCACTTATCCTGACTACTGGTTAATAGTTTTTTCAGCTTGAGTATCCCTACATATAAGTGTGAAAAACTATATAATCCCTCATGTACTTTTAAGTTGACATCCGAAATCTTTCACAAGCCAGTTAACTGCAAAGAATATGATTTCTGGTATATCCTAAATACCAACATTTTAAATAAATCTAACATCACTCTTAAATCTGTTGAAGAGAATCTAAATATCATTATGATCTGATATCCACCATCATCCATTTTAAAATGACAATTTCATGTTGTTTTTTTCCTCTTTGAACTCATCATTCCATTTGCCCTTACGTAATAATTTTTCTGTTTAAAAGTCTAATGTTAATCACTCAGTTATACATTCTGGAGTCTAAATGGAAATCCTTTAAAAATTACCTTTGATCATAAATAAGCTCTAAGTGTTTAAAAAATTATTTGGGATTCAATTATTATTACTATTAGCATATAAAATTTATTTAAATGAGACATTAAAGATTTGATAAGTAACATTACATGTAAAAATTTTTACTAGAAATGTCTTAAGATGGGGCTTTTTTCAATTGGTTCACTTATCTGAATAAATATTGCTAACATGAGATGATTTATCATATTCCCACTTTTGCAAGTTTTTTTAAGAAAGCACTGAAACATTTTATTCACATAAACAGGTGAATGAAAATTGAAGGAATTTTGTAAGTAGATCTGCACAGTTTTTAAAATTCTGAGTTACTGTTGAAACCTCCCATAGTGATTCACTATCAAAAATATTTTTAATGACCTAGTAGCTAAAACAATTATTTTTGAATACTGGAATTGAAAAATCCTTCAATTTTGTTGGAAGCAAAAAAATTGAAAACCATTAATGAGTTTGTTCTCCAAAGATCAGAGCTACTTACTTTTTCAATACTAACATCGACATTTGGAATTACCACTTTTAGGGGTCCCTAAGGTTTTGTTATTTTTTGGAGATGTAATTCACATACCATAAAAATCACTTTTTAAAGTGTATAATTCAGTGGTTATCAGCACAAAGTTGTACAACCATCACCACTATCTAATTCCAAAACATTTTTATCACTCTTTAAAAAAGAGCAACAGTAACAAACATTAGCAATCACACTCAACTTCCCCTCCACCTAATCCACTAAACGACATTTTTCTTTATCAATTTGCTTATTCTAGGCATTTCGTATAAATGGAATCATACAATATGTAGTCCCTTGTGACAGGCTTCTTTCACTTAGCATAATATTTTCAAAGTTAATCCATATTGTAGCACAAGTCACTATTTCTTTTCACAGGTGACTGGCTATTCCATCGTATAGATAGACCATATTTTATCTATCAGTTGAAGGACATTTGGGTTGTTTCCACTTGGCTATTATAAATAATGCTATGATTTTTCAGGTACAAATTTTTGTGTTAACATGGGACTGCTAGATCACATAGTAACTCTATGTCTAACTTTTTGAGGTACGGCTAGTCTATCTTCCACAGCAGCTGCATCATTTTACACTCCCACAAACAGTGCATGAGGGTTCCCATTTTTCCACAACTTTTCCAACATGTTATTATTAGTCTTTTTTTGTTATAGCCATTCTAGTGAGTATAATAAAGTGGTATATCATTGTGGTTTTGATTTGTACTTTTCTGATGACTAATTATATTGACCATTTATCTATCTTTCAATCTATCTTACTGACCACTTCTACATCTTCTTCAGAGAAACATCTCAAATCCTTTGCCCATTTTTAAATTCATAGGGTTTTTCTGTTATTTATTCTTTTATATAACTATATACGTTTCTTTACATAGTCCGTGTTCTTTATGTATTCTGAACACTTATCAAACATAGGATCTTCAAATATATTTTCTCAATCTGTGGGTTATTTTTTCATTCCCTTGATAGCGTCTTTTGATATAAATTAAGACTTCATTTTGATGAAGTCTAAATTTATTTTCTTCCTTTAATTGTGCTTCTGGTGTCATAGCTAATCTAAGAAACCACTGCCTAATCCAAAACTACAAAACTACAAAACTTTAACCTGTTTTCTTCTAAGAGTTTTGCAACTTTAGCTCTTACATTTAGATCGTTAATTTGAGTTAACTTTTGTATACGGTATGAAGTAGAGGTCAACTTCATTCTTTTGCATTTGGATATCCAGTTGTCCTAGCACCACTGTCTTGGTGTTTTGATACTCTTTTCTCTTCTGAGGTATATCCACCACAGGGCAAATGCATCATGGTTAAGAGTACAGACAAGGGAAGAGTTATGCCATTGTTTTGTAAAATGGAAAAGGGCAGCAGTGAAAAGAAACGTGGGAAAGAAGAAACTGCTTAAAAGACTTGTTCACAGGAGGATCAATTTTAGTAAAGCCCATATGTGGACATTTAGGGTCTGAAAACTGATTCACTTAAAACTATGCATGTGCTTGTATACCTATAGGAGTTTGTATCTCTACTCTAGGCCCAAGGGCAATGTTTAAATATTGCTCTATACTATCGCCTCCTAACCTCCGGGGAGCAGAGAAGGAAAGAGTATCATAGGTTACATAGGTTTCAAGTGTGGCATTCTATAATATATCATCTGTACATTGCATTGTGTTCACCAAAGTCAAATCTCCTTCCATCACCATATAATTGACCCCCTTTACCCTCCTTCTATGCCCCTCCACCCCACATCCCATCTGCTAACCACCATACTACTGTGTCTATGAATTTTTGTTTATTCATCTTGTTTGTTCATTCATTGCTTTCAGTTTTATATCCCACATATGAGTGAAATCATACAGTTCTCGACTTTTTCTATCTGACTTATTTTGCTTAGCATGATATTCACTAGATCCATTGATGTTGTTGCGAATGGCAGAATTTCATCTTTTCTTATGGCTGAGTAGTATTCCATTGTACACATGTACCACACCATCTCTATCCAATCATCTATTAAAGGACACTGGCTGCTTCCATGTCTTGAACAATGCTTCAAGATGTTTCAATGTACAGATCTCTAAAATATGTTTGTGAGTTGAGCAAAGAATCCTTTGTTGAATTATAGTACACACAGATAGTTTCAAAACCTTAAAATCAGATAAAATCAACAAGGGAATAAGTATGACTAAAAAAGGTATAAAGACTGAGCCCAGGAAGCACTCCATGACAAAAAAGACTGAAATGCAAACTAAGAACAGACAATCCTGGAAGCTTAGTGAAGAAAGTGTTTCCAGGACAGAATAAGTGACCATCTGTGTCAAATACTGTTGCTAGGTCAAGGAATTCAAGTATGAGAAAGGAAGAGGCATGAGAAACCTTCATAAGAGTTTAGATAGAGTGCTAAGAGGAGAGGCCTAATTAGAGTAGGCAGGCTCATAGGATATTGGGAAGAGAAAATTAGAAACAAAGTATAGATTCTTCTTTTGAAAAAAGAAAAGGGGGGGCAGGGGGATGGAGCAACAGAGGGGAAAGTAGAGTCAACAGAGGCTTTGTTGTAGTTTAGGATGATAGAAGTAAGAGTATGTTGGCGTGCTGATGAGAATGATCCTGTATAAGAGAAAAGGGGTGGAATTAGAGCACAGTGGATGGAGGTTGTGGCCCTTGCTAGAAGCATGGTCTGTTCATTTCATAAGAGTAGAGGAAAATAAATGGAGCACAAATGATGAGAGATGGATAGATGTAGTAGCAAAAGCTTAATAAATGTTATCTTCTTATGACATCTACTGTCTCAGTGAGATAAAAAGCAAAGTTGTATAGTGAGCATAAAGAATATAGAAGGTGTTGTCGGAGGTCTGAGAAGGAGAAGGTTTAAATGATCACCACCTAGGTAAGGCTGGGAAAGTAAATGGACTAGGAACTATTGCTAAGCAACATTAAGAGCTCATCTGACCTTAGTAATATTAACTGGAAGTAAGACCAATCAGCAAAACTAATTGTCCTGCCACATTCAGCTGCAAAAGTGCAAGTTTACAATCAGAGCACCCAAATAAAAAGCGAACATTGATAGAACTGAAGGGAGAAATAGTAACGCAATAATAGGAGATTTCAATATCTAACTTTCAATAACGAATAGAACAACCAGACAGATGACCAATAAGAAAAATAGAGGATTTGAACAACAGTATAAACCAACTTGTCCTAAAAGACATATACTGAAAACGCCACTCACCAGCAGCAGTAATACACATTCTTCTCAAGCACCCAGGGAACATTTTGCAGGATCCGATCATGTGTTAGACCACAAAACAACTCTTGACAAAGCTAAGAATACTGAAATCATACCAAGTATCTTTTCCAACCACAACAGAATGACCTCTGGAAGTCAACAGTAAGAAAACTGGAAAATTCACAAATATGTGGAAATTAAACAACATACTCTTGAACAATTAATAGTTCAAAGGAGAAATCAAAAGGGAAATTAGAAAATATCTTGAGACGAAGACAAGAACACAAACCAAAATTTATGGGGTGCAGCAAAAGCAGTTCTAAGAGTGAAGTTTATAGTGGAATATGCCTTCAATTAAAAAAAAAAAAAGGACCTCAAACCAACAATCTAGCTTTGCATTTCAAAGAAGTAGAAAGAGAACAAACTAGATTCAAAGTTATAAGGAAGAAACTAATAAAGATTACAGCAGAAACAAAAGAGAACAGAATAACAACAAAAAAAATGAATGAAAGTGAGTTCATTATTTGAAACCACAAACAAAATTGACAAACCCTTAGTTAGACGAGAAAAGACTCAAATAACTAAAATCATAAATAAAAGAGATGTTACAACTTATGTCTCAGAAATAAAAAGAATTTGAGACTATATGAACCAATAATTTTGACTATATGAGTCAACAGACATAAAAAGAATTTAAGAGACTATATAAACCAACAATTTAGAATAAATTCTTAGAAACATAAAGCACAGAGTCCCAAACAAGAAGAACCCAAAGAGGTTCTTCAAGATACATCATAATTAAAATGCCAAAGGTTAAAGACAAAAGAAGAATCTTAAAAACAGCAAGAGAAAAGGAGTTAGTTACCTACAAAAGAGCTCCCACAAGATTGTTAACAGATCTCTCAACAGAAACTTTGCAGGCCAGAAGGGATTGGCATTAAATTGTAAAAGTGATGAAAAGCAAGGACCTAAAACCAAGATGACTCTACGCAATAAGGCTATCATTTAGAACTGAAGGAGAAATAGCTTCCCAGACAAGAAAAAGCTAAAGGAGTTCACCGCCCAACCAGTATTACATGAAATATTAAAGAGATTTCTTTAAACAAAAAACAAAAAAAAAGATCAAAAATATGATTAATAAAATGGCAATAACTACATGTCTATCAACAATTACTTTAAATGTAAATGGGTTAAATGCTCTAATCAAAAGCCATCGGGTCGCTGAATGAATAAGAAAATAAGACCCTTATATGTTCTGTCTAAAAAGACTCAGTTCAGATTGAAAGACACACACAAAGTAAAGGGATAGGAAAAGATATTTCATGCAAATGGAAACAAAAAAGCTGGGATAGTAATACTTATATCAGACAAAACAGACTTTATAACAAAAACTATTACAAGAGACACAGAAGGACACTTCGGTTACAATAGCAAAGATATGGAAGTAACCTAAGAGTCCATAGATAGATAACTGGATAAAAAAAGGGTGGTACATATATACAGTGGAATACTATGCAGACATAAAAAAGAATGAAATCTTGCCTTATAACAACATGGATGGACTTAGAGGGTATTACGCTAAGTGAAATTAATCAGAGAAAGACAACTACCATAGGATATCACTTATATGTGGAATCTAAAAAATGCAATAAACAAAAAATCAAAACTGAAATAAACTCATAGACACAGAGAATAAACTTATGGTTGCCAGAGGGGAGGGAGGTTAAGGGGCTGGCTGGATGATAAAGGTGCACAGGGACTAAGAGGGACAAATTGGCAGTTACAAAACAGTTGCCAGGGGTATAAAGTACAGTGTACAAAATATATTCAATAATATTGTAATAATTATGTATGGTGCTAGGTGGGTACTAAACTTATTGGGGGATCACTTTATAAGTCATATAAATGCCTAACCATTACACTGTACACCTGAAACTAATATAATATTGACTATCAACTATAGTTAAAAATTTTTTTAAAAAAATACATAGGAATAATGTTAACCAAGGTGAAAGACTTGTACACTGAAAACTATAAATACTGCTGGCAAAAAAACAATTTAATATTGTTAACATCTACATTGCCCACAGTGATCTACAGATTCAATATGATCCTTATGACAATCCTAATAGTATTTTCTGCTAAATAGAAAAAAAATCTTAAAATTTATATGGAATCTCAAAGGACCCCAAATAGTCAAAACAATCTTGAGAAAGAAGCTGGAAGCCTCCTATTTCCCATATTTTCTCATTTCAGAACATATTAAAAAGCTACAGTAATCAAAAATTATGGTGCCACCGTAAAAACAGACATGCAGACCAATGGAACAGAACAGAGACACCAGGAATAAACCCTGCGTATCTGGTCAACGATCTTCAACAAGAGAAACAAGACTACAAAATGGGGAAAGGACAGTCTCTTCTGGAAATGGTGCTGGGAAAACTACACACAATTACTAAAGAGGCATCCTTATCTTACACCTTATATAAAAATTAACTCAAAATGGATTAAAGAATAAACATTAGAACTGAAACTATAAAACCCCTAGGAAAAAAATATAGGGAGAAAGTTTCACAACACTGGAAAGAATGATTTCTTTGATATGACACCCAAAAGCATAGGCAAAAATAAATAAATAAATAGATAGATAGATAAATAAATAAGCAAGCAAGCAAGCAAACAAACAAAAAAAGGACTACATCAAAACCTAAAAACATTTGTGCAGCAAAGAAAATATTCAACAGAGCAAAAAAGCAACCTACAGAATGGAAGAAAATATTTGCAAACCATATATTGGATAAGGTATTTATAACCAGACTATACAAAAAATTCCTACTACTCAATAATAACAACAACAACAACAACAAATGACCTGATTTTAAAATGAGCAAAAGACCTGAACAGACATTTCTCCACAGAAGATAAAAGCATACCACAGAGACATTCCAAGTTTGATTCCAGGCCACTGCAATAAAGTGATCATCGCAACAGAGCAAGCCACGTGAATATTTTGGTTTCCTAGCACACATAAAAGTTATGTTTACATTTTACTGTAGTCTATTAAGTGTCCAATAGCATTATTAAAAATGCTATTATTATTAATTAAAAAATGCTTTATTGCTAAAAAATGCTAACCATCATCTGAATCTTAGAAAAATGACGTTGACGGACTTCCCACAAACCTTCAATTTGTAAAAAATACAGTATCTGAGAAATACATGAAGTAAAACACAATTAAAATGAGGTATGCCTGTACACAAATGGTCAACAAGCATATGAATGAAAGATGTTCAACATCACTAGTTATCAGTGAAATTCAAATCAAAACCATGAGATATCACCTAATATTTATTAGAATGGCCACTATCAGAAAAAGAGAAAATAACAAGTGTTATAAGGATGTGGAGAAATAAGAACCCTGTACACTGCTGGTGGGACTATAAAATGGTACAGCCACTATGGAAAACAATATGGAAGCGTCTCAAGAAATTAAAAACAGAACTACTACATGATCCATCAATCTGACTTCTGGGTAAATATTCAAAAGAACTGAAAACAGGATCTTGAAGAGATATTTGTATACTTAGTCACTGCAGCATTATTCACAATAGCTAAGAAGTGTAAGCAACCTACATGTCCATTAACAAGTGAATATGAAGACAATGTGGTATATACACACAATAAATGATTCAACCTTAAAAATAAGGAAATCCTGTCATATGCTACAAATATAGATGCGCCTTGAAAACATTATGCTAAGTGAAATAAGCCGATCACAAAAATATAAGTATTGCATGATTTCACTTACATTCTCTGCATATCTAAAGTAATTAAACTCATAGATACAGAAAGTAGATGCCAGGGGCTAGGGGGAAAGGAAAATGAGAAGCTGTTCGATGGGTACAGAGTCAGGCAAGATGAAAAAGTTCTAGAGATCTGAGGTACAACAATGTGCACATAATTAACAATACTGTACTGTACACTTAAAAACTATTAAGAGGATAAATTTATGTTAAGCATTTTTACCCCCCCAAAAAAGTACAGAGTAGGCACAATTTACCCAGCATTGGAGCCTCTCAATTAAGCAATGAAGCAAGTAAGGAAAAGGGTTAAAAATATTTGCAACTGAAAATTATGGCTGACCAAAGAATTTAAAATGAATAAAGAAAAGGGTGAGGACATGAGGGGGAGTGTGGTGAGAAATAATGTAAAGGTAATAGGGTCAATGGGTTGTAGGCCCCAGTGAATCAAAAGGATTTGTTGCTACTAGAAGGCGTGAGCTGGAAAGGTGACAGATGATGATCAGAGTTGGGTACTTGAAATTGGAATTACAGAGGGTGTTAACAGTTACTATAATTATAAGCACATTATTATTGTATAACAAATCTGAGGTATGAAGGAGAGTGGAGGACACTGGAGGAAAAGGTCAAGAAACCAAGAGACCATGAAGGCAGTAGAAGAATCATTCACCTGAAAGATAAGACCATCAAGAATTAGAATAAGGCAGCACTAGAGAGAATGAGCAATATAAGATAAAATCTGCATGGGATAAGGGGTACATGAGGGGAGAATAAGCCAAGGCTCCATAGAAAATTGCAAGGAGTAGTAGTAGTAGGTGGTATTGCCTGATGAGGAAATTCAAAATCATGTTTTTTGTTTGATGTTAAGTTAAGGTGGGAGGAAATGTGGTGTGAAAGTAACAAAGGACAAGGAGGATAACCCATCTCCAGGCTCAAAGGAGAAGCAGGCTGCAAACGAATTAGTGTCCAGTGTGAATCAAGTTTCAGTTGGAACAGTATTCACAAATTTCGGGAGGTCCATAAACTTAGATGGAGAAAAAATTACATCTTTAGTTTCACTAGCCTCTAACTAAAATTTAATTATTTAATTATGAGTTGGCAAAACCCATGGTAATATTAGCAGTATCTGCAACTTTATAACCAAAAGAAATTGGATATTCTCATCATATTACATTGTTGCAGAAAACTCAAAATATTATTTATGCTCATCATTATTTTATACTTTAACTCAGTTAAAACCTGCCACTGAGTTATTTGATGAGTTAATAAAAGAACATACTATATCTGAAAAATTTAAATGACTTTAATAGCTGTATTTCAATACAGCTGGTTTCTTTTGTAATTTAATATATTTTTATCTTTCACATTTAAAAACATTAGTCTGAGAAGGGGGACACAGACTGCCCAAAAAAACTTAAGAAGCTTCAGAGCAAGCAGGTGAACAGAATAGTCAGAGGCACAAAGAAAAGGGTTAGAAAGTAGTGGGAAAGGGTCAAAGAGATTTATACAAAGCCTGTGGGGAATAAAGTTCAATACGTAGTTAAAAAGAATGAGGGAAATATAGAAAATGTTAAGTGAAAAAGGCAAGCTGCATCACAGAATGCAGGATATCATTTATATAAAACACAAAAAAGGGAAATATATTTTTGTAAATGAAGAAAAAATTTTAGAAAGATAAAGTAGCAACAGTGGTTACCAATGAGAAGTAAACTGAGAAAGGGGGAGAGCAACCAGAGGAGGAAAATTCACTTTTCTATAAAATTTTAATTGTTTACTAAAAGCACATATTACAATTTTAAGTTATTTTTAGGGGAATCTCTATTTCCCTTAGTATACTCTTTGCAGGAAACTAAGGGCTGGACCTCCAGGGTCCCCAGAGAACTCAGTGATACATTCTCTCAAGAAATGTGCAAACCAAACCTTTTTACCACAAGGTGAAATGAACATTAGAGGGAATAAATTTAGCTATTTGGGGCTGTCATGAAGCAATCAACTTTGTGTTAGCCTTTCAAACATTTGATTTTTGTGTTGAGGCAAGAAGGAAATAGGAAGCTGCTTCTGGAGTTCTTGCTTCATGATTCAAGGCTTGTCTGGGACAGGAAGCTGGCAAGCAGGCCAGGATCAAAAGGCACTTCTTACCAAATGTAGCAAATATTGATGGTACTTCTCAAGTTGAATGGCTATTGTGGTATATAGGGAACCAATCTTTTTCATTCAGCATCTACACAGCCACCTTATATGCACCTGTTTATTAGTTTTCCAAGTTTGTCAGTTGATTCCCTTCATTTTTCTAGGTAGATTATATGCTCTACAAAGCACATAATGCAAAAAGTACCAGTTTTGACTTTCCCTTTCAAATACTTATACCTGTTTTCTTTAGCCTCTCTTATTCCATTTGCCAGGCTTCCAGTTATATGTTTAACAGTAGCATTAAGAATAAGTATTGTCTCCTTTTTTTCATGGAAAATATTTAAAGTTGGGTTCATTATACACCTTAGGTAGTTCTACCCCTTAACAGGTTGAAAAAGTTTCATTCTTTTCCTAAACCTAGCCTGTCAGAAATGGTTACTGAATTTTATCTAGTATACTTTTGTCATCAGTTGAGATGATCATGTTTTCTTTTTTTATTAATATAGTATAAATGACACTAATAGATTTCCTGAGGTCAAATCATCTTTGACTCCCTGGTTTAGCTTCACCCTATAGTTTTAATATACTGTTGAATTTGGTTTGCTATTATTTTACTTTGGATTTTACCATTAGGTGATTTATGAGAATAGCCTATTGTTTTCTTGAGCTATCCTTTTTGCTAGGAGAGTTACACTAGCTTTGAAGAGCATCTTCTCTTTTGCATTATTCTTTTCTCTGGAAATCTGTATAACACGAGAATCATCAATTAATTTGAAGTTTTATAAAAACATCTGGCCCTTTCAAAAGGTGTATCTTTGACAATATTTGTTTCTTCATCAGCTACTGGATTATCGAGCTTTTCCATTCTTTTTGATAATTTCAGTACCTTGTATTTTCCTAGGAAATAATCCATTTCATCCAATTCCCAGGATGTATGGCATAAAGTTATACATAATATTCCAAGGCTTTCATCTCGGTATTTACAGAAATGTCTCCAGCTCGTTTTTAATGTCTGCTTCTTGTTTGTTTTCTTCTTAATCAGACTTGTGCAAATTCTACCAGGTTTTGGTCTAACTGAAGGGTTTTGGTATTCATTAGCATAATTTTATATTTATTTTTTCATTCTATTTTATTTGGGTTTATTGCCTTTAATCAGCTTGAATACCTTGCTCATTTAACTTTAATCTTTCTCATTTACTAATTAATATGTAATTGGTATGAATTTCCTATAAAGTTTCACATTGGCTACATTAATAGTAGTAGTCTCACTGTAATTAACTTCTAAACTGTGTGACATCAGTTATGCTTAGCTAAGGTACTTAAAGGGTAGGTCTCTTCCCATTCCCTCAAAGAAGGTAAGTGTTTTTGTTTTGGATTTTTTTTTCGCTGTTTTTTCTGCATGTTTGATTTTTGTTATCTAAAAATCTGATTTTCTTTGTGGCGCAAACATCCTTACTTTTTGTGAATATTCCATGAGTTGAGAAAGCATGCACGTTCTCAAGAAATCTATGTATGAAAACTACAGCAAGTCTTCATTAAGAATCTAAAATTAAGAAATGGAAAGCCCCTGAACACTATCAATAGTTATTTTTTTCTCCTCAGAGCTATACAATAACTTATTTCTGCAATGCATCTGATTCACTACTCTCTATATAGGTCAATTTCTCATTACCCAGCAACTTGAATCCTACCACTCAACTGTGAGCAAAGCTTCTGTATTCAATGGTCTGAGCACTACAATGCTAACTTTGGTCTCCAGTGACCCAGAAGCAAATCCCTAGTCCAAACAATCCAATTGGCCCCACTTGGATCAGGGATCCAAGCTCATTCTACTCAGCTAAAGCCAGGAAAAGCAAGGTAGCTGTTGTAAAGACTTTTTAAAAGCTTATCTATGGCCAGATCTCCTCTACTTCCAGGAACATGGAATAACTACACTCTTCTATTCCCTTGCAGTTCCCTAAAGGCAAATGACTATTTCTGACTGGTGAAGTAACATAATTGCTTGTTACAAGACCCTCCAATGTTCTCCTTCCTTCCACAGCAACCAAGAAAGCTATGTGTTCCAAAGATATAGCTGCAAGACAGCAGACCCTCTGACGGGTTTTATCTCAACTGCCTACTTGACCCAAACTGGACAAGGTGTGAGAAATAAACTTTTGCTCTGTCAAGCCACTGAAATTTCAGGATTTTGTTCATTAATGAAACATACTTTAACTCAGCAGTCCCCAGCCTTTTTGGTACCAGGGACTGGTGCTCCTATGAGAATCTAATGCCTGGTGATCTGAGGTGGAGATGAGGAAGTGATGCTAACACTGGGGAGGGGCTGCAAATACAAATGAAGCTTTACTAGCTTCCAGCTGCTCACCTCCTGCTGTGTGGCCCAGTTCATAACAGGCCATGGGCTGGTACTGGTCCACAGCCCAGGGATTGGGGACCTCTGCGTTAGCCTACCCTGATTAATAATGCCCTGTTAACCAACACCTCCCAGAGCTGTGGGGAGGTCAAATTCTCTGACATATTCTCTATTTATAATAAATTTGATATCTCCAGTACAAATGAAATTTGAGGGAGTGTTTTTCCTTCCTATTGTCTAAATTTTTCTAAAAATCATAGTTTTCACAGACCAGAGTAAAACACTCTCAAGTGCTAAACAAGTCCTGAGCATGTTCATTCTACAGAACAGAGAACTGAGACCCAAAGCATGTTTATAGAACAGAGAAGTGAAGCCTAAAACAAAAAACTGAGACCTGAATAGGCCTATCCACCCAGTTACTACTGGTCTAAGGATAATTACTCAGACCTCTGGATTGTTTATGTCAGTCAAGATAACACATTTTTAAGATTTATTCCCTCATCTTTTAAAAATAGTCTATGATTCTCCATGGGTCTATTTCCCATTTTATTCTAGTTTTTTACATAGCTCACTACATTCTCAACCTAAATAAGCTTGGGTCCCTTGATCCACTCTCCTAGTCCTCTAACACCACATTATAATCATACAACTGGGTGGATTTGTGTTTTTTTAAATGCTGGTCTCCCCTGCCAGGGCATAAGCACCATAAAAGCAGTACTCAAGGCTATTTATTCATTATTATATAATCGACTGTGGACAGTGTCTGATCTGTAACAGGTAGTCCTTACATACTTATCAAGTTAAATTATACTTTCAAGGTCTTTACAAATTATTATCAAGACTAAAACTGATCATCTCAAAGTTCTTGTCTCTGCTTCCCCAGAAAGCCTGCTTCTTTCTCTTTAGAAAAGTGAAAAGTTTTATGGAAGGGCCAAGAAATGGGAGGTGTTCATAAAAGGCACTGAGATAAAGCCTCCTAGAAACAAAGTAAACTAGGAATCAAGCTTTGGGGGAAGTGGGAATTCAAATATACTAATAGGAAAATAAAGTAGGAAACCTATTTGTGTCAATCATACCTTTCCTCCCATCTTATTAAAAAAAGGAATCTGATGTAAAACTTAAACTAAAATTCCCCTACACTCCATCCAATCAAAATTGAGAATAAGGAAATACCGATGATTTTAATTTCTTACGAGACACTTAAATTGTTGATTTTTAGCCCCTCTACTTTTTTGAAGCTGTATTTCCTCTAAGTACAGAATTAACTGTATCCCCAATTTTGAAGTGAAATATTTTCATTAGTATTGAATCCAAAATAATTTCTAATTCTTTTGTAACTTATTTGATCTATGGGTTATTCGGAAGTACACTGCCTAATTTCAAAGATTTTCTCATTACCTTTTGTTATTGATTTCTAACAATTCGATTAAGGTCGGAAGACATTGTGAATGATTTCAATCCTTTGATATTTGTAGAGACTTGCTTTTACCACTCAGCAAATGGGTCATATTCCATCCTTACTGGGTATAGTATTCTGTGTGTGTGTGTGTGTCAATTAGATCAACTTTTTCATTGTTGTTCAATTTTCTATATCCTTACTAATTTTTTGTCTGCTAGTTTGATCAGTAGTATGAACACGGTACCTGATCAAATACGCATGCGCACACACGCACAGAACTACTCCATGAAGTGGGGACCATTCTCATTTTACAGATCAAGAAATCAATTTGCCAAAATTGCTAGTCTCGCAGCTAAGAAGCAGCAAGCAGAGCTGGGATTTAAAGCCAAGCAGAATCCATGCCCTTAACCACTACATATATAAAAATCCTGGGATAAAATGTTTTACCTCTAATAGAAAAAGGTTTTATTAAAACAGTACCAAAAAAATGGTTAAGAACAATTTATCAGAAATGCTTAAGATATGAATTTTAAAAGAACACAAATATTGCATCCTCAGTATTAGAGCAAACTGCAAAAAATATATAAATAGAAAAAGAAGACTGAAGGGGGTGAGGCCATAGTGTAGTGATTAGCACCTCTGCTTTACACACAGAAGGTTCTGGGTTCACACCCCAGGTGGAGCCACAAACCATACCCTGGGTGCACCAGGCCCACCGAGAGCACCAGGCCCACCGAGTGCGCCAGGCCCCGGTGCACGCCAGGCCCCAGTGCACGAAGTGAGCATGTGGGAGGAGACGCCCAGTCTTCAGAGGTCCAGTTCTTAAGGGGGAACGGCAACATCCATGGGTCAGGGGTGGAAGGGTGGGAGGGAATTAAAGAGAGGGGAGGGGGAAAAAAAGAAGACTGAAAAAATTATCTTAAATATTAACAACGGTTATTATGAGATATTTGAGATATTTTTCCTTTCTGTTCTATTTTTCCATGTTTTCTAAATACGGAATATATATCACCTTTACTGTAAAGAAAAACTAGAGTGTTCTATAATCACTGACTGAACTGACAGTGTTCTGTCTTAATTTTCAAGTTGAGATAAAAAGAAATGTTAGCAAGAGAATGAAAATCACAGGAGATAATGGATATAAAGTGCTTTATAAACCATAAAGTTGTACAATACAAATGTTAGTAATAAAACATCCCAGGACTAAACAAAATAAAAGCTCTTTCATGTCTTTCCCTTTTAAAATTTCAACTGCTTTAAAAGTCAGTTTAAAATTTAAATATTTTGTTTAAACAAATTTGTAAGAGTTGATTTTTGAAGGGCAAATTAAAGTGCCACATTTCCTTGCATACTGACAAAAAGGAAAGCAACAAATGTATGTCATTGCACTCTTTCAGTATCATTCAAAATCCTCCGATCTATAAGATAAAAACGGGAAACCTAAATTTAACTCCCAAAAGTGATGTTATTTTTGGGAAAAAAATTTTATAACTCTCAAAAAAGAGGAATTCATTAACTAAAAATATACACATAATAGTAATAAGAATATATAATATTTAGAATACATTTTCCTTTCAAAGTTTCTTTTGCTATTGCTTCAATAGAACCTACGAATAAAGAAAGCACAGCTGCCTGGCAGATGTATAATTTCAGTGTTTAGATTCCATTCTTTCTAGCTTCATACTGCTAAAGGTTTTGGATTTTTTATTTCCATATGGTTTTTGACCTCCTTCAGCTTAGGTTTTACATCTTATTCTATTTTTGTCCATTATTACAGAAAAGTACATCAACTTCAAAACATCTTTGTTCAATGCTTAAAAGTTGCAAAGCTAAAAAAAGGAGAATACACAGAAAAAAAGATGATCAGATAACTAGAACAAGAGCCAAATTTTAAAACTTTCCATTTCTACTTAGATAACTCCTCTCCTTGTTCTCTTAATTCTGTTTCTTATATTTCAGGTTCAGACATTCAGGTTTAATGCATGAAGAGAATGTCAGCTTTAACTCACCTAACTTCCTCAAATTCTTAGAACAGTCGATAGTAAGATTTTTTTTTAACTTATACTGTGTATATCAAAGTGTTTACAGATGTCATCTTTGAGTAGTATGAATATGAAGAACTTTTACTTTCTTCTTGGAGCTTTTCTGTGTTTTAAATTTGTTCAATGAGCATTACTTTGGTAATCAGGCTTTTGTTTTGTTTTGTTTTGAAGAGAAATCTGAGAAGACAGAGATTGTTTTTATTGTCTACCTGCCATAACCAATTACGTTTAAACAATTTTTATGGGACAACATAAGCAACTTAATAATATTCCAGAGGACAGTTCGGCATCATTAATGGGTAAAAATTGGTTTCATTTATCACCCTGTTTGGCTCCAAAAACTGTACCATAGATGGGTTTATTCCCTTTCATTTTCAACTGATATGGCAATATTCATCTTTTTTTCTTCCCACTCTCCCACAGGGTAGATTTTATTTATTTATTCCACACCCCACCCCCCACCCCACCACCACCACAGGGTAGATTTTAAATGTATTCTAAGAAACAACACAAATAACATATTATACTATGCAAACAGCTACCCAATTTCAAAAACTTTAATAAGATTAGTAGCCCTGGTAAAGCTATTTTTAAAAAGCTTTTGTATGACCATCATCAAGAATTAAAAATACACATATACATATAATTGGAATTGAGATAAATAATCAAACATTAATTTAAAAAATATATTTAGTTATAGGAAGGGTTTTGGATAAATGTTTAAAAAGCAACTGTATTCCACCGAGTTTTAATATTCTTTTCTCTTCAATGCAATGGCAACATCAGGGAAGTTGAAGAATATCAATCAAAAAGTTACCACCCATGAAGTTTCTAACAAATTTTAAATATTAAAAAGAGAAGTAAGAGTTAAGTGTTAAAAGTCAATCAAATTTAACCCATCAAATATATATCTATATATATATAGACCTTGTATGGAGATAATATTTTACCAGGTACCTCAGGGAACACTACAGCAAACATAGGCAAACACATCTATCTACTCTATGTAGAGAACATGCAATAAAAACAGGCAAAAATAAAGCAATATGTGTATGAGTGTTTAATACACAACCTCATCTTAAAATAACCCTACCGCATTTGAGAACAAATAAAAGTCTGTGGTTAAGAACATGAACTTTATCTAAAGTCAGACTACCTGGATTTGAATCCCAGCTCTGCCACTTACTAACTGTGCAACCCTTAACAAATTATTTAACCTCTGCAGCCTCATTTTCCTCATGTGTAAAAAGGAACTGATAACAATACCTACCGAATACCTCACAGAACATTTTAAGAATTAAATGGATGGATATGTGTAAAGTTACTTAAAATAGGGCCAGGTACACACAAAGGAAAATATGTTAGGCATAATCTAATCTACTTCGATCTTGTATTTTATTACTCTAGATTGCTTAAACTAAAACCCACCTACTTTTTATATGTGAATAATGGCTGAAAATTAAAACCTCAAAAACTCAAAATCGCCTATACTATTAAACTTGTACCTTTTAATGAATGTTTTTATTATATTTAATGTTTTCAAGCTTTGATAAATTCCAACAACTCGATAAAAACTAAGGAATAAGATATTTTACTAAATGTCCAATTAAAAAGGTTATCGTATAGCTTACGAATTTCATAGTTAGAATTAAAGAAAATATGCTTAATATTAAAATTACATTGAGCAGAACAGTAATACACTTGGAAACCATTACTATCAAATGATCATGTACAGCAGCAGGTCCCCGAATCATGTCATTTCATTCAAGGTCCTGTCATTACAACGCTGATGAGATGCCACAGGAACTTATTCCTGTTTATCTCAATTAGCCTATGTTTTGTTATACATCGTTTATAAGATATAAAGTGAGGACTTATGGTATAATACTCTAATAGCTTTACAGAGAGAAAAGAATGAGGTCTGGTGTCACAGGTGCTTTAGTAAGAACTTAAGGTGATATTTATGTAACTTTAATAAAGGGTGTGAAATTGGTACAAACATGAGAAAGGTTTTTATTTTTCTCTTTTCTACCTCCAGCTATGGTTGGTCCAATTTCCCCTTTCTAACTTTAATGTAGGAACAAATCCTACAGCTTTCCAGTAGCTTTCAGTTATTAAAAGTGCAGTTTCATTTATTACTATATAAAAGTTTAATCTTGAATCTTAAAATCACTTCCCTTCTCTCTACACTCAGGCTTCCCCCATGGTACAAGAAAGGGGTGTGCTCTGATCTACTGTGGGGAGGGAGTGGGGACATGAAGAACAGAATAAACTGTCTCAACATCTGAGCACTTTTGTAGTACTTTGTGGTTATTGCCACTTCCCTAAAACAGACTATACTAGCTGTATCACAGGCAGCCAAATTATGGCTTTTCTTCTGGAGACAAGCTGAAGCTCTTTGGTGACTAAGGGGTTTTGGGGCTCTAACCTACTGCACATTTCCCTAAAGGTCTGCTTCAGCTCAACCTCTGCTACTTTTGCTCCCTTCTCCAGGAGAGCCAGCCCTGTCAGGATGGCTGAAACCTGGTTACCTTCTGCATCACCCACTTGAACAAAAATTCAAAACAAATATAGGCTGTTCCATGGCCACCTCCTGTCCATCTCGAGATTTCGCTCCAATTTTCTTTTTCCCTTCCTAGAATACACACGGGTAAACCAATCAGCTGTATAATGACTATCATCTAGGTAATGAAATGTTCCACCTCATTTTTTGCTAGTATTCTAACCTTCAGAACTGGTTCTCATCTACTTCTCCATACTAAGTATCTAAGAGAAGGCCACCCCAACGGAAAAAGGGAGCAAAAACCACCAGCTCCCTGACTAGGCAGACTAGCTACTACAATGACAGTGTGCAAAATTCCCCTCTCCTCCATCGTCTATTGGGGTTCTGTCACATTTTAATAAGCCCTGGAGAGGATTCAGGCCACTACTGTTTGGGCTTTCTTTAGAATGTGCAGTCTTGACTTCACTTTACACTAGTTCTGAGGTCTAATTCTACTTACTTTACTTACTTGACCTTGGTGGAACAATGAACCTTCATTAGCCTCAGATTCTTGAGGTACAAAAAACAAAAAGCAACAAAACCTATGTCGATTTGCCAGTATAAAAAAGCACTTTACAAATTCAAGTATTAATATGAACAGAAATAACATGTACTGAATCAGAAGGGATCAAGATTAAATTTAATTTTCAAGGACCCTATCTATGCGACCATTCAAATTTGCTTTTGACGATAAAACTGACCTCAACTTCTCTCACACAAATATTCACCTTCATTAAGATTAAACATTACTATGTAGCAAGTATAGTGTTCAGTGCTCAAGTGCACCCATTCGTTAGTCTTCATAGTAACGTTGTGAGAGAGGACTATTATTATCCTCATTTTATGTATGAGGAAATAAAGCTTAGGAAGATTAATTACTTTGGTGCAAGGTCACAAACCTAGTAAACAGAAACCAGTAAGCTACCAAATACAATATACCAAATTGATAACTAAACATATAAATAATTCAAAGTTTAATGAACCTTTTAAGTTATATGGAATCCAGATAAAGGAAAAGTCACTGTAATCAAATCAAGATTTCTTCTTTTAAAACAATTGGTGCCCTCTTAAAGATTTTACTTAATCTTAACTGAATGAACTTTTTTTGTTTCTTCTCAATGATGTGACCAGTGGAACCAGTCACAAACCTTCTTCTATGCAAATTGATAAGATGGCAAGAAAGAACACAAAACAGTGAATAACTCTGGGATGAAAAAAAGCTTAGTCAATACAATTAGAGTAATTACGCCGATCAATAGCTTTATTATCGTAGGACTATATTCAAGGAGTGAGGGGGTGTCTCTCTAATGGTATATTCTAACTCATCTAACACATTTTAATTTTGGAGAAAACATTTTTTTTAAATGTAGATTAAATAAACTTGATTTATGCCCTTTATATTTAAAATACTTAATCTTGTTTTTAGACAGATATAAACTTCATTTGCTTATGACCCCCTGCCCTAACTGCCAGAAACAATCCGGCCATTTTCAAAGAGGAAAAACTTCTCTATGCTCTTGGGTTCCAAATCTGGGCCTGCAAATTAGGCTGACAAAAGACAAATTAGCAAGAGAAACATAGAGATTTTTATTCATTTACCAAAATTTACAGAAAAAAAAATGTGACTCAGGAAGGCAGTCAGAATTTGGGGCTTCTATAGCATTAATCAGGGAAAGAGAGGGGAAGAGGGCACTTACAGGAAAACAAACAACTTTTAGGAAACATAAATAGGTCCTTGGATGAATAGGTGGAAGATATGATCGTTTTGTGACAATGTCAGTTGAGGTGTGGTACCCATCAGTCCACTCTTCTCCTAAGTGATGGGTCAATCTTAAATGGTCTCAAAACTCTGGGAAGCGAATTTATGACAATTGAGCTCCCCTGAGAGGCTCTGCTTTTAGGCAGATAAGGGAGTTCAGGCGGGAAAAGCCTATTCTTTCAAATGCCTTCGGCTCAAAATAATTTTTATGCTACAGTGGTTTATTCTGGACCCCTGTGCCATCAACACATATAGATATTTGAACATTTACTCTACATAAAGCACTGAATTAGTTGGAAAAACTGTTGGCAAAAAATACATATTTTAGGGCAAAATTCAGCTACCAAAGAGCTTATACAATAAGTTGAGAGTGTGATAACTTAAAGTTTTTATTTTTTATTTTTAATAAATTTATTTATTTAAATTTGTTTCAAGTATACAAGACATTGGTTAGACATCTATATTGTTCATAAAACAATTACCCCAATTGCTCCCTCCCTCCCCGGCCCTCCACTTAGCCATCACATTAATGCTAACTGCATTCCCTATGCCGTGCTCCTCATCCCCATGATCATTGACTACTAATTTGTACTTCTTTAACACTTCACCGCATTCTCCCAGCCCCACAATCTGCCTCCCCTCTGTCCATCACCAAATTGTCCACTAGATTTGTAAGTCTGTTTTTGATTAGTTTGTTCTTTTTGTTCTTTAGATTCCACATATAAGTGAAATCATATGGTATTTATCTTTCTCTGTATTATTTCACTCAGCATAATAACCTCTAGGTCCGTCCATGTTGTTGTAAATTGTAGGACTTGATTTTTTTAATGGCTGAGTAATATTTCATTGTATTATGAACCATAATTTCTTTATCCAATCATCTGTTGATGGGCATTTAGGTATCTTCCATATCTTGGCTATTGTAAATTGTGCTGTCATGAACATTGGAGTACATAGATCTTTATGAATTATTGTTTTGGTTTTCTTTGGATAAATACCCAGAAGTGCAATTGCTGAGTCAAAAGGTATATTCATTTTTAATTTTTTTGAGAAACCTCCATACTGTTTTCCATAGTAGCTGTACCAATTTGCAATACCACCAACAATGTATGAAGGTTTCCTTTTCTCTGTATCCTCACCAACACTTGTTTTTTAATTTATTGATGATAGCCATTCTGACAGGTGTCAGGTGGCATCTCATTATGGTTTTAATTTGCATTTCTCTGATGATTAGCAACCTTAAGCATCTTTGCATACGTCTGTTAGCCATCTGTATTTCATCTTTGGAGAAGTATCTGTTCAGATCTTTTGCCCATTTTTTAATTGCATTGTTTATTTTTCTCTTTTCAATACTCTTAAAATGGCAAAGGAATTTTTATATATCAAAAAAATTTTTAATGACCAATTTAAGAAACATAACATGCCAAAAAAGTTAATATCTATACCTCAAAAAGTTCCTATTAATGAAATATAAAAAATAAAAATAGAAAATAGAAAAATGAACAAGACAGAGAAATGCAAAGAGCCAACAAACACATAAAATCCTGCTCAATAGGAGACTACCTAGAAGACCAGGTATTGTAGGTGTAAAAAATAAAAAGGGATTGTAAGCTGACAAGGTCCTTGCGATCTGTGAGGGCAACCAAGAGTTGCCTCACCTAAAAATAAAAATTAAAATTTAAAATTTAAAAAAAAAAAAAAAAAAAAACGCTTGCTCAACCTTACTCATACTCAAGGAAACACAGATTAAAACTATAATACTGTTTTTTCAGCTGGCAGACTGGCAAAGATTAAAACAGACTGATGTTATTATATGTTGATGAGTAGGGGGAGAACATACTCAAATGCTTGGTTGGAATGTGAACTATTGCAAAGTTTTTTCAGAGCAGGTTGGCACTATATCAACTCTGCAGGGTTTCTCTTACAGTAAATGCATTTCTAAGAATTCATCCTATAAAATAAAAAGTCTCACAGGATATATACAAACACCACAGCATTGTTTGTAATGCAAAAAACAATGGAAACAATCTAAAGATTCATCAAAGAGAATTAGTAAATAAAATTAAGGTATATTCACAAAATGGAATACTGCTAAAAAGAATGAGGAAAGTGACATTTACTGACATAAAGAGTCCTACATTTCAATTAAAACAAGGTTAAAGAAAAGGATGTATAGTATGGCTCAATTTTTGGAAAGGGGAGAAAAAAATGAAGACAATGGAAAAGAAAGATTATACTTATCTCTAAACTTTTAACATTTATAATCTGTGGGGGGTTGGGTAGGGTTACAAAAGACTTTCACTATCTACTTCAAAACTGTATTGTTTAAAGTTTAATCACAAATATGTGTAACTTCTGTTAACAGAAGAAACAACGTAGGGTTTTATGGTAATACACAGGTAAACTATTTGGAGTTTCACCAGATCAAAACCTGAGAAGGTCTGTAATAAAGAAACCTAATTATTAATAGATGGTACAAGAAACACCAAAATACTACCCAAATTAAAGATGCAAAAGAGCTAACTTCTAGGCCTGGACCACTGTGAAAGACTTCCTAGAAGAGACAGGATTTTGAAGCATTTTGATAGGGGGAAGGAAAGAAAGCAGCACTGTCCAATATAACACATAATTTTAAATTTTATAGCAGCCATATTAAAAAAGCAAAAAGAATTAGGTGACGTTAATTTTAATAAATTTAATTCAACATATTCAAAACAGTATCATTTCAATATGTAGTCAATATTTTTAAAGCAGAGATATTTTACATTCTTTTTTTTTTGTACTTACTTCAAAATCTAGTGGATAATTCAGATTAGCCACATTTCAAATATTCAGTGGCTAGATGTGATATTGGCTACTATAGTGGACATAATAGGTCTAAGAATTTTGAATCCAAACCTAGAATTGGATATTTAGGTGATATAAACTAATGAAAGAGTGGGAGGAAGTGAATGAGGCAGAAAAGGCAGACTGAGCGAAAGCAGAAGGCCAGTCTGAGATCATTAGAATGTTATATTGTAAGCAAGTAAGAAACCAGAGAAAAATATCTAACAAGGATGATTATTAAAGCACTACTTCAGAAAGATTAGCTTCTTTTTCTTTATTTAGAGAGATATATAAATTCAACATGCAGTTTCTTCCCAACATTTTTATTGTATGAAAGATTACTGAAATGAAGATATAAAAAATAATGTCATCAAGTGACCATATTTTGATGATTTGGTGTATATGTGTATATTTAAGATACTTCTGTGTAGTTACTGTTGAAGTATTTTTATTTCATGACCATTTTAAAATGAATCGTGTCAAAATATTATAAGTTCTTAAGAACTTTACCAAAAGGTAATGGCCTTTAACACTTCCGATCAGGAGTTCCTTTTAGCCAGAAATCTAAAATATTTTTAATTAAATACAAATTTAAGACACTCAAGATCTTATTGTCCTGAAATATATTGTAAAAATTTTTAATTGCTAATAAGAAAAGTACTTACAAATTACGATATATATAAAACAGTATCACAAACATGCAAGTCTCCTCTAGATAACTTCAAAATTGAGAGCCTATAACATTTCAAATAATCCACCTGAAGGCGAAAGAAAAAAAAATTAGGGCTCAAAAAAGGAGATAAGAAAGCAGTGCATGAAAAAACACTGGTTATAAGCCATTCCTTTCATTACTTAAAATGACTGAAAAGGCAAAAAGAGTGACTTTCAGTCAAAAGTCAGAAATTCAGTGATGTCATCACAACTAAAAGCATTATATGAACCTGTAATTTCGGCACCTACCCACTCCACATTAAAGTCATGGAGTTGCCTTCCCTTTTTCTTTTTTTTTTTTTAGCAGAAAATGATCTTAAAGTTCACCAAGTTGCTTTCACATTTTAAGATAGGGAAATGGAAGATCCAGATAGGTTTAGAGTAATATCCAAGACTGCACAGCTAACTTTATACTTTTCATATTTCCTGAATTATCTACAACAGATGTACTGCTTTTCTAATTTTAAAAAAGCAAAAAAGGTTTGCTTTAAAAACTACTGAATACTTCCAGAAACATTCTCCCTCGTCCTTTCTGGTCTAAGGTCTCACCCTATAGGCCACCTTCTCATTCCGCCTTCCAAAGCACTTGCACCCTGAACAGCCCAGGTTCCCTTATTATAGACTCTTATAAGCTCCCTGTACTTCTCTTTTACACATCTTACAGATACAATTAGATAATAATTTGTAAAAGTATTTAATGTCTATTTTTTCTACCTAGGTCTTAAATTGGTGTTTCTCAGGGCTATCCTAGGCTCTCTGCTATACACTGGGAGTTCCTGTTATGAGGTCTATACTATAACCATGAAATCATACACAAAATTGCTGTTATTTGTGTATTTTTCTTCAGGCGCTCAAGAAATGACCTCTAAAAAGGCTAAGAACCAAAGACAGCAGATTTATGTGGTTTTCTGCCCAAAGCCAACATTTCTTTGGGGAAACAACCACTTTCCCATCTCACATGGTTCAATGAAGACTATTGGTCCCAGAGTTTAACAGGCTCCCTGACTGGTCCAGTGAGCATGCAAGCCAGGTCTGGCCAATGATAGTACCCCACACTCCATGCAGATCCAATAAGACTCCCTCCATGAGACAGAATACATGCACCTGGGAAAGAGGTGCCTTGTCCCCCTCTTGAGAAAGGACCATACAAGTCTGGAGTTGCCCGTGGTCCTCTTCTGCCAGATGAAAGAACCTACTGAAAATAAGGCCAAAAAAGTGGAGAACAGAGAAGAGACCTCTGATTATATCATCTGAAAGCTGAGATCCAGCCATGCCTATTTCCAGGCTTTCCAAAAACAGAGAGCAGGGAATTTTTTCCCCTTTTGTTTACTTTGAGTTGAGTCTGTCACCTGCAAGCAAAAGTCCCTTGAGAAAGCTAGCCAATTTCCACTGTTGGACTATATAACCTATACTGTAATCACTCCCAAATGTCTATCTATCCTCAGCCTAAACCTCTATCAAACTCCAGACCCATATATGTAATTGTCAAGTGGAAATTTCTATTTGTCTGTTGCATATGCACTTCAAACTCCATATGATCAAAAACAAACTATATTCCTCCACTGACCAGCTCTCCCTCCACATATTTCATTTCAATCAACAATACCCATCTACCCAAGTTCCAAGCCAGAAACTAGGAGTCATTCTTGCCAATCCCATTACTTCTCTCGTCCATAACTAATCATCAAGTCCTGTCCATTCTAGGCCTTGATTACCTGCCACCATCCTAGTATGGGCCAGGATGAAAAAGCCTCCCCACAAGTTTCAGTGTCCGCAGTCTTCCTTTCTTCAAATTGATTCTCCACTATGTAATTAATCTCCTTAAACTGCAAATCTGATTATTTTATCCCTACACCTGACATACCCCTAGCCACTTCTTTAAATCAAAGCAATTATATACAGCCAGCGCAACAGCCAAGCTTCACTGCTTCTGATGTTATTAGTGTTATAACGAATGTATACCATAAGAAAACAAGATTCATCAGAAACATAAAATTTTAAGAGTAACAAGAACAACTGTATCAGAGTAGCTCAGAGTCATTTGTTTTTAATAAAAGATACTCAAGAAAAACTTCCCTATCTATTCAATGTCTACTCATTAGTTCTATATTTAACTGCCCATATGAACTTGGTTTAGGGACCCTCTGTGCCCATGATGAGTTGGTTTAAGGACCGAGTGCGCCCATCATAAGTTCTACTCAGTGATCGTGTTTTCTCTAAGCCCCTACTCTAACTAGTGCTCTCTTTAAAAAATACTACTGGGGATCCCCAAAAACATTATTGTGTTTCTATTCTGAAAGCCTTTAAAATATTGACTACAAAAAAATAATACATTATAACTATGATTCAGTAAAGTATCCAAACATTTTACAATTATTTTTACATTTACCTTTTTTAAAACTAAGTATATGATGATTGTTAATGGTGATATATAAATACTGGATATTGTTTTTAAAATAATCCACAAAATTGGCTATCGCAACCCTCCCATAATACCCTCCCTTATACAATCTGTGCCATTTTGTGAAAATTACCAGCTCTTAGAGAAGTCATGAGTCAAAAAAATGAGCAAAAGAAATTGAAGGGAAAAAATACTGAAAGCTGGGGGACAAAGTGCCTTGAAATCAGATGGCACATCTAGTTGTGGGAGACCCTCATTCAAAAACAAATATTTCTCTATACTGCCTGCAAGAAATATTTTACTTGTTAAAGACAAGCATTCTCTTTTAAAAAATAACTTTTCATAACAGGAAAGCTATAAGTCCCTCCTACAAGTGTAGTTTAAATTCTTCTTCTAAACAATACACTAAAAGAATGATAGTTTTGATAAGGGAAAGAACCTGTTTTCATCACCTCTAATGGCGCATGTATTATTCATATTTTAGAATCTCTGAAATTAGGGTGCTTCCACAATCAATAACTTCTTAAAGATAACTAGAAACATTTTCTTTATAAGTGGTTTATAAAATTATGGTGCGTCTTATAATTGATGTAATTCAATGCAACTCAATATTTAATCTTATAAGTTGAACTGATGTGATCAATACAGACATTGAAGTAATTAAGAAGGCATTTTAAAAACATAAATACAAATAAAAGATGGAAGAGGGAAGAAGGAAAGGAAAAACTTTCTAGTCCAAAATTTAGCCTAAGAGGAAACTCGGTTTCCTTTCCATGGTTCCCTCCTTCCAAGATCCAAAAGTCAGATCAGTGCTACTGTAACTGATGTCCTGCCACTGCTAAGCTAGACAGGGGCCTTTCTCCATTTATTCATTTTAATATGCAACAAAGTCAGTTACAGACCCAATCTGTAGTTTAGAAGCAGAATATCTGTATAAAAACGGAAGACTAAATGATTCACGGAACTGAACACTGAACATGTGTGCATAATACTATATATAAATTATACTTCAATAAAGTTGATCTTTCAAAAACAAAGACAAATGAGTAAGTGCAATAAGAAAATACTATCTAAAAAACTTAATGTTTAAAAATATACCTTCCTTCAGAAGGAATTGCATTCAAAAAAAATGCAAAACTTCAAAAAGATGGAATTTTACTTTTCTCGTTGTCATTTGATTTTACATAGCCTTCGAGTCGCAGATTTTTTTACCTTATTACATTTTAAAAATGTTATTGACATATAACATCCTATTAGTTTTGGGTGTACATCATAGAAATATAGTATACACATTACAAAATTATCCCCACAATATGTATAATTACCATCAGCATACAAAATTATTACAATATTGCAGCTTTTTCCCCTCTTTAATCCATCTGCCCCCCCGCCCCACTTCCACCCCTGACCTATGGATGCTGCTGTCTCCCTTTACAAACTAGATCTCTGAAGGTGGGGCGTGTTCCCCCACACACGCTCTCTGCACACCCCAGGGGACCTCACGCACCTAGGGTATGGTCCATGGCTTCACCTGGAGCATGAACCAATGACCTTCTACATGTAAAACAGACATGCTAACCACTACATTATGGAGCCACCCAGATTTTTTGAGTAATATATGCATTACTCAATAACATAAATATTATTTGTATATATTAGCATTCTGAGGGACTATAAAGAAAATTAACCAACTTATTAACCATCTCCACTGAAGTACCACTAATGATAGCCATTTTAATCAATTTTATTTTAATATCTCTAGTGATAATCTATCTTTAAATAAAATCACTAAACTTCTATTTCAAGAATCACATAATTTAGATATCTATTGACCTGTTTTGACAGATAAGGATTTAACAAACTTTTATCACAGAAAGAGGGTATGACTTGGACATGACAATAGGCCATGTGGGCAGTCCCCATAGAGGGAAGAGTATAGCATGAGCAGGGACAGCTGAAAAGGAACATTTGCAGGAAGTAAAAACACCGGGAAATAAGAATAGCAGGAAATAAAAATAATATCTGAGGCAAATCTCATGAAAAGGACTTCAGAGTAGAGAAGTGACAAGTACTGAGCTTTAAGAGTACTTGAGGCAGAAATGCGTAAGATAACCTGGATAAAGATGGAAGTGAAGGCAAAAATATAACATCAATCTAGGTGGATGAGAACCTGATTCGGTTCAAAACTAAAAAGGGAAAGTTATCAAATATAGAACTATATAGACAATACATATGGTATACAAATACATATCAAATAAAAAAATTTAAAGAAAAAGAACTATGAAAATCAAATACTAGATTTGAAAACTCAATATATAAATTTCTGGATTAAACACTAAAACTCATAAAAGAAATAGAAAATCTACACAGAACAACAGCTATTAAATAATTTGGAATGGTACTAAAAGCCTCTTCAGGAAAAAAAACAATCAAAGCCTGAATTGTCTCATAGGTAAGGCCTGCCAAACTCTCAAGTAAAAGATAATCCCAGTCTAAACTGCTCCTGAAAAGAGAAAAAGGAAAACTGTCCAACTCATTTTATAAATCTATCATAACCTTGACACCAACAAGTACTAAGAATTGTACCAGAGTTAGCAGGAAAAGAGCAAAAATACCATGAAAGTAGAACCAATAGACAGATGTTGGCTACAGACAAGATGTGATGGAATGGGGAAAGAGCTGGGTTTGGTATGCATCAATAGAAATAAGGAACACCAGGGAAACAAGTTTGGTAAGGAAGAGTTCAGTCTGAAACAGAACCAGTAAGAGATATGCATAAGGCAGTCGGAAAAACATTGATTCAATGCAGAAGAGAAATAAAGGATAGAGATTCAAGAATTATTCAGACAGAAAGATCTAAACCAGGGCTCCCAATCCCCAAGCCATGGACTGGTACCAGTCTGTGGCCTGTTAGGAACCAGGACACACAGCAGGAGGTGAGCAGCAGACGACCAAGCAAAGTTTCATCTGTATTTGCAGCCAGCTCCCCAGCACTAGTATTCACCGCCTCAGCTCCACCTCAGATCATCAGGCATTAGATTCTCATAGGAGCACCAGTCCCTGGTGCCAAAAAGGTTGGGGACTGCTGGGCTAAACAATAAGGTCAAGGGGCTAGAGACATAGGAAAGTGATCTGAAAGGTGAAAGTTGGAGAACATACATTAAGCACAAAAGGAAAACAGAAAACAGAAAAAGGGCAAAGAGAAAGTCAGCACAATGTCACAGAAGTCCTCCCTTCATCTAGTTAATTCCTACTCATACTTCAGAATTGTCCCAGGTTCCAAAGTAACATTTTTAAGAAGGCCTTCTCAGATTCTCCCAGCACCAGGTCAGAGCCCCACTTCAAGCTTTTGTAATACTCTGTACTTTAATTAGAATCATAATCACACAAAAGAATTCTTTAATATATGTTCCCCCCACTAGACTTTAAGCCCTAGAAAGACAAGGGCCATATCTATTGTTGCAGCCTATTGCCTTGCATGGTGTATTAGAATACAGTATTTATTGAATGAAATGGATGGATGTACGAAAACCAAGGAAAGACGCTTCAAAATACTACAGAAAGCTCAAGTTGACTCAGAAAGGGGCATAAACGTTTTTGATTAAGTTATAGAGGACTACTGTGAAAGTGTAACCCAGATAACAAGGTTAAAAAATGAATGGATGGCCAGGAAGTAAAGGCAGGAAAAGTAGACTTTGACAATCTCTAGAGATAGTATTATAAAGGACTGAACTTTAATTTTACTTCAATTTTGCTCTTCTATTTTCTTTCATGACATGTATTACTTTTATAAGGAAAAAACTTTTTTTTAACATTCATGTGATGTGAAAAGGAAAAGCAGCAACAAGACAACTTGAGGGTGCAGTAGACTCGAGATTTTTGTAAATTGAGGGAATCTCTTTTTTTCATTACAGCTGACATTCAATATTTTATTAGTTTCAGGTGCACAGCTAGGTGGTTAGACAGTTATATAACTTACAATGTGATTCCTCCCCATAATTCTACTACCCTCTTGACAGCATACAGTTATTACAATGTTATTGACTGTATTCTCTATGCTGTACTTTACATCACCACGACTATTTTGTAACTGTCAATTTGTACTTCTTAATTGTAAATTGAATTGAGGGAATCCTAAGCACATTCATACTTTTAAGAACCCCAAGACAAAAGAGAGGGCAATTCATAGTCCATTAAGAGAAAAATGAAACAAGAGATTAACTAGAAGAACGAAAAATATTCTTCCACTAAGATAGAAGAAGCACATGATAAAAGGAATCCAGTAAATTCTGGAAGGAACTCCCACTGGATGTCTAAATCTTTTCAGTAAAGTGTTTGGAGAAGTGAAGAAAGTAGAAAAGGTCTGAAATGAACTCCACAGATAATAAGCAGGGGGGTTAAAAAAAAAAACAGGAGTAGAACACTCCTTCTATTAAAAGTACATTCTAAGTTTCAATCAGCCTTTTGGAAACTCAACCTATTCCTAGCTCAGAACTGTCTTGTATTTTAGTTTTACGTTTAAATATTTAAATCTGGTTCATAAACTTTTTATTTCAACAACTGAAAACAACAGGAAGCATTAAGTTACAATTTACTTTAATTCAGAATTGAACTCCTCTTACAACTAAATACAATAAAGTTGTTTTCAACTCAGGCAACAAAATAGCGATCATTTCAAGAATGAGTAACTGAAAAGTGCTCCTAAACATAAAAGTGTTTGCAGAAAGAGGTGTTTTTGTTGTTGTCGTTGTTATTTTTAACTCATCCTTTGCCTCACTTTAAGAGTTCCTGAATAGTAGTAAAGAAAATCCCAGCTCACTTAAACAAGCTATTTAACTTCTTTTCGTCTCGGTTTCCTCGTCTAAAAAATGAGGAATACAACAACCAGAGTTATCATAAGGATTAAATGACGTAACACAAGGGAATGTGCCAAGTTCGTACTATGTACTCAGAACAATTAATTTGCTAACCGTTTAAAAGAGAAAACCTGCAACACTGACCATATTAAAACATCCGAGAGCACGGACGAGTACAAGTAACAAAATGCCAGACCCTAACACATAGCACATAATTTTTCTTCCCTGACGCAAGCTACTTTTTTTTCGTTGCCAAACCTTTCTACTAGGAGTCTGGAAAGAGCGGGGGGGAAAGGAGGGTTACATTCGACCCAGCAGAAAGTTTTCAGAAACTGAAGCGCAGAATCACAACAGACATGGCAGCGCAGAACAACAGGTGAACCCTCCGAGAAACCTGGCATCTTCCCGCGGACAAGTTTTGAAGAGGTTTTGCAACTCCTCCTGGCTCTACCACCCCAAAAAACAGACATGGTTTTTTCTTTCTTTTTTTTTTTTTTTTTTTTTTTTTTTTTTTGCAGAAGCGTATAGAGACAAATCGCGAATATCAACCTCGCAGCCCCTGGGCGAAGGAGGTGAGCGCCTTTGCCATTTAAGGATTCAAGAAGCGTCCTTGGAGGCGGCTTTCGCCCACACAGCCTCCTCAAACTCAGCCTGAAACCCGAGGCTGAGGAACAAAAGAGGGGCCAGGCAGCCGAGAGGCTTCCAGGGCTCGACGTTGAGTGTCCAGAAGGCCGGCGTCCGCGGCAGGTTCGGGCCCAGGGTGGGGACGCGGGACGGCGGGGCCCAGTCGGCCGCAAGCTGACACACCCGGGGCGTCAGGGACCCCGCGAGGCGAACAGGCCGGGCCGCTCCCCGCTGGGGCCTCCCGCGCGCGCACGGCTCCCCCTGAAACTTCGACCGAAGCCCGCGCCGGCCTCCCTGCCGCGGCCGGCCTCTTCCCGCACGCTTACGCATTCTCCCGACGAGCCAACTCACCCGGACCCCGGGGAACTCATCCTCCAGCCCTCGGCGCGACGCAGGGTGGGCGCAGTGAGCCACCGGGACGCGACGGGGGCGCGGTTCGGCCTTCGCCCTCGGCGTGCAGCGGCCCCGGCCCGGTCGCCCGTCGCGCGGCCGTGCGATCCTCGTCTCGCGCGGACGGACGCGCTGGAGCCGGAGCCTGCCTTCCTGCCCGCCCCCTTCTCTCCTCCCTCCTCCTTAGCCGAGCGCCAGCAGGCGGATTCCAATCTCAGCAGCGGCCGCCACCGCCGACACTCACGGCGGGGGGGTCGGGGGGGGGGCGGTGCGGGCTCCGCAGCGGAGCCTGGGGGGAGGGGCGGGCCTCCGCGAGACGCGGGGCTGCGCGCGCGCACTGGGAGTGCACCCGCCGCGCTCCGCCCCGGACGCGAAAGGAGCCGAGCGCGCGGCGGAAGCGCCCGAAGGGTCTGCGGTGCCTGGCGCCCGGCTGCCGGGTGGGAGGGCCCGCCGCCGTCTTGGGGGCGCCGGGCTGTTGTCGAGGGGTCTTCTCCTCCGCTCGGTCCCGCCAGCCCCTCCTCACCAAGAAGCCCCACTGCCGCCGTCGTGGGGCGGCTAGTCTCCGGAAGCCGTGTCAAGCAGACACGGTGCGTGGGACGCACGGACACCGCAGCCGCGTGCTGCGCGCGGGCCGGGCCCCTTGGAACGGAGTCTCCTCAGGCGAGTCCTTCGGTGCAGACTCCTCTGACAAACTCATACTCCATGTGAGCGCCAGTTGGTGGGCTGGTGAGATAAGCCTGATCGCTCAGAATCCACGCACCGTGGTGAGGCGACAAAGAAAACAAATGTAGCCACAGTTCAGCCATTATTCACCCACAGCGCCCCGGTTTCTTTTTCTGGGCTTTTTGCTAACGTGCGGAGGCACGGGTAGGGAGGTGGAGGTGGACCGGCTCCGAATGAGCTGCAGGACACAGAAGCGTTTCCGCGTTGGGCCAGGAGCTCCGAGGCCCGGGCCTCCCAGGGCCGTGTGATCTGCGAACCCGTGAATTCCAAAGGCATAAGATGAGCGGCGTTAACCCAACAGAACTGAAGTCATTGCACTATAAATATTGCTCCCTTCTCCACCTTTGGCTCACTCTAGTGACCTCGCGTACCCTCGGGAATCTTATTGCCCCCATTTGGAAAATATAAATAATTGTCACTACTTTTCTTCCATTTTTCCTCATTCTTTGTGGAAAATGCTGTTAAAAGTATTCAATGCCCTGTATGTGAAGAAAGAGTGCAGGCCCATTTTTAACACCATTTGTGACCTTAATCTCTGGTATCTCGACGAATGTATCTTGTTAAGTATCTTTACAAAAGATACTCTTTTTAAGTTCCTGTTATAAAACCACTTTTTAAACTGCGGGTAAAAAGAAAGAGGAAAAATAAAAATGTACCAGGCACTAATATTTGTTTTTATACACGTTCTCCCTAAAGAGATGTTTAGATTCCAGAGTGGTCCACTATATTTTTGTTTAAATGTCTGAATTGCCTTACATTCTTGTTTAAGGATTTTTGGGGGGCCTATCTTCTATTCTGCCTCTCCTTTCTCTTTTTACCTAACTTTGCCCTTAGTACTTTAGATATCCTCCATAATTCCAAATTCTTTTTCATTTCTATTTATTCTCATTTTTTTTTTTTTCTTAATTCTAGCTGTCTCAGGCTCAGGTTTGAGAATCCTGGGTTACAGTATCTTGCTAGCAGGAAGAATGTATGATATGGTGTTTCCTTTCATCAACTAAAATTTGTCACTTTTTCAAGTTTTCTACATACTACACTGCTTTAATTTTAGGGAAAAGTCTGGACCTTTTGCTTAAAGATATTTAGACTGACCAAAGAACTCATTGATGTATACTGAGCAGTGTGTCATGGCAGATAAAACCATGACAAGTGTGTTCATATACCCTCTAAAGCCTAATTCAATTTTCAGACATATGAATCAGTCTATAAAATAGAAAAGAGTCTCAGGTTGGAACTTAAGAACATCCAGTTTCTGAATGCACAAATTGGTGTTGTCTGGCTTGTGTTATATGCTACTGTAGAAATGAGAGCAAAATCAAGGCATCAAATTTTAAGTCATGATATATTTTTCTCTACAAAAGGATCTCCTTTTTAGGTCTTTGGCAATTTTACTTGACATCCTTTTACTCTCCTTAGATAAGGCCTGTATAGCACACAGGCTTACATCCTTAGTGTTTTCACAGTGGTCAACCGACCCACTGACAGTTGAGCAGGGCATGGTGTTCTCTTTGGTTCCTGGCTTGTGCATGCATGCCAGCCTGTTTCTCTGGTTTGCCTGCCCACTACATGAAGAAAGCAGCCAGGAAGACCAAGGAGACATCTGGACACAAATGGTCTGGCCCTCAAACTCAAAGGTAACACTTCAAGGTCCGAATTTAACATTCTCTAATGTGATGATTTCCTTTAAGTAGATTAACAGAGCTGGCTGAAATGGGCCTTTTTTTCTCTATACAATTAGTTTGAGGAATAGGTCCCAAGAGTGATAGTGGCATGCCCAAATCACATAGCATTAGTTTGGAATGGAAAATTACCCTTCTCATACAGTTTTGAAATCCTCAGGGACACCTTCCCTGATTACCTGTCTTAAATTAGCACCCTAACACAGCCAATTTCATTTTTTTTGTACCACTTTATACTTTAGGAAATTACCTTGTTTGTTTAGTTATTTGTTTATGGTCTGAGTGTCTTTGTCCCACTACAATGTAAACTCCATGAGAGCAAAGATCTTGTCCATCTTGTCCTCAGCTTAGTTTCTGGCATATAACACTGCTCAGTATTTGTTAAGTGAATGAGATAAGGATAGCATCTAAGAAATGCTTCCTCTAAGCATTTCTGAACCCTCTTTTAGAGGGTGGCGTGGCCTATGTTGAAAAAGGTGAGGGTAGGTCAGAGAAGCTATGGATTATACCATCTTCAGTGGAGACTTCTGCTTTCAGGGAAGGCAGTAGTTCAGTAGATTAATCCAAGTTAATCCATCCAAAGTCATTTTCCTGTTGTAAATACTTTATGAAGCAAAGGCAGTACTAAGTCTTTGTAAGTATGGAGATAAGTAAGAGCCCAGTAATTGAAGGGTAATGCTTGAGGTTGATTTCACGCCTAATGTTAAATGGACAAAAATATTGTGAAGAGTAGAGGAAACAACTACATTTTTCATTATGGACACTACTACGTCATTTTATTGGTTAACAGTACAATAATACCCTGTTATGGTTTAGAAGGACCAACCCAAAACAGAAATTGTGTAAGAAAAAGATGATAATATATAAATATAATTCAGTGCACAAAAGAGAAAATTTTTCAATTTGTTCTAAATTTGTTCTTTTGAATTGTACATTTTACATTCCCTTCTGTTTTTAACTCTAAATAACTTTTTCCTTTTCCCATTTCTCTTTCCTTCAAAGCACTTGTTAACTTTGATTTAAAGATGGTTTACTGAGGCTCTTACTGCAGAGTAGCCACCACTTAATCCCACCTATTTCATGGTCTCTACTATCAATAAACCCTTTACCATAAAACCCAATTCATTCCTGGCTTCATGGCAGGAAGAATTTTCAGAGCTACAGGCCCAGGACTCAGCCTCCTGTCTCTGCTACTTATTTGGGGCGCCCTAACCTTGGCCCCTTTCTAAGAACTGACACACAGCCTTTTACTTGTGCTTGAAGCCCTAGCCTATTAACCTACATGGAACTTGGTTTTATCTGCCTGTTGTCTGGACTCTGCCTCAGACCCGAAACACCAATTCTGCTGTGCACTGATAGATATTTGATGGCAACACTTACCTGCCTTCAGCTTTTTGTTCCTAGTTTCTCTGTGTCAATAACCTATCCATCTATCAGGCCTCCTTCCCCCCATTCCCCCATTACCCGATGCCTACTGCTCTCCTGGACTACCACATGTTGCTTGCTCATGGCTCTCTGGCTAACAGGTACTGCCTGAAGGGCTGGAGTTCCTCCCACCAGACACCTGGAGCTGGAGCTCCCCTACCCCAACTCCCACTCAGCCCATGGTAACTCTTCCTCATCCTGTAGCAGTTCACCACCCTTACTACCCTGCTTTTCTCTGTCCTGAGAGCAGTGGGCTTATGACCTATTACACTTTGGTTATTTTTTTAACCAAATAAAAATTTTAAAAGTGTAATAGGTGTGTTTGTGTGTGTATATATGTATTTGTATTTTTACATATATATTTATCCATATGTATTATATTCATACATATATGTATAAGTGTAACTCATATGTGATTCTACTCACTACTCCAAAATGCTAATTCTACTCAAGAATTTTTTGGGGACTAGTAGTGCAGAAACCCCAGCACCTGGAACTCAGTATGATTACCTTGTGAATAACTAGTCAAAGGAAGACAAGGTGTCATGATAAAGATTCAAGCTGAGATAACAAAGAAGATACAATCCTGGATCAGGAATGCTGAGTTGTTAACAGCCATACTGTACCTACTGTATATGACCTACACAGTTATCCAGATATGTTCTTAGGTGCAGTGTGGTGCCGCTACTGTGACCAGACATACTAGTTTATCTACCACATATGTTGGAGATACCTATCCCTGTGGTAGACATGAAGTTCTAGAGGACAAGAACTGTCTTATTTTCACTCCATTGTATTCCTAGAACCTAGTGTGCTGTCTGGCATACCAGTAGGTAGTCAGTAAATACTCAATGAGGGAATGATCGAATATTCTAGGCATTATAGTGGACTACTGTCCTCTAAAACCTTAAAATCTAGTAAAAATAAGACATACAAAACTACTTCACGTGATGTTTGAGTCAGGATTTATTGCCTTTAAGGTAGTTGATACTTCATTTTGTTCTCAATTAATAGTTTGCCCTTATTAATTTTTATCAACCAAGGCAGAGTTGTTTTTTATTTGGTTTGGTTTGGCTTTTTTAGTATCCTTTAGGAGTACTAAATGATAAAGCACTTAACATGATGGAATGAGAGTCTAACAAATGCTGTACGTGATAAATAACACAGAACCATCACTGACTAAATTCTAACAACTCATTTTCAATAAATAATGTGTGAGTTCTGGAGTTCCATTTGCTCTTTAAAACCACTTCCTCAATTCTTTCATAAAAAAAGAAAACACAATCATATATTTAACCAGTAACCAATACCTATCAGTGTTTCTTTTAAAACATAGATTATTTTACATTTGGTTTGCTACCCACCTTAAAATCTATCTTCCTCACTATATACTTGAATCATACTAGCTATCTTCCTAATTGGTCATTCCCTCTCTCAATTGATCTTGCTTAGTTTTTCCAGATTTCTCTTAATGAGACACTCCTCTTATCAAAATCTGGGAACTACTGATATATGGCAACATTCCCTTCAACTGGTCTCTTCACTTCCTGCAGAATAGGACACATTCATTCTCCTTTTAATGCCATTCTCCTACCTGCGATGCCCAAGTATTCCCTCTTGCAAAGAGATCAGAGTAGTCAAAGACTAAATTCAGGCTTTTCTTTCCATAGGCTCTCCATATCACTGACTTTTTTTTTTTTTTGCATAGTGTAGCTGTTTCTGTGTCTTTATTCCAAATAAGATTTCATACCTTTATTTACTTACATGTGAATAGGGGTTTCCTAGCCTCCTTGCCTGACACACAAGCTATCAAAATAATAGCTACAGGCTAGGGCCTGTAGCTATCAAAATAATAGCTACAGGCTAGGGCCTACCATTGTAATTATCAAAATCCTTGCCTCTGCTAATCCATTTGTTTTCAAAGTCCAACTAGAGGTAGGGGGTAGTCATAGTCTCCATGCATCTGCTGTGCTCTCCTCTCCCTCACAGCCAAAGAGGACACTCCTTTTCCTCCCTCTGTTCAGCCCTTCCATGCCCCAGTTGTTACCACGGTTGCTTTAGTCCCTGCACTGAGCACAAGGTTGGTTATATTGCCAGACTCCAAGGGGCACCATTCACATCTAGCTCTGTGTGAAAGATGGAGCTGTGCTATGCAAGAGCTGCACCTGGCCCTACTGAACACCACAGAAGTACCACTCCAAATGCAGACAGGGAGCCTAGTTCCTGGCTTGTTTAAAGAGTCAGATTTTTTATTGGTTAACACTATAATATATGTACACGTAACATAATATGTTACATTTTATATATGTGGCATATTGTATTGTATAACATATCTTTCAAGGCATTTGGGGGCAACAAAAGTGGCAAGATGCATATTTATCAGAATTAATAGTTATAATTCCATATGTTAATGTTTTTAATAACAAAAGTTATTCTTATACTTGCAATAATACATTATACTAATCAACTTTTAACTATATGTAACCATATTTCATAAAAATCAAGATATATTTGATTATAAAAACATCATTTTATGTACAACTAGGAAAGAAAAAACACTGCCGATTAAAGTAGGACATATCAGTTGTAAGACATCCAAATTTCAGAGATGATAGAATATCAAAAAACATGTATGTAAGTATTGATGAAATACAGCTTGCTTTAATGCACCTAAAATGCAAAACAACACCATACAGGCCAATAATTTGAAATGTTGAGTTTCTAGATTTTTGACATTAAATCTTATTTGTTAGTTATGCACGGTCCTCAAATAGATCAACTACGAATGTTAACCGCAAAAGCAGAGACAGCACAGTTTAACTGCATATAAACACGTAAAACAAACAAAAGTGAATAATTTATGGTTCATTCTCATAAAGTTTAGAGGAAATACTAGCATCAAGTCACGTGCTTAGATTATATTACAAATAAAAAATTAACTTTCTGACAGCTGCTTATCCTGAAAATGCATGTTGACAAGAATTGAATTTTAGATGTTTCACATGTTTTTATCTTTGGAAGAGTCAAACTAAACAATCAGAAAAATCTCAACAGTGCAGTCGAATGACTTTACACGTATCCCGGAAGCTGAACAATAGTGCTTGTTGCTTATGGGCCATCAGGAAAAGCCAGCTGTGGATTTCTTTCTAGTACAATTAATTGCTTCCGCTGTATATAAAATTGAAAGAATTGGGTGCTTTACTGCGGAAAAAGGATATCCTGCTACACTGCTCCTGTTTCCTCACAAAGGCTATTATTGAGCCTTTTGCCATTAATTCACATTCATTGGATTATCCTGTGATGAAAGACCAAGAGGCTTTTCATTTTTATAGTCTCTTATCTCCTATTTAGTTGGCACCTCTCTGGAGATACCTGCTCTTCTCCCAAGACTTGTTAATTGCTAGGATGTCAGAAGGTAGCTAATAACTGCATTCCTTTCAGAAACTAATTGTGAGCCCATTTCTATACTTTTTCTTGGAGTGTCCTTTCTCATCGCTGAGAAGTATTCTGAGTTCTGTCATTATTTGAAATGACAGACGTGGCATTCCCAGTGCCAACTTTCAAACCCTGTCGACCATATACTTGGAGCTTAGCAAGTGACTATTTTATAAATCCTCTGTGTAGACCTACACTGTTCAATACACAAGCCACTTGCCAACTATAGCTCTGTAAATTTTAAATTAGTTAAAATTAAGTAAAATTAAAATTCTGTTTCTCAGTCTAAGCTCATTAAGTGCTCAATAGCAACATGAGGCTAGTGGCTACCATAGTGGCAAAGTGCTGATATAAAACATTTCAATTGTCACAGAAATTCTATTGGACAGTGTTGGTATAGACTGTGACCTGCTCAACTCAGGTCTCATAAATAGTATCTGAGCCCATCTCCTGAACTGATGTTTTGATTTCTGTGATTCAAAACAAATGGTAGAAAGATTAGTACTTTCAGGAATCATTTCTATAGTTCATTACTACAGGAGTGTCTCTAAACATGCAGAGCGCCAGAGCACTTGCATAGAAATACTGTAAGAAGTGTTCTTACCACATAAAATAAAAATTTTAAGTGGTAGAAAATTGACCAAAATGCTAATAGTGGTTGTCTCCAGGTAGTGGGACTATGATTACATTTTCTTCCTATGTATCTGTTTTTTGGATGTTATTCAGTTAGCACATATTCTTAATTACTAAAAATTACTTACACCCTCATGAGCACCAGCAATCCTCTCATCCAGGCATTTGTTAGGCATTTTGCCAGGATCCACACGTTTCTAGACTATAGTCCAAAGTCTGGGAATCAAGGCCCATCAGGTTAAGTAGGTTTGTGGAGCTGAAGAGGGCACTAGTTTTCCCTCTGAGAAGAGAACCATAAAAAGAAGTTCTTGTTTCCTAAAAGTTCAGGCATGATCACACAGGTTTAATTAGGAACAAGGAGCTGTTTACAGCAAATTATAAACTGTAAAAATCAGACCTCATGGACACTCCCAAGGATGTCCCATGAACCTTTACTTCTCCAAGTCCAGATTCAGCAGATCTGGCTTGGTGAGGTAGGGTACTGCAATGCCAGCTACAGGACTATCCCAGAAATCCCTTTCCAGAGCTTTCCATGACCAAAGAAGATGGCCAAAGAGCTCATGGAAAGCTTCTGTTTTTCTTTTCTTTCATCTCTGAAACTTGAAGCCAATCTATTGTTTTCTTGGCTGCAAATTGAACCCACCCTGGAGGGAGACCCTTCAGAAACAGGCTAAGCAACACAATATGGTGGGAAGAACGCCAACTTTGTAGTCAGAATTCTGGCTGAACTTCTTAATTTTTGACCTTGGGCAGAATTTGTCACCATCACTGAATCTCAACTTCTTCATCTATAAAATTGGGATAAATAATATCAATCTAATGAGACAGATGTGAGAATTAACTGAGAGTATATGGAAAACAGTTGGCATAGAGTGCTCAATTAATTTTAGTTACCTCTTCTTGTCTTTCTAGAAAGTGATTGGTCCATTAGTGTTTATGTCAAAGGGGAAAGAAAACAAACTGTAAAACTCTTAATGAGGCTTACTTCAAATACAGTCCAGTGCAGTTCAGTAATTAGTATATGAGTTCTGCTTCAGCTTGGGCTGGGCTCCAAGTCTTCATTCCGGCCTCAGCTCAGGAATTTCCTTCTCCAGAAAGCCTTCACTGCCCACTCCCAAGCTGAGTCAGTGTTCCTATTGAGTGTTCCTATGGTACTCCAGCTTATTTCTGTCCTATCACTTTCCATGCACTCTGCTTCTCAAACCAGGGTACCATTGAGTACAAAATATATATTATAAGGTATCTTCTCCAGGGCATGAGTTTTATCTAATAATAAATAAAATAAAGGTCATAAATTTTTCTCAGCCAAAATATTAGACTACAAAGGAAAACTCACAATTGCATAGAGTGCCTAGAGGACATGCGTTTATTGTCCTTAGTTTTTAGGTCTGCTTTGCAGAAAAGTTGGAGAAATATTTATTGCCAGATGATATTGCTATAACTTGTATATTTCTGCCACCAGACTATCAACTTTGTCAGGGCAGAGATTGTATATCATTCACCTCTGAATTAGCAACACTTAGCTACTACCAGGAGGCCTGGCTCAAAGTAGAGGCTCCAGAATGATTGCGAAGTGAATTCTCTGTCTTCTCCCAGTACTTTGGAGAGAATATAGTATTTCCTCCAAGAAAAAGAACTTTGAAACTGTTTAACTAACAGGACTTCACATCAAGTGCCTATTGGAGAGAATATACTCTTGGTTATACTTTTTGGGAATGGTAATTAACCTATCTGAGCTTTGGCTTCCCAACCTGGTAAGGTTATGAAGATTTAATGAGGAAAGATTCTTAAAATGCCAAGCACTGTGCCTGGCACATAGAAGGTGCATGGAAAAAAAGTTTCTTTATTTTCTTCTATAGTCACTTTCTGATTATTAATCTACAAACTAAGAGATGATTCTGGTCATTTTAATCATTGCACACAACTCAAAAGGGACCTGGTATCCATGGCTCAGCTATGAGCCACTGGAGCTTTTTCTGCAATACCCTGGTCCTTCCTCCTAAACCTCCAACCTACTATTACCATACCATTCAACAGATTACTTGCTATCTTGGTTACCTTCACATTAAACCTGGGCTTCTAAGAGAGGGATAATTTAACTTGAAGGTGGAAAAAGGTAACCACCTGTTGGAAGGTGCAAGCTGCAGAGTCAGGGCCCATTTCAAGCCTTGCCTTATTCAGTATCTGATTTACTCGCTCAACTCCAAGGCATGTCTCCATCCTGGTTCTGGAGACAGCCCTGGACAAATGTTGCCAGTTCCCTACATGGAGCATTAGCCAGGGAATCAGGATCCTCAAATGGCTGTATATTTCACTCTATTGGCCTAGGTCCACAGTAGCTTTAACAAGAAACTGATAAAACTTAAGCTTCGGGATCCTCTTTTTGAAAGGCCCATACAAATGCTAAAATGTTCTAGATTGAGAGGGAAGTCAGGTTGCAATCAGGGAGCATTCTTATATAAGCCCTTCTGATAACTTGCCTAAAGAGATTTCAGAAGAAAGAGACTTAGAGATCCATGGTTCCAGTAATTTGTTGATTCTTTCTTCTCATTCCAAATGAATACTCAGTTTTGTAATTAATTTTTTTTTTTAATTTTATATTACTTTTCTTAAAGATGGCTCCACAAACCTGGATCCCAGGCTGGATCAGGTTCTTCTCCAATCGGTGTCTACTTTTCTCAGTGCCTCACTAACCTATAGTTCACCAGAAAGTCACAAGTATGGGAGGAGACTCTGCAGGGGTTCCTGTAGCAATGACTACATGCAAGATGGAACCACCTTCACTATTTGCATTCCATCTTCTACTGCCAGCACACATTGGCTGCCTTGCACCAATTCTTCTTCCACAAATATTAGGGCCCTCTTGCGTTTTCAAGTGCTTCATTGGAAGTAAAAGATAAAACTTCTATTAGTTAGCTTCTGCTCTGAATCTAAAAACTTTTAAAATAGTCTTTTTATACCTACTTTTATGCATCAAATACACTTTGAACTAGAGTTAGATAAGGGAATAACTGATTTGTAAATGGAAAGGTAGTAAAAATTTACTTATGCTATTTCCCATTTAGAAAAAAAAAAAGTGCATCTCACTGCCAGCTGAATCCTTCAAATTCATACTGGACCCTGTGTGAACAAGCACATTCCACACGTAACCAGATTGACTTTCACAAAGTACATATAGCTTGAGACCAAATTGTGCTTGTTTCATCAGGATGTACTGCTTCATAGCCAACTGCCCCTTGAATAGCATCAGTGATTCATCGACTACAATGTTTCTGTTTGGAGTATATACAGTTGAAAACTTATTTACAAGAAAGTTGAACACCGGTTTGATCTTCAGCAATGAAATCTGGGCCTTTGACCAGTGGATCTGGAAGCATTGTTGACAAAATGCAGGCACCGGAGCAAAAGTAAAAATCTTTCACCAGTCATAATTTGCCTGAGATAAGGCACAACTGAAAGAGGCCTTGTCAACCAAAACATCTCCAGCTCAGGTTTCTGCACAATGCCTTGCAACAACATTACTGCAAAAAAGACTTTCAGTTCATCACTGTCAGCGTCTTTCCATTTATCCGTCCATGAAAATCCTTTCAGACCAGATGGCTTTGAAGCCAACAAGGCAGCTTGGCCATTCGTTTTGCTGGTAATTTTTGAAACTAATTCTTCAGTAAAGAACAGTTCAAAACATTGTAGTGGGTCAGTGGTATCACTGACATCAACTTTTCTGCCAGGTGTGCTGGTAAAGTCATACCTTTGATGTGGAATCATAACATGAGTTAACCATTTCAGAGCACGACCCAAGTCAGCTGATGTAGGGCTATCTCCATCAGATTCCAAATTGTATGGAAGCCTGACTGTATAGTCTTCCAAAGCACTATCTGAAAAATCAGAATCATCTATTTCGGAAAAATTGGATTCATCAAGTAAATCTTGAGCTAACAACTGTTCAAGAATGAAGTGAACATCACACGTAGGAATGCTATGTCTTCTAGGATTTGACATTTTAAGTAATTGAGAATTACTATATTTCGTAAATAAAAATACCACTACGAAAAACAGAATGCTACAAATAGAATGATGTCATTTGTTTTCAAAGACTATCAATACACTAGAGCAATGCAAAAATAGTAACAAAAGTGAGATATTTCATGGCAAACTTTGGGGGTAAGATTAAGGCTTTAATCCGTGAGTTATATTGGGGTAAATGCTGCAGCTGCAAGCGCCGCTAACAAGTATTCTCTGAGAAAACAGGAAATGGGTTAATAAAATGTTTTATATTTTTAATAGCGTTTGTGAAAAATAGATCTCAGTTCCCAGCTAAGTGGTAACAATGATGACATCCTTTTGTCATTTCAGTTGTAAATTTGTCCAGCCTAATGACTAACTGTAGGTGAAAAGAACAAAAAACATAGTCCAGTGCATACTCTGCTGTGAAAAAGTATCCAGAGTTTTTCAGTTTGACTAACACATAAATGTACTCCAAATTGTCATTCCCCATAGCTGCTTCTGTGTAAACAGGTGAGAAAGACATAAACAGGCAATTATTAAATAATGTAGAAATGCAAGAGTGTTATGGAAATACTGAAGTGGGAATGCTGACCCACAGAGTGGCCAGGATAATGTCGTGTTATGAGAAGTTAGATCTACCATAGGTTTAGAGGCTAGATAGGTCACTGGGGCCCAGAAAGTTAGAGTCTTGTGTATAGATCAATTTGGGCTATATCAAGGAATATTAGGAATCTATGAATGTTAAGCAAGACTATTATATGGCCAGATTTATTTTGGAAGAGATCTCTCTAGCTCCAGTATGGGGAATGGGTTAGGGGTAGGTAGGAACAAATGGAGACAAGAAGGCCAGTTAGGAAGCTGGTGAGATAACTTAGAGGAGAGATGTTTGAAAGGTAGGAAGGAGTCCTGAGAATGGAGAGAAGAAAACAGGTTCAGGACAGATTAAGGAAGTAAATTTGGCAGCCTGTAATAATTATTGGTTGTCAGGAAGAGCAGTTTTGGGAGAAAAAAGACACTTATATGACTCCCAGATTTCTAGTTTCAGTGACTGAGTGGTACCTGCAATTCACCAAAAGAAAGAATACAAGAGAATCAGGTTGGGCGGTAGGGTGATGCATTCAGCTAGTGGCAGCTCCAGAATACCTGCACGGAGGAGGTGTAAGGCATCAGGGCTGTGGGATCCATCTTAAAATAATGTTTATAGTAATAAGCACTCTGTTTGTATGTATGTTTAGATGTGATGTCTAGGGGCCTCTGTTCCCACTTGTGTAAAATGAGTGACAGATTATGAGAACTTATGGTTCCCCCATCCTGAATTAAGTACTGGGTAATTGTATTATTCGAGATTGTTTTTGGTTGCACATGGCAGAAACCAAATTTAAACAAGCTCATGGGTCAAGGGAAAATTTATAAAACCCAGGAAGAGATAGGCTTGGAGCTTCAGGAATTACTAGGTCCAGGAGCCCTCATGTTGGCAGGATACTCTCTCCTTCTCATTTCTAATCTTTGCTTGTTGGTGCCTATTGGCTTTATTCTCTCCCTTCACAGACAGACTTTCTCCACACAGGAGGGCACACAGGGTCTTTGGACTTACATTACTCTAGCTCAGCCACTGGTGAAAAAAGAGGCTCTCTCTCTCCAAGCTCCAGTTTTAACAAAATCTCAGGGAAAGTTTCCAATTGTTCTGGTTTGATTCACAAACCCACTTCTTAAACTAATCTGTGTTCCTAAAGGAGCAGAATCTGTATCAGAAGGAAGGACAGGAAGAAAACACATGAGGCCATTCCTCCAACTTATTAAACAGGAAGACCTGTTGATGGCTGTAGGACATCAGGTGAGGCAGTAGAGCAAAATCTGGATATGTGAGCTCAGAGGACAGCATTACACTGAAGACGTACACATCTAATGGTTTAGAAAAGTAGTTGACTGTCTTGACAAAATTAATGGCAGATTAATTCCACAAACTCAGTAAATAGATTAACTGATGCTCACTATTATTCAGATAATCCTTAATATATATTTTATAGAGATTTAAGTGGGATCGAACAGTAAAGTTCACAGTTACAATTGTTTTATTTTTCAATTACAGTTGACATTCAATATTATATTAGCTTCAGTTATATAGCATAGTGGTTAAACATTTTTATAACTTAGAAAGCAACCCCCCCCCCAAAAAAAGAAATTGCTTTTAAAAGAAAGCAAATCTCAGAGCAGTATATATAGCATTATTCCAATTAAGTAAAACGCAATGTGTGTGTGCACTTTGTGCAGGTGTGTATGCAAGCATAGGTCCGTGTTTCTCAGGTTTTGGAAAACAGTTCTATGCTACCCACACAGAATTGAGGTTTCCCAGACTTTAACAACTGCATAAAACCTTGAAAATTTTGCCATATTCATCCAGAACTGCTTGATGAACAACTTTGAAAATTTTTTAAAGTGAAACTCTCACAGAAAAAAAATAAAATTCACTCTACCAAAAGTGAGGTTCTTACAGTCAAATATGTATTTTCTCTCTCTGCAATTGGCAGGTATTTGAAGGCATTATCTGACATGCCTTACTATCGCCTGCAAGGCCCTTTGTGCTCTCTTCCTCTTCTCCTACTGCCCTCTTATCTCTGCTCTCAAGCTCTGTGCCTTTGCAGTGCCAAAATTGTTCTTTTAAAGGTTTCACAGTTATTTATCTCTATGGAACACTTTATCCCAAACTTTTGTATGGTTGGTTTCTTCTCATCATTCAGACCTCAGCCCCAAAAGTCATTTCCTCAGCAAGGTCTTCCCTGACCACTCTCCAAAACTAGCTTACTCCAGCCTCAAACACATCATTCTGTTTATTTTTCTATAGCACTCATGATCTCAAATTATACTGATTATGTATTATTTGTTTACTGTTGATCTCTTCCCTTTAAAGTGCAAGCTCTACGAAAGCCAGAACCTTGTCTGTATTGTCATCATCCATCCCTACAACAGAGCCTAACCACTCACTGAATGTTTATGGAATGCAAAGATAGACTCCTGGAATGTTATTCAGCACTATAAAGAAATGATCAAGCCATGAAAAGACATGGAGGGAAATTAAATGTATATTGCTAAGTGAAAGAAGCCAATCTGAAAAGGCTACATACTGTATGATTCCTACGATATGACATTTTAGAAAAGACAAAACTATAGAGACAGTAAAAAGATCAGTGGTTGTCAGGGATTAAGGATGAAGGAGGAATAAGTGGAGCACAGAGGATTCTTAGGGCAATTCTGTATGATATTATAATAGTGGATACATGTCATAATACATTTGTCCAAACCCACAGAATATACGATAACAAAAGTGAACCCTAATATAAACTATGGACTCTGTGTGATTATGTTGTAAACATAGGTTCATCGATTGTAATAGATGTACCACTCTGATGGGAGATTTTGATAATCCGGGAGGCCATACATGAGAGGGGTCAGGGGTATATTGGGAAATCTGTGTGCCTTATGCTCAATTTTGCTGTGAACTTAAAATTACTCTAAAAATAAAGTCTAACACAACACACACACACGCGCGCGCGCGCGCACACACACACACACACACACACACTGCCCAAGTTATCAAAATGCTTTAAGCATGTGAAGAGAACATCAAGAAAGATTATTTGATATTAGGATTGTCCTGGGAAAGCTAGAGATCTGGAAAGTCTAAACCAAAAATGTAGGCAGTATTTTCCAAATTAGAGTTCCATGTTCTGTGCTCAAATAAGTTAAATAGATTTCTTTACTGAGAGCCTGAACACTCACACAGCGCACACGTGTGTATTGTGAATCTCTAGGGTAAATAGCATGTGCAGCTATTTCCTAACATTTGATCCATGTCTTTATTACTGATGAGCCTCAGTCTAGCTGGATGCCAGTGTAACCCTGTAGAGAAGCTTTAAATAGTCCAAATTTTTCTCCTTAGTACTAATTCAAACACAATTCAGTTATTTATCTTGTCATAATTCAGTCATTTATCTTGTTTGGCTGATTCCAAACCACTAGAATCTAGGCTCCATGAGAATAGTAGTTTTTGTTTGTTTTATTCACTATCACGTTCCCAGTGTCCAGAGTAGTGTCTGACACATAGTAGATGCTCAATACATATTTGTTGAAAAAAAAGAGTGAGCAAAGGAATATACAATTTTTATTCTGTCCAAAAGTCTTCAGTCAAGAAATTATGCTAGAGGTACAGTAGTCCCCTGTTATCCATGGTTTCACTTTCCATGGTTTCAGTTACCCACAGGCAACTGAGATATGAAAATATTAAATGGCAAATTCCAGAAATAAGCAATTCATAAGTTTTAAATTGCTTGAGTTGCATGATGAACTCTCACCTGAGCTGTGAATCATCCCTTTGTCCAGCATATCCACACTATATATATAATACAATATTTTGAGAGAGAGACCACATTCACGTGTTTATCACAAAATTGTTCCATTTTATTATTAGTTATTGTTGTTAATTTCTTACTGTGCTTTTTATAAATTAAACTTTAAGTATGTATAGGACAAACATAGTATGAATAGGGTTCAGTATATATAAGCATCCACAGATAAGGTGGAACTACAATAATTATACCAAATTCTGATCCATAGGGTTCATATTTCTGAGTTCTTTGTATAATATTTATTCTTGCTGCTGTTTTCCCCAATGTATTTTTTCTGGATGGAGAAGTTGGAGGAGTTAAGGAGATGAAGCAGGAGTTGACAGCCTTGGGTTCTGACCCCATTCTATTGATTATAATAACAACTAACATACGTATTGCAATTTTCTTCCAAAAGCTATTGCACTTGGTTCTCAAAATATCACTGTGAGGCAGATATTATCACCTTCATTTTCAGGTAGATAAGCAGCCTTAGAGAGACTCTCCCAGTGTCACTCAGGTGGTATTAGATCAGCCTTAATATAAACCCTGGTCTTACCATGTCAAAGTCCATGTTTATTCCATTGCACCATTGCCTCCCTAGCTGGTTGTGTATGCTGGGAAGCCACTTCCCCTTTCTGGGCCTTGGCTCCTTCACCTGGAAAATGCCCAGGTGATCTTTTAGATTCCTTTCAAATTTAAATTCTATGATTCTATGAGCCTCCTTTTCCTCCATCACCTATTTTTAAAAATTGCTATAGCTTTAAAAAGTACTGAAATAATGAGATTTTATTTCTGTTTGTAATTTCACAGCTCTTTCAAAATCTGACTCAGGTGCTAAAAATCAAATTAAGAAAAATTTCCCTTTCTTTTTAAGTAGTGCTTAGAAACAGAATACCTTGAAAAAGAATAAATTGGTTTTAAGCATAGTAACTTCATTATCTTTTTTAAAAATGCCAGTAGAATTTTTCTCTGAACTTATATCAAAACTAAAGATATGGAAGAAAATACAGCCCTTTTAAATATACAAATATTTATAGAATATTTGTATATATGTATTCTATATAATATAGAAATAATATATATAATGTTCTACATATCATATAGAATTAGACCATTTGGAGAAGAATAAAAATAAATAAATATGAAATATCTATTCACCAAATAGCTAAATAAATAAACCTTTCCAAAAAAGAAAAGGCAAAGCCTGGTCTTCAGTTTATTACTTATGTGGAAAATTCACTTTATATGCAAAACATATGTATTGTTCACATGTAAACCGGCAGAGTGAGTTTTATGTGTTTCTTCATAGAGCATTTTGTTTTGTCTAGAATTTTATTTGTGGCCATATAGAAAAAAACCTGCTTTTGGTGTCACATGAAAAAAATTTAACACGGAAAAATCTGTATTTGCACAGCCTTTTTGCATTTTATTTTGCTAAAAAGTAGAATACACATGGTCCAAAAAACAACATGCAAAATATTTTTGTGCACACCTCTTAAACACTATATTCCACTTCCGAAATCTTAAAATTAAAAAATATTCCTAAACAAAAGTAATGGGTTGAAAGTTAACATTATAAAAGCTAGATTCCTAACACAAACACTGCAAACACAAGTCACTCAGTTGCAAAAAGTTAAGGTTTATAAATGTTAAATAAATGTCAGCAATGAGACAAGAACTGTAGATCCAAAGTGTACTCCCCACCATGAACTGTTAAAAATTGTTTGGTGTTGTAGGCCATCCATGATGTTAATCTGAAATTGATACAATGTTAACCCCTATGCTATGCCAAACTTACAAACATGGAGGAAACCATATTCAAACTACCTCCTTTCCTTCCTACCTTTAAAATTTTGTTTTCGTGTGTGTGTGTGTGTGTGTGTGTGTGTGTGTAAACCCTTTCAAAAGATATTTTTGGAAACTTAACTCTAGGGGCCTTTTTTGCCCTTTCCTCAGGACTAGTCCTTGATAATTTAATAATTTAATAGTTTGGTGTGGGGAGAGGGGTTGTTTTCTTCCTTTTTTTTTTTTTTGTTTGTTTGTTTGTTTTAGAGAAAACCTACCTAGAGTCTTTCTGTACAGTCAGCAACCTCCTTGTCCCTATATATTTGAACTTTCCAAAAATAACAGAATGCTCCAAGGTACTTGTTTGCAACTCCTGAAAAATCTCCAGGCACTCCCTGCAGATTTTACTATGCCTGGTGCTTTATATTCACTTTCTCACAGCACTAAGTTAACTAAGGGCCTGTGGTAGGAGCACGTTTCTATCCCTCCTGGTGCTCCCAGAGGTACACTGGTGGCTTTACCCTTGGAAAGAAACACAGGCCTTCTGCTAGGGACACATCTAGTTGCATCCCTCTTTCTTGGGGAAAAGAGACATATTCAGGTATAAAGGCAGTTCCCGGAAGCCTCAGTTCTTGGGAAAAGAAAAGTGTTCTAATGCATTTTCATAAAAGATTTCAAATGTGTAAAGAGAAAATCCAAAACAGGAGTGAGAAGAGACTAGCAGTGAGTTGGAAGAGGGCCTAAGTATTGTGCTCAAGTGAGAAATATCCACTCAAACTGCTTGCTTCAAAGCTATGTTCAATGAGTTCAAAGAGTGTCTCCTAAAAGGGAAAGAGACTTAGATACCATTTCCAACCTCGGAAACTAAAGCTTCTCCCTTTATCACCAAACAGCTTTAAAATGCTTACTTAACTCAAAGTATCACTAATATTTTAAAGAAGTTTGAAGACCCAAGTCTATTTCAATAAATACTTAAATAATTGCTAGATCAACCTAGCTCATACATTTTCAAAATACTGGCCAAAATGGCAAATGAGTATATATTAGTCCATCTTTTTCTTCCAGCAGTCAACACAATGGTATACAACCAGTGTGCTGCATTTAAAGGAACATATGAGAAGGATGGCGCTGATCTGAGGTGGGAGGGCCTGCCAACTCATGCATTCATTCTGACTGAGGTTGTCAGAATGTAAGGTTCCTCTTCCCCACCCCGAGTTTGGACGTGTTCTCAACCTGTTCTGCCATCCTGTTTCAGACATCTTCTTTTCCACAGGTTACTAAGCCTGCTGGGGGACCAGGTGCTGAGGAAGACTTCATAAGTTAGCTATCATAGGCCTGGCAGTGAAATACATGCACATGACTGGACATTCACGCTAATGAACCTAACCGCACAAAGCAAAACAAGGGCCAAACGCAACCCAGAGTCATTTAAAAATCTCTCACACATGACAAAGCAAAACTGGAAATAGCCAATTCCACTTTCCTGTCACAATTCAAAAAGGAGCTAAGCTTCCTGGGGCATCGGGTGTTTCAGATTGAAAGAGGGGAGCTAAAGAGCCCATCTTTCCTCAGCTGTCAGCAGTGTGAGCCAGAGCCCTTCCTCAAGCCAGGTCAATTGCCCAGTGGCCCCCAAAAGACATCACTCTGGATGTCTGAGCTCCCTTTAGGATGTTCGAGTCTGTTCAAGGTCTGAAGTCTGATGTGCAGAGGTAGCTCCATGACTCTAGTAATGGAATAACACTTCCTTTTTTGGTGAACAAAGCCCAATCTGCCTTAGCTAATAAGCTCTCAGCTCTGACCCTAAAAATACCCTGCAGGGAAGACTTTGGCACTTCATTTCATTTGCCAGAGGAGCTCTAAAGAACCCCACAGAATGTTTCAGATTCTCTGTAACTGCTCTGAGCTCTGTCCCTACTCTGGTGACCTCAGGAAGTATATCACTTTGGGAAAATTACTTTTGTTTTTCTCTTTTCAGTGCTTAGAATTCTGTCCTAATGTCTAAAGTACGATTCTAGTCTTGAATTAATTACTAGCTTGGTTTAGGGATTTTCATTTGGCTTCTAGTCTGAACTATGCAAATACACAATCTGTGTGCAGAAAAAAAAATAAAATTATACTTTAAAAGGGCTCAGTTACTTCCTGTCTTCTCCCTTTACCCCCAAAAGAGATATCAGCCTCCTTGAATCCTTTGTTGCCAGCAGCAGGAGCAGCTCACCACCTGTCTGCATCAGAAGCCTTGGGCTCCCTAAACATTGACGGCGTGTGCATGCTTCTTGCACAGAGGTTTGTCTTTCTTGGAATAGAATGGCTGCCCCTCCAGATTCACATGGCAGACCTGGGACAGAAAAAAGACTGGTGTGACACAGGGCCTTGCAACTCATGAAGCAAGGGGGACATAAGCAAAAGATTTCGGTCACCCCTTTAAGAAAAAGCACTGTCACGTGCAGATGGGAGGAAAGGCAACAGTGCGTTTAATGACTTAAGCAGAGTAAATAAGTCAAACTATATAAAATTTAAGCCTTACAAACAGTAACATGGAAGAAAACTCAAATTAAATTAGTAAAATATAATGGAATAGAGGAAATATACATAATAAAGTCCAATTGACACTATCCAAAACTTATAAACAAAACCAATACAAGTTCATAGATCAATATCCACCAAGATTACTAACATCTAAAAAAATGCCATCAGTAAACTAAACACGTCAGAAAAATTGTCTCCACTAATAATTAAATAAAATTAAATTAAAACACCCATAGATAACAAAAGAGACCTATTAATCTAGCAAAATTAAAAAAAAAAAAACTGAATGGCTTGTCACCTTTAACTTTTTGTGACTATAGCCAAAAAGTGAACATAATAATAATAATAAATTAAAAGTCTGCAATGCCAAAAGGAAGCAGGGTTACTTGTGCATTGCTAGGAACATGTAAATCAGCTCAGTCTTCTGTAGGGAATGTGGCAACAGTGAAGAGGAGAATTTTATTTTACAGAAACTATTGCACAGAACAAGAAATCAACCTGTGCTCAACTAAAAACTGAAAATCACTAAAATTTCTCTCAGTAGGTTGATAATTAAGTAAATTTTTATGGTTTTTTTTCCCCAACATAATGCCACCATGAAAAAGATAAATCAAATATGGAAAAGTGAATGCAAGGAAATATATGAAAAAAAAGGACAAAATTATATGTTCCCATGATGGCAACATATGAGCAAGTTTGAAGATGGAGACAATATAGAAAGAAAGGAGCTAAGTAATACTTGTTGAGGTACTGTGGGTCCAACAGGATGCTAGACACTCTGTGTAGATGATCTTATTTAATTTTCACAAAAACCTTATGGAATAGGTATAACTTTTCCCCCCTGCACAATTGAAAAACTGAGGCTCAAGGATTTCCGGTTAAGATGACAAAGTAGGTAAATGCTCTGCTTCTCTCCTCTTATAACCACACCAAAATTACAGCTAAACTACAAAACAATCATCAATGAGAATCACCTAAAATCTAGCTAAAGTTCCAAAACTACGGACATAGAGAAGAACCACCTCAAGACTGGTGGTAGGGCTGAAAATGTGAAATGGGCTGGTCCCACACCTGCATGTGGCCATTGAGAATCGGGAGGGATATCTTGGCTGAGAAGGTCCCTGCTGATGAGCAAGGAGCCACAGCCCCAAACTAAGGCCCCAAACCCAGGGTTCCAGTGTCAGGGAGAGAAGTCCCCATAACTTTTGGCTGTGAAAACCAGCAGAGATTGTGACTGAGAGAGAGGGCAGCTGGAGTCACAGGTGCCCTTCTTTTTCTTAAAAAAAAATTTTTTCCAATTATACTTGTCATATAAGATTATGTTAGTTTCAGGTGTACAATATGGTGATTAGACATTTATATAACTTACAAAGTGATCACCCTGATAAATCTAGTGCCCATATGACACCATACATAGTTATTACAATATTATTGACTATATTCCTCATGCTATTCTATATTTCCTCATGACTATTTTGTAATTACCAATCTGTACCTCTTAATCTCTTCTCATTTTTCACCCAGCCCCCAAAATCCCTCCCATCTGGCAATCCTCAAAATATTCTCTATATCTATGAGCTTCTTTCTGCTTTGTTTGTTTGTTTATCCTGTTCTCTAGATTCTACATGTAAGTGAAACCATATGGCATTTGTCTTTCTCTGTCTGACCTACTCCAATCAGCACAATACCCTCTAGGTCCATCCATGTTGTTGCAGATGGCAAGATTCATTGTTTCTTATGGATGAGTAATACTCCATTGTATAAATGTGCCACCACTTCTTTATCCATTCATCCACTGATGGACACCCAAGTGGCCTCCATATCTTGGCTATTGTAAATAATGCTACAATAAACATATGGATTCACATATCTCTTCAAAGTTAGTATATTGGGTTAGCAATCCCAGAAGTGAGATTACTAGGTCCTTCTTTGTCTCTTATTATAGCCTTTGTTTTAAAGTCTATTTTATCTGGTATAAATATTGATACCCTAGCTCTTTTTTTTTTCCATTTTCATGAAATATCTTTTTCCATCCCTTTACTTACAGTCTAGTATGTGTCTTTTGATCTGAATTGAGTCTCTTGTAGGCAGCATATGTAAGGCTCTTATATTCTTATCCATTCAGCCACCCCACCATCTTTGGATTGGTGATTCTCTGAGACTCCACCCCACCCAATTGGCAGGCCCACCCAAGTTGCTTCCAATGGCTTTTCCATACAAACAGCCTGTCTTGCCACAAGTTGTGGACTTTCCTAAAATCTCTCAAAGGTTCGCAAAACCCAAACAAGCAGCATCTGGCTTCAGTATGCCTCATACCTCTTGCTGAGCAGCCCCAAGCCCAGTATTAGCAGTAGCTGGCCTAAGTTTGCAGCTTGGCCTCTCAAGACATCCTCAAGCCTCGCTTGGGTGGTGGCCATCTGCAGATTGCTTGGTAACTCTTGCCAGGTGGCCCCAGGCAGGGCACAGGTTGAAGTTGGTCTTATTGGGGACCCTCCCAGGAGGCTGTGGGGCTGGCACAACCAGTTGCCAGCTTCCATCTTAGCTGGAGGACCAGCTGGGACCACATCCAAAGAACATACACCCAAAAGGCAAACTGGGCAGGCACTAGGGCCCTGCGAAAGGGAATCTGCTTGGTAGTGTCAGCCCCTGCACAACAGTTCCTCCACTATAGTCACCGGCCAGTCCTCACAACTGATCAGCCTAAGGGTCAATCCCTCTCACTAATATGCAAACAGCAACCAAGGCTCAACCATAACAGGAGGGCACATACAACCCATACAAGGGACACACCTGGAGCACCCTGCTCAGGTGACCAAGACTGTGCCACTTGGTCCCACAAGACACCTACTACATAAGGCCACTCTAGTAAGACCAGGAGACATAGCAGCTCTACCTAATACATAGATACAAACACAAGGAGGCAGCCAAAATGGGGAGACAAAGAAACAGGACCCAAATGAAGGAACAGAGCAAAGCTTTAGAAAAAAAAAACTAAGCAAAATGCAGACAAGCAATCTACCAGATGCAGAGTTTGGTTATAAGGATGCTCAATGAACTCAGGAGAAGAGTAGATGAACTCACTGAGAATTTTAACAAAGAATAAAAAACATTAAAATTGAGATATAAAAGATAAAAAAGAACCCATCAGAAATGAGAATACAATAACTGAAATGAAGAATACATTAGAGGGAACCAACAGTAGATCAGATGCAGCAGACCATCAAATCAGTGATTTAGAAGATAAGGTAGTAGAAAACACCAATCAGAATAGCAAAAAGAAAAAAAAATCCCCCCCCCCCCACAAATGAAGATAGTTTAAGGGGCCTCTGGGACAATGTGTACCAACATTCACGCCATAGGGTACCAGAAAGAGAAAAGAGCGAGCAAAAAATTGAAAATATATTTGAAGAAATAATGACAGAAAACTTCCCTAACCTTGACAAGGAAACAGTCATATAAGCCCAGGAAGCACAGAGAATCCTAAAAAAGATTTACCCAATAAGGCCCACACCAAGACACTTCATAATTAAAATGCCAAAGGTTAAAGGCAGAGAGAATCTTAAAAGTGGCAAAAGAAAAGCATCTAATTATCTACAAGGAAGCTCCCATAAGACTGTCAGCTGACTTCCCAACAGAAACTTTGCAGGCCAGAAAGGATTGGCATAAAATAGTCTGTGATGAAAAGCAAGGACCTACAACCAGGATGACTCTACCTAGTGAAGCTATCAATTAGAATTGAAGGAGAGATAAAGAGAGCCCAAATAAGAAAAAGCTAAAGGAGTTCATCACCACCAAGCCAATATCACAACAAACGTTAGAGGGATGTCTTTAAGAAGAAGAAGGAAAAAAATAAAAACTATGAATAATAAAATGGCAATAACTATGTATCTATTAACAATCACTTTAAATGTAAATGGATTAAATGTTCTTATAAAAAGATGGAGTAGCCGAATGGATATGAAAATAAATTACATATGCTGTCTACAAGAGACTCAATTCAGATCAAAAGATACATACTAGACTGAAAGCAAGGGAATGGAAAATATATTTCATGAAAATGGAAAGAAAAAATAAAACTAAGATGGCAATACTTATACCAGACAAAATAGACTTTAAAACAAAGGCTATAACAAGAAACAGAGATAAACCTAGGAATCCCAATTCTGAGTATTTATCCAAAGAAACCCAAAACACTACTTCGAAGGAACATGTAAATTGATATGTTTATTGCAGCATTATTTACAATAGTCAAGATATGGAGGCCACTTGGGTGTTCATCATTGAATAAAAGGATAAAGAAGTTGTGCACTTATATACAATGGAGTATTACTCATCCATAAGAAACAATGAATCTTGCCATCTGCAACAACATGGATGGACCTAGAGGGTATTGTGCTGATTGGAGTAGGTCAGACAGAGAAAGACAAATGCCATATGGTTTCACTTACATGTAGAATCTAGAGAACAGGATAAACAAACAAACAAAGCAGAAAGAAGCTCATAGATACAGAGAATATTTTGAGGATTGCCAGATGGGAGGGGTTTTGGGGGCTGGGTGAAAAAGGAGAAGGGATTAAGAGGTATAAATTGGTAGTTACAAAATAGTCCTGGGGCTATAAAGAACAGCATAAGGAATATAGTCAATAATATTGTAATAACTATGTATGGTGTCAGATAGGTACTAGATTTATCAGGGTGATTGCTTCGTAAGTCATCTAAATGTTTAATCACTACCTGAAACTAATATAACATTGTATGCCAACTGTAACTGAAAAAAATTTTTTTAATATTATAAAAAAAGAAAGAAAAACTAAGGCTTAGAGAGCCCAAGTGTCTTGTTTAAGTGACAGACCTAGTAAGTTGTAGAACTTGGAACCCATATCCAAGTTTGCAAGACTCTAATTCTAAGCTCATTTTCCACATAGCGCATAGCAGAGAGGGGCTGCATTTACTTGAAATTGTTCTGGGTTCATGAACTTGTACAGAGGCAGCCCTCCAAGTTTGTTGGACTACCAATAAGTAGGCTAGTCCTGGGTGGGCAATAATGCCAACATGTCAGAGTCAGCTAGATAGTCATGGGTCCCAGACTCAGAGAAGGTACTGAGGATTCCTAATGGGAAGCAGAATTGGGGGCCACATCCAGGGCATTAACATTGGAAGAAGTGCAGGTAGAGTTCCCATGTATGGATAGGCATGAGAATAGAGAAATTACCCTACCAAGATGAGCTTGGGTCAGTGAGCATGTGTCTACTCCAAGAGTGCTGAAAAGAAAAGTAATATCATGGTGCCCCCAAGTGCAAGGCCCTGATAGACAGCTGAAGATGTTATACTTGGGGTCACCCAGGGCTGCCAATGGGCTCTGGAAACTAATGACCTGAAAGTATCTGCAATCATTCCAGGTGTATGCAGTCATGTTTAGAGTTGCCAGGCTCTTGTGATAGTCTCATGCTGCTGATGACAACTTGAAGACAAATCTAAGAAGGTAGCATTCAAGATTCAACTGAGGATGGATTTCAGGGGAGACAGGTAGCTCTAGAGTGAGTTGGCAAGAAAATGCTTGTCAATTCTGCCTGATCTGAAACAGTGCTGGTTAATTGTGAGAACTTTGGGATGAGTCAGGCTAGAGAGGGTTTTGGGGGACTGAAGACCAAGGAGTAAGGAAGGGCCAGAGACTCAGAGGGGGCTCACTGATAAGATTGGGCTAAGGGCAAGAACTTTCACAGAGACATTGTACTCAGTGTCAGGCCAGGAGCCTGCAGGTGGGATGCAAGGTGGTTTCATGGTGGAGGAAGCCTCCAGCTTACCCAGCACAGGACATAGCAGGGATATGCCTCTGGAAAACAGATTCACCTCCCAGGCTCCATGGTCAAGTAGCATCAGGGCTTGGAAATGGTGGCCATAAACAGTACTGACCACAGAGTGGGAAGCAATAAAACAGGCCAAGTGCTTAGGACTGCTCACAGAAGTTATACCACTAACTATCCCCTCATGATACCCACACTGGTGGGGAAGGACTAGAAACTAAGTAAACTTGAGGAAATAGGGGCCAGTAAGATCATTCCCCCACTAAGGTAGGACCCAAATTCTTTTCCTGGAGCTCAAGTGGCAAAGGCACACAGGAGCTCACACTGCCCTTTCTCACTTTCATTTTATATGCTTGGGCCTCTAGAGATGTTGTCTTGTTCTGTTCTTTAACTGGTTGTACATGTTAGCTTTGTTTTCCTTTCAATATTCTAAAATCCTTGATGGTAGAAACTTGTTCTGGATACTCTTGTACACAAAACTCATAGAATATTTGGTAATTTGAATTAGTCTAAAGGATGTGTTCTCCTGAGATCTGACTGATGGGGAAAATAGCACATCAACTGGGAGAGCTAGTCCTGATCTTCCTTTCTTGCTAGTTTTTTTAAGTTATAGGAGAATATACGCTCAATAAAAGTGATTTGGAAAAGTGAGAGAAAGAGGACCAAAAGAACTCTCAAAGGTTTCCAATTAAAAGGTTGCTCTCTTTGATACATCTTAATGGGACAGTGAAGGTCACAGAGGGCTAGTTTGGGGGAAGATTTAACAATTCTCCATGTTAATTCTCCAAAAAATGGGATCTGCCTGGTTTCTTTGGGTGCATTCTTTAGGCAGTGCTAAAACTTATAATCTCAGCCTGAACAACCCTAAGTTTTACTGCTTCTTGTGGACTCCCTCTGGGACTTGTGCTCTTGTGACTCTCAGCCAAACATGTGCGGCAGGCTCGAGGGAGCAGATGCATGCTCACCTTTGCCATGGCTCCCTTTCCATGTGACACAGACTCTCATCAACCTGTCTTCAAAGAACAGGGCTTCTGTGTCACTGTCTTCCTTGGACTTTCCCCAAGTCTCTTGGATCCTTCTAGAAGTTGAGTAACCAGATTTGCGGGCAGCATCTTAGGATCAGACAAGCAATGGCTTGAATGTAAGGGTTAAAGAGCCATATGCTGTGCCTTGCTGAGCTATGGCTCTGTAGAGGACAACACCAAAACTAATATATTTCTATTGCTGTCCCTTTTGTGACTGGAGGCCCTGAAAAATTTAAAGGACCCTAAAAGGCAACTAGAGAATCTGTTCAAAGAGCTGAAAAATAAGTGTTATGTCCCCCCAGAATTCATACATTGAAGTCCTAACCATTAGTACCTCCAGCCTACCTAGTGCAGGGATACAGCAATGACTTCATTTGGAAATAAGGTCTTTTCAGGGGTAATTAAGATGTAAGTTGAGGTCATACCAGAGTAAGTGGGGCCCTTAATCCAATATGACCAGAATCCTTATAAGAAGAGGAGAGCCACACACAGAGACAGACACACACACAAAGGAGAATGCCATGCAGAGACACAGACACATAGAGGGAAGATAGCCATGTGACAATGGAACCAGAGATTGGAGTTACGCAGTTATAAGCCAAGAAATACCTAGGATTACTGGCAAACACCAGAAGCTAGGAGAGAGAACATGGCCTTGCTGACACCTTAAATTTGGACTTCTAGCCCCTAGAATTGTGAGAAAATAAGTTTCTGTTGTTTAAGCCATTAGTTTGTGGTACTTTGTACAGCAGACCTAGCAGACTAATACACAAAGTGAATATAGTGCATCCCACTCATGGGAGGGGCAGTATAGAAATAAATTGTAAAACCTGAAGTGTATTGCAGTAAACTTTATTACTAGGGTTGTCCCATGTCATAAGTCTATAAAAATTCTTCAAGTTTAAACTATACAGACCTTTCATACACTCCCAAAATTTACCTTGAGTAGCTCTGGTAAAAATAAAAATAGTAGTAGTAGCACATTCATTTTCCAAAATAAAGTTTAGTCAGTGACAGATTGACATTACAGGGCTTTATCAAGGATGACTATTGTCTAACTCTAGTGTAGAATCTAAATGTCATAGATTCATTACCATATCCACTCCCCAATCCAAAGCCCTCAGAAGGAAAATGCCAATTTTGCATGGTAAAAATGACCTGGTTGTTTAGCAGGAATAAATTGAACATAGTTAATAGTTAATCTAGGGCTTATCTCCTGGCAACTACATATCAAGAACAAGACCATTTAGGAAAACGAAATGATACTCAGTTCTGCTCTCTAAAGGTTCTATCAAAAGAAACCTTACCTCAGCTTTTCATAGGATTAGTCAATAAGCGCCAGCCTGGTGTTCCTGGGGAAAACCCTTGAATCACATATCTAAAACAACCCATAACCACACACAGGAAGCCATCCACCCCTCTTTAAATCCAAGCTTCATTCATTGCTCCCACCTGCTGAAAATAATGCTGGTAAGGGAAACTGCTGGTTTGCCAGATCCTGGGACACTCTGTGTCCTTAATCAAATAGAGTGTAACGAAGCCACACTGGTTTATAAAAAATATTAGTAATAAAGTTAGGCTCAACTATGACATATGAAGGCATCGTAGTACTGGCCAGATTTTAAAGTTGATCAGAATATTGAAATGCCGGAGTTCAAATAATGTAGACTGTTGGTCTTTTGGCCCACTTCATCCCTCCTGCCCCTTCTCAGAAAGTCAGAACCCCAGGCTAAAAACATACTGCGCAAATGAAGCAGGTGTCATGCCAGGTATGCCCCAGAGCTTCGATAAACTTGTCACCAGCCTCGACAGGGAAATCGCAGCCATGACACTTGGTGCTGAACAGATTGATGTAGTCTGAAATGAAAGGCAGAGTGAGGATCAGCATCCAGGCAAGCTGGAAGAAACGTCCTGGCCATATTGACCCAATGCCAGGAAAACCCTCAAATTACTGGGCTAGAGGCAGTGGGTGAATCCTAATTGATTACTTGTCATCTTGCAGACAAAATAGTTATATGATTGTGTTTCTTTTTTCTTCTTTTCAAATAATTGCTCTGCTGTTGTATGGCTTCAGGCTTAGTCACCATCCTGTTCTGGTGTGATTTGCAAACACTTTCTCAAACTGTCATGAACTTTCTGTAAAGTAATTTTCTCCTGTCCCTGTTACCTCTTACAGCCAAACATAATAATCCCAAAAAAGAAAACAAAAATCACATTTCTCAGCAGCTATGCTTATTTTGAAAGAATGAGAGAGCCCTTAACATTTTTAATAATTAAAGAATGTTCTTTCCCTGGTCATTCTTCTGTCATTGGCCATTTGTGTTAATAATAACTTTTCACTATTTCAATATTTTAGCTACTTTGTTGGGACATGTCTCTTGCCACCTCCCTCCCACCCCCAGCCAAGAAGATAATACCACTAAACATTATTTTATAATGCTTTATAATTTATCAAGCATTCTCACATAGATGGTATTATTTACTAGTATCTCAATGTCAAGGTCTTAATACTTCCAGCAGAGCGCCTGGGCACGTAAGTTAGTACCCAATATGAGTGAATGGATGAATCAATGAATCAATAAATCAATGAATGAGCTTAATCTTTGCAAAATCCCTTGAAGACTGAACTATTATTGTTTTTCTGTTTTGTTTGGTTGTATTTTGTGGATGAGGAAATGGATCAGAGGTGAAGGGTCTCACCAGAGTCACACAGCTGAGACACAGTGGACCAGGTCCCATGCTTCTCCACTAAAAGATCTGTTCTCTTTGGGTCACAGGAACAGCAGTTCTACTGCACTCGCTGTAGAACTCTTCCAGGTTCTTCTAGTAAAGCTTGATGACTTTTACAAAGCCTTCATTTCCTCAGGAGAATACTTGTCTCTCCACAGCTCTGCCACAGTTGGCTTTTGCTTACAGCAATTTTCTGCTCAGATCTACTTGTGGACAGTATGCCTGTTCATTGTCTTAGACACACGCTAAGAAGCAGAGTGCAGTGGGGGTGATAAATTTGGGTTCTGAAGAAAGAAAAGAACTGGGTTCAGATCCCAGCTCTGTTAAAGAATTGTTCAAATGTGAGGCAAGTTGCCTGACTTTTCAGCACCTCAACTTTCTCATCTGTATAATGGGAACGACTGTAGTGCCTAACTCATGGCGTTATTACACAAAATAAATAAAATAATGTATGCGAAGTACATGGCTCAAATATGCAAATGTTGGCTCTTATTTTGAATGTCTTTATAAATGATAAAAGGAGGAAAGGGAATTGATTCAAATATCTACTATGTGTTAATCCAATATTAGTGCTTTTCTATGTTTCGTGTTTAATCTTCACAGCAGTCCTGTGAAAAAGTATTATTCCTATTTTAAAGATGAAGAAACTGGTTGTAGAGGTTTCATCACACAAGTAGCCTGATGGACTCCAAATTTATCATCCTCTTTCCATGACTTCATGGTATCTCCAGTTATCTATTTGCCATTGAACTTTGATAAATATCTCTTACATATTTTCCCAACATCTGGTTTCTCTTTTTTGGGTTTAATTATAGTTTGTCATGCAAATGCTTTTACATATATCACAGTCCATGAATCTTGTTTCTGACAGAAACTTAATTTCTTCAGTAGGCTGAAATCTATCACCTCACCAGAGCTAAGAAAACATTATTCTGCTTCCTTCGGGCAGGTTTACGGTTCACTCTGTGCTCTGTAGGAACTTATCAGCATGGGGTGAAAAACAGGGCTATAGGCTACCCATCTTCAGTGGAAGGCAAGACCCGCACCCCACTCCTGAATTTTCTCTCCTTATTCCCAGTCTCCAGATACCCTGGGCCCTCTCTTCCACTTCCATGCCTTTATATAAACCAGGAATTGGACTTGGAAAACCCTCCCCAGTTTGTCTACCTGAACCTCTGCAATCCTTGGGGCCAGCCCTTCCTTCTGGGAAGTTGTCATCCCCACACCAACCAAGAGATATGAGACGGCCTTCCTGGGTGCATCTCCTGGGCTTCCTTTCCTTTTCATCCATTCATTCATTATCTCTTAATTGTCCATGTATGTGCTAGCACATCACACAATGACGGGTCTACTTGAGGTTTTTGAGGGCAGAGACCCTCTTTTCCATGCTCAGCATCTTGCACATGAACTAGCACACATTTGTTGGATAAATGATGAATTGACAAAGAAAGAAATGGTTCAAAATGCCTAATTAAATGGTGATTCCTTTTCCTGTTTTACGGCCTGTGGTTTTTTACAGATTAAGCTCTGAAATGGCTTGATTTTATTTTTGGAATGTCTAGTCATTCCCACTGATTGGTTTTTGTTTTAAACTTGATTCCATATGATCTGGAGAATTGCCACTTTGTTTTAAAATTTGGTAGCATAGGTCTGACCCTAACATATATTTTTTAAAAAGCTGATTTTTCCTCATTTATCTACAAAAGGAGAACATAATTGGTATTGAATTAAATTTGTGCATGGGCCTTTCCCACTAGGAGCATAATCTAGTTCCTCATTTATTTATTCCTTCCTTTATTTCTCCTGTTCGGTTTTTATAATTTTCTTTGACTCTCTTATGGCTCAATTTGAATTCACATACTCCCCCCACCCCCCGCCCCCGTACTTAATTGATTTTATTGCTATTGTAAAAGGATTTCCATCCATCAAATCACAGATGCTCTGTGTTGAAAAAGGAGGACTTAGTGCTTTAATAGAGCAGTGGTTCTCAAATGTTAGAATCATCTGGAGGTTCATTAAAACATAGATTGCTGGGCTTCACCCCTCAGAGTTTCTGATTCAATAGATCTGGGGTGGGGCCAAAAGATCTGCAGTTCTAACAAATTCCCAAGTGATGTTAATACTGCTGGTCCTGGGCCCACACTTGGATTCCCAAAGCTAACTGAATATTGAAATCACCTAGGTAGGGGAGGGGCACCGCATCAAATTTGTCATCTGGAGGTCTGGGAATTTATCTTCTCTAATCTCTTATGGTTCCCCTCGGTGATTGTGATGCCTTGCCAGGCCTGGGCACTGCTCAGGTGCAAGCCCACCTGTGAGGGGCTGACCCTCCCACCTGTCTTATATATAAGATGTCATATATGAAAGTGTCAGCACAATCACTGCAACCAACCAAAATCTTTGTTGATGATAGTCTAGATCCTATCATCCTGTGTCTTCTTCCAAGCCGCTAATAAAAATGATGACAAAGTACCACACACAATGAGATACTACCTTATACCCATTAGGATGGCTGCTATCAAAAATACCATAAAATAACAAATTTAGGCAAAAATGTAGAGAAATTAGAACACTGCACTGTTAGTGGGATGTAAAATTGTGCAACCACCATAGAAAACAGTGTGGCAGTTCCTCAAAAAATAAAAAAATACAACTACCATATGATCCAACGATCCTACCTCTGGGCGTATACCCCAAAGAATTGAAAACAGGATCTTGAGGAGGTATTTGCACACTCATGCTCCTAGCAGCTCTATTCACAATAGCCAAGAAGTAGAAGGAACCCAAATGTCCACCAACCTTTTTAGGGGGATTGCTACGGAGAAGGACAGTGGTGATGGTGGAAATCTATCATTCTTTCACAAACCTGAGACACAAATTGTGGCTTATCACAAATTATAAAAGTTATAAGGCTTTTAGTTGAGCAATTCGCATTGGAACAACAGCACTTTTCTTAATTACCAATCATCACCATATGCTCATAAGAAAGGAAGATATGGATGTTATCTTCTCCTTTTTATAGATATGAACACTGAGGTACAGAGTTACTAAGTTACTAAGTCATTCAATTAACTTCAGAGCTGGAAAGAGAACTCACCAATATGTAAGAAATTGGTTTTATATTTATTGTTAGGGGGAAAGTTTCATTTTGTTTTTCTTTTCTCCTTGAGAAACTGGAATGTTTTCTCCTTTCTAATTTTAAAGTAAACTAATTTACTGTGTTTCTCTTTTTGCCCTCAAATGTGCTACTAACTAGTACTGATCTTCTAACTAGTACTGATCTTCTATTTTTATTGTCTTAACCTTCAAGTCTATGTTACCGTTGTTGGAGCCTGCCTCAAATCCTTTTCTGAAAGAAGCAGGCTGTGAAAAATGAGTGAGCAAACGGCAAGTTAGCCAGGACATCCAACTCTCTAATAAAATGCTTTGCCTTCAGAATTTATGATAATTTACTCCAAGTTTTAAGATAACATACATCATTTGGGGAAACAGAGAAACACTGAATTCAGACAGGGAGATTTCAGGACTCTGAAGGAACAACCTAGAAGCAGGAAGAGTAATGCTTTACACACTTTCTCTGGTTTAATCCTCACCACAACTGAGGCAGGTGTTTAGTTCTCCCATTTCACAGATGAGGAAAGTGAGGCTCTGAGAAGTTAAGTAACTCACTCAGGGTTGCAAAGCCAGCCTGAGGTGGAGCCTGGAACAGAATCCAGGATGAAGTCCAGGGGACGAAGCCTTTCCAGACTAGACTTTGTGGTCTCCAAATTAAAATCATATGAAATGTTTCCCACAAGATACCACCTTGAGATCCACATATTTGGTGCAGGGAAGGGAGCAGGATTTGAATGTGTAAAAAAAACAAGCCTCCTTGCTGCAACCAAATGGACAGGAGAGATAGTTCAATGAACTTCCTTTGTGTAATATTAGCATGATTCTGCCACTTGGAGCCTCCTGATGTTTCCATGTGAATGTACCCAGGCAAGAGTTCCCTGTGCCTGCCCCTTTCTCTCAGACAGGGGTGGGGGTACTTTCCACAGCACAGTAGCCCTACCTTTCTCACAGTAGGGCTCCCCATCTTCCATGTGGAAGAGGCTGTTCCCGAAGGGCTTCTTGCAGGCTGCACAGATGAAGCAGGTGGTGTGCCATGTCTGTCTCAGGGCATGCATCACTTCCTGAGGAAAAGAGCTTCAGCTCAGGATAGAAAGGTCCGGGGGAGGGAGGGACCTGGGCTTGACTTCCTCACCAGGCCCCAGCCACTTCTGGAACACCTCATCTGGGAACTGGGCAGGAGAGCCCAGGAAGTGGATCTTGGATGCACCGAAGGCAGGCCCAGGGTGGCAGAGGAGGGATTCCTACTCATGCAGTACCTGCTGGATGTCAGGTTCTGTGCGTGCTTATGTAACTGTGATGCAGAATGCTCCCATCAAACCTGGGAGGGAGGTACTGCTTATTATCACCATCTTACCAAACGGGCATCGAGGGTCAAGGCAACATGCAGGTACATGGTGAGGTCAGGCTATGAAGTGATAACTCGCTTTGTGGAAGGTCTGCTGCCACTTCAAGCTGTGTCGCCCAGGCATGTAATCATCTCTCACTTCAAGACTTCAAGTTAATTTGCTCCCTAGTTCATGGACTGCAAACCAACTCCCTTCCAGGATAGAAATAGAGTTGTTCCCTCTCCATTAAATCAACTTCTTGGCTTCCTATTGGTACCCCCACAGTCTTGGGGAGGGGAAGAGATTGGCTGGGGAAAAGACAAGGGTAAGAGGAGAAGGATACTGCCCACTTACCCCCATGATTTTGGTATTGCACTTGGCACAGATTGGGGCAAAGAACTGCTCATAACACCGCTCACAGTAAACATTGTTCTGCTCCTCCACAAAGCACACATCTGCCAAGGAGTTCTTGCAGTACGCACAGTTGAATTCTTCTGGGTGCCAGGAGCGGCCCATGGCTACCAGAAAGGGGCCCCTGGGAAGTAGAGAACAGCATTTGCTAAGGCAGCCCCAAAAGTTTGAGAACAGATAGTTCAAGACCCCCAACGATGCCCATACTTTAACCCAAAACTCTGACTTTTGTGACTGTTTTAATGAAATAATGTGAAATTCAGATAGTTTCCATGCAGAAAGATGTTCATTGTGTATCATTTATAATAAACAGAACTGGGGAGCAACTCAAACATTCACTGGTAGGGGATAGGATAAGCATATTATGGAATTATTCAGTTGACTACTGGTAATTACAATAAGAAGAGCAATGATGATGGTGCCGATGGCTAATATTTACTAGGTGCTTACTCTGTGCCAGGCACTAGTCAAGAAGAAATTTGTATTTCTTAACTTGTTTAATTCTCACAACAATCCTATGAAGTAGGTACTATTATGATACCCATTTTCAGATAAGGAAACCAAGGCACAGAGAAGTTAAATATGCTGTTCAAGGCCATAGTTTGGTAGATCTAGGACACAAACCTGGGGAGTCCAGTTCCACATTAGTAGTCAGAAAAATGGAACTATAAGGAAATATTTTATATTTTAATTTTCACTTTCTGAATTTTCTAATTCTTCTCTAATGGGTATGTATTACTTTCATTTTAAATAAAGGTGTATTTTATATATATATACTCACCACCTCCAAGCACCCCCCACACACACACACAAATACTATAAACATACTATATTCAGACAAGCACTATTCATCAATCCTTGCTTCTAACAGTGAAATCATTTGTTTTTATTTTAGTGTGGCAGATGCCCACCAAAGCCCTGAGCAGCACAGGCCTGTCTGTGGAAAGACCCAGAAGCAACCCTAAAGGAAAGCTGGGTCAAAACCAGCACTCTCAGCCAACTTGCAACATGCCCAATAAACCTACTGAAAATAAAACCTACCATTTCCAGAACCTGGCCTTAGCCCAAGAGGGAGGTCCTGGCACCAAGTACCATGCTTGGAGCTTCATCCACTTACCTCATGGAGTCCACCCAACTCCCCAGGGAAGTGGGTGTCACACAGGGGTAGAAACTAAAGCTCAGAGAGGGTCAGACCAGATGGCTAGTCAGAGGGACCTGAGGCTGCCCTGCAGGAAGCCTTCTCCCCATACCTGCCTTTCCATCTCCCAACCCCACCACAGGGTTCAGGCAGTGGGCAAGCAACCCATACCCCCACCCTTCCAGCACCCCAGCACAGGGCCACAGCTGGACCATACCGGATAACATTGTTGCAGTGGCCACAGAGCGGAGTCCGGCTGCTGGCTGGGAAGCGCTCGGCCCTCTGGAAGGTGCCCCTGGCAAGGGGGGACACCTGGGAACCTGTTAGGGTGTAGGCAGGGGTTCCCGGCGACAGGGTCTGCTTGCTGATGGAAGTGGTGCTCTTGCCAGAGGCAAACTTCTGAGAGAAGTTGTCGTCTGCCACCCATGGGGGACGGCTGGCAGATTCAGAAGGGCCTCCGCTGTAGGCCACTGAGGGTGCAGGGTTATAGCTTGGGGCTGGTGAGGGGGTATAGGCTGGTGCCGGTGAGGGGGAATAGGTGGGGGCAGGCGATGGAGTATAAGCAGGGGCAGGGGAGGGGGTGTAGGGAGTCGGACTGTAATTGGCCCCGGGGGATGGGCTGTAAGTAGATGCAGGCACTGCAAGCCAAAAAGATCCAGAGAAAATGTGTCAGGAACTCATTTCCCCCAACTTCCCCCACCCCACCCCACCCCACCCAAGCTAGAGAAAGGTGTCTTTAATATCAGAGCAGGACAATTTCAATTTTTACTGGAAACGCAGTCCTGAATTTCTTGATGCCTCGAACTTGAATTTGCTGCAGGAGCCAAGGCAGATAAGGAGCCCTCAGAGCAGGGCCCCAGGAGCTATGATGGGGCTGGGAAAAGGATATAGCTATAAATATATGCGGCTGCCTGGGATGAGGCTCACTGGGGTTTGGCTGCCAAAGACCTGCAGAAAGTAGGGAATGGAGGTAGGGGGCAGGCCAGGCTTCTATCTGGGTCCCCTGGGCCTGAAAGAGAGTGAGAATGGGTCAGCTTGGCCTTGACTGGAAGATGCTTTGCTTGCACTCTGACCTGTGATTTGACATCTGAAAAGCCTCAATCATGTGTGTTTGCTGAACCTGGACCTAGTTCAGTCTTTAGGACAAAGCAGATGACAGGGCAATAGGGTTTTTAGGTTCAGGTTTCAGGATTAGCCACAATCGTTTTCTGAAAAACATCCTGGCTTGATTTGTACTAAGGGGAAATTCCATCTTGGTTTGATTAGTGTGTGTCACGGTGGGTGGGATGGGGGTGGAGTGTTGAAGGAGTCAATCAGAGGGAGCCTGGGCAGAGATGCTAGGGTGACAGAGCCCAGGTCCAGCTGCGTTTGGGGCACCCATGCTCTCCTGTGTCACTTTGGTGGAAAGTAAGAGTGGGTCTGAGTGACTACAGAGGTTACAAAGGAAGAAAGAGTGTAGGAGGAGAATGCATTGCCCACTTCTGGAACCACCTCCTCCAGTTCACCGAGAGTCAAACAACCTTTTTGAGGTGATGGCACAAAGGAGCATTGCAGCTTAGCCAAAGCCCTTTGAGGCCTGGGCCCTTAAAACCCAGGACTCTTAGTGCTCTGTTGCCTCTGCTATGAAACCAGCTGGAGCAGACCTAGCTGCATCCTGTATACACTGTCCAGCCAGCCTCATCTTCCAGTGAGGAAGTCCAGATGCCTCACCTCAACTCAGCCTGCTCTTATGGAAAGGAGGCCTCATGGAAGTGTGTCAGGGTAGCCTCCCTCCCCATTCCTGAACCCCTGCTGAGGGGTACTGAGGCAGCCTCCACAAGAGTCCAGCCTAGAAAGTAAGGCCTCTCTCAGGAATAAAAACCCTGCCCTGGCCTCCAGTCTCTCCCACTTGGTTCCCCTGTACCACTTTGGGTGGCTTGTGGCCTGCTGTTCCAACTCTGTGCCTTCTACTTCCAGATGACTGACTGGCCCTTCAGAGCTGAGTATCATGGAAAGCCCTGCACTGGAGGTGGGGAGGGACCAGGCTTGAGTTAGGGAAAGCTGAGGAAGTAAAACCCTCCACAACCCTGCCCTGGAGCCATCCTGGGAGCAATGCTGGCTTCATCCACAAAAAATTATCTTCCCACTTACTAAAGGGGTAGAGTAGACGCATAACAGATCATCTTTGTTGGTCCCATATATATTTGAGGTCACTGAAGCTCAGACAGAGCCAGTAAGTGGCAAAGCAAGTCTCCAAACCCATTCTTCCTATCACCCCAAGCTGCCTCTGTCAAGAATACGAGTCTGATTTCCATAAAATCTTGGTGTGTACTGTCACTGGGTAACTGTCAATGTGGAGGAGGCTCCACGCTCTGGCATGTAACACAGCATTTAGGAGAACAGCTCTACTATATCCTGGCTATGTGTTCTTGGGCAAGTTCCTTAATATCTCTGGGCCTGAATTTCCTTATCTAAAAATGGCAATAATAATTCTTAGTACCTTACAGGGCTGTTATGAGGATTACGGGAAATAAATACCTGGCACAGTGTATGTGTCACTAAATGTTAGTGAAGATGGTAGGGATAGTGACTCCTGGGTCTCAGGGTCAGGAAGAACTGTCAGCTCATCTCACAGCCTAGTGGTCACCTCAGGGAGCTCAGCCCAGGTAGACTGTAGGATGTGGGGAGTGAGGGGTGGGGTAGAAGATGTGACACCCTGAAGTCAAGTAACCTGGGGCTGAGTCTACTCACCAGTGGTGGAATACATGACCCTACTGTCTGCCTCACAGGGAGTGGTGGGGATCTACTGGAGTGACATGGCACTTTCACTTTGTAAATTTGTAAAGCCCAATTCAAGGTGTTGTCATCTTCCCTAACAACCTTGAATAGCTCTCAAGTGTCCAGAGCAGAGTCTCAAATTGCTGGGGGCAAAAGGGATGGGAGGAATGCTGCAAGGGAAGGGGTGTGAAGGTGATCTAGCAGAACTTCAGAGGTGTTTCACCCCTCTCTGTTACATATAATGAGGTTCGGTCTAAAATTGTTTCCTTGCTGTAAAGTGGGTGATCTCTGCTAAAGAGGATTAAGAACCCAGTCTCTAATCCTGTGCTGTCCAATACGTTACTCTTATGTGGCTGTTGAGTGCTTGAACTGTGGCTTGTCTGAATGAGAAGTGCTATCAGGGTAAAATATATACCAGATATTGAAGACTTAGTACAAGAAAAGATTGCAAAATATCTTAATAATTATTTTATATTGATTATACATTGAAATATTGTGAACATACTGAGTTAAATAAAATATATTAAAATTAATTTCACTTGCTTCCTTTTATTTTTCTTTAAAACATGGCCACTAGAAAATTTATTTTTATTGGATAGTGCTGTCCTAATCAGAACAGTAGCTACCAAGTACCAACTGTTTCCACACGCCAGGCCCTTTATGTTCATTATTTCACGTATCACTCGGTGCAATCCAATGAGGCAGATAATATTATCAAATCCATTTTATAGATGAAGAACTGAGGTTTGGAGAGCTTAAGTGATTAACTCAAAGTCTTTGCGCTAGTGAACTGCTAGGCTGAACTGGAGCTCTGGCAGTGGGATTCAACGCCAGATCCCTCCCACCCCTTAACCACGCCCTAGGCCGCAAAACAAGCCCCCTGCCAAATCACACCCTTGTCTACTTTTCCCGCCTCCCTCCAGCAATACATAACCCTATTTCCTCTACCTGGCAGATACCTCTTCCCTCCTCCGGACTTCTTGACCCAACCTGCTTTTCTAAGCCCCTCACAACTCAAAGTCTCAGTAGTAAGGGGCAGGCCAGAATCTGGACCTAGGTTTGGCCGCATCCTTGCACAGGCCTGCACCCATCTAGAGCCGGGGGCCTTCTCTTCCTCAAGGCACCGCCAGGAAGCTCCCCTCCCCCATCGCGTTCCCACATTCCAGGAGCGGGGGAAGGGCGAAGGGAGCAGTTGCTTTCCGGGCCCCTTCCATCTGCATCCTTCAGCCCGGCTTGCTGCGCCACCCCCGACGTGCCGGGAGAGACTTGATATCCCGTCTCGGAGCCCCGGGCTGTTGTTATTTCTCGTGACGGAATTCAGTTCGTCCAAATTAGAAGGTGATATTTCATCTCTAATTGGCAAGTTCAAAAGGCCTCTATCGCACTCGGCGGCCTCGGGAATGTGTAATTAAACAAGGTGATTTCTGACTCACTGCAGGTTGGGCCTGACTTCTGGCGAGCGCCCCGGCCCTGCCCGGCCCGGGGGCCGACGTGGCCTCCCCTGGCCCGGGCCTCTGCCGCCCAACTCACTCCCGGGCCCCAGGTGCTCTGGGGAGCGGCCGCCCAGCCCCGGCGCCAGCGATAAGATCTGGGCTGTGAACGCCACCCTCAGCCGGGAGGAGACCCCGCGGGGAGCTGCGGCCGCACCGGGTCGCTCCCGCTCCGGGGCTGGGATCGGCAGAAGACAGGAGGGGGCTCGGGCCCACGTTACCCACTTCTCCCCAGACTGCCTGCCAGCCACCCTCGGATCCCACCCGGATCTGTCCCCGGGTGATAGGGTGGAGGCAAGCCACCTCCTTCCCTCCAGGCAGGAATGAGTTAACGTCTGCCCGGCCTGGGAACGCCGCGGACGCCCGGGCTCCGGCACGTCTCGCCCGCTTGGGCCACAGCCGGGGAAGGAGGGGGGAAGGAGGAGGGAAGGGGCGCCGCGCGGGCCAGGCAGTGCGCGCCCCTGGAGCCGTGCTGTACCCTGGCGGATCTTCGGAAAAGAGCTCGGGGCTGGGGCCGCGGCGGGAGCGCCGAGCCCGGGGCCCGCCCCGGAAGGTGCCCAGAAGGACCCGCCTAGGAGGAGAGCCCTGCTCGGGGTCGGGACGGATATGCCCTCCTGGTCCCCTCCCAGTCTCATCTCCAGTCGCCGCTGCTCCTCTAGACTCCTTTCCACCCTCCCTCTGGTGTTCCCCAACTCCGTGGGACAGCGGTTTTCTTCAGCTTCATCTAAGATTTTTCACCATTGCAGTCTGTTCCAAATTGTTACCTAATCTTGTTTTAACCTCAGAGCTTTGTGACCCTGCCTCTGAAGGGACAAAGAAGGACACCTCCTGTGTGCCCAGCACTGAGCTAGGTGCTTCATTTCATCCTCGGAACACAAGGCTTACACAGTATCATGACTATCTTTCAAAGGAGGAAATTAGGGCACAGGAGATGAAGTACTTTACCTTAGATAACAGAGCAGGCCTTAGCAGGGAGTCCGCCTGACCTTAAGGCCGGTCTACCGCCCACACTCAACACTGCTGTCAGAGTGAGTTCTGTAAACCGAGGGCTGATGGGACTCTTCTACCCTACAAAAGTCAAGCTCCCCAAGCAAAGCCCTTCCTGATTCAGTCCCTGTCTTGTCTCCCCTGCAATCCTGCCACAGTGAGAATACTCGTTGGGGTTTTTCATTTTCCCTAAAAAGACATGCACAAGAGTTCAGACTTTATGATCCTTTATTTACTTTCTCTCTTTCATGACACAAAGAAGGCTCCTGCCTGCTCCCTTAGAATTAGCTACCTCATTTTTTCCCCGAATGAGACATTAACTTCCTCACTTTCCCACTCCCTACTCCCCATGGCAAGGGGAGGGACACGTGATTCTCACCAGCATGTATTCATTTGTTTCTATTTATCTCTTTACAGGGCAGCTCCACTGTGCCAGACCAAAGTCAGGCGCTGGAGATAGTGGAGACAATATGACAGACCCCTAACCTTCGGGAATTCAGAGTCAGAATCCAGTAGGAAAGAGAGGGTAAATGGTGATATTAGCACTCTGGGCCTGAATGCCAGGAGCCCTCCTGTGGGTACATCCTATAGATCAGGGTACAGGGGACCTTCCTCCAGCCTGGGAAAATCCCTGCTGAAGAGTCCCTAGGTTTACTGAGCAGGGACAGGCAGAGGAAGGTAGGGTACAAGCCAGCCTGAGTCTTGCCCTGGGACTTTGGGAAGCAGGCCTAACATTGACTAGGAAAGAGGGAATCATAGGGCTGAGCCCTCATCCCAGTAAGAGAGTCCTAGGTACTGAAAAGAATGGAGACCAGAAGGCTGGAACAGATAGCCATTGAGCTCAGCCACCAGCAGACCCTGTGCTGGCCACTCTGCTGCCTCACCTATCCTTTCCATGCCTCCAGTTGCCTTGCTTCAGCTGAGGAAATCAAAGACCAGACTGGTTGATCCAGTAGGTCTGTCCAAAGCCCACTGCATTTTCGATATAGCTGCCTGTCATCCAGCTTAAGCCAGACTAAGACTCCTAGATAAATAAGCTCCTACTTCTAAACCATCTTCCCTCACCTTGAGCCTGAAAATCCCCAGCCGGAAGCATCCTTTTCCTAAGAGCTAGGAGGCTCCAACCTTGCCTGGCACTGCCCACCTTTCTTCTCCAGGGCCAGAGGCAGGTTTTATAGGTCTGGCCCACAACTAGGGGAAAGAAGGCCTCACTGACCACCATCCTTCTGGGAATGTGACCTTAGGGCTGACCCCTGAAGCCCATGCCAAGTCTTGACAGCTTCCCCTCCCTCTCTGCTTCTCACCTGGCTGGTAGACAGAAGGCCGAATGCTGGCAGTGGTGACAACCCGGGGCTTGGGTGCAGGGGCGGCCTGGGCCTCACTGTATGTATGGGTGGCAGGTGCTGGAGAGGTCGCGTTGGTGGGACTGTAGGCAGAAGCCTGGGGCCTGGAACCAAGCGGGGAAGAGTTAGAAGCCAGAAGGACAGCCCCACCCAGGCCCTGGGGCCTGAAGCCATGGCAGATTGGCTCTCCAATCTTCAGGAGCCTCTGTGAGAAGGAAACCTAACAGATGGTCCTGGACAGCTGTCAGAGGCTGTGAAGGAAAGCCCCTGGGAGTCTTAAAACGGAGGAAGCTGCTCCTTGGTTTCTGAGTCTTGGTGAGTTTGGTTAAAGCAGCAGATATATCTCAAAAATCACAGCCCATTGCTGATGTCACCACCTTGGAGAGAGGGAGGAAAGCTACCAGCTGGACATGGGAAGAGACTGCAAGGGTAGGTCTGGGACTGGAAGAGTCAGGGCAGAAGAGAGAAAAGAAGGTGGTCAGAGCTGCCCCACTCCATTGACCTTCTGACCTCTGGGCACATCATAGACTCAGACCACCTGGCTCCCCACCTACTTCTGCCTCCCCCTTTCTATTGTTGCTGAAGGTAGCTGCAAAGTCTCAGGTTTCTGAGCTAGAGTGCTCTATGGAGGGTTCACGGGAAGCTAGGAGAGTCCCCTCCAAGATGCATGCGCGCGCGCACACACACACACACTCTCTTCCATATAGAATTCTTCCTGTTGCCCTCTTCCCACTGGATTAGCTGCCAAGAGGTCTAGAGCAATCTTTTCCTACTTGTGACCCAGGAACCAAAGAGATGGGAAAAAAGTCTCCCAGTTCATTGCCCTCAGGAAATGCTGTGTTTGGCCTCTGCTCTTAGAGAGCTAAAGGCTCCAAGAACTCCTAGAGTTAAGCAGAATGTTAAACTTTGCTGATCCAGTGTTTCCCAATTTCATTTGTCTGTGAAACCTCCCTTTTTTTTTTTTTTTTTTTCATTTAAAACTACTGAACGCCTTATAGAACATGTCCCAGGTCTCTCCCTGCATCTTTCAGATCCCAACTGGGATCAATGCAACCATACCCAGAGTAAATGGGTCATTGATGAGGTGCTAGAGAAGTGAGCACCTAGAAATTTACTGACCCTCGCCAGTCCATGGCTTCTTGCCTTCCTTGCATCTGTTTCCCATGGGCCCAGTGCCTGTGCATCATGCTGGGCAGAGTCATAAAATAAGGGAGTACCTTCCTCTCTAGGGCTCTGGGAGGGGGCATCCCGGAGCTAAGAACCTGCTGCCAAGCTCCTATTTACTGTTTATCTCCCCAGAAGGACAGTGCAGAGGTGGAACGAGCCTCAGCCGGTCAGCATCCTAGACCTGGGCAGTGTGCAGACTTGCTCTGGCACTTTGCCATGTTTCTGGTTAAATGAGGCCATTGTCACCCTTCCCTGTGCTTGCCTGCCCTTCTCTGATAAATCCCTGTTAAGACCAGTGGAGTAGGAACCTCAATGGAAGAGGAAGAGGCAGTGTCCACAGGGTTCCCAGATTCAGCTATGGTGAGAGAAAAGGCCTAGTCGGTGGGTCTTAGTCAGACTTTCCCACCAGTGGAGGATGTTTTCCCAGCATCCCAGGTGCTATGGGTCCTGTGTCAGGAACTGATATTGTAGGAGGAAACAGAAGCTTAAGATATCCAGCAAGAATTCTAAGGCCATGGTCCAGTAAAAGGCTGGGTGGCCATTTGTCTTCCACTTGCCCCCTCTAGCTCCATCCCAACCCTGTGCAAGAAAGGGAGATAGCTGGGAGTGCTCTGGGTCCACAACCTCCACTCAGGCCTCATCTCTCTTTGCAGGGCAAAGTGAAGGAAGGGTTTGTCCTGTTGAGGGAGTCCCAAGGGCCTCAGGACACAGTGGCCTGATGTGTGATGCGGGAGTCTGCTCTTGAGTAGGAACCGAGCATGTAGCGCTCCCCTATCCAAACCCAGGAGGCACATTCCCACTCAGCAACAGGGAAATTTCTTATCCTCCTCTAAGCTTCTTCTTTGTGCCTTTACCTAGTGTGATTCTGGTGTGCAGAGAGGAAGCACTTGCTAAGTGCCCCCAAGGAAGCTGAGCTAGAACAACCCCTGAAGCCTAAGTTGGGCTGTGGAAAGGCTGGCTCCGTACCATCTGGACCACCGTGTAGCCCCAGGAGTAGGGGTGCAGCCTGCAGTTCTGTGAGTCGCTCTGTTCACCCTTCGTACCCCTCAGGCTGCACCAGGGACCCATTCATCCTGAAGAGAGACATGTCCTTTGGCAAAACCCTGGGAGAGGAGCATGGGAGACTGAGAAGGCTGGCTCTGACCCTAATACCAACTTGACAGCTTGTCTCAGCCCAGAAAGAGCTGGGTCTGCTGGGCCTGTTATACTGCCTGGCCACTCCAGACTGACCTGTCAGCTTATCCCCTCCACTTCCCTGCACCTCCCAGCACCCCTCGAACCCCCACCCCTTCTTTCGCAAGTTGGGAAGCAGGAACTCGAAATACTTGAGAGTATTTTATGTGCTAGGTGTTTTATGTACTCTTTTTCTACCCCAATCCTGTAAAATAGACATTGCATTAAATATCATAGCAGATGAGGAAAATGAGGTAAAGAGTTTAGTCACTTTTTGAAGATTACAGGCAGTAAGTAGTAGTGCAGGGATTCAAATCCCACTGTACCAAGTGCCTGTGGAGTTAGCACGCTTCTCCATCAAGAGAAGAAAGGCTAAGGGACAAGGGAAAATTAGTCACTAAATATCTGACTTGTCTCTATGCCCAGGTCAATGGTCCCTTTTCTGTGGAGCCTTTCTTGACTTTCCATGGGGACGTCTTTAATTCTCCTTATCCAGTTCCAGGAACACAGACTTCCCATACAGTTTCCCTTTGTTATCTAACTCTGTGTGGGGGGGGGGGGGGGCGGGGCAGGGGAGAGCTTTTACCTCTCTTGCTAGAGTGTGTATCCTTGGAGGGTAGAGTAGCACATATTCCTGCCTCTGTCCTCAGCAATATAGTGTATTCCCCTTCACTCTCTGTAGCGAGCAGTGCTATCCTTGGCCTCCCCGGTGCCCTGGGCCCCTAACCACATCAGATGGGCCTTTCTGAGGGCTAGACACAGCTGTCAACAGATGGACAGGGTAAGGCCTTTCCTACCTCCCTTCCCCATAGCTAGGGCCAGTATCTGTGGGCCAGTTACCTTGGACTGTCTGCAGCACTTGAGGCAGGGGCTGCAGCAGAGGCAGTGGCAGCAAAGGCAGCGGCTGCAGCCAGGGACAGTGAGGCTGCGCTGGGAGAGGCAGCAACAGGCAGCTGGGCAGAAGCAGGCAGCAGTGGAGTGGTGGCCTGGCTGGTGCACACTGGAGCATGCTCAATAGGGGTGCTGATGAGGTGGGACCAAGAAAGACAACAGGTCAAGGGGGCCCCTCTGCAGGACGGGGGGCAGTGGCTGCAGTAAAGGCAGGCTGGGTAGAAGGCACCATCAGTACTGCAAACAGCAAGGAGTATTCCAGAAGGTGTATTCCCAGGCTCAGGGAAAGAGCACCCCCAAGACTCCAAGAGGGAAGGGTTCAGACCACAAGGAGGATTGTAGTAATATCAAAATTATTCTCAAGCCTGGTGAGATTTCCAACTCCCAGTTTTGTGTACTTATGAATTTTTCTGAGTATGTATGACAAAAATACAGTGTGGTGGAAAAGTAGATTGAATTATCAACCAAGGTTCCTCCTCCATCCTGTTTTCCTTTTTCTTTTCCCCTTCCCCATTTAGTCAGTGGCACACATTGCCTTTGAGAAGGGGTGACACATTGAGAAAAGCAGAGGTCAGATATTCGAGGGTCAATGACTTAGGCTCTGGAGTGGTGAGAGCCTGGGCTTTGGGCCGCAAAGGACTCACGGCACTGACAACACATTTGGAAGATGTATGAAAGCTACCATGCCGGGCAGGTTGAGGTTATCTGGGTCAGAAAGAGGGCATCGTGTTGTGGGGGATTCAAGAATAGAGAGAGGCAGCTGTGCTCCTTTTCTGAAGTCCAGAGAGACTGAATCTCTTGTTTAGGTAAACCCTGGGGAGATAGTAGGCACCCAGGGTCTCCTATGCCCACGGTGAAGGGGAAGGCTGATCCAAGACAGCACAAAGATCCCCAGGCTATCATACGCCCTAGCTGCTGTAGAGGGTTTCTCATACATCCAAGAGTGACATGGCCATGGCCCTGAGTGCCTGCACATCTGAAAGTCCCTGAAATTGGGAACAAGAGAGGTGACTGCTGTGCCGGTGTGGGCCAGTGTGACCAAATAGGGTGGGGATATCCCCGCAGATGCTACTGCAGGCAGACTATGTCAAGGACCAGGTGCCTGGATGCCCCACTCTGCCCACGCTGTTATTCTATAAGTATCTCTTCCCCAGAACCACTCTAGGCAAGACAGAAACATCAGAGCCTGGGTTGATGGGATTAGATTTCTGCCACCAATGAAACAGGGCAGAGAATACAAATTAAGTTACAGGAAAGCAAAGAAATGCACATTCTCTGCTCATCTGGGTCACTGACTTAAGGTTTGTACTTGCTACAGCAGCAATAAGATACTGTGACCTTATAAGTGGGAATGGCTGTCCCCAGGTTATGTAATTCATTTATTGACCTGATACTATGTGCCAGGCATATATCTGTAGTTCTTCACAACTGCCCTCTAATGTAGATATTAGTGACACTAATAGATGAGGGAATGGGGACAGAGAATTCAATTGCTCAAGCTCTTAGAACATACAGGTAGTGACAGCAGGATCTGACTGAGGAACATTTGAATTGAAGCTTTACCCAGTACCTCAAGTGGCCCCTCATGGAGAAAAAAAAAAAACTTATTTTTACAGTTAGGCAAGGAAAATTTTTTTCCCCAACAAAAGGCACTCTTCTTATTTGAGAAAATTAGAATAATAATCTTTCCTCTGTGAGTGTTTACCATATGCCAGGCCTTGTGCTAACAGCTGGATAAGCATTACTTCATTTGATCTTTTTGACCTTGCTGGATGATTAATATCAAGATCCTCAGTTTACGGATAAGAAACCTGAGGTCCAGAGAGACTGAATCTCCACTAAAACATCACAAAGCTGCCAAGTGGCAGAGAAGGGTGTGAGCCCTAATCACTAGAACACTTCTCAGACTTTAATATGCAGATAAATCGCCTGAGAATCTGGTTAAAATGAAGCTTCTGGTTTCGTAGGTCTAGGTCTGGGTGGGATTGAGAGTCTACATTTCTAACATGCTACTAGGTGATGCTGATGCTGCTGGTCCATGAAACACACTTTAAGAAAGTGCTACAGAGGTCTGCTTCAGATAGGAATGCCAGAGAGCCATGAGCTGGTTTGCCGAATTGCTCTCCTCTATCCAGTGAGGTGTAGAACAGAGAAAGGTGCGAAATGTGAGAGGGCTAGAAAAAGAGAGCTGGAGAAGTGGCAAAGTTGTGGGTTGACTGCTCCATGGGAGGGGAACACACTATTCTTTTCTGTGATTATCTAGGAAACATCCAGGATGAACAAGGGCAGTAGCCATGTCCTGACCAGCCCTTTCCCAGCTTCGTAGTTCAGAGAGGAGGCCTCAGGCAGCCTAGTCCTCATGCCTGCAGCAGTTTCCGGCCCTAGCTCTTCCACGAGGCCACTCACTCATCCTCCATGAAAGAACCTGGCTTCTGGAAGCTATTCCTGTGAAGTGGCTGCCTCAGAGAAGTAGGTGGAAGTACTAAAGTGATATTGCTGAGCTAGCTGATAGACCCTCATCACAGTGTGGGCAAGTATGGTCTGGGAAGGCCCAGGCTGACATAGGACACCCAGTCTCCTTTATCTGTTTCTCCTTGACCCTGTGCATACTTCTAGTGGGTTTCTGGGAACTGAGAATACCACTCAGGACATGAGTGATGAAAATGTCTGGGCTAAGGATAGTATTCTGTAGAACAAATGGGAAATGGGTTTGCCTGTCCTCTTTGCTCCAATTCCCTGCCAGACTAGCTTACTTGGTGCCCTCCCCAGACATGGTTCCAAATGAACCCTGGATTCTTGGGGGAAGGGGAGGATGCATAAAACTGGAGCTAGATGTGGGCCCTAGGAAAATTCTTGATCTACTGCAGCGTCAGGACAGAGGACATGCACATGAGCCTGCTACTTGGGGTTCTTGCTGAGTGACATCTTATCTAGGACCACTGTCTGTAGACACGAAGCATCCAGGGCCTAGGGGAGGTTGGGATAGGCATTGAAGGGCATCCTGAAGGATCTTGTCTAGTCCAGTTCCTGTCAGAAGTTTCATGAGCCCCCAAAAACCAAGGGGGGTGTCTCAGAGAGCAAGCATGCAGAGAATTTACTTGGCCCTGATTCAGTCCTAAAGACAGTGCCTATAAGATCACCCCCAGCCTGGTTTAGGACTACTCTACAGCTGCCTCTTGCCCCACTCATAATTCACTTTAAATATCTGAACAAAAACCAAACCAAACCAAACCAATTATATTCAACTGTGCATGGGCAGGGTATGGCCAGAGGAGAAATACAGCCTGGCTACAGTTCCCTTTTCATCCCATCTCTTCCTTCAACCCAGTTGGCATCAAGGTAAAGCATGCCAACTTTGTGCCCCTTCTCTCTTGTGGTAGCCCTTAGTTGATGCTCTTATGGACTGCAATGATATTATGTATGGAAAGGATGGGCTGGTATTGATGGTGGTGATAGGTCTTGGGGTTTGTGGTCATTGGGCTCAGGCTGGAACTGTTGGTGATGGTGGAGGTGTTGTGATTGATGGTGCTGGGAGGTGGATGCCATTATTGGGGTGATAATATTATTTGTATTAGTTAAGAGAATTAAATATGAACATCTTTGTTAATTGGATGATGACAGAACACCTGTCAGGTGGTCTTGAAATTGTTCACTCTGCTGCCCACCTGCTTGATCATCTTGCAGCCTGATACTGCTGCTCAGGGCAGCCTTGACCACATCACTTTGTAGCAGGGTTGCTGCACTGGACAACTCCAGGGGCCCCATTGAAATTGTAGTCTATATGAATGACACTCCTTGAGAACAGTGCACAGCAATCCCCACAGGCTGCAGTGTGAATGGTGCTCAACAACCTTTGCTAGTCCCTCATTATCTTCAGAATATAGTCAATGTCCCATAGCCTGGCATTCTAGCTCTGGACCACTACTAACCAAAACACCCTCTGCATTCCCTCCATTCCAGCCAGAATGATTAATCCTAGGTTCTGGATTAGTCAACCCCTATGCTCCCACTGCTTAGAGTAACTGTCCAGTCTCCCCTAATGGCACATGCCCCAATCTTAACCGTTCTTGCAGCTCAGACGCACAGATGCCTTCTTCTAGGAAGCCTTTTCTGATCCTTCAGTCGGAGGAGTACTACCTGTCTCTGGACCTCCCATGAACCACCTTGCAGGTCACAGCCACTTCAGCCCTTTCTGATTTCTTTGGCATGCATAGCAGCCAGGCATGGTGCCTTGACTAATGCCCAGGGACATAGAATGCTGAATGAAGACATCTTTCCTGTTTATTCCAGAGAGCTTGGTGTCGACCCCTGGATTGGGACCACCTGAGGTGCTGCATGCAGGGGCCTAGGGTCACTAGGAAGCACCAGGCAGGCTGAAATGCAAATGAGAGCTTTCCAGAGCTTTAAGATGGCTCCAACAGGCTGGGGGCTAGGGACAGGGGACTGTTAGGCCACGAGCTCTGACTGATTGGCTCAGATCCTCTGCCAACCTCAGGATACCTACTGCCTGGGGCCTCTGTCTGTCAGCCCCTGGCCTCACAGCCTTCCCTTGGTCCTTGGGAGTCCTCAATAAAAGCTCAGTTAAATATGGATGTGCTCCAGGATGCCTAGATGTAAGCAGGAGCACATACCCTCATCTTCTCTATTGATCCCTCAGCCAGCTTGCTCTGCCTGGCCCTGGCCTTGGCTCTGGAGTCAGACTGTTAGAAGCAGGAAGAGATAAAAGGCCAAAGTGGAATAGGCTGGCAGGGGGCTTTGGGGAGCATCTCAGGGTGGTAGGAAGGCTAGAGCAGTCTCCCTGGCCAGCCCTTCTAGATGGGATTGTCAAGGTCCCTGGAGACAGAAAGAAAGCCCGTGCCCAGGCAGCAGGAATGAGAGTGAGGCTCTGGCCCAGTCTGGTTATAGAGGCAGCAGGGAAGTCCTGAGGGATGGGCCTCAGCATTTGCCTTTATTTGCTAAGTGCTGGTGGTCTTATTCTCAGCCGGTGGTTCCCATAATCAGAGACCAGTCTGATGGGCAGACAGGAAGGTGGGGAGGATGTGAGCCTGCCAGCCTGGCTCTTCCTAAATGATCAGGATGAGGAAAAGGCCACAGGTGGGTGGGGGCCAGGAGCAAGACCCAGCTGGAAGTCTTCCCTGCCTTCCTGCCACTTGAGCAAGACTCTACCAGGCACATCTTCCACCTCTTCTCCCAAGCCGTGGCCCTGGCCCAGCAGCTCCCCTGTGACTGTCTCCTTAGTCCTGGAGTACCTTCCCAAACCCCTCTCCTGTTTCCTGAGCAGGGCTGAACACAAGCAGTACCTTCTGCTTATGGCACTTGTGGACTGCTTTCTGATGGGAGGACTAAATGTATCGGCCTGCTGGTTGCAGCTGGGTGTGGGAGCGGAGGCAGGGGACATTCAGGTACCCACCGATAACACTGCCTGGTGGGAGGCTAAGGCTGCCCACCAGCCATTCACCAGAGCACGCAGCCCGGGTATGGGAAATCAGTGGGAAGCAGAGCTGCACCAGTTCCCAGCCTTGGTGGGCACCAGCCCTGGCCCTCTTCTGGAGGTGCCTGTCCTCTTCCCATCTCAGACATGCTCCTCTTGTGTGGTATGCACGTAGGCACAGCATGACGGGGGCTGGTTTGGTTTGTTTCAAATCCTCTTTATTTCATAACAAGCATGCTGATATGTACAGGAGAGAACTAGGGAGCCAGCACACACAGCACAGAGAGGACAGCACATGCCCCAATCTCACCACAGCCAGGAGGGGCCTCTGCCTCATCTACCCTGGGGTTTCCATTTCCTCTGCAGAGAGCCCCGTTCAGGCTGCTGGGGCTCCAGAGGGCAGCGAGGGAGTGAGTGGGGACAGGGAGTCGGTCTCTGCCCAGGACCCTGATCTATGGGTCACTCCTTCTAGGACAGCACTAGGCTTGACTGCCTTTCCCAGGAGCTGAGGTTGGTAGAAAATCAACCAGGGGTACATTATGTTTCCCTTGGTTCTGGAGTATTATGCCAACAAACCCCATCACATCCTCTCTGATCTACGGCTAAGGCCTTGGTCAGGAAGCAGAGGCTTGAGCTGTTTGGTGGGTGGCGAAGGTTTCACTGAAGGGTTGGGGTGGATGGGTACAGTACTATGTGGGTCTGGGCTTCGGCCATCAGTTCTGGGATGGGCAGAGAGCAGAACTGCTGCACTTAACTATTGAAGGTGCACCCAACACAGTCTATTTTCTCAAGCATCACAATGGGGCTCATATGCCAGATCTGGGGCGGGCGGGGGGGGGGGGTTAGGGGGAGGGGGAAGGGAAGAGAGGGGATTCCAGAGAGCTTTTAGCTTTTAACATTAAGGATTTGGGCTGAAAGGCCATGGTGCCAGTTGCGCAATTTGGCAAAACGTGGGCTGTTACGTTCCGTTTCAAACCTTTCCCTGTGGCACAGAGAGAGAGAGAAAGAAACAGAGAGACAGAGAGAGACAGAGAGATAGAGAGAAGAGAGGAAGAAAGAAAGGGGTTAGGGGATGTGTCCACCATTCCCCTGTCTGATAGCTGGGGCAGAGGGCAAAGGAGGAAGCAATTTGGCTTGGGAAGGTTTTGCCATCCATGGGGTACTTTCCAGATGATCAGGCCTGGTTTGGGGCAAAACCAGAGTCCCAAGGACCAGGATGGAGGGACTAAAGTCCCTGACTTGAATGACTGAGGGGCCATGGAGAAGAGGCCTAGCTAGAGGGCCTGAGGGCAGGCTAGGCAAAGGGGAGGCTTCTGGGTTCTCTCTGGCCTCTGTGGTTAGGCCCGGGCAGGGCTGCTTTGGCTGTGGCCTCTCAGGGCTGAACTATATAGGCAGATGGGCCAAGCATGGTCTCTGTCCCCTAGCTGGGCATAAAGAAGGAGAAACACCTATCCCTGTGATGAAGCTTGGTGAGCAGACCTGTCACCTCATTGCGCTGCCCTGATCTCTGCCAACCCTTTTCTGCCGCTAGAGTGAAGCCTTCTAACACCGCTAATTGCCCCTGTCTTTCTAGGCCTGAGCATGACTAGGTACAACCATGCACATACATACTCACAAAGATGCTGGCACACATACAGAGAGGGCCAGGACTTCCTGCCACTTCCAACCAGCAGGGCTTCTGTTGCTCAACCCCATAGCCTGCTCAGCTGAGGGCATAGGACAAAACAGGCAAGGAGCAGCCAGAAATGAAAACATGGAGGAGAGGATATGCCTGGGGAAGGCCAGTGACACAGACCCCAGAATCCTGGAAACCCAAGCACCCCACACCCCACCCCCAGCTGGAGAGGCTTCTAACATCCTCTAGACCAGAGGTGCACACTGGCAGCCCGGGGGCCACATCCAGCCACAAATAACATGTATTCAATCTGGACACTGTTTAAAACTCAATTTAAAAATTAGTTACTACATCCAGACCATGGAATACTGCTTAGGAATAAAAAGACACAAATAACCATTGGTATACTCAATAACTTGGGTGAATCCCCAAGTAATTAGGCTGACTGAAAAATTTGACTCCACAAGGTCACAGGCTTTATGATTCTATTTATACAACTTTCTTGGAATGACAAAATTATAGAAACAGAGAACAGATAACAGATTAGTGGTTGCCACAGGCTGGGGATAGGGTGTGTGGTAGGGATGGTATGAATATAAATGGGCAACATGGGGAAATGCTCGAGATGATGGAAATATTCTGCATTTGACAGTGTCAATGTCAACACCTTGTTTGTGAGATTGTACTGTAGTTTTGCAAGAGATTACCATTGGAGGCAAAAGGTACATAGGATCTCTCTGTATTCTTTCTTTCAATTACATGCCAATCTGCAATTATCTAAAAATGAAGACTATAATAAATGGTCGGCATAAAAAATTAGGCAGATCAGCTTTATGTCTTTAAAAATCAGAGAATGGGACAGTGCTGGTCTCACATTTCACCAAGGTAACAATTCCATGTCCCCACATTTAAATCTGTCTACCTTCCCACATCTGCATTACCTGGTAGACCTCCCCTCCAGCCACACACACACACACACACACACACACACACACACACACACACACATTTTGAGTCCTACATATTGGGTCTGTGTAGGATTCTGTTTGACAAAAGGGGCTCACTGATAACATATTTGAAAAGCAGTAGTTGAGTCCAAACTTTCTTAATATCAAGGCCCGGAGACATCATGAATGACCTAAAGCCACACAGAAACAGCATCAGAACCATCTTTCACTACCTGCCTCTCTGAGGTCTGGGAGAAGGGGCAAAGACAGCATGAGCAGAGGTGCTATGGCAGAGCCCACACAGTCCTGCTGACAGCACTACAGACAATCAACCATCCCAGAGAGACCATCCAGGACACAGGCGCAGCCACTTTGTCCAGCCAGCTGTGCAGCCTTTGTCATCAATGCTCAGTGACAGGACAGGGACTGCGAGTCTAGTGAGCCTGCTCTGCTTGGAGCTGTTTGGAAATTCACATCCAGCCAGAGAGAGGAGCAAAGACAGGAAGGAAGAGGAGAGAAGGGAAAAGAGAGAAAGGGAGAGACACCTGAGGACCTCCACAACGGCTGCTCAGGAACACCTAGGGCTGTCCTGGTCTCTCCAGCTGTGGTTTTCAAACTTGCCAGACTGCCAGAACATCAAGAACAAAAAATTCACGAAACACAGGTAACTTTTGTTACCAATAGCTGTTCACTGCTCCTCACAAGGGTTCCCTTTGAGGAAGGGCCCTGAGCTGTGCAGCCCCTCATGGTTGGCCATGTGAGCACAGAGAGAGCAGGGAGGGAAGAAGACACTACAGGGGAAGGAGGGAGGAACCAGTGAGCCCTGTGCTTTGTTGCAAGAGAAGCGGGGTGAGGAGAGGAAAAAGAATCTTAGGTGGTTGCACAATGGAGAAGGGACTTGGGAGGGTTTTTATGTTGTTTGCCGAGGGGTATGAAGGCATCTTTCTTCTTCAACTCCTCTGTGAACTTGTCACTAAAATAAACTTTGTTCCTTAACACTTGGGGACTCAGAGAGATGCAGATTCTTTACTTAGTGAGCATCAGGTAAACACACTTACAGATAATTGCGCCACAGATGGGGGCCAGGGAACACCTGGGCTGTACATTAAAGTTCTCCAGGATGGTTATGCATAAGCAGTGATGTCCAGATGCCTCACAGATTCAAGCCCTGCCTAGAACTAAGCTAGGTTTGTTCCTACTCTGAGCGCCATCAGGGCTGCTCCACGTGGACCCAATCTTCCACGCCACAAGAGCACCAGAATGCCTTCCCAAAGTTAAAGGGAAGCTGTGGGAGGAGGCTCAGCTTCTGGATGGAGGCACTTTTTGTGCTCTGCTACTTCAGAGGAGGCTGGGAGCCACAGCATTACCTGCACCAGCTAGAGCAGGTCCCATGTGGAAGCTGGCAGGCAGCTAACGTTTAAATCCACCTGGGCAGTTTGCTAAGCTGCTGGGTCTTTTCTGGGATGGGAGCCAAAGCTACAACTGATGCCTGAGCTGTTCAGGGGTCCACCCTGCCTCATATGTAAAGATAGGGTCCCTGGAGATTAGGTTCTACCTTGGACTGGCCAGCAGGTGGGCACTGGAGCCTCAGAGGGAAGCTACCTGCTACCAGATACCAGAGACACTGTCAGAGCTTAGGAAGCCAGGGCCCAGAGAAGAGGGGAGGGGAAGGAAGGACTGTCCGCTGTTCTGGGACTCTGCAGGGGACAGACCCTCAAGACCAAGCAACAACGGGTGAAGGGAGAGTTTGAAAGATTCTCTGATATGCAGACTTTCGCTTGCCCTTGAGCCACCAGTGCCACTCATGTGGCATTCCTGCCAGCTTTCCCAACACACAAGAGCAGGAAGGAGAAAGCACCTTTGCATGCGTGCAAGCCTGTATAGGCTGTCACTGTGCATAGGCTACTGGGCCCCATGGTTTGGCAAACTCAGGCTCTGCTGAATAAGCAATTTGGAAGGGCGAAATCCCCCTGGGGAGATTTAGCCTTTTTAAGAGACCCTTAGACTACTTGCTGAACAACTGAATTGGGAGGAGAAAGAGAAGGAGGCTGTGACTGCCTTCAGCTAACAAAATGGGTCAGTGGGTCTGGGAGTGCAGCTGCCAATTTGAGAGTACGGACAGATGGAAGTGAGGCTCAGCCCTCTTGGGGAGCAAGACCCCTGACCCCAGGGTGGGGACAAACATGCTCCCTTTCTGCTCTGATGGCCACTTAGGTAAGCCTGGGGCCCCAGCTGTGACCAGTAGCTACAGTCACTACTTTGGGCTTAAATCACAGAGTTGAACTGCTGCAGCTGCTGCACCCCCCTACCCACATCCACAGGCTGCTTGGAATGTTGTGAAATGAAAAAGCCCACCCTCCTCTCATTGCCATGGGAAGTATGGGCATTTGGAGAGAGGCTATGAAGACAACCCTCCAGAAATTAAAGTCAGGAAAAGGGAGTGGAGCAGGAAGCTTATGCCCCTCCAGTCTTGGGCATAAATTCAGCGCCTTCACTGCACACCAGGGACCCCAGAAGGAGGGGCTGATGATGGCACAGTGGGGAGAAGCTGCTTTCTTGGGTGGGGATCTGGGGCTGAGGGAGGAAGCTGGAGCCTCCTCACTGGCTCTCTTTTCAGATTTCCCTATAACAGAATCCTACAGTAGCCAGGGGAGAGACTCCAAGGACTATGACAGTTCTTAGTCCCCCTGCCTTCTGCTGGGGACTGAACCAAGCTCATGCAAAATTAGGCCCCAGGGAGAAGGACTAACCTCCCACTTCTATAGGACCAGGTAGAACAAGCCCCAGCAGATGCTGGGAAAGGGGAGATCAATGACGAGGCCTGAGGACCACCCTTATACTCACTCAATAACTGCAGTGCCTGCAAATATTCCAGAAGAAATACAAAAGACAGAAGTTCCCTATAATCTACCTCGACCAGTACCCTCCTTCCTTCTAAACAGTGTCCGATTAACAAGGTGCAAGCTTAGAGTGATCCAGCCAGAGGAACATAAAGTGACCAGAAGTACAAAGGAGGGTCAATGGGGCTGGAAAGTCAGGGTTGCCCTTTGAGAGAGAGAGAAAATGCCCCTGCTGGCTTCCTGACAGAAGGAACCTGGGGACTTTTAAGCTGTTTGCTGTGGGGCGTGTGCTGTAAAGGCCTTCTAACAAATCTTTGGTAAGCCTACATGGCTCACTAGAGCATCTATGTGGGTGGCTTCAAAGGGGAGATGGCACAAACACGGAAACAGCACGCAGGAGCTGTGGAGCATAGGAGGGGGTAGAGCTGACAGCTCAGTCACACTTAAAATAGCTAGAGACTAACTTTTGAGCTAAATTAAACATATCTCATTTCAGGCGCATAGAGACACATTGCAGGCACTGACAGGTTAAGAACTGTTACTGGAACTGCATGCCATTGTTAGCAGGCCTGGGAGGACCACACTTTAGGCTTGGAAGCTCCAGCCAAAGAGTGGGAGCAATTTGAGAGCAATTTGGGTTGGCAAAAATACAGATTCGAAAAGAAAATCCACATCAACTCCAGATGGCCCTAGAGTCCCACTCTCCACACAGTCCTGTGGCCACAGCACACAGGTTAGCAAGTACAGAAAGCTTGGCCCACAGTGGAAGAGTGCCTCTGAGCCTCAGCCTCACACAGAGGCCACCACAGAATGCACTGACCCAAGGCAGATACTCCCAGGAAGAACATGCAGATGACACATTTGCCTCCAGAAGTATAAGCATATCACACTAGGCTCCATGCCTCACCATGGAAAGCTCTAGTGGGTTCCAATGGGTTCCAGGGCAGCGTGCCCCCCTCATGCCCAGGTCCATGAGCACCTGACAAGTTGCAGGTGGTAAGGTTAGTGGCTGTGGCCTTAGGCCTGCCAGTGTTACAGAGACCATGCCTTGACCTTGAGATACCTAGTCCTATACAAGTCCCTCCTCATGCCCAGGACTTGTCCTTCCTTGCAGCAGCTGTTGTGCTTTCAGCAATTTATGAAACTAATATCTCAATATCTGGACAGCTGAGTCCAGGAGTCAGGCACTGTGCCCAGTACAGACCTCCATGTGCCTACTTCCCAGCACCTATCCTCCAGACTCACAGGGTGGGCAGGCAAGGTAGCTGGCCCGGTGCCTTCACAGGGAGAGATGCCCTTGTTCTCAAAAGCCCAGCAAAGGCCAAAGCAGTCCTGCCCCTTGCCCAGGGAAAGAGCCGGGAGAGCCCAGAGTCCTAACTCCTGCAGCCTGGGCCCAGGGGATAGAAACTCAGCTCCAGGCACTCACCTAACTCACCCAGGACAAATGCCTCAAGCCAGCATCTGCCGAAGCGCTTTAGGGGCAAGGAGTTCCCAAATACATGAACTTGAGACTTATCCTTCCATAAGTCATGTTACCTGGGGCTGCCTGGAGAGGGACAGGGTTAGGAGGGGCAAGGCCACAGAGCCTGAGTCCAGGCACTTACCTTGACCTTCGTAAAGCTTCTTCATCAGGGTCTTGCACTGTGGGTAGAAAGTTGTTGGTCAGCAGGAATCACAGGGAACAAAAGGAAGAAAAGCCGCTAGACCTCTGTGGGCACTGAGACCCCACCGATAACTGAACAGTTACTGCTCCCTAGTCTGTAAACTAGGAAGGGAAAGACCGTGTGCTGGGTGGAGAAAGGGGACATGAGAAGAAATGGTGCAGTTGGGTGAGAGCGGTCAAAGGCATGTCCCGAGAGGTCCTCTTACCCCAGCTCTGGGCAGTAATTTCACCTGGAATCCCCATGGCAAGACTGTTGCCTGCTGTTGGGTCAAAGAGCTGAGCAGAAGAAGGCACATGTCATTTGCCTGCCCAAGGGGCCCAGGAGGGGCTCAGCAGGCTGCTATTTGTCAAAGCCAGCCTATCTTAAAGGATAGGAGGACTTGATTCCCTAGCTTCTGTGGGAGTGTGATCTCTCAGCATTTTCCATTTCTGCTCCCACCTTGCCACAGCCCTCACTTACTGTATTCTGTCCCTGTCATCTGGGCCAGGATACGGAAAGAGCGAGACTGCAGGTTGGAGGAGCGGCGGGCCCACTCATCAGCCTCATCTTCCGGCTTGTTCTGGTTCTTAATCACAGCCTGATACACAGGAGAGGCGCTGTCTACAGTAAGATCTTTAACAGGAAGGCTTCTGCAATGCAGAAAAAGGCTGTGGGTGAGGGCTACTCTGGAACCCTGTTCCATACCCCTCATGTTACCCCCATATTATGTCCCTCTGGCACTCCTTGCACTCCCATTCCCATAATGGCCCCTATTCGTCCAAACCCACCATGCCCTTTACCCACTACCATCTGAGAACCTGGGGCAAGGGCTTGGCTGGGTCCTCAGTGCTCAGGTTGGTCACAGTGGGACAGTGATTCCTGTCATGAAGGATTAGGAAGCTGAGATCCCTCTTGCCAACAGCACTCTCCATGCTAACTCAGACATAGGCCTGAAGATACCCGCTGCCCTGTCTCAGGGGCCAGATCTCCTTTAAGGAGAAAGGAAGCAGAACTTATCTTCTTGAAGTAATTTCCCCCTCCCTGAGCAGGTCCTGAGTTTGGGGCTATGTGACGACAGGCCTTGTGGGGGACCCAGAGACTCCTTAAGGCAATTCCTTGTCCTCTTCACACCTTTGGATCCAAGCAGGAAGCTGCCAATGCCGTGACTGCTCTAGAAGAGGACCGGGGACTCCCACTCAGCTACAACCAGGCAGGCTGGTGTGAGGAACCAGGCAACAAGGCCACGCGGCCAGTATCGCTCACAGACAGGGGAATTCTGGCCTGGGGGAGCTGAGAGAAGAGCTGCAGGAGGGTAATTTGTTTTCTGCCCCAGCCTATTGAGGGGAGCCTGGTGACCTTTTAGAATCCCAGGGTCTGGGACATAATTGGTACTCAAAACTTAGTTGAATGAATGAATCCTAGATCAGAGCCAGAAGGGCTCCCAGAGCCTCTTGGGTCCAGTGCCTCCCAGCCCAGCCCAGACTGCAGGGAGGCTCTATCTAAAGCTTTTATATATCCAGCCCACTCACCCTGGCCAGTGAGGGCTGGAGGATGCAGGACACCCAGCTGCCCTGTCAGGAGTCAGGATGGACTCAGGTGGAGTTCACAGCAAGAACAGCCTGCCTCCCCAGTCTGTGCATTAGCGGTCCAGCCCTCTCCCCTTACAGATGCTGAAAATGAGGTCCTGCGAGGCCAGCTTATTACAGCATACCTCACTGAATTAGAATTGAGGCATCCCAGCTCCCAGCCCAGGGGCCTTTCCATCAGACCCTCTGTAGTGACAAGGGCTCAGAAAAGCTACTTCTGGCCACTGGAGCCTTATCCATCCCAGATGCTCTGTGCCTGCAGACTTGGCACAGCCTAGACACTCATTTTTTCCAGCATTCCCTGCCTGCCTCTATGGCTGCTTCTACCTGTCCCCTACCCAGGGCTGGCTGGATGGGGGAGGGGCTTCCTCAGTGCCCATGTCTTCTACCCTCTCTGCAAAGAGCTGGATGGAAGCACTGGCCTAGTCTCCCAGGATTGGAGTCTCTCAGGATTGGTGCTCTGTGTCTGGCTCAGGGTAGGGTATGACAGCAAAGGTAGAGAAAGGCGACAAAAGGTGATGAAGGCTGGGTACAGCAGAGCTGCCCCTACTTCACCGAAGGCAATGCCCTGGCCCAAGAACTACGGGTACTGGCAGCCTGTGGTTGGGACCTCATGGGAAAAACCAGCAGATCTGTCTGGGGTTAAGGCAGGGAGAAGTGGGTAGGATCTCATTGAGGGAGGGCACTTCTGGCATAGTGAGGTCTCCCAAGGGTTCCCAAAGCAGAGGCTAAACCTATTGTCTTTGGGTGAGATGGGCAATGGGAAGAAACAACCAAGACTTCCTAGCCTGCTTGGAGGAAGTGTGGCCTGTGCTGTGGGTGAGGCAAGATGTAGACCCAAGCCCAGGCCCTGCCTGTGAGTCTGCTTACACAGAGCTTTGTGGTCCAGAAAACAGACAGAAGCTGTTTACTGTCATTTCCTTGGAACATGCCCTTGAGGTGCTCCCCTGTCCTTCCCCGGGCTCCAGAAAGCTGCCATGAGTGAGTCCCTTGGGCTTCACATTATTGGTTCATTTTCCACCACGCTGTGCAAAAACCAGGGACTGGTGCTGCCACAACAGAGATCGGGAGTCCAAAGAAAGAACTGCTGTGCTTTTTTAAGACTCTGGGGCTCAGGAAGAATATGTACAGAAAATGGGTAGAACAATTCTAGGACCCTGGGTCTGAGGCCATTCTCTGGAGCTGCTTCCAGCAAGGTCTTCTTGTCACCAAAAACGCTCCATGGTCACCATAACAACAGGGTCACATCAAGGTCGCCTTGAGACATTTACTCTACTGTACACTGCCCCCAAATCTGACACATCTTTTGCCTCCCTTGGGTGGTCTTAGCAAGCACAAGCTCTTCCAGATCCATCTTCCATGAGGATTCTGGGTAGTGGCCTATAAGAAGCCTCCTTATCGCCCTCTCCTTTAAATAACGGCCCAGTGTGGATGTTGACATTCAGTTTTACACTGTCTCAGTACAGGTAGAAAAGGCTAGGGGAAACACCCGCAAAACACAGCAAGAACACTCCAGCCTTGGAGTGTCGACATGAGTGTCGTTACTCTTATCTGTGTCCATAGTGATATTATTTGGGGCAAACCCCAAAAGACAAGCCTGTATAAACTGCAGAGCATGTCATTTGGCTGTTAGGTGGGTATGAGGAAGAACGCAGACAAAGGCACTGTCCTCAAACACATCCCACCAAACCCACACGCCATCCCACAACAAGACAGACAGACAACAGAACAGACACTGTGGGGTCTACTTACACCAGTGGCGATGCCCTGCCAAGCAGAAGAAAGCCCAGCAGTGAGTGTGTGTCCATCAAGGGATGGCAGAGGGATGGCACACACACAAGGGAGCAGGGTTAGGATCAGAAATGAATTATGGGAGTGGAGTGGATGAAAGAGGAAGAAAGAGAGACAAAAAGAAAACTGTCAGTGAGGAAGGAATCATGGAAATTAACAGCAGAAACGGAGCACCTATGGCAGAGAGGGGCAGCTCTCACCCCCAGGTACCACACAGTACCAGCCTAGCAGGACTGAGTTAGAAGAAAGGGGAAAGCATGTTGCTTCCCAGGCTTGCAGGGAAAGGGAAAGGGAAAGGGAGGGGAGGGGAGGAACAAAGAAAGGGAGGGGGAAGATAGCGAAGGTCCTTTGAAAAGACTAGATTAGGTCAATGGTGCATCATGTTAAAAAAAATCTCGGGTTGCTTAGTGGTAACGATAATAGTCTTTTCCCAAGGTGCACAAAATAGAAAGTGAAGAGCAGTTCTTTCATTATCTTCCACTGACCTTCCTTTTGGTGACCACTTTTAGGAGCATATCAAGGACACACTTGTTACATTCTGTGGCAAACAAATGTTAGCAGGAAATCCCTGTTAGCTCTTTGGCTTATTCAGGCAGCCTTGTTTTTCTCCGTACACATGAGATAATGGTTGTGTTTTTAAACTTGCATGGTCATATAATCTATTTTGAATGGCAGAATTAATTAATCAACATTGTGTCCAGTTCTGCTAAGAGCTGCACCCCTGAGCCTGCCCAGTTTGAGACTCAGGGCTCTAAGGCAAGTAACCTCTGTCCCCTAGTGGTCCAAAGGAAGCACTGCATGCCTGAGAGGGCCAGGCTTCCTGAGACTAAGATAGCCCTTAAGTCCACATAACCTTTCATCCTTTGGCCTCTGGAGCTTCCCGTTCTAAACCACATGCACATAATGACCATTAAGGACTCGGTTCTGGAAAGGCCAAATGCTATAGGAACTTTCTGAGACTTTTTAACCCCTTGATTCCTTTTACGACATCTGTTTTTCTTAGCTTTAGAAAAAGTTTTCAAGTTTTCTTGCCTTGAGTTATGGAGATCCTGACTCAGGGATAAGATGCTGTCCAAAGAGGTAGTCAGTTCTGAAAGTCAACACTAATGGTATTCCCAAGTAGAAAACAGTAAGAGACTCTGTGTGTGTGTGTATGTGTGTGTGTGTGTGTGTGTGTGTGAGAGAGAGAGAGAGAGAGAGAGAGAGAGAGAGAGAGAGAGAGAGAAAGTAAGAGAGAGAGAGAAAGTAAGAGAGAGACAACAGAAAGACAGAGAGACAGCATACAGAGTGACAGAGACAGGCACAAACAAAAACATACAGAGAAAGAGAGAAACTAAGACAGAAAGACACAAAGAGGAAGAAGTCCCCATTAATGTTTGCACTTTTAGCAGTTTCATCCACAGATGATCTTCAGCCAAATCTTTCCCTAAGTCCTCAACCATCTATAACAGGCAAATTCCAGAAACCAAGGATGTCCTCAGTCCCACTGCCCTGGGGGCAAACAGGAGGAGGTGACCGCCCAGTCTTTGGTAGCACCCCAGGTTCTGAAGTGGGGTAACTGCCAACAGCACTCTGGATGGTTGCTCCAGGCCCTCCTTGCTGTGGAATAACGCAGGAACTTCTCCCCAAAGAAAGGCTTATGAGAAGACTAGGATATCCAGAATACCACCTGCTCTACTCCCATAACAGGATTTTAGAAGTCTCTTTTTAAACCATTCCCGGCATGGAGCCAGGGGAAAAATGCAGAGGCTCTGATAAGCACTTGGAGGAACCACCATATTCTGCATTTCTCCACCCTGCGTTTGATTCTGAAGAAAGAATGTTATGTTCTGGAAGGTATGGGCAGAGGCTGGCTCATGCCCAGGAGGCTGAAGGCGAGGGAAGAAAGCGGGTCCGGATGCCTTAAGTCTCTGATGTAGCCCAGCGGGCTGGTGCCCTCATCCGTGGGGGATGAGGCCAGGCTGGTGGCGGAGTTGGTAAGCCATGAGCAATCGAGGATGAGGGAAGAAGCTTACCCACTGAAGTCACTGCCCTGGGCCTGGGCCTGCCCAGCGATGGCATCCATGATGGCGTCTTGGGAGTACATGCTGATGGGCGTGTTATACTGCGCATGGATGATGGTGGCCTTGCCGCCCAGCCCTTTCACTTCGATGGGCTTGTGGGTGGACAGGGCCGAGTCCTTCAGGGCGTTGGGGTTGAAGCGTTCCTGGTAATCGGCGCTGGGGGAGAGGAGCAGGGGGAGCAGAGGGAGTAGCGAGGAGGGAAGTGGAAGGAGAAAAGGGCAACAGGTGATATTACATGGGAGGCTGGTGGTGGAGGGTGTCGAGAGAGATCTCCCAGAGTCTGATCCCAGGTCCCCCCAACTGTGGGTGGGCTGGGTCTGGTCAGGAAAATCCTCAGCACCCTCCCCAAAGCCCTTTGCAGGTTATTCTTGCCCATCTGGGCTTTTCCAGATCCCTGGAGGCCCCGGCTCAGCATGAGCTACCGTCCGGGGTCAGCAGGGGGCGTCAGGCATTGAAAGCTCTCTCACCGCACCAGCTGGGAAGCAGAGACAGAAAGGGTTGGGGAGTGGGATTGGGGGTACAGGAGCTGGGTTACACGTGACAGGCAGCAGCAGCCCAAACCGAGTCCAGGACGCACAAAAGGCGAAAAGCAGCCCCACTGGAATTTTGAGATTTGTTCCTCAACCAAGGGGCTCATCCTACAGGCTGCCCCCCGTGGCTGGGGGTTTCTGCTCCTCCAGACGCTTCAGTGCATGTGTTTCTTCCTCCCAGCAGGGCTCAGGCTTCTCAGGCCCCATCATGTCCAACTTGCTTTGTGGCCCATCAGTCTCTACCCATCAGGGCTTTCCCCTCCAACAGGCAGGTGTGCTCACCAGGACAAAGACGAGGTTAGGCATGGCCCTTCTGAGGGGTCCCGCAAGGACAGAAATGTCTTCAGGTTCACACAGAACCCCGCATCAGCACAGCATTCCACCCACCGCCCACCAGAGCCAGCCTGCTGGTCTTAAGCAGCTGCAGCAGGAAGTTGGGAAACAATGGAATGGCAAGGGTATCAGATAGAGGCCTAGGACCCCTCCCCAGCTCCTCCACTCCATATTCGCAGCTTCACACACATGCGGGCTCACTCAAGAACACAAATGCACCCCCTCTCACACATGCACACACACGTACACATGCTGACAGGCACACGCTGTCCAGATGGACAGACACACAGACGCATGCTAGGATATGCACGCAAGCGCACACACATGCTTTCCTTGGATACTAACTTGGCCGGAGAGTTGGCTACCACCTGAGGAGGAGAGAAAGAAGACAGGGCTATCAGATCGAGACTCCTGCTAGGGGGGCTATCCTCAGACTGGCCATTGTGGAAGCAGAGGCAGCCGAGTCAGGCCCTGGTTGAGGAGAGTGCATAGTGAGGAGGTGAAGAGTTTAGAATTGGGTCATGGCTTCTTGGTTTGGGTCAGAGATGCCTACAGCAGCGATTCCCCCTTGGTCGGTCCCCAGTACCCACAGTTTGGCTAGTTAGAAAGGTTTGTTTGTCCATCTTATGGACCCTCATGCACATGAATCCTCTACATACAACCTAGCTGTAGACTCTAACGGAAGAAGCTGGAAATGGAGACAGGACCAGCTGTGGCTGCCCCTAAGTACCTCCTGGTTGGACATCAGCTCTGCACTTAGCCCTGTTTAATGGGGGCAGCTCTGGGAGTTCTGCAACCTGAGCAGGAGTTATAGTGGTACTGGGTGTATGTGTGGCCAGCTTACCCACAGCCCACAGGACCCGCTCTCCTTCTCAGAGGAGGGGCAGGCAGCTGTGGTTACACCTCCTGGGGCACAGGAGTTAGGGGTTCTGTGCACTTCCCGGTGACCATTCCTAAAGGCCCTGTGGATGGGCAACGAAGAAGTGTGGGTCCGAGTTTTATTGCAAGAAAGCTCTCAGCCAGGGCAGCCCATCTTGGACACTACAAAAGAGACCCCACCCTTGCTCTTATCTGAGAACATGCCTTCTGGAACACCGTCTCCTTAGTGGAGGTGTTGCCTGCATTACGTCTCCTTAAATGCAAATTCCTTGCAGCAGCAAATACTGGCAGCAGCTATGGCCCTGTCAGAAACCTGAGGGGGGAAGAGTGCAGAAGGTAGTGTCTTTGCCCCCAAACTCTGCCACCTTCTCAGATATGACTACTGTGGGTTCTGACTGGGAGCCTGCACCCCAGCTGGCTTGACCCTGATCATCCTTTATTCAGGACTTTGGGGAACCAGGCCAAAGCCAGGGGCCCCAAAGCTCCAGGTAGCCTCACAGTGGCCCAGCTCAGCCCCAGGCCCCTGTCTCAGAGCTGATACACTTTCCTCCGTCCTCCAAGACTCAAAATAGCTGCGAGAGGAGCTATATTAGGAAAGGGCCAGCACAGACCTTCCATTCCTTCTCCATTTTTGGCCAGTCCTGACAGCTGCAGGGTCAGCTCTTGCCCTGACCAGCCATGCACCCTAGAGAGGGCAGTGTTGGCCTCTGGGACTGCCTCTGGCCTGCTCTGCCTGGGCAGCCAGCTCCTTCTTTGGCATTAATTTCTGTCCCCTGCTTAGCTTCCTCCTGAAGACCTGGAGGCTGGGATGCCTGCAGCAGACATAGGTCAAAGAAGAGGTAGCACCCAGGTCTTGGGGAGGATGACTCAAAGACCAGCCCAGGAGCCCTGGCACCTAGTGGCTTGAGGGACACTGCTCTTCAGTGCTAGCCCCAGAGAGTACAAAGAAAACAGGGCTGCAGGGATGCTCAGACCCTCTGTCCTTGCACCCACCTTTTCCTCTCCATGCTTCCCAAGAGGATAGAAGCTGCCAAAAAGGAGAGTAGGGGAAGCATCTTCCTTTTGGACCCAGACAGGACAGAATTCAAATCTTCACCCGGCCTCTTCCTAGTGCTGTGATTCTGGGCAAGTTACCCACCTGTCTCTCCTCTGTCTCCCCATTCATAAAATAGAGATAGTGGTGCCCACTGCACAGACAGGTTGTGCAAATTAAATAGAATACTGAGAGTAAAGCCCTCAGCATAGGTTAAATGTGCAGTGGATGGATTTCAAGCAGTTAGACACTTATCGAAGGTAATGCCTCAGCTCAACAGAGGCCACCGGAGTTAGTTCATGTCAGAGGCTCCACCCTTCCCGTGGCAACAGCACCGGCCTTCATTTAGATGAAGTGCTCCCTCTTCTAGCACATCTTCCCTTGGAGGAAACTGTTAGACCTTGATGCTCTGAGCGTCAAATATAACGTAACACTTATTGGGTTCTGAGAAGTCCCTGTGCCAATGGGTGGGCACCTTGGGAGTCATGGGAAGCAGGGATGGGGCTGACCCCTCACTTCCCTGGGCAAGTAGGTAGGTCCCTGTCTCCATGCAGGGAGGAGTCAGGCTGACCTAAGTGCCAGTCCTGCCAGTTATTAGCTGTGTGATCTTGGGCAAATTACTCATAGATTCTGGGCTTCTATTCCCAGCTATAAGTGGGGAAAATGATGCCCACCTCTGAAGTTGCTGGGAGAGTCGTGTTAGTAAAAGCACATGGACTGTTAGCAGGTGCCCAACCCAGACTGAGAGCTTGGTAAGGGGAGACATTGCTCTCGTTGCGGGTGGACCTCACAGAGTTGCCAGTCCACCAGAGACAGACTTCCCTGTCAGGTGCCAGTCCCAGGGGGACAAGAAAGAGCTATCAGCCTATCCAAGGCAGAGAAGGGAGCCATTTCTACTCTGCCATTTCCTAAGTTTTCTGACTGAAGCTCCTTGCTGGAAAAGCCAAGGGTATATGGCTCTGCCACCTTGGTCCAGAGAAGCCAGGGTCCAGGTGCTCCGACTGTGGAGTGTCTGAGGTTAGCTTCACTCAGGATCCAAGAAAGAACTGGAGGACCGGAGGAGGTGGGGATCCCCAGGACAGCAGTGAGCTGAAGGGGCACAATATCTTACCTTCTGTGCCAAGGACAAAGGAAGGGCGTGGGCTTGGGTCAACTGACCCAGGCTGTGTGACATCAGGGAATGACAACAGGTAGGACGTACTGAGTGTGCCAGAACAGAGCTCAGTGCTATGCATGTGTTGTCTCCTTCAGTTCTCCCAGTAATCTTGAGATCTGGACAGTCTCATGTCCATGTACCCCTAACCACTGACTCAGCCGGCTCTAGGGCCATGGGAGAAGTTAAAACAAGATAAAAAACATGAAGGGCTTAGAAGCTAATATATGCTCTGCTTGAGGGCTCCTTTCCCTGGGCCCCTCTGTGACACTTTCTGGCTCTAGGTTCTTTTCACTCCTATGCTCGCAGAGTCCCGCTAGCTAGATCTCAGGGGGTGGGGGATGGGTTGTTGTTCTACACAGCCCTTTTCCTCAGGTCCTGCTTCCTTGCTGCTCTACCCTAGCCAGGGTCAGTCCTGCAATCCTGCTCCCTTCATACCATTGCCAAGTCTCTCTGCACCCAGCTTATAGATGCGCCCACCTATGGGCAGCCTTCCCAGACCACCCCCAGCATTAGAGAGCCTGCTTTCCTACCTCTTTAATTCTTCTTTGCTCCTGCCTCAGGGCTCTGAGAGGGGTAGGGACCAGCCTGTCCCCTTGTCCCAGAGCTCCTGGAGGTAGCAGGCTTTGTCTTGTCCTGGACCTCAACTTAACCTTCTCTGAGCCTCAGTTTTCCCCTCTGCAAAATCTGACACATCACTCCAGGGTGGTTGCATAAAGAAATGATGCACCTGGCTCATGGCAAATGTCAGTCGGATTATTGCTTTCATGGCTGTCAGCCTGAGCCACCTCATGGGGTCAGGGCAGGTGGATTGAGGCCAGCTCCTTGCTCTGACCACCTGACCAGGACTTTACCGAGCACCAAGGACCCAGGTGGCCCTAGACTACCAGTGGAGAGCTGTACACCCGTTACCTACCCTCCTGGGAGTCCAGCACCTGAGGCTTTCCCTCGGAGGCTCATCTGATACATCTGAGCCATCTCCCTCAGGGTCTCTGCCGAGTACAGGCCAATGGGGTTGTTATACTGCCTTGGCTGGCTTGAGCCCAGTGGCATTTTCTGGCTGAGCGAGTCCAGAGCCCCTGGGCTGCCCTGTGTAGGGCCGAGATCAGAGGCCTCTGTGTGTGAGGAGAAGACGGAGGTCTGGGAGAAGGAGGAGCTAAAGGTGTGCCTGAGCTCCGGGGTGCCCGGGCCGACCCTTGTCTCGGAGTTGGGGCTGGGTGCTGCCAGGCTGCTGTTCGTGTCCAGAGTAGGGTCCTGGCACAGGGTAGCCGTCATGCAAGGGAGAGAGAAGAGAGCAGTTAGAGGCCACACATGTCCCAGTGTTTCTGCATGGACCTGAAACGGAGGTGTTAGTGTGAGAGCTCTGCAGCCTGCAGCCTGCTGCATTGAGCTCAGGTGGGACCAGAAAGAGAACCTAGAAGAGAACGGTTTTGTCAGGAAGAGCAGGGGAAGCACACAATTGTGAGCGCCAATGCTGGCATCCACCTGGACAAAATGCAAAGCTTCACACAGAAAACCAAGCCAAGCCAGCCTGCCTGCAGGACTGGAGGAAAGGGCTGGAACAAAAGGGCTGTAGGTCTCAGGGTGTGGGGGAGCCACCTCTGAGCAGGGGCACCTGGTAGGCACAGCCCAGCCTTCTGTTCTATGGCCCTCACATGGTGAGTGAGAAGGGGTTCCCCCCAGCTGGTGGTGGACAGGCAGGGTGAAGGTGCTAGAGGGAAAACTGAGGAAATAGGGGACTGACATTTGGTTCTCTTGGTTTACTTCTGCGATTTCTCCCAAGTATCCTTCTGCCTATTTCCCCAATCTGTCACCCACTCCAACCCCTTAGTCTCCTCCTCTCCCCTCTCTTCACTCTGCCCCTTGCCCACTCTGCTTCACTGAAGAGACAGGGGTAAGTATGAGGTCATACAGGGAGAGGTGGGGAGTGGATTCCTGTAGGAGAGGTGGGATGGGCCGCCCATGCCCTGGGCCCGCAGGGTTTAGCTGTTTACAGGGGACTGGGAAGGGGCCTGGGGCACAGGGTGAGGTCTGCAGCCAGACTCCACCTTCTCTCCTGTGCCTGCTTCTTGGCCACCACCAGCATTTCTGATTGGACTAAAAGGGCGATAGGGGCGTGTAATTGGGAGGAGGAATGGAAATCAGCAGGACAGAGCCTAGGTCAGAGGAGAAACTCCAAGGGCCAGCAGGCCCCTCCATGCCTAGGAGCCCCTCCTGGGATGACCAGCTGAGTCTGGGGCCTCCAGCTTTCATGCCACAGCCCCCATTCCCCCCACCACCCATCCTACCTCAGGAAGATGAGGGCCAGAGACTTCTGGACACTTGTCCTTGTCCTGCCTGGGATGTCCCCTTTCCTTAGAATACTGCTGTCTAAGCTGGTATTACATATGCCCAGCCATGAGGCCAGAGGTGGTGGCACCCAGGCAGGCACACCAAACTTAGTATTTCATGGGGACTCAAACACCTCTCTTTGAGGCCTGCCTCACCTCCCAGGGTCAGCCATGGCAGGGCAGTGGTGGGGTAGAACTGATCCTTCACCTCACCCCAAGTAGTCCAGGCAAGGGTTAGGCAGGCAGACCAGAGCCTGCACCCTAGAAACCATGACTGAGAGTGGAGCCTGCCACCAACTATCGGCACCTACCTTCTGATGAGGGATTACTGGCAGAGGGGACTGGATCGGGGGTGCTGCTGTGGAGATGGGGATGGGACGCTTCGACCTGTAAAAACCAGAAATGAGACCAAGTGAAGACAGTCACACCTGGGGCCAGGAGCTCCTGCCTCATCAGGAATGGTTAGAGGAGAGCAATAGAGTACTGGGGAACCAGATCAGAGGGCCCGAAACCCACTGTTCACCCTGTCAGTTGGATGATCAGAATGGAGAAGTCATAGCCCTTGGGCATTTTGTAGCCACCGGCTTCTGCTAGGTCCTTAGGAGGCTTCCTGGGCAAAGAAGAAGCAGGGAAGACCCTGGGCCGGCAGCCTACACACTGGCAACCCACCCTCTCAGCCTCATCTATAAATTGAGACACAGAGATGACAGGTGCTTGATGCTGACTTAGGCCTAGTCCTTCCTCTAGTCCAGGGGCTGTCTTTACTGCCCTTCAAGGCCTTGTAGCACAGGGTTGGGCCCACACAACTGCTGCTGGGATAGCCCCTCTCTTGGGCCCCTGATGCCCACACCCCAACCTCCCCTCTGCTCTGGAGAGCTCCCACCTACTTCTGCAGTGTGAGGCTCAGGTTGTAGCTGGCAGACTTGATCTTGTTCTGGGCCTCCAAGTGGGTCATGGTATCTGTGTTGACACCATCAATGGCTACCACGAGGTCACCCTGGGTGAGCTGGGACTGGGCCGCCTTGCTGCCTGGTGTGATCTGAGAGGATAGCAGATTGGGAGATGAGCATTAGGGGGGTGGGCCTGAGGATGGGCCAGTCCCCAGGGAAGAGTTACCTGCCATCCTCTAGTAGAAGCCTGCCATTTTGTCTTTCATTCACTGTTGCTAGTATCTGCTGCTCACTGAGTCTGATTCTTCTTGCTGGTACATAGCCACTACATTTCCTTGTGCTTTGTATCTGAGTCTGGTTTTAAGACTAGCTCTGGCTAGTAGAATGTGGATGGAGGCAGTACACACCACTTCCAGTTCTTTCTCCAAGCAGCCATCCTTACCATCTTGCACTCTCTCTGCTTATGGGCCGACTGGATGCAGAGGACCCAGAGGAGGATAGCTAAACCACTATGGAAGGGATCTGGATCCTGGAGTCACTACTTGGAGGAGAATAACTAAGGAGCACCACATTGAATGATGCATGAGAGAGAAATAAACTTTCATTATACTAAGCCATTGAGATTTGGGGGCTGTTTGTTACACCAGCTTGCTTACTACAATACCTGCACCCTGGAAACCTAGAGAGTGCTTCCCAGGCTCCAGGAGGGAGGGAATACTCAGGACTTAAGATTCAGCACCATCACAGAGACACTGCCAGATCAGTAGGCAGGTGAAATGCCCCTTTACAATACATCTTAGTGTGAGTGCCTAGTGCTACCATGGCAGGGGGACAGTGGCCTAGGGAGCCCCCACCCTGCTTGGAGGAGCAAGGCTGAGGCATGAGGCAGGGCTCAGTGTTCTGAGGTTGGCTTCATCCTTCCAGAAGGGGAGGTGCAGGTGGGAGCCAGTTCCCAAATCCTGCACCTTGATGACATCACAGAATATTAGAGTCTGGGTGCCCCACTAGTGTGAGCACAGAGAATGTCAGGTATGCTCCACCCTGGAACACCTCCATGTGATGAAAGGAAGGCCACACCCCCAGGGACATTACTTGGGATGCCACGATGGCTCAGATTCCACTCCAGATGACATCATGTACAACGCCAGATTCAGCATGGTTGGCTTCCAGTAATAGCACCCTGAAGGCTGTGGAAACCCCACTTGCAGTGATATCACATCAAATACAAAATTCTGAATGGCCTGGCCTAGTGACATTCCATGGAATATCACAGAGACTCTGGCCCACTCCCATGACACCATGTGGAATAACATGCAAGCCCACCCCCTGCTGATATCACACAGAATGATTTTGTGACCTTATCCCCATGACATCATAGGGAAGACTCCCCTGTGACATCATGTGAACTGCCATGCAGGCCCCACCCCCAGTGATACCACAGGAAATGAGGGTGTGCTTCTGGGAGTCACACTCCCTACCATGCTGTAACTGGAGGGAGCCCCTTGGCTTTTCCTCTCCAAATGCCCACCAGCCAGTCCTTCTGGCTTCTCTGGACACATCCCAGTCACTTTCCTGGCTATATCCTAGGCATGAGGCCTGCTCCTAATGCTGGCAGAAGTCATTTTCTGGCCAAGGCTTGGGGACCATCCTAGAAGAGGCTCAGAGAGGACCTGGGGACAGTCCCATGCCTTGTTTGTCAAGCCTGGTAGGCCCTCCTGCCAGGCCCTGGGCTCCTAAACATTGATAGAAGCTTCCTGCCAGGCCCCTCACAGAGAACTCTTATTTAAACCAGAGCCTTGCTGTCACCAGCCTCCAACACATTCCCAGATAGGCTCTACAGGGTGGGCCCAGGAACGGCAAGACGAGGAGAGCCTCGACCAACCATTTCAGCCCTGGAAGCTGTGTTACCTGCTTAAACACTGGCCACCTTTGTCCAGAGCAGACTCTCCCAATCCCCGAATCCGCTGAAATAGACAAGGACAAGAGGAAAACAAACCCCTAGATTGCCAGGTAGCCACATCGTCTGTTTGCTGAGTCCAGCCTGCTTGCCCAGCTCCCACAGGGGCATTTGGAGCTACTCAGGCCTTCTCGAAATGCACATAGCCCTTCTCTCCAAATCCGAAGCCACAGGGAGCCTCTACTAATGACAGGGTGTGTTGTTTCCTTCATTTAAGGGGTTGAATAATGGGTGAAAAGCAACCAGGAAATAAAACAAAACACTTTGTAGGCTGAGTGGGGACTCCTGAGGGCAAATGAGTTGCCAAGCCAGTCCTGTCCTTTTCCTACACCTGGCTTCATGTTCAGGCCTGTGCTCTCCCTAGCATTTTATTACAGACATCTTCAAATACAGAAAAAGCAGAAAGAATTCTACAGTGAACATGCAAATACCCATCGCTGAGGTTCTACCATAACATATCACTCAACTTGCTGTATCACATTCTAACCTCTCTCTCCATCCACCTAATACATCTGAGTATTGAAGCAGTTCAGAGGAAGTAGCAGACACCAGTATGCTTCCATTCAGAACGAAGTGTGCAATACCTCTGCCCTCCTGGTGGACTGCTGGCAGTGCTCCCCACACCAGGGTCCCCACAGCTGGGCCCCCCACACTGTTAAACCCCCACTCTAGGGCTCCCCATATTCTTCTAGACATCTACAGAGAAGGGGCTGTCACCCTGAAGAATGGAGCTCCTAGGTGGGAGGTGGCAGCAAAGACTCCAGCCAGGACAGGCCTGCTGCCTATAGAGCTAACTGCCAGACAGGGCCAGAACTATGTCCAGAAGATCATGGATGACAGTGTAAGCAAGGACATCAGAGTGGCGTCTAAGGCTGGGTGAGACCACATCAGCTCAGGTAAACCTGATGGTGTGGGAGTAGGGGGTGGAGCTGCCCTGGGGACATCTTTCTCCCTCAGGCATTGACTAGCTCACACTAATTCTTCCCACTGGGCTTCCCACCTCCCCCTTGCCTGGCCCTGCCTTGCTCCCTCTCACCCTCAGGCATGGGCTGTGGTGATCCTTGTTCTTACCGAAGAGCTCAGCCTCCCTGGGGTCTGGTCAGTAGCTTACCCCAGGGAAGCCACAGAGCTGACTCCCTCCTGCCCCCAGCACCTGTCTGCCTGCACCTGTGTATGCCCATCAGGGCTCAGCTAGCCTGGCCTTTGGCTGCCCTGAGCAGGACCCAAAATCCCTTGAGCTGTGGGGTAGAGGGTGTTGTCATCCTCTTATAGGGAAGTGCTCTTCTAGTTCTGCTTAGCTTCCCCTAGTGGAGGCAGGATGGAGGCAGGGACCCTCAGCTCGGCTCAAGACCATTAGATCTCCTCTCCCCACCACAGTAGTAGCTTTCTCCGCAGAAGGGTAAGGCCACCCTTGTACTCTCAGTCAGAGACCAGGGCAGTGAAGGATGCGGTCTAGGCTTGATGGACCCACGGATCTCTCATCTGACTATTCCTCTCTGCTTCCCTTTTCCCAGAAAGGACCCAAAGCAGCTAAATCTTTGGAGGTTTTCTTCTTTAGTCTTTCCCCCTTGTAAGCATTTAAAAAACAATTTGTAGTAGTTGTTTCATTTCCACTTCACTTCTCAGTCTTCTCTGGTCACTAGTCACCTTTTACCTGGTAAGCAAGCCCTGGGCAAAGCTCCAGGCCTGAGGTCTTGTCTCAAAGGTTCCCTAGAATGTGCTTAAGGTATTTGGGGGCCAAGATGGCCACCTGCCTTACAGGAGCCCTTTCACCTTGCTGGGACATGGTCTTAGATGACCCCAGAGTGGGCACAGGGATAACCAATGCCAGGGAGCAGTAGTGGCCCCAGACACTTTGTAGGTGCCTGTGGGAGAGGGAGCAAAGGGAAGGGTGTGGACTTTGGTCTGACCCAGACCTGAGAATGTAGTGCCAGCTTCTATGCCTTCTGTGTAAGGAGAGCAACAGTGCCTTTCTCCAAGATGGCTTCTAGCACTGCATTATTAAATAGGGTATTATGTAAGGAGGGCGCAGAGCTGAGAAAGTTTCAGAGAAGCTCCCAACCAAGGAGGCATAGGTGCTGCCCCTGGCCCCTTCCCCCGGAGATGCCAGAGGGGCCAAGGCTGGGAGGCTGCATCCCTGGCTCTACAGGAAACAAGATCTGGAGCTGGTGGAGAGTAGGGTGCAAGGGACTGCCCTGACTGACCAGTTTTGAGCCAACCTGTTGTCCCTAGAGGGACCTGCACATTAGCTGGGGTTGGGGTGGGGTGGAGGGATGGGGGGTGGGAAAGAAGTTCTCTGTCTAGGTTTCCGAGGAAGTGAGACACTGGCTGGGGCTCAGGGGCATCCAAACCATCTGCTTCTATTACCCTAGTTCTCCTGGGCTCTCTGCAGAAGTTCTTGGCCATCACTCTCAGTGTTCAAAACAAGAAAGGCCCCTGCCTTTCCCTCTAGATTTGCCTGTATAGGAGTGTTAGGGGATGGGGAGCAAGAGTAGCTAGTGGATGCTGGGGATGGTGTAGGTTCCAGCATCTCCTTCTCATCCTCCCAGGCTGACCACCCCAGGGGATTTCCCGTGGAGCACTAAGTGCATGACATTGTGTGATTAAATTACCATCATGCCATGTTCCACTCTGGTCCCATCTGGCTTCCCTGGGGCCTTGCTCCATCCCTCATCCTCTTACTGGAAACTTTGTTCTCCCCATGACCCCACGCTCAACCCCATCCTGGCCCATAAACACACCAGGGTCTTGCCAATGCTTGAAAAGCCTCTCCTCACACAGAGGACTTTCAGGGCAATGAAAATACTCTATATGATACTATAATGGTAGATGTATGTCATTACACATTTGTCTAAACCCATAGATTATACAAGAATAAGAGTGAACCCTAACGTCAGGGTGATAATGATATGTCAATGTATTCATGTTGTAATACATGTACGACTCTAGTGGGGAATGTTGGCAACAGGGGAGGCTGTGGATACATAGGAGTAGGGAGCATATGAGAAATCTCTGTACCTTCCCCTCAATTTTGCAGTGAACCTAAAACTGCTCTATGAAAATAATCTTTTTAAAAAAGAAAGAAAGAAAGAAAGAAAGAAAGAAAGAAAGAAAGAAAGAAAGAAAGAAAGAAAGAAAGAAAAGCCTCTCCAGCTGGTTCCTGTCATGTTTCTCTCTTTCTTTACCTCCAGGCTTCTCCAAGATGTGATCAGCAGAGCCTGCCTCTGCTATCTCCCATGGCTCTCACACCTAGCCGTTTGGCTCTGGCCAGCACCACTCCAAAGCCAAGAGGTCGCTGGTCCCTTCTCTAGCTGACCATACCCTTCCCTGGTCTTATGAATCTCTCCTCCTCTCATCCAGGCACACTGTTCTGTCTGTCTTGTATGTCACCTGTAGAATGCTCCCAAGGGAACTTCACTCTCGTTGGGCCCCAAAAAGCCCTGGGACACATCAAAGTCAGCTTCATACCTCTCAAGATGGCTCCTGGGTAGAGGTGGAACCTGGTTCCAGAGGTCAGAGAAGCTGTGTTTGGAAATGGGAGGGTCTGGGGTGGAGGGCCTTTGCAATGATAAACAGCCCCTGGGTGAGAGGGGGCCTCTTCATACTTGCTGCTATTCCACAAAGCCTTTAACCCAAGGAGCCAAGGAGCCGCTGAGGAAGTTACCGGTGTCCTGTTTCTTGGCACAGGGCCTTGGAGGGTCCACACCCCAGGACCCAGGACCTCGGCCAAGTGCCTGCTCCCTTCAGGGCCCTCACAGGGTCAGGCACAGCTCTGAGCACCAGGGAAGGAAAGTATGAGAGGAGGGGGCCTGGCCCGGCTGGGGGACCTCTAAGAATGCATTCCTTGGCTGTAGGTCTGTCTGCTATCATCCCTATTTGCTCATGTGTTGAGGGAGGGGGGTACCCCAGCAGCCCCATAGGAGCCCTCCATAGACTTGCCTGACCTTCAGGGTGGCTATAAACAGCATGACCTGTCAGCACTGTGAGGCGCTGCCCAAGAAACAGCTCCAGCAGCCTCAGAATTCCAGGAATCAACAACACAGTTGCCCCAGAATAGTCTTGGCCTTCCCCCTCCCTGGGACCCTCTGTCCTCTATGTCTCCATTGTAGCTGGGAGAGTCTGACAAATACTGGAACGGGAAAACTGCAAAGGGCCTGGTCCTCAGGCAAGCCTGCTAGGCTGGTGGGTGGAGCAGAGAGACAGGCCCCACCCCAGGCTCAGCACACCACTCTACCATCCTCACAACCCGTCCCAAGGAAAAACAAATAGAAAGTATTTTCACAAGGACATGTTAGGAAGGACTCACAAAGGCACTATCCTCATTTTACAGATGGATAAACTGACGTTCAGCAGGTGAACTGACTTTTCTAAAGTGACACAGCTGTGAGTAGCAGAGCCAAACAAAAGCACATACTTCGTCCATAAAGTTGAGAACCACAACATGTGCCAAGGGCAAAATTCCAGACTGTGGCCCAGCCTCTCGCCTAGCTGTTGGGTGTGGGGTGGGGGCTGGGCCTTTGGAGCTACTCCCACCCCTCCCCCACATCCTGGAGAACTGGCTGGGGTTGGGGGAGGGTGGGGATGAGAGAGCATCTCATGTTGCAGGCCCATCCAGCACCTGTCCAGGATAAATAAAGGCATTTCCCCCTCCACCCTCCAAGTCTCCCTCCAGAACCCCCTTTTCTGTGGGTCCTCAAGTTGAGACCCACTGAAGGGAGCCCTTGAGGGGCTGCTGCTGCCCCAGGGGTGATGCTATGGGGCCCATGGGCAAGGTAGAGTGGGAATGGAGCTACCATCCAGCCTGCAGGTGGCCACCTTCTTACAGAAGGAGCAGTAGACTGCACCTACAGCTGTTAGAGGACTGTCCCCACTCAGTGTATTCTAGTCCCCAGCCAGACGGATGACGGGGCAAGAGTGGGTGCTAGGAGTTACCACAGGAACTCCTGTGCAAATTCAAGCCTCAGTTTGCTGCCTCTGAAGCCTTGCCTGCCTGACTACTACCTCAGGATTGCAGTGCACGTGCAGGGGGTGGTGGCCCCCACTGAGAATGAGCAGGCCCTGCCTCTGCTAATTCCCCCTCTGCGATGGTCACCTGAGCGCCATTGCTTCCTGTGGGAAGTGGATCATGGCTGGGGTGGGAGAAAGGTCTCTCCAGAGAGCTGTGGCCCTGCATACCCTTGGGAGGCAAGTTCCTGGAGCAGAAGAGCCTAAGAGGCCATTTGGGAAATACCATAGCCCTAGTGGGATAGCAGGCTGGCAACATCAAGCCTGGGACACCCAAGCTCTGGGTATCAGCAGCCCACCAGACGAGTTTATGAAGAGCCCTGGGGAGGCCTCAGTGTCCAGTTTAGCTTGCTCTGTGGCCTTGGTGATTTGGGGTGTGCCCCTGTAGAAAGCAGAGATGCCATTATGCCCATCCCCCAATGCCCTGCCTAAACTGTGGGTTCTATTTGTAAAAGTCCCCCCTACTCATTAGCTCTAATACATCCTAATACATCCTCTCCCTGAAATGAAGACATTCTTCCTGTTGTCTAGCTTAAGGTCCCTATGCTGCCCTTTAAGCCCTGAGCTAGCAAGGCCAGGTGGTACATAGACCCTGGGTGAGGTAATTGGCTATCCTGGGTGCCACTGAGCCAGGAGGCTAATTCTCACCCACAAGGATGAGACAGGGAGCACCAGGAGGAGGCCTTGAGGATGGTGGGGCTGGGAGAGAGTTGGGCTCAATCCCAAGTGTGTGTGGCAGGTGGACATATGAGAGTGAATGTGGACAGTCCATCATACAGGGAGGAGCCCTGCAACCATGGGTGTAGGAATTTGGCAGGGTCCTGGGGGACGGGGGGAGGTGTCCACTTGGGCTCAAATGCCCATGTGTCACCATATCATCAGGCAGGGTGTGCAAGTCTCTAGGTGTCCTTTTAGTGTGGGATCCTGTGGTCTCCAGGGCAGTGAGTCTGGAAGCGTGTGGACTCAGGTTAGAATGAGCCAGCTCTCCAATAGAAAGATGGAGGGCAAGTCCTTGTCCCTGGGCTGGAGACAAGCCAGTGCCCTGCCCCAGAGGAATGTGGCCTCTATACCTATATCAGGTTCCACAATCGGGATTGCTTTTCCAATAGGGGCATTGGCTCCCTGCCCTCTCAGGCCTTCCCTGGCTGCCTCCCTGTAACCATCTACCCCCAGGGCCCAAGGAGAGTTTCTGCTGCTCTGGAGAAAAAACTGTCTTCCTGTCCCCAGGTGGGCAGCAACCCAGACACTCCTGCCTATCATCTATCATCCTCCAGTGACAGCCTGGGGCCTCAGCCTGTCCCCTTGTGCCCACACCAGCACTACTGGGGCCACCTCAACCTTATTCCACTAGGGCTTGTCTATTCCCTCGCACAACTCACAATCCACCCTGAGCCTCAGGGCCTTCAACCCCAGCTCTGCTAGACTTGGTGGAGATTCCTTTTACTTGACATATGTTGCATGAGCACCTACTATGTTCTAAGCCCTGGTGTAGGTACTGGGAGACAGCAGTGGTTAAAACAGTCCTTTCTTATAGACAGTTTCCTCTCAAGCAGATTTAGCTTCTCGGCTCTCTGGGTTTCAGTGTCTCCAGAGGAGCAATAGAGTTACTCAGATATTCTCCAATGTTCTGTGACATCGCCATCACACCGTGCTGTTCCCTGATCACAGATACTCCAGGACATGGGTCATTTTCCCAGGTAAGTATGCAGAATAAGATGTAAGACAGGCAGACAAAGCAGCTGTGGGTGAATGGGTAGGGGATTGGGCAGGACAAAGGCCCAGACTCATGAGGCCAGCCGGTGCAAGGTCCCTGGAAGGCCCAGGAAGGTGAGCTATTACCTTGGGTCTGGGATTGAGTGGCTGCTAGAGCCCAGTAACCTGTCCAATCCAGACCCAAGCCCTGATACCCAAGCCCTGATACCCACATGTCACCTGCCCTCTCCATGCTAGGAATTCTCTCTCCCCAAAGTCGTTGCTCATGTCCAGAAAAATGTTCTGGGTTTGGGGGCATCCTGAGCCCACCCCACTGAGGAAGGGCTTAAGAAGTTGCTGTCCTCTGTTCACCTGCCTGCCTGCCCTGAAAACTTGGCACTTCCTTCTCTGCTCAAAATACCTGCCACTTGCTCATGATGTTTCACTCTCGAAGCAGGCTAGCCAGTTCAGGTGGGTGAACAGCTGTGGCTGAGACCAGGGGCTTATAGTAGGCAGCATCCAGTTGGGCCCACTCCCAGCCCCCAGACTGAGGATGGGGTATGCTCTGTTTTTCAAGAGCCTTGGGGAAGGACATATGGGTGGACACACACACACCCCTGTAAACATACCAACTCACTTACCCGGGAGATAGTGAGCGGCATGTTGAAGTCCTTGCCTCCCTGTAGACGGAAGCCCCAGGGCCCGGGCCCAGTCAGGGTCACACTGTAAGACATGCTGGTGCTGACAGCAGCGGTCTCTGTGGACAAGGGAAGAGTAGAGTGAGAGAGCCCTCGGGCACCCCGCCTCCCCAGCCCATTCCTCTGCCCCTGCCTCCCGACCCCCTACTCCTGGCCTTGCCTGCTCTGTCTCTTGCTGCTGCCCGGCCAGGCTGCCCAGGCTACGTGGAGCTCCTGAGAGACTCCTAAGAATAGCTGGGAATGAATGCCATCGACACTGATATCTGCCCTCTGCTGCGCCCATAAATGGATTGTAACCCTACACTGTGCCCGCCCGCTGAGGCCTCCCAGCTGATCCACAGTGACTCACATGGCTAATATAGCCCCTGGGGAGGGGTGTCCAGCACCACTACCCACCAGGGGTCAGGATAGGGGACTGGCCAGGTCAGTGATAATGCTCTTGCCTCCTGCTCTCCTTGATCCCTCTGCCCTCTGGAGAACCTAGATGTATGCACCCTCCCTAGCTGTACCCACCCTTTTTCCCAGAACACCATAGCTGAGCTCCCTCGGGCAGAGGCTTTTCCACTTATGTTATTGCTGCCCTGTGCTCACTGGTGAGAGTTTGAACCTTACTCAGTGTGCACTCCTGATGGTCCCTAGGACCAAGCTGAGCTTCCAGCTTGTCTGGACAGAGCTTCCATGCAAAAGACCAATAACTGGCCCAAGGTTGTCCAGCTATAAAAAAGATCATAATAGCAGCAGCTCTGGGTACAGCCAAGCTCAGCTCCAGACCCTTCACTCCATTATCCCTTCAGACCTTGAAAGGCTACTGCCTTGGCAGGAACCAAGGATCAGAGAGGTTAAGTGACTTTTCCAAGGTCACACAGGGAGTGAACTCAGGCTACACTGGAGCATGGGCTCATTCCCATGGGACTCATGCCAGATAACAGGCTCCCAGTGGGCACAGGTTCTTCCCAATGCAGGGGGAGTGCAGAGGGTGGAGGAGTTCCTGCCTGTATCCCTCGGCACAGGGTCTCAAAGCAGGTCTGGGGCAGGCCCACACCCTTCAGATCCTCTAGGCACCCAGCGGTTATTCCTGGCTCTCCTGTCTCATTTGTGTTCTGGAAAACTTGACAGCAGCATGGAAAGCTCCAGCTGCCAGTGTGGCATGCCAGGCCCTTGTGCCCTTTGTGCTGGAATGGCAAGGGGCAGGGAGGAGGGGAAGAGATGCCATTAGCTCAGCTGCTGAGACATAGGGCCAGAAGGGGCAGGGAAGGGAAAGCGTGTTTGATGCGTTCAGCCCATAGCTCAGAAACAGTGTGTTCTGGGAGGGGAGCCTAGGTACCTCGAGACTCCTGCCAGCATGGTCTTCGGCCCAGGATACTTCCAGAAACCCTTCCACAGAAGAGATCCAAGGCCTTGGGTGGTCTGGAGATAGATCGAGGTCCACCCTGGCTCCTAGTTGGGGAAACTGAGACTCAAAGAAGGCAACTGGGCTGGCTGCTTTCTGGCCCTCCTGGAGGGCTCTAGCCTAAGCTGGGGCCCAGAGACTAAGTGCAGGGTGTGAGTAATTTCCCGGCTGCCAGAATCCTTCTTCACATTCTGGTCCTGGCACATACAACATGCAAGGTAGAAGGAGTCCCCACGTCACAGGAGCATTTGGTAACTTTCCCAAGGTCGCAAAAATGTCAAATAGAAGAGGCCAGAGAGGGACCTGTGTTCTTTCCTCTTCTTCACTACCTCCTCTGTCCTGTATCATGCAGTCCAGCCTGTCCTTTCTGCCAGGGCCTGGCCCAAGAGGCAAGCCACTTCTTGGTAACAGCAGCTCATTTGGGGTGTGGAAATGGGGGAAAGTCTGGTCTTTGTCCCTCTTCCACTCTGTTTGAGATGGGGACTTTAGGAGAGAGTCAAGAGGTGGTAATAGAGGGAGGGAAGGAAGAGAAGTCTAAGCACAAGAGGGCAGGCCTGGGGTTTCTCTCCCATTGAAGCATCAACAGATAGAGACCATGCTTGTCTGAGACCTTCTCTGCTTTTTATTTTCCAATACCTCTCAGAGCCACACAGCCCTGGGATGAACTTAAACTACTGATTTGAAAGAAATCACAGATGCAGTGTACACATGTGTGCTTGGTGTACATGCAAATATGTACATAAGGGAGAGTGTGCCCGCAAATGTATGTGTGCACAAAAGTGTGGGCTGAGGTAGAAATGGTACACTGCAGGGAGAAGCCAGAGGTGAGTAACAGTTTCCAGTGCCCGAAGATCTGTGCTCAGCTTCAACTGGTGGTTGTGGGAGACAGTGAGGCTTTCTGTGTCAGGGCAATGCCCAGCCTGGATGCAGAGGCAGCTCATAAATAGCTGGTGTGTCCCATCAATATTAGCATTGCCTGGACAATCACAGCACACAGCATTTGAGGAGAAGCATACAGCTCCAGGAAGCAGAAGGGCCTGGGCTTCACTCTTCAGGCTGAGCCTGAGATGCAGTCTGACGAGATGAGAAGTGGGCGTAGACCACTTTGCAGGGCAGGAATTTTGTGTTTCTAGGTGAGAATCCAGCATACCATGGGTGACAAGACCACTTCCAAAGCTCACAGTCTCACGGGTGATCCTGGGTATGTATGTGTGAGGGGTCGTGAGGAGGCTGGATGTGTTCCGGAAGAAAAGGAGAGCCCAAGTTGCCCTACATTCTAGAGTCTAGGCTGGGGAGCAGCTCCTTGGTCTGAAAACAAACAGCGCACACGTGTTTAGCCTAATGAATGACCCTGTAGGCACAGTCTCCTCTGTGTTTAGGGTCACCGAGTAGTGAAGGAAGGTTGCATGGAGGGCCAGGTTGTATCCTGGGTAAAGGATGGGCTTTCTCTGAGACCACAGGCAACTCAGCCTGGAAGGTGGAGCCAGCAGTCTAAGACTGTCTTCAGGATGTCCCCCTGGGATGTCCTGCAGGCTCACAGGCTCCTGGGGTCCAGACTCAGCTCTCCTCACCTTACCATCCAGTCCTCCTCTTCCCCTCCACTCCTCTTCCACATCCAGCATCTCCTCTCTCCCTACTGCCTTAAATGCCTCATTCCTTGCCTGTCCCTATAGCAGTGGCTTCCTCTGGTCTTCTCCCTGCAGCTCATTCCACCCAATCTGTCCTTCCCCAGCCACTACAGAGGCTCCCAGTTACCCTACAAAGTTTACCCAGCCTCTATTAGGGCTCCAACTAAATCCTCCCAAGGGCTCCTTGTCCCCCAGCATCATGCCTAGAGACCCCTCCGGCCAGCACCTGAGGGGGCCTTCCCACAGCTCCTACTACCTCCTGCCACACTCCCTTCTTCTACTTTCCCACTGTCAGCTCTCAGGTTCCCTTTGGCTGCCTCTGAGGTTACAAAACAACACTCCGTTCCAGGATACTGAGTTCCCCTGTGCCCCACTGCATTTTCATGGGCACAGTCTGGACCCCTCAACCCCCACCCCACCCCACCTGGCAATCCCCCACTTCATCTCCACCTTCCCTGGGGAGCCCTCGAGGCCTTGCCTCTGCTTTCAGCACCCTGTGTGCTGATACCTCGATGGCAGTGCTTATCACATTTTAGGTGACTGCTGATGTGCAATCCTTCTCTGCACAGTGCCCAACCCCCACCCAGTATTCTCCCTAGGACAGGCATTATGCCTTTTGTTATTGTCCCAAAAGTCTGGGGGTCACAGCTGAGCCTCCGTCCTGGCCTTTGTGTCCATGCACAGTGCCTGGGCTCATGGCTGGGGAGTGAGTCCTCTTGGGGCTGGAGCGTCAGTGGAAGATTCCTGGGATACTACAGCTAGGGGAGCCCGGGGGCTCTACGACCATAGGGAGCAGCCCAGAGCTACCCCTCTCTGGGACATGCAGGGGAGCAGCCTTGGAAAAGGAAAGCAGGAAAGTGTCTCTGGCCTTGGGCTTTCTGGAAAAGCCCAAGAGAGCCCGGGAGCTGGGAGTGTTGTGCTGGTGTGAGTGGAAGGCCAGGATGGGGACCTGTCGGCTGAGGGGGAGAGGCAGCCTCAGGGCCTGTGCCCATGGCATTTCCAGCATTCCAGAATATGGCCTCTAATCGCCATCGACATTCCGTTCCATAGGCACTTGGGCTGACAGCTGGCCTTCTTTTAATAGCCACAAGTATTCTGGGCAACATCCTAATCTCAGGGCATTCATAGCAAGCACATACACAGCTTGCAGCACCCCTACGCAGGTATGTCCAGCCTCCCATTACGCACCACATACTTGGTCACATGCACAGCTTAGAGAGACACATTAGGGTACACTCAATCCCATTCCCTGTGGTGTCACAGTGACAGAGAGCATGTACTGGGAACATGGTCACACACGCTTACACACATGTGTACATATGTCATAGGACAGCAAGGCCACCGCCACCTGCTACCTACGTGCAGTTAGTCAATCACACACAGACACTCTCAGGTGTAGTCACAGACCACACTCAGGCCTGCTCAGAGCATCTAGGAGTAACAGACCCCCAGGCCTTCTAGGTTGGCAAGGAAAAGCTGCCCATGAGAACAAACTCCGCCTTTCATGGCCACTCCCTGGGCAACTTGTCCCTATCTCCACCCCTTTACAGATTGGCAGGCATTGGGCCCAATCACCTTCCTGGCAGCCTCTGCTTCACATCCCTGGGGCTTGGGAGGAGCCTTGGCTTCCACATCCTCCAGGCCCTGACCCCAGAGGGTCACTTGCTGCACAGCACCCCATGTAGCTGCTGCCTCCGTGTCAGTCCAGCCCTGGGGGAGGTAGGAGAGTCATTGTGAGGTGAGAAGGACATTCTGTAGTCTTGCTCCTGCCTTCTTCCCCACCAGGACTTATTCCATCCTCCCCAAGATATTAACTGGGGTGAGGCCCATGACATTGCAGGGTTGCTGGTTACCAAATCCCTGTAAACTGTGAGTGCATGTGCCAGGGTATGTGTGTGTGTGCATGCTTGCACATACTCATGTACATTCTAAAGCATGTGGGATGGGTATGTCTTAATGAAGGTCTAGACCTCTGTTAACAGAAAAGATTCACTCCTTGGTGTCTCTTACTACAGTGGTTCAGAGAAGGGACCTCTGACAGCTCTTCTCTCAGCCCTTTAACTGAGATTTCCAGGGATGGGAGCAGTGGGAGGAGTTCAGCTGAGGCTCTTGGTGAGACCCACAGTGGGACCTTTAGGCACAATATGGAGGAGGCCAAGTGTGGCTGGGGATGGGAGCCCATGGTGTAGGGAGATCTCCTAGGGACATCAGAGGGCATAACAGTTCCAAGCCCTAAGGAAGGGACTGGCAGGCTAATAGCTCCAGGACTGACAACAACAATGGGGTCGGCATCTACCCATGGGCATCCTAGCCAGTTTTGGATGTAGAGGTGATTTTTTCCCTTTCAGAGGAGGGGATAAAGGCTCAGAGAGGGTGAGTGACCTGCCCAAGCTCACGCAGTGAGCACATAGTAGAACTTAGACTTGAACCCAGGTCGACCCCCTGACTCCAGGGCCAGTGCTCCTTCCTCTGTATTCTATGTGCTCCTCCAGGCTCTCAGATGGAGGGGGCTTAATGCTGAGAACAAGAGGCCCTGAGCTAGCTCTTGTCTGTCTCTCTGGAGGCTCATAGGGGCCAGAAATGCTAGTCTTTTCAATATGTGGCTCTAAAGGGTAGTGCCAACATAGAAAAGAGATGTCCTGGAGCTGGAAGACCCATGTTTAGTCCTGGCCTTGCTTCTGGGTGATGCTTCTCTGGCCCCAGTTCCCTACCTGTCAGGGGTGATGGTGCATGGAAACACTATAGGGAAGTTGGGAGGGGCTCTTGCAGCCAGCATCCCAGGGTCTTGAGGTTCCCTGAGTCTCAGAGGCTGCCCTGCCCGGAAGCCTGAGGATAGTTTGGTTGAGGAAGAGATGGCCAGCAAACAAGGGCCCAGTATTCTTACCACCTCACTTTCAGATCCCAGGGATGCCTGGCGCCTCTGTCTGGAGATCCAGCTGAGGTCCGAGGCCTGGCTGCTCAGTGTGGAGCGGTGGGCAGAACGGTAGCTGGTGTATGGGCCAGCGTGCTGGCCTGACATGCCTAGCAGCACCCCGAGGCAGGGCAAATTCTGGGCTATGGCCATTCTGCAGGAATGGCACAGCTGGTTAGAGCACAGGGGATAGACAGACAGACATGAAGAGATGAGGATGGATAGACAAACTGATACAAGGCTAATGGAAATGAACTGATAGCCACTGGGGAAATAGGGTGATTCAGACATTAGGTTTATGAGGACAGACAGACCGATGATGGAGTGATGGGAAGTGATGAGGAAGGACAGATAGGTGCTGGGGAGAAGGAAACTGACAGGCTTACAGGGCTGGGAATGGACAGAGAGATGCTGGGGCCATGGGCATGGAAGGAGAGCCTTAGGGTAGCAGGTTCAGCCAGATGCTTGGCTCCAGCACTCAAGTGGCTGACCCAAGACACATCTCTGTAAATGGGAACCTCTGAGCTGGATGGGCTAAAGCCTGCTGGACCTCAGCAGGGCAATGAGTTACTGACACCACCAGACAAAAGGAAGCACTGAAGCCCTTCTGGTGGGAGAGGCCAGTGTGCTAGAATTCTATCAGCAGAGAGCACTCGGCTTGAACCATCCCTGGGGCTTTGCCAGGGCCCTTGAAGTATAGCTGAGCTCTCCCTGTTGTGATCTCCTCAGGATGTCACTGTCTGGGAGCTTCTCTTTATAGTGGGCAGCACTGCTGATCAGCCATCCTGGCTGCTTTTCATCCTCGGCTGCAAAAATCTCTAGTTAGGGCTGGACACTGTCCAGGGAACCCTGATGTCCCTTAAAGCTGAGCCCCCTGGGAAGCTGGAGCAGCAAAGGTCACACAGGCTCCAAAATCCACCCAGTGTCACTGGCTACTCATAGCTGCCAGAGGTTCCCACCCAATGAATATACAAGAGACAGGAAAGATGGTGGATCTCTGACCCATTCACAGGCTTCCATGGCCATGAGGGTATGTATGTCTGGGGACCTGGGGTTAGGGCCTGGAGGAGGGCTGCACCTGTACTTGGGGTGGGTGATGGCATAAATGATGGGGTTGTGGATGGCAGAAGCCTTGGCGATGATGGCTGGCACCGAGTTCATGTAGGGCGTCAGGACATGTGAGTACCTAGAACAAAGAAGCTGTGGTCCCCCTGCCAGCTGGCCCTCCCTAGTGACTCCACAGCCCACCGCCCTCTCAGGAATCTTCTTCCTCCAGCCCAGGCCCTGCTAGGGGCACAGCCCAGCTTGGCCCAAACTAGCATGGCCAAGTCAGCCCCATGGGAGAAACTGCAGCACCAGAGAGAATTCTGATCTGAGGTGAGTGGAACTCAGAGAGTCATTGAGGGAGAGGCTGGGAGGAAGGTATGCCAGGTTTGGGGTTTCATCGTCCCCCGGAACCTGTGCTGCTGGCAATAAACCCTCTCCACCCCCAATGACTCTCTGCTCAGCTATTCCCATGCCCCAACCCAAACCTGATACCCATAGTTCCCCTGGTTCTCTGAGAGTCACTTCACAGGTGAGTCCACCAGGGGACCATTTCTGCACAAGGAGAACTCATACTTAAATACTTCCAAAGATTAATAGCTCTCCCTGTATCAAAAGTGCTTCAGAAGTCTGGCCTACGTCCATGCTGTTGCAAATGTCAAAGTCCTCAGACTCTTGCCACAGAGGACTGGAGAGCAGGAGGTGAACAGAACCACTGGCTGTGTGCCCAGGTGAAGAGGTAACTAGAACCTCAGGGAGAGCCATGTATTCCCAAGGGGTCAGACAGGATGTGGTAGCTCTTACAGGCCCTCAGGCCAAATCCAATGTGACCCAGAGCTCCCCCAGCATTTGTCTTAGTGCCTCCAGGAACCAGGCAGACCCAGCTCTGGTGAAGCATCTTACTGCAGGAGGTGAAGAAGGCTGTGAGGCTAGACTTAGTGTGTGAGGACAACTGGCTTCGGCTTGGACTGGGGAGGGAGAGGCTTTCCTAGGGCCCCCTACTCCTCTCCCACCTCTTCAGCCCCCTCACCCAACCCCGTAGCCATTACTTACCCAGCAAAGGCCATCAGGGCCACAGTGGAGTAAGGGGCCCAGGAGAGCACGAAGAGAAGGATGACCAGCAGCACAACCTTAGCCATTTTCCACTCACTCTGTAGCCGCTGTCGTTGCCGGGGCAACTCACTGAGGCCCTCACAAGCCCCAAAAGTCTGGAGAGCCCTAGGAAGAGTATAGAGTTGGGTCTGGCCCCATTTGGGTTGCAGTGAGTGCCAGGGTCATGGCCACTGTTGGGGGGCCTCCCTGGACCTGGCCATCCCTTCCAGTGCAGGCAGCCCCAACACGCATAAAGTTCACCGTTACATCCAATCTAAGCTGGCTCCTTGGGGTCCCACTGACAGTATCTTCTCTGCCCCCTAGATCCTCTACATGCCTAAAAGTCCCCTCTTGAGAAGATCGTATTTCTTGAGGCTCCTGTAAGCACTAGGCTGCGATGGTCTCTAGGCATCTATCCAATAAGCACAGGTGGTCAGTTTGTCTTTGCCTGTCTGGAGCTGGGAATGCCCTGGGGTGGGTGCAGGTGTGAGCCTCTGGCAAAGGGGCATGACCCCTCTCCCGTCTAGCCCCTCCTCCACGCCCAGCTCTTACTGGCCTGTCTCACGGATAGCCCGGAAGATGAAGATGTAGCAGTAGATGATGACAAGCAAGGGAAGGAAGAATACGAAGCAGAAGAGCAACATGGTGTAGGCACGGACTGACGGTGTGAAGCTCATGTAGTCCCAGGAGCAGGAGGTCAGCAACCCCTCGGGCACATAGGCACCTGGGAGCCAGGGGCAAGCACTCAGTGTTCTGGATTGTGCTGACTTGGGCTCCTCATTCATCAGGGACTTTGGACATGCGGTCTGGGATCTTGGAACACTGGCCCTAGCCCCATCCCTGCTCAGTGCAGGGAGGAAGCCAGGGCACATGAAGGAGAACTTGCCAAGACTTTTCTGGCAGGGGCACCAGCTCAGGAGACAGCTGGCAAAGCCTACTGCTGCCTGTTCTTGCCAGTTTGGAGCAAAGACTTCACCAGAGCCCCAGGGTCCTACTCCCCCAGGTTTCAGCCAGCTTTCTGGCCCCACCAGAAAGGGTCCCACAGGAAGGGTCCCACCAGAAGGGTGGGTGCCTTGCTGCTAAGCCTCATACCTGATGAGGCCTCGCACCCCAACTCCCACCTGTCTGACTCACTGCAAACTCATTATCAGATGCACTTGTCATTTCCTGCCACCCAGGAACCACGTCTTCCCCTCTGTATTGAGGGATGGGAGCCTACATCGTTCTGTGATAGCTGGTGGTACAGCTTCAGTATTTCCTGCTGCTAGTCATACCCCCTGAATGGTCACCTGCCTTGAGGCTCAGGCAGTTCCCTGACCCCTCCTGCCAGCTAGTCAACCCAAGTCTACCAATCTGCCCCTTGAACATGCCCCTCCCAGACTATCTTCCCCTCCTCCAATTCCCCCAGCCCACTTACTCCAGCCAAAGAAGGGTGGAAGACTCCAGGCCAGGGCGTAGAGCCAGACACCCAGCAGAACAAGCGCTGCCCGCCTCTTGGACACCACCCCGATGGCAGCCAGTGGGCGTGTGATCACCAGGTAGCGGTCCAGTGCAATAGCCGTCAGGGTAATCATGGAGGTGATGCCAAAGAGAGCCCCACAGAAGGCATAGAACTCGCAGCCTGTGGGCACAGCTCCCTGACCTCAGCCCTTAGCAGGAGCCCATCAGGTATTCCAAGGGAGAAAGGGTCTGAGGATGGCATGTATTTGGCTCCTGCCCTCACCTCTCAAGAAAAGCAGCCTGAGGCCCTCTGCACCCTGCCTACTTGCCACATCTGGCAGAGGCTGGTGGAGGCCTCAGGCCTGAAACCTGAGTCTTCCCTGTTGCTCATTCATGGGATGAGGACAGCTACCCACTCCCTGCCAAGGAAGAGTAAATCACTTCCTCATCTGGGCCACACCACATCATAGGTGGGGCATCCCCTGCCATAAACCTCCCCCTCCCACCTCCAGCAAAAGGGAGCCCTGAGTGTCTACCTGCCGGCCCAAAGAGCCACCGCTTATAGAGGCTGCTGGCGAAGACAACAGGAGCCTGGGTGAAAGACATGAGGAAGTCGCTGACTGCGAGGTTGATAATGAACATGTTGGCAGGTGTCCTGAGGCCTCTGCTCCTGTGAGGGGTCAGAAGCTGTCAGGAGGTGCTTCTACTGGGGAGCCTCCCTCTATTACACATGCACACATGCACATACACACATGGACATGTGCACATAGGCCCATGCACATGCACACTTATGTATGCACACAGACACGAGCTGCTGGGCCATCTGCTGCCCAGCAAGTACTAGCCAAACAGCTCTGGTGCCTGGCAGTGCAGTCTGAGAATTGAGACCCTTATCTTTTGAGGGTAGTTCCCTCAGAATGAAGCAGAGAGCAATACCTCTCCAAGCCTGCTGGCCAACAGGTGGTAAGCCGCACTTGCTGATTGCCCATGTGTTTTTTTGTGGCATCCATTAATTCTTCTCACCCTCTGCATCTCCTCTGCATGACCTATACTCTCTCCTTGGACACACCCTCATTTCTCTGAGCCCCTCAAGGCGAAGTTCTACCAAGTGGCTTCTCCCTAGGCTCCTCTTTCCATGTGTCCAGACTGTGCTTCCTTCGCCCTCTGGCACCCTTCTCATCCCCATTCTTCCAGTGTCATGGTCTGGGCCCTGCTCATCACAACTATGTCTGCATTCCTCACCCTCAGGGGTGGGAAAGGGCAATGGAACTGAGGATTATACTCCAGGGACTAGGCTCTTTCATAAACCTCATCTCCTGTAGCCATCCATCTTCATATCTACTCCCACCCCCATTTTCCAGATAAGTTCACTGAGGCTCTCACTCATGATGTCGTTTGCTCCAGATCATAAAACTCAGTAAGTGGCACAGCCAGGATTCAAACGTATTTGCTGGGCACTGCATATACATAATCATTACATTGACTCCATGAAGTAAAACACAACTCCATTTTGCAGACAAGATGGGCTCAATGAGGATGAATGACTTGCCCACAGTCATTTCAGCTAATAGATGGTAGAGCCTGGGTTTCACTTCTCTCCCTGTCAATCTCAGCCATTCAGCCTGCAAATAGGGCAGGTGTGGAAGGAAGGGGTGGTTGCTGAGGGGCTTGAGGACTCAGGGCTGCTCTTTGAAGCATAGAGAGGATGCACCTGCAGAAAGTATAGATGACCGTCAGATTGCCCAGCATCCCTGTGAGCCCCACCAGCAGGATCACTGTGCCTAGGGTGTAATGGGCGTGGTCTGGAACATCGACTGTGGGAAAGGGGACCCCGGCAGCAGCCTGAGCCCCAGCTGCCTGTAGAGAGACAGAGAAACAGGGCATCATGTTATCCTGTCACCTTCAAATAGTCCTGGAAAGAAAGGTTAGGGTTCCCACTATGGAAGGTGTAGAAACTGAGGCTCAGAGTGCCCAAGTCACTTACCCACATAGCTAGAAAGTAGCTGAGCTGTAATGGAAATGTAGGTCTCCCTAAAGTTGAGCCCAAGCTCCTACACCATGGCACAGAGGTATAAGGCTTCTAGGAGTGGGCTCAGATCTCCTGTTGGAGGCTGGTAGAACAGACTGACATGTCTAGCAATTGGGGACATGGCTAAGATGACTCTACCTTTCATTGAGGAGAAGGCAGAGCCAACTCTTGGGTGGGTTCCTCTCTGCTATATGGGCCCTGTCCCAAGTGCCAAGACAGTCAGCAATAGTATTCTAGGCACCCTCAACACTGGGATAGAGGAGTGGGGTAGAGTTCCTCTCCTCTGAGATGCTATCCCCTCCCAAGTTTCAAGGAAGTGGTTATATTCCCCTAGAGTATATCTGGGTAGGATTGGCATGAAAGAGAGGGAAAGAATTCCCCTTTATAAAGAAAGTTTAATGATATCAGTTATGTGCGGGATATAAACCTAAAAGCAACAAATGAGCAGGACAAACAAACAGAGACTCATGGACATGGACTATAGACTAGTGGTTACCAGAGGGTAGGGGTTAGGGGGAGGGGGGAGGTATATGGGGTAAAGGGGGTCAATCATGTGGTGATAGAAAGAAATCTAACTATGGGAGGTGAACACACAGTGTAAATATATATAATGCCTTATTGTTAAAGTGTATAGCTGAAACTTACTGGATTTCATTAACCAATGTCACTATAAAAGAAAGAAAGAAAGAAAGAAAGAAAGAAAGAAAGAAAGAAAGAAAGAAAGAAAGAAAGAGAAAAGAAAAGAAAAGAAAAGAAAAGAAAAAAGAAAGAAAGAAAGAAAGAAAGAAAGAAAGAAAGAAAGAAAGAAAGAAAGAAGTTAGTTAGTTTAGGCTTCCCAGAGTCACTACAGGAAGATATGATACTGTGAAGCCAGTACAAAGAGATTTAAAGACACCTCCCTCCCCAGCTTCTTTTCGGAGGAGTGGTTTATTATCTATCCTGCCCTAACCCCTATAGCTACCAGAGCCTTCCCATTTTGTCTAGAACCTAGGCCAGCATTCCAGAGTCCAGAGGGTACCCTCAGCCTTCCCCAGTTAATGGTGGAGTTGGTTGGTATGGCCCTGGGATCTTGACTAGAATGATGGAGGCAGCAGAACACACCCAATGCCCCATTATGGGCTAGACAAATCCAGAAGCCTAGTGTACACCTTCTCTTGAAGGCTCCATGGAGTATCTAACCACTCTCAGAAAAGAGTGGATGTAGCCAAGGGCTATTCCAGCCCTTTGTCCTTCAGGACTAGTCTTTCTATTCCTTGGATGCTCTCTTCAAGGAAAAATGTGGTCCACACTCTCCTCTAGTGGCCTATATGTGTAGGACAGGCTCAGAGAGGTCCACTAACATGCCCAAAATTCCACAGTAGAGCACAGGCCTTTTCTATCTCTCTGTCTAAGCCCCTGTGTGTCTCCAGGTCAAGGATTGGGATAGTGGAGGGGAAGCTATGTGCCTGCACACGCTTGCCCCAGACTTACTGTGGAACTGATGGGCAGAGGTTGGTCCAGGCTGGAGGTACTGCTCGGGTAACTGTCCCACCTGCTGGGTGAGGCTGGGGTGGCCATGCAGCTGGGCTCCTGGGCTGGGTCCAGTGGGACTCTTGGCCCCACAGGAAGGCTCATCCTGAGGTAGGGTGGTTTTTTCTTGAGCCCACAGAGAAGTCAAGAGTGCAGAGCACTCAGGATATTAGCTGTGCCCAGCTTCCCAACTTTCCTCTCTGCTCAGCACTCCTATCTGGTTAGCAAGCCTCCTGCTCCTGGACCAACGTGGACCCAGCTTGGGGCTGGTGACTGATCTGTATCCAATGAAGCACAAAGGAAAATAGAGCGTCACAGTTGTGGTGACTCAGAGCCACAAGTTCTGTTTCCACCTTTAAGGGCTGAGAGTACACATGCTCAGTTGCTTGGTACCACTGCCCCCTCAGACACAGGTCCCTGATGATGGGAGAGAGAGAGAGAGCGAGAGCGAGAGCGAGAGAGAGAGAGAGAGTGTGTGTGTGTGTAATTGTGTGTGTGGGGGGGGTGTGAATTGCCAGGCTCAGGCTCCTGGACATTGAGCAGAAAGAAGGTTTCATCCTCCCTTCTGACTGGACTCTCTCTCTTCCCTGAGTTCATCAAGAACGGCTTCTGCCACCCCCGAAAATCCCAGGGCTGTCCAGTGGGCAGGTGAACCTATGGAGCCCCAACTTCACCCTTTCCACAGGGTGCCCTGCAAGCACATCCAGCCCACATGAGCCTGTGTGTGTGTGTGCGCGCGTGTGTGTGTGTGTGTGTGTGTGTGTGTGTGTGTGTGTGTGTGGGGAGAGAGAGAGAGAGAGAGAGAGAGAGAGAGATCTTACAATCAAGGTGAGATCAGATCATGAAACTTTTTTGTTTAAGTATAAATGTTAAAAAAAAAAATAATCATCAAAAACACAAAGTTGATAGAGACCCGGGAGCTTACCCAGGTCTGACCTGAAGTCCTGGCCCAAGACAAGTGAATGTCAGAAATGGAGGGGATCCCAGGTGGGCATTTGCCCCCTTGGAAGAGGCAGCAGGAACAGAAGCTTTGAGCCCCAGAGCTGAAGAGGGTGGAAGGTGTGTATACTTTCTTGGGGGGGCGGGGTTCTCCTGGCTTCCAGAAATGTCCTACTTCGGAGCTGTGTCTTGAGGCACAAAACTGAGATTTGTGGAGCCCCTGAGTGGAGAGATATGTCATCTCTTCTTCCAGGGGTCCCTTGCCCGCACAGTCTTCACAATTTTCCTAGAGCTGAAGAATTGGGCTGGGGATGGCTGCACCCACACATCTCACAGGTGCCAACTCGCTGTTCAGATGCACATTCTCTTCCATTCAAGGTATTCAACTTACAGAGGTTCACCTTGGGTAATGGGTGAGGCTAAAGGACCGGCTTCACTTCCTCTCCTAAAGCCCAGCATGGACTTACCAACTGCAGGCTTTCGAATATGGGCATTTAACTATTAATCTCAGCTGGAAGCAATTCTGAACCAACACAAAGTCCCATTCTACATCAGACTTCACTTTCAACATGATAATTAGGAGGGAATGCGGGTTAAGTAGCTAGCACCAGCCTGAAGTGTTTGTCAGATGGATAGTCAAAGAGGGATCACATACCCAGAGCACCACAGGTCTTAAAGCAATGCCTAAAATCCCAAGGAATTGAATCCCCAGGCCTGGAGCCTTCCCAAGCCCATATCTGCTTATGGTGTCCTTTCTCCATGGTTGACACCTAGCCACCCTCAGGGATGAGAGTGATGTTACCCCATTTTCTCCTGTGCTGTAGCTCCTCTGAGGAGGGCCCACCATGGCCCACTTGCTCATCACACACACACACACACACACACACACACACACACACACACACACACACAGGCTCGTCTGGGCACCCCTACACTTGCCCAGAGCCTGCTATCCAGGCTGAGCCAGAAGGGCTGTGTGGGCAGCCTCAGCTTCCCAGGACAGAGTGTTGAACCATACCCCAGGGCCACCACTGCCCAAGCTGTCCATGCTGTAAGCCACAGGGTGGGGAGCCCCTGACTGTCCATTGCTTTTCTCAGACTAGATGGCTCCTGTCTTCCCAGGTACCCAGCTGTGTCCCTGCCTCTAAACCCCACTTCTGCTCCCCACTCTTCCCTTTATGTCTCTCCCCCAGTGTGGCCCAGTCTTTCGATGACGCTCCTGGCTGCCCCGTCAATCATCCCATGGGCTTCACTCCACCCCAGAATCTCAATGCAGGGACAAAAAGGGCAGAGGTCTTCAAATTCTCATAGTCACCTATCCCCCCACTAGTGCCCACTCCTTCAGAGACAGGTCTGGCATCTCTTCCTTTCTCAGTCTCCGAGGGCAGCCTGACCTTGGCATTCAGAGCTAGCCATGGCTCCTGCTATACCTATGGCTCCAGCAACACCTGAGCTGATAACAGGGCTACCATACCCATACACAGCCCTTCTCCCCATGCTCTCCCCTTTCTCTCGCCCCTCTCCTTACAGCTCATTCTTCACATTGCAACCCTAAATGTGTTTGGGAACAGATTCTGTTAGACAATCCCATGTTTAACCCTTCACTGGTTTTCACTGCTCATAAGACACAGAAAAGCCCTAATGCGGTGAGAGGGAGGAGGAAAATACTAAACATCGCTGTGTATAGGGTTAAGATGTGGGTTTCTTGGGGAAACTAAAACCTCAAAGGTCAGCAAACAGAGGCATGCTGTCCCCCTTAGTGTCCGTCTGTGGGGGCCAAGCTGCCGTTATATCTGGGGTTGTGTGCTAGGACAGGGACCTGCCCCTGCTACTGCCCCTTTTTAATGCATGACCAGTCGGACTTGTTTTGGGGGAACAGCAGCAAAACTCAGGCACCAGACAGTCTGGATGTTGCTGCCAGTTGAGCAGAGAGCTGTCTGAGTGCACCAGTTGCCAGCACCTGGAGACCATACTGGAAGCTGGATTCAGGCCATAGGGGAAGGGGAGGCCAATTCCTGTGGGTAGTCAAATTCAGGTACAGCCCCTCTTGCTGGGGAAGGAGGAGGCAGCTCAGTGCCTGGGAACCTGAGCTTCTGGGCCCAATCGCCAGGAGTTCTCACTGTGCTCTAGCTCAGCTGACTTCTTCTCAGACCACAGAATATACACAGTTCCTCTGTCACCCAGCCTCTGTTCATGCACTGCTACTAAAAACTTTCCCCACTCTTTCCTTGGGTTTCAGCTCAAACACTATTTCAAAAAGGTGTCAAGGAAGCTGTCCTGAGGACCCAGCTGTTCACAGCCTCCTGTCCATCCTTGGGAGCACTCACCAATGGCATTGTTTACAGTGATTGTCATCTAAATGTGTCTGTCTCCCTGTCTGGACAGAACACAGGTGTATTCACTTCATCTTTGTGATTCACTGCCCAGCAGAGTGCCCAACACATTGTTTCAGGAAAACAAAAATTGCCCTGGTCCTTTCTTCTTAAAATGTTGTCCAAGGACCAGAAATATCAGTGTCATCTGGAGCTTGTTAGAAATGCTCCAAACCTACTGAATTAGGTGACCCATTTATAAGCTAAATGAGAGAGATGCTGTTCTAGACTCTTTAGAGGACTTACGGACTGTTAACAGGTGGCGGAAGCCAATCTGAGAGGACACTGAGGCAACCCAGAGATTAGCAACAGCACGATGCACTGCCATGCCCAAGGTGGGATTGCCAACAGGAGGAAGGGGGGTGCTAAGATTCCAGGGCCTTGGGCTGTCCAGCAGAGTACCACAGAGAGATGGTGCCCGTGGGTGGAAGCCGAAGCCTCAGTGGGGACATGGCTGTTGGCAGAGGTGCCACAGCGAGCAGAGCTCGGGGTGTGAATTTCTACTGTTCTTCCCTCTGGTTTCCTATCTTCTGCAGATGCTTCCCAATGGCAAAACCTACCTGGACGCCAGAGGTAAGGGGTCTCAAGAGACGTGGTTTCCTGGGACAGAGAGCAGGTCAGGGAAGGGTGGTGGAGTAGACATGTATCATCCCTCACCCCACCCCCACCTGCTACTATAGCCAGTAGACAGTGAGGGTCGCCCCCTCCTCTGGCCAGCAGGACAACCCTCCCAGTTTACATAGGGGTGCTCTTGCACCCACACAGGGGTTGCTCATGAAGGGATGTCCTGAGCCCTCAGTGGGCAATGGTGCCAGCTCTCTCCCTGGCCAGCTTCTTTGGTCCCATGGAGCAGCCCGAGTCACCCTTCTGTTCAGCCTGGCCTAGGAGTCTATGGGAGATCACATTCATTCTCCCCCCTGCTCTTGCCACTCCCACCCACCATGGAGATCTGACAGGGTTGAGCGTGTTGTGGTACCTGGGGCCCTCACCCACAGCTCTGCACTGATCACTGCCTGCTCTTCACGCTTCACCGCCATTGCCGTACATGGGCAAAGCTTTCCAAGCCCCTCGCTTGTGGGGGAGTGCCAAGGGCATAGAAAGTGGGAGGCCCTGGGGTGACATAGAGGGCTGGGCATCTGCAGAGCTGCATAGCCACAGGGAGGGCGGGGAGGCAGGAGGTATAATGCTTCATGTTAGATCAAGCAGGAGTAATAAACAACTCAGCAGTAGGCCTTCAGCAGACACATAACCCACACTTGTTTGGGGAATGGAATCAACCAGCGTCATGGACACTGTCCAGAGGCCTCAATGATGAATTGACTTACAGGCTTTCTGAGCTCCAGAATTCCTGTCTTTAGTAGAAAAATCCTGAAAACACCTGTAAGAAAAGCTGATAGAAAAGCCAGGAACATAGTAGGCGCCTGCATTTCTGTATCTCAGGCCATAGCACCCAGTGCCTGGAGAGGCATGTCTCCTTGCCCTCCAGCCTAGCCTAGTAGGCAGCATTGTAATGCCACCCTCTTGCCATTGCCATCCTGCCCACAGCTAGGGATAAATTTCTTCATTCTGGGGCTGGCAAGGGCTATCTGGTTACCCAGAGACTCCTGGGAATCTCGCAGGAGCTTTTGCCTGGGGAATATTAAATGTCTCAATGAGCATATTCCTGTAGTCACCTGGCCAGCAGCTCACCTGGGACCTCCCTCACCTGCTGGTTCCAGGAAAATTCTGTCAGGATAGGGTCCTCTTTCCTATGGCCTGAGGGAGGGACCATAAACTCAGAAACTCAGGAAATTTTTGCTTTCCAACTGCCATGCACCATAAAACAGGAGGTGTAGCTCTGCCTTTTTACCTGCCCTATGCCCTCCTGCCATCCATGCCCTCCCTACTAGTGTGTATTTGCCCATGGGGAGCCAGCCGAGTAGCCCAGTGGTCCTGCTAATGTCCCCAGAGGCATCTGAGTGTCCTTTGGTCCCTGTTGCCCACCTCTTTTTCTGTGACTTCTCCCACCCTTACTCCTCACTCAAGGATGAATCCATTGAGTTCCCTTTTGTGCAACCTATGCTGGCAAAGGGGTTGGGAGTGGGGAGGGGGAGAGCCATAGGGCAGTGTCTAAATTGTGGGACTCTTTCCTGTCCCCACAGGAGCACCTGTGGGTCCTGGGTTTGGCACTTCCTAGTGCCCACGTTCATGGCATGGGGTCCTGAACCAGTGCATTTCAGAGCTGTTCCCCTATGCCACTCCTGCCTGGTCCATGTATGTTGTCTCAGTGAGTTCAGTCTGGGGTCTCCAACTTTACACCCATCTAAGAGCCATGCATTCATCAAACTATGCTCTGGGTTGGCATCAGTCACAGCAGCTGCCCTGGGCAAGTTTGCTGTGTAATCAGGAGGGAAATGACAGTCATCCCCCAAGAAAGTGGCCTATTCTTCCTCTTAGCTGGAGGCTTCTGTTGAGGTGAACATGACAACTTAACAGGTGCGAGAAAGGAATTTGAAAATAGAGTCAAGGTAAACATGAATAAGGCCCAAAAATCAAACGTTTAACTTGAAAACTGATTATACACCCTAGAAGGCATGTGGGTATAAAAGCAACCATCAAGTGGGCAACCTTGTATTTCACATAACTTGGGCACAATAGCAGCCCCTCAAAAGCAAGAACTTTCTACTAGTTTTAAAAAATGAAATTCAGCGTGGGTAAAATGGGTGAAGGTACTCAAAAGATATAAACTTCCAGTTATAAAATAAATAAGTCTTGAGATATAATGTACAGCATGGTAACTATAGTTAATAACACTGCATTGTATATTTGAAAGTTGCTAAAAGAGTAGATCTCAAAAGTTCTCATCACAAAAACAAAATTTGTAACTATGGTGATGGATATTAACTAAATTTATTGTGTGATCATTTTTCAATATATACAAATATCGAATTATTATGTTGCACTTTTTTTGACCTTTTGGTAACATGCTGGAATAGCAGGGCTAACAATTTTCTTTCCTTTAGCTGATCTTAACCAAGTTTCCGAGCTTTTCCCTGCAAAGTGGGGCATTTGTTTGTGGGAGAGGGAAAGGAAGGAAGGCAACCACTTTGATTTATGACAGTCGAGAGCAATTTCCATCTACTCATAGAGGACAGGTTTGGAAGATGAATGGGGCAGGATGGAAATCTACATGAAACAGAGATGTCCTTAGTGGACAGTGATGCCGACATGTAATGTGTGTCAGGGTCTCTTCTCAGGGACCATTCCACAAGCCCTTGTTTATCTGAGCATTGCATGAATGGCACTGGAAGATTTCCAAATTAAAACCCTGATTTGAATTGGCTTTGTCTTTGATGTGACTGTAGACATGTCAGCTTTTCAGGCAGTATCCCAAAGCTATAAACATTGTATATTCCCTCTCATTTCAGCCTAGTAGGTTAGGGGACCTCGGCTGGCATCCTGGCCTTGCCCCACCTGCTGTAAAGATCTGGGAAGTGACAATGAGCAGTGCATCTCTGCGACTCAGTTTCCTCACCTGGAGAATAATGGTACTAAAACCTGGTGTCAGCCAAGCCTGCATCACCGTGCAGAGCCTTGTGACCTTGAGCGACTCTATCTGGCCCTCTGAGCTTCCTTCCTTATCTATAAAATGGAGATAGCAATGCCAGCCTCATTAGATGCAATGCTTTAATTTGACAAGAGATATGAATCACCCCGCACGGTGCCTGGAACACAGCAGGTTTCATCAGTGTCAGCCCCTTTCTCCTTTATCTTGTTGCGGAGGTCTTGGGATGGACAATGGGGCTTCCCTCTGGAGCTAAGGAAGTTCTTGTCAGGCTCATGGCCCACTCTGTGGCAGAAAGGGCCCCTCCCCAAGCCCTCTTGGGGTAGAGGGAGATGGGCAGCAGGAGACAAGACAGATACAGAGGTCACAGCCTCTTTCTCAGAGAGGGGAAGTAAGCTCCCCACCCAAGCACAGCCAGTACCCCCAGCTCCCTCACCTTCAGGGGACACAGAAGTTGGTTATTTGCAGTGCAGTGGGTAGGGAAGGTGCTCATTCACCCCTCTTGGAAGACCAGCTAAATCCAGGAGCTGCTGGCAGATTCAACCAAAGTCAGGGACCAGTGGTGGCTGGCACCCTCTGCATTGAGATCTCAAACTCAGCAGAAAACGTTAGGGGACCTAAGCCCTCTTTCCTGTCTTCCCTTCCCCGCTCAGGACATTCGAGGCTCTGGGTTGAGTTCCAGGTCAGCACCCAGATGTGTCTCTGTGGACTCCCTGGGGCCTTTGTCCTCTTTCTTTCTACCCATCACTCTGTCTCACACCTTCACATCAAGCTCCTAAGACACATTAGAATCATCTGCAAGTTTAACAAATTATAGCACCTGAAGCCCACCCCCAGAGACTCATTTTGTTGGTCTGGGGTGCAGCCTAGGCACTGGGATTTTCGAAACGCTGCCAAACATGAAGTCATAAGCATCTGACCTGCATCTTTATGTCAGTGCTGTCCACACACACACCTGGACTCACAGGTAAGCCCCACCCCTCCTCTGTCGCTCACTCCAGGTGCCCTTGGCTTCAAGCTCTGTCTGCTCTGAATTTTGCTGCTGCTTTGTAGCCTGGGCCTAGGAGCATATTAGCCCACCATCTCCAACCTGCAGCTGCTCGGGGCAAGGTCTGAATTCAGGCCCCGAGTAGGCTTGTCCGAGCCCCTGAAAAGTGGGGAGAAGAGGTGGTGATAGGGGGGTTCAGATATTTGTTGCTTAGGGGCAGAAGGGCACAGGAGAGGTGCCCGGTGGCAAGGGCTGTGATGAGCAGAAGCTATGAGGTACGGGGCCAAGTAGATGGGACAGGATCCTTAGTCTGGGGTCTGCAGATAGAATTCAGGACATCCATGACCTCAGGTGAGAAAAAATATATATATTGTTCTTTGCACTAACCTCTAGCTGAAATTTAGCATTTCCCTTCATTATAAACTCAGACAAAACCCCACAGTAATCTTACCTGTAACTTTGTCACCAAAAGAAAGCACTGCTACTTTTACATGATAGTGGAGTTTTTATTGATAATGGCACAACATTGGTTTTCTTCATCACTACTTCAAAATTATGGCCCTGCTTAGATCTGCCACCAGATTTTGTTGATTCATTAATAGAGTCATATATGCTACTCCATCACAAATTTATTATTTAGTATTTATTAGCACTATTTCAGAATAATTGATTTCCTTCGTAATCCTGCGTATTTTATGTTATGCATTGAAAATACTCCGTAGTGCTCACTGGCACAGAAAAGGTTAAGAACTGCAGAGTAGAAGGTGAGGCAGGGGGATGTTCAGAGACCAGGAAGTGGGAGCCTCCCCTAGGTCTCCCCAAGAGCAGCCTGGGGAGTCTTAAGAACTGCCATTCTCCTGGAAGACTCCTGCCCCAAGCCAGGTTGTTCAGCTTTGCCTGGATTCCCTTAGCCAGCCAAGCCAGCCAATTTGACAACTGCCAGGCCTTGAAGCCCCACCTTGCACCTCAACTCAAGCCCCGGTGCCTGGCCTGCCTTCTCATTTCTTCGGATAAACTGCAATTCCTTGCAGCTAGCAGAACTGACCAACATTGTGAGAGTAGAGAGTCTGTGGGAGGCCCGTATTACCCAGGGACAAGGGCACCAGAGAGTGTAACAGCTGCCCCACCCCCAACCATAGACTCTGGGCAGGTGAGCTGTGCTTGGGACGGCTCTCACTGGAGAGACAGGAGCGGACTTAGCTTCAGGTAAGGCCCAGGAAGCTACTGGGTCTCCGGGGAGGGCTGGTAAAAGCATGGAGGTGGAGACAGAGAATAGGAGGTGGGAGCCAGGTGCAGGGCTGACTGCCAGTGCCTGGACTCCTCCCTCCCCTGCCATTTGACACAAAGGGACGGAGGCCCAGACCTGGGCGTCACAGCATGGACACTCCAGCCTGCCTGCCCCTCTGCTCTTTTCACTCTAAGAGGCTATGGCCTCAACCAGGAGCCTCGCTCGGCCTTTCCTCAGTCATCTAAAAGCTTCTCGGAATCTTAGTTTTGAGAGCAAAAACTTCACAGCTTCTCCCTTAGGGCTGAGGACCGGGAAACTTATGATTTCACACCAGTGTAAAGAGCAGCTGCTCCCTCAGCTCCTGCCTTCACTTTCCTGCTCAGGGACTCTGGACAGTGTCTGCAGCATTGGGCAGGAGTGAGTAACCACGTGATGGGATTGAAGAGTGAGTGCTCCCCACTGCCCTACAAATCCCTGAGGACAGGCTTGGGCAAGGGAATTCCTGGATTTGTTTTGTAGTTTTATTTGCGTGATCTAATTGATACCAGCACATCCTTTAAAAATGAAATCATACAAAAAGACTTATGAAAAATAATGCCCTGTCCCATCCCTCCTACTCCCCAGTTTCACTTCCTAGAAGCAACAATTTTCAACCCTTTAGTATTTCTTCTGCTGTTTATCTTCATATTTATAAATAAAAGGATTACACTGCTGAATCTTGTTTAGAAAGATGTGGAAACTTTTACTGTTGTTGGTTAAAGCTCCAAAGCAGAAGTCAAGAGGCTTAAGGGTCCCCATATTCTAGAAAGAACATCACAGAGCTGTTTGACAGCTCTCGAAAGTCACATCAGAGGACTCCAAACTAACCCTTGGACTCCGCAGCCCCCACCAGCCAGCCCCAGCGTTTTCAGGGTGTGCACTCGTGTTTTTCCTCCCATTGGACTAGAGGCCGGATGAGCTCCCACCCCTATTTCTTCATAGGGGTATCTGGCTAGGCTTTGTTGGAGGGACCCCTGATATAAGTTTTCCTAGGGAGGAGCCGAGTAGAGAAAGGGGCTGGTGAGGGATAGAGGCATCTTGACATTCCCTTAGCTTCCTGTTTCAGTTAGGTACCATCATGCTCACCGTTGCCTGATACCCCAGTGCAGAGACCCCTGATTTACCCACTCCAGGGGAGACCCTCTAGTCTGTGATGGAGAGGGGAAAGTCCCAGCCTCTTTCTGATGCTGTTGTATGGAGAGGGGAGGAAGCTGAAGGCTCCGAACAGCATCTTGCAATCTTCTTTGTTGGCTTCCCTCCTCTCCCTTACCTCTTCTGAGGTACCAGGTGCTACTCACAGTGAAGCCTGTGATGAATCTTGCATGACTGGATGGTTCTTAGTTGTTCCGTTGCTAGTTTAGAACTTGACTTTCTTGGGTCTGTTGAGTCGGTTTCTACTCATCTACCTGCTTCTTGGTTCCAGATATTTTTGTCGTTTCCTCTTCTGTTCTCCCATCTTTGGGAGTTTTGCCTTTACAATATTCATTTACTGTGGTTTTACTAGAAGTTTTGGAGAGAAAGCAAAATCAGATATGTGTGTTGCATCTGCTGTCTTTATCCAGAAGTCCCCAGTTTGATTTTTGCTCCAAGGTACAACATGAGGCTGTGTATTTTATGTTCTTCCCCATTCCCTTCAGGCTGAAAGGATGGAGATGAGGGCAGGAGTGGACAAGAAAGCACAGGAATGCCGCTACAGCTTTACAAGGGAAGGGACCGTGGCTAGTGCTGTGTAGGCCCTTACCCCACCCTGCTGGCCTCTAGGTCCTGCCCCCTGCCCACATGCACAGGGCCCCCGGAACAGGGGCACTCTTGGCCAGCTCTTCAGGGCCCACACAGATGATGCTCTTGCCACTTTTGATTAAAAACTCCTAGGACTTTAAATTCAAGGACACTGAAATGTCAGCGTGGGATGGTCTCAGCCAGACCTGGGAGTGGGGAGAGCAGAGTAGAGAAGGGGAAAGGCAGCCAGATGTGCCATTTCAGGCGTGGGGCATTTCAAGGATGCTGCTGGGAACTCTAGGGTGTAAACAACCCTTGGGAATTGATCCAGCCTCAAAGCAGGGAGTTGAGATTTCTTTCACTATTGGTGAAACAGGGGCTACAGGCTACTCTGGAGGTACGTAAACATCCAAGCACTCTAGAACCCAAGAGGTGAGGAACTCCCAGATGCCAGCCCTGGGAAGGGGTTGTGTGCACAGGCCCAGTAAATGGGGGCCACGGGACCTGGGCAGAGCACCAAAAATGCCAACTGCATTGAGCAAGGAAATGGAATGAGATTCTCTAAAAGATGACTGGTGCTCAGTGAGGCACAGAATCCCAGCATGGGAAGGAAGGTCAGAGGTCATTACAGGCAGATTCCCAGCTTCAGGGGATAAGGAAGATTCAATTTCATCACCCTCTCTCTAGTCCACCAGAATGTCCTGTCCAATCCATAAGCTGACCCACAAACTGCTAGAAGAACCTTTGGCCAACATCTTCCCAGATGACTACTGTGACGTGGGCACTCACCTTGCCAGCCCCCTGCCCATTCACTCTGGGAGACTTTGAGGAAAGAGATTATCTAGCATGAAGAATTACTAGTGAATATAGCCACTGCTCCCTTTCTCCATGCTTACAGTTTTAGAAGTTCAGAACAAGCCATTCAAGATGTGCTTCAGTGGTATATGGATTATTTTGCAGTGAAAGCAACTGAGACTCTGTGGGCTCAAGAGCAACTCCTGCCCCACCCCTTAACTATTAGAATAATTTAAATTAGGGGTCTGGCCCATGATAAAAGTTATCACCAGAAATGATGACATTTTACCTATCTACAAGACAGGGCAAACTAATAATTACTGAATATGTGCTCTTCCTGCAATTATCTTCTGAAGCTCCAAGATACCCTACCTCATTCCCAGCTCAGAATGTCATATATACTCCAAATTTCCCTTTTTGTCTCTGACTCTCTCATGTATGTGAGGTTTCCACACATATATGTGTAGTTAAACTTGGTCATTTTCTTTTGCTAATCTGTCTGCGTATTTGATTAGACCAGCCAAAAAACCTTGACAGTAGAGAAAAATTTCTGCAACAGCAATGGACATAAAATCCTGAGATTTCTTGAATTTGCCTTTCCTGCTTTCTTTATAGTGGAATAATTGCCCTCCCTTGGCACCTACCCATCCCTAAGGCTCTGGGGGCAAGGATGGCACCTGCCGTGTTCACCACTGCATCCTGAGGTCTCTCCTGGTGCCCCCCAAAAAGAAGGAGGTGCTAAGTGGCTGTGCATTAAGCAGAACTGATGCCACAGGGCAATTTTTGAAAAACAAAGTATGAAGAATGAGTTTTGTCTCAGTCTGGATTCTCTGGAAAACAAAGTCTGAGGCAAAAGCTTGAATGCTAACACTTTTGGGGAGAATGAGTCCCAGAGAAGCAGAAATGAGACAGGCAAAGAGGCAGGGAGGTACAAAGAGGGCGTGACTGAGCTGGCCACAGTGCTGTAATAAGCACAGTGATTGCTCTGCTATGTAAGAGACATCTTCAGAGGGGCCATATGAAGCACCACGATACCAAGAAGTCTGCCTTGGAGGAGGATAGAATTGACCTACCAACTCCCATTTCCCCATTGCTGTGTTTACTGGGTTGTCTCACCAGGGGCCTTTCCACCTTGCTCTTATGTGTGGTACCAGCTCCCCTTCCCAAGGACCAGCAGGCACCAAAAGAGATGAATCCCAAGGTCATAGTGGCACATCTTTGGCATTGGACATAGCATGTGGGGTAAGCCAGCCAGTGGACAGAAGCCAGTGGCACTCCTCACTTGCTATCCTGCAGCCTGCAGCTCTGCATGCTGGCCCAGCAGGTCAATGAGCATGTATAGGTGCCAAGCGGGTCTGCAGCTGCTTGCATCTCAGTAAGGACAAGCTCTATTGAGCTTGAATATGAGGGATGCCTCAGGGTCAAGTGCCTGGGGACTAGGCAAACATGGCTAGCACCACAAGGCTGTACCCAGCTCAGCAAAATCCCTCCAAACGTTCCTTGTGCCTCAAGGATGTAGTGGTACAGATAGGTCTCCACAAGAATCACTTCTAAAAATCACACTCCAAGAAGTAGAGGGATTTCCTCTTATTAAGAAGACAGCAAGTAGTTTTCCCTTAGGATAGGATCAAATGGCCTTTCCTAAACGAATTGCTGACAAGGAAAGTGACATTATTACTACGATTGGTTTAAACCTGTGCTGTCTAATGTGGTAGCCTCTAACTGTGTATGATGATTGAAATTAAAAATTAAAATAAACAAAATTAAAAATTCAGTCCCTCAGTTGCACAGTCTCATTTCAGATGCTCAACAGCTACACATGGCTAGTAGATAGTGCATATATAGAACATTTATATCACTAAAACTTTCTATTGGACAGCACTGGCTTAGAGGAATCATGAAGAGAGTTGGGAGGGTAAATTTCAGGAGTTACTACATTGGATGGGGACCAAGGGAGTAATAGGAGGAAGCAGTGGTAGTGTCTATCTTCCCCTTATTTCAGCAGTCAGTTACATTTACCATTTCCTGTAAACATCAAGGCCTCTTGCACTCTCCCTAAGCCATGACTAAACAAAATTCAGAAAACTAAGGCCCAACAGCACTTACGAATGGCAAAGCAAGAATTCAAATGGAATCTACCAGCACATCAAAAATTAATATACAGCAGATCCTCCAATAATGTCATTTTGTTCAATACCATTTTGTTATAACATTGATTAGATACTGTAAAAACTTAACTCTTGTTTATATCTTGTTTATATCTTGTTTGGCTTATAGTAAAATTTGTTTAGTTATACATTATTTGCTTAAAGTCACAGAGCTTATCAATGATGTCAAGTGAGGACCTACTGTACTTAAAATACTATAACTAAGTATGGTTTTTACCAGAATTCCATGGATAAATACAATATTAGAAAACTGATTAATATAACAGGCTTATATTGATTGTTTAAAAATTATATGACCATGTCCATGGATAATTAAAGAACATTTGGTAAAATTTAATATTTATTTGACTTGTTTTCTGGTATGAGCTCTGTCCCTATATAGAGGCTGATCAGGAGTCTCTCTGCTGTGTATTCAGATAGTGAAGGTAGTTTAATGGGGGTCCCTGGGATGCTCTCTAAGTATCTGGAGGTAATGGAAATAGTGTTGTACCTGAAAAATGAGACTTCATATACCTAGTCTCATGAATGGCCTTTCTGTCTGTGATAGAGTATGGTTAAAGTCTTGAGGAGCCACCATCACTCCTTCTGTGATCTGGAGTCTCCTTGGCAGGCAATGCTGTAGTGTGACTGTGATTTAGAGAGAGGAAACTAGCTTAGCATCACGTGCCTGATGGTGGGGAGGTGTGTAAGCAGAGGGGCACTGTCTGCCCGGACTATCAGCCCTTAGCTTCCCAAAGTGGCCCAGAAGTAGCTCTGAAGTTGAGTTCCTCAGCCTTCCTGGAACCAGGCATGGCGTAAGGTGGCTGGAAACCCTGGGTTGTCCCCTCTGGTCTTCTACAGAACCTCATCAGTTTAACCTAGTGTGGCTTACAGAGATTAGCATTTTTTCCGGGTGCTGTGAGGAGAGAACTGTTGCAAAGCCTGGGCCAGGTAAGATGACCCTGACATGGGAAACATTCTTCCAGGGGACAGGCATGTAGGCTTTTTGACCTCAGTTTATGGTAAGGCCAACAGTAAAGCCACTCACCTCTGGGATGGTCACAGGCACTTGCTGCTGCATTTGTCAAAACTGTGGCACCCTTAGAGCTCCTTAGCTGAGAGTATCCTGACTGTTCTTAAAGATACCTAGCCCATCTGCCATTCTGAACTGATACCAATATAAACCTATTTCTCGAGACTACTGTTTGTCCCCTTCTCCCCCTTTCTCTCCAGTCCTGATCACTAGCTATGCTCCTCGTACCCCCACTGGACTTCTCTATACCTGGGTTTCACTGAAATGTCCTGGACTGTGTTCTTGACTCCTGACCACCCTCTGGACACTACCAATTCATCCCCCATTTATCCTCGGTCTCCCCATTCTCTGCCCTGGAAGCCAGGACTGAGCAAAAGTCAAGCTGAGGAGATAAGACTAATACAATCACAGGCCATACCATCCAGGAAGCTGTAGAGTGGGATGGTCAATAGGAAGAGACTATGGTGTACTTCCTGAAGAAAGTGGGCCTGAAGCAAATTCTGCTGGCATCTATCATTTAATGGAAAACACAAAGAAAATTACAAAGATATTCTGGCCACTGATGAATGCAAGTACATTGTCAGGCCCACCTGGAGCTCCTGGAATGACTGTTTTCACCTCACCTGAGCAGGATTATGGCCACACACCTGGATCCCTCCCTAGGCAGGTTATAGAACCCAGCTTATGCAGCAATTGCACAAACCAAGGCAGGACCCAGGACCCAGCGAGCCGGGCTGGAGGACCGCCAGGGCCCTCTCTCTTGAGTCTTTTGGCTCACACTAAGGAGAGAACTGCAGGTGATATAGGCAGTATGTAGGCAAGCAGTCAGTTCTGCTTCCCTGCATTGCCTGGCCAGGCCCCTGGATGACCAGCTGGCTCCCATAGGGCCCCCTCCTAGGTGTTTCTGACATCTTGTTTGAGGTCTGCTCTGGGGCTGGGTGCTGGTCAGATAGTGACTAGGGAGAAGCCCCAGGAACCTCTGAGATGGACTTACCCTAATCCAACCTCAACAGTGAAGATGCCTGCTCATCCTTCAAAATCAGGTCTCCTGTCCCTTCCCAGGCAACTCTGTTGCTCCCTCTCTGTATATTTTATATAGGCTTCCATCATGGACCCTACTTCATTGTTCTGCCCTCTCTCCCTCCAGCAGGAGGTGAGGGCCTCTAGGGTAAGATCATGCTTCAATCATTGCTGCAATCTCAGTGACCAATGGAGGGCCTGGCAGGTCGGTCACTAAGCAAATATACCTGGATAGCAGTGGTTTCCCACCTGCTAGTTCAGCCATTCTTACACTGTGGTCCAGAAAACTGGAATTAAAGATGTTCTATGAACAAAGTTAAAAGATACACATTTGTTTTCCTTCAGATAACAGTCATTGTGCTAGGACCATTTATTAAATCCATCTTCCTGTTCGCATTGCAATGTACTATCACCCAGGTTACATATTCTATTCTCACATATGCTGTGATGTATTTCTAGGTTCTCTAATCATTCCATTGCTCCATTTATCTATGCTTATGCCAGTATCATACTGATTCGATTATAAGGGGTTTAGAATATGTTTTAATGTCTGCTAAGCTAAGTCTTGCTTCACTATTCTTGTGTATTTCTTGATTGCTCTTGGGAATTTATTATTCCAGATAAACTCTAAGATTATTTTATTGAATCTTCCTCCCCCAGAGAAAAAAAATAATTATTATTTGGGATTGCTGGAATTGCTTTAAGTAGAAAATACTGATTTTAAGAGAACTGACATTATTTTTTTTTTTTTTAGTTTCTCATCATTGTTATGCCTTTTAATTTGGTCAGATCTTATTTTCTGTTTCATTAAGACAAGATATAGTTTTATTAGACAAAGATATACTTTGTCTAAAATATAAATTGTGTAGCTTTTTTATTTAATTTATTTATAAAGGTTTTTAATTTAAATTTATTTATAAAGCCAGAGATTTAGGCGTGTATAGGTTGGTAAAGGAAACTTTCCAAATTCACCTATTTCGGAATTTTTTTAAATTAGGGTCTCTTTGGTTTTTCACTTACTTGAGAAACAGGTGACTTTTTTTCCTGTTATCACATGTTCATACCAGTTGTTTCATTCTCTCATTTTCTCTGCTCGCATCTCCTAAACAATATTAAGTAATAATGGTAACAGTTGGAATGTGTCTGTTTTTCTCAATTTTAATTGAGGTGGTTCTCCTTTTCCATCATTTATGGAAATATTTGCTGTTGATTTCAGTACATACATCAAAATTTTTGTTCTAAGTTTAACCAATTATTGTGCTGCTGATGCTTGCTCAAACACGATTTGAAACCAATTTTCAAAATATTTATACGGAAATATTTTCCCCTTTAAATAACATACAATAAACGAGGGAAGGAGTAAGTTGACTTTACCTTGTGTAATTTAAACCTAAGCTGGTAGAATTGGGCTGGCAGGTAAGTGGGGGTGGGGGGTGGGGTTGGAGTCAGGGAAGCACATTTTTAAAAAGAGGCTCCTGAAGTCCAGGTAAATGTGTCAAAGGTATACTGTAGCCCCAGGCTCAGGGACTGACTGTCGTCCAGTGTCTCTTGAGTCCGAGCCCTGGGTACGTGTGTCTTGAATCAGGCTTGGGCTCAGCAGACGGAGGTCCACACCCACTCCCCCGCTTTTCAAGTGGGTGCCAACTGACAGGGCTGGAATCCGTGGCTCTTGTTGCTCAGAGAGCCGGCTCTGCACCAACAACCCTTACTCTGCCCCGACATCCCCACTGGCTGGGCCCTCCAGTCCGTGGGGCCCTGGGGAGCAGAAAGGATGCAGTCCATGGAGTCAGCCTCAGCATGCCCGCGGGCACCCCGTGAGCAGAAACCACCGGCAGGGAGCCTAGAGTCCTGCTCTGGCCCATCCTCCTAACCTTGCCTGCGATCCAAGAGCAATCCTGTAGCGAAGCCTTGAACAGCAGCTGGGGCCTCATTGTAACCACAGGATGCTGCGGAGGCCCCACTCTGGCCACAGCCCTGCACTGGGGCTTAGAGTCTAGAGCTTGGAGTCTGCATGGGGGTAAATAAGGCATGCAGGTGCCTTAGAGCAGTAACAATCCCATGAGAAAGAGTTTGCTGCTTTAACCACTGAAGAGGAGGTTCCCCTTAGACTCCATCCCACCCTCTCCCATTCCCTCCCCTCTCCTGGAGAGTACCAGAGCACTCTGCTCCCCCAGAAAATCCATACATTTAATGCTGGAGAAATAAACTCACGGTTTTTGTAACCTGAGAAATTGATTGTAAGATGACACGTATGGGAAGAAATAAATTCAAACGATGGAGAAATTTTTGAAAAAAGAAATAAACAAAAAGAACAAGACGAGGCCCATGTCTTGCCAGACATAAACAATATACAAATCAAAAAATTACTGTAATAAAACACTGTGGGACTAATAGAGAGAGATAAACAGATGTGTGGAACAGAAAGAATAGAGACCAGAAACTGGCCCACACACTTAGTCACTTCTATGTGATAGGGCTACATTTTTAAACTCTGGGTAACTGATGTTAAACATTGAGATACGTGACTTTGATTCATTTGAAAAAGAGATATCACTTTTACAAAAATCTCAGAGCAAAGATTTAAATGTTTTTTTAAAAATCAGCCATTATGAAACAGCAAAAACGATACAAACCAATCCAACCAAACCCAAACAAGAAATTATGGGAGCATATTTTCTTAAGCTTATAGACCTTTCCCAAACATTTCAAGAAAAATAAAGCCACAAAGGAGAATATAGACAGATTTGTCTACACTAAAATATAAATTTTATCCATGGAAAAATGCAATAAACAATGTTAAAAGGCAAATGAAAAGCCTGGTAAAGTCATTGGTGACATGTATGCCAAACAGGAAGTTAATATTTAAATTTTAATGAAAACAAATGAAGATCCCAGTAGATATCAGGACAAAACACATAAAACAGCCAATTCATTAAAGAAATACAAATGACCAATAGGAATCAAAAAGCACTAACCTCTCTAATAAACAAAGATACGCACATTTTTGAAAAACGAGGAAGCTTAAAACTCTTCAGGAATTTCCAGTTCTAGTAATGGTGGCTTGGATCAGACTAACTAACCATCCTGATGATAACAATTATAAATTTTGGACAAAATATTTTAAAAAGCTAACTGTTTGAAGACATTTGAGAGCAACTATATACAGACAGAAACTGGAGGGGATATGGTCCTTGAAAAAAGGGAAGACATGAAGTGAGATCCCCATTTATCTGGCTTTTTTCCCTGAGGTCACTCCTCAGTGACTACAGTGCAAGACCGAGGTGGAGTAGTTGTGGGTGGAGTAGGTGCGGGTGGAGTAGGGGTGGAGATAGGTCTCAAGCAGAAAGAGGCCAACATACTGGACTGAAGAATCAAATGTCAGGGCTTCAGAGCAACTGAAATTGAGCAGGAGAATCACAGAAAGAGAGCAACAGAGCGAGAACCACGAAATCTGTGTACAAACTCCTCTCAAATCTTTGGCTGACTGACTCCTAAACTGCATGTGTATAGGGCAAGACTCCAAGGAATCCAGAGGAAAGCAAGAGCTGAACAGAAATGTCAACAGCTGTTTAATGCTAGGGAAATAAGAATTTGGAGTTTAAATTCCATCAAGTTAGAAGAACTTGGAAAACATTCTGGCTTTCCAGTGAAACCTCGGAAGAGTCACTTCCTGCGAGTAAGTGCTAGAACTAAGGGCAAAACTGACATAGACCTCCTCTAAAAAGTCTAAACTAAGCCTCCATAGGATAAAAATATCTGCCTGTGATTTAATTTCCTCCAAGAACAAAATGGAATTTAGAGTCTCTAAATTGTATCAACCACAATATTCAGAAGCCAAAAATTTTACCAGCTATGCTAAAAAGCAAGAAAATATGACTCATTATATAAAGGAAAATGGTCACTGGAAGCCGACCAACAGTTGATACAAATGTTGGAATTAGCAGTGAAGTATTTTAAAATAAATTTTATAAATATGTTAAAGAATAAATATAAAAAAGTAAAGAGATGGGAATTTCAGGAGCAATATGAAAATATTAAAAAAGAAACCCAATGAGAATCCTAAAACTAAACATAAACAATATCTGAAGTAAAAAAATCTTGAAAAAGCCTAAAAGTAGATTGGGCATTACAGAAGAAAGAATCAGTGAACTTTAGTACAGTCAATAAAAAATATCCAAGCTGAAGAACAGAGAAAAAAGATCAGAAATAAAAAAGGAACAGAATTTCAGGGACTTAAAAAATTAAGAATGCATATTGTAATCCTTAGAGAAACTACTAAAAATATAGTACAAAGAGCTCTAGGTAAAATGCCAATTGACCCGAAAGAGAGGTGATACAAAGAATAAATAGGACAAATAAAAAACGAATAGCAAGATGGAATAATTAAATTGAATAACTTCTAGCCTCTAGAACTGTGAGGAAACAAATTTTTGCTATTCAAACCATCCAGTCTGTGGTACTTTGTCACGGTAGTCCTGGAAAACCAATACAGAGAGCAACACCTTTATTTCCTTCTTCCTAAGCCATTTCATCTAATTGAAAGGATTTACTGGTGATACCTAAACCCATTCAAATTTTCATGGTGGATGTGACAAGAATATTCTTGATTTGATCCTTGCCTAAAGGCCTAGTTCTAATAGCACTTTTTGTTTAAAGGCTTCTCAGTTTTATAGCTTACCAATTGAGGATGAGAAGCATTTGTCACTTTGAACCCTGGAACTCCCTGAATTTCTATACTCTTTCTATTCCCTTCTATTCTTGCTTATAATTATTATTAAAGTCTATTATTTTTTGAATGCTTCTCTTTCTTGAAGTCTTTTGTCGTATATTTTGTCACACATGCTATTAACATTTTGTTTTCTAGTCTCTTCTCCCAAAGCTACAGGCTTACTAGGTTCATTATCTACCTTCCAAGTAACTGCAAGTAGGTAATGATTTTGACAAAGTACCAATGTAAATCAGTTTTCTTGCCCCATCAGTTGATCCTTAAGTCAATGTCAAAAAAAAATTAGGTTTATGTTAAGATACACTTTATCTGGCAACATCAATGTCTGTATTAATCAACGTATGCTAGATTATGTCAAAATCTTAATGACAAAAATAACAAAGTTATTTTCTATTTATGTTATATGTCTATTGCCAGTTGCTGGGATGCCTGCACTTAATACCTTCTCACTAGGATCTAGGCTGGTGGAGCAGTCATTTCCAACTGAAAAGTAGAGGTGTTGTTATGAGAGTGACATATTGGCAGTTAGAAGTTCTGGCCCTGAAGTGACACATATCGTCTGCTAATAGCTGATTGGCCAGAGCTAGTCATGTAGTTCCCTACCTAACCACAGGGGGCTAGGAAGTACAAGCAACTAGGTGCTGTGGAAATATTTGGTCAATAGGATAATTCAACTGCATATAAACTATATAATCAAATATACTCTACGTCTTGTGAATTGAGACCGACTTTAGTAATGTTACAGCCCTTTGTAAGCCCATTGCCAGGCCTAAGAGGCCCGTGACCATCTTTAACAGCACAAGGACATACTATGAACCTTTCTGCTAGTCTTCCACTAAGGACCTGCGATAGTTTGTCTGGAAGGACAAGGGAAGGCAGAATCTTCACAGGAAATGAATCTGTCCTTCCGTAACTGGAAAAACACTTTATGTAACCCAATGGATGACAACTCCCAATCAAAATGCCTCAATTTTTACAACTTTTGTTCATCATGTATATTTAAATTTTTGAGATGTAGAAGAAATAGTTATGTGTTCATATGCTTTATTAATTATTTACTCATATTTCAAACCATATTTCATAAAGTGATATTTCAATTTATAAATGTTATTTTTTCCATTCTGCATTTTGTGAAATAACCCGTGTTTTGATTACCCCTGGAGACTTCTGTTGAATCATCTAACAGGTTTCTTGAAAAACTCTTTTGAAAACAAAACTAAAAAGACTTGAGAATTCTGATTCCCTACTTACCATCAAAAAGGTGTGAAGGAAATAAGTTTTCAGATGGTGCACTTATCATAGGTGAAAATGGGGACCTGCTAGACCACTCTTTGGAGGTGTGAGGCTGGTGTAATATCAAGGGAACACCCAAAGCTGTCTACCAAAGGGTGGAAAAAGCAAATGACTGACTTGTGACATGTTCACAACGGATTAGGTTACAGACAAAGATTCTAAAACTGCTGCTTACTGTTTTTAAAAAGGAGGGTCATTTTGATAAATTAAAAGAATTAAGAGTCATATCAGCAGAATGCAATGTGTGACTCAAAAAAATATTTAGAGATAATCAAGGAAATTTGAACCTTGACTGGATATTAGATGTTTTTAAGATACAACCATTTAACTAGCTAATTAATTTGCTGTTCTATCTTCTTTTTATTATATTTTTATTTATTTATTTATTTATTTATTTATTTATTTATTTATTTATTGACATTGATTAACAAAATCCAGTAAGTTTCAGGTGTACGATTTAACAGTAAGGCATAGATTTCTTTCTGTCACCACGTATTTGACCCCTTTTACTACACCTAACTCCCTCCTCCCTTCCCTCTTCCCACCCTCTGGTAACCACTAATCTATTGTCCATGTCTATAAGTCTCTAGTTTGTTCTGTTTGTTTGTTATGTAGAGAATTCCATCAATTTTTGAATGTCTGGAAAGGTATTTATTTCTCCTTCGTATCTGAAGGATAGCTTTGCTGAATACGTTATTCTTGGCTGGTAGTTCCTGTCATTTAATAGTTTGAGTATTTGATTCCACACCTTTCACGCTTGTTAGGTTTGTGCTGAGAAGTCCACGATAATTGAATGGGTTTTCCTTTATAGGTTACCATCTTCTTTTCCCTGGCTGCCCTCAGAATTCTGTCTTTGTCATTGATTTTTGACAATTTTAATACAATGCGTCTTAGAGAAGTCCTTTTGGGGTTGAGATAATTGGGTGTTCTGTTGACTTCTTGAATTCTAAGCTCCAGCTCATTCCTTAGATTTGGGAAATTCTCATCACCTCTTTGTCTGAAAATGCTTTCTAATCCCTCCTCCTTTTCCTCCCCTTTGAGAATGCCCATTATTCTTATGTTTCCTTTCCTGATGGTATCAGCTAGTTCTTGTATTTCTCTTTCATTATTTTTCATTCTTCGGTTTCTCTCTTCTTCCTTCCCACCTATTTCTAGATTTCTGTCTTCGATATTACTGGTCCTTTCCTCCATTTGGTCGACTCTATTTCCCAAGCTTGCAATTTCATTTTTCACCTCTTTCAGCGTGTTCTTCACCTCCAGAAGTTCTATTTGGTTCTTTCTGAGGGTTTCAGTCTCCTTGCTAAAGAACTCATTCTGCTCATCTAATTATTTTTTCAATTCCTGAAATTGTTGATATGAACTATTTTAGATCTCACTGAGTTTGTTCAGAAGTACCATCCTGAATCCTCTGTCATTTAAGTCACATATTTCTATGTCTTTAAGCTTATTTTCTGGAGATTTTTCTCTTTCTCCCTGAGCTCCCTTGTCACCTCGGTTGTTTGTGGTGTTTAATGGATTATTTCTCTGTCTGCGCATTAATAGAAGTGTATTCTACTTTTTTTTCCAGAGAGAAGATTTATCATATAAAGTTCTCTCTTTAGCCTGTTGCAAAGAAGATGTTTTCTTTTGGTTTCCAGTAGGTGGCGTCTAAGCCTCTTAGATCCCTGCTTTATATAAAGTCTTAATAATTCCTTTTTTTCCCTTATAGTTATTCAATCATGCTTGCTACCCTCAGTCTCAGTCCCTGTCAGAGTTAGCTACAGTTTTGGTAGCGTTTGCTCAGATTCCCCTGTGACTCAGCAGTGTTTGGTCTTGTAAGATATGGGGGGAGTGGCCCTCTGGTTAGAGGATGGGGGCTGAAACTCAGCCTTGTGTTTTGCAACTGCAGCTGGTAATAATCAAGTATTGCATCACTGCCATCCCCACTTCTCCACTTTCTGCCCTGTTCCTTGGGCACTGCTGCTGTGTGGAGCTCACAGCTCTCTTAGGCAGAACTGTTCATGGACCTCCCCGCAACTTCTCCCCTCCTCCTGCAGGGAGCTCTGGCTGTGAAAGGCAGCTTCTTTGTTTCTCTCAGTCTACAACCCAACTCCTGGGATTCTGATCTATGGTAGTTCTTATGCGCAGATCCTGTGCTCAGATGTGCTATTGTACAGAATGGGTGTTTTTGTTGAGTTTTAGATGTTCGGCTTATTATTTCAAGGCGAGAGATCTGGGGATATCTCTCACTTTATCATGTTTCTTGATCGTTTATTTTAAAATGAGACAATGACATGACATATTTATGTTTAAAATGAGACAATGACATGACATATTTATGTTTAAAATGTTCTTTTCTTACAGATACATAGTGTCTAGAATCTACTTTAAAATAACCAAGCAAAAAATGAAATAAAATAAAAAATAAATAAAATAATATAAAATAATCCAGCAGCAGGGGTTGGGTAGGAAACTGTGGGGGGCGGGCAAGGGGGAGATGAAAAGGAAACAAGACTGGCTACACTTGATCATTGGTCAGGCTGGGTAATACATACTTAGGGGCAGGATTATACTATTCTCTCTATTTTTAAGTATGACTTCCTTTACATTGAAAAAAATAAAACAAATAAAATTAAATGTTTACAAATTACCAGAGTTTGCTTTTCAAACTCTGGTAATTTAGAGAATACTCTAAAGGACTTGTAGTTGGTTGGCTAATCAGGCAAAAGTGAGCACTCATGCTGGAAAGTGGCATACCAGCCTTGAAAATTCTGTGTGCCATGGGTATATTGTCAATGTTTTAAAGAATGAAAAGAGAACAAGTGTCAATCTGGAAAGTCAGTTAAGTAGAGTTTAGTTAAGAAAGCTGCTATTAAAAGAAGAGAAAAAGCTACCATTGTATTTTTGAGGAAATAATGTATTAACTTTTCTGTGGTAACAAACATTCCCCTTACTCTAATCTCAGTGACTTACAATAGTATACATTTTTCATTCACATTGCATATTGCTGTATGTGAGCCAGCAGTGGTGGCTCTGCTTCTCATTGCAGGACTAGCTGAAGGAGCAACTCCTGTTTTGGACAGGCCACTCTTATGGCAAAGGGAAACGAGAGGCGAATCATGTAGCGGCTCTTAAAGTTTCTACTCGACTGTGGTATATATTACTCCTGCTCACATTCCAGTGGCCAAAGCAAGTGTCATTTTGCCAGTGGGGCGAGGAAGTACACTCTACCTTTGGGAAGGCACTACTAATTACACATATAATTCTTTTACGAGGAAGAGGGCAATAGTTGAATTAATGATCTAGTTGTCTGCATATTCTAAGATGTTAACTATTGCTGTAGTAGAGTGTAGAAATACTGCTGTTATTTTTCCATTCTCACAATTTCCATTTTTGAATTATGTATATAATTTTTATAATTCAAGATCTATTCTACTAGGGCGAATTATAGTGTTCATTATCTGGCCTGTAATATATTGGAGAGATTTGCCGACTATGAAAATCACACCATTCACTTTGCATCAATCAATCTGTTTGCTTGATTTGTTTTTGACAGAGCCCAGACTGCTTTGCCTTCACCTTTACTGCATTTATGACTGAACCTTGAACACTTATGAGCATTAATGAAAATATGTGTATGAATGGGGCTGACATGTACTAGAAATTCATAAAGAATTCTGAATTATGTGCTATTTATGTTTATATACTTTTCATCAAAACATAATAAAAACATATGGTTTTATTTATAGTATTTTATTTTGTAATTAACTTTTTGCTACAAAAAGAATAAAATTTCTTTTTAGGAAGTTACAAAAATATATAAAAGCAAAAACCAGAAGTGGGGGGAATGGCATAGACGATAGGGGCTCTGTTCATTCCTCTGGCGACCAAATCAAAGTTGTGATGGAAACAAGGAGCAAGCAGCAAGGAAAAATTGCCTGAGATCTAGATGAATAAACCATACAACTAGGAGGAAATCCAAGAAATCACCCTGCAATGACAGAAAGGAGGATGGGGCGAAGATGTCAGGCTGCCTGGTCTCAAGTGGCTGAGTGAGACCCAGGCTACTGCAGTGGCAGAAGCCTCTTAAAGGGGCTGTGTCTGCAAGCAGATTTTAGAGGTGACAGACCTGCTTGCTCTGAGCACCAGTGCCAATTCTGCTGCATGCAGGGAGCACCTAGTACTTACAGGGAGGCATTGTTAGAGCAAGAGCTGAGGTGAGACTGGCTCTGTACAGAAGTGTCAGTGGTATCCTGTTCCCTGTTGAGCCCAACCCCCTATCGGTGCACAGACACACCGCCAACATAGCCAAGCTGTCATCAAATTGGATAACAGGTTGCTCTGTCCAGAAGATTCCCTGAAACCCCACCTCCCCCAACTTTCAGCCCCACCCAAGCCACATCCAGGTGTATCCTCAGTGAGTCAAGTGCTCATTGCTGAGCAGCACCTAGACTCACACTGGAGGCAGCTGGCCTTGGTTTCTGGTGTGGCCTTTGAGACAACTATAAGCACAACATCTGTGAATTTCTTGCTGAATCTTAACAGGTGGCCCCAGAGGGGCCTAAGCTTGGGCTAAGTTTGGCCTGCAGATAAACCCCTCTCAGGACTGTGCCACTGGACACCTACTTCACAAATCCACAGTAATAAGACCAGGAGCCTTAGGAGCTTTGCTTAGTACATAGAAACAGACACAGAAAGGCAGCCAAAATGGGAAGGCAAAGAAGTAGAAACCATATGAGAGAACAGAACAGAGATTCAGATATAATGGAGTCAAGTAATCTAACAGATGCAGAGTTCAAAACACTGGTTATAAAGACACTCAGTGAACTTTTGGGAAGTGTAGATAAATTCAGTGAGAACTTCAACAAAGAAATAAAAAACATAAAAATGGAAATGGAAATTATAAAAGTGAACCAGTGTGAAATGAAGAACACATTATGTGAGAAGTATATTAAACAGAATTAACAAAAGAATAAACAAAGTGAATTTAAAAAAGGATCAAATGCCCTATCTAGAGGATGGGAAAGCCAAGTACACTCAATCAGAATGGTAAGAGATAAGATGCCAAGACTATAAAAATAATTTAAGGAGCATATTGGACACTATTAAGGGTCAAAATATCTGTCTGATCAGCATACCTGAAGGAAAACAAGATGTTGAACAGTTGTTTGAAGAAATAATCATGGAAAACTTCCCTAACCTTGTGAAAGAAATGGACATAAAACCCCAGGAAGCTCAGAGAATCCCAAAAAATAGGTATCTAAAGGGGCCCACACAAAGACACATCATAATTAAAATTTCAAAAGTTAAATACAAAGAAAGAATATTAAAAGCAGCAAGAGAAAAGCAGATAGTTACTTACAAGGGAGCACCCATAAGACTGGCAGCTGATTTCTCTAAAGAAACCATGCAGGACAGAAGGGCTTGGCACAAAATATTCAACGTGATGAAGACCCAGGATCTACAACCAAGGATACTCTATCCAGCAAGGCTATCATTTAGAGTCGAAGGACAGATAAAGAGCTTCCCAGACAAAAATAAGCTAAAGAAATTTATCACTACCAAGCCAGTATTACAGGAAATGTTGGAGGGACTTCTTTAAGAAGAAAAAGTATGTATCAAAAATAGGAATAAAGAACAGTAACAACTACATTCCTATCAATAAGTACCTCAAATGGAAAAGAATTAAGTGCTCCAACTAAAAGATAGAGTGGATGAATAGAAAGGAAGATAAGATCCCTACATGTTGCCTATAGGAGACTCACTTCAGATTAAAAGACACACATAGACTAAAAGGAAGGAGATGGAAAAAGATATTGCTTTGATGGACCTAGAAGATATTTAAGTCAGATAGAGAAAGATAAACACTATATGGTTTCACTTATATGCAGAACCTAAAGAATAAAAAGAACAAACTAATCAAAAACAGACTAACAAATATAGTGGACAATTTGGTGATAGACAGAGAGGGTTTGGGGGGCTGGGAGAATAGGATGAAGGGTTAAAGAAGTACAAATTAGTAGCTGATGGATGGTCACGGGGATGAGGAGCATGGCATAGGGAATGCAGTTAGCATTAATGCGTTAGCTAGGTGGGCAATCAGGGGAGGGCGGGAGCAATTGGGGGGGATCTTTTTATGAACTATATAGATGTCTGACCAAACATACTTAAAACTAATTAAGATAAACAAATTTTTTTTTAAAAAAAAGCAAAAACCAATGAACAAAATCACTATCCCACCACTCAAGATAACCACTAATCTCAAGATAACCACTGTTTGCATTTTTGTGAATACATTTTCAATGATATTTCTACCACATGTAAATATATAAAAAGTGATCCTATCGTAATTGACTAGTTTCACTTATCAATGTGATGTGACTATTTCTCTATGCCATTAGGTATTATCCTACATTATTAATAGCTATACAATATCTCATACTATGGGAGTAGCATAATTTATTTAACTGGTTCTCTATTATCAATAATTCTATTATAAATTTTCTTACAAATAAATAATGTCAGACATTCACAATTAATTATAGACCAGCTTCCTAGGATCAGAAATTCTGGAGCAAATGGTTATGAACAATTTTTAGGGTCACACATTGAACTATGTTTTTAAAAAAACACTCAAAATCATTGTATTTTTGGAAACTAACATATGATTGTGGATCATCTGTGCTATCAGTCTTCCTGCATTCATCAGTCCTCTAGAGAAGAACCAAGATATTACCCAAATTTAAGCTAAATAAAGAACTCTCACTTCCAGAAATATTGAACTGGATAATTCAGAACTAACCTTCCACTAAAGAAAACTAAAAAAAAAAATCATATGAAATATAAAAAGTTTCTTCCTGAAAACATTAAAAAGCTGACAGGTAGTGAGGAATTACCTTGCCAATTATTGGCAAAGGGAAATATCCTAGAGAAGGTGAAAATCCAGAAAGAAAATCTCAGTATTTGGGCCATTTTGGTCAATCAGAAGAGATAGCTCAAAGGCTAAGGAAGTTAGTGAAATATAAGCTAAAATTTAGGGTTTTCCAAGGAGAAGACAACTCTGGAAAACCACCACATAATCAAGATTGTAATCCTAATTACCTGCATCCTACAATTACAAGTAAACTGTAAGTAACTCTCTCCTGTATTTCAGCCCAGTTTCAAGTAATCTGGATGATTTAGAAAAATCTGAAGCACTGAAAATGAGTAAAGTAGTCCTGCATTGCTAATGCCCCTATACATTTGCAAAGGTAAATAAAAATTCTTTCTGTAAGGAATTGATATCCTTCTCTTAAAATTACTCCAATAAATTTTTCAAGTACAATTTCCACATACAATCAAAAATAATCAGACCTAAGAGGAAATAAAATAGGAATAACGAGAGTCAGAATGAACAATAGATGATAGAAAGAGACCCACAGACACTACAGATAGTGGAATTATTAGACATAAATGGGGGCGGGGGGAGCTATCTTATTATGGTCATGGGGATAAAAACTGAGCTTAAAAATTTTAGTAAAAAAATTAGGAACTAAAAAGAAGATTTAACAGCTGCCCGTCCATTTGTCAGTCCACCTGCAGCATGCGTGATCTTCACGTCTACAACACATCGGTCACTGGCTCCAGTGCAATTAAGTCCCAGCAGAGCAAGGTGACTCGCATCTTGGATGGGAAGTGCATCCAGAGCCAGCTAGCGGACATCTCCTAGGACAACGATTGCGGGATGAGATGCAAGCCTTGGCAGGCAACCCCACAGCCACCCCACCCCAGATTGTCAATGGGGACCAATACTGTGGGAACTATGAGCTCTTTGTGGAAGCTGTGGAATAGAGCATACTGCAGAAGTTCCTGAAACTGGCCTGAACCAAGCCCAAACCCACCCACCTAGACTTCACCATCACATTCCCCCAGCCATTGATGGCCATGAAGAACCTTGTGACCAACTCCCTTTTATTCCTAACCTGACCTTAGAGCCTCTCCCTGAAACCCAGCCTTTCCCACTCCTCCATTTAACTGTAGCCCCCCTCTCCTCCAATCAAAGGCAACTTGCCTTACCCAATATTCTCAGAAATTGTCTTAAGCAACACTCCAAGTTCTGGCTGTCCTCATCCTGGCCCTGTGCCTTCTACCCTGCCTGGCACTGGCTGATGGGCACCTTTATTGTTTCCATTAGCCAGGGCTTTGCCAAAGTCTCTGCAATCCCCAACCCAGGAGCACCCTGGAGACTGTTAAATGTCTCATTCCTTTGAGGAAAAAAAAAAGGAAAATTTAGAAACTGAAAACATACTAACGTATATTAATAACTCTAGGTGTGAGACTCAAAACAGACTAAATTAAAAAAGATAGCTTTGAAGAAGCCATTTAGAATGAAGCACAGAGAGATAAATGGATAATAACTCAGAAGAGAAGGCTAGAGACAGAAGGCACAGTGAGAAGACCTAACACATAATCAATTGGAATCTCAGAAAAAGAAGAAGGAAGGGATGGAACAAAAGCAATTTTCGGAAAGATACTAGATAATACTTCCAGGACAAATAATGCAATAACCTGATGCAAAAATGGTGATGAAAGACATCAATCCACAGATTCAAGCCCCCCCCCCACCCCAGATTACAGAGTATTAAAATAAACTACACTTAGATGCTTCATTGTGAAATGACAGAAAACCAAAAGTAAAGAAAAAAACTTAAAATCAAGGAGATGGGGAGATAGCTTCAAAGAGGAACAGATAGACTGGCAGCTGATTTCTATAAGCAACTACAGAATGCAAAAAGACAGTGAAATTATATCTTCAATGAGATGCAGGAAAATAACTAGCAACCTAGAATTCTATACCTAACAAAAATATATTTCAAGAAAAATGAACACAATTTTAGGAAAATAAAAACAGAAGAATCTGCTTTCAGAAGAAGACACTGAAGGTAAAGCTAAGCAGAGTTCTTCAGACAGAAGGGAAATGATTCAGAAGAGATTGGGGATGCAGAAAAGGATGAAAAAGAATGAAATGATAAATATTTTGATAATTCTAATTAACATTGACTGTATAAGACAACAGCAATATCTTGTGAGATTAAAAAATACGTAGAACTAAAATACATGACAATAATAACACAAAAAATGTATGTAGGGGTGGTAAATGGAGTTAAAATAATGTGAGGTCCTTGAATTCTTGGAAGGAGGGTAAAATTTCAATTAATATTAGACATCGATAAGTCAAAGATGCATACTATAATGTATAAGATAAACATGAATACATTAGTAAAAAGCTCGACCTAAAAGAATAAAAGAAAAGATTTTTAAAAAATACTAGGAAGACAGGACAAATAGAAATCATATGGTTAGGTGGTAGAGTTAAACTAAAATACATCAATAATTACATTAAATGTAAATGGCCTATATGTGTGTGCCAGTTAAAGACAAAGATTGTCAGACTGAATAAAAAAGAAAAACCCAATTATACCCTGTTTACATGAGACACATCTAAAACATAAGGATATAGAAAGCTTAAAAGTAGAAGAATAGAAAAAGATATACCATACTAAAAACAACCCAAAGAAAACTGGTATAGCTATATATGGAAGATTGTATTTTTCCAAAAATAGCCAAAGCAATATTTCTGGTCCCACATGCTCTTCCAGAACTTTTTCCATTTCTTTATTAAGAATTAAAGTCTATTTTTCCTCTCCTTGAATCTAGGCAGGCCTTTTTGAATAAAATGTAGGAGAAGTGATGTTGCATGACTTTGGAGAATAGGTCATAAAACACAGTAATATAGTTTCTGCTTGACTCTCTCTTAGAATGAGCATTTTTGGAACTAAGCCAGCATATTATGAGGAAGCCCACACCACAAGGAAAGGCCATTTGTAGATGGTCTGACCAACAGCCTCAACTTAGATTCCAACCCAGAACAAGCTTCAACCATCAGACATGTGAGTAAATGAACCCTCAGATGATTCCAGCCTTTGGCCTTTGAGTCATCCCAGATGATACCAAGTGGAGCAGAGATTAACTGTTTCCACTGAATCCTGCCCAAATTGTAGTTTTGTAAGCAAAACGTATGTCATATCGTTATAAGCCACTAAGTTTTGGGGCAATTGGTTATATAACAATCAATAATCAAAACAGCATTTTAATATAAGAAAAAATAAATTTACATGTACCTAATAAACAGAGTCTTAAAATATCTATATAACAAAATTAAGAGCATCATAGGAAAAAATGCATAAATTCACAAACTCAGCCTGAGATTTTTTTTTTTTTTCGCCTGTGGCACCTGGTATTCCTAGGTGGTCTCCCATCCAAGTACTAATCAGGCCTGATCCTGCTTAGCTTCCGAGATCAGACAAGATCAGGTTTGTTCAGGGAGGCATGGCCATTAAAATCTTTGGTGGGAGATTTTAATACGTATCTCTCTAATTGATACAATAATCAGAAAAAAATCAGTAAAGATATAGATTTGAAAAATACAATTAACTCAATCAAATAAATATATGTAAATAAGACATTGTACTCAACAGCTGTAAAATTCACATTCTTTCAGGGACATAGGAACTGCTGGTCCATAAAACAAGTCCTGACAGATGTCAAAGATTGAAATAACAGAGAATATGTTCTCTGATCACAAAACAATGCTCAATAACAAAAATATAAATAGAAAATTTACATATGTTAGAAGTTCAGAAATACAGTTCTAAATAATTAACCAACTGATGGGTTAGACTAGAGCAACACTCTTCTCTTTCTTTGGGTTCCGGTAAGATCAGGATCCGAGAAAGTATTTGAGAGATGATACCAAGAAACAGAAGAGAGGAAGAAGGGAAGAGAGACAATGAAGACAAGAAAACCATCAAAGGATATAAAGCTATCAAAAGATCATGAGCTAGTTATTGCTTCAGCAACAGCTCAGTCCTTCTGGGGATCCTTTGAACTATTTGTAGAATGAGCCCACCAAAAGATGAGCAAGTTAGAGAATTCTCCACTATAAGCCCTGAGGTAGAAAAACAAAGTGAGCCCACAGTGTGTAAGTGGGAATCTGGTAACTTGTATGGAACTGCCCACCATGGCTGCTCTAAAAGCAAGGATGTGATAAGACTATCGCACTGCCTGATAGAATTCCTTGGCCTTTGTGAGCAATGGCTCCAGCCCTTCTAGATCCACTCTATGCCCTAGAAAGTGGATGAACTACAGCAAACTTTTTCTGTAAGACGCCAGCTAGTAGTTATTTTAGGCTTCGGGGGCCATATGATTTCCTTGGCAACTACTCAACTCTGTGACTGAAGTACAAAAGCAGTCACGTAAACGAATAAATGGGTGTGGCTGTGTTCCAATCAAATTTTATTTATGGACACTGAAATTTATATTTCCCATAATTTTCATGTGTCATGAAATAGTCTTCTTTTGCTTTTTCCAACCTTTTAACAATGTCAAAATCATTCTCAGCTCACAGGCCATACAAAAACAGGATGGATTGGGACCACAGGCTATAATTTTGTTGATTCCTGGACTATAGCAACAGGTTCCGTTGCTTCTAATTGTAGGCACAGGCAGGGGGAGAGTGAGGCTGAGGCCCTCATAATTCCCTCCATGCCAGGTTGCTCTGGTTGCTATATCCCCTCCTAAGGTAGTCCCCTTTTACTGTGACTCTATCTGGGTTCTACTCACTCCTGCCCTTTCAGGCCCAGGGGTGCTAATAGCTCCCTGCTGTTGCCAGCCCCAGGATATTGCACCATCCTCATTGATTTCCTCTAAATTACCCATTTCAGTGTGACATCTGTTTTCTGTCTGTGTGACACCCTTCATGACCAGTCCAGCCCCTACTTTCCCTCCATCCCCCAATCCCCATCTTCCCAGGCTTTCTCATTCTAGTTTCTACATAACTTCACCAGCTCAGAAAATTCTTGAAATTTACTTTCTGTAGGTTATGTTATAAATTACAGGCTTATTTAACATGATTTTTCAGTCACTCATATCCCCCATTTCTCCTGAGATCTTGCCATGTTTCGTCAGAGATGACTTTACTCCTTGACTATAAAGTTAGCATCTATATCTGTTACAGAGTTTCTTATGAGTCCCTAATAGTTCAGGAAGCAACAGCCGTCTCAGAAGTTGCATACACCATGGTAGCCCCACCCCTGCCCGTTCTCTCCTATGCACAGCCATGGTGGTTACCTCTTTGTGCATCCATCTGAAACCAGGTCTGAGAAATCTGTGCTCTCTCACCTAACCTTGCATGAGACTGTCTCTCCTGAAATACAGAAGCTGACCCTCCCCCTCTTTCCAGGATTTGCCCTCTGCGCTATCAAGGCCAGTACCGCTCTGGAACACAGCTCTTTTCCCATGAGCTTAATACGGCAGTATTAAGCTAATTAAGTCAAAGGCTTTCCCAAGTCTAAGCAAGAAGGTCAGCTATTGGGGATGCCAAGAAAGACTTGACAGGGTATCTCCCAGAGCTCCAAGAGCTCATGGTGGAGACACAGTCACCTAATGACTTCGAACAACAAAATAATGGCTTCAATTTATTACAAGAAATGATTATGTTAGGTAGCTAGTCAGACATAAGCACTGGCTGAACAAAAGAATAGGAGCCCAGCCTAGAGACCACCCAAAGAACACTCCGATGATAGTAGAATTCTAGGTAAGCACACACTTACTAGACAGAGTTATATAGCAGCCAGATGTCAATCAAAATGACCTCACTTGCCAATCACCTAGGAATGCCTTTGGAACCACCCCATCACAGTCCTAATATAAGGCAGACATTTCTACTTCTGGGCCCTTTTTGCCCTTCTGGGCCTTCTTTTTGTGACCTTTTTGTGTTGGTTACAGCACTAGGACCATGTGCCTCCTTGGGGATACTTTGTCTTTCTTCATGTGCCTCTTTGGGGCATTCTTTGTCTTTCTAAAATATACTTTTAATAAAATTATTAAATCTCAATGTCCTGTGATTCTTCACTGCCAGTCATTTGAGGAACTGAGGGAAAATGCTAACTACATGCCTGAGCCATCATCCCTCTCCCTCTTCCCTACTATTGGGGTAACGCCAAACTCCGATTGGCCCCAAGGGTGACAATTATACCCATTGAGCTGAGCCTTGAGCTAGGATGAGTCAATAGGTCACAGAAGACAGTGTGACCAGGGCTGCACTGTTAGCCCCTAGTAACGAAGGTATAGGCAAGAAGGGGAGCAGCCTCCTCTGGCTCAGCAAGGATTTTCTGGATCAATCAGAATGCTAAGGAGTTTGGAAAAGGGGTTCAGGGCCTCAGAGCATCCAGACTGAAAGATCTGGTGTCTGCCCACAACCCTGCCACCCCACAAAGGCTTACCCAGAGAGAAGTAGGAAAAAGGCTGTTGCTAGATTTTTCTGGAGAGCTGGGTCATGAGCACTCAGGGTCTGGCACTTCTGTGAAATAGAGTCTTGGAGGGCCTGAGGTGGGCTGGCATAGGGGTCAAGAATACGGAGAGAAAACAGGGGTCTGGCTGCGAGGTGGCCCACAACCTGTGTGAGACCTTGTCCAAAATACTTTGCTTGTCATTCACATCTGTAAAATGGATACTCCATGAGGGTATCTATCTTTAAGTTCTTTTCAAGGCCAACATTCTTGGAATGATCCTAAAGATCCATAAATAAATAAAATCATTTTGTGAAATATAAGTAAAAAAAAAGCAAATATGTTTAATGTATGTGATTGCAATTATTTAGTGGTAACATTCATTAAATAGTCTATGATAGTTATTTGCTTATTTCAGCCACTTGTCTGTATTAGATAACTTCCACTTGGCCTCCAGATCCACAATCCACCCTTCTCCCTCTGTTCTTCCTCTACAGGTTGCATCAATTGACTTCACGCTGAGTTTGGCCAATTAGAAGGACCACAGGACAGGATGGGAAGGAGAAGGGCTTGGAGGCATCGCAAGAAGTGAACTTCAAGTCCGCTGTGTTCACCGCGTAGTGCAGAACCTCGCATCTGTTGCCGGGGCTGCGGGAAGATGCGCGCGTCTCCAAGACAGAGATGGTCGCCGCTTGCACGCTCACTGCCAGGGTCGCGACTATGCAGTGGGCGGCGGAGCGCAACCCGGAGCCGGTGCCTAGTTTCCTCCAAGAGTGTGCGTGCTCACCGCGTGCTCATCGACTCTTTGCCAGGATCCCTCGAGAGCACGCGGAAGGCTGTTGCCCCGCTCCTGCCCCACCCTGAAAAGTGAGATTTACAAAGAAAGGGCACGGACAGGGTGGAGTGGAAGGGAGAATCGATGTCCCCGATCCTGGTCCCGAGGGTCTGCAGGAGAGGAGGAACCCAGAAAGGGGCGAGAGGGCTCTTAACCCTCTGCAGATCCCAAATATGATCCCAACGAAGCAGCACTTTTCAGAGCAGTGGCAAATTGGCTCCCGGCTCACCAGCGGGTCCCTGCTTGGTGCCTGCGGGACACTCTGGGATCCTCCACCAGCCCAAGGAGCAGAGTGCACCCATTGCACAGATGCGGGGCTGGTGTGCAAAGAGGGCACATGACTTGCCCAAGAGCTCCCTGCAAGTGCAGGCGACTCAGGTGAGTTTCAGGTGTCCTGGTCCAATCATTTCTCCAGACCTTCCCAGCCGGCAGAGAAAGTCAACGAACCTCATCAGAACCTCAGGGCTTGGCCGAAACCCCCCACGCTGTAGAGAGAAAGCATCTAAGCATCTCCCCGAGCCTCCCTGGTATTAGCGCCTTGCGGGGGGGGGGGGGGTGGACAGTGGGCATCTCCAGGACGTATACTCTCCCCTTCACCTGAAAACAAACATATTGATTCCTCAGCAGTTCTCACGCTTTGGTGGATATCAGAATTACCTGGAAACTTGGTAAAAATGCAAAGGCCCAGGGCCCACCTACTAAAATAAGCCTCAGCCTCCGTGTTTTTTAGTAGCTCTCCAGTGATTCTAGAGCATGTCAAAGTTGGAGAACCACCGACATAGGGCAATGGCGATATTTCATCAGAAAGACTGTACCACCTGAGCCACAAAGAGAAAAGCTCTCATTACCCCTGCCCATTCCCAAACCTGGCGAAGCCATAAAAATCAACCCTGTGAATCTGCTAAATCTCCTCAAAATACCCTACAGATGTTATGCCCTCCAGTAAAAGTCACTTTGAATTTTGTGGAAATTTAAGGAGTTAATTCCAAATGAGACCCCCCCCCCCAAAATGAGGGTATAAATAATAATGAGTGGTAACATAGTCATTAGGGATATTCAAATCAAAACCATAATGAGATACTACTACACATCCATTAATTTGAAAAAGGAAAAGGAAAATAACAAGTGTTGACAAGGATGTGAAAAAATTGGAAACTTGTTTGTTGCCGAGTGGAAAGGTAAAATGATACAGCCAAGGTGGAAATCAGATTAGCGGTTCATTAAAAATGTAGGAATATTATGCAGCCTTAAAAAGGAAGGAATTCTGACACATGCCACAACATGGATGAGCCTTGAGGACATTATGCTAACTGAAATAAGCCAGTCACAAAAAAGACTAACACAGTCGGATTCTATTTATATGAGGTACCTAGAAAAGTCAAATTCATGGAGTCAGAAAGTAGAGTGGTGGTTGCCAGAGGCTGGGAGGAAGGAGAAACAGAGTTGTTCAATGAGTAGAGAGTTTCAGTTTTGAAAGATTCAAATTTTTTTAAAGATTAGTTGTGCAACAATGTAAATAGATTTAATAGTACTAAACTATACACTTAGAAATGGTTAAAATGTTAAATTTTATGTTATGTGATTTTTTACCACAGTTTTTTAAAAAGTTAAACATGGAATTACCATACGATCTAGCAATCTCATTTCTGATTATATATCCTCAAAAAACTGAAAGCAGAGTTACATAAACCCCCAAAAATTGAAAAGAGGGACTCCAAAAGACGTCTGTACACCATCTATTTCCCTGAGGAAGTCATAGCAGCACAGTTCGCAATAGCCATAGATAGAATAAACAACCCAAGTATCTGTCAACAGATCAATGGATAAACAAAATGTGATATAGAAGCATACTGGAATATTACTCAGCTATAAAAAGGAATAAAATTTTGACATGCCACAACATGGTAGACCTTGAAAACATAATTAGCAAGATAAGCTGGACAAATATTGTGTATGATTCCACTTATATGAGGTAGTTACAATAAATATATTTACAGAGACAGAAAGCATAATAGAGGTTACAAGGGGTTGGGGGGATGAGGGCAAGGAGACTTTTCAATGGATACAGAGTTTGTTGGGGATAATGAAAAGTTTGGGATATAGATGGGAACACAGCGTTGTGAATCTATTTAATGCCACTGAATTACACACATACAAGTAATAAAAATGATTAATATTATGTTATGTGCATTTTTCTGCAATTTTTTAAAAGTTAAATGAAAAAAATGAGCAGCAACTTATTGGATCAGATCCAAAAAATCTAAAACAATCAAAATAGTATGCCATCCGGATGGGATAGGAAACAATATCAATGGATTAGAGCAAACACTCCAAAAATAGTGTCCTGTGAACACATTACTTCAGGAAGGCTCCCTAGTAGCAGAGTCTGACTCTGGGATTCTTATGTAGTGATTTGCTGAGGGAGAGCTCTCAGAACTACTGAGGAGTGAAAAAAAAAAAAAAAAGCAGGATAGTATAGGGAAAGAAACTAGGCAAAGCTGTGGGTTCTAGAGAAGTCTAGCTTCAGCCTAAACTTCCAGCCTCAGGGGCTCTGGAGCATTATGGGCACCATGGAGGTTGTTTCCAGCTTCAGTAGGCTGGTACACACGCATCTGCCAGTCAGTGACAAGCATGAGGTGGGGTGTGACCTTCCAGGCATCTCTGGGCAGGGCAGCTCACATCAGTTGAGGTCCAGCAAAGAACAATGTAAGTGTTAGCTGTTAGCAGCCAAGTGCCCAAGCAGCAAGGAACTGGGTGTATCAGCCTGGAAAAGGGAATTTGGACACCTGGACTCCAAGAGCCTCTCTGTAATTTGGTTAGGTGATAAATAAAATGTAGCAATTCAAGTCAGAGTATGAAGGAGGAAATTTCAGTAAGTGATATCAAGACCACATCTTCTTCGAAAAGAAGAATTTGATCTACACTTCATACTGTGACTAAAAATAGGTTCCAAAATGGACCCAAGATTTACTCATCTTAAAAAAAAAAGAAAAAGAAAAAAAAACTGGATTAATTCTCTATTTCTGCATAACAAATTAATCCAAAATTTAGCAGCTTTAAACAAACATGTATTATTTAGGTTCCATGGATCAGGAATCTGAGAGTGGCTTAGCTTGATGATTTTGGCTCAGGGTATCTCATGATGTTATAGCCAAGATGGTAGCCCAAGCTTCAGTCATCTGAAGGTTCAACAGGAGTGAGACCACTTCCCAAATCATTTGGTGGTTGTTGGCAGGCATTAGTTTCTCAGTGGCTATTGGCCAGAAACCTTGTTCCTCTCCAGGCAATCATCATAGTTTTTCTGAATGTTGTAATGATATGGCAACTGACTTCCCCCAGAATGAGTGTCCCAAAAGAGAAAGAGAGCCCAAGATGGAAGGTACAGTGGTTTATAACCTACTATCAGAATTGACATACCATTACTTCTGCAACTTATTGGATCAGTCTTTCGGTCACATTGTACCAACTCTGGCACAATGAAAGAGGAGACTATACGAGGGTGCAAATATTAGGAGCATGGATCATAGGCACCATCTTCGAAAATGGGTACCACACAAAATCCTTGAAAATATATAAAAAAGTATTTTTATAGTCTTAGTTATGCATGCCAATAAATCCATAAGGCATCAAGAAAATATTCTTCTCCCTCATTGCATGCAGATTTGGTGGGTGTGGTAGTATGGACAAGCTAGCTGCTGTAAAAACAATCTCTAAAATTTAGTCTTAACCCAGCAAAGGTCTCTTCCTGGTTCAAATGGAGGAGGGAGTTACAGAGTCCCCTGGGAGTAGAATAAATGGCAGGTCTGGAAGGCCTCTCCGAGGAGATGTGAGACCTGGTCTGAGGGATCAGCAATCTTCACTCCTGTAGTGGGTTATGACAAATCCATCTCAGAGGCTCCGAGTGATGGTCTGACTGGCACCTGAACTGTCCAGGACACCCAGCTCCAGAACTGCCTTTCAAAGGCAATATGCTTCCATTATGCTGTGGGGTCTTTTTGCTCTCTTGGAAGAAAAAGAGGCACCCAGTCTCTTCTAATAAAATCTGCTGTTCCAAATTTCAGGTCAGTCTTCAACACCATGAGCATTTGTGCCTCTTTCACTCAAACTTGTTGAGTAGCCTTAGTCAAAGCACTCATTCACTGAGCCTGAGTCCTCAAAAGTAAAACGGCGATAATAATCACAACCTCTTAGGAGTATTGTGCGGATGAAAGGAGAGGGCAAATAGAAAATAAACTGGCACCTAGGATATCCACTAGTATTTGTTATATCTGAATTATAGATAGCTTACAAATGAGTTTTCAGTTCAGCTTCATTAGATTCTAGATCAGCTGTCCTTAGCCACAGGTAAATTACTTTTAATATTCACTCAATTACAAAAATTATATACTTTATGGTAGAAAATTTGGAAAGGCGGAAAAGTACGTATAAACAAATAAAAATAACCAGTCACTATGTTCAATCATGTTGAAACTCCCACTCAATTCTTTCACATTTCCATTTTCATATTTGCACAATATAACATTCTGTGAAGCTATAGCTATCTCCTATTGGTAATTTCTTCGATAGCTTGCAACTGTTCACTGATGTCAAGAACACTGTGATAAATCTCCTTGAAAATAAACCTTGGTGACCATCTACTGTTATTTTTTTAAGAATGATACTTAGGAGCAGAATTTTAAAGACAAAGCACAAACACAATCATAAAGGGGCATTAGTATTAGAGGTTAGCAGAATCCTAAAAGAATGTTGAGAGTTTGGACCCTAATGTATCACCTACTGACCCACATGCATGGCCTGCTTGCTGGCAAAATCTCCAGTGGCATGGCCAACAGCAACTACTTTGGGGTCCAGGATCCCAATGGAAACTTTTTAGACTAAGGATTTTAACCAAGACCCCTGTCACAACACTTTCTCACTCTAGCTTTTGTGAATATCCTGGAGAACTGGTTGAGCTTTGCATTTGGTTGTTTATTTGATTAAAATTCAAGATTTATTGAACTTTTTTTTTAACCTTTGAAGCCCCCTGTCCACATTTGATACTCTGCCATTTTTCCCAGAGAACAGTACCGCCCACTCCATTGACTTGACTTTGTAGTCAGTCTGCTAGCTGTGTCTCATATTTTCTGGCTGGACACAAGATACTAAAACCGAGAGCTGATTTTGTGTTCTTGCTCTGTCCCCCCTCACTCTCCTCTTGTGCACAAAGGTAGCCTCATCCTCTTTTTTTTGCAGTGGGTTCCCTTTTTGCCCTCCATCTGAACCCAGACCAGAGGTATCTCTGCTCCCTGGCTTCACCCTGTAAAGGTACATCCTTCTCCTCATAACAGAGCTGTTCCTCCCTTTCTCAAAGCCAATTTCATTCCTCCTTCTCTGGAATGCAACTCTATTTCCCTGATAGGGAAAGTTTTATTCTGCAACTAAAAGTTTTGCCAATCTGAGAAAAAGGCTTGATGGCAGGGAGGTCCAGGGAGGAAAAACTGCATCCTCTTATGAGATCAGGAGTCCTGGGGCCCCACGAGGGTCAGAAAGGCCTTGTAACAGTATAGCCTAACCCCCTTGACTTATGCACAAGGAAACTGAGCCCCAGAGAGGGGTGTGGCATGTCCAAGGCCACACAATGAGAAAAGCGTGACAGCCCCTTCTGCTCATTAAGACCCAAGTCAAAGGCTGACTGTTTCCATGCATTTGACAGGTGCAGTACCTCTGAGTTCCTGCCATATGCCAGCACTGTGAGAATAAAATGGAGCAGACCTCCCAAACCCTCATGCTTGCCTCAGAGGTATAACTGACAGAAAGATAATAGTACAAACTAAGTAGGCATTACACTTATGCACACTGTACCTGTATGGATTCATCTGTTCCTCACAACCTGGCGGAGCAGGTACTATTCTTCTTCTTCATTTTATAAATAAACAAACTGAGATCAGTGAAGTTAAGTAAATTGCCTTTAGTCTCACAACACATAATGGGTGAAGTTGGACTGTGAATCTAGGCTGCATCAGCTAGATATTTGCAGGTGCATGTGTAGGAGGGGCGAGGGAAAAAATAGTATCTGACCTGAATCTTGGAAATTTTGACAGACTGGGAAGGGAGAAAGGTCAGCAGGACAGGCAGAAGAACCACGTGACCCTCAGGCAGATATAGCAACATGGAGCCAAGACTCTGTGCCCAAGGATCCCAAAGGCACTGGGCATGATTCTCTGCTGTTTCACCCCATTTTAACCTTAGCTGTGGAGTGCAGAAGGGCCCTGATAGAACGGTGACCCTTTGGTTGCCTTCAATTCCTATAGTAAGTTGCCCCCACCAGCAAGAGGTAGGACCTAAGGGCCCTAGATGAGCAGCCTCAGTACAACCAGCCTGTCAGTGGGTGGCACTGTGGCTTCTCAGAAAGAGAGCAGCACCCCCGGGGAGACTGACTGGCCAAGAAAAGGAGTGAGAATGCTGCTCTGGCCCTCCTGTGCAAGTGTTTGGGATTACAAAGAGGTACAAGAAATATTTTTTGCTTTCCATAGGGATCACAATGGGTCTGATAGAAATATCGGTAACTAATTAATTTCTCCAATAATAGACATATTAATTATTTTAACAATTGGTTCCAACTGAAGGGTGCGGGGGTGGGGAGCTGCGAGGAAGAGGAGGCATTTGAGCCTTAGCGTAAGATTCTAGACAGGCTATTCTAGTACAGGCTGGCTATGATGGCACTGGCTCCCAGGGCACGACACACAGGGCAATTGGGGGATACGAGTACCTGTAAGAGCAACAATAGGGAGCTGGGAGCTAGAAGTGACAGCAGAGTGGGCCTCTGTGCACACAGGCTTCCACGCAGCCACCCCAGGGTGTCTCAATGAAGCACTTAGCTCAGGGACAGAGGAGAGGCCCCTAGTTTTAAGATGACTAAAAATGGCTAGAAGCCATGGGCAGGGATAGAAGACAACTGGCCTCCTGTTTTTTTGCTGTGTTCCCCTGGGGCTCAGCCTCTAGTCCCTGCTGGTCCCATCTTGCTATGGAACCTGGGTCCAGACACAGCAGCTCTTGAAACTCAGTGGCATCATCTATAAAAAGGGTATTTCATGTGCACAAATGTGTTGAAAAAATGAAAAAGTCAGAATCGCAAGGCGAGGGGGATAAAAAGTCCAAGAGAAGCAGGAACAGCCTGATGTTTCCTGCTGACCCAAGACAAGCCCTGATCTTTCTGGAGGCAAGGCAGGAAGGAAGAAGTACTGAGTTCCTCTGCTGGCTTCAGGCTCAGGCAGGGCCCCATGGAATGCCAGAATATATTTTTGTCCTTGGAGGGCAATTCATCTCCATGGCCTCTATAAAATTTGATAGGCCAAGCTTTGTGACCAAGAAACAGTTTAATATTTAGAAACATTTTCATTAAATTTTTAAAGCTATAAAACGCTCTGTTTCCAAATTTTCTATTCAGAAGTTAACCCATCATGTTGTTGAAACCCATATCCAAATGGTCGAATTAAAATAGGCTTCCTAAAACACAATACGAGGGGCGATGGACTAGCTGCAGTTTGCAACTAAAGGCTTCAGGCCTGAAGGGGGCATCTGTTTTTGCCCCAAACCTTCCCACTAGAACTAAAAGGACAAGGGTACTGGGGGCTGCAGGCCAGGGCCTTGTATCATTTCAAGAATATACTCCTTTTGTCATTTACAAGTGTCATTTCAAGCATGTGCTATTTTTGTCATTTACAAGTGTCGATAGTGAGAGGTGATAAGGACATTTGGAGGCCCACAAGGAGGGGCTCCTCCTCACACTGCCCTCCACCAGTGTCCAACAACAGAACTAGATCTGTCCATCCAAACTGAATATCCTAAGTCACCTTTTACAGAAATTGTTCCCTTCTACTCAATGGCGACTCTAAAAGAGGGATTTTTCTCCAAGCAATATGTATATATCACACAAAACTTTTTCATTTAAATAGTATATTACAGGTCAATTAAATTGTGGTTTTCCGAGGAGTGACGTCAGAAACATGGCAAAGTAAGAGATGTCCCAGATTTCTTCCCTTGAAACAAAAACAAGTTTAACATCTAAAACTTAACAAAAAACACCCAACCCCCACACAAGTACATCTGAGTGAGGGATCTGCAAACAAGAGCTATCACAGGTCAGAATCACAGGAGACCGGCCTTCCTTAGCTGGGAGCAACAAAGAGGCTTCCTCTTGCAGCCAGAGCTCCCTGCAGGAGGAGGGAGAGGGGAGAAGGTGTAGCAGGTTCCCTGAACAGCCATTCCTGAAAGAGCTGTAAGCTCCACACAGCGGCAGTGCCCAGGGATCAGGGCAAAAAGCAAAGAAGTGGGGACGGCAGAGAAGCAACACTTGATTATTACCAGCCGCAGCTGCAAAACACGAAGCTGAGGCACAGCCCCTATCCCCCAACCTAGAGGGCCACTCCCATCATATCATCAGGGAGCCCCAGGGAAATCTGAGCAAACGTTACTGAAACTGTCGCTAACTCTAACAGAGACTGAGACTGAGGGTAGCAAGCATGATTGAATAACTATAAGGGAAAAAAAGGAATTATTAAGACTTTATATAAAGCAGGGATCTAAGAGGCTTAGACGCCACCTACTGGAAACCAAAAGAAAACATCTTCTTTGCAACAGGCTAAAGAGAGAACTTTATATGATAAATCTTCTCTCTGGAAAAAAAAGTAGAATACACTTCTATTAATGCGCAGACAGAGAAATAATCCATTAAACACCACAAACAACCGAGGTGACAAGGGAGCTCAGGGAGAAAGAGAAAAATCTCCAGAAAATAAGCTTAAAGACATAGAAATATGTGACTTAAATGACAGAGGATTCAGGATGGTACTTCTGAACAAACTCAGTGAGATCTAAAATAGTTCATATCAACAATTCCAGGAATTGAAAAAATAATTAGATGAGCAGAATGAGTTCTTTAGCAAGGAGACTGAAACCCTCAGAAAGAACCAAATAGAACTTCTGGAGGTGAAGAACACGCTGAAAGAGGTGAAAAATGAAATTGCAAGCTTGGGAAATAGAGTCGACCAAATGGAGGAAAGGACCAGTAATATCGAAGACAGAAATCTAGAAATAGGTGGGAAGGAAGAAGAGAGAAACCGAAGAATGAAAAATAATGAAAGAGAAATACAAGAACTAGCTGATACCATCAGGAAAGGAAACATAAGAATAATGGGCATTCTCAAAGGGGAGGAAAAGGAGGAGGGATTAGAAAGCATTTTCAGACAAAGAGGTGATGAGAATTTCCCAAATCTAAGGAATGAGCTGGAGCTTAGAATTCAAGAAGTCAACAGAACACCCAATTATCTCAACCCCAAAAGGACTTCTCTAAGACGCATTGTATTAAAATTGTCAAAAATCAATGACAAAGACAGAATTCTGAGGGCAGCCAGGGAAAAGAAGATGGTAACCTATAAAGGAAAACCCATTCAATTATCGTGGACTTCTCAGCACAAACCTAACAAGCGTGAAAGGTGTGGAATCAAATACTCAAACTATTAAATGACAGGAACTACCAGCCAAGAATAACGTATTCAGCAAAGCTATCCTTCAGATACGAAGGAGAAATAAATACCTTTCCAGACATATAAAAATAGAGGGAATTCTCTACTATGAGGCCTACATTACAGGAAATACTGAAAGGGGTTAGCTCACCTAAAACAAAATGACAAAAAACAAACAAACGAACAAACAAACACATAACTAAGAGTAAGGTGACTAGCAGGCAGATAGAAGCAGAGGAGTGCAACCCTTACTAAGAACAGGGCATTATAAGCTTAAACAAGAAGAGATTTGCTATAGCAAGATACTAATGAACGTTCAGCATACATAGAGACAAATTGAGACAACAATGACAGAAAAGGGAAGGATTCAAAGATTCAAATTTGCAAAGGGGAATGAAGATAAGGCACATATGGAAGAAAATGGACAACTATATGTGTGTATATATATATAACTATATAACTATCCTCTACATATTCATAATGCTAACCACACACCGAAGATTCAGAACTGAAGTATAAAACAAAACAAGAAGGACCAGAGGGAAAATCCATAAAACCCAACCAAAATTAAAACAACAACAGCAACAACAACAAAACCAGACACACAAGTAAAAGGAAGCAATGGAAACACCGAGTTACCAGAAAACAAAAGATAAAATGGCTATAAGAAGATCTCATATTTCAATAATCACCCTAAATGTAAATGGAATGAACTCACCAACAAAAAGGCACAAAGTTGCAGATTGTATCAAAAAACAAAACCCAACCATATGCTGCCACCAGGAGACACATCTCAGTTCCGAAGGCAAATATAGACTCACAGTGAAAGGGTGGATAATGATATTCAAAGCAAATGGCATTCAGAGAAAGGTGGGAGTAGTGGTACTAATATCAGATGAAATAGACTTTAAAATTAAAAGGTAAAGAAAGATACTGAGGGACACTTCGTAATGATAAAGGGAATCATATACCAAGAATACATACACTTATTAATATCTATGCTCCCAATCAGGAAGTCCCACCCTGAAACATATAAAGCAAGTACTAACAGAACTAAAGAGAGAAACAGACCAAAACACTATTGTAGTAGGGGACTTAAACACCCCCGTGTCAGATATGGACAGATCATACAAAAAGAAAATCAATAAAGAAATAACATATTTAAACAACACATCAGACCAGTTGGACATAATTGACATTTACAAAGCCTTTTATCCCAAAACAGCTGCTTATACATTCTTCTTTAGTGCACAAGGAACATTTTCAAGGATTGGCCACATACTGAGACACAGAGATAGCCTCAACAAATATAAGAGGGTTAAAATCATACCAACCACATTATCTGATCATAATGCTCTGAAACTAGAGATCAACTGCAAAAAGAAAGCAGGAAGAGCCACGAATACATGGAAATTAAACAACATGCTACTGAAGAATAACTGAGTCAGAGAAGAAATAAGAAGAAAGATCAAGAGATACATAGAACAAATGATAATGATAGTCTAACATATCAAAACTTTTAGGACATAGCAATAGCAGTCATAATAGGAAAGTTCATACTGTTACAGGCCTATATCAAAAAGAAGACTGAGCCCAAAGAAATAACCTAATGCTTCATCTTAAAAAACTAGAAAAGGAAGAACAAATGAAGGTTAAAATCAGCAGAAGGAAAGAAATCATCAAAATTGGAGCAGAATAAAATGAAATTGAAAACAAAAAAAAAAAAAGAAAAAAAATAAATGCAAAAAAGAGCTAGTTCTTTGAGGAGTTTAATGAAGTTTACAAACCCCTGACTAGACTGACTAAAGAAAAAAAGAAAGGACACAAATCAATAAAACCAGGGATAAAAAGGGAAAATTACGACTGACATTGCAGAAATACCAAAGGATCATGCGAGAATACTATGAAAAAGTATAGAACACCAAATTTAATGACCTAGAAGAAATGGAACAATACTCAGAAAACTACAACCTTCCTAGACTGAATCAAGAAGAACTGGAAAATCTAAATAGACTGATCAGCAGTATGGAAACAATTATCAAAAACCTACCAAAAAGTAAAAGGCCGGGACTAGATGGCTTCGCCAGTGAATTCTACCAAACATTCGAAAAAGATTTAATACCTATTCTCCTCAAACTCTTCCAAAAAATAGAGGAGCAGGCAATATTTTCCACCTTTTATGAGGCCAGTATCACCCTGATACCAAAACCTGGTAAAGATAACACAAAATAGAAAACTACAGACCAATATCTCTCATGAACACAGATGTAAAAATCCTAAATAAGATACGAGCAAACCAAATACAGCAACATATTAAAAAGATTATACACCACGATCAAGTGAGCTTCATCCCAGAGGCACAGGAATGGTTCAACATAGGCAAATCAATTAATGTGATACACAACATAAACAAAGTTAAAAATATGAATTATACGATCATATCACTAGATGCAGAAAAAGCCTTCGACAAGATATAGCATTCATTTATAATCAAAACACTTCACAAAATTGGTATACAAGGAAAATACCTCAAGATAATAACCTATGTCATGATAACCTATGACAAACCCTCAGACAACATTATACTTAACGGTGAAAAACTAAAAACCTTCCCTGTAAGATCTGGAACAAGGTAAGGCTGTCCACTATCACCACTGTTATCTAATACAACATTGGAAGTCCTAGTGAGTGCAATCAGGAAAGACTAAGATACAAAATGTAGCCAAATAGAAAACAGAGAAGTCAAACTGGTTCTATTTGTGGATGACGTGATTCTCTATACAGAAAACCCTAAAGACTCCACAAGAACACTACTAGAAACAATACGCAAATACAGTAAAGTTTCTAGATACAAAATCAATGTTCAAAAATCCATAGCATTCCTATACTCTAATAATGAAAAGAAGTGGAAAAAATAATTCCTTCCAATTGCAACAAAAAGAATAAAATACCTAGGAATAAATCTAATGAAACATGTGAAAGACCTATATAATGAAAACTTTAAGACCCTATTAAAAAGAAATCAAAGAAGATACAAAGAAATGGAAAGATATTCCATGTTCTTGGACATAGTTAAAATGACCATATTACCTAAAGCATTGTACAGATTTAATGCAATCTCCAGCAAAATCCCAATGGCATTTTTTAAAGAAATAGAACAAAAAATATCAGATTCGTATGGAAGCACAAAAGACCCTGAATTGCCAAAGCCATCCTGAGAAAAAAGAATGAGGCTGGAAGCAAAACTCTGCCCAACTTCAAATTATACTACAAAGTGACAGTAATCAAAATGGCCTGGTATTGGCAGAGAAACAGGCACACAGACAAGTGGAACAGAATTGAAAAGTCCAGAAATAAACCCATGTTTATATGGGCAAATAAATTTTGACAAAAGAACCAAAAACTTATAGTGGAGACAGGAATGCCTCTTCGATAAATGGTGCGGGAAAACTGCAAAGCCACCTGCACACCAAAATTAACTCAAAATAGATTAAGGACCTGAATATAAGACTTGAAACAATAAATTGCATAGAAGAAAACATAGGAATTAAACTCAAGGGCTTTGGACTTAAAGAGGATTTTATGAATTTGACTTCAAAGGCAAGGGGAGTAAAAGCAAAAATAAATGAGTGGGACTAAAAAGCTTCTGCTGCACAGCAAAAGAAACCATCAACAAAGTAAAGAGACAACCATCCGAATGGGAAAAGATATTTGCAAGCAATGCCTCTGGTAAGGGCCTAATATCCAAAATATACAAAGAACTCATACAGCTCAATAACAACAACGAAAACAAACAATCTAATCAAATAAAGGACAGAGGACCTGAATAGACACTTCTACCAAGAAGACACACAAATGGCAAACAAATAAATGAAAAGATGCTCAACATCACTAGCTATTAGGGAAATACAAATCAAAACCACAATGAGATACCATCTCACACCTGTTAGAAAATCTACAATAAACAGGACAATTAATAAATGTTGAAGAGGATGAGGGAAAAAAGGAACCCTCATACACTGTTGGTGGGACTGCAAATTGGTACAGCCACTATGGAAAACACTATAGAGGTTCCTCAAAAAACTAAGAATTAATCTGCCATATGATCGAGCAATCCAGTATTTACCCCAAAGACTTGATAACTCATATCCGAAAAGATATTTGTACACCGATGTTTATTGTAGTATTATTCACAGTGGCCAGGACATGGAAGCAACCAAAGTGTCCTACAATAGATGATTGGATAAAGAAGCTGTGGCACATATATACAATGGAATATTACTCAGCCATAAGAAGAGATGAAATACCGCCATTTGCGACAGCATGGGTGGACCTTGAGATAATCATGCTCAGCAAAGTAAGCCAGACAGAAAAGGTTGAAAACCACATGATATCACTTATATGTGGGATATAAACCTAAAAGCAACAAACAAACAGAACAAACAAAGACTCATGGGCACAGACAATAGACTAGTGGTTACCAGAGGGTATAGGGGGAGGTAGATGGGGTAAAAGGAGTCAAATATGTGGTGACAGAAAGAAATCTAACTATGGGCGGTGAATGCAATGCAATATATATATATGCCTTACTGTTGAGTTGTACACCTGAAACCTTCTGAATTTCATTAACCAATGTCACCATAATAAAACATTTTAGATAGATAGATAGATAGATAGATAGATAGATAGATAGATAGATAGATAGATAGATAGATAGATACATACATTGTATTTTCTTTCCAAAGATGTTTTTATTTACACATTTCACCACAAAACAACAGAAAATTTATGTCATTAGAAGAAGAGGATGCCTGAGGGGAGTTGATGGTCCTGCCCTCCCCTTTGCCTTTGCCCTGTTTTCTCCTAAACAATTACTTTTTTAAAAGTATAGATTAAAGAGTTGTACAGCAATAAATTGAGAAATGCATTTGGCCCAGGCTTTGGAGCACCACATTCTGTATTCAGATTGAATGTGATTTTGTTCCCAGATTGATAAGTAGCTGTCAGTTCAGACAAGACTAGGCTCAGAAGCACTTCATATTAACCAGTGTCACTCCCAATAAATTTAATACATACATACATACATACATACATACATACATACATACACACATACATATGTATGTATGTAGATATGTACATTAAAAAAAATGTTTCATCTTTATCCACAAAAAATTGCCTCGGAGGAAACATAGCTGATTTCCCAGAAGGTATGATGTGTCCCACCCTATCCTTATACACACGCACAACTGTGTGTCCCATGAGAGGCTTTGCAGGGACCTGTAAATTATCTGTCCCTCATCTGTCCTGCAGAATACTTTGAATCTCTTTGTGGGTATTCTGGCATCACTGAGTTTCCATTATAAATTTAAGATACGTAAATTTAAGCAAACGATGTTGTCTGGTCTTTCCATCAATCAGAGCTACTGTTGACTTTGTCAGTATCTTGGTCATATATTATCTTTAATATACAAAGGACTCATATAAACCAAATAAAAAATTAGTACCCCAATTTAAAAATGGGCAAAAGACATGAAAACTACAATTCACAAAAGGCTAAGAAATGTTCAGGGGTAGTGATGTGTAACTGGCCCTCACTTCCTATGACTATACATATAGTTTTATACAATCCTTTTAATTGAGAATAGTTTCAAAATTTTGAATGTGTATACCCTTTAATCAAGCAAGTCCACTTCTTGAAACTTATCTCATGGTAACATCTGCCCAACTAAGCAAAGACAGATGTACAAGAATTTTTTTTGTAGCATTATTTACTATACAGTCCATCAAGAGTAGATTAAACTATGGTTAAACTATGGTGTAACCATACAATGGAATACCATATAGCTATTTAAAAAAATAAGGTAGATCCATACCTCTCTTTATGTATGCCAATATGTCCTCAACATATTGTTAAGTGAAAAAAGCTGATTAAAAACTGGTATGTTCCCTATCTCAACATAATAAAGGCCATTAATGACAAACTTATGGCTAACATCATACTCAATGGGGAAAGGCTAAAAGCTTTTTCCTTAAGATCAGGAACAAGATAAGGATGCCCACTTTCATCACTTCTCTTCAACATTGTTTTAGAAGTCTTAGCCACAGCAATAAGACAAGAAAGAGAAATAAAAGGTATCTGAATTGGAAAGGAAGAAGTAAAACTCTTGTTATTTGCAGATGACATGATGTGTATATATATACACATAGTGAGAACTCTATAGATTCCACCAAAAAAACTGTTAGAACTGATCAATGAATTCAGTAAAGTAGTAGGATACAAAATTAATATTCAGAAGTCAGTGGCATTTTTATACACTAATGATGAACTTTTGAAAAGAGAAATTAAGAAAACAGCCCCGTTGAAAACAATAAAATACCTGGGAATCAAATTATAAATCATTGAAAAAAGAAATTGAAAAAGGTACAAATAAATGAAAGCATATATCATGTTCATGGGCAGGAAGAATAAACATCGTTAAAATGGCCATACTATCCAAAGCAATCTGTAGATTCAATGCAATCCCTATCAAAATACCAATGGCATTTTTCAGAGAGCTAAAGCAAATAATCCTAAAATATATATGGAACCATAAAAGACCCCAAATAGCCACAGAAATCTTGAGAAAGAAGAATAAAGTTGGAGGTATCACACTACCTGACATTAAACTATACTACAAGATTACAGTAATCAAAACAGCATGGTACTGGCATAAAAACAGATACATTGATCAATGGAACAGAATAGAAAGCCCATAAATAAAGCCACGCCTATACACTCATTTAATATATGACAAAGGAGGCAAGAATATACAATGCGGTAAAGACATCTCTTCAATAAATGGTGCTGAAGAAACTGGACAGATACATGCAAAAAAGAAATGAAACCAAACCACCTTCTTACACTGTATACAAGAATAGACTCAGAATGAATTAAGACTTAAATGTAAGACCCGAAACCATAAAACTTCTAGAAGAAAACAGGCAGTAAATTCTCTGATATTGCTAATAGTAATTTCTTTTCAGATATATCTCCTCAGGCAAAGGAAACAAAAGAAAAAATAAACAAATGGGACTACATCAAACTAAAAAGTTTTTGTACAGCAAAGGAAACCATCAAAAAAACAAAAAGACAACAGACTGAATGGGAGAAGATATTCACTTATGATACATCTAATAAGAAGAGGTTAATATCCAAGATATATAAAGAACTCATATCACTCAACAACAACAACAACAACGACGACAACAACAACAACAACAACAAATCCTATTTAAAAATAGGCAGAAGACCTGAACAGATATTTCTCCAAAAGGACATACAGATGGCTAATAGACATATGAAAAGATGCTCAAGGTCACTAATCATCAGAGAAATGCAAATTAAAACCACAAAGAGGTATCATCTTACACATATCAGAATGGCTATCATCAATAAATCAAAGAACAAGTGTTGGTTAGGATGTGGAGAAAAGGGACCCCTCATCCATTGTTGGTGGGACTGCAAATTGGTACAGCCACTATGGAAAACAGTCTGGAGGTTTCTCAAAAAATTAAAAATGGATTACCTTTTGACCCAGCAATTGCACTTCTGGGTATTTAGCCAAAGAAAACCAAAACAATAATCCATAAAGATCTGTGTACCCTTATGTTCATGGCAGCATAATTTACAATAGCCAAGATATGGAAGCAACCTTAATGCCCATCAACAGACGATTGGATAAAGAAGTTATGGTTCGTATATGTAATGTAATATTACTCGGCCATTAAAAAAAGGAAATCCTATCATTTGCAATGACATGGGTGGACCTAGAGGTTATTATGCCGAGTGAAATAAGTCAGAAAGAAAAAGATAAATACCATATGTGGAATCACTTATATGTGGAATCTAAGGAATAAAAAGAACTAACTCATCAAAAATAGATTCATAAATATAGAGGGCAATCTGGTGATGGACAGAGAGAATGGGGGTTTGGGGGCTGGGAAAATGGGGTGAAGGGTTAAAGAAGTATAAATTAGTAGTTGATAAATGGTCACTGGGATGGGGAGCACAGCAGAGGAAATGCAGTTAGCATTAATATGATGGCTAAGTGGAGGGCAAGGGGAGGTAGGGAGCAATTAGGGGGATCCTTTTATGAACTATATAGATGTGTAACCAATGTACTGTATACTTGAAACTAATTTAAATGAATAAATTTTTTAAAATACCAGATAAAACAGACTTGAAGTTTAAAGGACAAAAAATTAAATTAAAGAAATTGATAATTATGAAGTCTTTGTTGAACAATTAAACCACTGAAAAACTTTTTTTTTTTTTGAAAAACACTTAAATGGAGAAAGTGTTACATAGTTATACAGTAATATGAAGTTACATAAACAAAGACCAGAAAACACTCCTCCAAAAAGTTGCTGTGTTAGGGTGTGGAATTACAGGTGATTTTCTTTTTAAAAAACATTATGCATGTCCTTTTATCATATTTCCAATAAAAAAGTGGGAAGGACAAAAGTAAAGCAGATACTTCATTGAGATTGGCTGATGAATGACAACCAAATATCAGTTCTAATCTTTTAAATTGATATATAATTTATTTATAACATTGGATAGATTTAAGGTGTACAACATGTTGACTTGATACATTTATATTGCAATATGATAAGCATTGTAGCATTAGCTAACACCTCTATCTTGTTTCATTATTATCATTTCTTCTAGTAGTGAAAACAATTAAGATCTAGTCTCTTAGCGAGTTTAAAATATGTTTAAAATATAGTGTCTATAATCACTGTACTAATATTAGATCTCCAGGACTTATTTTTCTGAGTTTCAAGTGTGTACTCCTAAACAATATCTCTTCCATATCCCCACCTCCCAGGCCCTGATAACCACCATTCCACTCTCTGTTGATAGACACTAAGGTTACTTCCAGGTCTTGGCTATTATGAATAATGCTGGAATGAACATGGGAGTGCAGCTATCTCTTCTACATTATTTTTCATTTTTGTCAAGCAGAACATCTCACTATGATTTTGAAATTATTCTGAATCCTCTGCTGGCACTTTTTGCCTGGTTTCCTCTACAGACAGTTTCTAGGAAGGGTGTGATTTAAAATGTGGTGTACAAATTCTAGGCGTCCTAGACAAATTTGTCATATTTGAATGAAAACCACTATAAGGGTTACAACATTTAGTTTAATAGGACTCTTTCAAACCCTCACATTTTTCCATGTATTAAATCACCACTAGATGCTGCTATAGGCTGAGATATGCCTCCCAAACTGGTATATTTGCCTTTCCTCCTTCCCGTGGGAAAATGACAAGCATTCTTTTTAAATGTTTTGTGTTAGGACACACTCATATGCATTTCTTATGCCAAATAAAGCCCAGTTAATTGGAAGCATCACCTTTTTTTATGTCTTTTGAGCAGGAAGTTGGAACTACAGTCTATGGAATGCCTTCTTTGGGCCTGGCAGTTTTTGTACAATTTTTTTTTTTAAATTTTTCAAATGATGTCTTGTTCTCCACCTTTCTGCATCCACTGTGTGCGCCAGAGGCTGAGCTGAGACCGCATCGACCAGCTCTCTCTACTTCTGGCTTTCCCTTGGTTTTAGCCAATGAGGAGCATCAGCAGGAGGTGGCATGCAAAGGTAAGGCCACCTGAGGTGTTTGTTCCCCAGTTCACTCTGCGGAACATCCACTGGCTGGCTGGCTGTGTCCTGCCACCAATAGTTCCATCCTTGTAAGGTGGTCTTCTACACAGCCTCTCTGTCTCCAGGTCTTTGTCCTCCAGGCCCAGGGGAAGTGACAGCTCTATTGTTCCTAGTCCCTAGTCCTGGAGTATTGCATATTCCCTTGTGGTTACTCTACACCTTATTGCACTTTTGTAAATAGTCCCATTATTAAACGCTCCTCAAATTACCCAACTGACTGTGTCATCTGTTTTCTGCCAGGACCCTGACCGATATAATCCTTAAAGAGACAGGTAGTAACTCATCCAAATTAAGAGTTAGTAAGTGGCATAACTGGGCTGAGAAACAGGTCTGTCTGCATCCTCTGCCAGTTTTCAGGCTGCACTGCCTAGAAAGAAGCCTGCTTGAGAAGTGGGCAAGTTGGGTACCTTAGATGAGGTGCAGCACTGGGCCTAGAGAATGGACTCTCCTGCCTTGTGACTTAGGCCACTGCACATCCAAGACACATTCCCACTTCTGTCTTTCCTGAAGTTGGTGTGTGTTCTCATTATTCATTTGCCATTGCATTTGTTCAAGAAGCCTTTGCTTGCAGAGCCCAGAACATTCCCTTTAATGGCTCAGGTGATAGTATTTTAAAACATACTCTTGGAGATTCTTCCCATCGGGAGTGGAATCTAATTCTCCTTCCCTTGAATGTGGGCTATCCCTAATAATTTGCTTCTAACAACTAGAATACAGAGGAAGGGATATGGCATCGCTTCCAAGGCCAAGTTCTAAAAGCGGACCAGCTTCTTCTACCTGCTCCCACTTGGGATGCTCATTCATGAAATGCAGTGACATGCTGTGAGGAGACCTGGGCCTCCTGGAGAAGCCACATCTGGGCATCCAGCTGAAAGCCCCCTAAGGTTCAAGCTGTGAAAAAGTCTTTGGCCCCCAGTCATCCTGTGACAACTACATGAGATACTCCACCAAGAACTGTCTAGCTGAACCCAGTGAACTCGAGAAACAGAGATAGATATTAATAATAAAATGATTGCCATTGTTTTAAGTCACTAAGTTTTGAGATAATGTGTGACACAGCAGTAGAAAATTAATAAGCTGCCTTCTGCATAACAGTGGTGAAGTACCAATTTGATTCTCTTTTGGGTGTCCAAAATGTCCTGGGAAACTACTCTTCTCTAATTCTCTCAGAAAATTTCCCTATCTCTAATTTTTAGCTCCACTATGACCTTGTCCTAGATTTTGCTCCTGAATACTTTGAATGTTGAATCCTTTTGGAATTAAATGTATCTGAGTTTTTGTTCAGAACAAGTTTATATTCTAGAACTTGCTTTTTTTCCCCACTGAGTAATGTATTGTTGAAAACTTTCCAGGTCAGTAAATATAGGCATCCTGCTTTTTTTAAAAAAATAGCATCATAGTATTAGGCTCCCATTTTTAAAGAGTTTTTCCCAAGCTGAATATGCCACCAAATAACATCCAGCTACAACCAGAGAAGTTGTTATTTTGTTTATACATTAATTCTCTCACTTGCTCATTCAAAGCACCATGAAGTAAGTATTAACTACATGCCTAGTGGTAGTGTTTGAGAATGTTAAGAACTTTTTAGAGCCCTAAACCTAATTTTATAGAGACAATTTTTTGCTTAAGTAAACAAAAATTACTTTTTAAAAGAACCATGAATAGAACTCAGTTCATGTGAGGTGTGAGGTATAAGCAATAGACTCTCAGGGAAATGGGTAGAATCTGAAACTGGTCATCTTCTCCTAGATAAGGTTGAACATAATTGTGGTAGGCAGCCTTTAAGATGGCTCCCAGAGGTCCTCCCCTCCTGCTATTTAGGCTGTTGTGTAACCTGAACCTAGTGACTTGCTTCTAACAAATAAAATATGACAAAAGCGATGGGGCGTTTCATAATCACTTCCATGATTAGGTTACAAGAGACTGACTTCCATCTTGTTCTATTGCCTTCTATGTTTGCACACTTTAATGAAGCAAGCTGACATATTGGAGAGGTCCAAATGACAAAGAACTGAGGGTGATTTCTGACCAACAGCTCTTAAGAAACCGAATCCTGTCACCAACCATGTAAGTGAGCTTGAACATGGATCCTTCCCCAGTCATGTCTTCAGACAAGACCACAGCCTTAATTGATACCTTGATCGCTAACTTGTGAGAGATTCTGACATAGAGGATAGAGATAAATTGTGCCCAGACCCCTGACCCACAGACACTGTGAGATACTAAGTATGTGTTGTTTTAAGTCCATAAATCGTAATTTGTTATGCACCAATAGATAACTAACTCACTAATTATTTAGGGATGGGAACTTGCAAGTCATAGCATGTGGTGATAAAATAAGTGATTCAACTATTGCTTAGGGTTTTCCATAATGAAGTATTTATTGAGGCAAGGCTCTGGGGGACTCAGTGGCTGTTACCAAAAAACATCATTTAGAAAATGAGGAATTCAATGACTATGAGTGATGCCATTGCTGAACAATTTAAGGAAAGAGATTGACAAAAACAAGGTCATAAATTCTTGTTCCTCTTCTACTTTCTTTTACTTTTACTCTTACCTTACCTTCCTAAAAAAAAAAATTAAATCTTAAAAGCATTAGGTAGGACAGAGCAAGGATGGCATTTATGCCTGGAGAGGAAGGAACTGTGGAGGCACAGAGTGGGGTATTGCTATTGAATTGGGTAAGAAGAGCATTTGTGTGGGAGGGCTGCCTGACACAGGGAGTCAGAACCTGACCTGGCCGGGGAGGGCATTTACACAGGAGGGTGGCCTTGCCTGAGAAGGGTAGGACAGTACTGCAGAGGAGTAGCTCAGCGAGGGTGTCACAACTTGAGCAGAGTAATAAAAGTGTGGTATTAGAAATTACCTCCAAACTTAGTAGGTTACAACAATAATCTTTTACTATCTCAGCTTCTGTGGGTCAGGAATTCAGATAGGTTGTAGAAAGAGTGGCTTGTCTCTGTTCCGTAACATCTGGGACCTTGGCTAGTAGACTTGTTGGCTGAGGCTGAGGGATCAATTTCTAAGGTGGCTCGCTTCATGCCTAGAAAGTCAGTGCTAACAAGTGGTTTCTTTTCGTATGAGCCTATCCACACATGGCCCCCTCCACAGGACTGTTGAGTATTCTCACAACTGGCTTCCCTGAGAGCCATTGATCCCTGAGACTGAGCCAGGAAGAAGCTACACTTTTTATGACCTAGCCTAGAAAGTCATATGGCATCATTTCCATCATATTTTATTCATTAGAAGTGAGTCGCTAAATCCAACCCACAGTCAAGAAGAGGGGTCCCGCCTTTTGAAGGGAGGAGTGTCAAAAAATTTGGAGGTATATTTCCAAACCACTACAGAGAGATGGAGGGGCATCTTGGTGTGGGATCTCAAACCCTGAGCAGAGTGAGGAGAGCATACACACAGAGCGGAAGCCAATGAGGGGTTTGTCAGAATCCCTGCAGGCTGAAGAAGGCATGGGAGAGACAGACTGGTGTGGGGAGTTGGAACTGGGTGTGTTTGAGGAAGACATCTTGGGGCAGGGGGCAGGAGGGAAGATAGTGTTGGCAGTTGGTTTGCATACAGGGCACTGAGCACTTAAGTAAATATACGAAGGATAATTGGGGCCAGTTTACTCACTGTCAGAAGAATGCAGCTACCATAGTAACACCTTTGAATGTATTTGTGTCTTTTCATATTCTCAGATTTATTGACTGGAAACTTCTCAGATAAATTGATCAGGTATCCATGCAGGTTAACACACAACATACAGAGAGGGAAAGTACAGTCTTACACAACAGAGTGAATGGATGAAAATCCTCAGTGTCTCCAAAGCGAACTCTGTTGACCTGCAGTGTAGATGGTTTCATGTAGGTCCCAAGACAGCATCTATAACAGGCAGAGGTCAGAGTCTTCAGCTCTCAGCATACCTGCTCCTGATGCTCTTGGGTCAGGCTTGAGGATCGTCTGTCTGAAGTGTTCAACTTATATGGCCCTTACAGGGTGAAATCCTTATGCTTACCGACTCCTGCAGTCAGGGGCTTATCAGTGGCAGTCGTGGCTGACACTTCTGGGGGTGTTCCAGTCACGCCCCAAGAACATTCCCATTATGTACCAGTTGATATTATTATCATGGCTTTCACAGAATCTGGTTTTTAAAGTCCAAAAATTTCTCAATTCTTTATGCTCTATACAGTTACGAATATGGAAAGGGAGAAAAATAACATAAATCCTGTGATGCTAGATTGGGAACTGGAAGTATGAGTGTGAGTGAATGCCATGGTTTTCAAGATAGATAGGTAGGTAGGTAGATAGACAGAAGTGTGTGTGTGTGTGTGTGTGTGTGTGTGTGTGTGTGTGTGTTTCCTATTGCTATCCAAGGGGCTTAGAAGAGCAGAATCCTGGACTAACAGGTAGAGAGGAGACAAAGAGGAACAAAGTAAAAGCCCTGTCCCAGGAGCATGTCAGTCACCTGGACTGAGAGAAACCCAATGAAGGCAAAAACTAGGAGGCAGTGGACTCAGTGTCAGAAGGTTCACTCAGTGGCTGTAGCAGTTTGGAGGTGATGACCTGTCCCCAGCTGTGGTGGAGGGTAGAGGGAGAGAACTTCAAGGGGGAGCCTTCCAGTAGGCAGCTCACTGCCAACAAAAACACTGAAGCTGGTCTATGGCCATTCTACCCTGAACAAGCCAGATCCTGGCTGATCTTGGAAGCTAAGCCTAGTTAGTACTTGGATGGGAGACCACCTATGAAGACCCAGTGCTGTAGGCCTAAAAAATAAGGAATTGTAAGCTGACAAGGTCCTTGTGATCTGTGAGGTCAACCAAGGGTTGCCTCACCTAAACAAACAAACAAACAAACAAACAAACACTGAAGCTGGACAGCCCAGGTAGCTGCTGGAAAATAACAAGCAGGCCAGCTTGGCAGGAGAAAGGAGTTGATAAGCAAGGATGCAGAGCCTGGGAAGGCCCTGACTCAGGATCCTTATACCTGAGTCTGACAAATTTCATGACCTACAGTCTGAAACCAGGTGTAAAATTGGGAAACTGCATGTATTTTTCAAGGCAGAGAGTAGGTATCCTTTTCTCAAAAGGCATAGGTATCCTTTTCTCAAAAGTCAAGACTACTAAGGAGTCTCTATAACGTCAGGCTACCTACTGGAGCTTCTGGGCAGAATAAGATAAAATTCGAAGGACCTGGCATGGTCCTTAAAGTTTATTAAGGAGGCCTGAGTAGCATTGCCCTTAACTTACTGGTGCTTCCTAAAATCTTTTCTGGAAGGGGGAGGGAGACCGGTATAATTGTCTTCATTTTACCAAAAACTGACACCCCATTCCTTTCACAACCCTACGGATACTCTTGGAGGTATTTCCACGACCAGAGAAAAAAATGCACAACCTGAGGTGAGAACGAGAGATCCTGCATGCAAAAACATTCATTCTCCAGGGGAGACTGGTCCTCAGGGAAGCCAAAGGCCTGGGGAAGACAAGGGTGCACACAGCTAATTATAATTGCTACTACAACTCCATTGAGTGCTATCAGGGATCATCAAGAGGTTTGGGGCTGGAGAAGAGCCCACAGGCCCAGAGGCTCTGGGTGTGCCGTGTAGATCAGCTTCAGCAGAACCAAGGAAGCAATGCAGATGTGAGCGCCGAAGAAAGGGGGAGTAAAGCAAAGACGCGCAGGAATCTTGCATCTGGCGGCGGAGGCCCCAGTAGCAAGGCGCAAGGCTCGGGTGGACACTATAGCCTGTGGCACGCCACTAGGCCCGCTTCGCATGTCAGGTTCGCGTCCACACTTCCTTTCGCTGCATTGGCCGCACCTTGATTGGGCGCAGCAGGCAGGAGGCACGGAGGTTCAGAGCGTCCATCTATCTCGTCGGCGCTGGCACAGTAGTTGCTAAGCACTTTTGTACTTTAAAGCCTCCGATAAGGAGATCAAAGCCCGGATGGTGGTGGACCGGTCTATCTCGCCGCCGCAAGTGGGTCCCCAGCGGCTCCCGAACGACCCACGGCAGAGCCCGTGCGCTCGGGTGAAGCCTGCCCCCCATCCGCTCCCCCGCGCGGGAGCCCCAGGATCGACACTCACTCAATGCCCGGCCTCTGCTTCCCAGGCCGTCCCCTTTCAGCAGCACATAGCCCTGTGGCCAGCGATCAGCCCGGAAAGTGGCAACGAGGTCATCAACACAACAAAGGCGGCCCCAAGCAGCACCTTCGGTCTTGTAAAACTTGCCGGGTCCCGCCCTGGGGGCGGAGTGGAGCCCGAGAGCTAGAAGTAGCCGGAGATACCCTGAGCCCTCTCCGCCCTATTCCACAACTTCGTAGTGCATTCATTTGCAATGTTAATGTTTTGAAGCTTCCCTCTTGGCCGAGCTTTCTCTCCTTGAAAGCAGACTGAAGCCTCTGGGATTAATAAACAAACCAAACCGGCATTCGTTTGGGGTGGGAACCGGGTAATTTGTTGGTCCAAAAGAAAGAGGCAGGTGGTAACGTAGACGAACGCGGGTAAATTATTTCACAGCCCCAGCCACTCGCTTTAAAAAGACTCCTTTGTGCACTGGCCCAGGAGTTGGAGAAGTTTTATCAATCAACAGACCCTTATTTGGACCCTCCGGACTGAGGCGCACACTGCGCGGGGCTTTCACCTCGCCAGGCACAGAGGAAATCAGGTCACGGGAGGGGGCAAGGAGGGATGGGGCCGCGGTGAGGCGGAGCCAAGCCCAGGCCCCGCCCCGGTCCTGCTGGGTTGGAGTCCAGCCCCCAGCTCCACTGTGGAGCGGCGGCTAGGACTTCAGGTTTTCTGGGGTATCTTGACGATGGAGAAGCTGGTCAGTAGGCCTGAACCTAACACAGCCGGACATCGCGCCCAAAGAAGACACCGAGGGGTGTCACAGCAGGTGCTCTTAAAAATCTTGGCATGCATTTCCCCATCCACATTTGATAATTTGTCGGGGTATTGCCAAAATATAACCGAGGCGAATTCCTTGCTCAGCCGAGCTGCTAGCGATGATAATAGTTCCCGTGGACACTTTGGGAGCACTGACAGGCACTGTTCAAAGCCCTTCACACGGATTAACCTGTGATGAGACATAAGTCATCCGCTCGCTTCTTCCTAGAAAGGGTACATCACCTGCTCTCCATCCATTCTCGTGAGGTGAGAATTGGGGCGCGCGTCCCGCTGTTTATGGGGTCCCAATTGTGCAGATATGACTGCTGGCACCTGTGTGTGCTGGAGAAGGGCGGCAGAGGTCACCAGGACACCATCGTAGTCCTGAAACGCTTCCAGGCCCCCACAATTCTCCAACTTCAGTATTTTTTAATCCATTAAATCCTCCAAGCAAGAGCTGTTTTGTCTTCCAAAAACTTTTGCCTCAAGCTGGGAAAACCCAATAGAGGAATGATCATTTTTCAACCATGGGAGCCAACACTCATACATAATGAAGCAAGTCACACAAAGGAAAGAATTCTTTCCCACTCTCCTGGAAGAGGCCCCACAGCCCAGGGAATCTTCAGAGCTTCCCAAATTACCCACACTAGAAGCCAGGCTGGGGTGTATATGGAGCAGTGGTTGCCCTCCGAGGAGCCCTCCTACCCACCCAAAGGCTGGAGTTGGTCACCCAAGGAAATTCCAGTCCAGGTTATTCATAGGCATTTCTTAGAGAAATACAGTTCTTCCCTTTTCCCTGACCCAAGGGCAGTTGTAGATGCCCTGGGCTAGCTGAGGGACACAAGGAAGAACAGTTTACAGTAGAAGAGCTCCCATATACTCCAGTGATAGCATCTGGGTGCTGGCAGAGTACCCAATGGGCAAGATGGAAAGAGACTGTAGATCACCTGGTTAAGAGAAAAGAACTGGCCTCAAATTGGTGAATAAGTCTAGCTTTGTACACATTTGTTTGCCTCTTTACCCTTGGTACTCACAGATACATCATCTCCCAGGTCTGCTATACCTTCCTGCAGGCACTAGACCATTCCCGGCTCCTCCAACCTGGCCTCTTCCTTTAAATACCTGTGAGGTCTTAACCAAATTCTCACTCCTCTGGGCAGACCTGGTTTACAAGAACAGAAAAATGGAGTTCTTCTACCTGGCATGATCTTAAGGGCCTAGGATAATAGCACATGCTTCATTTTCGTGATTCTTGGAAAGAGACACCTCTTAAATAGCTGGGCGACCTTGGGCAAGTCATTTATCTTTGTTCAGTACTCCTAAAGTTTCCCATCAGCATGAGAGGGAGATGTAGGGAAATCTTCACTGTAAACTCAGCACCTGAAAGCCTGCTCACCTGTGTTAATGCATGCTCTCCTTAGGCTCCACTTTCAGATGTCACTCCCACACTGTCATGTGCCCTGGAAGTGAAATACCTGGAACCAAATCACCCTGGCATCCTAGTTTGGGTGAGCAGCAGCCAGAGGCAGACTGGCTTTCAGAGCAGGTGACAGACAGCATAGAGGCCTCTCTCCCAGGTTAACACCATCTCATTGCTGGGATGGATCTTGCTTCCAGCAGAGCATCCCACTGCCTCCTGCATAGGAAGTGAGCCCAAACAGATCTTCATGGGAATTCAATAGCCCTGTTTGGCTTTCACTGTTTCTATCTCAATGATATTAACCCCTAGTCCACCGAGAGTTCTCAGAGCTATTTTTCAACATTTCTAAGATTAATATATAAACTCATTATCCATTTCCAAACTTATTAGAGAGGCACAAAATATCTAGATAACCAAAATGCCATATGCTTGGTTTTCTGTATTTTTTAATTTAGAACCTATGGAAATAAGGAAGAGAGGATAATTGACTTATATGGAGAGTATATGACCCATGATCAAGTTCCACAAGTGGAGAGGGAGGGTGGTCCAGGCAGAGGGGACTGCACGAATCCTGCAATAGAGGCTTGAGACCCTTGAGTAGTCCTTGCATATCTTGGGAGAAGAGAAGTAAACCAGGTGTGTGGTAGGGTGACAAACATCTGTTAATGCCAATGCATACCGGTGGATATAAACTTATTTGGGGGGGGGGGCACTTAAATTTTTTTAAAAGGAAAAAATGGTTTATTAAATTTATGTTTTAGAAATACCATTCTGGTGGCTGTTCAAGAGTGGATTCATTTTTTAATTACTTTTTTAGAACAGTTGTAAGTTCACAAAAAAATTGAGCATACAGTACAAAGAGCTCCCAATTACTTCCTTTTCCGCCTCCACATTTTATTATTAATGTCTAGTATTAGTGTGATATATTTGTTGTAATTATGAGCCAATATTAATACATTATTAACTAAAGTCTATAGTTTACATTAGGGTTCACTCTCTGGGTTGTATAGTTCTGAGTTTTGAAAAATGCATATTATGGACCCAGCATTACAGTATCACGTAGAAGCACGTTACCACCTTAAAAATTCTCAGTGTTTTGCCCACTCCTCCATCCCCATGAACCCATGATCTTTAGTGTTGCCTTTTCTAGAATCTCATATAATTGGAATTATATAGTATGTAGCCTTTTCAGACTGCCTTCTTTCTCTTAGTAATATGCACTTAAGGTTTTTCTGTGTCTTTCTGTGGCTTGATAGTTCATTTCTTTTGGTAAGTCTATTTTATATTTTCCTTCAATAAATATTTACTGAATCTCTGTATCAGTATTCCTCCATAGAAATATAATGAAAGTCATGAATTTACTTTTTCTAGTAGTCATATTACAAAGATAAAATTTACTTCAATAACATTCTATTTAACTCAATATATTAAAAATATTATCATTTCAATATTTAATCAGTATACAAATTGAGATACTTTATACATTTTTCATACTAAGCCTTCATAATGCAGTTTGTACTTTATATTTTCAGCACATCTCAAGGTGGACTAGCCATATTTCCAACATTCAGTGGGTACACTCAGCTGGGCAGTGAAGTATTATGCTGGGGATAAAGCGGGGATCAGAATGGACAAGGTTTCTGCACTCATGTAGTTGACAGTCTAGGGTGGGAGACAGATAATAAAGAAGTAAAATCATTTCAGAGAGTGAAAAGTGTTATTGAGAAAATAATGCACTGGAATTACAGAGACTGGGAAGATGATTTAGATTGCCTGAGCAGTCAGGAAAGCCTGTCCAAGGCTGAGATCCAAATAAGGAGGCATTAACCATCAATTATCTATTGCCACAATAATGCTGTAGAACAAACCACTCCAAAATTCAGAGGCTTAACATAATAACTAGTTATTATTGCTCATGAGACTACAATAACTACAAGTCAGCTGGGCAGTTCTTCTGGTCCCACGTGTGCTCACACATGCATCTGTAGGTGGCTACATGTCAGGTAGGTAGCTATGCTGATCCTGGTTAGGCTTGCATGTTTGGGGGCTGCTGGCTGTTGATTGGTTTTGGATGACTGCAGCTCTTTTCCATGTGGCTTCTCATCCTCCAGCAGGCTAGCCCAGACCTGTTCTCATGGAGGCAGAGATCCAAGAGAATGTGGAAGCTGTCAAGGATTCTTAAGGTTCGGGCTCAGGCTGTATCACTTCTGCCACATTCTTTAGGTCAACACAAGCTACAAGGCTGGCCTACATCCTTGGAGGAGCTGTAAAGTCACTATTACAAAAGATGTGCATACAGGGAAGGATGGAAAATTCAGGCAATTTTTGCAATTAATCTCCTATATTATTTAAAAAGCTTTCAATTCCACCAGGATGTTATAATGAATCTAAACTTAAATGTGCCAAATAAATTATCTTCAAAATATAAAAACAAAAATCAAACTACAGTGAGAAATTGACAAAATAACTCTTATAGTGAGAGGTTTTAATACATCTTTTGCAATTATTGATAGGTTAACCACACAATAAAACATTAGCATATCTTAGTAAAGATAAAGAAGAGTTGAACATAATTTACAAGGTTTTCAGTCAACAAATACTTATGACATACTTTCTGCATGTGAGGTACTATTCTAGATGTGCTGGGCATATAGTGGTTAACAAAAGCCAACCATCCTTTTCCTCACAGTTTATATTCTAGTGGAAGAAAACAAATAAGAAATAAATTAATATGTAAGACAAACAGATGACTACTATGGAGAAAAAATGACAAGGTAAGGAGTTGAATTTAAATAGCATGATTAAGGTAGGCATTACTGAGAAGACACTAGAGTAAAGACCTGAAAGAGGTGAAGGAGTGAGTCGTCGTGTGCATACCTCCGGAACTAGTGGAGGGAACAGCAGCTACAAAGGCCCTGAGGCAGGAGCTGGTTTGGCAGGTTCTAGCAGTAGACAGAGGTAGGCTTGTCACTGTAGAAATGGATTAGAGTTGTCAGAGGCCAGAACATGTAGGACCTTGTAGGCCATGATAAGGATTTTGGATTATAGTCTTGGGGAAGCCCCAAAAGGGTTTTTGTTTGAGGGAGAAGGGATGAAAACTCTGGAGAGAAGAGGGCTGTTTCAAGACAAGAGTCAGGTAGCTGGACTTTAGAGGTGGCGGGGTACCAATCCTTGTAAGGCAACAAGTCCCAAGGGAATTTTCCTAGCTTTGTCTTTCAACTACCTAGACAGCAGTTTACTTCCCAAAGGATATCACCATCTCCAGAGAACATATTCCAATTATCCTGGAAAACAAAGTAATTGGGATTTTATAGCATTATTCATTTGCTCAATGCTCAGAATGAAAACCTATCCAAAGCAAGAAAAGGTAACTCGAGAAAGCATTCCCCTCTCCATTGGGAAAACGGTCAACAATTTATGGAGTCACAGGTTAAGTGAAACTATTGTTGGTTTTGAGTCACTGATAAATGCCCTGAAAATTTTTTCTTCAGATAAATGCCCTGGAGAAAAATAAACTAGGAATAGTGAGCATTCGGGAGTAGAGGTGTTACAATTAAAAATAGGCTGGTCAGGGAGAGATTAATTGAAAAGTCATATCTGCCCAGTATGGGCAGAGCAGAGTTGGGGAGTGTCAGAGAGGGAAAGGCAGGACCCTGCCCATATCTTGTAGGTTGTTCTAACACAACCACTACGAGGGCCAGTGTATGATTTATAATTTTATTCCATATTCTATGATGAGAAAAAATTTTCTCTACCCAATGCGGTAATTTCAGATTTCTAGTTCTCTGAATTTTGTTAAGTTGTAATATATTTTACCACATATCAGAAAGACTAAATGGCAACTCCAGTTCTGACAGTTTCTATGCCTATGCTAGAACACAATCACAATAATGACAGAACAGGAACTTCTATCCATTTTTTAATTTTTGCAGGATTTCTTTTTTTTCCAGTTAAAGCAAAATATGAGGCCACCTGAGTGGAACTCAAGGTCATGGGGTTCTGCCCTTGTCAAGACAGCATACAAGGCAGCCTGCAATATCAAAGGGTATAAGCTTGGATCAGATCCAGGATTTCAGTTTCTGGCATAACTATGACATTTAACATAGAAAAAAAATTAGACATCTGAGGGCTAGCAAAGAAGAAAGCACCTACTAACTATTTGGTGTGTGAATGAAGCAGATTCAAATGAAGTGAAGAGAACCAATCTAGTGGAGTATAAACTGAGGGAACTGAGAAGACAGAAAACTGCTTGCCTATATGTTATCCATCTGGATGGAGTCCAGTTCACTCACTCTGGTGTGAAACTCAGGGCTATGGCAAGAGAATGGGATAGGGCCATTAGGGAAGGGGCCCCTAACCCCATGGACTGTAGACCTGGTCTGAGGCTTATTAGAAACTGGGCTGCACCACATGAGGCGAGTGGTAGGTGAGGAAGCGAAGCTTCATCTGTATTTTTAGCCGCTTCCCAGAGCTAGCATCACCACCTCAGCTCTACTTCAGATCATCAGGCATTAGATTCTCATAGGAGCACGGGTCCCTGGTGCCAAAAAGGTTGGGAATCACTGCTTTAGGGCATTTGCTTGCCATGTTGGAACCAAGGCAGCAAAGAGTAAAGATGGTGGTATAGTCTGCAGGCCCAGAGTCTGAACATCCTCTAGGAGGGGCCCTAGAGTGGGCAGGCTCCCCATTTGTCTTAAGTCTGGGACACATGAGGGTGGGAGGCCTAGCACAGCTTTTCAAATCATGTACCATTTTCTACCAGATTTAAGAATGTCTACAAGTAATAATGGAAATTCAATGTTTAAGAAAAAGTTTGATTCCTTCATTAGTTGCAATACCTTGAGTGAATGCCAACCTCTCTATTTCTTCACCTGTCAAATAAGGATAACAGGCAGGGATGTAAATGAGGCTCTCTGGAAGCCTGGCATCATACCTGATGCATAGTAGGTTCTTAATGTTCTCCCTTTCCCCTCCTCTCATCTAAATGAAAAATATTAGGTTGCTGATAAATGCTATGGGTATACTTTAAATCAGTGCTTGTCAACCTCTAATGAATGTTAAAGTGCAGATTCTGATTAGGTGGAGTTGGGGTGGGGACAGGTATGCAGCATTGCCAATAAGCTCCAACACAAGCCCATGCTGTGGACTTGCGCTCTTTGAGTAGCAAGAATGTAACATTACTAAGTTCCATTACTTAGCACAACTACCACAAAAAAAGCCCTCAAAAGAGCTCTACGAATTGTCTATTTCTTTAAAAAATTAACTCTTCTACTTCAGTTTAGTGCAGTCACTGATCCAAACAAGTACCCAGCACCAGCCAGGCCAGGGCACAGTGATACAGTGCTCTTCTACAGGGAGAGTTTGAAATTGTTTCCCCACCACTTTTGGCGTTTGCCTCTGATAATTACCCCTAATTAGCACCCACCACCTTGTCATTTAAATAATTATAATGAGTGCAGCTTACATCTCTGCTGGCAATCTTCAAACAATCTTGGCAATTTTCAAACAAACCGATAAAACAAGATCCTACGCTGTTTTTAAAAAGACAAAACTGACCCAAATAAGTTACGTGCACACCACCAACAGTGGAATACATAGACCTGTTATAACTTCCATTCATATCAGCTACCTAAGAGTTGATTATTTTGAACCAAAGAAAATACCGTATAGTATTTGGGAAATTGTAAATGTCAGAATACAAATTTTGCAAGCAGTGGTGCAAAAATTCAGCCACACTTAGTTTTGCATTAAAGTCCTATTGGGAAGGACTACAGGATCTCTTAACTTTTTTTTTTTTCTTTTTTTCTCTTTATGGAGTTTTCAGAACATATTGGAAGAGCCTGGTAACTTCTGGGTGCCTTCAGAGCAAATTATTCATTTGTAGAACAAGGGGCGGATTTTCACTGAAAGCAATTAGTTTTCTAATTTTCCAGGGGGATCTCCATTAACTGCCCAACAAACACAGGGCCATCGGAGCCCGATGAATCATGCAACTCTTAGGAACTGACTGCGTTACTCTTTAGATACTCTTTAGAACGTTGTTTTCCCCATTGCAGCCTCAAAAAGAAAAAAAAAAAACCCAAACTATCTACTTTTCTGAACAGGTAATACACTGATCCCCAAAAAACCTTAAGTGGAGCAAAGGCTGTGTACAGCACAAAACACTTTCCTCTATTACCTCCCTGTCCTCCGCAGAGGCAATCACTGGTTCGTTTCTTTAAACTTTTCACTATGGAAAATTTCAGATATACGAGTCAGAGAAACTGAAATAATGAGCCAGTGTGTTTGCATGACACAGCGTCAACAATGAAAAACATCTCGCTGGCTTGTTTTATTCTTCCTCCAGTTTTTATGAGCTATTTTAAAGTAAATCCCAGACTGACCACAACATTTTATCCGTCAAAACTTTAGTATACCTTTTTTTTTTCTTTTAAACTATATAACCGCATTATCGTTATCACACCCAACAAGGTTGACGATAATTCATTAATACCATCCAAAATTCTCGGGGTCACTTTTAACAGGTCCGGGACAGACGGAGGGAGAATGACGAAGGTAAGGGTCGAGGGGCCAGAGGGGGCGCATTAAAGAGACGCGTCCTCCCTCGCTCGTGGCTGCGGCCGTCGGGTGCCCAGCGTTCCGGGTCTCCCCGTTTCCGCTGTCGTTACCCTTGCCGGGCCAGCACCGGCCAGGCCCGGTCGTGGGCGGCTACGAGGCGCGAGCTCCCGGCCTCCCCGTTCCCGGGCGCTGGCCCAAGCAGGCCCAGCGCAGCTGCACAACCCACCGTCCCAAGACACTGGCGTGTCCCTGGAGGGGAAACGATTGACACAGCTGCCTGCACTGCGCCCCCGGCCCTCCCCCGCGACACCTGCAACTCTGGGCGGGACCAGGAGCTGGAACTGGCTCCCGGGCGGGGGAAAACCACGGCCGCGGGAGCAAGTCCGCCGGGTTCCCGATCGCGCGCGGAGTTCTCAACACCCACGACCTCGCGGACCGGGACTACAACTCCCGTCGTGCCCCGCGGTCAGACCAATGGCGGGCGCCCGAGCATGCGGGGCGCGGCGCCTGCGCGGCGGTTTGAGTAAGCGGCCGCGCGATTGGCTGCGGGGTCGGGCGGCCGCGCGGGGCCTGTGGGAAGCGGAGTGACGGAGCGAGCGGCTGTTGGAGGAAGGAGGTGGGGGCCGGGAGCGCAAATGGCGTTGAGATGGTTCAGGGCCCTGTTCAAACTCCAGCGCTGACCATTCACCGGCGGAAGAGGCGGCGCAGGAGACGGCGGCGGCCCAGCGGAGGCACGTAGTGGGCTCCGGTGCCAGCTCCGGTGGCCAGGGAGGCCTAGGCCAAGGCCCGCTGGCGGCGCTCAAGGCGGGGAGGGAAGTTGCGGTGCTGCCGCTCCTCCCCCCCTCCACCGGGTTCCTATTTACCGCGAGTAGAGTCGCGGGTTCTGACGGTGGCGGAGCCCCTTGCGCCTCTTCGCTCACCAGCCGGCCCTGTTCTCCTGCGCGGGACTCCGGCGCCCGCCCGTGGGCAGCTGGGGGCGGGAGAGGCGGAGGCGGCCCGAGGCCAAAGCACCGGCCAGGCGCCGAGGGTAAGTGAGGTCTCGAGCGGCTGCCTAGGCCCGGAGCGAGCCAGTGAGGGTAGTGGAGGCAAGGGTCTGGCAGGGGGTGATGGAAGTCTCGCTCTCTTACCTACCGGCCTCTAAGGAAGTTGGGCAGGGGAACGGCATGAACTCTTTTTCCTCTTTTATTTGTCCTTTATCTGAGTTCTTTCTGGGCGGCTGCTGATATACTTCTTTCTCCAAGCGCGGTCGAGTGTGCTGGTTTTAAGCCCCAAATCCTTGGTCATCCTTTTTTCTGTCCCTGGTCACTACAGAGGCCTTTACACTGCCCTGGGGATTCGGTGGCCGAGGCTTCCGGGGCGTCGGAAGCAACATCCCTTTCCTGGGCGGTGGGGGCGGGGAAGAGAAAAGTTGCGTGATCCTCCAGCAGGAGGGGGGCCGCCTCTCCCGCTACTCCTTGGCGCACCGACCGCCGGCAGGTGAGGATTTCTGGGTGGTTGGTTTTGCCCTTTCCGGCTTCATGCCTTAAGAGAAGCCCCTAAGCCATTGCGAGAGCTAGATTTGAACGGAGGTTAAGTGTGAGGACTTTTTATCCCAGCGCACTTCCCTGAAAATTCGACCTGGCTTTGGGCTAAAGAAAAGGCCCAGCGACCGAAAAGATTTGGTTTTGAATCATTCTTTCCTTCATAGTTAGGATGATAGTCTTTGGAAGTGGAAGCCTGAGCAAGATAGCCTGTTTACTTGAAATATACTTAAAATATAATGTCAAGTATGGCTGCACACTAATTTTTTTGAATTTTTACGTACTTTACACTTTAGGCTTAGAAAATGCCATCACAATAATCTGTCGAGTGACTTTTTAAAAAAAGTGCATTGCGGAAACTAAAGGAAATCAAAATAGGGAATATTATATAATGAACTACCATGTACTCATCTCAGATTCACGTTAACTCTTCATTAAATTTTTCTTGTTTACACGCTTTAACTTCCACACTCAAAGCGAGTCACTAACATTATTTAATGAATATTTCAGCATACATTTGTAAAAGACATGAACTTTTTAAAAAAATTATGATTTTAAAAAATCTTTTAAAATAACTAATTCCGTAGTATCAAACATTCACCTGCAGACTTTCAACTTGCTACAGTGAGTGCTTTGTGGTTCTGGGACCATTTTTGCGCTGAGTTTTTCTGGTGTATGCGTAAAGGAGCCCAAGTCTAGATTTTTGGTTTGGCCTTTAGTCAGCATTTTTGGGTCATTACCGTGTAAGTGTATCCATGAAGTTCCAGCTTTGTTAGTGTTTATAAATGTGGGTCTATGCACCAGGGCTTTACATTCTTGAAGGAATAAAAATAAATTATTTTGTTATACTCGTACCTGCCAAATATACTTAGTTTTGTTTAGGCTGTACTTAAGAAAGACAAGATCCTTAGTGTAGGTCTACATTAGAAGGGGAAATAGATCTCCCTTAGGCATGTTAAAAGGTCTTCAAACAAATATGTAGTCTTAATGCAGGTATGTGTGATGACTATATTATTTTGTCAGATTAGAATTGTCTTCTAACCAAACATGAGAAGGGAAAATTGTCCACTAAATATATGTAAAACTAATTTATTGTGATTCGCTATAAATTGCAAGAATTTAATAATAAAGGGAAAACATTTAAAGTATAGATCAAAACATTCAGAAATGTATGTCAAATATTCCAGTTATATTGTACATTTCAAAGTAGGCAGATTTTTTCCAACCTCTAGGCAATTCATTTTTTTCTAGTTATATTTTACATATTGATATTTAAACATTAGGTCTAAGTGTAAGAAGTGGATAAGAACTGATAGTCTTTTAAAAAGTGCTGTAACTTGTTTTTAAAAATGTTTGACTCTCGATTTACTGTCCTGAAAATTTTTTTGTCAGTATTTGTTATTAATAATGTAGATAAATTAGGTGAGTAAGTTTATCTTTTATAACATGAAGAGGAAAATAAGTTATTGCTTCGTTTAATAATCCATGGGCCACTGTAATACGCTAGAGTCCAACAGATCCAGAAAATGTAACTCAGGAAATGAGTACAGCACTATAGGGACAAGGAAGATAGAATAAGTATAGTTTCTTGTGCTTAGGGAAATGACCAACTAAGGACTATTTTTCAAGTCACATTTTAAATTACATTAGACCAAGAATCAGTATCTTTAAGGTTGGGTTAAAAGCTGCAGGTTCTAATACATGAAAAAAATAGCACAATTTTCCTGATCCTCCCCCCCCCATATGAATAAGTGCTCTGAAATTTCAAAGAACTAAATTTAGTCAACTATTTGATATTTCTGAGGTCCTGCAAAAAATGAACATTTTATACTTAAGATTTTATATTAGGGGTAATTACCCTATTAAGATTTTTTTTAAGGCAAAAGTGATGTTTGTGAGGATAGCAAGTAGATTGGTTTGAAGCATTAAAAAGTAAACATTCCCCACTATAAGTTGGTTTTATGTATGCTGAGTTATAAGTTGGTTAGTCTTATTTTGTAAGCAGCATATGAATATGTGCTCATTGTAAAAAAAATTGACATGTGGAAGTATATAGAGTGAAAAAATGAGCCCCTCTCTTTACACTCTATCCACACATTTATTTGACAGTTTTTTAAAGATTTTATCTTGAATATTGAAAAGACACTCGGGGAGAATCCTTGGGTTCTTAATTTTAAATTCAGTATTAACACTTATGTATTTGGTGATTTTATATTTTCTTACATTTTTTTCCCCCACAGAGAATATGAAACAGGTGTCAAAATGACATCCAGATTTGGGAAAACATACAGTAGGAAAGGAGGAAATGGCAGTTCAAAATTTGATGAAGTCTTTTCCAACAAACGGACCACCCTTAGCACAAAATGGGGAGAGACCACATTTATGGCTAAATTAGGGCAGAAGAGGCCCAATTTCAAACCAGATATCCAAGAAATTCCGAAGAAACCTAAGGTGGAAGAAGAAAATACTGGTGATCCTTTTGGATTTGATAGCGATGATGAGTCTCTACCAGTTTCTTCAAAGAATTTAGCCCAGGGTAAGGGTTCCTCTTATTCAGAAACTAGTGAAGCTGCTCAGCTGGAAGACGCCACTTCAGTACTTGAAGCTAATAGCAAAATTAGTCATGCGGTGGGTGAAGACAGTATTGTCTCTGATAAATGCTTACATTTGGAGGATACTTTGCTTGAGAAAGAAAAGAGCACAATTCGAATCTTAGAAGATGATGCAAGTAAAAGTAGCTGTGCTAAATTAACGACTTTGGGTAAGTTTTGATTTTCTTTATTCTGAGCCCAAAGAGCTTTATGTAAGCCATTTAGTTAAATGATTTATAAATTCTAAAATATGTTTGGGTTTTCCTTCTGCATTTATGATTAATGAGGACTATAGATAATTTTGTAAAAGAGTTAAAAACTTCAAAGAAACCAATTGGTGGTTGAAATTTTACTTAAAACAACTTGGATAATAATGTTTCCAGGCTATTATTACTCATGGTACTTTTTGAGAAGTCTCATAAATCCCTAACTCCAATTTCAATAAGAAACATTTCTTTTTTGTTGTATTAGGATTCCACAATATCTAATTTGTATTACTGTGTAGGATTTGGGTGGTTACTGACAATGAAAATGAGATCAGCATTTACAATGAGGATTAGATTTAGGAGTGTTAGGCTTTCCTTCAAAACTAGTTTAGAAAGATTACGGGGGTATTGACACCAAACATTGAAGAATTTAACTTCATTGCAAATTAAGATTAGTTCATAGTCTGGCACCAGTAAGCAACTTGTTTTAATAGCTTTTAACACATTAAATCAGTTGTATTTTTAAAATGTTAATTTGTAAATCTGGCATCTAATGTTCAACTCTTAACAATATATTTTATCAATTGTACCCCTACTCCTTTTATAAAGGATTTGAGACTTATAATAAATGATACAAAGTGCAATTAACTAAAAGACTGAAGAGATAAAAATTGAAGGTGACAGGTAGACAGTGTTTGCCTTATCAGCAGTAGGGCCTGGATAGCACTGTAGTTGAAAACAAACCTTAGTTCTTGACTTTTTGGTAAAGTTCAGTGATATGAAAGGTTATGTAGATCTCATATTTAGAAAAGAAGTAAAAACCAAACTTTTTAGTACTCAATTCGTAAGAGGAATTTTGTCCCTTGGAAGCAAAATAAAAAGTGCCTCAAACAGCGTGATAAAAGATTTTGCCTTGCATGGTTACAGTAAAAATGCTGAACATTTTCACTCTTTTTCTTACTCTTGGATGAGAGGATGACCCAGCTGTTATTGTCATTCCCTTGATTAATCCAGTTAGTTCTAATTTGGCAGTCCTTACACTTTACCCACATTTCTTCTGAAGCATTGTTCATATCTTAAGGTTAGGTTAACATTTTATTAAAAAGCAGAGCGTGAAAACTGTTTCTTGGATCAGCTCCCAAAAATGTAGTAGAATTGTAGAACTGTTGAGCCAAAACAAATTTTTAACTCAGATCTCTTCGTTTATAGATGAGGCTCAAAGAGGTCAAGTGACTGACTGTTCAAGGTCAGCTAGTGGCAGAATTGGATGAGATTAATTTATTGATTTTCAGCATGTTAAGTACCTACTCTGTGTCCTCTACTTTGCTAGACTCGGAGTGTTTTTTCACTTGTCTAGTGTTTTTAATGCCATATCTTTGCCATCTTTGATAGTCGATTCACAATCCAGAGTAGATAGGCTGGAGGAAGGAAGATGAGGCCATGGAAATGGTGAAACTGGTCAAGGAAGGCAGACATAGGCTTTCCCAAATGTTATTTTTTGGAGAATAGGTTGTGATTTGCAGGCAGAGGATATCAAGAGGATGTATGTTTATGTAGAAGGAATAGTAGCTTCCCAGTCTAATGTAGCTGAATTATAGTTTTGGTGCTGATGCTGTGGCCTGGTGAAATTCAAACTCCATTATGATGGGTTCGTGAAGAGAAAATGTATACTAAAATGCAGTCAGATGGATGTTCAAGAACATCTTGTCTCCCTCTCTTCCTTCACAGGGCACCTTTAGTGGGAAAGGAATGATGTAGCACTATGAATGTTTCATTTTTCCTTTTCTCCTTTGGCCACCCAGAGCAGCCCCCTGGAAGATAAGAGAACTTTGAGGGAGCGTTTTGATTCTCATGGCAGTCTTATCCTAAGTTGTTCTTATAAAACAAATCATATGTTGTAGTTGTAGTAATACTTCTCTATGTTATGACCTTTTTCCCTATGTTACGACCTTTTTCCCTTTGTCTCTCCCCTCTAAAATTTGGGATTTCTCCATGTCTGAACTTTAGTTATGTCTGTCAGATTGTCATTGACTTTACTTTCATTCAGAAAGCCTTCTGATTGTTGTTGAAGTTTGGAAACCCAAAACTAAGTTTTTGATGAAAGGGGTCTCTATAAATCTAAAGTGGTTCCTAACCTTTTCTGAATTAACAGTTCTGTTGAGAATGATAAAATTTTGAACTTAAGATGAAAGTGCTCATGTACCTACTTAGGTCTCAGAAATCTCTCAAATCCGTTGTAGGTCATGTTCAGGCATTTTATTCAAGAACCTTTGAGAATTTTTAAGATCAAGCTTATTCAGAGTGTACAAGTTAAGTGCCATAGTATCCTTCCAGTGGAATGTTCCTACTTATTCAGACCATTTTTCACTGTGTAATTAGAGTAGTCTCCCCTTATCTGCAGGGAACACATTCTAAGACATCAGTGGATGCCTGAAATCATGGGTTAGTACCGAGCCCTATATATACTGTTTTTTCCTATACATGCATACCTATCAAAGTTTAGTTTGTAAATTAGGCACAGTAAGAAATTGACAACAATAGTAAAATAAAAAAAAATTATATACCGTAATAAAAGTTATGGGAATGGCTTCAGGGTTATTATTAAATAAAATAAGGTTTACTTGAACACAGGCAGTGATGATCATCTGATCACTGAGAAGGTTAAGTGACTAATGAACGGATGGGTAGCATATACAGTGTGGATCTGCTGGACAAAAGGATGATTTCACGTCCTAGCAGGTTGGAGTGGGATGACGAGTGAGTTCATCACCCTACACAGAACAACGTGCAATTAAAAATTTACGTATTTTTGGAATTTTCCATTTAATAATTTTGGATTGTGGTTGACTGAGGAAACCTGAAACGAAAACTGAATAAGAGGGAACTGCTGCTGTATGTACATCACATCAGTGAAAAAGGCTTATCCAACTTCAAACTTAGATCATTTCTCTTGGCCTTAAGTTTTAAAGTGTAGGAGTGTGTAAGGTCAGTTTTTAGGTACTATTAAAATTCTTTGTTTCAAATATTATATACTAGATTGTACTTTAAAAGATCGTGGCTTAAAGGGAAAATTCAGAATGAGGTCATGGTAAAGCATCTAATGGTTGCCATTTTCCAAATAGATGTTTGATGGATCAGGGAATGGAAGCAAAATTACAAACTGTAAATGAGAACTGCAAGAAATAATTGAGTTGGTAAAATGTCTTAACTCTTGATTTAAAAAACAAAAACCAAAAAACTTTACCAGCTTAAATGGTTGTCAGTATATAGCAAATCTTGTTTCATTTGTTTTACATACTATTTCTACCTCCCATTCTCTACCCTGGATTATTTTAAAGCAGATTTAGGATTTTCTATTTTATCTGCACATACTTTAGTTGCAGTTGTTAAAGCAGTGAATTCTCAAATAAGTGTGCCACTTAAAAATGACTGTTAACGGGACTTGAAATTTGCCTTTTTAAGAGATACAATATTCTTTAGTGTGAAATCTAAGGCTGTATACCTTAAGAATAAAAGAAGGCTTTTCTTGCCTTTTATATGAGACTACTTCCATTTTTATCTTTGTGCTTTCTGCTGCAGGTTTTTATTCTGGACTCTAGAATAAAGTGTGCAAAGACTTGTCTTTCTACTTGGCACACTTTCCTTGCCAGCCAGCTGGGATTCAGTCTACACATCCTGCCAAATATTGAGATAACTTCTGCATAGGCTTTTAATTTGCATGACTGGTTTTGTAGCCAGTAAATTTTTTTCATTTCCTTAAAACCATACTATTTGTGTAACTTAAAGGGTTGTTACTGTCAGGAAGTTAACTTTGATTTAGAACTGAGGATGATTTTTAGAAAGGGAAATGAATTGTTCTATTCCTGAAAGCTTAAAGTAGGCCGGGAACTTGTGGCCCGAGATGAGATTGTCACTTGCACATTAGATAGAATACAGGTGATTAATGAGGATTATTAAAGGATTCTATTAGTATCAGCAAGAGTTACTTTCCTTCATTTAGCTATTGAATGTATTTGTTGTATAGAATATACTTAAGTCATACCTAAATTCAACTTCTTTTAAGAGAAGTGGGTAAGAGACCTATTATTTATAAGAGACCTATTCATTAAGTTCCTACTTTGTGCTGAGCCCCTTATATATCAGTTGATCCTTAATCACAACTATGTAAGGCAGGCTTTGTTCCATTTTATAGAGGGTAAAGCACAGTTTAGAGAGGCTGAATAACTTGAACTGTTAAGTGGAAGATCTGAGAAACATTCAGTGTTTTTCTCATACAGTGGTGCTGTATTCTAATAGGAATAAACTTAATTTTATCATATTTTAAAGCTTTATATTTATAATAACAGACTGTCACTATACAATGTTTTATCTTGATGTTGGAAATAACTTTTCACAAAGAACAAAGGAGGGATTTTCTCTTGCTTTTATTTAAATAAGTTTTAAAAAGTAAGAATGACGGCCAAACCACTTATAATACTTAGTGCATAAAACTGATCTTACTTTTTACAGTTAATAAGTGTCTTTTACTTTATAATTTTTTGTGCTTTATATTTTTTGTATAAAAATGGAAATTCAAATGAATTCTGAGGCACTAATTTTAATTAAGTTAATTTTGTTTTAAAGTAGAACTTTAATTTCTTATAAATGATTAAGTAAAAGGATTATTCTCAAAGCTTGAGTAATAACAACAATGTAGGTGAAACACATTTGTAGAGTACTTGATGCTTTTCAGAGCATTTGAAAATGTAGGATTAGATGAAGTCATTAAGGAGAATGTAAGAGGAAAAAGTACTGTGAAGAGCTTGTAAGATTTAATGGTGGAGAGAAGAGGAAGAAAAATTAGAAGGATGTCAAATAGATGCAACTAGAGCACCCAAAAGACAATCAGGCAAGTGATATTATATAGAGGCCAGCAGAAAGTTGTTTCATGAAGGGTCAACTGAATTGTAATGCTGCTGCAGTGTTAGTAAATGTGAGGCCTGCAAAGCAGGCATTGGAGTTTGCATTTTAGATTGGCGTATTCTCTGAGTAGTGAGTGTACCCAGTGAGGAAATGAGGGTAGCAAGTTGTTAAAGATGTTTTGAGGGGGGAAGAAAAAGGGCAGTTAGAGTTTCGTGAGGGATTCTGAAAGGTTTGATTACATGAGAGAGTCTTGAAGCATAGGATCCGTAGCACAGGGGGAAAGTGGTCTTGGGAGAAGGGATGCTACCTTTCCTGGACAGGAGGAAGAATGGTTGAAATGTGAGCTTAGTGGGAGAATGGAAGGATAAGGTGATTTATGGATGGAGGCCTTTTTTTCCCCCTCCAAAAAAAAAAAAAAAAGGGTTATCTCTGAAAGGGAGAAAGTAGGGCAGGGTAATATGGAGGCTGCAGGGGAACGACAAAGGGTTCAAACAAATGTTGCAGAAAGTAGAAGACAGAGCTGTCTAGTGAGAGGATTTCTTGATATTATTGGGGCCCTAGTTGAAGTTTGTATCACTAAAAACTCAAGGTCACTAATCTACGCATTATATGAGTGAGTGCATTTCTCCCCCTCCATTGGTAGGTCCCATCAGCCAGAACCTACACAGAATATGGAATATTGGATAGGATTATTAGAATTATCCTGGATCAGCATTTTGCCTGAAAAGATGTGTAATGAACAGATAAAGAAGTTAGGATATTGTCCGGAGAATGATTGAAATGATGGACTGTGGAATTTAAAATGTTCAGGAATGGACAAAGCTGGTGGATAGGAGAGAGGAAAGGAGGAGTCAGTATACTGAGGATCTTATTAAATAAGAGTCAGGAATGGGATTACTGGAACAAGCAAGTTGGATAGTTGGTAGGTTGTGATTTAAAAGTGAGTTATTTGATTTTAATATTTAAGAGGCGAAGCTTTTTAGGACATGACAAATTCCTGATGAAATTGTGAGAACTGGGAGCTGAGATGGAATGTAGAAGAATGTTGATGGGAAAAGGTTAAAGAACTAGGAGATCAGGAGGTTGGGATTTAGTGGAATGATAGCAAAACTGGCATGGAGGGGTACTTTATAAACCTTGTGTAAAATCTTTAAATAAATGAAGAATAAGAGGTTGTTAGATGTTGGGTATGGGGAAGATTAGAGCGTAACTAGCTAGGTGGCACAAGCCTCAAAAGAATGGGCTTTTATAAGAGAGTTGGAGAAATAATAGTTTTAGAAAGAGGCATTGAAGCGCCAGCATGCCAGTGACCCCAAAACCGTCCTACTCTGAGAACTCTGAGGGCTGCAGGAAGAAAGAGGCATTCTTAGGTTTCAGCTAGGATAAGGAAGTGGGGAGAGGGAATGAGCCCCCACATATATGTGAGTGTCCACTGAGGGCTGGATACTCTGAATTTAAGGGTGTGGGTGATGGTGCTGGTGGTGGGTCGTTGGATTATGAGATTGGAAAGAAGTACAGATATATTTTGAGAATTAGAGTACAGGAGAAGGTAGATTAACAAGATGTGTTTACATTTTGGATAGATATAAACAGAGAAACAGATGAGAGGGATGATGACTTTATAACCAGATTTTCCTAGAGCAGTTTTTAAACCTCTTCGCAAATCATCTAGAAAGTTTTTGTAAACTGTCCCCACTTCATCTCCTTCCCCATGAATTTTCAAAGTTTGCATCTTCAAGGTCCCAATGGGAAACAGATGGCTTGCCCCAGTTAGGTGAATACCAGGAAAGTTTATTTATAAAGGGGCTGTTTACAAAGATGTGAGAGGCATGGTGCCCCGGCTTTGGTTAGCAGCATTAAAGTTATTATCACCCATTTGCATAGGGACAGGGCGTTTAATTTTAGATAAACACCAAGGGATTATCTGAGCCATATAGAGGAAACCACTGTAAGAGGAGCACTGTCCTTCTGTTGAAGGGCCTCATAAGGAAAGTACTAGAGGAGTAAAATACCTGAACCTAACTCTCCTTTGTCGTGCTGGGGCTCCTCATGGGTGGAACCCAGTAGAAGTCTGAGGGTAAGGAAACTTTTTGATACAAGTCAACCTTCTAAGGCTGAGATCAGGGTGGAGAGTGGATCTGGAAGGACAAGTCAAAGATATCTGGTTAATATCTAAAAAAAAAAAAACCCCAAACAAACCAAAAACACCAAACTGAAATTCTGTGGTAATGTATATAATTATATAATCACTATCAAGATATAGAGTATTTTTTAAATTAATTATTATTATTTTTTTTTTAAGTGAAGCAACCCTTGATTGCAAGGATCTTGTCAGCTTACAATCCTTTTTTTTTTTTTTTTTTTTTTTACACACCTACAGCTCCTGGTCTTCCTAGGTAGTCTCTCATCCAAGTACTAACCAGGCCTGACCCTGCTTAACTTCTGAAATCAGACCAGATCAGGCTTGTGCAGGGTAGCATGGCCATAGACAAGATATATTTTCATCACCTCAAAAGTTCCTTCATACAACTCTGTGGTCAGTCCCTTTTCCAGTCTCCAATCCCTGGCATCCACCTGTTTTATATCCTAGTAGTTCTGTCTTTTCTAAAATGTCATATACATGGGATCATACAGTATATAGCCTTATCAGTCTGGCCTTTTTCATTTAGCATAATGCTTTTAAAAGTATTCCATGTTGTATGCATCAGTAGTTCATTCCTTTATATTGCTGAGCATTCCATTGGGTATATGGTCCATAATCCATTTTCTGATTGAAGAACATTGGATTGTTTTCATTTTTTTGGTAATTATGAATGAAGCTACTATAAACATTCATGTTTAGGTTTTTGTGTAGACATGTCCTTATTTCTCTTGGGTAAGTACTAAGGTTTGGGATTGCGGTTAAGAAAATATTGATTTCATTTAAATGTTTGCGAAGGATACAGTTTCCTGTAAAATAATAAATGATATACTTTTCTATTAAAATGGACATTTAAAAATAAAACATGCAATTTAGTTATAGTGATTTCTTTTAACTTTTTTATAGTAAAATAAAACCGATACAGAAGATCACACAATACATAGATATATATAAGTTGAGCTTAATGAATTATTTACAAGAGCAACAGCTATATAACCACCACCCACCTCAAGAAATGGAATTTTGCCAGCCACTCCAGAGCTCTTCTTTCACCCTCGAAATAACTAGTGTTATTAAGCAACAGCTATTATCAGTAACTGTTTTTTATCATACTCTCCTTCTTGGTTGCAAATGCCATAATTATTTGCTGTTCATTTTCATACATTAAAAAAAAAAAAAAATGTTCTTCAACAGCCCGAAGAGTTGTAGTGCTCCTTTTTCCTTTTTGAAATTGTATTTCTAAACCACTTCCCCTTCAGAATTTTTTCCTAATGAATATATTTGTGTTTAGTCCTTTAATGGTTATCCTTTTCATAATTAATTCTTTGTATAAAAATATATAAATTTAAATTTAAACTTATGAGAATTTTCTGTGATTATAATGCTCTAAATATTTAAAAATTGTTCTAGATCATTATGACCACAATTAATAGTGTATAGTTGATCAAATATGAATGCTATACATTTTAAAGGCAAGTTTATTGGAAATGTACCTCTTTATGACATGGGTGGGGCTTTTAAAAATTAATTCATATGTATGTGGATAACTATCATTTGCTAAAATAAGAAAAGGATTTGGCATCAATCTATTCTTATTTTTTGGTGCATGTAAATATAGAGAAACCATATTGACAAAATTGATGGAAAGAGTTTTTGTTTTATAGTAGTTTCTAATTGGAAAACAACAGTTGGAAACCACCTGACGTGCAAAGGATTTGTTACAGAATTCTTGGAGTTACTCAGTTATTAAGCACAGAAGCCAATACATAATCACATTATATTTCTATAGGTCATGCCTCACAGAGCAATGTACCATAGTAATATTAGGGATAGATGAGTGATATGCCATTATTCATAATGTGGGAGAGTGATTAATCTCTGGTGAGTTGTTTTTGGACCAGTATATGTGTGGAAATTGAGGATTTAGAAGTGAATCTCCTTAAAACTTAATTGTGCCTGTGTATGTGTTTTGGAAGGTGTTGGCATAACTCTAGGAGTCTGAGAGGTCTGTGTTTCTAATTTAAAGAGTTTATTGCCAACCTAGAAGGGTGGCCCACAGGTTGAGGAGAGTTGCTGGGGTATGTGGTATGTTTTCTATTCTCCTGGTGGGTAGAGATGGGCAGCTTGAGCAGGAAGCCACAGGAGCAGACAAGTTCCTTGGCTTGCTGGTGGGTTATGGCATTTGGCAGTAAGGCTGTGGTCATGTAGGAAGAGGGGAGGTTGAATTGACTTGGACTGCTCTGTGTAGTGGGTGCAGCTGAGTAGCACTTTTGAAGTTGTTTTACTTTTTAAAATTACATGTGAAATTTGTGTTTGATAGGCATGATTTATAAAATATAAAAAATGTTTTAAATTACCAGTTGAAATGCTTAACATTTTAAAAAATAGTTTTTATCTTTCATATCTGAATAAAGTTGATCCACTGAGAAAGATGTGCCTCAGTTTTTCCTGTGGCTTTTTAGGTGCCACTGATAAATAGCTACATACCCTGTAGATAGTGAAAAAAATAAGTTCTCTTCCACAGAAGCAAATAAATTTTTAAAAATTATTTATTATTATTAGGCCTACAGCATCTGGTCTTCCTAGGTGGTCTCCCATCCAAGTACTAACCAGGCCCAACCTTGCTTAGCTTCTGAGATCAGACAGACATTGGGCTTGTTCAGGGTGACATGGCTGTAGACCAAGGACTGTGGATCCACTGGGACATGAACCGAGGACCTTCTGCGTGTAAAGCAGACGTGCTAACCGCCACACTATGGAATCACATCCAAAGTAATTTCTTAATATAGCTTTTCACAATCTTAAATATGCATAACATCAAATCTTTGTATCTTTAAAAACGCGCTTACTATATATATATAATATTGTGCCTTTGAAAACACTTCAGGAGAGATCTTTAAGACGTACACTTTTCTATATTTTTATATCTACCTTGTTTTTTTTTTTAGCAGCGTCTTGGTTTTCCATTGTATGGATGCACTTTAAACTAGTCTCGGATATTTTGGCTGTTTGTAGTCCTTTGCTATTATAAATAAATGCTATATTGACCTTTTCTCTACTTATGTTTTTAAGCATCATGGTAGGAGATGTTTCCAGAAGTGGAATTGAAGGGGCATATACATTTAAATTTTCACTTGATATTTATTGCCAGATTTTCCACTACCAGTCTGACTTTTTTTTTTTTTCATCGTCCTCCTATCAAACTTCGGGCTTTGCTAACTGAAAGGTAGAAAACTGTTTAATTTGGAGTTTAATTTTTTTCATTTTAGAATATGTATACCTGTATTTTTAAATCAAAATTAAAATTTTTATTTAGAAGCTTCCCAGCCCTTATCCCCAGTCACTCCAGTTCTTCACCCCAGAACATTTTTTGTTATTTGTTTCAGCCTTTCTGACATATGCTATGCACATACGTGTATGTATATATGTAGAGTGTGTGTGTGTGTGTGTGTGTGTGTGTATGTGTGTAAATCTACAAAATGATGGCACGTTGTTTTGTACCTTGCTCTTTCACTTACTGTATCTTGGGGATAGTTCTATATTAGTATATTGAAGTTTTCTTTCTGATCTTCCCTTTTTATTTAAAATACTGCATGGTGTGTCAGTTTCTATCTGTGCTATAAATTTCTTAACTGGTTCCTTGTTGATGTCAGACTTTTGAGTTGTTCTGATGTTTTTACTTTCTTTTTAAGCTGCTTTATTTATCAGACAAATTCCACGTAATAACTTTGTGACTGCCAACCACTAATGTATGTTTACTGTGCCTCATCTGCAGAATGGGATACAGGTTCACATTTCCTTTGAAACCTTCAAGGCCAGATCTGTCTTGGAATTTAGGATTATTTTGGAATATAGAAAGTGTATGTATTTTACATTAACACCCTACAGGGTCTGATGCAGCATGCTAATCAGACAGTGTTTCTTTGTAAAAATAAAATGCCATCTTAAGTAGGATAAATCCTATAAATAGCTTCACTTAGGTCATGTTTTGCTTCAGATTGCATTATGAGAAAACTTAGTTTTCAAGACTTTTTGGATATTGTAATTGTGGTTAAAAGCTTATGAACTTGTATAATAGTACCTTTTTCAGATGGTTGCTATGAGAGCAAATGAATTAATAGTTAGAAAGTATTTAGAATAATACCAGGCACATACTTGAAGGCTTAGCAAGTATAAATATAGTTCAACTTTGTTTTACTTTGATTTTTTCCCAGCTTTATTGAGATATGATTGACATATAACATTGCGTATTTTGATTTTTTAAAATGCGAATATAGTATGTTATTTATTTCTATTTTTTTTCTATTAATTGCCTTTTTATGTCTCTGGCTTTTTCTACTGGGATGTTGGATTTATTGATGTGTAAGAATTCTTAATAAATTAAAGAAATCAGCCTTTAGCATTTCCCTAATGACTAATGAGTGCATATTTGATATCAGTATAGTTTCTTTACTGATGAAATATTCCTGTTCAAATTTTTTGCTCATTGAACTTTGAGTTCTTTATATATTCTGGATGCAGGGCTTTTATCAGTTATGTGGCAGATATTTTCTCTGAGTCTATGGCTTGGCTTTGCATTCTCATAACTGTATTTTTAAGAGTAGAAGTTATTTTAATCAGGTCCCATTTTATCAAATATTCCTTTTACGACAAGGGAGTACAATCTCTTTCCTAGGCAACCGCTTCTTTGTTGGCTAGCTCTAATTGATCCTTAATTTCTTGCTCATCGACCTTTATAGTTTCTGTGAATTGAATGATTATTATACATTGAATAAGTTTTTCCCTCTTCTCAATACAGCTACTCATATTTGCAAGCAGCTTGCATGTAATGGCAGCACTCTTTTATCTCCCAATTTATTTCATGGTTATGGTCTCCAAAACCCCACTTCTTTATCATCAATACAGACTCCTTAGCAGAAACTGAAGGTTTTGTTTAAATTTAGTCCTTAGCGTGTAATACGTATTTGCCATTTGTCTATCACGTTAGATTTTTAACCTCTCATCTTGACCTCTTTTATTAAGATGGATTAAGATGATTTATCTGCCTTAGTATTTCAATTCTTAGCAGCCACCACTATAGACAGTATAATATAATAGAACTCGGTATGGGTCTTTTTATGAGATCTTTTGGCCATTGGTTTAATTGTTAAACCTTTGCTGTTAGCCTCCTTGGGCCTTTTTTTCCCTCATTTGTGTAATGATGGGTTTGTTGTAAAGTGAAAGAAAATCCCTTCACTTTCTTGTAAGATAGGTTAAGGAAGTATATCTGTTGTTATGCTACACTTTACAACCCAATGGCCATTTTTTAGCTACCAATTTTTTCTTCTTAATCCAACAAAATGTTCTCCCTATCTGTAAGTTTGTTTCTGTTTTGTTTATTTTGTTCTTTAGATTCCATATGTAAGTGAAATCATTTGGCATTTGTCTTTCTCTGTCTGAGTTACTTTACTTGGCACAATACCCTCTAGGTCCATCCATGTTGTTACAGATGGCAAGATTTCCTTTTTTTGTGTGTGTCTCAGTAGTATTCCATTGTATATATGTACCACCTCTGTATCCATTCATCCATCGATGGACACCCCATATGGCTCAATTTTAATATCTCTTTTTGTTCACATACGCATGCATTTCTCTTAAATACTTTGAAATGGAGTTGCTGGGTCATAGCATGTGTTTTGTTTGGCTCTTGGTGGTTGTGTAGTGATCTTATTATGGTTTTAATTTGTACTTTTCTAATAACTAATGTATTTAATACCTTTTAATATATTTCTATTATATATTTATTGAATATCCTTTTTTATCAAGTGACTGGTCAAATCTCATGATCATTTTTATATTGGATATCTTTTTATTGAGTTATAGGCATTCTTTACCTATCTACCCCCCCCCCCCCCGCCCACACATAGTTTGTCTGGTAGTTCTCTTAAGTAGTGTTTTTTAATGGAAAGATTTAATTTTGATGAAATCAAACGTCTTTTTTTTTTCATGGCTAATTCTTTTTGTATCTTTTTTAAGAAATCTTCCCTGCCCGAGGTAATTTTCTCTTTCATATTTAGGTCTAATTCATCTGGATTTGCAAGAGCTCTTTTTAAGTTAAAGAAATTAACCTTTTAAAATAATAGGAGTTGCAATTATATTTTTCACATTTTCTTCTTTTTTTTGACTTAAACATTTTTTGCCATACTGAAATTTTAGATTTTATGTAAATTAATATGGATTATGGGTTTTGTATCTGAGAAAGAAGTTCCCCATTCATGGTAATGCATTTTCAAAAATTTTCCTTTTATTTTATAATATGTATCAACTTTTCTTTTCCATGTTTAAGTCTTTGATTCATCTAGAATATATTTTCATATTTGAGGTAAAAAAAAATTAATTTTGTCCTACATATTCCAGTACCCTTTATGGAATAATCCATCTTTTCTGTAGAGTTTTGAAATTCTGCAGTCAACATATACTGATTTTCCATTTGTATTTTGCTCCTTCTTTTGTGCTTTAAACCAATATAAAAATACGTTTTAGAGTGTTTGAAAACTTGGTAAAACTGTAGACACTCTCCCTGAAAAATTTGTGCGCATTTATTTTCACAGTTTCACAAGATTTGTGGAACCTGTGAAACGTATTCATACATCTTTGATCAAATTTCCCTTCACACTTTTTAAATATTTCGGAGTTCGCTTCACTCTTGGAAACCTTAAATCATCTCACCTGTTTAATTTCCTTTATAAAACTATGTATACTCTTATTATTGCAAGTACTGGCATGTTTGTGTTTTTATTTTGAGGGGAGTTGTCTGTTTCCTTTCAAACTTGAGAATCCGTAAGGCAAGAGTGGGCATTTAATCTTTTATGTTTTGTTGCTCCTTTTTTTTGGATCAGCAGATCGAGGCCTAGAAAAGTAATGTGACTTGTCAGTATTACATATCTAGTTATTGACTTAGCTGTGTGATTCAACCCCATGCTACTCAAAGCTCCCAAATTCCATGTAGTCTTCTTCATTAAGGTAAAACCCCTCCCTTATATGTTAACCTAATATACTAAAGATTGACTAATGTCTAGTGATGCTAAAATCTAGTGGTGTTAAAAGGCATTTATTAAGTATCTAATTGCAGATGGTGCTGGGCTAAGTCTTGTACTAAGAACTTTCTACACTTCCAGTCTTCACCCTCTAGATAGAGGAGAAATAGTAGGTCTTATAAGGTAATTTTGGATTGCTTGCATGAAGCTGATAGACACAGGGCATAAAGGAATTGTATTGATGAATTTTTAGGTTATATTCCACTAAGAAACGTCTTATTAATAGATTATTAAAAATATATTCTGTATTATGGCAAAGTCCTAATAGCTATGATAATTAGCATGTATGTAATGCACTATAACCTGGAAATATCCTTAAGTATGTCACCTTTTATCTCATCAACCTGCCCTTGAGACATAATTTTATTCATTTTTTCAGATAAAGAAACTGAACTTAAGACTTCATTTTAACCAATAAATGGCAGAGCTGACAGTCATCCAGTTCCTAAACTTATCATTGCTAGAAATACATTTCTGTTTATAAATGATAAATATATGTGTTATATGTCTGTTTATATATAGTTTAGATTAAAAAGAGTAATGCTTAGATTCTCTTAAGAACTCGTCTTTATTTTCCTCTTTTTTTCTTCTTTTTATATACTTGATATTTTGAGCTGTTAAGTGGGTTTATCTGACAGAAGCTGGGATATTTGAGGGAAGAAAGCAGTTGAAAGTAAATGCTATTCTGCATTTTAGGATAAGATAGCCTTACTTTCTCTTATGAAGATATAATTACAAACATTTGATGGAGAGCTAAACGAATACTGTTGTGGTGAACTTGGACAACTTTCCTCATGCATAACTCTTTGTTGATTAAATTGGTTTTTATCTATTTAATGTATTTCAGAAGTTTAAAAATACTTTAATAATTCATCTGTAGGATTGTTTATGCTATATAATTGAATACATGAATGGATTATACTTACTAATATAAATTTTATAACAGATATAATTTTTAGTGAGAATACTTCTTTCTATGTAGGGCTCTTTATTACTCTGCACATAAACAAATTTACAAGATAAGCTCATAACACTTAACATGAAAGGCCGCTTATCCTATAAAACAATGCAGATTCTTTTTTATTTTAGAAGAAATGGGAGTTATAAGTAAAAATTGGAAGTAGTAATTTTTTAAAATATAGATAATAAACATTATTGTTTGTGTAAATTTTTTTAAGTCAGAAGAATGGTTAATACATAATTAGAAACAACATAAATACATTTTGTGACATTAAGACAATGAGATGCTATACAATTATAAAAATGATGTTGTATGACAGTGACATCTCATAGACCTTTGAGATGTCACCCATAGGCATTTATTAATAAGTAATTCCTTCAGTAACACTGTAAAGTCTGGGTCAGTGGCTTCCATTTTGAACAGATGAGGAAATTGAAGCCTTCAGGAAAACTCCCAAAGTTAGGGGTTTCGCCTGTGCTCTAAAGAGCTAGTTTAACCAGGGCAATAGTAATCGCCAGACTCAGCTACTAGTGCTCCTTTCACTTGTTATAGAAGCACTGTTATTATTTCTTCAGATTTTGCTTTGCTTCTACTACTTTTAAAGTATCAGATGTCAGAGTCAGCTTTTAATTTTTAATTTTCAGTATTTTATGGTTAGCGATTGGTAATACTGAAATTATTAAAACTATAGTTCCTTGTTTTCAGCTGGGAAATATCAAAGACTAATAAAACAGATATACCTATAAATTAGATGTCTTCTAAAGGTAAGTAAACCTAAATCTTAGCAAGTTATATTTAAACCCATAAGTGCACTTTTAAAAAGTAATTTTATCTTTGGCAAACATTTTGCCAGTATTTTTCTACCAGTGAATTCTGGGAGAATTAGTTATAATACCAGTTTGAATTATATTTTCATCTCACTTAGGAAGGTAAACATAAATGTCTCTGATGATAAAAATTAAAGACAACGAAAATGATTTCCTCAGGTACAAGATTGAATAGACAATTTAAGGTTTACTCCTGGCTAATATGCATAAATAACCACTGTAGCCACTTAGCTTAGGCACCAGAGCCACTGTTTTTTAAAAAAAATTCTTGAAGTCATATGGATTTTAGGATTAGAAGAAAGACTAGAAAGCAGAAATAGCTAAGGAAACTTGATGCTGGGACAGGTTTCTAGATAGGGCTAGAATGTCCCTTGGACAGCCCTACCACAGAGAAATATAGACACTCTAGAATATTTTCATTTGTGTTATAATCTTTACATTCTACTCTTTTAATTTAAGCATTTTTATTTGAAAAACCCATTATACCTCCAAGAGTGTTTGGCTGACTCATTTATTTGTCATTTTGAATTGACATATTCAAAGTTACCAATTAACACTACTAAAATCTGTTAAATTTAAGGTAACAATTTTAAGGAACCTGGATACTTAGGGAGAGGTCACTGTAAGACATGAGAGCTATGTATGTACTGAAAAGGTGCATGTGGAAATGTCAAATATGTAAACGTTAATTTCTTCACAATTAAAATTTATTGCAATTATTTCAAAATTAATTGGTTCTATACTATTAACTAGTCAAGTTACTTGTTAACTTTTACATTGATGTTATTCATGCTTTTATCCTTTGACTTATTTTTAATTTTTACAGATAAAGTGGAAAATGTTAGTGAAGAATATGAAAAGAATAGTCACCATATTTACAAAAATGCTGAAGACAGTAGTAAGAAACCCAGTGCAGAAACTGTAGTGGCTTCTGGGTACAAAGCTGATGAAATCAAGGAAACAAATGATACTTGGAACTCCCAACTTGGAAAAAGGTCAGAATCTCCATCAGAAATATCTCTAATTAAGGGATCTGTAAGAACTGGTTTGTATGAATGGGATAATGATTTTGAAGATGTCAGATCAGAAGATTGTGTCTTGAATTTGGATAGTGATCCTCTTTTGGAGATGAAGGATGAGGATTTAAAAAATCGGCTGGAAAATCTAAATGAAGCCATTGAGGAAGATATCGTGCAAACCGTTCTTAGGCCAAGCAACTGTAGGACGTACCGTAGGGCCAATAAAGCAAAATCTTCACAAGGAACATCAAGTTTTGATAAGCTATTGGATGGCACCAGTCAGGCCTTAGCCAAAGCAAACAGTGAATCAAACAAAGATAGCCTGAATCAGGCAAAGAAAGGCAGTGTAAGTTGTGGGACCAGTTTTAGAGGGACAGTTGGACGGACTAGAGATTACACTGTTTTACATCCATCTTGCTTGTCAGTGTGTAATGTTACCATCCAGGATACTATGGAACGCAGCATAGATGAGTTCACTGCATCAACCCCTGCTGATTTGGGAGAAGCTGGCCGTCTAAGAAAAAAGGCAGATATTGCAACTTCGAAGACCACTACTAGATTTCGACCTAGTAATACTAAATCCAAAAAGGATGTTAAACTTGAATTTTTTGGTTTTGAAGATCATGATGAGACAGGAGGTGATGAAGGAGGTTCTGGGAGTTCTAATTACAAAATTAAGTATTTTGGCTTTGATGATCTCAGTGAAAGTGAAGATGATGAAGATGATGACTGTCAAGTGGAAAGAAAGACGAGCAAAAAAAGAACTAAAACAGCTCCGTCACCTTCCTTGCAGCCTCCTCCTGAAAGCAATAATTCCCAAGATGGTCAGTCTAGTACTAATAATGCAGGTAAGAATTTAACAACAGCTAGTTTCCTCCTAGATACTCACTTTTAATTTATGTTTAATTTTAATAGTAGTACTATTTAGAACCACAGATTACCTTATCCAAGGGTACAGCATTTTAAGTGTTAATAATCAAGTTCCACTTGTAAGGAGCCAGGTTGTAGATTGAGGAGTCTTTTCATATTTGTTTTTATTTAATTCTTCTATTACATTAGCACTTGAGAGTTTTAAAGTGTGTGTGTGTTCTGGGTTCCCATACATCTTGATGTTTCAGTTTTGAAAATTCAGATGCATTGGAAACATAAGGATAGATTTTGGACATTTTGAACTATACTGATAGTAGGTGTTTGTAATGAGAGAAATATTAGAAAGTTAAAATTAAAGAAAGCTTTGCAGTTGGTTCAAAATTAATAAATGTTAAAAACATTCTCAAGAATTCTTTAAGATTAAAGTTAAGATTAAACCTTAAGAATTACCCTCTTAAATTGATTTAATAAAATTGAAAAGTGCTAGTTAAATATTTTTTTACTATTAATGGTGAAAATATAATTTTTTAAAATTTATTTTTATGGTGACATTGGTTAATGAAATCCAATGAGTTTTAATTGTACACTTTAACAATAAGGCATATGTATGTTTATACTGTGTGTTCACCTTCCAAAGTTAGATTTCTTTCTGTCACCACATATTTGACCCCCTTAAGTAAGGACTAGAAGTCTTCAAGGACCATGAGAGACAAACAAAAGAAATAGATTAGCTTTGCTATAATTAAGTTATTACCTGACAAGGACATTGTGAAGTGGATTGACTGTTGAGTGAGGAAGAATATGTGAAAGCCTCTGGGTTATTTATTCTGTCTATTTGAGCCCCAGTTTTTCTGTATCGGTTTACTTGTTAAATAAAGCTTTTGACTATTAGGGTCATAGAGGAAGTGTCATTATGATAAATTAGAATTCTAACAGTATTATTAACATATGGACTTTTACTCTTAAATCATTCTTGAAACTACCTACCATTTTGCCTAATTTGGTTTAAAAATAGTTCTGCTGGATAGAATTAATCACTCTTATCTTTCAAACTAGAATTATATTGGCATAGCCCTAAGGGCTCATCTCTGACTCCCCATTGCAAAAAATAAATAAAATAAGGGTATTGTTAGAATTGCCAGTGTTGTCTTGAATCTCTTAGGGAATACTGAAGTTTGCAGTAGCCTTGTTAGTTACTTGAGATCTGACTGGCAATCAGCTTTACAGTTGCTTTCTCAGAGGGATGATAAGTAAACAATGTATGAAACCTGAGCTCCTGTCCCGCTGCAGTTTACTTAGCTCTTATGCTAACCTTGATGGCAAATTATCCTAATCTGTAATTAAAAATCCATGGCTAAAATTTACATCTCGGGGTAATGTAAGTTTTTAAACTTTAAATAAAATGTGAATTCATTAGCATCTCTTTCACAAACTTCAATTTGATACCAAATGAAATTTTAAAACTAGAGACCATTTGATATATCAAAAGTCGTTATTTGAGTCTCTATATAAGGTATAAAATAGCAAACATTTTTAAAGTTTGGGCTAGAGAAAAGTCTTCCTTTTTTCTTTCTTTATTTTTTTAGACTAGAAAAAAAATGACCATTTGGGAATTAATCTAATCTTTCGGTTTTGTGTGAATCTCCATAAATCATTGAACTACATTGTACTGGGTCATTGTATATCTTTTGCCAAGGATAATTGTCTTTTTTAAAATAATGTGGTCTTTATAGATGTAAGTGGGCATTCTTTGAAGGCCGATGTGATTTAGTGTCGTTAAATTCTAGAAAAATGGTTAACATAGATACCACCTGATATTGGATATATTTGTTTAAACTAGACCATAACACTGTCAGTGTCCATAGATATCCAGCAGTTATTTTGCAGAAGAATTGATTTTGCCACTTGCACAAAGTAAAACTGGGAATACATAAACAGAAACTAGGTTCCTGATCTTCACTTAGTGGGACAAGCAGGGTGAGAATGGGAGAACAAGACTTAATATGGTTGGGAATATTTTGTCAACTGTGCTGCTTTTTATTTCTTTATTCTTCTCTCCCTGCAGTATGCCCCCTCCCTCCCTACCAAATGCTCGTAGTTTGTTGGGTAGATAATTTGAAGTATTAGAAAGCTAGCTAGTTTTGGTTACCATTTCAGAAAACTTGGATTTTACAGAGGACTTGCCTGGTGTGCCTGAAAGTGTGAAGAAGCCCCCAAATAAACAAGGAGATAAATCAAAGGAAAATACCAGAAAGATTTTTAGTGGCCCCAAACGGGTAAGTAAAGCATTACTATTGATTTGTATTAGTTATTATTGGAGGGCTCAACTCTTAATTTTTTAATTTGAAAATTACTAACAAACACCACGGCAATTAAATTTTCTTGCAGAGGGTATATTTATATATATATGTATGTATACACAAACATACACACACGTGTCATTTTTAAAAAACCTTTTTTTTGAAATACGGTAAATATATATGATTTATTATATGCAAGTGTACAATTCAGTGACATTAAATACATTCACAGTGTGTGTAACCATCACCATTATACACAAAACATTTTCATCATCTCCAACAAAAGCTCTATACCCATTCAATAGTAACTCATAGCTCCCTCTTTATGTCCCTGCCTTCTGGTAAACACTATTCTTTCTCTGAATTGCTTATTCTTGGTACCTCATATAAACGCCTTATTTCACTAATATTGTCAGGGCTCATCCATGTGGTAGCATTTATCAAAATTACAATTTTTTTAAATGGCGGGATAATATTCCATTGTTTATCCATTTGTCTGTTGGTGAATACTTGGGTTGTTTTCACCTTCTGTCTATTTGAGCCCCTGCTTTCAATTCTTAATGGGTATATACCTAGGAGAGAAATTTTGGATACATATGGTAGGTCTTTAATTGCCAAACTTTCCCACCTTGGTTGTACCATTTTACATTTCTGCCAGCAGTGCACAAGGGTTTTACATCTTCACGAACACAGATTTTCTGAGTTTTTTTGATAATAGCTATTCTGATGACTATGAAATGGTATCTTGTGGTTTGATTTGCATTTCCCTAATTAGTGATGTTGAGCATCTTTTCATGTATTGGCCATTTGTATATCTTTTTTGGAGAAATGTTTATTCATGTCCTTTGCCATTTTTGAATTGAGTTTGTTTTTGCTGTCGAATTACAGGAGTTCTTTATATATTCCAGATATTAATCATTTGCACATAGATTTCCCCCATTCCCTGAGTTGTCTTTTTCTCTCTTGATAGTATGCTTTAATATACAAAAGTTTTAATTTCAGCCAAGTCCAGTTTATCTTTTGTTGCCTATGCTTTTGGTGTCATATCCAAGAAATCACTGCCAAATCAAATGTCATAAAGCTTTTCCCCTATATTTTCTTCTAAGAGTTTTATAGTTTTAAATCTTACATTTAAGTCTTTGATCCATTTCGAGTATATAATTCTATGTATATGGTGTAAGGGTCCAACTTCATTCTTAATGCATTATGTAGGTCATTTTTATATGGTTCAACATAGGTATTGAGAATAACTTGCTTGTCTTTACCTTTTTATTTAGAAAATTCCTTTAATAGCTTTTGTTACTGAAACTTACATTTAGAAGTTGTCTATATATTTTGTAAATTGAACTGCTTTTACAAAGGAGTTCCAAAGGAATGAGTGTGTCTGTTTTTTATGGCCTATTCTTTTACTTCTATAAAGATCCGATTGGGAATCATTTCAAAGTAATTGTGCTCTGCTTTTGCTCGCCTAGGTGCCCACCCTGAGGAGAAAAAGAGTGCTTAATGCTAATTTCAACAGAGCTAGCTTGTTTTGGGGCCAGGGGCTGGGGCATGTGATGTAGAGACTAGTTGTTAATGCTTAGGCGAGGTTTTTGGTTTATATAAATTTGTGTGTGGTGTGTATTTGTATTAATTTCCAGAACAACAGTTATCAATTTTTTTTTGGTCTCAGGACCACTTTTCAGTTTAAAAAAAAAATTATTGAGAATCTCAAAGAGCTTTTGATTATATGTTATATCAATGTTTATTCAGTGACATTAGAAGTGAATTTACATTTCAAAAATACTTGTATTTCACTTAAAATAACTCATGTTACTATAACATTTTTATGAAGAAAAAAATTTTAAGTGAGAAGAATAATATTATTTTACATTTTTTGCAACTCTTTATTAAAGTTGTGCTTAATAAAAGACAGCTGGATTCTCATATCCCCTGCATTCAGTATATTTCATTATGTTGTTTTGGTTGAAATATATGAAGAAAATCCAGCCTTACACAGATATTTAATTATATTTTAAATAGCCTTTTCGTCATTATAAACATTCTTCTTTAGCACTACACTAAAACTCAACAAACGAGAGTATCTTAAATGTAATTGCAACTTGGAGTCTAACATCATGCCAGCAGACTGTCCACACTGTTAACATTGAAATCTAATAGTTTGTCTTGTGCACTTTGAATGGATCTTTTACACATGCTGTCATACTTGATCATTTAGAAAATTCTTGTCATACTAATTTATGCAGATGTTTCCAGTGGTTGCACATATCGTTATACAGTATCAAAAAATCACATTAATGTCCCTGCCAAACTTGTCAGAAAATTTGTTAAGTATCGGGAAGCTATCAAGTTCACAGGAGCCCATGGACCACACTTTCAGAACTGATTTATAGCTTTCCACTTTTCCTCTCTCTCAATTTTTAATTATGAAAAGTTAAAATATACATAAAATATGAAAGAGCAGTATGATGAATACTTATATCCCTCCACCTAGATTGATTTTGACATGGTTGCACACATTGTCTCTTCCCTATCCCCCTCTTGTCTGTCTCTCTTCTCCTTCCACTCCCTCTTTCTCTCTTCCTCCTCCTCCTTTCTCCCTTTCCCCTCCCTCTTTCTCCCTTCTTCCCTCTCTCTCTATATAAATACATTTTTTTCCTGTTTTATTTGGAGTGAGTTGTAGATAGCATACATTCCTTAATAAAAAGGACAGTCTCATAACTGTGGTTATATGATAATTGGACCTAAGAAAATTAGTAATTCTTGATGTCTAGTCCATATTCACTTTTCCTTAACTGTCTTCACATTGTCTTAGTGGTACTTCTTCCCTGCCAAACCATAATTTCGTTGTTATATCTTTAGTCTTGAATAGTCTTCTTTTAAAAATGTCCCATGGAACTGATTTTGTTTTAAGAGCCCAAGTTATTTGCTTTGTAGAATGTTCTGTATTCAGAATTTATGTGATTGTTTCCTGATTATGTCATCTAAGCCATTATTCCACTATATTAAAGTAGTATAGTGTCAAAGAACACTGGAAGTTAAGTCTGTAAGCTTGATTAGGTTCAGGCTAAACATTTTGGCAAGCATACTTCAAAGTGATGTTGTATATGTTGCTTCACATCAGAAGCTACATAACACATGGTTATTTTACTGTTAATATTGCTTGACCACCTAGTGAAGGTTATGATCACCAGCTCTCTCCAAAATAAAGGCACATTTTTCCCTTTTACAATTTAATTAGTAAACTTCCAGGTGCTGCTCTGGTGCCGTGTAAATCTCCTGTTTTCCATTATTTTTACCTCATAATTTTAGCACCCATTGTTGATCTTTGCCTGTATCATAACACTGACAGTTGCAGAATGGAGTTTTCTAATTGCTGTTTCTTCCTTATTTAATAACTAGAATTCTGTAATGAGCGTTCCCCAACTCTGTCACAATAGACTTAATAATTTTTGCTTGTTAAATGTATTTACAATAAATTTGGCCAGTCTCAAGCCATTCCAAGCTATCTTTTATGTCCTTTTGATCTTTGAGCACTTTAGTTGCTTTCCGCACAAAAGATGACCCAGACTCATCTTGTACTTTACCCGATTCAATCATGAAATTATCCATTTATCCAAGGATCCTTGATTTATTTATTTATTTATTTTTGGTGGGGATTGCTGCTTAGAAATCCAGATCTGAGTGCTCTGTGTTATTCATTGCTTCTAAGGCTCTTTGATTGGACAGAACTATGAAATATATTTAAAAATAAACTATGAGTTCATATTGATAGTTCATTTCATTATAGAATTTTGTACTTAGCTTACTTTATCCTACAACACACATTACTTATAATACCAATATTACTGTGAACAATAATTCCACTTTTTGTCTTTAGATTATTTCACTAAGGATGAAGTCATAGTGTTCAAAGTTTTGAAATAATTATGCCAGTTTATGTTAATTCAGTATTCATTTGGGTTCATTTGTACTTATTCAGTTTTTTAACTTAGTTTTAAATTTAATATTGAAATAATTTCTTTGCTACTAAATGGCTTAGAAAGCAGCAGTGTACATGTACTTGACCCAATTATGAAGGAATCTCTCTGGCCTAAAGTAAATCAGGTCATGCAACCTCGTAGGCAAGAGACCTATTTACTGTTGATAGATAATGTCAGAGGAAATATTGCTTATTTATAAAACCAAAAGAGCTATAAGATTGAACTCATTTGAAAGGTATAATATGGGTAAAGCCCTGCCTTAGAACAGTAGTCCTAAACATTTTATTTCTTGAAAACGGTTACTTCAGTAAATGTTTTAATTTCCTTTTTAACCTCCCATTGAAATGTTTTTCAAGACCTTTTTTATTTTGAGTGGAATTATGTCAGATTTTTTTCACTTAGATATCACTACTATTTAGATGGATTAGTAAGCTTCAAAAACAAAACTTTGATCCTGTATTAAAAAGTAATAATGCTTTGGATCCCATAGAAGTTATATATCTTTATGAAAATATCTAGTTAAAAAATTTAGAAGCCTACTCCCGGAAGAGAAGCAGCATAAAATCCCTAGTTCTTATAAGAAATAGATCATCCATTCACCTTCAAGACACTAAAAGATTACTTAAGAGATATTAAAGAGAACTGTTGAGAAACAGAAATAAGGGGAAATTTTACCTGTTTAGTTTTAATGTGTATAAAGGAATAGAGGAAATAAATGGGATCAACATTTTAAGCATTAAGTTAAATGGCATGTGTAAATATAGTGGAAATAAATGATAGATTTGTTTTATATATAAGAAATTAGGATTTATGTTTTTTGTGCAAAAATAAGATAAGCTCACTTCCCTCAGGAATTATGTAGGTTTTCTCCCAAATCACCAGAGAAGAAAGAATGGAGAGAGGCTCTAGGTAGGTGGGGTGTAGGAAATGTTCTCAACAGTTGTAAATTCCTGTTATGATAAAAACACCCTCATGTAGCTAGGCCAGTGGGAGTATCTGGACCTTCTCTAATCTGATTAGATTTAAAGACACTAATGACTTCATTTCCAGGTGGTTAAGAGGTAGCCCATGGGTTGTAGTGGCAAAAGTTTCCCTCCCTTCCTATCAGACTTTGTTAACCTCAACACTGTAGATGTTTTACACTGTATAAATCTTAGTTGTGGAGGGTGACCCTGTACATTGGAGGATACTTACAAACATCCTTGGCCTCTACCCACTAGATGCTAGTAGCAATTCTTTCCAGCTCCTCAGTTTGAACCAAAAATATCTTCAGACATTGCTAAATGTCCTTTGAGGCAGAATGGATCCCCAGCTCATTAAGGGTGTATGTGTATGACGAGAATAAGTTGCAGACTTGACGAGGCTTTATTTATTTTGATACTAATATTTTCTTAGATTTGGCCTGTGGATGTTTCTTCAAACTTACTTTTGATGTGTCCTACCTTTTTGCATTTTCTTAACTGACACACTGTAGTGTTCAAAGTTCAATATATACATTCCCAGCCCTATTGTAATCAGCCATTTCACCAAGGGCCGCTGTTTTTTTTTTTTTTTTTTTTAGTGGAGAATGGTATTTAGAAATAGAGATCTAGTCACTAAGTATGGTCATTTCTTATGGGATTGTCATTGCTTCTGGGCCTTCTTTGAGTCGACATAGAAGTAGGAAAATTAAATATATGCATTATATGCATTTTTTTTTCTCTTTCCCTCTTTCTCGCTCCCCACACACACTGCGCACACTGATTTTGTTTCTGTGTATATTTAGAACACATGAATTCAAACTGATACCCCCAATACTAGTTCAACACCACATATTTTTATATTAACCTTCCCACTTTCCACATTTTATTTCATTTCACAGACAGTAAGAATCTGGTTTCCATTATCCTCAACATGTTTACGTATTTGCTCAATCTTCATGTATGTAACCAATTTCCTGACCACACAGGTCACCTCAGCTTTAGTGCCACTAGTCAAGAGGTTCCTCTTCTCTCTCCCTACCTCCCTATGATAGAAAATATTAACTTTTAAAGCTTGCCAGATGTGAGAATTTTTCTTAACATCTCACGAGGGTTGTTCATAACAGGATTGAGGCTGGCTAGGGGAACATGTGAGGCAGAAAGAAGACAAAGAGGGTAAAGAAAGAACATAGTTGAAATGATTACTCAGAAAAGTTATCACTTGCTATGTGGAGAAAAGTAAAAGGTTTGAAAGATTAGGTTGGAACATCAGGATTTTATGTACCTGTTCCTATGTACAGTTTTATTGATAATTTGACAATTTTAACGGTTTTTCTTAAAAAATGCCATCTTATTTCTGATCACTGGATTATTGTTTCCCTCCATTTTATTATTTGCAATTGTCATATATGTGGTGGTACATACTTAGATCATTTCTTCTGCCTGGCCTGTTTTTTGTTTGATTTCTGGCTTTTCATTCAGCTGCTGTTTACCTGCCTTCATAAGGCGTTATCAGTATAATCATTCTAACTTTCATTGTTTAGAGAAGGTTAAATTTTACCTGGGACTTTGGCCATCTTATTTTGCCAATTAAGGCTGCTGCTGGGTTATTGATGAAATGAACCATAATATTAATCTTAGTTTCAGTTCTCAAATATTTGTATCTTCACGTTTGTTATTTCCCTGTGATTTAATGCTGGTCTTGTCTGGGACTATATTTTGTCTGACTCTTAAAGGAACATTCTGGATTCTATTTTTTTTTTCTTCTCTTCTGTCATTCAATATGACGTTGGATGGTGGGCTTCTGGGCAATTAAAATTCGAATATCAGTATAATCCATAGTTATAAATGTAATTTTATTTGAAGGTTAAAATTGCATAAAGCTGCAGTTTTAAAGTTAAGTATAGTTTTATAAACTCATTTTTTGTTTAATAAAATGAGTTAATATAGGTTATGAACTTAAAAACATAATCTTACAGTTGAAGAGATTTTAAAGGACAAGTAGTCCCACCTCCCACCCAAGAACATATGTTCCTTCATAGTATCTTCTAGCCATTAGCATTCACTCGTGAAGCATCTTATTTTTCTGTCAAATTGTTTTTACTTCTGATTACTTTTGCTCTGTATTTGGGGATTCACTGGCCATCCTTGGATCCAGTCATCAAGATGGCAGTGTGAGATTCGCTATATTCTCACAGACTAGAAGCTTAAGACATAGATGGAGATGAAACCTGAAAAGAGACTCTAGCCATTGGTTTGCTGATGAGAGATGCTGGCCAAAGTGTAAAAGTAAAAAGCCACAGCTCCCCATTTATAGCTCTTAGGTTGGTGATCCAAAGAGCTGTTGACACTGAGCATGTTTTGGTGGAGCCTAAGTATGGAATAGGGTCAGTTTTAGTTGGCTTTTCTTTGTCATTTTTTTCCCCACATGTACTACAGGCCTTTCACTTTGCTAGGTGCTGGAGGAGATACAAAAAAAACAATAAGATAACTGTCTTAAAAAGGCTGTCTGGTAAGGTAGAATGTTTTTCCCGCATGGAAACTTTTGAGTAGTCTTAGTATTTCCTTAGTGTGTTCAAAAGAAGAAGTTTCTATCTTTTTTTATATAGATAGTATTTAACTTAAATATTAAGCCAAGTACTTAAATCTGTATTACATAAAGACTTAGGAAAATATAAATTATTTTCTCAGTGTGATTAATTCCTTTTTTTTTTTCTGTAATATTTTCTGGAAGGATTTTAGTAAGGCATAAAAATATTAATGTTTTTATTTCCTTTAGTTCAATACCTTTAAAGTTTTAAAGTTTAAAATATTTCACTATAATTTTTTTTCCAGAAAATGAAGTTCGAAATGAGAAAATATAGCTATATGTTAATCAAGAGCCTGAGAACTTTGGCATACATTTGACACTTAGCCGAAGAGTGGGTCCTTATGTGTATTAGGGTGTTTATAGTTTGGAATTTGTTTTTCCAACTAGTAATATATTTTACTTAGGGTTAATTAGGATTCAGATATCCAGAGAACTCTGCTCAACTTTCTTGTTGAGATACTTTGATGACTTCATGCTAATGACAACCACAAATTAATATAAGATGTGTAATGCTGGATGTTTTTGGGGGGATGGTGACCATATTTTTTTCATTTTTAAATTTCTAGTGCCTGAAATATACAGGGAGTTCATAAAGATTTATTTCTGGTATTCTTGGAAGTATCTCGCAGCAGAGTCTTCATTTAGTACTAAATATTTGGTTTTTTACTATTTGAAAATTGATAAGCCTATCAAATTTGAAAAGATTTCAGCCATTGTCTGTACTCAGCTACATATTTGAGGGGGGAGACCCTTTGTAATTAGTCAGAGTTCTTTGTGCAGCACTCAGAGGAGAGGTATGCTCTAGCCACTTCATCTCCCTGGACTCCCAGTTCCATCTCCTCATTTCAGAGTGACTGCTGCTGGTTGGACTCTGAATTCTTCCTCAGGCAGTTAGGGCTTACCTCATATGTTCCCCTTTTTAAGGATCATTATGCTATGGTACCTAATGTTCAGTATCTGAAAATCATTTCATAGATTTTTCTCTAGTTTGTTAGTTTCAGGTGGAAAGGTAAATTTGGTCTCTGTCATTACATCTTGTCCAGAAATGGAAACTCTAGATTCGTATGTATTATAATAATCGCTGTTTTACAACTTTATAGTCGAGAAAATAAAATTTTTTTTAATGTGGACTTAAAAATATGATTACTTCCAAAACTAATAATCCATTCTTATTTCCTTCTCCTTTTGGTTTTTCTCTTCTGGCCTTTTGACTTGATCTGGAATTCAATATTAAATTGAAATACAGTTGTATCCACTTACTTAGTTATGATTTATATGCCACCCATACAAAAAACATTTGAGAAAATGTACATTTATAAATTTGGTAGAACCAGGTTGAAAATAAATGAGGAAATTGTGTTGATAAAAAAAATAAGAAAAAGAATGAGATGAAGTTTAAATTCAAGCTTTTTTGTCTTGATGGATTTCCTGGTGACCTACCAGAAATATAACTTTGAGCTTTTTAAAAGCCAGAGCACAGAAGCTGTCAGGGTACCTCTTTGCTTATTAGGAAGGATCATTAAAAATAGGAAACTCTTGATTGCCCTTGGGCCAAGTTTGGGTTATGTTTTAATCTTCGATGCCTCAACCAAGGAAGTATTGCTATTAAACCTTGGTTTGTTCTTGATGGGTTATTTTCAGTAAATAAATGAAGGATAGCTTATCTCTTTCCACTTTGGAAAATGGCCTTTATTAAGGTTATAGTCATCTTATATTGTGATTTCTTAATTCCTTTCACGCTTATCTACATTTGAAATAGTTGCTTCATGAAAATTAAAATTATATTAACTGACAGAATAATGAAAGGTTTATACTTGTTCTATTTTACAATTTTTCTGAGAGAACTTAAATGTTTAAAAATATTTTTATTTGGAAATAACTTAAAATTTTAAAAAATAGTTATTTTGGAAATATCAGAATTACAGAAGACTTATGAAAGTAAAATAGTACAAAGAACACTCATCTTGATTATCTTTTTTTTAAATTTCTTTTTAATTGTAGTTGACATATGATATTATGTTAGTTTTAGGTGTACAACATAGTAATTCAACATTTACATACCTTACAAAGTGATTACCACCATAAATCTAGTAACCATCTGTCAACATAAATAGTTATGATGATATTATTGACTATATTCCTTATGCTGTACACCCTTGTGACATATTTTATAACTGGAAATTCATACTTCTTAATCTCCTTTCCCTTTTCTGCCCATCATGTCCCACCAGCCATCAATTTGTTTTCTGTATCTGTGAATTTGTTTCTGTTTTCTTTCATTTTGTTTATTCATTTTTTTTGTATTTTAGATTTTACGTACAAGTGAAATCTTATGGTATTTGTCTTTCTCTGTCTGACTTATTTCACTTAACGTAATGCTCTCTAGATCCATCCATGATATTGCAATTGCAAGATTTCATTCTTTTTTATTGTTGAGTAGTATTACACACATGCGCGCGCTTGCTCTTGTGTGCTTGCTCGCGCACGCGCTCTCTCTCTCTCTCTCTCTCACTCTCACAGCCCACATCTTTATCCATTCATCTGTCAGTGGACACCTGTGTTGCTTTCATATCTTGGCTGTTAAAAACCATGCCACAATGAACATAGGGGTGCATATATCTTTTGAATTATTGTTTTTGTTTTCTTCCAGTAAGTATCCAGAAGTGGAATTATTAGGTCATAATGGTATTTCTGTTTCTAATTTTTTAGGAAGCGCCTTTCTGTTTTCCAGATGGTTGCACTATTTTATAATCCTACCAGTAGTGGATAAGGATTTCATTTTCTCCACAGCCTTGCCAACACTTGTTATTTGTTATCTCCTACCGTGATTACTTTAACATTTGCTTTTTCAGTTGTTCTTTCGTTCTATATTTATGTGTGTTGTATATACTCATATACAAACAAAAGTTTTAAACTTATTTAAGAGTAAGTTATATATATTATAGCCCTTTACCCTGAAATACAGTGTATATTTCCCAGTCAGTTATATGTTCAGATTGCAGTAAATTTAACATGGTTCCTATATTGTTGTGTCAGTTTTGTCAGTTGACACAATAATGTACTTTGTAGCATTTTCTTTTCTCTGGTACAGGATCCAGTCTAGTGAGAGGTATTTCATTTAGCTGTTATATCCCTCTAGTCTCCTTAAACCCGGAATATTTCCATAGTCTTTCTTTGTCTTTTATGACAGTGACATCCCCTGATCCCTTTTTTAAAAAATCTTCTCATTTTGTTTTAGTCTGAAGTTTCCTCATGATTGGGTTCAGGTTATCATCCTAGGCCTGGATTCTATGTAAGCGATGATGTATTCTTTTCAGTGTTCCACATCTGGAGGATGTTAATTATGATCACCCAATCAAGGGCTTGTCTATTCCTCTATTGTATAATTCTTTTTTTCCCCTCGCAACTAAAAAGCAATCTTTAAAGAGATTCTATAGGAATCTAAATACTCTATTCATTAGAATATACTTAAATTTACCGTACATTTCCTGATCTAGTATTTACTATGCTGGTGCAAAATAATCACTTTCTATCTCATGTTCCCTCCTTGTTCACTGGTCAGTTCTCAGCACTGCTATAATCATAAGCCCATCCTTCTCCCCATATACTTATTTTTCTTTTATCAGTATGGACGCATAAATTCTTGGGTTTTATTTTTTTTCTTAAGATTCATAATTAATTACTTATTTTGAGCTTAAAATTGTCTTGATTTGGTTAATGGAGCCTCTTCAAGCTGTCCTTTTTTCCCCCTGTGACATGCCATCATTCTCTGAGTACTTTACTTTCTGGTATAATAATGCTCCAGGTTCATCTTGTAGTTTCTCTACTCCAGCCCTGGAATCAGGCCCATTCTCTGAGGAGTCGTTGTTCCATTTGGTAGGATATAGTGTTAAGGAGACCAAGATCTAGGCTCTAGATGAGCTCATTGTTTCTTGGCCAATTTAGCAGATAGTGATGGGAAACATGCATGTATATGCACATACATTAACATTGCATTGTTAATGTATGTGCATATACATGCATGTTCTACTTCAGTACATATATTTAAGGTGTTCAAGATTTATTTGCAGTCCTACCCCAACTTTACCCTGCCCCCGACTGAGGATATACTCAAATAGTGTGTTCATAAAGTTACTTAGATTAGTCTGTCTACCTACCTCTTTGTCTGTCTTTCTGTCTTCTCTTTAATGTATTAATCATTTGAATTAGAAGTAGCTTTAATTTGTTCTGGTTTGCTTTCAGTTTTAAGTTTTTTTCCCTTCTAATCTTACTGATTTAATTTTTGGGTATATACAATATTAACCTATTTCCAAAAGTCAAAACTATACAAAAAGGTAAGTTTAATGAAGGGTCACTTCATTGAGATATAGTCTAGCCCATCTCTCATCCCTTGCAGGGAATCAACTTCATAATTTTCTACTTTATTCTTTCTGCTTTTTATAAAAATTAATACAATTTAAATTTTTTTCTCTCATTCTTATATAAAAGGTAATATCTATAGGTGCTCTTTTGCACTTTACCTTTTTTTTTTTTTTAGTAATAACTCTTGGAAATCACTCCTCGGGATTATAGAGATCTTCCTTAAAATATAGACAGTTTTTTTTTTTAAGTTGGCTTTAGATTATATTTTTTCTTTAGTTTTTTTGTTTCTCCATATTGTTTGTCCTTTAAATTGTTTTTTAAAGGTTATATGTGTATAGGTTATATATCTACTTAAGTCCTCACTAATGTCATTGATAGATTCTTCAAGTGAAATAATGCATAACAAAACCAGTTTTACCATAGGTTAATTGATATAAACCAGAATTAAATTTCTTTGGCATTTCATCAGTGTTATAATGAAATGACATTATTCAAGGATCTGCTGTATAAATATCCATTGTTGGCAAAATTTTGTATATTTAGTAAATCCCTATTATTTGGTTCTAATTTTAGTTAAGATTGTTCAGAACTTGGCTTAAGATTTGGTTCAGCTGCTCTAAAAGAAATCCCAAATTGGTTTTTAAATAGGTAGCTTATTTTTCTCTGGCTTACCAATCCCTAGGTTTCTGTATTATCAGGAACTAGCTTGCTCTGTGATAGTGGTCTTCCATTTCTAGAATATTGAAAAACATGGAAGGAATGGGAAGGAAAGGCAATGAACCTTCCTAGAGTTCATTCTCATGCTACTTCAAGGTTATTACCTTGATATCTTCTGATGTGACAATGTCTTGCTTTTATAAAGCTTTCACTACCAGTTATACTTTGAAGTGATACAAGCAACTGAGTAATGGGATATATTGTTCTTTATGTAGATAGGAGTTGATAGTTTCCTCATAAAAATAGCAGCTGTATCTTTAAAAGTTTTATCTGTAGAGCTTAATTGAATCAGGCAGAAAAATGATTTTCAGCTCTATGCTCTTGCACCTGTGGATTATAGTTTCTTCATAGTGCTCTGTGTTAACATTGTAAATGTCTGGTTCTTAGCAGTTCAGACATACTTGGTTTTAGTTTAGGGATATTTGCTGTTCTCCCTCAAATAATTTAATCCTCTGAATATTTAACACATTATGAAAATTTAAGTTTTTTGGTCCTAGTTTAGAAGAATTTGAGATTATATGATTATGCTTAAAAGTTCTAAAGAGCTAAGTTATCCTAATTTTTTTAAAAAACTTTCTTCCTTAAGCTCCCTGAATTTCTAATACCCATCTTTAAAAACCATCCTTGACAATTTTTTAAAAAGGCAAATCTAGATTAATTTTTCCCTTTTGAATTGTGACCAAAGCACCCCCCCCACCACACACACACACGCACACACACACGCACGCACTGCAGCCCTTTGTTTCCCCAGAACTAATTTAGTTGTAGAGCATGCTGATTAAATTACTGGCGAGAGTGTGATTCTGTGTTCATATTTTTGTGTGGGTAAGGCTGGATGTATTCTAATCAGCCTACAGTATTTGTCCTCATTTAGTACATGGTCTTCTTTGACACTTAAATAAATTGGGTAATATCGTTTTAAAAATTCACATTACTTAAAAGCAATTATTCCAGTTTTTTTCCCTTTTGGAAACCAGCTCAGTGAAGAGAATAGCGTAATGCCGTCGCTTCTACTTAGCTTTTCATGAAGAAATCTTTCCTCTTGCTTTATAATTATGATTTAACAAGCCAATCTGTTAACCACAGCCTTGATGTTACAATTGTAAAAACTGATTTTTATCTATTATTTTCAGAAACTAGATTCTGTCCCAAGGATAAATGCTTCATAGGTCTGTCATTGGCATATTTTTTGCTTAACTGTAACAAAGTGAGGTTCTCCTTGTTTGTTGTGCCCTGGATAATTGAATAGTAAAGAATAATTATGTTTAAGATAACTAGGACTGAAATATGCTAACATGATTCCAAACTTTTAGAATGTTAGAGTATTAAAGAGCTTTCTAATTATTCTAAATATTCTCATTAGACTGCAGAACATACAGTTCACAAATATTTTAACAAGAGATATCTGGTTAATATGATGTGTCTGCCTTTTAAACCAGAATAAAATGAACAAGATTAAAGAATGACACAGTTAAAAATTAGCTAGGTTGTTAAATGGTAAGGCTTATTTTCATTTTCCACAAAAAGTTGATTGCAATATGGTATTTTTACAAATACTATACAGTCACTTTCACTGAGTGACATTAACATATGAGAGTAGTGTTGTGTGGTTTCCATATAAAATTCACTTAGGTGCATATATAGATTGTCATACCATTTTGGAATGATGTGAAGAGCTTAGTCAATCACTGTCATATGCCTGTGTGCCCCCCCCATGTGTATTAGCCATATCCAGATTTTTTTAAATTTTAGTTATTTTTAGATAGTAGCATGTATCTTTATTTCCTTCCCCTCCCTATAATAAACCCTGTATTAACCATGTAAAACTTTCAATTATTAGTCAAGGAGAGAAGTTCTAATTAGACCTACTTTCTTATAGATTGCTCATTAGCATTAAAATGGTAAAACATCAAAAACTTTAGTGTTGCTAAATCGCCTGTTCAACAGTAAATTGGGAGTTCATTGAATATCCTTTTAATATAACTTAGTTTTTCTGTGTACTGTTTTCAAGGGCATTTTGAAAATTTTCATTATGGTAAACACATGAGTTTACTCAGGAAATTTTTAAGTGTACAGTACAGAATTGTTAGCTTAATCACAGTGTTGTACAGCAGATCTCTAGAACTTTTTCATCTTGCATAACTGAAACTCTGTACCCATTGAACGGCAACTCCCTATTTCCCCCTCCCTCCAGCCCTTAGCAACCACCATTCTTTCTGTTTTTATGAGTTTGATTACTTTAGATATTTCACGTAAGTGGAATCATGCAGTATTAGTCCTTCTGTGACTGGCTTATTTAGCATAACATCCTAAGTGTTCATGTTGTAGCATATGATAGAATTTATTTTATGGATGAATTTTATGTGGATGTATCTAATACCATTCATTCATTTGTTTGATAGGTTGTTTACACTTCTTGGCTCTTGTGATAAATGCTATAGTGAATACTGGAGTGCAAATACTTCTTGGAAATCCTGATTTCAGTTCTTTTTGATAAATATCCCAAAATGGGAATGTAAGATCATATGGTAGTTCTGTTTTCAATTTTTTTGGGGAACCTTTATGCTGTATTTTATAGTGGCTGCACCATTTAAACTCCCATAAACAGTGCTCAAGGAACCAGTTCCAATTTCTCTGCATCTTTTCCAACACTTGTTTTTTTCTGTCCTTTTGGTAATGGCCATCCTAATGGCTGTGAGGTGATAACCTTGCTGTGATTTTGATTTGCATTTCTCTTAATGATTAGTGATCTTCATCATCTTTTCATATATCTTTTGGATTTTTGTATGTCTTCTTTGGAGAAATTTCTATTCAAGTCCTTTGCCCATTTCTTAATGTTGTTTTTTTTCTTTTGAATTGTAGGAGTTCCTTTTATAGTTGACCCTTGAACAACATGGGGATTAGGGGCGCTAACACCACCCACAGTCAAAAATCCATGTTTAACTCTGACTCCCTTAAAAACTTAACCACAGTTGACCCTTTGCCTGTGCATATTCAACCAACCCCAGATCGAAAACAGTATTTCAGTCCACAGTTGGGAATTTGCAGGTGGGAATCTGAAAATTTTGTTTTCAATCCACCGTAGGTTGAATCCGCTGTTAGTTGATACAGGTGCGAACCCGCAGATATGAAGGGCCAACTGTATTTATTGAAAAAACATGGACATAAGTGGGCCTGTACAGTTCAAACCTGTGTTGTTCAAGGGTCAACTATATTTTGCATAGTAACCACTTACCAGTTTTATTGTCTGCAAATATTTTCTTCCATTTCATAGGTTGCCTTTCCACTCGATCATGTCCTTTGCTATGCAGAAATCTTTTAATTTGATGTTATCCTGCTTGTCTTTGTTTGCTTCCGTTGCTTTTGGTGTTGTATCAAAGAAGTCATTGGCAAGACCAGTAGTTAGGTATGTTTTTTCACATTTTCTCCAGGAGTTTTATTGTTTCTGGTGTTATGTTTAAGTTTTTAGTCCATTTTGAGTTGCTTTTTGTGTAATCCAGTTTCCCAGCACCATTTGTTGAAGAGACTGTTCCCATTGTGTAGTCTTGGCATCCTCTGTGAAGATCATTTGACCATATATGTATGGATTAATTTTTCTCCATTCTCTTCCTTTGGTCTGTATATCTACTTTGCCAGTTCCCTACTGTTTTGATTATGGTACCTTTGTGGTATGTTTTGAAATTAGGAAGTGTGAGTCCTCCAGTTCTTTTGTTACTTCTCAAGATTGTTTGGGCTATTTCAAGGTTGTTTTTGGTTTCATATGAATTTTAGGTTTGTTTATTTCTATTTCTATTAAAAATAACTTTGGGATTTTGATAGGAAAGCATTGAATCTTTAAGTCACTTTCGTTAAGTTTATTCCTAAGTATTTTATTCTTTTTGATGCTATGATAAATGGGATTTTCTTCATTTCCTTCTTGGGTTGCTTTTTGTTGTATAGAAATGCAACCAATTTTTATATGTTGTTTTTGTATTGTACAATTATACTCTTTACATTCTAAAAGTGTGTTTGTGAGCTTCTGGGATTTCTACACATAAGAGCTTGTCATCTGAACTGAGAAAATTTTACTTCTTTTCTGATTTCATTTTCTTGCCTAATTGCTTTTGCTGGTGTGTTCAGTCCTGTGTTGAATTGAAGCGGTGAGAGGGGCCATCCTTGTCTTGTTCTTGATCTTAGAGGAAAAGTTTTCAGTTTTTCATTGTTGAAGTTGTTAGTTGTGTTATGGGCTTTTCATATATGACCTTTTAATGTGTTGAGATAATTTCTTTGTATTCCTAGTTTGTCGAGTGTTTTTATCATGAAAGGGTGTTGAATTTTGTCAGATGCTTTTTCTACGCCAATTGAGATGATCATGTAATTTTTGTCCTCCTGTTTATATGATGTCTTACATTGTTTGATTTTTGTGTTGCTCCATCTTTATATCCCAGAGATGAAGCCCACTTGATCCTTTTACTGTGCTGTTGAATTTAGTTTTCTAGTATTTTGTTGAGGATTTTTTTGCATCTTTATCCATCAGGGATATTGTTCAATGACTTTTGAGATGAGTTAAAACAGTGTATCTTGGTCTACCTTTTATAATAATGCTTGTTAACGGAGTGTTTGCATGTCATTTATTCCATTGGTTTATCACAGTTCCTCTGTTAAGTGGGTAGACATATAGTCCAATTTTCTTATGAAGATGCTGGACTCAATTGCACATTATCATATCCTATTATCATTAGTATTATCAATAATAATACTTATATGGCTCATATTGTTTCAGGCGCTCTTGTAAGTATTTTACATATATTTATTCAATCCTCACAACAACCCATTGCAGTAGGTACTGTTATTAACCTCATTTTACAGATGAGAAAAATGTTGAGTAGCAAGTAGTAGTAGAGCTTACCATTTATCTGGATTTTAATCCAGATGATTTAGTTCTTGAGTTAACTTTGTTAGCTGTTCATGTTGCTACTCACAGTTAACTAGAATGTTGTCAATTTAGAACATTGACCTGCCCTGGTATTTTGTTACCTCTGGAACCAGATAATCTTTTTATTAACCCAAAGATTGTATGTTACCTGAAATCAGTTCTTTTAAAAAGGAAATGTAAAGTGCTTGAACTTTGAGGCACCTATTCTTTTGGCATTGGTTATCTTCCTGGATTTATGATTGTGCTTTGGATATTAGAAGTCAGTTAAATGAGGGTAGGGGGTCTGTAACAGCTAGTAGGCTGATGTTTGAGTGTCTATGTGGTTGTGCCTCAAAAGGCCTAATCAGTTCATTGCATGATACATAAATTATTTTAGATTACTAATGCATTATCACTTTATGCAAACATGTTTTCTAAGAAAAATTGGTCTGTATACAGAATACAAATGACTTTCTACTTTAAGTTATACAGTAGGATTTCTTTTAGCATTACGATTTTCTTAACACATTTAATAAGTGAATCAATTTAAACTTTTATCTTTTAAAAACCAGTTTTTTTGTGGAGTTGACACTGTTGTCTTGATGTCACAGTATGGTAATTATAAAGATAATATTTATATAAAAAGGTCATTTTGTGTGATGCTTAATTCCAACTATGTTAGTTCACTGCAACTAGTAAGGGAAGGTGATTAATTTTTTGATACAGATTTTTGGCAAGTCTTGAAGTACGTTTCTCCATTTGTACTTTTATTCTGTGTATGTAGTACTGAAGATAAGATTATTACACTCATAAACAAAATCTAATGAGATTCAAACCATTTATTTGAAGGTTAAAAGACAAAAATCTTTTAGGATGAGAAAATGTTGTCAGTCTTTGTTTAATCAATCTCTTTTTTAAAGTGAAGATTTCTTTTATACAGATTGAATCCTATGGTTTTGATTATATAGGCTCACAGTTCTTTATTTCCAATTATGAAATTCAAAGTGTTAAACTGAAAGTGTTCTTCATTAAGTTTATAGTAAATTGATTTGCTAGTAAACTACCCTGAACCTGAGGTAGGGCAATATCCTTACTGTGAATATATATACATTTTGTTGTAGAAATCATGGATGTTGTTACTTAGTACTGCTTTAGACTCCACTGTTTTGTAACACATAGCATATGTACCATATTTATCTTTATAAAATTTGAAAACTTTTGAATAACGGCACTCAACAGTTTCACTTAAATGAATATGGACCTTTATCACTTGTCATAAGCTGTCTGATTTCCATTTTTAGGAGAATATGGGGCATGAATCAGCATGAGGAATAAAGAATATGTTGAATTAACTATATTGATTAATAAGTTAGTACAAGCTTGGCAAGAGGTTTGATTTCTTTTTTAGTTTCCCAGAGCACTGATTTTGTGGTAGAATACCATAGTGATTCCCTGTCTGCACAGGCATGGGAGCATGGTGAGAATATAAGCCAGATAATGTCTATCCTGCTCTGTCTAGGATCTATATTTATGCATTTAAATTATCCATTGCGATTTTTATTTTATTAAATCAGACAATTTTATAAGGATGCAAAGATGAAAACAGTTGATCCTTTTCTCATTTCTCTAGTCTCCTACAAAAGCTGTATATAATGCCAGACATTGGAACCATCCAGACTCAGAAGAGCTACCTGGGCCACCAGTAGTAAAACCTCAGAGTGTCACAGTAAGTGAACTGTACTTTTTAATTTTTTATGTTTAATTTGCTGTCTTCATAATTTGAATGTGACTTTCCCGTTTAATGGTTTATTTTGGACTTCCTCATCAAAATTTAGTGGCTTTAGTTTAATTCATTGGACAAGTGAATATTGTAGATAGGATTACAGGAATTCTGCTAGTAGGTTATAAATCAAAGCCTTAAAAAATATTGGACCAGTTTTTACTTCTGACCCACATTTTACAGAATTGTAGTATTTAGTGTTTAAGGGAAAATTATTCCATATTTGAAGTTTGTATTAGCTATTAAGATAAGAGTTATAAGTTATATCCCACATAGATTGCAAAGTGGCTTTGAGTTGTTAATTAGCTTGTTTTTTTTTTCAGAATAACTGGTAGGCCTATACATTAATACTTCTAGATAAATGGTAACTCTTCAGTCATCTGGAGCTATCAAGAAGTGAGTTCTTTATAACAACAAAAAAGGTTAGGGATTAGAGATCTTTCTAAAATATATAGTTTCCTGTCTTGAGTTGAATTTACTAAACTCCTTTTACTAGTATAAAATATTCATTGTTCTAATTAGTAATTATATATTGTGCCCTTATTGTGACTATTTATTTCTACCTGTACTTTATTTATTTTTTTATTTGTTAGTTTTTCTGTCCCATCCCTAGCTTCTTATCAGTGCCATTTATGTATGTAATTGTGGTTCTTTATTCTTTCTAATGGTCCTGGATAAAAATAACAAACTGTGTGAAATGTAAGGCTTAAAAAAGAACAGAAGGAATTCCTGAGGGTTTTTTTTGTGAGTAAAACGTAATAATCTTACTTGGTAGTGCGTGGAATTTTAAAGTATCCCTTATGACCTTTCAGAGGATTCTCCCCATCTTTTTTCTTAAGCTAAATTTGCCAGGTAGAAGAGATGTTATATATATATATATATATATATATATAGATATATAACTACTAATTTATTACCTTTATTTTAATAGGTGAGGCTGTCTTCAAAGGAACCAAATCAAAAAGATGACGGAGTTTTTAAAGCTCCTGCACCACCCCCCAAAGTGATAAAAACTGTGACGATACCTACTCAGCCCTACCAAGATATAGTTACTGCATTAAAATGCAGAAAAGAAGACAAAGAAGTAAGCCATATAGTTTTATTGCACATGGATATTTTTGCATGTAACATTTAGCCTTTTAATGTCTTAAACTTAAGTACAGTACACTGATATTCAGTTTTGAGTCACAAACTTTTCTTGTCCTAGTATTACCAGTGTTTTAAAATTTTTCTTTCAGTTGTCATCTAATAAACTGTTTTATACCCTTTTAAATATAAAAGTGTAGCAAGCCCATAGGTTTAACTAAATATACTAGTTCATAGTCGCAAAAGAGGTGAACTGACTTTTTCTTGGCAGTTATATACCGTTGTTCAGCACGTGAAGCACTTCAATGATGTGGTGGAATTTGGTGAAAATCAAGAGTTCACTGATGACATTGAGTACTTGTTAAGTGGTTTAAAGAGCACTCAGCCTCTAAACACACGTTGCCTTAGGTAAGATCTCATTTTTACATCTGATAATTGTATGCATGCTGTATCATTAAAATTTACCAAGTGGATAGAGCCAAGCATTTGTGATTTTGTTATCATAGATGTAGTTTATGAAATAAATTGTGACTTATTTCTTATAAGGCCTTGATTTTACATAGACAAAGGAAAGTTGGATGATCATAGCCTTTTAGCAAAGTATAGGGTACAGTTTCCACATGCTCTAAAAAAGCGATATTCTAGAGAATCTTTTAAGTTCTTTTTTAGACCAGAATTTTAGACATGCAAGTGATAAATTTGATTAATTTGAGCATGCTTTGTTTTGGAGCATCTTTTGCATACTATAATGGAGTGAATGTTTTGATTATATTGAATTATCTAGTCAATTAGACTATATCCAATCAAACATTATTTATAATCTTCTTATAGTTTAATCTTCATATGTCATAAGCATTATGTAAAGTAGCCAAGACTTTGCTTTTGATGGTAGTAGTAATGTAAGAAATAAACTAAAGATGATCATTTGTTACTTATATATTTTAATACAGTATACCTAATCACATATTTGGCATGAATAAATTCTTAATAATTTGGTTTGCTCACATTTTTAATACTGTGATCCGTATCATGCTTTGATACACCCTACCCCCATTTGCTTGTTTGGTATTGTGCAAAGAAAAAACTAATGCACTTGCTATCTTCAGTTTTCCTAACCCAGTCTGTTTTCTTCTAGTGTTATTAGCTTGGCTACTAAATGTGCCATGCCCAGTTTTCGAATGCATCTGAGAGCACATGGAATGGTAGCAATGGTCTTTAAAACCTTGGATGATTCCCAGCACCATCAGGTATTTTTAAGTTTCTGGGATCAAGAAACATTATTTAAAAATTCCAGTCTATTTGGCTATTGAAAAATATCTTTATTGGATATTCATATATATAAGTATTTCCTAATTATGGGTTGAGTTTTATTTGCTAAATATATAGGGCTTTACAACAGAAGTTTTTGCTTAATGAATCATTTAAGATTATTTTTTCAAGACATTTTTTCTCTTATTAAAACATCATCATCACTTATCATAGCTAACACACCATACCATACTGGATATTTAATTCTGTAATCAGTAATTTCCTCTGATCAGAAAGTACTGAAAAAAATCTTTTACTGCTCTTTGATATCAGTTGCATGAAAAAAGGTCTTGAATTATTTTTTTAAGCATTTTGTGTGAATGTTGAATCTAGGACATAGCCCATTGTGAAAAGGGAATAATTCCTCATTTTCATTTTGGCTTTGATGCTTTCTGTTAAAAATATGTAATAAAAGTCAGGTTTTACATTTCAGAGTTAGAAAGAATAATCATTACTAATCATTATCAATAATGATATTTCAACATGGCTTGATTATATTTTTGTTCAAGGAAATTGTTCTAAATGCAGATTAGGTAACACATCTAATACCAAGTCTTCTGAAATGAAAAGAAAGGTAATTAACCCTGAGTGACGATAACTCTATTACCAAGTTGTAGTATATACAAAACAATGAGGAGGAAGAGAAGAGAATTATTAATTTGTTTTGTTATGCAGTTATGAGACAACCAGAGCATTAGTATATGTTTGTGGGGCAGTAGATCTCCCAAGGTCTATACTGTGACAATCCTAATCTATAAGTAATTTGCTGTGTAAGCATTTAATTAGTCACTTAGTCTGAAATTTCTCTACTTATGGGGATTCAGAGTTTAAATCTTTAGATACTAGTTATTTGTGTTTCTGTGCATTGAAATAAGTATAGTATATCTCATGCTGGAGTATCCCAACATAGACCTTTTTGTTGTATTAATGCATACCTAAATTGTATCACCTTCATTACTTATAGATTTCAGTACCTATTTTAAACAGTACTGACTACCTGATTTGAATGATTTTGAGAACACATATTTTTATTTTTATTTTTAATTACTTGGTTCATCCAGATCTGATTGGTTGATTGGTTTATTTTAAAGAAATGAATTTAAATGTGTTTATTTGGGCATCTTAGTTTTATATATTAACACATACTCAGGTGTGTTTATTTTATAGAAATAAGTAGCTAAGTTTCTGGTACAGATTTTAAAACACATTGATTTTACACTGAAATTCAACTTTAATCATAAAGAATAAAGAGTGTGAAGTGTATTGCAACATAGGATTAGATAAGTAAGTAGGTATGTAGATAGGTAGATAGATGACTGAAAAAATGTTTTGTAAACTCTTCATTTAGCATGGAATGGTCAAAGAAATATGTACTTCCACTTACATTCTTCTAGCTTTGAAGCGTTCGTGTAGGGAAGATAAATAGAAAGGAAATTTATTTGTTAAATTATTTAATAATTAATTATATATTTAATCATTTAACATTTTCCTAGAAAATTTTAAGGGGGCGGGGGTCACTGAATAGAACATTTTCAAGGTTTTTACCATGGGAATAGATGTAAATGGTCTTATTTCTCAAAACTGATTACATTAACTTTTCTTTTTGGGTCTGTTGAAGAATCTGTCCCTTTGTACAGCCGCCCTCATGTACATATTGAGTAGAGATCGTTTGAACATGGATCTTGATAGAGCTAGCCTAGATCTAATGATTCGACTTCTAGAACTGGAACAAGATGCTTCTTCAGCTAAGCTACTGAATGAAAAAGACATGAACAAAATCAAGGAAAAAATTCGAAGGCTCTGTGAAACCGTACACAACAAGCATCTTGATCTAGAAAATATAACGGTGGGTTCCTTCCTTCCATTGTAAAATGAAAGTTACTTTCAGAAAGTTTTAAATTAGTCACAGCAAGTGTGTGACTTTGGACAAATTATTTAACCTCTTGGTTTACAATTTGGCAAATTCTTCTAAGGTTGAGTTCCGAGCATAATTCTCTTCCCTGCCTGAAGTTCCTAAACTAGTCCATTTCTATTTACTTTTTTGCCAGTAAATTTTTATTGCATTTTTGCCTGATCCTTTTCTCTTGATTTTTTTTTTTTAAATATAGAAACTAGAAACTACTAGGTTTGGCTATTAGGAATTTTGAATTCTTATTCTCTGTGGGTTTCAGGAATAAAGATTCAGAGGATTTACAAGGGCCATTTTTAGTGAGCATTCACTTATTTCAGAGTTTCTGAGGGTGTCTTAACTACTTCAGGGGACCAAGACTTAGAAGGAAGATTCCAAGGCACTTGCCCTCCCTAGAGCAATGTCCCTTATAATTGGAGTCATGGCTAGTAGCTACCCTTATGCTCAACACATCTCTCCAAGTTTAAGATGATTGTTGCTTTTGGTTGATTCCAGGTTTCTTTCCTCATTTTTACTTTTAGAATTAATACTATCCTCTAGGGTTACTAGGTTGGTAGAAGTTAACTGGCCTTGTCATTTTGAAAAAATGTTTATTTACATAACCTTTCAGATATTTCCAGTTGAAACTATAGAAACATTTTTTTTCCTACTGTCGGCTAAACTGAAGATGCAGCATTTTCCTCAGAAATTAACAGAATGCTGTATGCCAGCCAGATACAACTTATGGATATTGTTGTAGGGAGTAAATTTGGGGAAAGTAGGGGTTTAGGAGGAAAGCAAGTTAACATTAGAAGGTAAGGTACAGAATTGACATGTATGCTCAGATGGTAGATAAACGATCCCTCTACTTCACCAACCATTTTTACAACACATACCAATTTTTGAATGATACAGAAGAATAAATTTGAATCTCTAATTTTTATTTGTTGCATAATTGAATAAGTGTACTTTTATTTTTTGGTCTTCCATATTGTTTCACATTTAGATTCTTTCTAGGCATTTTGGTATAAGGAATATATGATGATAAACTTGTTCATTGATTTTTTTTTCTCCATGGTTTATTGAATTTATTAGGATGGTAAATACCAGTATAATAACTTTCTTATATTGTGTTAAGTAGTTTATTCACATAATTAAAGCCAGAACACAGTTGCTAATTTTAGGATGCCTTTTTTTTCCCTTCTAACTTCAGCTATTCTTGAATATTGTTTTTAATCTTACGTAGACTTTGTTTTATATAGTGACTATCTCCTATACATAAGTTTTGTTTTATTAATTTCTTAATTTCTCCCTTGAAATAAATTGCTACTTGTATGTGCCATGGAAAGATAATTTAAAATACTATAATGCTTTCAGCTATAATTCAAAGAACTGAGAGCTAACAGTTGTTGAGTACAGTATTCTGATTAATGGGTTTGGCTGTGCTTAACTCTCTGAGGACTATTCCAGTTTTCAAACAAAATGCTTGAATTATAGGCTGTTTAAAATGCTAGCTTATAATATACTGAAAATAGCCTAAAATATCAAACAGTCCTTTTTGTGCTAGTAAAAACAAATAATAAAGTTCCTTTTTAGCATTAAAAACTTGATAGCTTTTGCTATATTAACATCAAATTACTATCGTCTTTCTTCCTAAATAAAGGCTCATTAGGTAGGCTTCAGCTTCACTACTGTGACTCACTAGCCAATATACCTGAACCAATCTCTTTAAATTACTTCTCCAGGGACTTAGAATGAGAATTGAGCGTGATCGAATCTGTCTTATATTATTCTAGGTCTATAGTTGTTACTTTGGACATTAGCATTAACCCTATTACAGATTAGACTAAAATATTCTAGATCTCTTCTAAATCTGTAATACTAAAATTTGCTTGTAAAATCTGGGGGGTTTTTTTGCATTTCTAAATACCTAATTTATATTCAGTTCCAAATAGGCCAGGAGGACCTAATATAAACTTGCATCTTTCAAAAGGAAAGAAGCTTTGAGAAGAAAATCAGGTTTTTTCAGCTTTGCTAATTAAGCATTTCTTTTATTATGCTGTAGTTTCTTATTTCTACAGGAACCAGATTACTTTTTGTGTGGAGGGGGTAGTAGCGACATGCTTTTAAAAAGAAAGAATAGAAAAGAAAAATAATAATTAAAGTCAAATAAAGAGAGAAAACTTTAGTCTGGTTGTAACTGAGACTCTTATTTACTGTTCTGTGCTTCCTCTGCTGGTCCTGAATCATTATTTATATATAATTTTGTTCTGGTGGCCACGTGGTGTGTATCCAAACTGCTAACCTTGCAGTATAAAATTTAAGCCTGGTGAATCTGGAACACTAAAAGTAACAAAAGATTTTTATTTGGAATAAATAAGAAAATATATGGAAAAATAAGACAAGCAACCTTGCAGGAAAATAAGGAAAGAAGAATTGACAGAGGAAACACAGTTAACTAATAAATATGGGAAAAAATGTTGAAGTTTACTGTAGCTAAAAAAAAAAATAGAAACCACAGCAATAGAATGCCATTTTTTACCCTTAGACAAAAATTTAAAGTAATAACTTGTGCTTTTGAGGATTCAGGGTAACTGACACACCCTCACTTTGCTCCTAGAACATTCCTTGTTACATCCTTTGTGGTAAATTAATCCAGCATATTGATTTACAGTTAAAGTACATGTACACTTACAGTCAGCAGTCTCACACTTGAACCTCCATACTATAGAAATAACAATGCCATTATAGATTTTATTAAACTGATAAATGATAGGCTACTTTTAGTAATAAGTCTTCTCCATGAAAACAAGCCAATAGTTAAAAACATTTTTTCAACTTAGACTATTCTGATAAAAATTAAAATTAGTCCAGTTTTACTTATAAAAGCACTTACCCATATTATGAAGAATTCTGTGGGCTGGTAGCATGCAGCTAACTTTTCTAAAGAAAAATAATATCAGAGTGTTGTCTCAGAATTATTGCTAAGAATCAGTATTCATTAATGGTACTTCTGATTTTTAGACTGGACATTTGGCTATGGAGACATTACTGTCCCTTACTTCTAAACGAGCAGGAGATTGGTTTAAAGAAGAACTCCGGCTTTTGGGTGGTCTGGATCATATTGTAGATAAAGGTATGATATATACACGTATACCATTTTTATATATTATTTAAAAACTGAAAGAAAATATTTACATTCTTTAGAAAATAATTGTATCAGCTTGAAAAGATCTATTTTAGTAGCACCTTGTAAATCTCTATAACTTAAAGGAACTGCATTAACACAGGGGGATTATGGAAATAAAATAATTATAATAAATTAGAATCTCATACATTCAACAAACCTCATGGTTTAAAACTTAGAATAAATAATGTTCATATTTATAGCATGTGTACAGATGGCTTTTAATGTTAGTTAAAGGGGGGGGTAGGTGTTGAGGTGAAGAGACATACTAATTTATTTATACCCATTTCTTCTAGTGAAAGAATGTGTGGATCATCTAAGTAGAGATGAGGATGAAGAGAAACTAGTAGCCTCATTATGGGGAGCAGAGAGATGTTTACGAGTTTTAGAAAGTGTAAGTATAGATAACTGTTGGGGAAAATTATTAAATCTTAATTGTGACTGCCATATATATATCCCAGGAGTTTCACTTTTTAAAATCCAAATTGAAATTGTAATGCATTCTTTGAGCAACCAATGTTAATGAACAAATTCATTGAGCAGTGTAGTCTTTTAATATGTATATTGCTCTATATGAAAACTTGCATGTCGTTTGTTTATATTGCCAGATGTTATTGTTCTTTATAATGGAATTCTGCTTAATTATATTAACTTGTTTGTGGAAAATGATAGTTAAATGTGGTCAGATATATTTCATTTTTCAATTAAGGATCTTCTTGATTTAGCTATTTGAGTCAGATTGTTTGTAATCACAGTTTATTATATCTGGCTTTGAAGAATGATACTAGGTATATTTCTTCTCCGGCTTTTATGAAAACTTAACCTAGTTTAGTGTAGAATTTATGTTGTCAGTGAATTTCAGGATGCATAGGTTGCGTGTTGACCAGATTGGATTAGCTAGGTGCTCTTCGAAAGATCTATGAGAAAATAATCTAGTGTGAATTAAAAGTTCCTGGCATAGCTGAAATTGAAAATGTTGCTTCTCTGACCTAGAATGCTTCAGGCACATTCAATAAACATTTTTTTTTTTAATTCTAAATTAATCCACTTAAGAACTTTAAAGTATTAATTTATAAGTTAGAAATTGCTCTTTTCTGACATTCAAAATGTTTGGTGATTCATTATACTGTATGAATGGCACAGAATACATGAAATTATGAGTAAGCAATTATAACAGTGATATTTTAATTTTATAATAAAGTAATAGCTGTATTATTTTAAATTTGGAGCATGTGGGTTCTTATCCACTTAGATAACAAAGGTCGAATCTACATCTTTTAGAACACCAGACATAGTGTGATGTTTGTGAATGAATGAAAGTTACAGATTGCCACAATCATTTCACATTTTGTCCTTTTAGGTAACAGTGCATAATCCAGAGAATCAGAGCTACTTGATAGCATACAAAGATTCACAACTCATTGTTTCATCAGCTAAGTAAGTTTTCCTGAAATACCCAGTTTTTATTTAAAGCATTTGGATTTACTATAAAGGAAATAAAATCGTATTACCTTCCTCCATAAAATGCTTCTGTTAAGTTCTGTGAACCAGAGGCAGTTCACTATAGTACAAAAGTTAGGAAAAATTCTAGAGCCCAAATGAGTGTGGATCCTAGTTTTCTAACTTTAGCCCTATAACTTTGGGCAAGTTACTTGCTACAGGTTCTTCAGAGGGGGGTTAATAACTGTATCTCCTTACCCAAAGTTGTTGTTATAATAAAAAGAATTAATATACATGTTATTATATTTTAAGTTATACATAACTTAAAAATGTGTATGTTAAGTAGTATATGTGTATATAAACTTTTTGTTTTGAAATTTTTTTAAAAAATGATTTTTAAATGTCTCTTGTATGTTGTATATAATATGTATTATGAACAATATATATTAAAGGAGTTTATATATGTGTGTAAAGCCTAGAACAGTGTTTGGCATATAGTAAACAGTAAATATTAGTCCTTATTTTTATTGTAGATGAACTTTACTGGCCTCTTCAGTCCTTTGTTTATACTTGTTTTCCTCATTCCACACTTTCTCAGCCTAACTTTTACGACATTAGGCTAATGCTGTCACCTCAGTGCAGTAGCCTCTTTCTAATATCTCTATCCTCATTCTTGATATCTCTGCCCTAGTCCTCTAGCCTGTCCAGTACAAGTGTCACAGAGGATTAACCTTCCTCAAATCTCTGCTCTGTAAAAATAATCCCAAACTCTAAATCTCTATGGTTCTTTACTGTTAATTGGGGTAACATGGATTAATACAATTATGTAATTTTCTGGTGTACATTATAATTATATTATTTTGAAGCAAATTACAGTTTTCTTATTTCTTTCATAAATACTTAAGTGTATCATATCTGAAAGAGGACTCTTCAAAACAATAACCACAACACCACCTTCATGCCCTATAAATTTTTAATTGCTTAATATTGTATGTCCAGTCAGTGTTCAATTTCCAGTCTCAAATTCCTAGTAGTCTCGTTCATAGACTTTTTTAATCTGTAAATTTCCCCTGTCTCTTTTTTTTGTCTTGTATTTTATAAATTTTGTATTACACTTAACACCCTTAAGGAATGTGTTCTAGTTTATTTATTTATTTTATTATTTTTTAAAATTTATTTATTTAGGCAAGACAACCCTTGGTTGATCTCACAGATTGCAAGGACCTTGTCAACTACAATCCCTTATTTTTATCTTTTATGTCTACAGCACCTAATCTTCCTAGGTGGTCTCCCATCCAAGTACAACCAGGCCCAACCCTGCTTAGCTTCTGAGATCCCACAGGATCAGCCTTGTTCAGGGTGGCATGGCCATAGACTTGTTATAGGTTTTTTAAAGCTATGTTTTACCCTCCCTCATAAGAGAGTATTCTTATAAGTTCAATCTGTTGTTTTTTAAATGTTTCCTGTATACTTCATGACTCCCTACAAATGCCTTCTAAAAGGAGGTATTTAATATGACTGGTTTTAGCTCTTCCATTGTAGTCTTACAAGTGTAGCTATAGAGGTCAGAATTAAATATTTGTGAAAGATCACTCATCTGTATTTTTTTTTTAACCTTTTCTGTGGAACCCTGATAAATGTAGGAATAGCATTTAGAAAAATTAAATAATATACCTCTGTTGTTCACCCACTTCCCACCCCAAACTACAGATATAGCTCAAGACTACTTAAGACAGTTAACGGTTAACAGCATAGTAGTTCTGGCTAAACATCCTCAAAAACCTAAACAAATTATTTTAGATTAAACATGAGGAACACCTTCCTAACCGGAGTGTTTGTTTTCAGGAGCAGCCTGGGGGCAGGAGTGGGGGGGAAGATACATTAGTTTTCTTTAAGCGTTTTGTGTGGCATATAGTACATGAAGAATCAACTGACAGAGTCAGTTTTCATATCTCATAGACTTTTTTTAATGGACTTAGTGATTTAAGGAGAGTCTTTAGAAATACTAGACCTGCTTAAGCATACATTTCCTTGGTATTTTGGATAGCATCTTGAGAACCCTTGGGTACAGCTGATACTTTATCTGTCTTTCAGGAAACATGTCAGTTAAATGACCTCTTCATTTGCTCTTTAACTTGCTCTAATGTTAATGAAGTATTAATTACTCATCTATACAAGGATTTTTATTGTGCAATATTAATATAAATATTCACTATCTGCTTAAAAGTATGCATTCAGAATGAAAAACATTTAAATGAAATTCAGGAATGTTCAGTGTTAGCTCTGAACATTTTACTTTGTTTAGAGAAGGGTTGTGCTAAGTCTCTTGGTTGGAGAGATTGGTAAAATGGGGGACAACTGTAGGATAAATATCTGTATTGAGTTAATAATTTTAACTTTGCCTAGAAAAGTTTAAATTTTTAAAGTTTTCCCAAAATAAGACAAAATTTAGCAGCTATTATGATAATGCATGGTCTTGGTGCATGATTGAATAGTTTATACATTATAACTTTGGGAATAGGAAAGTAAACTAATTTGACAGCATTATGACAGATTTAAAACAGTAAGGGCCAAGCAAGTAGAAATTCTAACTATTTTTGTTTAGCATAATAGTCTACATTTTGTTTTCTCTTAAGAGCATTACAACATTGTGAAGAATTGATTCAGCAGTATAACCGTGCTGAGAACAGTATATGTTTACCTGTCAGTAAGCCTCTGCCTCAGCAGAATGTAGCTAACCATGTGGGCAAAGCAGTGGAAGACTGCATGAGGGCCATCATTGGGGTGTTGCTCAATTTAACTAATGATAATGGTAAGTAGTATTTTCTACATAGTTTCATTGGAAGATTTTCTATTACATGTAAAAACAAGTTAGTCCCTTTGTTTCTTCCTTTCTCGATGTTGTGATTTTTTTAATTGCCATCATGCAATTCACTTATTCATACATAGATTTAACTGCTTTTTTAGAAGTTGATATTTTTAGAGCCAGCCTTGTAGCTTGGGTTGGAAATATTACAGTCAATATTTCTAAATTTTAATATCCGTGTTAGTCAATATCGGGGGTTAGTGTCATGATGAAGAATCATAACGATTTTCGTTTTCTTTCTATTTTCTATTTTAGAGTGGGGCAGCACCAAAACAGGAGAGCAAGATGGCTTGATTGGCACAGCTATGAACTGTGTGCTTCAGGTTCCAAAGTACCTACCTCAGGAGCAAAGATTTGACATTCGAGTGCTGGTGAGTCAAAGTGATGTTCAAAAATGAATATTTGACTTATTAAGATGATAAAAACTTCATCTTAGTTTTGGGGTTAGAACCATTTGTTCATGATACGGGTTTCAATGGATTCCTTACGAATATACCTCTTATTGTACAACAGAAAGCCATGAGGGCCCTATGTAAAAATAAAAAATATAAGAATAGTGGTGATTTAAAAAAAGTAGTGAAGCCATTCTTTGGGGAGACCATTGTCTTACATATTTGTTTTTAACCATTTTGTAATGGCAGAACACTGATTAGATTTCTAGCTGCCAATAAGAGTTATATATAGTGTGTTCATTTGCTTTTAATTCTCACCTGTGGTAACATACATGTTTTAATTTTTGTAGGGCTTAGGTCTACTGATAAATCTTGTAGAGTATAGTGCTCGGAATCGGCACTGTCTTGTCAACATGGAAACATCGTGTTCTTTTGATTCTTCCTTCTGTAGTGGAGAAGGAGATGATAGTTTAAGGATAGCCGGACAAGTTCATGCCGTTCAGGCATTAGTGCAGGTAAGCAACAACTTAATACCTTCAGTTCGTTGCATCTGTTCAGTTTCCTTATCAGTTGTACCTTCTCACTTCCTCCCTTCCCCTGTCCTCATACCTTTCCCTCCCTTTTCCCACCTCTCTCTTGGTCTCATTCTGTTTCCACTGTCACCACCAGTTCAGTGAGAGGTACAGTGGGTTAGAATGAATACCTTTACTCTGCTATCTTCAACTATTGCAGTCACTTCTTAGGCATTGTTAGTGAAAAGTGGAAAAAAGACATTTGTTAATGAATTAAAAAATATATTATTTAACAAATTAGGCCTCAAGCTCTAGCCCATCTAGTTTAAGTCCTCCAGCATTTTCTTAGTGGTCTGTTCTTTGCCCAGGACAATGTGTACCAAAATATCAGGCCATACTTTCAATGTCTGTGGAGTAATTTCCTGGCTTAGGAATTGTGTAAGAATATGTATATTTAAAATTGATGTCTCCAACTCACCCCTACCCAATCACTAAACACACACCCCCTCCCCGCTTCCATTTATACTTCCTTGAAAAAACTATGTCAGTTCTTGTTATTTGACAATGTTGGGCATTACAGATTTACTTTTTGCCAATCTCATAGGTTCCTAGCTACCTTTATCATTTCCTTAAATGGTAGTTTGCATACATTCAGAAGTGATATTGAACCATCCTTTTCATTGTTTCCAAAGCCTTTGCTAACCTGTTAATCCTTTTGGACTTTTTGAAACTAATAATGAATGCTTGAACTTGTGTCTTCAAAACGTAATCCACAACAACTTGACCTTTTCCTGAATCATAACTGCGAGCCCATCAGTCTTGTTTCAGACATTATCTCAAGACTCTGTATACTCTTAAAAATTATTGGGGACTCCAAAGAATTTTGGTTTTAGTATGCTCTATCTTTCCATATTTACTGAATTAGAAATCAAAACTGAGAAAATTGTGAAACCCAGGCACTTATTCCGTTAGCCATGAGAGCAATAATATCAAATGGCATATAGATTCTGGAAAATTCTACTGCACAATCGTGAAAGAATGAAAGAAGTCAGTTGACCTCTTCATATCATTATGAATGCAATTTTGACCTCACAGGTGTCCTGAAATGAACTTGGGAGACTCCTGGAGACCTTAGAACCAATTTTAAGAAATACTGCTTTATATAAAACTTAAATTTTATTTTCTTAAGAGAATTATGTTTATATAACCCTGTTCTATATACTAAGCAATTCTTTGATACCTACTTAGCATTTGATTTTCAGTTATTGTCTCTGGTAACTTGTGGTTTTTTCCTAATCATATCAGTTTATTAAATACTTTATGTTGAGCACTGTACCAACACAGGGAAGATAAAATAAGCAAAGACAAGGAATTTTTGACTTAGAGTTTTTATTGTGTACTTCTATTAACAATTGTACTTAACATTGTGTATAATACATCGTGTATAATATTAGTCGAGATCCATTTCCAGGTCTTTCTCTGAGACCTTTCTTTCGCTTTTTACTTTTACTGGTTCTTATCTCCTTAAATTTCTTTTAAGGAAGCTGTGTTGCTTTTTACCAATATTATGTAGTTTTATTCGGTGTCCTTTCTTCCTTTCAGTTAATATATTCAGTCTACTTGGGTTAAAAAAAATTTTTTTTTTTTTCAAATTAAGTTTGTGTTTTTTTGTTTGAATTTCCTGTCAGTATTAACTAAATTAAAGTGTTAAAATTTTCATTTTTACAAACAGAATGCCTGTATCGTTAAGTGTATCATTAACAGTCACACTTAATTTACTTGATTAAATCCCAACAACATTTTAACTTTGTTTTGGCCTTCAATAGGATATCAAGCAAAAATTATTAGAGCAGGGGCTTTTACTGGTACTTAAACTTTTTATCAAACAATACGCTTCCTAGAAGTTAGTGGTGTTTAAAAACAGAATTAACCTATATTTGGGTGCATACTTGTTGGTTGATGATCTCTTTTTAATAATCTTCAAAAATAATTTTTATCAGCTATTCCTTGAGCGAGAGCGAGCTGCCCAGTTGGCAGAAAGTAAAACAGATGAGTTGATCAAAGATGCTCCCGCTACTCAGCATGATAAGAGTGGAGAGTGGCAAGAAACAAGTGGAGAAATACAGTGGGTATCAACTGAAAAGACTGATGGTACAGAAGAGAAACATAAGAAGGAAGAAGATGATGAAGAACTTGACCTCAATAAAGGTACTTGATCTTGAGTGGTATATTCAAATGAAAAATAATGGCTTATATTTTCTCTAGAATATAGTTTTTAATTCATGTTTTCTTATAATCTTTTATTTCATCTATTATTTAATGGCCTCTAGTGCAGTGCCAACAAGCTTTGCTACTTCAGTGTTCCTAGGAGTTCTTTGCTGGCTTCCTGGCAATGAGGAATGCGCATGTGTAGTGCAGGAAGGGTCTGTCTTTCTGGCCAGCTTTCCTTTATTTACCTGTAAAGAGAAGTGACTGAATAATACGACTCCTAAAGGTTTTTACAGTTTTGAAAGTTCAAGATTCTTTTATTGGCCTCACTTATAAACAGAGATCTCTTGTCATAAATTACAGTAATGGTTTTCAAATGGTATGTAGGCAGTAGCAAACACAGTAAGGAATACACTGAAGGTAATGTTCTCAGTAATCAAACATTACTCATGTCAGGAACTGTGATACTTAATTTACTGCAAAATAGCCATTTGTAACTTCATGCCACTCAAGTCATGAAATTTAAGAAATATGTTTAGCTTCACTTAGCTAGGAAGCAAGCACCAGCAATATTTGATTCTGAGTCTAGTCTCTTTCTCTTATGCGCACTGCTCCCAAAATCTAATGTCATTAGTTCTAAAGTGAGAAATCTGTTTCATTTTCTAATTTTATAAGTTTTGATGGTTTCTTTGACATAATAGTTTTGGTTGCTTAGCAGTCTTTTTTTCTTTTTTTCCTTGAAAAGGCTATATTAAAGGGAGATGGGGCTCAGTCCTTGGCTGCTGCCTTTCTCAGCGCTGCAAGGACATTGCTCTGCTCCTCTCCTTCTCTTGGTGTGGATGCGTGTCCTTACCCTTTTCTTAGTGAACATCAGGGACTTATCCTTAGAGACCTTGAGCAGCCCCATGGCTGCTCCATAACAAGATAAATTCACCCTTTTAAACAGTTGAGTAGTTTTCAGTATATACACAAGGTTATATAAAAACCACCACTTTTCTATCATCACCCCCAAAAGAAACCCATACCCATGAGCAGCCATCATCACCACCTTTTTTCCCCTCCCCTAGCTAGTGGAGGCTACTAACGTACTTCTGTCTGTCTCTGGATTTGTCTATTCTGGACAGTTCATATAAATTAAATAATAGAATATATGTTCCTTTGTGACTGGCTTCTTTGACTTAGCCTAATGTTTCCAGTGTTCATTTATGTTATAGCATGTGTCAGTACTTAATTCATTTTTATAGCCAAATAATATTCCATTGTATATACCTATCACATTTCATTTATCTAATCAGTTGATGGTCATTTGGGTTTGTGTCTGTCTTGGGTTGTTATAAATAATCTTGCTGTGAACATTCATATATAAATTTTTTGTGTAAACATATTTTCCGTTCTCCTGGGTATGTACCCAAATGTAGAATTATTGGATTATTTGTAAACTCTATGTTTAATACTTTAAGGAACTGCCAAATTTGTTTTCCAGTTTCTCCGCATCCTTACAAACAGTTGTCTCTTATTTTAGCCATCCTAGTGGGTGTGAAGGTATATGTCACTTGATTTTAGGTTCCCTAAAGAGTAAATGGTGTTGAGCATCTTTTCACATGTTTAGTGGTCATTTACGTATTCTCTTTGGAGACATAGCTATTCTAATTCCCATATTTTAGATTGGGTTGTCTTTTTATTGCCATACAATTTTTTTTATATATATATTCTAGATACTTGACCCTGATCAGGTACATGATTTGCAGATATATTCTGAGGTTTGTCTTTTCACTTTCTTTTTGTCATTTATGGTTTTTGTGTTGTATTTAAGAAACCATTTCTTAACCCAAGAGTTTTATTATTTTAGCTCTTATGTTAAGGTCCATCTTCCATTTGAATTATTTTTTGTTAATTTCTGTGGATACCCATTTTCCTGGCACCATTTATCAACATTTAACAGTTTTGTAAAGAAGATAACTAAGGAAGGAATGAAGCAATTGAGGGGGCTCATTTTATGAACTATATAGATGTCTAATCAATGCACTGCATACTTGAAACTAATTTAAATAAATAAATTTTTAAAAATAAGTTGTTTCTTGGGTTTTTATTTTTTGATGTACTATTAACAGCTTTTTGTTTAAATATTCTTAGCTCTTCAGCATGCTGGCAAACACATGGAGGATTGCATTGTGGCTTCATACACAGCACTGCTTCTCGGGTGTCTCTGCCAGGAGAGTCCAGTAAGTAATATTTCGGTGTGTTATGTGTTTTAAAAAGATTCCATTATGGCAGCTTCATACCGTTATCTAACTAATTTATTACTGTTTTTCCCCCTCATGTTAAAAACTTGATTATTTGGTGAACTTCTAAAGGTGCATTCCATAGTAAGAGCATATTAGATTTAATGATAAAAGTTCTTGACTAATGACAAATGAGCGATGAATCAATTGACACACCTTTGGTTGAAGAAAAAGAGCATATATAAAACCTGTGCTCAGCTGACTTAAGATAGGGAAGTCTAGCCTCAGTGATATCAAGGACTCAGATAATTTCTGTCTTTAAACTCAACCATCCTGTGGATGTTGTCTTGTTCTTTGCTAGCTCACCTTATGGCCCCATTCTGGCTCTAGTTACTTGTCTCATCTAGTTAAATAATGTGCAGAAGAAGAAGGTGGACTCTTCCTATAAATTTCTTTTTAAGAGCAATGTTTTTTTCCCCCCTCGGATCCCTCACACCCACTACTCATCTTGGCCAACACCGGCTCACATGCTTCTGTTTGAAGTATTCACTGGCCAGGAAAATGGGGTGGTTATGTGAGATTTAGATCATCATGGTTTAACTAAAATAAGTATGAGTGTCTAGGGCTGAGTTAGCACAGAAGTGGGTGGTTCGGGCCTTTGAGACAGTCTGTTATAATTTGAGTGTTATAATCTGTTATAATTTGTCATGGGGTTTTTTTGTTTTTTTTTTTTTTTTTTTAATTTTTTTAAGGGGAAAGGTCCATTAGAAGAGCCAAATTTTAAAATTAAAGGGAGATATTCTTCCTTAGGAGCAAGGGCATTCAGGAAGCAAGGAAGAGTGGAGGTCTGTTGTAGAGTGGGAAAGTTAGCTTTTCTGAAGCCAAAGAATAGGAAGAAAAGAGCACAATTATGTGAAAAGCTTTATTAGGAGAGGCACTCATGCTGTGGGTCTGTCTACCCACCTACATGTCTTCATTTTTGCTGTTGAGTTTTCTGTATTGCCTTTTTTTTTTTCCTGTATTCAATTGTACTGTGTATTTTTCTGAATCTTTTCTTGTCTCTCTTTCATGTTTATATTGTAGTCAGGCTTTTATCTGATACTATCTTGCTTCACTGTGGTCCTTGCTGGCACTACTGCTTTCAAGATCAAGAGGAAAGGTTCTCATCATGGCTCTGGAGGCCCTTTTGGGGAATTTTTATTCCCTTTCTGGGAATCTCTTCAACTCAGCCCTTTTCCTCATTTCCTTAAAATCCAGAGATTAAGGGTAAATGAGAAACAAATATAGCAAAGGGAAGGAGGAAGAGGCAAGTCTCAAAAACAACTAAAAACAATGGGCATACAATTTAAATTTAAAGATTTTCGGGTATTCTATTTTGTGCACCCTATTTTTAGTCATGTTCTTTCTTAAATAAGGTTCTTGGAATCAACTTGTTTTATTACCTCGTGTGGTTATCTTGGGGCATCTTTCCCATGTTAATAAATTTCTATTCATTTATATCTTTCATCGTTAAAGAGATGATAAGGTCTCTGTGTCGCAGGGGATGTTGTGAATTAATTGAGCCCAGACGTCTTTGTTGCTTTAGGATCATTATGATTAACCCTAAAACACAAGGTGATACTGCAAAATGTGGAGGAAATTGGTTTGCCCTATGTCTGTGTGGAAGAGACAAGAAAGCAGGTGGTCGTATATAGTAAATGCTGCTTTATAGTGACAGGCATCATGCTTAGGAAGCCCAGAAGACTTGGTGTCATTTTTCATTGCCCACCAAGCATGTGGTGCATGAAGTAGTCAGTCTCCTCGCTGGCCTTCCTGCCCTTCCTGCTTTCTTGACTCTCCATTTCTGAAATCTTGCACACCTGTACAATAACTAACTACTTTAAGAGTACATCTGATCACATAACTCCTCTCTTACCAATTTTTCGCGGCCCACCATTATTTAGGAGATGATTTTGTTCACTGCTGCAAGATTCCAAATTTAAAACTGATATTCCAATTTCTAAGTCAGTCATATTCCTTGGGTACTCTCTAAATTTCCCAAATAGGCCATACAGTTTCACACCTTTTCTTTTTATACCTCCTGTGCTATTCCCACTAATGGGCTGTCTATCATGCCTCTTCCCTAGAAATTGGTTAAAGACATTCTTAAATCCAGCTTTCCTTTAACTGTAGTTACCATAGCCATTACCCTTATATTTTCCACTTTAGTGGATCTTTTAAATATTTTGTACAATCTCAAGTATTTTTTAGCTACAAGATTTGTTACTCAGTAGGAGTAAATTTGTACTCCAGCCCACAGCTAGGGACCTATGGTGGCTTTTGGTGGGGAGGTTCACTTGGAATATGGGTGATTGATACTGCATACTTTTTAGCACATGGTTGTTTTAGCAACATTTTTAGTAGATATTTTCTGAGACTGTATTTGTACCATTATTTTGCTTCTTTGTAATTTCAAAGGTACCTGATAGAAGAATATAAAAAAAGGGAGAGCGGACTGGTGGCAAATTTCTTAAAAGGGAGTAATTGTAGTCTCTTCTTCCTTGCTCACATCAACAAAAAATTAAGAAGTGTGCCTGCCTTGGCAATGTCCCCCAACATATTTTCATTTTCTTATAGGTGACCCTTTTTAGAAGAACTTTTCCTTTCATTCTTTATAAACCTTACAAGCATTTTAAAAACACAACTGAAATAGAACAATTTTTAAAGCAAGTCATATATTTTCCTTATAACAGATTGGTTTATATATAGTTTGGCTGCTTCTTGCTAACAATGAAGGGAAATACCTTAACCTCTCCTGGCTTGCTGACATTATCCTTTTCGTTGATGATCTAGAACACGGGTTCCCCACCCTTGGGCCGTGGATAAGTATCAGTCCTTGGCCTGTTAGGAACTGGTCTGCACCAGCAGGAGGTGAGCAGTAGTCTAGCAAGCAAAGTTTCATCTGTATTTACAGCCACTACCCAGTGCTAGCATCGACTGCCTCAGCTCCATCTCAGATTATCAGGCATTAGATTCTCATAGGTGCACTGGTCCCTGGTGCTAAAAAGGTTGAGGACCACTGCTAGATTACCTTTGGAAAGATCTAGTTAATTTTTAGTCTGCACAGTTAGTTGAATTCAGCTCTGGAACGTGAGGAATTTTCTTTAATCCTTTTCTTTTTATATAATTACGCATTCTAAAATATAACATTTTAAGTCTGCACTCTTTCCCCTCACTCTCCTAACACACACACACACACACACACACACACACACACACAGTCTCTCTCCATCCATTCATCTCCATGCCGCCACCACCACCCTCCCCCAGCACATATTGTTATTTCAGGCATTTTTCTGGGCATTTACAAAAGTAAATCTGTACACATTTCTTTGTAGCCTTTGCCAGGTTGACCTTTTTTCTTTCTATGGATAGGATGAGGTAGGGAATGGAAACACACATTCGCAAGCAGAGTTGAGGAGCGTGGAAAAGGAAATTGTGTATTAACCAAAGGAGTTCAAGGACTGTATAGAGGTTTGGAACAGGATGTGTGTCAAAACCAACAATTCAGTGCAAGGTGCAAATTCATGTTTCCTGCCCCCTAACCAGTATTTCTTTGTTACCTCAGATCAATGTCACCACTGTACGGGAATATCTCCCAGAAGGGGACTTTTCAATAATGACAGAGATGCTCAAAAAATTCCTGAGCTTTATGAATCTTACTGTAAGTAGTTTCAATTGCAGCTTCTGTGGTTTTAAATGTATATATGATACATTAATGACAGTATAAATTAAAACAATGTGGCAATAGTGAGTGGAAGCAAAAAGGGATTCTCTTTTAATAATTGTACTCTATTTTTTTTTAAGATAATTGTTAATTATTGCCAGATATGTTGATAACTGTATTATCAAAACCATAATTTAATCTCAAGTGTGTTTTGAGTCAGTGTTCAGTTTAGGAAAGCCAAAAAAATTTAAGCTTTAATATAATACTTTTTAAAATTTGTAAAATAGTAACTGTTACTTCCTTTCTACCTGCCCCACCCTCCTCTTTTCAGTGTGCTGTTGGAACCACAGGCCAGAAATCTATCTCTAGAGTGATTGAATACTTGGAACATTGCTAGCTGCTTTACCTTTGCTTCAGGTGCTCGGTAATGCTGGAGCTATTCTTAGACAAAGAAAAGTCATGAAAGAAGTCCTTGAAGATACACCAAGAACATTCATCAGTATCATTCACGTTTGGATTTTTAAGGCCTCCTGATTTCTTCGTCATGCATTCTGCATTTGCTAAATGACAGTTACTACATCAATCTGCAACTATCAAAAATGAGGGAAAAGGTTCAGGCTGTTAATTCCATGCAGTATTTAAATACACTTATTTTGGCAGAGTTTATACTCTCCCCTTGTTCTCTTGCTTTATTCTGGGCAAGTTTTAAGGGGAAAATTTGTGCTGCTGTTAGTGCAACTGCTGTGTATGTTGAGCCACTGTTGTCATGCCAGCCAGGTGCAAAGGCAGCTTAGCTACTGAGGTATCGAATGTTCTGAGGACATTCTAGACAACAGCTTAGTTCCTTTTTCAGGCTCATTTGCTTTTGCTTTTTTGTTGAATGATTCCAATCGTAAATAAAGCTTTTAATAATTTTGTGAAATTTTTTGTTGTTGTTCCCTGAACTACTGTCTATATTTAAAATTAGATGGAATCCAAAGACACAAGGGATTAATAGCATATTTTTTTATTCTTAATTTGATTTGTTTGGGTTGTCAAACTGTTTTTCACTTTTCAGACCATGTTCATTATGATACCATCATGAGTCATAGCTTTAGACTTAAGAAAACAAATGACAGTTTGAGGGACTATTATATAAGATGATGTGCCCTGTTAAAGGATGAAGCAAAATAGACAAACCCAGGGTAGTTTATGTTTAATGCTAGGGGAGGCTCTTGAAACATTGTTTTAAGGGAGAACTCTCTAGATATATTTTCTAATGCTCAGTACAATAAATATAAGGAAGCTAAAACACCAATGTGGAATTCATGTTTCCAGATAACGTGTATATTCTATAGAGTGACAGGATCAAATGCATAAACGCAAAGCCTTAAATTGCTGGTGTAGAAAAAGGTCTTTTTTTTTTCCCATTCAGATCCTTAGTTCATAGAGCAGTGTGTTGTTTGGAAAACAGTCATGGAACACACAAAACACATTTTATATATTTAATTTCACAACATTGCAAAATTTTTGTGTTATTGTTCAGACCACTCGTTATACATTTTTTTTCTTTTAATTGATTGGGTCTGAATACAGGCTTTCCAGAGATCTGTTTCATTAATACTTTTAAATACCTTTCAGGTAGTTATATCATGTTTCTTCATTGGATTTGTAAAACTTGAAGCCATAAAAATATTAGTTTGGTGTGTACTGGGGAAAATAGCTAAAAGTCTAATTTTTACTCATTTAGACTTTGTTATTTCCTTGTATAAAGTGACAAATCGGGGCTCTTGTATCAGTGCCAGCTGTAATGTTTTTTAATGCAGTGGCTGCCTTCTAATGTCTTCCTATTTTTGATAATGCAGATTGTTGGGAAATCTATAAGGAAGTAACTGGTTCCAGGCAAACTGTTTTCTTCTTCCTCTTACCCACCCCGACCCTACCCATCACCTTTTGAGAGCATAGTATGCCAGTGTAATTTGGGAAAGACTTAGGTTGTATTTGCCCTGAGCTTAGTGAACTCTTTTTAAAACCATATCGATAAATGAAATCCATAAAATTGAATTAGATATATTTTAATTATTTTAAAATACATTGATATTTATTAATAATTGGATTTAGGAAAAGGAACAGATTTTTGGTAAAACTGACTTGTGGCAGGTGGTAAGAAATATTATTAAAACATTTGAATGAGAACAATCAGGGCGAACTACATTTTTCTGTTACACTGGTAATCATTTGAGAATTGATTTACCTCAGTGTTTAACAGTTTTTGTTTTGTTATTTAAATATAATACTAATTGTCAAGCACTGATAGAGATGCAGATTTTGGGGGTGGTTGTGGGGGAGAAAACACCTCACCAACTGCAGTGCATTTGTGTGTTTTTAACCCTCAGAGAACTCTGCATTATAGGGTACTTGAGGCTGACTTACAAATTAAAGTTTTAAAGTAACCTTTTTTTCCATTGTAAATATTTCTGTAAATACTACCAATTGGAAATTAGAACAGTAGAGTACTTTTCTGAATCCAATCTTATTTTTATTTTATACAGTATTTCTCAGCTGTGATCTTTGGAGCAAAAGCCAACGGCAGGAAAAAAATAGTTTGTACCAGTTTCATGAAGTATGTCTTTGGGTTTTGTAAATAATTTTAACTCAAATAAAATTGCTACTTTCAATACACATGTTGTCTTTAACATAAGTCTATTTGAACTGTTGTGGAGGAAGTCTCATGATACAGCCGACTACTGGGAAACACGAAATGTCACTTAAGTGATTTTCACATTTTCAACATAAACATAAAAATTTAACCAATTTTTGTTAAATGTGTGTACTTTTCCATGTTTTTAATCATACTTAAGAATGTCAACTCTCAGTAGCTCAGGTTCATTAAGGATAGTGGTTTTCTGATTATGTAATTAGGCCCTCAGTGTGTTTACTAAGTTGCTTTAGTCTTGCCTCTCTGAATATACCCCAAAATCTCTTTGTTTTTACAGCTGCTTTCTAGATTTTTCAGTTTGTTATTAGCTGTCAACCTTTAGGTTTCCTGCATTTACTACAAGTGGATTCCTCAACCTTCTTTTCACCTCTCCTTGGAGTTCCAATCTACTCTCTCCTTTTACATAAACACAGCATAAACATTTAAAAGTGAAGGCTATGAATATAGAAAGACTTAAATCGCACACATGAATTTTGAATATTAGTGCTGATGTTTATTTTATTGACTGAGCAAATTTCTGAATTTATACCCTGTTTACTCAAATAAAATGTCCTTACCTCAGGGTTGTGAAAATTAAGACAATGCAATGTGACGCATAGTGTTCCAAACTTAGGTCTTACTAAATGGTAGCTTTTACCAAACACTTCTGTTTTTACTCTGTTGGGAAATATAAATGTTCTAAACTTTAAACGGAATACTGTGACTATTTCAGACACTTGGAATAATTAATGCCTTTCATATTGCTGAGGTCATTGAATTTGATTTACTTTAACAGCAAATCTCTAAAAGTGTTTCCAAAATTGGTATTGTTAGTATCTTGGTAGTGACTAATAAAGCCGCGGGGAGATGGAACAAACTTCAGTGATCATTTAAACACAGCCCTTAGATTTTTTTCTTACATTAGAAGATAGGACCAAAAAAGGTTTGCATAATTCACTGTCAGTTAATGGTCTTCTGATAGTGGATGTATAGATTGATAACTTTATATAGAAAGTCTTTAAACTGAACAAAGAATTTGAAAAAAATACCATTCAAGGTTTTGGTCAAACCTTTTTCCTTAGCTTTTGTGTTTGCAGTTTGACCTTATTTTTTCCTTTGCCTTTAGTATTGGAGAGATGGGTAAGCCTCATAGAAAATTATTTGAGCAGTATTAACTTTTCTGCCTTATCAATAAGTTTAAGATTGATAGTGAGTATATTTGAGTGGTAGATTATTATTCCCTTTTAGATAAAAGGCAGATCATCAAACTAAAAAACAGAGAAACACACTAATGCAAATATGCAAACAGTTTGAAAGAAAGGGATGGTCAAAAGATATACCATGCAAACTAAAGTTGAAGTGACTATATATCAGTAAGAAAACAATTATGTCTATGCACCTCGTAGGACTTTTAAGATTAATAAGAAAAAGGGAGAGACAAATCACAATCATAATTTGATATTTTAATGCCCCTCAGGAATTAAGATGTATTTTTAAAAATAAGATCTGAATGACATCAACTACCTTAACCTAACATTTATGGGACACTACACTTAACAGTTTTTCGGATGCACATGAAAGTTTCACCAAGATAAATCACATAATGGAGCATCAAACAAGTCTCAGTAAATTTAAGATGAGTTAAGCCTTGGCCACAGGAATTAGGAGTCAATACAGTATATTATCTAGAAAATCATTTGAAAATTAAAAACATCTATATAATCTATGAATCAAAAAATCAAGGGAAGTTAGTATTTAAGCTAAATGACAAAATTTGTGAGATGCAGCTGAAGCAGTGCTTGGAGAAAAATAAGCTTTAAATGCTTTGGAAGAAAGCGTAAAATCAACTATCTGAATTTCTACTTGAAGAAGCTAGAAAAAGTTAAACAAAAATATTTTACCAATCCAAAATTTGGTTCTTTGAAAAGTTAATAATATTAATAAACACTTAGCAAGAACAATCAAAAAAGAGAAGTTAGAAATTACCGATGTCAGGAATGAGATGAAATATCTACAGATTCTACAGACTTTTAAAAGAATAATGAACAACTTAAGCCAGTAAGTTTTACAACTTAGGTGAAATGAACAAATTCCTTGAAAAAGAAAACTTAGAAGACTAACAAGAAATAGAAAACATGATTTGCCCTATGTCTATAAAAAGCAGTTTATAATTTAAAACCTCCCTACAAATAAAAGTCCTGTCCTAGAGAATCACTGGTGTGTTATAAAATATTTAAGAAAGAATATCAAATATCAATCAAATTGACTTACTGATAAAGCAGAAAAGGGACTGCTCAAATAACTGTGAGGCTTACCCACACATTCCCAATACTAAAGGCAGACAAACAAAAAAACAACTATAGACCAGCATATCGTTAATATAGATGCACTAACAAAATATTAAAATTCATTATATATAAAATGGATAGTAAATGGGGCTTATCAAAGTACAAGCTTGGTTAACATTCAAAAATCAAGATAAACAAAGGACAAATTACATGACCATCTCGTTACAGAAAATGTGTTCGACAAAATGCAAAACACATTCATGCTTTAAAAAATGCCAACTGTCAGCAAACTACAAGTAAGAACTACCTTAATCAGATAAGGAGCATATATGAAAAGTGCAATCACCAATGTATAATAATTCTAAGCACGAAAAGGTAGCTGTCCAATATCAACACTTTAAAGCAGAATTGACAGGCTGACCTAAAATTCACATGGAAATGCTAAGGACATTAAAGTAGTCAAAATAATCCTGAAGAATAACAAAGCTGGAGAATAGACACTATTGAACTTTTAAGTTTCACTATAAAGCTACAATAGTCAAAACAATGTTAGCATAAGGACAAACCGGATGTGCACAAAAAAGAGCCTAGAAGAAGAACTACACATACATGGTCAATTGACTTGGCAGAAGCACCAAAGCAATTTAATGTAAAAAGGATTGTGTTTTTAATGAATGGTTCTGAAACAACTGGTTATCTATTAAAAACAAAAAATTTGACCTCTACTTCATGCCAACACAAAATTTAGTTCCAGATGGATCACAGATTGAAATGTGAAAGCTAAAACTATAAAGCTTTTAAAAGAAAGAACATCTTCATGAATTAGGGATTGGCAAGTTTTTAGATAAGATACAGAAAACAACCATTAAGGAAAAAACCGATTAGACGAAGTCAACTTCTGTTCATCAAAAGACACCATTAAGAGAATGAAAGGGAAAGCCTCAGACTGGGAGAAAATATTCACAAATTATATGCTTGACAAAGGACTTGTATCCAGATTACATAAAGAAATGCAACTCAATAATAAAAAGCAAACAATCCAATTTTAAAATGGGCAAAAATCTTGAATAAGTACTAAAAGGATAATATATGAATAGTGAACACATGAAAAAATGTTCAACATCATTAGTCATTATAGAAATGCAAATCTATATAGTCAGTAGATCAGCTAGAATTCAAAAGAGGATAATACTAAATATCGGCGCAAATGAGCGACTGGAACTTTGTCAAGTTTGTTGGGAATGTAAAATCATAACACCACTTGGGAAAATTTTTAGTAATTCCTTGTAAAATTAAAGATAACCTGTCCTTCAACTCAGCATTCCTATTTTATCTAGGAGAAATTAAAACATTCAACAGAAGAACTTGTGAAGAAATGTTCCTAGCAATTATATTAACAGCCAAATACTGGAAACAACCCAAATGTCCACCAACGGCAATGGATAAACAAATTATGATATATTTATGCAATAGCATACTACTTAGCAGTAAATAGGAATGAACTCTTTCAATCAACAAACGATGTAGATAAATCTCATATAATGCTGAGTGGAAGAAGCCAAATAAAAAGCATGCATATAACGTGAATCAATTGATACAAAACTGTAGAACAGGCAAAACTAAAGGTGGAAAACATTCACAGCGGTTCATTTAAAAGACAATAACAAAATGATGAAAAATTCTATATTTTTAGAAATTTTAAAACATACCTCTTGATAACACCGGTTAAAGAAATTATAATGGAAACTTTTTAAGAATTAGAACTAAATGAATAACAAAACTAAAATGTATCAAAAGTCATGGGATGCAAAGTAACAGCACCTAAGGAGAAATGTTTAACCTTAAATATTTATATTTAAAAAACAGAATGGCTGGAAATTCTATAATACAAACTCTCCATTTTAAAGATAGAACAAGAGCTATAGAATAAACCTTGGTAAGTTGAAGGAATGTAACAAAAATTTTAAAATAATTTGGCCAAAACTTGATTCTTTGAAAAGGGTAACCTAGCTTTAGGGACACACTGACCAAGAAGGAAGACATAAAGTACAAATTTTAAAATTAAATATAAAAATACATAAGTACAGAGACAGATTAAAAAGATATTAACGGAATATTATGAATAAATGTATGCTAATGAATTTGATAACCTAAATGAAGTACATTACTGGAAAAATAAAGTGAAAAGAAACTCACACAAAAAGAAATGGAAAACCAAAGAGTTTTATAACTTCTAAAGAAACTGATTCAACAGTGAAAAATATTTCATAACAAAGTTTATGGTTTTGAAAGTTATTTCCACTATTTCAAGAAATAAACAATTCCAATCTTATACAAATTCTTATGGAGCATTGAAAAAGAGGCAATTCCTCCTAAATACTCAATAAAGTTTAGATAACATGGACGGGACAATAAGGAAAGGGTTATCTCACTCATAAACACAGACACTAAATCCCTTTCAAATATGTTAGCAAATTAAGTTTAACAATTCATAGAAAGATAATATAACATGTGCGAGTTGAATTTATCTCAGAAATGCAATGTTAAATTAATATTAGAAAAGTCAGTAACTAACTCACTACCCATTAACAAAGGAAGAAAACCATGGGATATTCTCAGTGAGTGCATGAAAAACATTTAATTCAAATAATATTGAAAGATAAATATTCAAAATAAAATAAATCAAAATACTAGCTGAAGTAAAAATTTATTTGAAGATTTGCTATTAACAAATTCAAAGATATGAAAAAAATAAAAATCTTTTAGCAAAGTAGAAAAGGAAAGAAACTTCTTTGAAACAACTGAAGGAATCCAATAAAAACTTACAGAAATGTATCTTAATAGTATAATCCTAGATGTATTTGTTTCAAAGTTAGGAACAAAACAAGAATTTTCACTGTTAGTACTTCTATTTAACATTATATCAGGGATCCTAGCTAGTGTGATAAGACAAGACAAATAATTACAGACATAAAAGTTTGAAAGGATAAAGCCTGAACCTATTTGCAGATGCTATTATTGTCTACATAGGAAGTCCAAATAAATACATAGAGAATTTGTTAGAAGTAAAAAGATAGATTAGCAATATGGTAGATACACATTCAAAAGACAGCCAACAAAAGAGTTCAGACCAATCATCCTACTGAAGAGAATTAGAATACTGGGGGGAAAATTTTTTTTTTATTATAAAAAGCATTGAAGAGCTATCAGGATAATTAGATATTACTTGGCCTAGCCGAAAGAAGATGAGAATAAAGACCTCACCACTCACAATCACTTTTGCCCTGAGGGATTTGCTACTCCAGAAGAAATAATGGTGAAACTTTAAGGCAAAGAAATATTGAGTCATAAATATTATATTGTCATTTCCTAATGATAAAATGGCAATTCACTAGAAAGATAAAAAATTAAAAAATTGTTTTGTCTAATATGACCTCAAAATATTTAAAGCACTAATTACCAGAATTCTAATGATAAATTGATAAGCTGAACTTTATCAAAATTAAGAACTTCTGTTCTTAGAAGAGCACTGCTCCAAGAATGAACACACAAGCCAGAGACTAGGAGGAAGATATTTGCAAATCTATCAGATAAAGAACTTGTATCTAGAATATATAAAGAACTCTCAAGAACTCAATTACAAATGGGCAAAAGGTTTCAACAAACACTTCATCAAAGTAAACACAATACACATATAAGTTATGTAGATTTGTAGGGGATGGGAACTTTTTTTTTTTGTAGGAGGGAGGGATTCTAAAGGGTCATGAGGAAGCTTTTGGAGGTAAAATATACACTCATTATCTGGGTAGTGGTGATGGTTTCATGGGTTATACCCGAGTCAAAACTTCTAAATTGTACATTTTAAATATCATTTGCCAATTATACCTCAGTAAATCTGTTAGAAATAATAATCTTTCCTATGATAAAACACTAGGCACATTTACTTTTACTGGTGGCTTTTCCAACATTCTAAAAAATAAAAGAAAAAAAGAAAAAAATAAAGAAACAGGTCTTACACAAACTCTTTAAGCAAGAGAAAAGAAGGAAACACTTCCCAACCAACTCATTTTATGGGACCTTGGATATTGTATGAAAGATAATTGTAATCCAATCTTTCATGATTTAGATATGAAATGGCAAATAAAATATTAGTGAGTCGATTCTAACAATATACAAACATGTTAATACCTTGCAACCAAGATAAACTTACATTAGGACAAAAACTGCTCTAGGTGTATCTACGAGAGCTTCTTCAGTGCCTCTTGTCTCAATCTGTGGACCTCTTATTTATCTTCCCTCACTCTGTGGTAGCCTTATCCAAGTTCATGGCTTTGAACATCATCTATGTATTGATGGCTCCCAAACTGATACTTTCAGTCCAGTGCCTAGTCACCTTTTCCCCTTGGATATCTAATAGGCCTTTTGCTGTACTTAACCCATCAGGCTTTCATATCTCATTTCCTTTCATTGAGCATCTCGGCTTCAAACTTGGAATGATTCCGACCCTTCCCACACCCCTCATATTGAATTCATCCATTATCCTCTCATTTCCATCTTCAAATATGCCCAGAATCCAATGACTGCTCACCTCCTCATTTCCAGATCTTATATTTTTACTACTTATGTGTTTATCATCTCTCTCCCCCACTAGCATACAATGTTCATGAAGGCAGGGTCTTATCTTTCATTACTACTAAATTCCAGTACCCAGAATAGTGCCTGACACATACTAGGCATCCAATCAATATTTTTATAATAATGACCTATAGTAATTTTCATACATCACGAAAGCTTAAAAGATTGATATCATGAATTTTGTAAAGATATAAGGCCACGGGTACACTGTGGGTATGAGTGTAAATTGTTATAGCCTTATTAGACATCATTTTAATGGTGTCTATTGAAATTTTAAAGATGTATATCTTTCGACCCAGAAATTTTATTTCTAGAAATCCATTGGCAAAAACACTTGCACTGTGCACAATGAGTGAATATGAATATATTCTCTGCAAAGTCATATCATTAGGGGAAATTTAAGTTGTGTAGTAATATGTATAGTATATCATAATCAGTTAAAGTATATATTTATATAATATGTACATGTACTTATGAGTCCATAGATAGAAAAATTCTGGAAGACTACCTATCAAACTATAACAGTAATTATTTCTCGGGAAAGATGAGATAAGGGGAGATGCCAAGGTGAACTTTGTTTAATTTGAATTGATTTGGATTTCTTTTTAAATGAGAATATATTTATTCCTTTCATATGTATAAAATAAATGTAAAAGGACAGAAAATCAAATGAACAGACAGAAAGTTATTATTGGCATTTCTACTTAGTAGCTGCCTGCAGAGGGTGCTAAATATTGAGCAGTGTCTAAATAATGATCTGGTTACATTCGAGAGTGTCCCAGCAAACCACGCTTAACTTAGTTAAAATAGTCCTAATAGCTCAATGGAAATTTGACCTCCATGAGCAGATTACCGTTTTTTATTGACAGTGGCAGGCAGTGAATATAATTAACAGGTACCTGTAACTAAGAGCTCTTGAGGGGTTACATTTCAACAAGTATCATGTGAAGAGACGAATGCAAACTTGGGAATGGTTCTTAGATCTTTTTTACTGAATGTTTTGATTCTCTAAAACTATCCTGAAAAAGAGTTATTACTATTAAAACAGAGTCGATTACCAAATAGTTTAAGGTATTTAAAGTCTTTTAAAACATCAGAGCAGGATGTAACTCAAAATAACTCTGGGATGAGAACATGACCACTATTTGCTGATAAACAAGACTTTGGGAGAAGCAGGAGCTTGAGCACTGGGAGCCCACCCTCTGACGGAGAACCAAGCAGAGGGAGGTGTGAGAGAGTTGTTGCACTTGTAAAACTGTTCCTATAGCTTTCAAGTAACACTAAGTGATGACTGATTGAAAGTGTATACTTTACTTACAGAACATAGAACAACAGAATTTTTAGTGGGATTTTTCTCACAACCACTGTAAGGAATTTCTGACACATAAAACTGGAGTTGAGCTCTGAAATGGGCATGAAATGAACTGAAGTTATTACCTTCCAGGAAAATTGAGCCTTTTACTCCCCTAAATACAAAACTATAAAAGTGCAAAAAAACTTATCATGATTTTTGGGAGGATGATTGTGATATGAAATTCATGTTGGCATAAATCCTAAGATATGTGATCCTCAGATTTTATTTGGAGAGTTTTTCTGTGACTGCACCTGCTGAGGCTGAAAGGGCACTGCCATTCGAAGGGTCCCGCATGGTGCTAGGTGTTCTCACATGTCTCTTCTCTGATATAACCTCTATTACATCCTGGAAGGGAGTGGAGTCTGTCTTTTACAGGGAGAGATATCAGATCTCCAGGAGGTTAGGTCCCATAAGGGGCAGAATCAGGATTCAAACCCAGGTCTGCCTGATTCCAAAGAAAGGCAGGGGTCCCCACACCCATGCTGCCTCTTTGGGGTGATCTCTCGTTGTCTCCACTGCATCTGAAAGTGTTCACTGTTCTCATCTTTCTGTTTCATGAGTTTCCCAGTCCAGACTGAGTTTGTTAGGGGCAGAAAGCAGGACTTATTCATGTTTGAATTCTCAGGGTCCTGATGAAACTAGCTTAAAATAACCTTTTATTTTTATCTCAACCAATTTCTAAAATAAATTCTGATTTCTTAAAGCAAGGAAGAAACCATTTAAAGTTCTAAGGAAGGGAGTAATTAGAAGTAGGACTCCAGGATTGACATAATTAAGAAAAAAATCAAGCTGATTCAAACCTCATTGGTTTGAATGTTTTGAGAAGCAATTTACATGTCAGCTGGCAATTTCAGATGAATTAGAGGTAGGTACTTAGAAAACTGAGCAAACCGTTAACTTCGACGTAGCAAAAACTTGCACAAAAAAGAAATGTAATCATGGTACAGCATATATGGCTTATCTGGGAGTAATATTACAACTATTACATAATTGTGATACTGAATACCTAATATTGATCTCACCCACACTTGTGACATAGTTATGCTGGGAGGACAACTGTATGTATAGAGGGGACCATACAAGAGGGAAACCTTAGATTTTAGGGTAGCCAGTTAAAGGAACTATCAAGAAATAGAAGTGTAAACATGTTGTTTAGAAATATAGATGTAACAGGCAGAAAAAAACAGCCGAAAGAGCTACAAATGGGAGCTTCTGGGGAACAAGAGTGAGGTGCATTGGAGGAGAACCAAGGGAACCATTATTTTTCATTGTAAAACTTTTGAAATTTTTAAGGTACATACACATGTTACTCTGAAAGAGATAAATTATAAAAGTTTAAGTGAGTGGCAGCTGGATTGGCTTCAGGGTGAAAACCACATCCTGAGTTGAACCTTTAGACCATGGAACAGTTTCTGAAGTACATGAGCATGAACTCTTGCATGGCTGGCCATGTGAAGCATCAAATAATTTTTGGTGACTAAACTGAAATAATAAAAAAATAAGCTTTCAGGGTTTTGGTACTATAGTTGTCAATATTCTATATAGCATATCATGGAAAAAAAAACAATCAAACCAAATATTACTTAAGTACATATTGCTTAAGCACAGTTTTCATAAAAATTGCTCACGTGTACTGAATACTCACTACATGTGTGCTAGACCTGTATAAATCACATCCTGCCTTTAACCTTGGATCACCGAACAGTTTCTGAAATGGTAAGCATGAATGGCTGCAGCCTACCACATCCAGCCAGAAATAGTTTAGTGGAATAATTTTAAATACATTTATTTTTAGGGTTTTAGGAGTAAGTGACATAGCAAAATCACGAACCAAAATGGAGTTAAGTAAATCATCTTCCTTATGCACCTGTTATTTTTCCAACTACTACCTCATCTTGACATTTCGAGGTGTGTTTTAATATAAATTAATAACATTTATTGAGCACCTAAGGATATGCCTGGCATAGCCTTCAATTTTTAGATATGTCTAGAAGAGCTGATGTTTCAGTTCTTGGGTTCCAGGTCTATGCTTAAAGAGTTTGTGAAGTGCAAACAAGCTAAATTTTAACTAATTTTCAAGGCAGTGTGAAGTTAAAAAATAAGAAGAGGTTTAGCTTGGGCCTTGCCTGGAAGTTAATGAGTACATGCTATGATGCGGCATGTAGATCTCTTCTACGCATCAAATTGATAGTGACATTTTAGTCAAATCTTCTACCTGCTAAAATGACTTGACAGTGATGTACCTACTAGGGACAAACCACAGATGTGTACAGCCTCAGGTGGTAGAAAAATGGACAACTCCTTTGCAGAGGCAGTGCTGAGTGGGGATAGCCTAGCAGGGTCTGATTACATGATGACTGATAAAGTTGGTGGCCAGTTGTCTGCAGGGTGGAGCTGTTCCAGTTGTCCCAGTAGAAACCAACATCCACTGAACACTTATCAGGCGCTATGTATGGTGCTAGGGTCTTTAGGTGTACTCTCAGTTGTCACACCAACAGATGTAGAACTGTGGTGTAGAGAAGGCCAGGATCATAGTTAGCAGATAAGGGCTAACTCAGAGCTATAACCCAAACCTTCAAGGCTGTCCCGTGTCAGCATTGCTGCCAGCATCTGCAAGCTCTGAAGGGCAGAGGAATTTCCTGTCTGAGCTCCTGAAATAGTTGCTGGGTCAGAAGGCTGATCAATGTATTTGATCTGTGCAGTGTTTATTTGTTTTGTTCCACCTACATTTGTACTGATACTTTGGTTTTACAAAGATCTAGCTTGAATGAGAAATCCAGGAAGCAGCTAGATATAGTGGGGAGTAGTGTCAAGAGAAGGGACTGACTTAATTGTCCAATCTGGAGTTTACCCAAGATAAAACTTTCTTTCCTTTCTTAAAATAAAGAAAATATTTTTAGACCAACCTTTTTAGTCTCTTACTCATAGGATGGGCAATATCTCTGCATTTTTGTAAGCATGGTTTCCTCTAAACACAGAGGACATCTAATGTGGGTACAAAGCCCAAGACCCTGGTTTAGCATTTGTTTGTTTGTTTTAAGAATTGTGGCAGCCATCATCTGACAGTTTTACAAGAGCTCAGTGGGGCGGGGGGCGGGGTGGTGGTGGTGGTGTGTGTGAAGGTGTGTCGAAGTAATTCCTAATGAGTTGGCAGTGTTAAGAAGAGGGAAGCCTGGTTGAGTTGCCCTAGATGCGCTGTGTGAAGAAGCAGCCATGGCCACTGAACCCTGCTCAAATTCCTGACCCAAAGAATCACGAGTGACAAAATGACTGTTGTTTTAAGCTACTAAGTTTTGGTGTACATTGTTACACAGTAATAGCTGACTGAGACAGACATCTATTAGGAACAGCCTAGCTTCATAGGCAAGGCTGAATCCAAGAAAGTTAAACTCATGTGACACAAAAGATCTACAGAGAAAAGGGTGAAATGTGAGTGAGGCAGGTACAGAGGAAAACAGTCACTATGAAGGGGATGATTGAGCCAGCTCTGTTGTAGAGAGGTAAATAAGAAGGCCAGATCCTTTGAGGAGAACTTTGTACAATGTCTGCACATGGCAGAAGTTCAAAAACATATTTGTTAAATAAATAAATTCATGAGGCAGCAGCTTTCCTGCTCTACTTATCTCAAATCCATCAGCAAAAATACATTCCTTTCAACTGTGTCAGCTGGTTCCTTGTTTATATTGTGAGCCATTTTGTGCTCCTAATAATATTCAATTTCTTTACTGTGTTTGTTCACTGTGATTCAAGTGCCTTTTCTTGGACAAAATGTCAAGGGTTCCAGAATTCTTATATAGGGCAAGCTGGAGAGAAGAAAACTGGTTGAAAAGGAATATTAGAGGACTTTTTTTTAAGGTATAACGTATATATAGTAGAAACACAAATCTTAACTGAACAATGCTGTAAGTACCTGCATCTGTATACACCATGTAACCACACTCGGATTAAGATCTAGAATATTTCCAACATCCCAGAAGTTTCCTTCTTGCACCCGTAAGGCAAGGCCTTCCAACACCAAGAGATAACCACTATTCTGACTTCTATCATCATATTAATTAACCAGCCTTAGAACTTCACACATATGGAATTATCTGCTCAACATAATGGACATTCATCCATTTTGTCATATCGGTAATTTTTTTTTTTATTGTATGAATATACTACAATTTACCTTGTAGGTTGAACATGTAGGTTGTTTCTAGTTTGGGGCAATTGTGACTAAAGCTGTCAATATTCTCATACATGTCTTTTGTGGACATATGCATTCATTTCAGTTGGGTAAATGACTGGGAGTGAAATTGGTGGATTATAGTGTTGAGCAGACATTTAACTTTAGGAGTTAATGACAATTTCCAGGTGTTCCATATCTTGGTCAGTACTTAATACTGTCAGTCTTTTACATTTTAGCTACCCCGTCTGGCATGTAGTGATATCTCATTGAGGTTTTAATTGCATTTCCCCCATGAGTGATAAAGTTGAGCACTTTTTTGTGTGCTAATTGGCCATTTGGTATCATCTTTATGAAATGACTAATCAGGTCTTTTGCCTATTTTTTTAATTTAGTTGTTTGTCCTTTTCTTATTGCTTTGTAGGTGTTCTTTTGTCAGATTTATGTATTATGAATCTATTCTCCTAGTCACATTTGCCTATTAATGATACCTTTGCTTAATCTAAGTACTTAATTTTAATGAAACAGGACTTACCTTTTAAAAAATGTAATGTAGATGCAAGTTATAATGATAATAAAACGAATACCTGCAAATTTACTCAAAACTTCAGATCTAAGACATGACCCCAACTTTGGAGCAGCATGCTCTTTCTTAAGCCAACAACTCCCCTGCACCCCTCACTCCCTCAGAGATTATTGCCTTTCATTTTGTGTTTATTTCTTATGCTTTTAAAAAGTATCACCTGATATGAATATATCTTTTAACAATATGTTGCTTAGTTTTGCTTCTTTTTGAGATTTATAAAAATAGTATCTTATAGTGTGCTGTCTTCTGAGGCTTTCTTTTTTTTTCACTCACTTTATATTTCTGAGATTCCTTTTTTTGCTGCATATAGTTATAGGTGATCCATTTTCACAGCTGGATAGCATATGAATTTTTCAGTTTATTTATTCACTAGCCCATCCATGGAAATATAGGTTGTTCTTAGCATTGCTTTTTAAATTTTAAAGAATGCTGTTATGATCCGTTGTACAAATATCTCCTCATGCCCCTGTGCAAGAGTTTCTCTAGTGTATATACCATGGAGTGGAACATCCAACTCATGGGATATATGCATATTTAACTTTACAAAATACTGTCAAATTGCTTTCCGAAGTGGTTGTACCAGTTTGTACTCCTTCCTGCAGTAAAGGTGATCCCATCACCCCATGTTCCCACCAACACTTTGAACTATCAGATTTAATTTCTTTTTCTAATTTGGTAGGTATGAAATAGCATCTCATTGTCATCTTGACTTTTATTTTCCTCACTACAAATGAGCTAGAACATATTTATGAACTGCTGGTCTTTTACTCATTTTTCTATTGGTTGTTTATCTTTTTCTTATTATTGTTTTAAATACTGCTCTTTTGTTGGTTATGTATGTTGTAGATATCTTCTTAATTTGTGACTTGAGTTTTCACTTTCTTTACAGCATCTTTTAATAAACAAAAGTTCTTAGTTTTAATGTAGTTGAATTTATTAACCTTTTATTAGAACTTTTTAATATTGTTTAATAAATCCTTCTCTATCCAAGTTCATAAAGGCATTCTCCCATATCACTTTTCTGTTTTTCTCATTTAAGTGTTTGATCTATTTGGAATTGATTTTTGTATTACAAATATCAATTTCATTTTTTCCATATGTACAACCAATTGTCGCGGCACCATTTCTGTCCCTTGTCTGTTGGTCTTTGTGGTAGGCTGAATAATGGTTCCTCAAAGATGTCTACTTCCTAATCCTTGGGAACCTGTGAATACATTACCTTATATGGCAATAAAAATTTGCAGTTATGATGAAATTAAGAATATTGAGAACGGGAGATTATCTTGGATTATGTGGGTTAGCCCAAAGTAATCAGAAAGGTTGTCATAAGAGGGAGTAGATGCAGAGTCAGAGAAATATAGAACAGAAGCAGAAGTCAGAGGCTGAACATAGAGGACTGGAAGATAGAGGAATGGAAAATGAGCCAAGGAACGTAGGCAGCTTTTAGACATGGGAAAGGTATAACAACACATTCTTCCGTAGAGCCTCCAAAAGGAACACAGTCTTGGGGACACTGCAGAATTCTGATCTCCAGAATTGAACAATAATAAATTTGTGTTGCTTTAAGTTATGTTTGTTGTAATTTGTTATAGTAGTGAAACTAATACAGTCTTCAATATTACCTTTGTCATATATCAAGGTTTCATACTCTTCTGAGGCTGTTTCTGGCCTCTCTATTCTGTTCCATTAGTCTATCATTTATCCTTCTGCCAATACTACATTATTTTAATTATAGTAGCTTTATATAAATATTGATACCTGGTAAAGCAGGTCCTTCATTTTCCTCCTCCCTGTGTCTTAACTATATGACTCATCTTAGGCCTTTGCTTTTCCAGATAAATTACAGAATCTGCTTATCAAGTTCCTCAAAAAGACAGACCTTATTGGGACTTTATTTAGAAATATATTGACTCCATGAATAGTCTTTTTGGGAAAAATTGACCTCTTTCAACACAGTTTTCTTAAGACCATGGTATACTCCTATATTTGTTTAGGTTTTTTATGTATTACAATAGAGGTGTTAAATTTTTCCATACTGGTGTTGCACATCTTTTGTAAGATTTTTCCATACATATCTTGCATTTTCTTGTTCCTAAAGGAAATGATATTATTCTTAAGATTATGTTTTCCAACCGCTATTGCTACATAGAAATGCAATTGATTTTTATATAAGCTCTTATTAATGTCTACAGATTTCTTTGGTTTTCTGTTAGATAATATCATCTCTATAAGGACAGTTTTGTTTCTGCCTTTCCTTTTTTAGACATTTTCATTTTCTTCTCTTACTGAATTGGCTAGGATCACTAGCATAATACAGAATAGAGGTGGTGATTGTGGTCATCTTTTTTTTCTAGCTTTAAAAGAATTTTAATATTTCTCCATTAACACTAATGTCTGATATAGATTCTTTTAAAATTGACCTGGTGTTGAACTTCATCAAATGCTTCCCATTCATGTTTTCCTCTCAGCAAAATGCAGCAACATTTTCCAGTAGGAATGGATTGTCACTGCTGTTGTCTTCAATTGTTTTTCTTTGGCATTTCTACCAGCCATGTTGTTCATCTGCTCACCTAATCTGGTTTGCCAAAGGTCAAGAAGCGGTAGGCCTGGGTGACCTCATCCAGGAGTGGACGCATGACCCAGTGCCCTCACGGCTCATTACTGGCCAGTATTTCAATGTCAAGACCCCAACCTGTGTTCAGAAGTGTGGAGAGTGGGAACTTTCAGGTCACAGAGATTAGAGGTCAGAATTGGTGATGTGGCAACCCTGGATCACTACAGGATGAAGTTAAGGGAGCAGAAACCTATAACCATGGAGCACAGAGTAGTCACAGAAAAGAGAGACATGGACCCTACACATATACATCAAGGAGCTTCCTCTGATCATAATGATTTTCAGATCCCAGCTTTGTTCCCAGGAGACCTGGCTCTGCTTCATTTCTGCCCTTATAGAAAACACCCCTTGCCTTGTGTGGGCTTCTCCACATGATTGAACAAGCCTGACTCATCTCTCCTCCCATATCAGTCCCTATGAAGATGGCTTCCATAGCATCTGTCGCACAGACCCCTTCTTTTCCATCCTTACCACCCACGTCATCCAGGTCCTTCTCATGTCCTGCTACGGCTCCTATGCTGGTGTCAAACCAGTCTCTAGCTTAACATTAGGCAAACTACCTTCCCTAGCTTCTAGATGCATCAGTCTGCAGTCTAGCTCTGAAATTATCCCTGTTCTACCTAACAATTGGCCATGGCTGCTCACATGCTCTAGAAGTCTGAATATCTCACCCTGACATTCAAGGACCCACATGATTTGTTCTTATTGCCTCTCAAACTTATCCCTCCTCTCAGCTACAAGTGACCCAAACTGCAACAGAACTGTACTGGCTTTGGGCTTTAGTGTGCTCACACTCTGGTCCCCAGAAGCCCTTGCTCCTGCTCTTCCCTCCATCTACTGGGCCATGTTCCTTAGGTCATCTCAGGCTGCACAGAACAACAGCCCTCTCAGTTAGGGATGGAGACATGGGGAACTGAGGACACCTCTCAGCAGTGATGACCAGCCCTCAGAAATACATGGGTATCCATCCCCTGCCAGTGGGCCTGCTGTTCCCATAACCTCTCTTCTCTTCTCTTCCATCTATGATCCCTTCTGTTCTCACTTCAAAAGGCCCCTGTGAGCACTTACAAGGAAGGTTCTTCTGCCCCACCCCTTTCCTTAAACATGTCTGTGGGTATGACAGGCACCCACAGTTCTCAGTGATTCCTCTTTAGGAAAAATACCTCTTTTTTTTTTTTTCTCTTCAGGTTTCCCTACTGGATTCATAGTTTCACAAACTGTATAAAATACATCTCTCCCCTCTTTTACTCTTTGGTAAAAATAAAAACCACAGTGATAAAGCCGGAGTTCCACTGACCCCTAGATGTGCCAGTTTTCTGCTATCTCTTTGGTTGACTAGAGGCCACAGGAGAGAAGGTTCAGAGTCTGCCTCTCCTCAGCTCTTAGAACCACACCCAACGCCCAACCAGAGGATCTAATTGGGTCTGCAGCGGAAGGTGGTGGAGGGTGAACTCTGGAAAGCTGCCAGAAGGGAGTGGCCCTCCTGAGAGTGGAGAGAGATCTTTTAAAGTCTTGAGGACAGAGGTCCAAGCAGAAGGACGGAAGAGACGTGGAGCAGAAGGATGTCATGGGTGTGGTGGGCAGAAGTTGGAGCAGGGGTCAGACCGCTTATTTTCTAAGGCACTTGGCTGCTCAGGGTCACCGGGGTGTCCTCCTTCCCATGGGCCTTCCCTGTGCCGTAACCTCTTCTGAGGCCAGTCCTGTGGGGCTGACTCGCCCAAACCTGTCAAGGAGCAGGGGGAGGGAGGGAGGTTGCCCTTGGTGTACTACCAGCCCTACACCAGTGCCTAGGTGAGTTTCTGTCCTGGTGGAATGCCGAGAAAACCGCCTCGCTGATCCCAGCCAGCCCCTTGTGTAGCTCCTGTTCCCCAGAGGTTCGGAGGCCTCTGGAGGGCTACCTAGGGAGAAGGCTGGGGCTGGTGGGCCTGTCCTGTCCTGTCCTTTCTTGTACTTTCCTGGAGTCTCACTGGGCCCCTGGGGTGGGTGGGTGGTGCAGGGATGGGGTTTGCAGGTGTCACCCCCTTAAGTAAGCAGATGGGTGGAGTGATGCGGCGTAAGCTCTCTGTCCCATGGGCCGGGCCGGCAGGACTGGCCTTCCGAGGTGCAGCATCCCCAGGCATGTCTGTGGCCTCAGCCTCTCAATCAGCCAAAGTGGGTTGTCAGAGAAGGAAAGCCGGCGGAGCTGCCCCTCAAGGTCTCTAGGGAAGCCCATCAGCCCTATTCCCTATCTCCTCTGTCTCCATGCCACCAGCCCTGCCGCTCTGTGGGGACCATGATACCTGGGGGCGGCAGGGCTCCTTGACTTCAACAATCCCGAGCCGGCTGCCCTCCCTACAGACCTGGAAGGTACGAGTCAGGTATCGGGCGAGGCAAGGCTGACTCAAACCCACCTTGAACTGCTCGGAGTCCAGAGCCAGCCTGGGAGCATGTCCCAGGAGCGGGCGCGAATGCGGATCTGTATGGAGAGTTCCAGGAGCCACCGCGAGCTGACGCCCGAGAGGGGCCTACAGGGAGCCTGCCTGCCGGCCAGCCGCACAGCGGGAGCCGCCTTCTAGCGCCTATTGCTGGCAGATGCCAGGCCTCCGTCCTCTTGTGCCCAGCTGCCTGTCTGGCGGGTTCTTCCAGTCCTTGGTCGCATGCCCAGGCCTGCACCAACCCGCTGTGGGTCCCGGATACCCGCAGCTCTCCCAGTTCAGCTCCCCGTGAGCACGCGAGTCCAGAGGGCTCTGCCAGGTCCTGCACCATATGGCTCCCGCTGACCGCCAGCTCTGGTGCACAGTGGCCGAGTGCTCATTGTGTGGGGCCTGAACTCTTTCTTCCTTGCTCTACAAGGGAGAGAGAGAGGACTCTGGGCCTCCCTGGGACCAGGTCCAGAAATTGCAGTCCTTTCATTAGTCCCAGCGTACCTGCAGCGCCCCCTGCAGTGAATCTCCTGCACTGTAGCCCGGGACACACCTCCAAACCCAGTTAGACTAATCCCTCTCTTCTACTTAGCTGAACTAGCCTCTGCAGGCTGTGGTTTTCTGCGTGAAAGCTGGAAGTTCTTAGGTTGACTCAAATCTCCAATATGCAGAAAAGACACAAAACAAATGTGAATCTTAGTGAATTATTATAAAATGAACGTCCTTGTAATCACCATTCAGGCCAAGAAACTGTGCTTTTCCAGCCACCCCAGAATTCCGACAACTGTGCCCTATCCAATCCCAACCACTTCCCTCCTTCAAAAAATATCCTGACTCTTATAGTAATTACTTTCCCCAAGTTTTGAGCACCTAACTGTGCCTCTCTAGACAATATAGATTAGTCTTGTTCATATTGTTTATGTCTTTTAAATTTCTTTTAATCTGTAGATTCCTTCTCCATCCTTTCTTTCCTTACAATGTATCCATGGAAGAACTTGAGTCATTCTACCTATAGAGTTTTCCAGTCTGGATTTGGGGGATTGCATTCTCAAGGTGCAGTGCAACACATTCCTATGTTCTCTACATTTCCTGCAGATTGACAATTGGATCTTTGAGACTTGATCAGACTCAGGTCCAAGATTTTTGATGGGACTCTGGGTGTTGATGTGCTTTTTCAGTAAGGGACACAAAATGTCTGGTTGTCTCTCTTTTTTTTTTTGAGATGTTAGCAGAGATAATGTTCAATGCTTACATTCATTAATTCATTGGGTGGGTAGACAATGGTGCTATCCTAATTACATTGTTTCTATTTCATTTATTGTCTAGATTAATTTTATAAACAGATACTTTTCTTCATCTACTATTTGGTTACCAGCTGAACTGGTCATAGAGGAAAGACAGGATAGATGCTTGTTCCTTTTCATTTATTTATCCATTTTTAAGATAATGAATTCCTACCTTGTTATCCTGCAAAGATGAATTACTTTAAAAAATACCATGATGAAGTCAAGCATTTAAACATGTTTGATGGATCAATAAATTGCAGTTATTATCATTATTGATCTTCAAATTGTCCCATCTTTGGACAGTTGGAGCCTCTTTAGGTTAACTCTGAAGTCCTTCTGATGTGACCCTAGTAGTCTGAATCCTTCCTTGCTATCTGATTTGGCAAGATGTTTCAAGCTCATCTTGTATATTTCCTGCCCAAGAGTAGAGTTGGCTATTTCTCCAAGTTGGTTTCTTTTAGTAGGGAATAATATTGAAGACTATAATTAGAATATTAGGAGTCCTCCTTGCTTCTGGGTTGGTCAATGTTTCTAGGTCTTTTCAGTGGGAAAAGCTAGAAATTGCAAATATGATAAAATACTCTGGGAATTTATACTGACATATCCCATTCAAATTGAGGACTATTGGGTTTTTACTTAAACTCTTCTGTTCCATTCTTATTGTTATCTCCTTTCCTCTACACTGGGAAATCTGGTAGTTTACAATAACAAATAATTCTAAAATTTATATGGAATCACACACACACACATATACAAAAACCCAAATGGCCAAAGCAATCTTGAGAAAGAAGAACAAAGCTGAAGATATCATGCTTCCTAATTTCAATCTATATAACCAAGCTATAAAAATCAAAACAGCATAGTATTGGCATAAAAACAGACACATAGACCAATGAAACAGATTAGAGATCCCAGAAATAAACACATGTATACATGGTCAATTAATCTATGATGAAGTAGGCAAGAATATACGATGGAAAAAGAACAATCTTTTTAATAAGGGTGCTGGAAAAACTGGACAGTCACATGCAAAAGAATGAAACTGAATTACTATCTTACACCATATACAAAAGTTAACTGAAAATGGATTAAGGACTTGAATGTCAGACCTGCAATCATAAAACTCCTAAAAGAAAACATAGACCGTAAGCTCCTTTGCATCAGTCTTAGCAATAATTATTTGTATCTAATATCAAAATTAAAGGCAACAAAAATAAAAATAAACCAGTGAAACTGCATTAAACTAAAAATTTCCTACATGGCAAAATAAGCCATCGACAAAATAAAAAGGCAGCCTGCCGAATGGGAGAAAATATTTGCAAATCATGTATCTAATGAGGGGTTAATAACTGAAGTATAAGTAGCACAAAACAAACAAAATCCCAAAAACATCCTGATTAAAAAATGGACAGATCCAAAAAGACATTTCCCCAAAGAAGACATACAGATGGCCAATAGGTGCATAAAAAGATGGTCAACAACGCTAATCATTAGGGAAATACAGATCAATACCACAATGAGATATCACCTCATCCCTGTTAGAATGACTATCATAAAAAAGACAGGAAATAATAAATGTTGGTGAGGATGTGGAGAGATAGGAATCTTTGTGTGCTGTCAGTGGGAATAATAATTGGTGCAGCCACTATGAAAAACATATGGAGGTTCCTCAAAAAATTAAAAATAGAACTACCACATGATTTAGCAAGTTCATTTCTGGGAGTTTATCTAAAGAAAACTAAAACACTAACTCAGAAAGATTTACTCACCCTCATGTTCAGTGCAGCATTATTTACAATAGCCAAGATATGTAAACAACCTAGTGCTCATCAGTAGATGAATGAATGGCTAAAGAAATTATGGTGTGTATATAGATAACAACAAAATATTATTCAGCCATGAAAAAAAAATTTACCATTTGCTACTACATGATGACCCTTGAGGGATTTATGCTAAATAAAATAAGTCAGACAAATACCGTATGATCTCATAAGTGGAATCTAAAAAAACAAAACAACAACAAAAACATCCCAAACTCAAAGATACAGAGAACAGATCTGAGGCAGCGGGTGGTGGGCAGGTGAAATGAGTGAAGGAGATCAGAAGTCCAAACTTCCAGTTATAAAATAAATAAGTCAAGGAGATGTAATGTACAGCATGGTGGCTATAACTAACAATACTGGGTTGCATATTTGAAAGTTGCTAAAAGAGGTCTTAAAAGTTCTCATCAC